>NC_080743.1:70579393-71829393 GCF_020826845.1 Diceros bicornis minor
TTACTCCCTTCATTCAACAAATATATACTGATATTCAGCATTATATCTTTAAAACTATGTGTCTCAATAGCCTCATAAAGTAATTTTGTATTATCTAATTTAAAGGGCTATTCAGAAGATCAAATGAAATAATATATAAAAGGTACTGCAAAAACATAAAAAATAATACAAATACATGCTATTTCTTTTAACCAAAATTACAAAATTGATGCAATATAGTGTATAGTGCAGATACTATTATAGTATCACTTAATTATAATTTTATAACAAAGCAGACATATCATATGCACAAAAATCAGAAACATATTTTCTTTGCAGAGAATTTTCTTTCAATTTCATCACATAGTATAATTCCTAACTGGAAGAACTAGATGCCACTGTTTTCATGCCCTCATCTTATTTAGCAATGTTTTGGGACAGGATTCAACCTCTGGCAAGTTTGTCGCTAAACTAAGCATGAACTTCTGAATGGGAAGAAAATTCTCATGGTTTCAGTATGAAAACGTGCTATTAGAAAAGCAATACAGTACGGTGCCATGGAAATACTGCTATGTTCAAGTATGCATCCACCACTAAGGATATGTGTGTTTTTTGTCAACCTATGTATCCTGTCCAGGTCGGTTTACTCATCTGTAAAATATGGGGAAAAAATAGCTTCCACTAAGGTGGCTGTAAGGCTCAAAAATAAATTATCTATGGAAAAATGTTTTATATTTGTGTAATTGTACACAGAACATGACTTGACTTGAGGAAAGAGGAGGAAAAACTGGAATCTCCCATACCTGAGCTATCCAAAATGGCAGCCAGTAGCCATACATGGCTATTGAGCGCTTAAAATACAGCTAGCACAACTGGGAAACTGAATCTTCAATTTTCTTTAATTTAAATTTAAATTTAAAAACCTGAAGAAGTGTAAAGTATTTTTCTGTTAAGCACATCTTCCTTGGTAAGGTAGGACTACACTTCATTTAAGCCATTGAAAATTTAGCATCCAAATTAAGATGTGCTTTAAGTGAAGAATATGAACTAGAGTTCAAAAACTTAATACAAAAAATGTAAAATATCTCATTAATAATTTTTACATCGATTACATTTTGTGGTAGTCTGAACAAGGGCCACACAGAGATATCAAGTCCTAAACCCTGGCACTTGTACCTTATTTGGAAAAAAGATCTTTACAAATGTGCTTAAATTAAAGATTTTGAGATGAGGAGATTATCTGGGATTATCCAGATGAGCCGTAAACGCAATCACGTTTCCTTAAAAGTGAGAAGTATAGGGAGATTTGGATATACACAAAAGAGGGGGCAATGTGACCATGGAGACAGAGATTGGAGTGATGTGGCCACCAGCCAATGAATGCCAGCAGCCACCAGAAGTTGGACTAAGCAAGGAACAGATTCTCCCCTAGAGCTTTCAGAAAGAGCTTGGCCATGCTGAAACCTTGATTTTGGCCCAATTAAACTGGTTTCGAACTCTGGCTTCCAGAAATGTAAGAGAATAAATTTCTGTTGTCTGAATTCACCAAATTTGTGGTAATTTGTTATAGCAGTCCCAGGAAATTAATACACTTATTGAAATTATAATCTTTTGGTCATATTGAGTTAACTGTAATATTATATCAAAATTAATTTCACTTGTTTCTTTCTTTTTTTTTTTTTTGTGAGGAAGATCAGCCCTGAGCTAACATCCATGCCAATCCTCCTCTTTTTGCTGAGGAAGACTGGCTCTGAGCTAGCATCTATTGCCAGTCCTCCTCCTTTTTTTCCCCAAAGCCCCAGTAGATAGCTGCATGTCACAGTTGCACATCCTTCCAGTTGCTGTATGTGGGGCGCCACCTCAGCATGGCCGGACAAGCGGGGCATCGGTGCACTCGCCAGGATCCGAACCCCGGGCCGCCAGCAGCAGAGGGCACGCACTTAACCACTAAGCCACGGGGCCGGCCCCTCACCTGTTTCTTTTTCTTATGTGACTTCTTGAAAATTTAAATTTACTTATGTAGCTCTCATTAAATTTCTATTGGACAGTGCTGTCCTAGATCATGGCATTCTACAGGACATAGGAATGATAGACCTGTCACCTCTTCACTGGTTGACGATCCCTGAGCATCGAAAGAGGAAAAGAGAAAGTGTATCCATCCAGGAAATGGTTCCCAACAGATTCAATTCTGTGTGCTCAGATTCTTTCATTGCCAATCTAATATTTTATCTCCTACATTTGTGAAATAAAGATATAAGCCAGTATGTATTCAAAATTAAGTTTTCCCTGTAGTTTCTAGATTTCTCTAGTATTTTGAATAAGGCTCTCGTGTAAATATAAGCATCCTAAAGAAGGAGATTTCTTTCTTTCTTTTTTTCCCCTCAAAATCTTCTTTACAAGATGGAGCACAGAAAGTGTACAGAGTAGGTTGTTCCTTCTTTGGTTTGTCTAACGGGCTCTATTTAACGAAAGACAGGAAAGCCAGACACACGGGCATCCACATTGCCTTTGAAGGTAGGAAAACCAAACATACACACAAAAAAGGACCCAATATATCCCAAAAGACTTTACTAATGTTTACTTAACATGAGTAACTTACTTTAACACACTCGATACACAGGGATCATTTCACTAAGCACTTAAAATGTATTATTATCTTTTGCACAGCACTTGTTTCTTCCAAGTGGTTTACAAATATAAACTTGTTCTTTTGCTCCCCTTATGAACTGCCCTATAATGTTGAGATGGGAGACCTGAGTGAGGACTGGGGAGGGATAATTCATGGTGTGTGGTTTCACATTTTCTGGCCTTACCATTATGTAAGTCAGCCAACAGAATAACAGTAATTACAGGCAGCCCACCATAATGAGGTAATTTGGTACAAATAGTCTCGTCTGTTACTCTATAAACGTGATCCTACAGAAGATCTACAGATAGTCAAATTCTGATTTGCTGGGTTTTGTACATTATAAGCCCGTTATAGACAGACAGGGACTCACCTCTCCTTGCTCTGCTGAGCTCCCCTACAAGGCAGCATGCATGCACTAGCTGAGACGTTTGCCATCTTTTGTTTGATGCCCTCATTCTTTGGAAGAAAAAATGGAAGACTAGAAAAAGATAGTGTCTTTTCTGCTTCCTGGAAGAACCACTGGTTTATGGGAAATTATCCTTTATGTTTTTAAAAGGAATTGCAGATCTTTTCTGAAGCACTGCCTAGCGGAGCTGAACTTACCTTCCTGCTGTGGCTCCTCCTGTGTGTCTGCTGTCTCAGGTAATAACAGTGCCATCCTCATGACGTATGATCATGCTCCCTTCAGATCATCCCTTCTCATTCCTCACTTCAAACCCTAACTCTAATCTGCTCACTGAACTTATGTACAACCTCTTTTAAAACGTCCTGTCCTGGGGCCGGCCCTGTGGCTTAGCGGTTTGGTGTGCGCCCTCTGCTACCGGTGGCCCGAGTTCAGATATCCCGGGCGCGCACCGACGCACCGCTTGTCCGGCCATGCTGAGGCAGCATCCCACATACAGCAACTAGAAGGATGTGCAACTATGACATACAACTGTCTACTGGGGCTTTGGGGAGAAAAGGCGAAAAAAAGGAGGAAGATTGGCAATAGATGTTAGCTTAGGGCCGGTCTTCCCAGCAAAAAGAGGAGGATTGGCATGGATGTTATCTCAGGGCTGATCTTCCTCACCAAAAAAAAAAAAAAAAAAAAAAAAGTCCTGTCCTTTCCATTTCCAGAGCTGCTCACACAGTGGTCCCAATTACTTTTCAACTTGATATTACAATGGATTTTTACAGATCAATCAACCTCAAATCTTTTTCTTTTCCTTTCTCCCCTCTTAACCTACTTTTCATGACGTTGCCATATTAATTTTCTAAAAAGTCAATCCCTAATCATGTTCTTCCAGTCAGTGTCTCTCTATTCTATTAGAGATGAAGTTTATACACCTTAATTGGGCATTCAAAGCCCTCCACGATCTGACCTCGCTCCACTTTTCAACTTCTCCAACTGACAAGTCCCTTTTATGTACCTGATATTCCCAACAAGTATGACTTCTTGTCCTTTTCCAAGCTTTCCCTTCTCTTTCATGCTTCCATAAATTTGTTCATGGTATTCCTTCTCTTTGTCATGTCCTTTCCTTCCGTTGTCCTTGCCTTACCAACAGTTTTTATGCATCTCTCAATGCCCAGCATAAAATACCCTTTATCCATGAAGCTATCCATGATCCCTTCTATTGAAACTAACCTCTCTTACCTCTGTGTTTCCTTAGCTTTCTTAAGGAAGTCACCACATTTTGCCTTATATTGCCTTATTGGCACATCTCATCTCCCTACCAGAGAGGGAAATTCATACAACTAGGGACCATGCATTCTTCATTCCTTCATTCTCCACGGTGCCTAGTGCTCAACCACGGTGCTCAACCATATGCCAGGTACTCAACCAGGGTAGACAGAATGAAATGGAATGAGCCCACGCTATGTTGGATTTATAAGTAAGAGCAATGAACACAGCTACAGTTGTACTCAGGCTTCTTGGAGACGGAAGTTGAATGGAAGAGATAAGACAGCAAAATTAGTTTCCTGAGTTGGAGCCAGGCCAGAGCAATGGGGTTAACAGCAGTGCACTTAGGCAAACTGCTTGACCACATAGAATCATTAAGCCTCCTCTGCTCCCTTCCTGCTGGGAAACCCCTACAAAAGGGATTTGCTTTGAGAGAAGGAGTTCTGCACACATGATTATTCTTTCCCTCTACACCCCAGGGGTAGGATGCTGGTAATTACTTTTGGATCTTTTCAGTGTAATTACACAATAATCCACAGCCACCTATAAATACTCTGTCATTACATGGCATGGTCCTGGTAAACTCTACTAGGTTTCCTTCTTGGGTAATTATAGCTGTGCCACAGGGCAAAGATTAGCGGCACTAAGAACTTCTAGCCTTACATTCACATCTCAGCTGCAGGACACTTACCATTTGTAGAAACATAAACTGCAAAGAAGCTACTGACTTTAGCACATAAAGAGGCAGCAGATTGTGAAGTTTGAGGTGAAAAAGGAGCTTCTCCCCCCAACCTGGAGGGGGAGAGGGAAGAATATCAAATCTTTGACCTTTTTTGTTTCACAAATCTAGACGGAAAGAATTAAAGTTAGATATCTACCCTGGTTTCTCTAAAGAATAGAGTGGAGCATACCAGCAAAATACACCAAAGCAATAATTCATCTTGGCGTGCAAACAAGAAATAAAGAACCAAGTTAGTGGCCTGCATGCTTGTCTTTCTCACTGTATTATATAAACCTTTGAGGATCATTTAAAATTTTTCTCACCTTCATATCTTCTGCATCCCCAAGTACCTAAAATGAGATCTTTTTCATAAAAGACCCCCAATAAATTATAAATAAATAAATAGAAGACGGATAAAGGGAATAAAAGTGGGAAATAGGGCCGGCCCCGTGGCTTAGTGGTTGGGTGCGTGCGCTCCGCTGCTGGCGGCCGGGGTTCGGATCCCGGGCATGTACCGACGCACGGCTTCTCCGGCCATGCTGAGGCCGCATCCCACATACAGCAACTAGAGGATGTGCAACTATGACATACAGCTATCTACTGGAGCTTTGAGGGGAAAAATAAATAAATAAAATCTTTAAAAAAAAAAAGTGGGAAATAAAGTAAAATGGGGGGAGGCAGAGGGAAGAAAGGTGGAAGGAAAAGAATGAAAGAAGAGAGAGAAGAAGGGAGGGAGGACAACAGAGAGGGAACAAGGAGGAAAAAAGGAAGGAGGGAGGGATGAGGAAACAAGGGCTTGGGGAAAAAAATCCCATGCTTATTTGCCTTTCATGGCTTTGCCTAATTTTAAAAAGAGTGATCTG
Organism: Diceros bicornis minor; assembly: GCF_020826845.1. Taxonomy (NCBI): domain Eukaryota; kingdom Metazoa; phylum Chordata; class Mammalia; order Perissodactyla; family Rhinocerotidae; genus Diceros; species Diceros bicornis. Next base: position 70,585,246 of record NC_080743.1, read on the forward strand.
GCAAAGTAGAATATAATGGAGGAAATATAGAAATATAGAATATAACTGGAGGAAATAATAAAAGATGTACAAATTAAGACTTAATAATGTGAGTGTAAGATATAGCTGGTTTGGGCCAGACTAAGACAATGGGATTGAAATAGGAACATACACAAGAGAATATAAAAATAATTTGGAGAGAGAAGAATTGGATTCCAAGCTTGGCAGACTTCAAGACTAGAGAAATCAAAGGGAAGCTGCTTTTTATTTGAGGTAGAAATAAATAAAAATGACTTCAACTTTGGGTACTTTAATTCAGTGATGACAATGTGAGATCCAAATAGAAATATCTAGAGAGTTTTTGAAGATAAGAGAATTCTTTGAAGACGAGACATTTGGACTAGAGAAACAGATTTAGGGGTCATCTACACAAGATGATATCAGAGTCAGTTGAATCAATGAGCTTCCCAAAGGTAAAGCATGTAAAAGAGAGAAGAAAAGAAAAGTATAAACTGGACTTTGGGAATTCCCCATACTAGGGCAGAGACTAAGTTTTAGTCATCATTGTATCCCCAGCACCTAAAAAAATGTCTAGTGTATAGAATAAATTGATATATTTAATGAATGATGCAATGGAGGAGGGAGACCCAGCAATAACAGAGGTCCTAGAAAGACAGGGACTCCAACTTTCAGATTCTCTTCAAAAGCTTATTAAAATCTCAGACTCCTGGTTCACATCCCAGAGATTCTGATTCAGCAAGGCTAAAGCAAAAGCCAGGTATCTAACTGTGAAACAAGCACCCCAGACGATTCTGCTACAGAAGATACACAGACCTTCCTTGAAGAAGCACTGACCAAATAAAGCAAGAAAACCAAATGAGCTGCATTTCACCACTTCCACCAATTGATTTTTAGGGGCTGTCTGGAGTACTGTGCTGAGAAAGATTACATGAAAATGAATCCCAAGAGTGCACAACAATTACTGGAAGGCATACATAATGAATATCAGTTACTGACCTTCTGCATCCTTGATGGTATTTGAGCCCTTTATCCAGTGCTCCAAGACTAGGGGTAAATTATGGAGCTCAGAAGATCCCTGAGTCCCGGGGACTGAACTGAACATAGAGGACCATGAGCTCTTTGTCCAAGGATGACCATGGTAGAGTTGGTACTACAGAGGCATGGAGGAGTTTTGTGGCCCCATTGATTGTCTAGTTCCATATTAGTTAGTCAATCAGCCGACCAACCCAAGCAGTCAGGGGAAAAATTGTTAAAATATGTGTGCATATATATAGTTTGGAATGTGTAGAGGATGACTTCACCTCTGTACTTCATCCAGTGTTTTTTTTAATCCGAAACTGTGGTTTTAACCTTATTTCTTATTAATGCTAAAATTAATCAGCTAAAACATTCTACTAGATTACCACTGCTTGTAAGCTCAGCAGCAGCAAAGGGATCATCTGGTTCGACTCCTTCATTTTCAAGATGAGGAAAAGGAGGCCTGGTAAGGCAATGTGGCAGATAGGTAGTGGCTGGCTCTAGATTAGGACTCACATCTCCCAATTTCTTATGACATTATGATGTTTTGTATTCTTCTTCTTCTTTTTTTTTTTTTTTGGTGAGGAAGATTGGCCCTGAGCTAACATCTGTTGCCAATCCTCCTCTTTTTGCTTAAGGAAGATTGTCCCTGAGCCAACATCTGTGCCAGTCTTCCTCCACTTTGCATGTGGGATGCCGCCACAGTATGGCTTGATGACTGGTGTGCAAGTCCATACCCGGGATCTGAACCCGCAAACCCTGGACTGCCAAAGTAGAGCACCCAAACACAACCACTACACCACTGGGCCAGCCCTAATGCTTTGTATTTTTAACTGAAGTATATTGACAACTATGAATTCAATTTCAAATCTTAAAAATGTTACTGCCTTGTCAAATAACAAGTCTGTAAGGATATAAGATAATGGTTATCTCTAGGAAGAAGAAAAGGTGAATTCCATTTTACTCCTTCATGTACAGTCATGTGTCATTTACCTACGGGGATACATTCTGAGAAATGCATCATTAGGCAATTTTGTTGTTGTGCGAATATCATCGAGTGTACTTACACAACCTAGATGGTATAGCTACTACACACCTAGGCTATTTGGTACTAATCTTATGGGACCACTGTTGTATGTGTGGTCCGTTGTTATGCGACACATGACTGTATTGCCTACATTTTCACAAAATATTTTATATTCATATATTTTTTTCATATAAGGCTATTCTGGAATGTTGTTAAGTGGTGAAACTGTGATGGGTATGTGGGGTTTATTCCACAATATGGAAGCTATTGGTGATTCTAGAGTAACACACTGTTACAATTAGAAGAGATTTCAGAATTGTCCTAAGTATCTCATTTTATGGGTGAGATAATTAAAGTTCAGACAGACGAAGTGATTTACTTCATTGAAACCTATAAAAAACATAAAGCAAAAATAAAGGTATTCTGCATCATAAATTAAGTGAGGGTGTGCTTGAAAATTTATGTGTCTCCCACTTCTTCTCTGGTATAAATGAAGCAAAGACCATATCCTTTTAGGGAAAACTAACATTTATTGAGCAACTTTTACACGGCAGGCTTATACACAATCTTAATCTCATTTCATCTTTACAAAAATGAACATTTTAGAGTTTATGATTCAGGAAACGGATACCCAAACAGCTTAAAATAGGAAACTAGTCAGACTGCTAACCAGTGTCTTTGGATTCTACCTCTACAAGTCTTTCCTTCTTTTAGCCACACTCTTTTTGAGGTGAGCTGGAGTTAGCATTCTCTGCAACAGAGATGAGTAAAGGTCCTTTTTACTCTTTGTAACATTAATCAGTCTGTATTAAAGTGCAGGTAGTCTGATCATTGCCCGAGTCCCTTTCAATAACCTGTCTCCACTGGGCCAAGATCAGGCATTTCCAATTAAAACAAAGGCCTCTTTTTGATACACATGGGGACAACCTTGAGATTTTAAAGTCTAGAGACAAGGCCAAGACGGGCCCTGTGGGGATCACCATGTTATAACAACTATATCACTTTACATTTCTAACTCATTGTACATTATTCAATGACTTTCTCAAAATGAGCTAATATTAACACGGCGAGGTAGATGAGAAAACAACGGGGACACCAACCTTTGTGATTTGCCTGGGACTGAGGTATTTCCTAGGACAAGAAACTTTCAGTGCTAAAACCAGAATAGTCCTGGCCAACTGAGGTGAGTTGATCACCCTGAGAAACAGACACAGGAAGGTTAATTTCTCATCCAAGATCACACAGCAAGTTAGTGACAGAACTAGACTAGAACCCAGAGCTCCTAGTAACTAGTTCTGGGCCTTTCCAACTAAACCACAGCGATTGTTAGATTTTGAAATACAGTATTTGACCCATCCTGTGATCTCATACGCTTAAGGCAAATGGATGGCACACCGGCCATTAAAAAATGGCACTCTGTTCTTCTATTCTGTTCCATTCTCTGCACCCTGACTTACTCATTTTAATAAAGGCACTCTCACCCTCAGTCGTGACAGGTGGCCACCTTATGCCACCCGGAGTTTCTCTGGCCTCTCTTTATCTTCCCCTCTCCAGCTGTTGCGCAGGTAAACAACACAGCCCACGTAAGTTTGCACACAAAAGATTCTGCAATAGTAACATTTATCTTGTACATGTTCCATTTATCTTTGGCAAAAAGCTTCGGACCCAAACTATCTTAAGTGATCTCAAAAAGACAGTGATAAGTACCTTCCCCCGTCATTATTGCTCCATTTTATCACAGTGGTGATAGCAATAATGGTGGTTGTAACCCCCATCAAGTCCATTTAACATGGCTCATTTTCAAAAGCCACTCAATGCCTTGTGACAGTTTGGCCAGGCGATATGAAAAGATCACTTAACCCCGATGATCTGAGGAAGACTCTGAGTGGGGAAAGAAGGCCCTACAGTCAGAGGCAAGACGGTGAAAGAAGGGAAGGGATAAAAAAGACCATTGATTTTATGACAAGGGGCAGAGCCACTGTGAAAACTGAGCAGCACAAATTGAAGGAATGTTTCCATTAGCTGTTTGCAAGCAAAATTCCTCAGAAGTCGGGACACACTAGCTTCTGGTTATTGTTGGTTATGTTTATCCTTTTGTTTTTAAATATGTGTGCATTCATTCTTAATACTAAAAAAAGAATCTAAAATCAGAATCTCTATTAGCAATTAAAATCATTAAGGAAGACCCATAACGATTTCAATAAGAAAGTGTTGTATGATGCTACAGGGACCTGGATAATGACCTCAGGCTGAAGAAGGGTAAAAGAGCCTATATAAGCCACCTGTCACTCACATGCCCTGACATGAGGTTGCCTAACACTGCCTCCTTTTCTGCAATTCCACATCTTGTCTGTGATTTACTTAGCAGGTATTGAAATTGTTACAAAAGCACACCAGTTTCTGGAGGCAATGGATGTGGATGAGGGCCAGGGACGAGTAGATAATGACTGGAAGAAAAAAATCAATAACACTCCCTTTTCTGCAACTCTTCCTTGCTCAAAGCATGACTAGGAGCTGGTGTTGCCTGAGAACTCTCAGACTAAAAGCATAAAAATATTCACAGTGATAACACAGTTATTAAGACAGCAGACTCAAGAGCCAGAGTACCTAGTTCAAAACACACTTCTCCCATTTCCTGGCCGTATGACTTCATGTTAAGATTTTATCTTTCTAAATTTCAATTTCTTTAACAGCAAAATGAAAACAATAGACTCGACTTTATAATGCTGTTGTGAAATTTAAATAAAATAATTCATGTGGAGTGTTCAGTACAGGCCCTAGTATATAGTAAATCCTACATAAAGGTGATTATGACTATGATTAATCCAGATAACATACATATTTTTGAGCTTGATTTTCTGAGCATAGTTCTTAATGAGTTAATTCTTTTCTTATCCATCTCAAAATGTAAGTCTTGCCTTAAAATGACTGAAGGGCGTCAAGGTTTTTTAAAAAAAGAACCCTTGATCCTGTATTTATGTTCAGGCTCCATTACCTATGGGCTTTATGATGTTTAAATCATGATCACCATATTTAACATCAGGGATAATACTACATGATGCTCAGAAGTTCAAGGTTTGAAGACATATTAACCTAGTTTTGAATATTCGTTTCACCGCTTTCTAATGATGTGAGATTTTATATCCTCATAGCACCGGCATAGTGCTACCCATCCTTCAGACTTCAAATTAACTAACATTTCCTCCAGAAGTTTCCCCTGACCCTCTATTACACATTCTCATTGCTCCCTGTACTTATCTCTTGTGACAGTTATTAGAATTATTATGAAATAACTATTTAATTATTATCTATCTTTCCTAATATACCACAAGTTCAAAGAAGGCAAGAACCTTGTTTATTTTTGTTCCTGCTGGTGTCCCACATGACAGATGATGATTATTGAATGAATAAAGGACTTTGAGCAAAAGAGTGATTTGATCTGAATTACGTTTCAAGAGGATCAGATTGGCTGCTGTTTTTAGAAGGAATTGTGGGTGAAAGCAGAGAAACTAGTTAGGAAACTGTTGCAATAATTTAAGTTAGAGATATTGGTAACTTGGGCAGAAATGGCAGTGATGGAGGTGGTGAGAAGTGACTGGCACTGGATACATTTGCTAATGAACTTGATGTTGGGTGTAAAAGAAGGAAAAGAGCCAAGGATGATTCCAGGGTTTGGGGCCTTGGCACCTGGTTGGATGGACTGCCATTATTTTCAACAGGGAAAGCTACAGATGGGACAGATTTATTGCAATAGTCCAAGAGTTCATTTTTGGAACTTGTTAAGTTATAATGCTTATTAGACATCCAAATGGACATGTCAAGCAAACCATCATATGCCCAAGTCTGTGGTTTAGAGGAGAGAGGTCTGAGCTGGAGATACAAAGTTCATATTGAAAGTCATGAGACTGGATGAGACCGCCAGCAAAAGAGGGCCAAGGAATAAGTCCTAGAGCTAGCCAATGTTCCAATGGTAGAAGTCAAGAGATGATGAGGAACCAGCAAAGGGTAATGAGAAAGAGCAGTCAGTGAGGGAAGATGAGTGGATGCTGGAAACCTTCAAAGAAGCTAGAGCAATAAACCATGTGAAATAAGAAGGCGACTAAGGATTTCCATTTGGTTTGCCAACATAAAGATCATTGGAAACCTTTACAGGAACTGTTTTAGAGTGAACTGGTGGGGGACAACACCTGATATAAGCAGATTTAAAAGAGAACAAGAAGTCATCAGGGAAAATTTAATGTAAAACTACAATGAGATACCATTTCACACTCACTGGAATAGCTAAAATCAAAGAGACCGTTCACACTAAATGTTGGTGAAGACACGGAGCAAGCAGAATTCTCATACATATGTGATTGGAATGCAAAATGTTAGAACTATGTTGAAGAATTGTTTGGCAGTTTCTTTAAAGTGAAATATACACTTACCATAATTCCCAACACATGCACTCCAAGGTATGTGTCCAAAACAAATGGAAACATATACCCATTCAAAGACTTGTACACAAATACTCAGAGCAACCTCTTCACTATAGCCAAAACCTGGAAAAAAACTAAAATATCCATCAACAAGAGAATGGATATTCAAATTGTGGTCCAATCCTTTGAACGAATACCGATTCACTCAACAAGATGGATGAATCTCAAAAACATTGTGTTGAGCAAAAGAAATTAGACTCCAAAAAATAATCACTGCGTTATTCTGCATAATTTCACCAGGACATGAAGTCCAAAAACAAAGTGTACTCCATAGAGATAGAAGTTCATGTGTGGAGGAAGCTAATTGATTAGAAAAGGCCATGAGGAAATTTTCTGATGCAATGATTACGCGCTATATCCTGTTTTGGGTGCTAGTTACACGTGTGTAAGCACTTGTCACAACTCATTGAACTGTACACTTGTGAGCTGTGCATTTTATTGAATGTTAATTAAATCTCAAATTTAAAAAAGAGAGAATCAGAGGAGAAAAATTGGAGTCAGTAAATTACGGACAATTCTTTAAATGGAAAGAGGATTGGGAAAGAGGATCAAAGGAATTATGTAATAGCTGCAGGGGCGATTGGAGTTAAGAAAGTATTTTTCTTCTATTTTTTAAAATGAGAGGAAGAACATCATATTTCTATGCCAATATAAATGATCCAGTAGAGAGAAAAAATAAATGATGATGCACAAGATTATAACACCTACCTCTCAGAGTTGTTGTTAGGGTAGAATTAGATCATGAACGTGAAGCACTTATCGCAGTACCTGGAATGCAATAAGGGCTCAGTAAACCACAGCTAATACTGTTATTATTGCCATACAGTGATTATGGACTTTCTGCTTCCACTCTAAAAGCAGCACACATGATGGTCTTTTCTTCTTATGACTTTTGCTTTACACTTTCTCTGATAGCACCTCACTATCAGACTGACACCCTCGCTACTCCAACACTGTTGGCGTCAAGGTCACCTGCCACTCTGTCAGTAAGTCTGAAATTTGCAATGCCCTCTACCCCTTCCAATTTGCTATCCGTAATCTGCAATGTGCTGCAGAATTCAGATTACCAATCGGTTATTATCGAATCCATCATAGGAGGGTGAATAGGCTAACAGAGAACTCATTTGTGCCATTTTAACTGATCCTTCCTCCCAACTCACTTGGCCAGGTCAATTTCTACTTGTTCTTCAAGTGTCGTTTTAGATTTTACTTCACCTGAGAAGCCTTCTCTGAGCACCAAAGACTAGATTTTCTAGCTCTATAAGTCAGGAACTTTTCAGCTATAAGCAATAGAAACTCAACTAAAACTAGCTCTCAAAAAGGGTGGTGGAAATTAATTCATATAATTGTAACATTCCAGAGGAGACTCTGGACAGATATAACTACATTCAAGAGTTAAAAGGATGTCTCAAGAATCTGTGTCCACCACCCCCCAGCTCTCCCCCATGCCTCCAGTCTCTGGACTCTGATTTCCCCCTTGTTACCTCATTCTCAGGCAGTGTCTTTCAAAATGATAACAAAGATAACAAGGTAGTCATTAAGGGCTAGAAAACTATTGAAAAGAATATTCATTTTTCTCATTAGTTCTAGTAGAGGTCCCAAAGACATCTATTTGCCTGGCTTGGACCAAGTGTCCATCAAGTGTCCCTTAGGAGGATAGAGTACTCTGAATGACTATTCGCCTGAACATAAGAGCAGGGAGGTGGTGTAAGCCACAGCTATGTTATTGACTAGGCACAGGAAATTCATTCTGGGCAGGTTAAGACGTAGGTTCTCTGTGTTGTGCCTCCAATATACTCGCAAGATACCTTAAATGAGCCCTATCTTAGCACCTACAAATAACTGTTATTATTATAATGTGCTAAGTACTACTCTGAGAATGTTACAAATAGCATTTCAATTAATCTTCACAAAAGCCCTATGAGGTACATATGAGGTCTATTTTACTGATGAGGAAACTAAAGCTCAGAAAAGTTCTTAGACACCCAAGGTCAGGTAACTAGAAGGAGGGGGACCTACAGACAAAAGGCCAATTCTGAACCTTTCAGTGATTCTGGAGACCCTCTCACCATGCATTCCTGATGACTGATATGTGGTCTGTCCTCTGTAGATGCCCATGGAAACATAGTCATTTGGTATTTTTTTTAATGTTTATTTTTTTAAAGATATTTATTTATTTGTTTGTTTGTTTATTTATTTTTCTGAGGAAGATCAGCCCTGAGCTAACATCCATGCCAATCCTCCTCTTTTTTGCTAGGGAAGACTGGCTCTGAGCTAACATCTATTGCCAATCCTTCTCCTTTTTTTCCCCAAAGCCCCAGTAGATAGTTGTATGTCATAGTTGCACATCCTTCTAGTTGCTGTATGTGGGATGCCACCTCAGCATGGCCGGAGAAGCGGTGCGTCAGTGCATGCCCGGGATCCAAACCCAGGCCGCCAGTATTGGAGCACGCGCACTTAACCGCTAAGCCATGGGGCGGCCCCTCAAATGTTTATTTTATGTACATTCTACCATACTCACTTTCTTGAACATTTTACTCCCTTCCCCACAGCCGCAATGCTAATTGTGGTATTTCAACTTTGTTCAGTGTGGGTCATGACTTTTTCTATGCTTCTAGGAGCTGTATCAGTAACAAGTTTGCACTATTTCCTTCGGTCCTTGCCAGAATACTAAATTCTGTATGTCAGGAAAGAGCTCCCAGGTCAATAAATTCTTTTCTATAGCATTTTATGTTCTGGAACTCTGGATCTAACACCCTGAGAATCCAGTCCAGGCGTAGTGTGGGTGTATGTTGGCTCAGTTATATGGTTCATTTGAGGCAGAGTTCCTTTCCTCCCATATCAGGCCCAGCATGTGTCCAGCAGGGTTGCAAGGCCTTCCTTGAAGGGAGAGCGGGCAGTGCATCTTGATGTCCATCATACATCACAGATCACTCAGTCGGCTAGAGAAGATTATTACAAACCTGGGTACATTGTATGTGATCATTAATTCGGTAAGTACATTCTTTTCTTTCCCAAGTAGAAAGTGAGATTTAAAACAGTTTGCATGGAATAGACAACATTATACATTTAGAGTTTTGCTCTTGAGCTGTGCTAACTCTCCTCCCTTTTGTCATAAAATAGTTCAAAGACACCTGGAGCATTTGGACATCTCACAGAAAATCACATTGATCCACACGGATGACATTATGTTGACTGGACAGAATAAGCCCAGTAACACACATACTCCAGAACACTAGAGGAGTTAGGAAGGCACATACACACATACTCTTCCATAGGAGGATTCAGGGGCCAAATATATCTGTAAAATCTTTCGTAGTCTAATGGTTAGAGCTATACCAGGACATCCTTTGCAAAGTAAAGACAAATTATTGCATTTTGACCTTCCTACCACAAAAATAAAGTACAATTCCTTCAGATCCTGGGGGCTGAGTATTCCACACCTAGGAATATGGCTTTGGCCCATATACTGAGAAATGCAAAAGGCTATCAGCTTTGAGTGAGGCCTGGAGTAGGAGAGGGCTCTTCAGAAGATCCAGGCTGTGGTGTCGATTGTCTTGCCACTTGGACTGTGGTCTAGCGGTGTTGGAAGTATCAGTGGGGGGAAAGACGCCGTGTGGAGTTTCTGGGAGAATCACATTGCACACCCCGGGAATGCGAAGCAGAATTTTGCCATCTACTGAAGAGAATTACATACCTTTGGAAAAACAATTCCTGTCACGCTTCCAAGCTCAGGTAGAAGAGAGGCCTGACCATGAACTTCACATCATGAGCTGAATCCTATGAGACCCACCAAGTCGTGAGGTCAGTGGATCAGGCAGCAGTCCACTGTGGGATGGAAAGGGCATCTCTGAGATTGAGGTCAAATAGGACCAGAGGGCAGGAGTAAGCTGCATAAGTAGGTAACCTACATTCCCGTCTGTATCCACCACTATTGTACCAGCTCCCCTTCCTCAGCTTACATCTATGGCTCTATGGGTATTCCTGAAGGAGGAAGAAGGAAAAGCCCATGCTTGGCTTATAAAAGGATGAGTTTGGTAACTGGATAAAAACTGAAAATGGACAGCAACTACATTATAGCCTCACTCAGGGGTAGCTTTGAGAGATAATGGCAAGAGAAAATCCTTTCAACAAGTAAATATTCAAACAGTGCACCTGTTCACGCACTTTGTGCTGAAAGAGAAATGGCCCAACATTAGAATGTTTAAGGACTCATGGGCAGGGGTGAATAACTGACCAGAGGAGAAGGAGCCTAGAAGGAAGCAGGCTGTACTATTGAGAACAAGGAAATCTTGGGTAGAGACATATTAAAGAAGATATTGGAGTGGGTATAAGGAATGAATATCTTTCAAACACATGTTAACACCCACCAAAAAGCATCCACCATAGAAGCACTAAATAACCAAGTATACCAAATGACTCAGCGTGAGGGGCACATGAGCAAAGTGGCCATGGTGACAGAGATGGAGGCTATGCATGGACTCGACAGCACAAATTCCTACTGACAAAGGCTGATCTGACTACTACTGCCACTGAAGTTTCAAACTGACAACAATAGAGACCAACACTCAACTCCCAGTATGGCACTATTTTTCTAAGATACCGTCTGGGCATTTGATGACATTGGGTCTCATATATCTGAAAGGGCTAGCTGTTCATCTTCATAGAGACTCTGATTTCCCATATCAGTTTGCCTTTCTTATTTATGAACCCCAACCAGCACCACTATGGTATAGAGTGGCCAAGCACGGGAGCCACTTCACAGTGCGGGCACAAGAACATGCGATCCAATGGTCATATTACATACCATACTGCCAGAAGCAGCTGGTCTCATAGAATGCTGGAATGGCCTACTGAGGCACAGTTGCAGCTCCAGCTCCAGCAGAGAGGCTGTAATTTTGAGCGGGGGTTGGCAAATCCAGTCTGCCACCTGTTTTTGTAAATAAAAGTTTTATTGGGACACAGCCATCCTTATTCATTCACATATTGTCTATGGCTGCTTTCGCACTACAAGGGCAGACTTGAGTTGTTGTCACTGAAACCATATGGCCCACAAATTCTAAAATAATTGCTATCTGGCTCTTTACAGAAAAAGTTTGCCAATCCCTGTTCTCGAGGATGTAGTGCCACCAACCAGGACACAGTATATGCTGTGTCCCCAACAGAAAAAACATATACATATAGTTCCAGGAATCAAAGGGTTGAAACATAATTAGTATCACTATCATATCCAATAATTTACTGGTCTTCATGTTTCATATCCCTACAACTCTGGGTTATATGTCCTAGTCCTCAAAAGCAACAAGCTTTTTTCAGGGGACACGATGAGTCCCACTGAATTACAAGCTAAAGTGCTACTGTATGGAAAAGTGGATCAGGAAATGGAATGTGGTAAACAGAGAGATGAACAATCCAAATTACCCTGCACAGAAGGACTTACTACCCCTCTTCAAGGAATGCAATCAAAAGCTCCTTTAGGTTCTACCTCAATTATAGAAAGTGGGCTCACACAAGGTTAAGACCCTCACAGAGCAGCCCACATCCAGTGACTGATAAAGCAAAGGTATAAAGTTCTGGCCATTTTGGTCTGACGTGGCTAATGGTGTGCTGGAGTTGGCTAGTACCATCTCACAAGACTCAGTCGTATGCATTTCTTCCCCATTCACCACTTAGTGCATCAAGTTGATAGCTTGAAGTTAGCCATACATGGGGAATTTACATGATGGATATTGGCAAATACTACAAATCAGAGCTTTTTTTCCAGAGAGCTGGATGTTAAATATTTATCAGTACAACACTGGGACACCTTGTTGGGCAATATTCACTTTATAACTCACTGCCGGGGTGGCTGAGGCTTGGTTGGGCCTGTGTCATAGTTTATCTTCTTCCTCTGCCCAATAGTGCTTCTTCTCTCTTCCTTTCACAGGTATTGATCCCTAATAAACATGCTGAATTCCATCTCGTGTCTGCTTCCAGAGAAGCCAGCCAGCAACATAAGATCTGTTAGTATAACTACTACTATTATTAATCCGGGCATACATGCAGCACTTGCTATGGTTAAAACACATTGTACTTATTTTAAATGACATCACATATGGCAATGCTTTGAGCCATGCTTTTGAACACCTCAAATATAGAGTTTTAATTCTTGACATCCTGAGAAAACCAAATGGTAAGCAAAGAACAGCTAAGTTAAAGATACGAAAACTTGTGTTATTTCTGAAGGGTATAGCCACTTGAAAATAGGGGTACTGGAACCAGATATCACAGAGAAGACTGTTGCAGTACAATTAAAGACTCATGATTAAAATTTTCATTTGAAATATTCTGATGGAAATTCTCCCAATATTAGTTACTCAATCACCTCCACATATAAAAATAGCTGCAACAAGTCCTTCTTAACCATATTTTAACATCTTAAAACACAGCACAATCACTCTCTCACATGATCCATAAAATATTCAATAAAATATTGGATAAAAATCCACACCTGCTCTTAAGCTTGAAAAGTATCCTCTTTCATGGGTGCAGTCATTAATTCTTGGTTCTTTAGGGGAACAAAAATGTGGACATATCAGTGCGAAAGGAGCCAGTAATAACCTAGAAATGGCCTAGGGAATTAAGGGAAAGAATGCAGGGCCAAGACCCTAGGTCTAAAACATGGTAAAGATGTGTCCTAGATCCTGGATCAATGCTGTCCACTGTAGCATACTACCAAATCACACACACACACACAAAGTGAAAATCAGTGCCTCAAGGATCCTTCTAGACACTTCCTCCAGAACATGTACCTTAAGTGTTTTCTGTGGCTTTCTGATTTTGGTCAATGTACCACAGATCCTCATCTATTCCTTTGAACACAATGCTTTGATTTGTCTCTGGCTTTCTAAACTGTCCCTGCCTTCCTGAAGTGGATGCCACTTTCCCCTTGATGCCCATCTCAAAAATATGTCTGCCCCTACCCTTGCCCAGGTACTAAACTTTAGCTTTAGGCAGCAGATACTTTCATATCTAGCTCCATCCACTTTCATACTTAGATCCTGAAAGCACAGTCTGCCGGGGTGTTTTAGCTTCCCACACCCCTCTTCACTGTCTTAGCTCTCCAGAAGGAGGAGACCAGACAGTCACTAACTCTTGACAGCTTTGGGGAACAGTAATGATGACAGCACTCCTGGAACAAGAGAGAAAGTTATATTTTTAACTAGTTGTGGAATTTTACCCATCAGAATTACAGGATGGCTGATTGTTATGATAAAAGCTGTCATCATGAAGATCAGACCGCATATCCCAAAGGTCTGTGCCCAGCAGGGGAGGCCATGTGTCACAGCACAGCTTTTGAAGATGCAGCTTGAAGTTGGAAAAAGTGGACGGAAAAGCCCAATGATGAGAGGAGAGGTGGGGATGGAAGTGGGGAATAAGGGAGCTAGGGAGAGAAATAAAGCTTTTGAAAGAGGAAGATAGGTTTAAAGAGAAATTTAAAGGGATATTTCTGCTTTCTGTACTGTGGAATGCCCTGCATGACATTTTTACAGAGATGTAGAATAAAGACATACATTATTCTTCAAGTTTTCTGGAGGCAGATTATTATTTCCTTACATGTTGCTATGAGGCAGTTAGGCTTATATAGGTTACACGGAGAAAAATATATAGCCTACATCTAGTTCTTCCCCTTTGTCAGTATACATTTAAACTGGAGATAAAAGCCAAGTAAGTGAAGATTCAACCCACACACCTTGAGAGCACGCAATGATTTCAAGACCATCTACATTTTAATGAGATAGTACATTGTATATACAATTCCAAGATTTGTGTCTGACCCGTAGTCAGGGCCCAATAAAGATTTATTTTCTTTTCCCTGTCCATGTCTTCTCTTCAAGCGACAAATATTAGAATGCGACTTTTTTCAACAAACAGCTAATCACAATATCTTAGTTGGGGAAACTAGATATTATGCAGAAAAAGAGAACAAAAAGACTAAGATGTCTGTCCTGAAGAATTAACCACTAACTGGCCCCAGTGAGGGATCAGTGCATCCTAAGACCCCAAAAGCCTTTGACGATGCCAATCCTAGGAGACGTTCTTAAGAATATTGCCTTCAATTTCTCTTTCATGATCTCAGTCTCTTTCTCTGTATTTATTACTTTTCTTCATGCTCTCATTTCTCTCTTCCTCCTTTCTCGGGCACCCAGCAGCACCACTCTTACCTCGTGGGGAATTATGGCAACTACTCTTATTTATTTACATCTTAGTGTAGGGATGACAATTGATTATCACTCAACTTGTCAACTGTAATCAATTCATGTAGTGGCTGCCTAAAGGCTGCCTCAGAATCTTTCTCAACACGGTACCGGGCAGGGTGTGAAGGGGAAGTGTGCTATGATTAATTCAGTTCGTTAGTGATGTTTGTGATGGGCGAAGAGACTGATGATATCACTGTGCAGTTTGTTGTGTAATTTTAACTCAGTATTTTACATTGATCACAACTCCACCAGAATACTTGCCTTTTAAGAAATGTTTATGATGAAATATTTTTTTTTTTTTTTGTGAGGAGATCAACCCTGAGCTAACATCCGCCAATCCTCCTCTTTTTTTGCTGAAGAAGATGGCCCTGGGCTAACATCGGTGCCTATCTTCCTCCACTTTATATGGGATGACGCCACAGCATGGCTTACCAAGCAGTACTTCGGTGCACGCCCGGGATCCGAACCAGCGAACCCCAGGCCGCCGCAGCGGAGCGCGCGCACTTAACCGCTTGCGCCACCGGGCCGGCCCCGAAATATTTTATTTTTTTTATTTATTTATTTTTATTTATTTATTTATTTTTGGTGAGGGAGATCAGCCCTGAGCTAACATCTGTGCTAATTCTCCTCTTTTTGCTGAGGAAGACCGGCTCTGAGCTAACATCTATTGCCAATCCTCCTCCTTTTTTTGTTTTTCTTCCCCAAAGCCCCAGTAGATAGTTGTATGTCATAGTTGCACATCCTTCTAGGTGCTGTATGTGGGACGCGGCCTCAGGATGGCCAGAGAAGCGGTGCGTGGATGAGCGCCCGGGATCCGAACCCGGGCCACCAGCAGCGGAGTGCACGCACTTAACCGCTAAGCCACCGGGCCGGCCCTATGATGAAATATTTTAAATATCTACAATTTTAAGGACAATAGAATAATGAATCAGATTTATCCACAATCCAGGTCCATCAAGTATCAATACGTGACCGGTCTTATCTCAGCTATACTTCCAACTGCCATCTCCCCCACCTCAAGATTATTTTGAAACAAATCCCAGAAACTAGAGTATTTCATCTGAAAATATTTCGGTACACATCTCTAAAGAAACGAGAACACTTTTAATAGTTGCATTGACTATTTCCTCCTAATAAAGGACTCAAAGACTTCTCCACAGTCGAAGGTTTTAGGAGGTAGATGCCCTCCTTGGATTGCGAAACTTACATTGTATAGCACTCTCCTGCCTATTTCAAGACTGGTTATTTGAGAATTGCAGATGACTGTGTTCCACTGGAAAGAAAATTTTTGCCTAATTTTTCTGAATGAGCAGAATCTGCCAGCATGTGCAAAGGCAGAAAGTGCAGGTAAATGAGAATTGAGTGGCAGGTACTGAGAGACATGATGTGAACAAATCCTTCCAAGCACAGCTGGGAATGAGCAACCAACGTTGCTCCAATTTCATTAAGATGAAAACCAAATTGGCTACCCGGTCAACAAAAACGATGATGCTGAGGAGAGGTGGATGTGTTCTGATGAAGCAATGGTTCAATATTAGACAAACTATTCAATAAGGGTCTTATTAGATTCCGGTTTCTAATTCTGCACAGTATCAGCAGAAGTTGAGGAGAGTCAGGAAAACTAGCCGCATACTTCATTTCCTAAGAGGAGTTAAGCCTGGAGGGTGAATTTTAGCCACAAGAGACTGGAATCAGGTTATGTGTAACTAACTAATCTGTCCATTCTTCGTGAAGCCATGATAAGTAAGCAAATACCATAAAATAGACCACATGACCTAGATGATTTGAAAGGGCATTTAAATAAGCCAAAAACACAAAATCAACTGTTTCTCTCAACCCGCTGCTTTTTTTCTCCTGTAGCCAAGCCTAAATTATAATCTCAGCTCCTGGGAAAATAAAATGCATTTTACGCTCAACGTCTGTGCTTGCTCTCTGCAGCCACTCCTTATTTCTACACTAGTACGAGAACCAGAACAGCAGGAGCCGATCTGTGCCGTTTGCCTCTGCTTGCCTGAGACACCATTGCTCTACCTAGGACCCCCTCATTTCCAGTGTATTGCGATTTACTCAAGCTGCTCATCTGAGCCGTTTTATTCCCTTTCCCCAGACGTATGCCTGTCCATGAAATGTCTATGAATAATGCTCTGGTTTCATAAAGCACATTAAACAACCCCTGCATGAGTTTGCATCACTTATTCCCGCCTCCCCTAGAAAAGTGGATTACTAAAGCAAGCTGGCTCACTTGTTAATAAATGTATAGCAGACAGCAAGCAACATCATGTCCACTGTTAAGCTTCGGTCCCCCCACCTGACACAGAGCAGAGCCAGCTCACCTTAGTGAGGGAAACATTTGCTTGGTGATCTCTCTTATATGCACATTCTTAGTCTGATTGGGCTACTATAACAAAATGCTGCAAACTAGGTGATGTATAAACAACAGAAATTTATTTCTCACAGTTCTAGAGGCTGGGAAGTCCAAAATCAACGTGACAGCAGATTTGGTGTCTGGTGAGAGTGAAGCCAGGTATCTGAGGGGTACCGTAGGTATTAAACCAATTTGCTGTTTTTCCTGTTTAACTTAAGGGGTGACTTAGGAGTCTTCAGGATTTACGAGCTTGCTTTGCAGGAGAGAGAGAATGCCCTTGGGGAGGTTGCGATCATCGGATGTGGCAATCACCCGATGGATGGCCGGCCCTCAGCAGCTATTGAAGCCCAGAAGTCAGACTGCCCAGGGGCTTATCAGGAGTGACCCCTTTGTTTCCCTGAAGCCTCTGCTGCCAAGCTCCTTAGCTCTATAAAACACCCCTGCCTTCTCTTCTGCGGGAGGTGGATTTGAGCGACCTCAAGCTCCCACCTACTCGTTTTGGCCAATTCGAATAAACCTTTCTCATCTCCAAGCACCGATGTCTCAGTGTTTGGCTTGCTGGGTATCGGGCACAGGAACTTGAGATTAAGAGGTTTGGTAACAAGAGCCCTCTTCCTGGTCCATAGGCGGCTGGCTTCTCACTATGTCCTTACAAGGCGGAAGGGGCAAGGGAACTCTCTGGGGTGTCTTTAATAAAGTTATTAATCCTGTACATGAGGGCTCTGCCCTTATGATCTAATAACCTCCCAATGGCTCTACCTCCTAATACTATCACACCGGGGGTTAGAATCTCAGCATATGAATTTGGAGGGTACACAAACAGTCGGTTCATATCACGCATGTTGACTATACATTACCCTATGCTTTACACTTAGTCCATACAGTTTTCTAAACTGTTTTGTGATGAAAGACACAACATAAATGTAAGTTCTCATTATTATTATTATAATTTTGCTACAATCTACTTTACGAGAACAATCATAAAATTACATATTTTCCCAATCGTCAGGTAAAACATAGAATATTCTTTTCTGTGCACAAAATAAACCCATATTGAATTTTATAATAACTTTGACAGATATTATTTTTATTCTTATTTTTATATTATGCTTCTGTACTTTCGTTTTATGCATCAGCTCTTCACATAAGGCAAAGAATAGTCCCTCAGTGATTGTTTGGGGTCTGGCAAATAAAAGAGAAACTTCTTGAATCACCTCTTCCCTCTTACGTAGGAAGCAATTGCCTATAAGGAGGACTCACAGGCAGGGGCAAAGGAGATCATGATGGCGAAAATCTCTAAGTCCCCTCACTCGAACCACATTAGGAAGAGAGCAAGAGGCATAGTTCAACCCATCACCGTGGGGTTCACGTGACTCCTTAGAGCTTTGTGTGCAGACTTTGAGGCACCTGCAGAAAAAATAAAATTAAGTTACAGTAACAGTTTATAGAAATAAATAACTAAGCATACAAAGTTATTGAGTTTAAATTAATTACATATTTAAATTCCAAAATTTCATAGGAAAGAACACGTCAATGACACAGTTGATTTACAGTAGAGGACAATATGACCACCAGAGCTGCCTCACAACAGGCTGGATGGATTGCCTTCCAACGTGATGATAACCCAGACATTTAACATGTTTAATCAAAGCCAGATAATAATCTGTCGGGGACACTGATGAAAAGATTCTTTGGGTGAAAAAACTCTGGAAGGCATCCTTGATTGTTCTCTTTCTCCCAACTCTACTTGTGTAAATCCTATTGATCCCACAACCAAAATATGTCAGTCTTTCTTTTCATCCTAGAAGTAGCCACGATTATCTCTTGCTTCAACAGTTGCTATTGTTGCAATTGCTATTGTCTCCTATTCAGTTGACCTTTTTTACCTAAACATCATTCTCGCCCAGCAAATGGTAAGTCAAATTATGCCCCTCTCCTGCTTAAAATACCTGACACTTGGAATAAAATCCAAAGCTTCTACCCTGGTCTCAAAGGTCTTGAAAGATTTAGCTCCCTTCTATCTTTCCAGACTCTTTTATCCCTCTCTCCTCTTCTCTCACTACATTCTGGCTGCAGCAGGCTCCTTTCTATGCCTCAAGCAAATCCAAGTCTGTTTTACTTCAGGAGCTTTTCACTGCTGCTCCTTCCTCCTTAACACTCTTCCCTTTGGCTCTTGGAGTCAGTAGCTTCTCGTCCCTGAGACATCAGCTGCAGTGTCACATCTTGGAGATAACTTCCCTGACTGTGCAATACACTCTCAGTTCCTCTCTCTCATCGGGTCCTGCTTTTTTCCTTCATGAATCTATGGCCACCTAATACTCTCATATATTTATTTATTAGTTGTTTATTTACTTCAACCTATTTTTTCCACAAGAATGTTATCTTCGTGAGGACAGGGACAATCCCTGTGTGTCTTTGTCATCACTGTATCCCCAGGTTCTAGGGAAGTCTCTGGCCTAGAGTGGGCATTCAGAGAGAAAGGCACATAGAGAACGGTGAAGGGGAGGAGGAGATGACTTCGGCAGTTTTTGGTGCTCAAGGCTGATCTGATCCTCAAAAATACAAGATCTTTGGCCTCCTTGAGAGTTGAACATCTTAAAAATCTACACTTGTTTGTTTGTTTGTTTGCTTAAGTGAGCCAACAAATTCTGAGTTTGTGAGCATGACAATTCTCAGTGCAACTGGATAGAAACGAGGTAGATGTTATGGATAAATCCTTTCTTTTTTAGAGTTGACTCAGAAACTGAGCAGGCTGGGCCCACGGGCTGGGGCATCAACGATCCCAGGTGTAGAGAGCTGAGGAGACACAGGGGAGGGGCTAAAAGAACAAGCACTGATGACACTAATACCCAACCCTCACCCTATTCTCTGGAGGCACATTATTTTTACGTCTGTTAAAGTCCTTACCGTAGACTTGCCTTGTATAGAGGATCGAATTTGTCCTGCACTACCGAGAGGGAACCTCTGCAGACAAGAACATGTATCATATTCATTCCTTTGTTCCCACGGCACCTACAACTGTGCTTTAATAGATTTGCTCAATAAATATTAGTTGAAGTAAATGTTTCCTTTTTACAGCCCTCTCAAACTTCTGCCTTTGAAACTGTGTAGCTCATGTTCTCTAATAAGAACAGGAAAAATATAAGGACTGAAAAAAAATTTCAGAATTATCCTCTGCACTGTGCTATTTTTTCTCCCAGCTCCATTTTTTGCCTTTCTCTGCCATGCTTTACACCCCCAGTAGGATGGCATCAGTAGGCAGCCTTGCTCATGTTCCCTTGCCGGCTGGCAATGGGAGGCATTCACTGGAGAGTGGGAGGTGGAAGGAAAAGGATCAGGGTATCACTTCCCTATTCACTCAACTCCCTCAGGGAAGCCCCATGTCTATGGTTCGAGTTTCCTCAGAACATCCCATTTTGTTTTACCCCTTTATTAAAAACGAGTCCATTCTTTCAAGTCTTTTCATTTGAACCATCTGGGATGAGTTCTGTTTGGCTGCGACCCTGCTTCTATACTCTCATACATCTAGAACTACCAGGGGTAGCTGAGACGGTCGAATTCTCTAAGATATAAAGTTTTAAGATAAAATTCCTCAAACGACCTGGAAAAGTTTAAGGGAAAGAGTTGATTGTCAGACTCAAGGCAAAGATAGTAAAGGTAAAAATAAAGTGAAGATCTGAAAATAAATCCATGGGGTAAAAGAACAGCAGTGAGAAGTGAGTGAAAAAAGTCCCTGGGAGCTAACAATAATGTTGAGAACTAAGGAGATAGAGTTTCTGGGAGGGTGCTGGACGAATAAGGAAAAATCTCAGACAGGGGTACCTGAACATGCTTTATGGAATGGACATTTTTTTGATTTTACATCCAAACAGCATGCCTACAATTTTAGTGACAGCACAATGGAATTCTAGTGTTGGAAAGGAGAGCGACAGCATTAATTCAACCTTTTAATGTACATGTGTTTGATTGACTTGACTCCTAGGTTTGATTGTGCAGAAGCCTTCGTTTCACATGTTTACGGAAATTTCTCTGGAAATTCTACACCACTAGAAAGCCATTGATATAAGGTACAAAAATATTTACATTAGCAGGGACAACATCCATTAATGTGTGAGAATTCCCACATTTGGCTTTACCTAACCAAAAGAGAATTTTTTATGTGGCTTCTCTCTCTCTATTTCTCTTTCTCATTGCTGTTGTTTACACAACTTTATTGAGGTATAACTTACATACATTAAGCTAATTAAATACACACATTAAACACATATTAAAAGTGTATAAATTGATAAGTTTTAACATATGTGTACACCCATGAAACCATCATCAAGACACTGAATACATCAGCCCAATATTTTCCTCATCCCATTTGGAGTCCCTCTTGTGGACTTGTCTCTACCACCACCCCCACGCTCACCACCAGGAAATCATTTATCTGCTTTTTATTACATGAAATACCTTAAATTTTCTCAAATTGTACATAAATGTAATTATACAGTATGTGTTCTTTTTGTCTCACTTCTTTAACTTTCATGATTTGAGATTCTTCCATGTTGTAGCATGTGTTGACAGTCCATTCCTTTTCCTGCTGAGTAATGTTCTGTTCCATGAATATGTCACAATTTGTTTATGCATTCAACTGTTGATGGCCATCTAGGATATTTCCATTTTGAAGCTAATACAAATAAAACTGCTATGAAAATCTATATACAAGTGTTTGTATGAACATATGCTTTCATTTCTTTGGGGTAGATACCTAGGAATGAAATGGCTGACTCGTATGGTAGATTTTTGCTTAACTTTGCCAAATTTTTTCCAAAGTGGTTGTACAGTTTTACATTTCCTCTGGCAGTTCATGAGAGTTCCAGTTCCTCCATAGCCTCACTAACAAATTATATAGTCACTCTTTTTTATTTTAGCCACTCTAATAGGGAAGTCGTGGTATCTCATTGTGGTTTTAATTTGTATTCCCCTTACTTTTCATCCATGTAGCTCCTTTGATAAAGTGCCCACTCAAACCCTTTGTCTATTTCTTTTATTGGGTTGTTTATTTTCTTATTATTGAGCTTTGAGGGTTCTTCATATAATCTGGATATAAGTCCTTTATTATGTATATGATTTTCAAATATTTTCTCTCAGTCTATGGCTTGTTTCTTCATTACACTAACAATGCCTTTCTAAGAGTAGACGTTTTATTATTATTATTATTTATTTTGATGAAATCTAATTTATCAATTTGTCTTTTCTTTGATTGTACTTTAGAGATCATATCTGAGAAATATTTGCCTAATCCAAAGTTTTCTTCTGTATTTTTTTCTAGAAGATTTAAAGTTTTGGGTTTTACACTTAGTCAACATTCCATTTTGAGATCATTGTTGTATATGGTACAAGGTATGTGTCAATGTTCATGTTTTGCATATGGATATCCTTCTGGTCCAACATCATTTGTTTAAAAAAAGAAATCCTTGGGTCTGGCCCCGTGGCCTAGTGGTTAAGTTTGTTGCACTCCCCTTTGGTAGCCTGGGTTTGGTTCCTGGACATGGACCTACACCACTCGTCCACAGCCATCCTGTGGCAGCAACCCACATACAAAACAGAGGAAGATTAGCACAGATGTTAGCTCAGGGCTAATCTTCCTCAGCAAAGTAAATTAAAAAATAAATAAATAAATAATAGATGATAGATAGATAGATAGATAGATAGATAGATAGATAGATAGATAGAAAAAATTCTTTTTCCATTGAATTACCTTTGCACCTTTTTGATAATCAGTTGGTCATATATGCGTAAATTGATTTTAAGACTTTCTATTCTCTTCCATTGATCTATGTGTCTATCTTTATGCCAACACAACACCGTCTTGTTTATTGAAGCTTTACAATAAATCTCATGTAGTGGAGATCTGGTAGTGATCTTCCTCCAACTTAACTCTTTTTAAAGTTGTTTTGGCTATTCTTTGTCATTTGCATTTCTAAGTGAAATTTAGCATTTGTTGTCTAATTTACCAAAATGCCTACTGGGATTTTAATAAGGAGAGCATTGACTCTCTCAACCAATAAATGTATCATATCTCCCCATTTATTTAGATTTTCTTTAATTTCTCTCAGTAATGTTTTGTAGTTTTCAGTGTCAGATTCATCATCTTTGGCCAGATTTATCTGTAATTATTTTGGTGCTATTATAAATGATATGTTTATTTCAATCACTGTTGGTTTGTTGCTATGACAAAAATTACATAAATTGATGTATATTCTGTAACTTTGGTAAACTCTTTCATTAGTTCTACTTGTTTTATATATCATATATTTATAATTCTGTTGGAGTTTCTACATAAATAATCACATCATCTGCAGGTAAAAACAGTTTTATTTCTTCCTTTCTATTCTGGTCAGTTTTTATTTCTTTTTCTTGTCTTATTCCACTGGCTAGAAACTCCAGTACAACATTCAATAAAAGTGGTAAGATTGGATGCTCATCTTATCCCCGATCTTATGAGGAAAGCACCCAGCATTCAATATTAAATATGATATTATATGAAGGTTTTTTATATGTGCACTTTTACAGTTGATGAAATTCCCTTCTAGTATTAGTTTGCTCAGAATTTTTATCAAGAAAAGATGTTGCATTTTCTTAAATATTTTTCTATATTGCTCAAACTGATCATAGGTTTTTCTTTTTTAAATTTGTTAATATGATGAACTATATTGATTGATAATCAAATACTAATCCAATCTCATGTTCCTGGGATAAATACCACTTGATCGTCATATATTATCCTTTTTATGTAGTGCGATTTCTAGTCATTAAATTTTTGTCATGAAGCTTTGTATCTATGTTCATGAAGAATTTTTGGCTATAGTTTTCTTTTTGTGTAATATCTTTGTGTGGCTTTGATATCAGGGAAATTCTGGCTTCATAGGATGAATTGGAAAGCAGTCCTTCCTTTTCATTTGTCTGGAATACTTTGTGTAGAATTGGTATTATTTCATCCATAAATGTATGGTAGAAATCCACAGTAACGCCATCTGGTCTGGAATTTGTGTGTATGCATGTGTGTGCAAAGATTTTTAAATACAAATTTAATTTTTATAACAGGTATAGGACCATTTAGGTTTTCTATTTCTTCTTGAGTGAGCTTTCATCATTTGTTTCTTTCAAGGGATTTGTCTATTTCATATGAATTATCAAATTTACTGGCATAAAGTTATTCATAATAGTATTATGATTTTTTTAATATCTGTAAAACATGTAGTAATATCACCTCTCTTAATCTTGGTTTTATCAGTCTGGCTTGAGACTTATGAATTTTATTGATCTTGTTAAAAAAAACTGGCTTTGGCTTTCATTGATTTTTTATATTGCTTTTCTTTTACTATTTCACTGATTTCTGCTTTGATATTTATTACTTCATTTCTTCCTCTTACTTTGGGTTTAATGTGCTTTTCTTATTCTACTTTCTTAAGGTAGAAATTGAGGTTACCAATTTGAGAGCATTCCTATTTTTTTTTTTTTTTTGTGAGGAAGATCAGCCCTGAGCTAACATCCATGCTAATCCTCCTCTTTTTGCTGAGGGAGACCAGCTCTGAGCTAACATCTCTTGCCAATCCTCCTCCTTTTTTTCCCCAAAGCCCCTGTAGATAGTTGTATGTCATAGTTGCACATCCTTCTAGTTGCTGTATGTGGAGCATGGCCTCAGCATGGCCGGAGAAGCAGTGCATCAGTGCACGCCCGGGATCCGAACCCGGGCCGCCAGTAGCGGAGCATGTGCACTTAACCACTAAGCCACGGGGCCAGCCCCCATTCCTATTTTTTTAAGATGGGCATTGAGCACTATAAATTTCCCTTGAATACCACTTTAATGTCATCCTACACTTTTTTATATGTTGTATATTCATTTTTATTCTGTTAAAAATACTTTGTAGTTTCCCATTTGATTTCTTTTTTTTTTCTTGCTGAGGAAGATTTGCCCTGAGCTAACATGTGTTGACTATCTTCCTCTTTTTCCTTGAGAAAGATTCACCCTGAGCTAACATCTATGCCAATCTGTACCTATTTTTGTATGGGTTCCTGCCACAGCATGGCCACTGACAAGTGGTGTAGGTCCACGCCCAGGAAGTGAACCTGGGCCAGTGAAGCAGAGTGCACTGAACTTAACTGCCAGGCCATGGGGTCGGTCTCATCATTTGATTTCTTTTTGACGTAAACGTAATTTAGCTGTTGGTTATTTAGTTTTCAAATGTTTGGGAATTTTAATTTTCTCATTCTGATTTCTAATTAATTACATTATAGTAAGATAACATACTTTGTATGATTTGAGTATTTTCAAATTTATTGAGACATTTTATATCCCTGAGTATATATATCTTGGTAAGGGTTTCATATACATTTTAAAAGATTGCATATTCTACTTTTGTTGGGTGAAGTATTCTATAAAGGTCAATTTTGTCAAGGTGGTAGATGATGTTGTCCACCTATTTTATATTTTTATTGATTTTCCATATATTTGTTCTATCAATTATTTGACAAAGGAGTATTACAATCTTTGTTTATAATTGTGGAGTTTTGTATTACTCTTTACAGTTTTATTAGTTTTTGCTTCACATATTTTGAAGTTCTGTAATTGGGCATATAAACATCTAAGATTGTTATGTTCTCTTGATAAATTGGCTTTTTATCATTATGTAATGACATTTTTCTATATTTGGTAATATATTTTTGCTCTGAAATCCACTGTCTGATATTAATATAGCCACTTAACTATATTTTGATTAGTATTAGCATAGTATATATTTTCCCATTCTTTTACATTAAAACTATTGTATCTTTATATTGAATGTGCGCTTCTTGTTGGTCCTTGCTTTTGAGCCAATCTGACAATCTATGTCTTTTATTTGACAGTATTTGGTCCATGTACACTTAATGTGATTATTGACCTGCTTAGGATTACATCTATTTAGAAGACTGTTTCTTTTTTCTCTTTTTCTGTCTTCTTTTTGATTAATTAATTGGTTTTTTTAATTCCACTTTTTCTCCTTTGTTGGATTTTTAGTTATAAATCTCTGCCATGTTATTTTAGTAGATGCTTTGAGGAATGCAGTATACATCTTTAACTTATCACAGTCTACCTACAAGTGATACTATACTGTTTCATATATAATATATGAATCTTACAGTAGTCTACTTGAATTTCTCCCCTTTCATCCTTTATGCTGTTATTCTCATACATTTCACTTCTACTTAGGTTATAAACCCCACACTATGTTATCATTTTTGTTTAAATCTTAATTACTAGTTACAGATTTAATTAATAGGAAAAATTCCTTATATATTTACCCATGTTGTACTCTTTCCAGTGTTCTTCATTTCTTTGTTGAGATTCAACTTGTTATCTGGTATCATTTTCCTTTTCCTCAAGGACTTCCTTTAACACTTCTTGTAGGGTGAGTGCGCTTATGGTGAATACATTCAAATGTGATATGTCTGAAATAGGCTTTATTTTGACTTCAAAGTTGAAAGGTATTTTCACTGAATATAGAATTCTAGAATGATGTCTTTTTTTTCTTTCAGTACTTTAAAGATTGGTCTACTAACTTATTGCTTACATTGTTTCTGACAAAAAAAAAAAAATCCCCCTCGATGTTTATCTTTGATCCTTTGTATGTATCAGGCATTTTGTCTCTGGCTACTTTTATGATTTTCTCTTTATCATTAGTTTGAGCAAATTGATTGTGCTTTGGTATCATTTTCTTCATGTGTTGTGTGCTTAGAGTTCATTAAACCTCTTTGATCTGTGGGATTATGAATTTCATCAAGTTTGGCAAACTTATGGCCATTATTTCTTGAAATATTTTCTTCCTGACAGCCTTCTCCTCCAAGAACTCTATGTATATATTAGGTCTCTTATGGTTTTTCCACAGCTCAATAATGTTCTTGTAACGATATTTTTGGATATTTTTCTTTTGCTTAATTTTGGAAAGTTTCCATTGCAATATTGTTATATTCACTGATATTTTCTTCTGCAGTATCTGATCTATTGTTAATCCCTTCCAGTATATATAAATAATCTCAGACATTACAGTTTCAGCTCTAAAAGATTAATTTTGTTTTATTTAATATCTTCCATATCTCTGCTTATGATTTCAAATATAAAGAATATATTTATAATAACTGTTTTAATATACTTCTCTGCTAGTTCTAACATTTGTGTCAGTTCTACATTGGTTTGATTGATTAATTCTTCTCCCTACTCTGGGTTGTATTTTTCTTCCTTTTTTACATACCTAGTAATTTTTGATTGGATGCCATACACCATGTACTTTATCTTCTTGTGTACTGGATATTTTTGTTTTCCTATGAATATTCTCAAGCTTTGTTCTGAAATTTAGTTCAGTTACTTGAAGGCATTTAAATCTTTTGGGGTCTTGCTTCTAAGATTTGTTACACAGGACCTAGATTGTGATTAATATAGGAATAATTATTTTGTAGTATTGAGGCAATAACCCTCTGTGTCTTCTACCCAGTGCTTCATGAATCACGTGGTTTTCTAGTCTTGGTGGGACCAGGAACATTTCCTGAACCCATGTTACTGCCAGTCATGTCACCTCTAGTCCTTGCTAGTTTCCTCACACACATAAGTTGATCAGTATTCAAGTGAATACTCAAGGGTGACCCTCTGCAGATCTCTAGAGTACTCTGTCTGTGCAACACTCACTTATTCAGTATTCTGTCCTATGAACTCTAGCTAATTTCATCTTCCTGGTCTCTTAACAATGTCTCCTCAACTGAGGGAGACCATCTGGTTCCACCCTGGGTTCTTCTTTCTTGTGCCATGAGCCAAGAACTCTCTCCGTATAGTAACATGAGGTAATCATAGGTCACCTCATGTATTTGCCTGACGTCCAGTATCATTAATATATTTTGTCCATTTCAATTGTTTTGTGTAGGAAGGTAAATACAGTCCTGTTATTCCATCTTGTTTCAAAAGTAAGTGTGGTTGCTGTTTTTATTTTTATTTCGTTTATCTTTTTTTAATGCAGAGTTTGGAGAATAAATAGTTTGGGTCTAGAGAGCTTAAAAAATAAAGGTGAAAAAAGTCAACAGGCAAGGTGGGGTGAGAAGTTTGGGTAAAGGCAGGGAATGGGCATTGGAGCAGGCAAGAAGATCTTAGTCGCCAGGAGTGACACATGAGGGAAGGGAACAGGAAAGTAAGGTAAATATAAGAACTATAAATATGGATTTCCTTAGGTTTGATTCTCATTAAAAGTTTCAGGATATTTTAATGCAATTAAATTTGAATTATTTTAAAATGGCTTTTGGTTGTCAGACTATGTCTTTTGTTTTGGTTTGTTTTAAATATTATGCCATGCACAAACTGGGCCACTGGCTTTTAGGCAGATTATAAATTCTGTCATGCACTTTCAAAAGTCTATACTTTTCCATATGCTTTTCCTTCTATTTGGAATGTGATACTACTTTTGACCTCACTAAACTCTACATCCTTTTACATTCAGCAGACTGTCATTTCCTCTGTAAAGCCTCCCACTTCTGCCCCCAGAGTAAGCCCGCTTCTCTCTCTTCTCTGCTCCTATAGTTCTTTGTCCATGTATACACAAATTCTAACACATACCATACTGTATACCACTTACATGTTTATCTGCTATTTTTCTCAGCAGACTGAGGGCATATGAAAGGCAGGAACCATATCTCAAACACTTTTGATTGAGCTTCTGAGAACATCTATAAAATAATATACACTCATCCCCTATTTCTTCTTGTTCTACTATATATTGAAATGATATGTGGTTTATACTTCACTTTTTTGTCCCACATTTAATCCTGAAAAAAGTTGCAATTATCATTTGGTGTAGTCCTGTAAGCCTATTAAAGTAATGAACTGCTTTTTCCATTTCAGCATTACCTAAGCCATGTGCTTTATTCCATGATTCCAAACCTGGCTGTGCATCAGAATCTCCCATCCCAGAACTAGCAAATCAAAATTTCAGAAGAGTGATTCCTAGGAATATGAATTTTTAAATAGTTACCAGGGTAAGTTTGGTCATTGACAGATAGCTAACTTCCTTCCTGGTTAGATGTGCTAAGATCTGGAATTGCCTTTCTGGACTAAAGCATTTTAAGAGAGTTGGTTGCCCAGGGACATAGTTAAATTTGAAGATTTGTAATAGAACTAAGATGGTAAAGGACAAAAGATTTGAATGGAGATGTAAAAATTAATATAGACGTATACACACCTCTATATCCTATCTAGGGTGATGAGAATAGTTTGTCAATATGCATGCATTTATTGGAGGATATAAACTACTGAATGGTAGGTACCCTTGCCATTTGAATAAGTGAGCCTATTAAGAATAAATTATACATGGTCACTTTCCTTTTTTTTGTCCCTTTTTTGCCATTTTCTGGGAATTACATCCCATAATTTGGTTGTAATAAAATGTGACTGCTTGCGAAATGTTCGCAGAGTTGGCATTCATTTGCATGCTGCTGCCATTTCAGCCCAGGGCATTCTCTCCTTCTTTCTGGTTCTCCCTCATCTCCCCTCCAA
The DNA here is from genome assembly GCF_020826845.1 of Diceros bicornis minor. Lineage (NCBI taxonomy): Eukaryota > Metazoa > Chordata > Mammalia > Perissodactyla > Rhinocerotidae > Diceros > Diceros bicornis. The sequence goes on from NC_080743.1 coordinate 70,614,932, forward strand.
CCCCCCTTACAAAGCACTGATGAGATGTGACAACAGAAAACACAAGTGCATTTCCTAGACATTTACCAACATCCAGAAAGAAAGCACAGAGGAAAAGGAACAATAGAAAAGGGGACTTGTGGAGGGAAGAAAGTTCCTAAGCCTATCATTTGCAAATGTCAGCTCCATTCTCAGGGAGCTCTAGAGACTGTTAAGCAAACCTGTTTCTAATGAATACAGCAAGACCCATTTGAATCATCTAGACTTGAGCCAGTCACATTTAACAGATCACCCAGTCTATCTTCCATTATCCTCAGAGGCAGCCTGAGCCTCACAGCATCTTTTCAATTTCAGCTTCAAATGACCCAAGCTATGGACTTCAACAGGATTCAATAGGTAAATGATGTCAGAGGGTTCATATTATTTTCACCATAATATTATGTAATTGCTATGTACTTTATAATATTATATACTATAATATTATATAATTGCTATGTACTTTACTCATCCCATTTTCTTAGCACTTTGGATTTCAGTGATCAATTAGTCTTCATTATTCATTAATACAATCAGGGAAGCAGCATAGAATTGTGTAGAGCCAGTAGGTTTTCTTATCCACTCCATCATTCATTACTCACTTGCCCTTGGATAAGACACTTATCCTCTTCAGGCCTCAGTTTCTACATCTGTAAAAATGAGATAAAATTCCATCTTACCTAAAATGTTTGCTGAAAGAATAAAATGCAAGGATGTATTTGAAAAGTATAAAGTAATACAAAAGTATGAGTTGATATAATTATTCATGTAATCATCTCCAAATATTTAAAGTTGACTTTTTACCTCATCAAGCTCTTTGTTGAGTTACATTCTATAAAATGGAGAATATTCTATTCTTCAACATTACTTGGTTGAGCATGCTCACCATTCCTTTAGTTGGCTGCTTCAATTCACAAATCATTCTTGTCATTCTGAATTCTCTCCTCTTTACCACTATACATCATATCCTGAGGGGTCCATTGAGCAAGAATATTAAATAGGGCACAGCACTGATAAGATTCTCTGTCACCTTCTTCCAAGGACATTACTTCCACTGGATCCTGTTCATATACACTTCCTCCTGTGCAACTACTAGTCCCACTATGATCTTCTCCAAATACAGAAATTATGACAATGTCCCAAGACCAAAAAATTAATAAAGAAAGGATGATTTTTTAAAAAAATAAACAAGATACTAGCCTGGAATAAGGATCTGTATCTTTTTGCATTTATCAGAGTATTTACATGTATTGATGATAATGCACATTGTCTTATGTTAAATAGTAATTAGGTGAATAGTCCACCAAGGACACTCTCATGCTATTCTATGTATTGCTTCAGACAAAGAAAGGTGCTAGAGGCACCACCCCACCACTTGGAATTTCTTGAAGAACCACATGACTTTCAATAGTCCAGACGCCTGAGTGCCACTTAGTAGAATCTGATGTAATGATGTTCTTGTCTTAGCCACTTTTATATAGAAAAAAACTTCATCAGAAATCAAAGAGAAGGAGAGAGAAGGAGATGAACAAAAGCAGAAGGAGAAGAATAAAAATTAGAGAAGAAAAAAGAAAAAAGAGAAGGAGAAAGGATAAGAGAAGGAGAAACAGAAGCTGTAAAGTATGAGGAAAAAATTGTTACGGATTGTAGGTACTGGTATATTTTTGAGAGGAATAGTCATTTTAATATATGTTGAACACAGTAAGATTTTCTTTTTTTTTTTTCCTTTCTCAACTGCCATTGGCAATACCTGGAATTGTGAATAATGGACATGTGTCAGAGATTGCAAATTCAACAGCAAATGGTAGGGGATGCAGAAAGGGAAGCATTTTATAAGATGAATACAAAGGCCTTGTTAAAAATGAACTATAATGATGCTTTATGTTGAAAAATCACTTTTCAGTATAAAGCATCTTCACATTTTATTTTATATAATGAAGAATGTAAATAGAATCATGTTTAATATTTTCCTTCAGAAAATATTATTCCCCTTCCTAAATATTCCCCTTCCTAATCTTGCCCCAACTAAACTGGCCCAAACTTATTTCCACATGAGTGAAGTTCAACCCTGTTCAGACTAATTGTACTCCTGCATGAGATGGTCAGAATTGGCAGGCTATCCGTGGTAGGAGAATGTAGACAGAGAAAGGCCTGCCATCAGAGATACTTACTGAGGTACAGTAGACATGTGAGTGGGTGAGAGTCATCTGTGATGGAAAACTGTGTACTCTGACACACGGTAGAAAGCAGAAAGCAGAATCCAGAATGAGGCCTTTGGTTGCGGTTCTGACAGCAGTTGTCATTAGGCAGTTGAACCAGAAATAGCAGGGTGCCCCATCCAGCCAAAGAGCAGATAACAACAGCAGGCAACACCACAGACTGTGTTAGTAGGTTATACCTCCCTGCCCCCTAACGAAGTCTGGGTTTCAGGTATCACCAGAACAGAGGGAACATGGCAGAGAAGAGATTGGCCTGGGTAGGTATGAAAAGTGGTGAAGAAAGTGAAGGCTCATTCCCAATAAAAAGGCAGAAGCCAGGCTCCTAGGATTATGGTGCAAATCTCAAACCATCAAAGCAGCCAGAGTTGGCTTGATGCTAAGTCACCTGAATGTTGAACAAGAACTTCATAAATTCCTACCACGGAAAGGGAGGGTCAGCCCAGATATTGGGACACAATGAGTTTACAGATAAAGACCAATGGGGCTTGGGATGGTTATGAGCTCAAGTATTGCTATCTTACCTTAGTGTGGGCCTGGGGTCCTCAAATCATCTTCCCGTTGAACTATAATATCTAACTTTTACGTAAAATTCGCATGTTGGAACTGGTTGAAAACTTTGCAAGACACTGTTTTGGCCAAACAAAATATTTCTGAGGACTGTTGGTTTTTTTTTTTTTTTTTTTTTTTTTGTGAGGAAGGTGAGCCCTGAGCTAACATCCATGCTAATCCTCCTCTTTTTGCTGAGGAAGACCAGCTCTGAGCTAACATCTCTTGCCAATCCTCCTCCTTTTTTTCCTCAAAGCCCCAGTAGATAGTTGTATGTCATAGTTGCACATTCTTCTAGTTGCTATATGTGGGACGTGGCCTCAGCATGGAGGGAGAAGCAGTGCGTTGGTGCGCGCCTGGGATCCGAACCCGGGCCGCCAGTAGCAGAGCGCGTGCGCTTAACCGCTAAGCCATGGGACCAGCTCCGGGACTGTTGGTTTTAAATCTCTGTAATCCACTATAGAACTTAGCACTTATTTATATCTGGTCCTATAAAGTTCTCTACTTTTTAGGTGCATTATTCTGTTCTTGTCAACTAACTTTTAGGCTGAAACTTGCATCTCACTACTGGTCATGATTTTCATAGTAGCCGATATTGTGTCTAACAAATACTGGAGGATTAGCTGATTGCATATGATAGTTTATGGAATGAAGATCAAAATACAAAAAGAAGTATTGACATATTAGGGAAGGGAGTAGAAAAATCAAAACTTTGCCCTAACATCACTTAGGGATTGATAAAACATACTTGCAGGAAAAAAATCTCTATCAAAAAAGACAGGCGTGTGGCAATTCGTTGTTTTAGGAAAAGGAAGTATGTTGAAACAAAATCTGGTTAAAAAAAAACAATTTAACAAATAACCCTGCTATTATACTGGAGAAACATCTGTAGATGGTTATCCAGCTAAATGGAAATAGGAGAAAAAAGAAAGAAAGAGAGAGAGAGGAAGAAAGAAAAGGAAAAGGAAAAGGGCAGAGAACAGCCAATAAGGATGTTGGGGCAGAGATTAAAAAGAAAAAGTAAAAGTTTGAGAGAAGATTCTAAAACATCTGACATAGTCCCAAGCACGAAAAGGTGGTGTGATGTTGCAGGGCCAGCTCATACTGGCAGGTAAGAGCTGACTTCTCCCATCTCTTCCAACTACCTGTTCAATGACTTCACACTGGTAGCTTGAAATCAGCTATGGTGGAAATATTGACACCACAGAAATCAACAGATGCTACAAATAAGAGCTTCTTCCACTCCCATCCCCAAACCCCTTCCCAGGAGGTTGTTAAACATTTACTAGCACATCCGTGTATCACACAGAAGTTCACGACTTCTTATTGTTCAAAAATCACAGTTGAAAATCTTAAAGGTGTTGACCGCAGGCAGTGAAGAACCAGCCTGAGCAGCCAATAGCCCCTGTTCTGGGGGAAGCTCAGTGTCCCCCCGACCCCTCGCCGCCACTCCCCCCCAACACACACACACACACACACACACACACACACACTGGTGCTCTCCTGCTGACTCTCTGATGTCACAGATGCCCAACTTAGTTCTCTTTTAGAACAGTGTTACTTATCAGCCTCCGGCAGCAATAACTGGGATAAGACTGAACTGCCTAGACCTATGATATGTCATAGGTTAATTACTGGACCTCTCCCTACCTACCCAACCCAATCTATCACTACTCAGGTGCCGGGGTGATAAAAAGAGAGAATGACAAGCCTATACAGAAGGAAATGCCTCTCTTTAGAAACTTCTACTGGCCTGTGAAATAATGTCCTTTCATTCAGCTGGGATCAATGTGGATATGGCTCATTAAACAAACCCCCATACAAGAAAACGTAAATTTGGTAACAAGTACTTATTTTAATAAAGAATTCACCATAGGATAGCGTTAAATAACTAGCTTCCCGAGTGAACTTACAAAAAATCTTTTTAAGAGTACTGCCGTTATAGAAAGTGAGCTAATATTTAAGCTGAATATACAATCACTCTTTAGGGGGAAGAGAGCTTAACTGCTGAGAATAATTGTGGGCCTGCTTTAAAATTTAGGAAGTCACTGGTTTCTGTGGCTCCACTATAATCATTTCCCTATTCTGCTCGACGGCTGGCTCATCAGAAAGAGTGCAACCAAAATAGATGGTATCTGAAAGGGATAGAAGGGACTGGAAAAGAACATAATTTCAGATTCCTTTACTTTGTCAACATGTGTAATATTTATATATAAATTGAAATGGCCATTGGACACATTTGCGACAACTCAGTAGCTTTCCATTTCCAGAAGATATTGAAATTGGAATTCTATCAATGTATGGTCATTAAAAATGTTAAAATTAGATAACAATGGGGATACAAATTCTGTCAAGTTTTAATTGATCAATTTTGTTCTGCTATCCATGCAGTTCAGTTAAGCACGTTAGCTTTTACATTACTGTTTGAAATTTAACCAGGTACTACTAAACTACTGTCATTTTTTCCTCCAATATAGAAAAACGGATGTAGTGGGAGGAGTCGGGGGTAAGAGGAAGGAGAAAAAGGAAAAATTTAAAGAGGACTTACTCTATGGCAGCTTGTAGTAGGCAGCTGCATGCACTTTTTCTAATTTCATTCCCCCCAAAAATAAAACAAACTTCAAGACATTTTAATATATCCGTTTTACAAATGTGCAAACAAATCCAGAGAGGTTAAATATCTTGTCTAAATTGACAGAGATGGTTTTTCACTGTAAGAGTTGGGATTTGGGGTCTATTTGGCTCAAAATCCTGTTATTTGGATAGACATTGTTATGTCTCCCAAATAGTGCATATCCATCTTACAAAATTAGGAAACAATAGAAATATTTAAAAATTAAATAAAAATGTGGGTTAGTTATTCAACCTAGTGGTTCTCATGATTTATATATAGTTATCGCCTTTCCGTCTTTTTTCTATATTTTTCTGTTTTATAACATTCTGTTTTTCTTCTTGCAGAAAGAATGCATCCTCACTATAGAAGATGCAGAAAAGTAAAGAGAAAGTAAAGTCGTCTGTTATTTGCTATAGCTCCTGGGCCAGGCACGCAATAGATCACTAATAAATGGTATATTTTCCTATTTATTGTTTCTTAAATTGGAGTTATACTGTATATGTATAGAATTCTATACCAATTTAATAGATCATGAGTATGCTTTGTAAAAGACTGCTTGATTTTCCATTGTATGAATTCACCCTAATTTATGTAACTATTCCCTTTTTATTAGAAAGTTAGGTGATTTTCAGTTATTCATTACTTTAAATAATGCTGCAATGAATATGCTGGCTCATAACTCTTTAGGGCCATCTCAGCTCATTTTCTTCGGATAAATATCTACAAAAATCATTAGATTAAAGCGCCCGAGAATTTTTTTTTAAGTTCTTGATACATATGGGCCAAATTCTTTTTCAAAGTGATTGTACCAATTTATAAACCCACTTGCAGAGCCCAAGACTGATTTTAGCTATAACAAAAATCAGTTGATCAAAATTTGTTCTCTCTTATTATTTCTAAAGACTCTGTTCTTTCCTTCTTAACACTTAACAAAATTTGTAAGTCCTTTTGTTTATTTGTTTAACGTAAGCCTCTCTTATTAACTGTAACCCTGGAGAAAACGAAATAAATCTATTTTTTTCACCATTAAACACCCAGTAGTTAATATAGGACCTCACAGAGATAACAGTATCTATGTTTGTTGAATGAATGGAGCAATTTGTTCAGCAGAATATAATTTTTATGAGTATTTAAACACAAAAAGCATCTAAAGAAGACTATAACTCTGAAAGGATTTTTTTACTGGTCATCTGTTTTTTAAAAAAAACCATCATAATAATTGAAGAAAGATTTGATCTAGTGTTAGCATGTGGTCTGGTCCCAAGCTCTGGAAAAGTAGATGTGACATCATCACAGCCCAACTCATGAACGAGGTATTGCAGATTCTGTGGGCTTCCACTCTGTTCTCATGGTGGGGAGGGAGGGGAAGGTTAGGGGAGGTGTGGGGTGTGAGATGTGGTCTCATTATTTACACATGACTTCATGATGTTTCCATTAGGTATTCATAAGCATAACCCATACTAAGAAAAGCCTGTTTGCTTTCTTTGAAGCCAGACTCCTCAGTGTCAATTGAAAAGAAACATCACAAAATCATTAAAGAATAATAATGACGTTTGCAACCAAAGAAAAAATCAGACACAACTTGTGGGATAGTCCCATATGCAACTGTATTACTTTCTCCCATTAGTCTTTTTGTATTTATTCAACAGGGCAAGTTTTATCTCTGGACCCTTGGTGAAAACGTTGGCTGGTCCATGAATTTTCTGGTTCTTTGTTATATTATTGACAGTCAGTTAAACTGAACATTGGTAATATAGTCACTTTAAGTTCTATAGTCACTTTAAGTTGCCAAATAAAGTCTTGATTCAGAAATTAGAACGCCCAGTCCAATACGTGATACGTGACACAGCACACACCTCAGTTTTCCCGGCTTCAGCTAAGATATATACAACGTGAGTCTTCAAGGAGGGGAGTGTGGCCTGTTTCTTTCTTCTCTTCCAAAAACTTCCTCCTCTACTTTTTAGGTCTTGTTATTGATCTCTAGAGGGTGGAGCATGAGCTCAGAAGAGAAGAAAGCAGGCCAGAAATTCTGTCTCAGCTGTAGCTGTGGTCATATGGCTCTGGGTTTTCTGGGTCCCGGCAGATGTGTGAAGTAGTCTATCTCTCCTGCAGCTGTTACTGCACGGTTTTCTCAGAACCTGCTCTGATGGGCCCCTCCAACTGAATTCTGTGAAATAGGCAAAGTCCTGTATTACTCCACTGCCTACTGCTCCACTCCACGAGGACTTTCTCTAGGTTCCATTAACCTTCCAGGCAGTTTTCTTGGGTCAGAATTTAATGGCTTCAGCCAGTTGTCCCTGCCTTACCCCACCCGTGACATACAACTGATTTATGAAAAACACTTTTAAATCCTTTGCTCCCACAAGTGGGCCACACTGCGAGAGCACATCTCCTTTGCTTCCCCCCATGTGGCACACACACCTGCTTCCCTCCTCCCCACCCTGCAGTAGTTGGCCTCTGTCCTCATCCTTTGTAATCCTCTGGAAGCCTTCACCCTCCGATTGAAGGGAGGACACAGGCTGACCCTGCTTCTCCGCCCACTTCCCTCCTCCAGGGAACCCATATTTCCTTCAAATAGTGATATAAATCTCTTCATTAGGTACAATGAAAAGCCCAACATTGCCAGGTACCGAAAGGCCACAAAAGATACCCCAAATTTTTAAACTGAAAGGGATGAGGTTGAGAGGATGCTAAGGAAGAGAGGTAAAGAGCTGGTGTGGTGGCCTGAACTGAGGAAATGTGAGTGTCCGGGGTCAAATGCTACAGAGAAGTCAAATAGTCTGCGAACTGAGAGAAGGCCATTTGGGGAAAAACAGTGCTGCCTTTCTAGAGAACTATTTTAGTGAAGGAGTAGGGACCAAAACAAAAATGTGTATGTGTATTTCTTTATCACTCTCTCCAAGTTCACACCTGATACAAAGTTTAGGCACAATAATAAGTAAGCACAGGTGTCTGAGACGACTTTATTCAGTATCCTTCAAGTCTTTTTTCTTTTTTCTAAAGACACATCCCTAAGGTGTAAGTCTGGCTTTCTTTTTCCATGTCCATCCAGTCACTGGACCACTTATTAATCCATCTGTACATCCAGATCTCTTGTAAGTCTCCAGCACGATCCTCTCACCTATCTTTACATGCCTGGCCAAAATGAAGTTGTAAACACACACAGCGTAACGCCCTCTTCATATTCATGTGTCTCTACAATCTCTACTGTGGCTACCTCAGAATAAAATTATCCGTTCACCATCTGAGCTCTTTTTATGCACTCTCTTAACGTTCATTTTCTTTTCTTATGCATATTTCTTATCTGCTGAAATAAAGTTAAGACACATACACACGAGGTTTGCTGTGTCTTATGCAATGTTTCCACATCAAGCTGTTCTGCCTTAATTTTAAACATTCCATTTTTTTCCCATTTCCTATAGGGCAAAGTCGAAAGCTCTGAGAATACCATACAACTCCATTATGTTATAACTAGTTGTAACATAATTGGAGTTTTATGCATCAAAGCTTTGCACATGCACAGACGGAAAGCAAACTCCTGGAATTCCCTTAGTAACCATGATTTAGGCTTAGTTATTCAATACATAAATATTAAATATTAATTGTGTGCCAGACACTAGACATGAAGGAACTACCATTAAGGAGCTTGCATCATGCTGCTTGTATTAGTTTTCTATTGTTGCCCTAACAAATTACCACAAACTCAGTGGCTTAAAACAACACAAAGTTATCATCTTAGAGTTCTGGAGATCAGAAGTCTGAAATCGTTCTCTCTAGGCTAAAACCAAGGCTTTGGTAGGGCTGCATTCCTTCTGAAGTTCTAGGGGAGAATCTTTTTCTTTGCCTTTTCCAGATTCTGGAGGCTCCCTGCGTTCCTTGGCTCGTGGCCCCCTTCCATCATCAAAGTCAGCAATGGTACATTGCATGGTACATTGCATCCCTCCAACCTTGCTTCCATCATCACATCTTCTTCTCTGACTCTAACTTTTATGCCCCCATCCTCTACTTTTAAGGACCCTTAGGATTGCATTGGGCCCACTTGGATAATCCAGGACAATCTCCTTATTTTAAAATTAGCTGATTAACAAACTTGATTCCATCTGCAACCTTAATTCCCCAATAGCATGTAATGTAACATGTTCATAGGTTCTAGGGCTTGGTATGTGGACATCTTTGGGGAGCCATTGTTCCACCTACCATACTTAAAGACACAGTTTGTCATAAATGAGTAAAGCAAAATATTTTGCGATAAAAGGGAAGTCTGTAGAAAGGGAAGTAGAGGAGAGCAAGAAAGACACAGAGGATTTTGTGGTCATTTCTGCCCAGTAGAGGGCCAGATATTGCTCTAAAATGAGATTTCATTGGAATTAGAGTCCTAAAAATGGTATAGTTTTTCACCGCACTAGAGAGATGAAACGATGTTAGAGGAAAGTAATTCTAAGCAAAGAGGACAGCAGGAGCAAAAATGCTTATTCATGAAACAGCATGAGAAGTTAGTGCAAATTGAAAAAATCATAAATACTATACAAGACTGCAGCATACCAAGATATAAAATTAGAGCAGAAAGCAGGGGCCATTTCAGGGAAAACCATGCATAATATGTTGAGGATTTGGTACTTTATCTTGAAAATACTAACACTTGAGGGTTTTTAAGCAACCAATCGGTATGGTAAGGCTTGTGTTTTCAGAACAAGTACTCTAATCAAGAGTGCAGGACTGAAAGTAAGGAATTCAGCTGTGTTTCAGTCAAGAAGTGATGAGAGCCTGAGCTGAGGGGGTTGCAGTGAGGATGGAGAACATACTTTAATGAAAAAATGATGAGTAGAATTTGCTAGACTTGGTGACTGATTGGATTTATAGAGTAAAAGAGAGGAAAGTTTCCAGGGCGACTCAGGACTTGCTTTGAGTGACTGGTACGATCCAGTGAAAAGTGATCATAAAAAGAAGAGCCTGGTTAGAGATAAAGATAGAGTTGAGTTCTATTTGGGATGCATTTATTTTAAGAGACTTGCAAGAAATCTGATGATGATTTCCAAGAGGCATTTAGTTTTACCAGCCTGGAAATAGGACAAATATGGGCTAGAAATTTAAATATAAGATACATCATTATAGAGATGTTAGCTGAAGCTATGAAAATGGTTGAGTATACAGTGAGAAGAAAAGATGAACAAGGACAAGCAATATTTATAGGATGGGTAGAATCATAAGATCCAGCTCAGGAAACTAAGAAATAATAAGGAATATGAGGAGAAAACTGAGAGAGAGAGAAAACTGTCATAGAGTCAAAGGAGGAGAGACTTTCAAGAATGGAACAATTAATAGTGTCAAGTATCAGAGGAAGGTCAAGTAAGGAGAGGATGATTAAGAGCCCGTTGGACTTGGTGATTAGCAGGACATTGCTGACCTTTGCTTGTATCATTGAAGAGATGGAACAGAAACCTAATTGCAATGAGTTAAAGAATAAACTGGTGGTAAGCAAGTTAAGATTATGTGTTCAATGTTATTAGCTTTGAAGGAAGAGTCGGCAATAATTAGAATCAAAAGAGGTTTATTTTGTTTTGTTTTTCAGGTAAAGACATAAGGATTTCAAAACTTCACTCCTACATGAAATTTTTTACAACTGCTTCTAAAAGAATTGAGTGCTTCTTTCTCTGAACTCCCATAAAATGGCACATACCATTGTGAACATCTCAATAACACAGACAATATCCTACACCTCTTTGTGTCCCCGTGCCTGGCACATGGAAGGAGGTCAATAAACATTTCATAAATGAATGAATGAATGAAAATTTGTCGATTGGCTGGCCAAATTTTGAAACAAAAAATTCTCACATATGTCGGTTGAAAAATGGATTTCAATGATGTCATTTGATCACTGGACACCAAGAAATACGACGCCTAGACAGTATTCAATATATTTCTTTATAACCAACAAACAATAACTGGCAGAACATTTCCCACCTTAGGGATTTAATTTTCATTACAACGCTCTCTTTATTGCTCACGCTACCCTTTCTAATAAGTAACCTGAAGTAAGAGTCCTAGGGGGGTGATTCTTCGGAGAGAGTTTCACTTTGCTCTACAATTCCTGCTGCCCAACCCCTACCAGCCTCAGGGGATGAGTGGGGCTACTTGCTCCCCATGTTAAACCCAGTGAGAGAAAAGTCTTCCTGAGCATCCCTTGGAGAGCTTGACATGTTTCCCCTGAAGTTTAAGGTATGTAGTTTTCATCTAAGGAAGACTAAAGGTGAAAGAGATGTGTGCTTAGAGACAGAGAGCAGAGAACTGGCTGCACTAGCAGCCAGGTGCACTTCCACCAACAATGAGATGAGTGTGTGCTTTCTGTGTAAAACACGTGGACTCTTTAGTAGAGAACTGGGCTAAAGCAACTGTAAAACAGGTCCGGCTGAAAGGACTGCTGGAGAAGGGCCCTGAAACAAGAAGTCTGTGTGGGGTAGGCCACCAAAGAGAGGCTCGGGGGATGGGGGCAGTGGAATTGGGGTGTACGGCAAATGGTAAGCCAAAGAAAAGGAACTCCCCATGCCAATGGAACAGCAGGGACAGTCTGGTTCCAGAGTGCAAGTGGGAGAGCACGAGTGTATGACATAGGACAGTAGCAGAGGACAGTGGAGGACACAATGGATTCAAGAGACATTTTAAAAGTAGAATAAGCAGAACTTAATGACCTACCAACGGGGAGACATAGTGAGGAGAACAAAGGATGACTCTCAAGTAACATGTGATATCCTTCAGGCAGACAGGACATCCAGGAAGAGAAGGATTGGGAGGAGAGAAAATGAAAAATAAGCTCATTTTGAGGTGTTTTCATCCTTGATGTAAATTTAGTCATTAGTTGGGAACAGTTAGTATTCCAACACAGTGTAGCCAGAATCACTTTTTTTTTTATCACTATGGTAAGAACACTTAAATCTTATCAAATTTTTAAGTGCACGATGCAGAATTGTTGACTATAGGTACAAGGTAGTATAGTTGATGTCTAGAACAGACTTATCTTGAGTAACTGAAGCTTTATATCTGTTGAACAACAACTCTCCATTAAAGCCCTAAAATCTCAGTCCAGAAAAACCCTCTTCCTGGCTGGGACAGCTGTCTTCTTCCTTTGTTCTCACATGATAGAAAAAGGAAGCTCTGGTGTCTCTTCCCCTTCTTATAGGGACATCAATCCCATCATAGATGCTCCACTCTTATGACTTCAACTAAACCTACCTACTTCCCAAAGGCTCCACTTCCTAATACCATCACATTGGGTGTTAGAGCTTCAACACATGAATGGGGAGGAGGGATGGATGACACAAACATTCAGTATATAACGTTCTTCTTCTTCTTCCTTTCTTCCCAGGTTTGACCTATGTCCTGGAAGTTGGGGAGGAATTTAGATACCATCCTGGAAAAGAACATGGATGTTAGGAGAGGACAACTGGTCCCTGGTCATCATTATCTCTCCTTCATGGCTTCCGATATGATGTAATTCATGTCACCACTCCCTCACATGTGTGCTCAGGTCCCCCAGGACCACCCAACATTAATTCTCTTTTTCTAAATGTCAAGGTCCCTTTGACATCTACAGGCTCTCAGATTTCCCAAGCTCTTCCTGTGAGCTCAAGAACTCTATCTATGAAAAAGTTCTAGGGATGTAATGTACAGCATGGTGACTATAGTTAACAATACTGTATTGTTTATTTGAAAGTTGCTAGGAGAGTAGATTTTAAAAGTTCTCACCACACACAAAAAAATTGAAACTATAGGAGGCAATAGATGTGTTAACTAACCTTATCATGGTAATCATTTCAAAATATATACATATATCAAATCATTACATTGTGCACTCTAAATTTATACAATGTTATATGTCAATTATATCATAATAAAGCTGGAAAAAAAAAGAATTCTATGCTGTTTTCCTCATACCATACTGTAGTAGATAACCTCTATAGGAAAATTAAAATTTTCCTTGACCCTCTTAGGGTCACTGACTGGGTCTGATAACTAGAGTGACAAAGACAGATTAACATGAGAAAAATCATACAAATTTGTTTAATATAGGTTTTACATGACGTGGGAAGCTTCGCAAAGAAATGAAGACCAATGAAACAGTTAAACTTGAGTGTTTTTATGCTAGGTTTGATGAAGACTGGAAAGTCGTAGAAGGCTGTGATAGGAAGAAAAGGAGCTAAATGTAGTAAGTGGGGGAAAGTTATCAAAGCCTATTCTTTCAAATTTCTCTCCCTGTCCCTTCTTCTTGGGAGATAAGGATGCTCCTTTCCTCTGAGTATATGGCAGGCATCTTTCATGTGAGGGTTTTATGATCTGCCTTACAGGAAGGTCAGAAAGTTCTTCCAGCTCATGCCACTTCTCAAATCCCTCAGCTTGAAATATTCAATATGCCAAATACTACAATTTTGGGGTAGTGTGGCCTGAATCCCATCACCTTATAAAGCGGTCTTCATGCCCATCTCCTAGATGCCTCTCAGACATGTTGTTCTTCTGCTCTGGCAATAAGTTGGCCTCAGACTTCTACGTCAGATACACAGCCTTCCCAGGCTACACTCTGGAAAGTGAAGCACAGTTTCCTTGTGATCTGAGATTCCCCCCACACTGACCTGGGTTTATATTTCCTACCTACCCAAGCCCAGGGATTCTACGCTGATAGAGGACACTGTGAGGGACCCACGTGACCATCAACTGCCTCTTGCTCTACTCTCCCTCCTCCAGGTGAGACAAAAACTCTTTGGCTGGTTCTAGAAAGAGTTTATATCCCTTTCCTAGGAGGAGTGGGGGCAGGAGACCAACCAGGACTCTATACCCATTATTATGCCAAAACCCTGATTCCTAATATTGGAAAAAACCTTTTTCACTGAGGAACTATGTCTATCATAAAATAGACACTAGACTATTTGGAGAAATCCAGAGGCCAAAATTTGACTCTTTGTTCTCTCCATATTGTCCCTACCCTCAGAAAGATAATAGAATGCGATATCACTACCTAGATGGTTGGATAAGGAAATGTTAGGGAAGAACCTTCAGTTAAAATCTCGGAATTTTGTCTGAGATATGTCATAGGAGCACACAGCAGCCCTTTCAATGGTGTGGCAGCAGCAAATGTGGCTCAGGCTTTGATCTTGTTCTTAGAGGTTTTCCATAGAAAGACCACTTTCTAACTCCCTCCCAGTTAAATGAGGATCCACTGCCTTATCAGAGTTTTTCAAATGTCAATAATTCAGTAACCAGGGACCATTGTACCTCTGAGCCAGAAATGAAGACTACATCACCCAGGTCATTGGGTTTTAGGTATGTCTGGGTGTGTACCCTTCCCTATTGTCTCTTTTCCTGTCATCCCATCCTTGAGAGTCATTTTAAAACATTTTAAATGTCATTTTTTAATTGAATTAAGCAAATGTTTATACCATTTCATTTTTTAAATCGGCTTCGCAGTGCAGCGTTGCTGTTGTCAAGTCTCTACTTAAAGAATACTACAGAAAGATTGAGTCTCTTGCTGTCTTTCTCCTTCCCTGTCTCCCCCATGGAACTGACAAGAAAATTCTCTGTGGCTCTCTCCAAAGGCACCTCCAACAACTGTGAACTCCTGACCTAATTGGTCTAATGGCATTCCCAAGCTCCCCTGCTCAAGGCCAGAGAAATCACAGCCCTTTGGACCTCTAGCCAGTAATTCATGGTACTTAGTCAAACTCCATCCCCTCCCTTCAGGCCCCCTCCTGCTCCCTCCCACCCCCTCCTCCTGTCCTCTTGCTCTGGCTCTCTGCTCCCTTCTCACACCAGTCTGAAGCAGCTTGATCACCTGCCAACCGGTATTGATTTTTGCTTCCCAATCTCCAGGCTGGATGGAAGGAAAAGATTAAAAACAGTTTGTCAGTTTGAAGTTGAATAAGAATTTGGCACAAGGGACGTCTTAGAAATGCGAGGAAGTGGTGGGGGAGGTTGGGAGTGTGGGCAGTCAAGGCTAAAGCAAGTCTTAAGGGAGTTTAACCCTTTATCCCAACCAGCCCCAGAATTTTTTGGAGGGGACTGAACTACAATCCTGCACACTACCCTTTTCCTGTGTCTCATGTGCTCAGAACCTCTCATGATTTTCTCTTAGCTCACAACATCAGCATAGATTTTACTGGGCTTGGCCCAGGCCCTAAGATACCACTCTCTTCAGCTCACCAGATCCCCACTACATCCTGTGGGGTCACTGGGTTCTTACCAGGAGGTAGTGTCTGGATTTCTGTGGCTCCTCAGTTGGAGAGGCCCCTGGCCCTGCACATCTGTGCTTTGCTGGCAGCCTCTGTTAGTATTCATGGAGCAGGGTCTGCGGCTGTCCTTGTCAAGACAGAGTGGGGAGCCCAGAGAAATTTTCCCTTCAAAAAAATGAGTATCGTTGACTCATGAAGGATCCTTTTGGTTTCTCTGTCAGCTATCAAGATGACAAATGATTTACAAGCATCTGTAGAAAATCTGAAGGGCCAGAGCACAGAGAATCAGCATGTGGAGGAGTCAAATCCAGGGCACTAAAATTTTACTCACTCACGGTCCAGGTTACCAGTCTGCTAAGAGCTCAGGGGCTGAGCTAACACAGGAGGGTCGCCTTTCCCTTCCTTCTAAACGCAACAACTAGAACCAGGTCAGACCAGCCTGTGTCCACAGAGGCAGGAAATGGGAGATTTCTGGACAATAATGAACATTATGCCAATTATACAAAACATAGTTCCCTGACGAGATCCAGTTCTCTCTGCTTTTCTGTTCATTTCTGCAGGGTTTCGTATTAATGATTTGTGCAGAGTGTAGCATAACGAAACAGAATTCAGTCTTGTTAATGTGAAAATCTGGATGAGGGCTGTTCTAATGGTTTGTCCACTTTGTGCACTCATATTTTGTGACTAATGGTCAAGTATATTCTACTTAGTCCAAGTAGTCTATATATGTAAAACGTAATACCTAGCAATGTTCTATAAGTCAGAATCTCATGAAGATAACAAAAAGAAAAGTGAAGAATGATTAAAACTATACCGGATATTAGGAATTTTACTCCATTTACTCAAAATATTGAAGCAAAATGGATGATAAGTAGGATTCTCCAGTTCTTCCTTACCACTCTTGCTGCAGGAGGGGTCCTGGTCCAGTCTAGCCATCCTTCTATTTCTCTCACACTTTCCTCATCCTATGCCATCGGTTTTGTTATGTCAGTGTCTTTTTCCAAGATCTTTAATACTTGATCCCAAGTTTATCTTTTGCACATGTTCTAACTGTAATCTCTGAGTACTGACTTTTTCACTGAGAAACTGTTTTTCTCCAATATGTTCCTCAAAATGCTGCTTGTGGCTCTGTGATAATATAACTCCTCTCAAAGCCTGGTATTCTGTCTGTTTCTGTTTTGATAGTGACATGTTATTTCTATAACGAGCATTATATTCTATGAGAAAGGGAACAAGATTAAAATCTCATTTGGAAAAAAAATGCCATTTAGTCCTGGGAATAACTGCCTATGTAAAAGTGATCTGAAAATATTCATCTCGTTGGATAAATAAATGGATGCCGTGATAGCACTTATATTACACCTTTAAATAGTCACACACCTTTCTCCCAAATGCGTTTGTTTAGGGCGACAGTTTTCTATTGCCACTATAACAAATTATCACAAATTTAACAGCTTTAAAAAGAACAAATTTGGGGCCGGTCCAGCAGCGTAGTGGTTAAGTTCACGCATTCCGCTTTGGCGGCCCAGAGTTTGCAGGTTTGGGTCCTGGGCACAGACCTATGCGCTGCTCATCAAGCCATGCTGTGGTGGCATCCCATATAAAAAATAGAGGAAGGTTGGCACAGACGTTAGCTCAGGGCCAATCTTCCTCACCAAAAAGAAAGTACAAATTTATTCTTTTACAGTTCTGGAGGCCAGAGCCCAAAATCAGTTTCACTGGGCTAAAGTCAGCACGGCAGTAGGGCTGGTTGCTCCTTCAGGCTCTGTGGATAATCTGTTTCCATGTCTTTTCTAGCTTCTGGGGGTCTCCTGGATTCCTTGGCTTCTGACCTCCTGTCACTCCAACCTCTTGCATTCATCATCATATCTCTTAATACTTACTTTGATCCCCTTGCTTCCCTCTTATAAGGACCCATGTAATTACATTCAGCCCACCCAGATAATCCAGGATAATTTCCCCATCTCCAGATCCTTAATTTAATCACATCTACTAAATCCCTTTTATCACGGGAAGTAACATTCACAGGTTTCAGGGATTAGGACATTGCTATCTTTTGGGGGATTGTCTACACAGAGTAAATTTACTCATTAAAAGACAAGCATTGTAAAATGATTCAATTAACAACTACATGCAGCATGCAAATAAAACAAGAATAGTGGAAATTAAAGTAAAGAAGGCCTCCAATGTCATTACTTTTCTGCAAAGCACACTTAGTTCAAACTTGAATTAGGAAAAGCAAACTGTTCTCTCTTGTTCTGTTCTGCCCTCATCCAATCCATTCTCCACGACGCAGTTTCTAAAATGCAAAAACAATTGTATTCACCACCTCATGCACTGCTTCCCCAAAGCTACTTAAAACCTTTCATTGCCTCCAAACTCATCAGTAGTCCTTACAAGTTAATGTATCACCCATACTGAACCTCTTGTTCTTAGAAGGTTGGTATGTAGTCTCTTCGTACATAAAATTCTCTCTTTTTGGAGTACTTTTCTTCCACTTCATCACCTATTAAGTCCATCAGATCACAGCTTAAACAACACTTGCTCTTCTCTTTCTTGATGTCATCCTCCATCCTATTCATTCTACTGAAAGCTAGGTCAAGTTCTCTTGCTAAGTTAGCCTTCAGACTGCTCTATTCCTCTAATACCTCCTATCTCATTGTGTTGATCTGTATGCTTAATAGAGTATTTTTCCTACGAGAGTAGACACTATAAAACAGGTCATGTATCTATTTGGTTTCTGTCATATCACCAGTGCATGCCACATAGTAGGCATTTTACAAATATTTTTTGAGTAGAAAAAACACAATACTTATTTGATCCCCAAAAGAGCAATCTAATAATTACAGAAATTTATTCTTTTAGGAAATGTCTCTTTCTTGGACTCTGATCAATGAAAAAGAACACTTTAAAAAAACAAGCTTCCATAATTATTAGGTCACAGGTTGGAGAATGAATCATCATGTAATTTTCCCATTATGTTATCTTGATCACCCCCATAACTTACTCATTTCAGTTATATATATATAAATACATATATATTTTTTTTAGTTGGTCTAGTGGTTAAGATTCAGACTCTCACTGCTGCGGCAGAGATTCGCTTCCCAGTCAGGGAACCACACCACCCGTCTGTCGGTTGTCATACTGTGGTGGCTGTGTGTTGCTGTTATGCTGAAAGCTATGCCACTGGCTTTTCAAATACAAGCAGGGTCATCCACGGTGGACAGGTTTCAGCAGAGCATCCAGACTGAGACAGACTAGGAAGAAGAACCTGGCCATCCACTTCCAAAAAAATTGGACATAAAAATCCTTTGAATTGCAGTGGAGCATTGTCTGATACAGCACTGGAAGTGAGAGGATGGCACAAAAAGACTGGGCAGGTTCTGCTCTGCTGTGCACAGGGTCACCAGGAGTCAGAATCGACTGGACAGTACTAACAACAAATATGTATATATTTATATACATAATTGTGTATATATGTATGTGTTTGTGTGTTGGGGGCTGTTTAGTTATTGTGTCCTTCCTGGATCCCACAACTTTCCTTTCCACTTTTCCAAATCTGGAGGCACTTGAACTCTAAATCAGATTCAATCCCATCCTAGTCCTTAGCGCCAGTTCTACACTTGGACAGGAGACCCAACGGAAATACAGCTCAGTATGGAAAAATTCAGTGCCGAATTTTCCACGTAGATAATCTGGCTCCGAATATTTTCTTTTGGCCCTGACTATAAAACTCAGCTTGTGTCAAACATCCTCTACAAATTGCTCTGTCTTAATCATCATTTTTATCAGTTCCCTTTCTAGGGATTTAAACCTTATTGTTAAACCCTGGTCTGTGAGCCTCCTACAAATGGTTGCTCTCTTTCCCCATGCTGCCCTCTAATTTGGACTCCTGGAAAAATCAACTATTGCTCCAAAATTCTCCACCACCATACTCTATCTTGATAAAATGTCAACTCTACTTTGTGTAGAAACTTCAGTGAAACTATTTCCAAAGACAATATTACATCTGCATTTGTGACTGTTTTCTCCAACACCTAACCCACTTTAGTGGTCAATTACAGTTCTAGGTCCCAGGACCTCCTAGTCTGCCCAATGTATCTACAACAAATTGGACATTTCTAATTGTCCTAAGCTATGACATCAATGTCTCAAAATAGAACAACGGTTTGACCTTCAGCAAGAAGGAAAAAAAATATTATCTTCATAAGATAGAAGTGATTTTCATTTCTAAAAATCTGAGAAAATTAACCCAAAACTAAGAAATTAATAAGAGTTCAGTAAAATGGTTAGTTGTATGCAAAAATACAACAATAAGTCTCAATTAGTAAATTTAATTGTAAAAATTGACCAAAGTAACAATAAAATAAAATGAAATATCTGGCAATAAATTTAAAAGTTATATGTAAATGAAGAAAACTAGTATTTCCCTAGAGGATATATAAGAAAATTTGCATAAATGGAGCAACATTTCATGTTCCTAGATGATAAATCCCAATAAAGCTAAAATGTTAATTATCCCAAAATTCATTTATAGATTGTGATTACCTTCAAAATCAAAAAGACATACTTATTCAGAACTCGAAAAAATTATTTTAATTTCACTTGAAAGTATACATAGGCTAAAACAACTAGAAATTTTAGAAGAAAATAAGGGACAATTTTCATTGCTTGAAATTACAACATACAAAGCCACAATAATGTAAACGTTATAATACCAGTGTCAGACATAACATCTAGTGAAACAGAAGAAAAAAAAAGAAGCTGGCATTCTAAAGTAGTAGAGAAGTATTGATTATTAAATTAATTAGTTCTGGGAAGACTAGTTAACTACTTGGAAAACATAAATTAAACTTTCTTTAACACCAAAGTAAAATTTTGCTAAACTATCTAGTACAACATAGGAAATAAAACATAATAGAATGATGTTACATGACTAGATAATTAGTTTTTTGAAGCATAAAGAAAAAGAGAAGAAACAAAAACCCAAATGTATTTAAACATCTGTATGCAAAAATAAAAAACTTAAACTTCTGCACATGCAACAAAAAAGATGTCATAAAAAATAAAAAAGCAAGTGTGAAAGTGGGGAAATATTTTAACCCATATGAGAGAGAAAATGTTAATATCCCTATTACATAAACACTAACATCCCTAACATAAAAACAATTCTTAAATAACAAGAAAAGTAAGTACATAAAAAAAGAATAAGAATAAAGACCTTGAAGAATGAATATACACATGAATGCATACACATACACACACTACAGAAAGCCAAAACAATGAAAATATAGTCAACCTCACAGTAGATCAAAAATGTATAATTTTTTAAAGAAAAAGGGATGATATTTTATTTATCTAATTGGTAAACCTTTTTTTTTTTTTTTTTTTTAGGAATAATTCCCATGTATGAGTAGATTTAGGGAAGAAAGTTACTATAGTATATTAGTTGAATTATAAATTAATACAAATTTTTGAGAGTAATTTAAAATTATATAGCAAAAATCTCAAAATTCTAAATAATCTTTGACACAATTTCATACCCAATAATGTCACCTAATAAAATATATAAGCACATGTGAAAAAGCTTAAATACAAAAATGTACATTTCAGTTGAAAAAATACAATTTACAAGTAACTGTAGTGTCTAACAATAGGAAATTGGTTAATTATATTATGTTGCATTCCGCATGTTACCACTAAAAATCCTGTTTCAGAAGAATGTTTGATAAAGTGAAAACAATGAAACAATATACGTATTAACAAGATATTGTCAAATTAAGTTTGAGTATAAAATAATCTTATAGTATTATCCCTGTTTTCAAAACACATATGCGAGGCTGTAAACAAAAATGCTAACAAGGGCTAGTGGTTGGTGACATTATTAAGGAAGATTTTAAGCTTTCTTCTATTATCTATATTTTCTGGATAGAAAGGCATAATCTTTACAATAAGAGAAAAAACTATTTTTAAATCCAATTATTCTATCCAAAGGACTTTGGGAATAACTGTTTTAGAGTTTTCAGATTTGAGAGGGGAAAAACTATGTTTCCAAGAAATATAGTTTTATTATTAAAAAAAAAAGTTTATATCTCTTTCATTTACTTGAAGATACAAACCTCTTCCCACTATTGATTCATGCATGCTACTTTAAAATACTGCCAGTGTTTCCAAGACCGAAGCATGGACTCTGAATAATCAAGCCTGGCATCTAGGTATGATTTTAAAGAAACCAATTACAGGGAAGAGTTTCCAAATTAAGAAGGGTTCCAAATTATTAGATAATAAGCACATATGCCTGTCCTGTGTCATGAAATATCAAACCATACTTCAATAGAGACAAACTTACTGTGCAAAGTTTGATTTTGAATAGCTAGGCCCAAATAAAGTATCTTACACTTCTTATTTGTGGAATCATAGGTTGGCACAATCTCTCTGTACTTTGGTTTCCTCATTTCTCGAATGAATTAATAATAATACCTCACAAGATTGTTGAGATGATCAAGTGTGGTCATCCACGTGATATCACTTTAACGGGTATAACACATCATAGAAAATATTTGTCATGATTGAGAAAGATACATCTACAGGCATACCTGGTTTTATTGTGCTTTGCTTTATTGCACTTCACAGATACTGCGTTTTTCACAAATCGCAAGTTTGTGGCAACTCTGTGTCAAGCAATCTTTCGGCACCATTTTTCCAGCAGCATTTGCTCACTTTGTGTCTCTATCACATTTCAGTAATTCTCCCAATATTTGAAACTTTTTCCCTATTATTATATTTGTTATGGTGATCTGTGACCAATGATCTTTGATGTTATTATTGTAATTGTTTGGGGGTGCCACCAGCTGCATCCATATAAGATGGTGAAATTAATCGATAAATGTGTGTTCTGACTGCTCCACTGACCAGCCGTTCCTCTGTCTCTCTCCCTCTCCTTGGGCCTCTCTATTTCCTGAGATACAACAATATTGAAATTAGGCCAATTAATGACCCTACAATGGCTTCTAAGTGTTCAAGTGAAAGGAAGAGGCACACATCTCTCTTAAATCAAAAACTAGAAATGATTAAACTTAGTGAGGAATGCATGTCGAAAGCCAAGAGAGGCCAAAATCTAGGCCTCTTGCCAAGTTGTGAATGCAAAGAAAAAGTTCTTGAAATAAACCAAAAGTACTACTCCAGTGAACACACAAATGATAAGAAAGAGAAACAGCCTTATTGCTGATATGGAGAAAGTTTTAATGGTCTGGGTAGAAGATCAAGTGAGCCACAACATTCCCTTAAACCAAAGACTAATCTAGAGTAAGGCCCTAACTCTCTTCTATTCTATGAAGGCTAAGAGAGGTGAGGAAGCTGCAGAATAAAAGTTTGAAGCTAGCAGAGGTTGATTCATGAGGTTTAAGGAAAGAAACCATCTCCATAACATAAAAATGTAAAGGGGAAACAGAAAGTGCTGACATAGAAGCTGCAGCAGGTTACCCAGAAGATCTAGCTAACATAATTAACGAAGGTGGCTACACTAAACAACAGATTTTCAATGTAGTCAAAACAGCCTTATAGTGGAAGAAGATACCATCTAGGACTTTCATAGCTAGAGAGGAGAAGTCAATGCCTGGCTTCAAATCTTCAAAGGACAGACTGACTCTCTTGTTAGAGGTTAGTGCAGCTGGTGACTTTAAGTTGAAGCCAAGGCTCATTTACCATTCCAAAAACTCTAGGATCCTTAAGAATTATGTTAAATATACTCTGCCTGTGCTCTATAAATGGAACTACAAAGCCTGGATGACAGCACATCTGTTTACAACATGGTTTACTAAATATTTTAAGCCTACAGTTGAAACCTACTGCTCAGAAAAAAAAGATTCCTTTCAAAATATTACTGCTCATTGACAATGCACCTGGTCACCCAAGAGCTCTGATGGAGATGTACAATGAGATTAATGTTGTTTTCCTGCCTGCAAACACAACATGCATTCTGCAGCCGATGGATCAAGGAGTAATTTTGACTTTCAAGTCTTATTACTTAAGAAATACATTTCCTAAGGCCATAGCTGCCATAAATAGTGATTCCTCTGATGGATCTGGGCAGAGTCAATTGAAAATCTTCTGGAAAGTTTTCACCTTTATAAATGCCATTAAGAACATTTGTGATTCATGGGAAGAGGTCAAAATATCAACATTAACAAGAGTTTGGAAGGAGTTGATTCCAACCCTCGTGGATGACCTTGAGAGGTTCAAGTGGAAGAAGTAATTGCAGATGTGGTGGAAATAGCAAGAGGACTAAAATTAGAAGTGGAGCCTGAAGATGTGACTGAATTTCTGCAATCTCATGATGAAAGTTGAACAGATGAGGAGTTGCTTCTTATGGATGAGCAAAGGAAGTGGTTGCTTGAGATGGAATCTACTCCTAATGAAGACACTGTGAAGATTGTTGAAATGACAACAAAGGATTTGGAATATTACATAAACTTAGTTGGTGAAGCAGCAGTAGGTTTTGAGATGATCGACTCCAATTTTGAAAGAAGTTCTATTGTAGGTAAAATGCTTTCAGACAGCATCGCATGTCACGGAGAAATTGTTCATGAAAGAGTCAAATGATGTGGCAAACTTCGTTGCTGCCTTATTTTTAAAAATTGCCACAACCACCCCAACCCTCAGCAGCCATCAACATTGAGGCAAGACCCTCCACCAACCAAAAGATTAGACTTGCTGAAGATGATGATGATGGTCAGCATTTATTAGCAATAAAGTATTTTTTAATTAAGGTAAGTACAGTGTTTTTTTAGACCTAACTCTATTGCACACTTAACAGACTACAGTACAATGTAAACATAACTTTTACATGCACTGCGAAACCAAAAAATTTGCTTGACTTGCTTTATCGCAATATTCACTTTATTGTGGTGGTTTGGAACCAAACCTGCAATATCTCCGAGGCATGCCTGTAATTAATTTTTTCATGAATATTACTGATTAGCTACTATGTGCCAGGAACTGTTCTAGATTTTTGAAACACATTATTAAATAAAATCAGACTGTCCCTGTTCTCATGAAGCTTACATTTCAGTGAAAGGAGACAGGTAAGAAAAAAAGATGAATTTGAAATGGGATGGTGATAAGTGTTGTGAAGAAAAATATATTCAAAGAAATACAGAACAATATTACCTAAGAGAGAAAACAGTTGGACAAAATATTATTTAAACCTGCCTGATGGAGGGGCCGGCCCCGTGGCGTAGTAGTTAAGTTTGGCACGCTCTGCTTCAGTGGCCTGGGTTCACAGGTCGGATCCTGGGCACAGACAGAGAAGGTACAAATAATTGACAATCAAATACAATTTTTTTTAAAAGATAGTATGAAAAGATGTATGCAAACAAATTTGAAATTTAGGTAAAATGGAAATATTTATCTTTAAAAAGTACAACTTACCAAAATGACATAAGAAAGAAAAAAGAAAATCTGAATAATCCTGAAAGTACTAACAAAATTATATATATTATGGAAAAACTTTGACACAGACATGTATGGTCCCAAATGAATTATTTCACTGGTTAATTCTTACAAATATCTGAGCAAGAAGTAACATCAGTCTTACTCAAACTCTTTCAGAGAATGAAAGAAAGAATATTCCTAAATCTATTTTATGAAATCAGAATAACTCTGATATCTAAATCTGAAAAGAACTTTACAAGAAAATTACAGATCAATATCATTCAAGCAGATTAAAAATTGTAATAAAAAATTGACAGAAATAATTCAGTGATTTTTTAAAAAGGAAAATATATTACACAAATTTGGTTTATTTCAGGAATGTGAGGTAGGTGAAACATTTGAAAATCGTGCAGTATAATTCACATTAACAGAATAAGAATGTTAATAAGATCATTTCAATAAATGAAAAATCATTTGATAAAATTCAACATCTATTCATGGGTAAAAAAAAATCTAGGAATAGAAGAGAAATTCCTTAGTCTAATGAAGTATATCTGCAAAATAACATTCAGCAAGCATCATATTTAGTTATAAAATTTGACACTTCCCCTTTGATAAAGATCTAGTCAAAGATGTCTTCTGGGTCCACTTCTATTTATCATTGTAATGGAGGTCTTAGCCAGTTTAGTAAGACAAGAAAATAAATAAAAGTTATAATGATTGAAAGGAAAGAAACAAAACTGTTATTTGCAGATTATGTAATTCCGTACAGAGAAAACCCAAAGGAACTCACAGATAAATAACGATAATTAGTGTGTTTTGCAAGATTGCTGGATACAGGGTCAACACACAAAAAATAAGTGCATTTCTATATATCAACATACCAGCAAAAAAATATTTTTTGAAAACTGATGCCATTTGTAGTTGTATCAAAAAGTATCAAGTCCCTATGAACAATTATATCTAAATTGTGTAAGATACCTGTAAACTATAAAACGTTATTCAGAGAAACCAAAGATCTAAGTGAATGGATAATAAAGCATATTCATAAATTGAAAGACTCAATACAGTGTTGCAAAGATAGTAAGACTCTCCAAATTGATCCATAACTTTTAAATAATTACAATCAAAATCCCAAAGAGGTGTGCATATATGTGTGTGTGTGTCTAATGAAACTTGCCAAAATAATTCTCAAACTGACATGAAAATGCAAATGATAATCACCAAACCCTCTGAAGGAAGAGTTACAAGGTGAGAGAACTTGCTCTACCAGATAACAGACATATTATGGATCTACAATAATTAAGGTCATCTGAAAGTGGATATTTAACTCACAACAGAGGTAACACTACGGATCAGAGGGGAATAGTAAACGCTATTGGGTCAACTGAAATATCCATGTTAAAAAAACGAATGCTGACTTCTACTTCAAACACCAAATAAATGAAAATCAATTGCAGTTAGACCGTAGATCTAAATGTATAAGGTAAATCAACAAAGCTTCTAGAAGATAACATAGAAGATGTTCATTATCTTCTGGTGTAGAAAGGGGCCGTAAATAGGACATATAAAAACCAATCAAACTCTAAAGGAAAAGACTGATAATTGGAGTATATTAAAATTACAAACTTCTTTTCATTTGAAAACACCATAAGAGAATAAAAAGATAAGACATGGAGTGGGGACAAAAAATTATAACAAGAAGAGGATAACATGTGAATATATAAAAAGCTCTTATAAGTTAATAAGAAAATAACAACTAAAAATCAAAAACAAACATGGGCAATGTTTGAGCAGGTACTTCAAAAAAGAGAATATTCAAATGGCTAATAAATATTTTTTAAAGTGTTCAATGTAATTAGTAATCAGAGAAATTAAAATTAAACTCAAAATGAAATGCTACTACACACCCACCAGATTAGCTAAAATTTTAAAAACTGACACTAGTGATTGTTGACAGGAATGTGGATTAATAAAGACTCTCGTGTCCTGCTGGTGACAGGGTAAATTGGCACAGCCATTAAAAAACAATTTGGAAGTATTAACTAAAATTTAACATTCCCATACCCTTACCCTGTGACTCAGAGATTCCACTCCCGGATGTATATCCAACAGAAATCCATTCACATATGCGTGAAGAGTCATATACAAAACTGCTCCTAGCAGCATTATTCATAATGCTTCAAACTGGAACCAACTTAAATGTGCATCAACAATAGAATGAAAAAATAAATAAGCTACAAACACTCATACAATAGAATAAAATGTTGCAATGAAAATGAAGGCATTAGAGCTACATGCAACAAAATGAATAAATCTCAAAACATAACATTGAGCAAAAGGAGTCACGTAAGAAAAAAATGTACAGTGTGATTGTATTTTATATAAAAGTCAAATACCAGGCAAATTTAACTATATTGTTATCTTGCACACTCAGGTGATAGAACTTTAAGAAAATAATTACCACAAAAGTCAAAATATTGGTTATCTTTGGGAGAAGGGAGGGGTTAATTATTGAGAACAGGTGTAGGACATCTTCAACACTGAGGAGCTGACAGTGTTTTATTTCTTAACCTGGGTGTTAGATAAACAAACGTTTACTTTATGATAAACTAGTGAATTATAGATTTTTTCAGTACACTTTTCTATACTATGTTATAAACTACAATTTTAAAAATGGCGGTAAGAGGAAACAAATTATTGGAAATTGTTTTGGAATTGGAAATCTGACAATATTTTACATATATATACCTATAAAATATTTTACATGTTATTATCAGGGAAGTCCTCTCTGATAAGATAAAATTTGAGCAGAGACTACAAGATAGTAAGGGAGTGGAGTTACGTCAACAGCTGAGGGAAAGGCTTTGCAGACATACGGAACAGGACATGCAAAGGTCCTGAGGAGGGAAATGCTTGGCTTGCTGGAAGAACAGCAAGCAGAACAGTGTGGTTGGAATATGATGAGTGAGGAACATAAAGGTAAGAGACGAGACTAGAGAGTTTTTAGTGCATCAGATCACATACAGCCTTGCAGGACATTGTAAAGAGTTATAATTTTATTCTGAGTCAGATGGAAAACCACTGGAGGGCTTTGAGCAGAGGAGTGACATGAACAAAATTGCATTTTAAGAGGATCATTGTGGTCTCTGTGTGACAAATAGTCTGTAGAGATGCAAGAAGGGAGCCAATAGTCCAGGTGAAAAATGGTGGTGGCTTGGACCAGGAAGTCATGGTAGAAATGGTGAGAGGTGGGTAAACTCTGGATGTAATTCAAAGGTAGAGGTGATGGATTGGAGAAAGAAGGAAGCCAAGAAGGACAAGATGCCAAGATTTTGGGTCTGAGACATTGAATAGAGTGTTGCCATTTACTGAGATGGGGAAATATATATAATGTGATCATTCTCTGCTAGACTGTAATGCACTATAAAGTCATTAATTAAAAGTATTTCCTATGAATAAATTAGAGCCTTTTGTAAGTTATTTTATTCAACATGGTATAGCCAGTGACAAGTTGAATGGGCCCCATTCACCAAAGTTTCTGACCATGGAAAGGCTCTGTAGTGTTTAGAAGGTTTGGTTAGTATGCTAACCAAATCTCTAATGGACAATCCTTTATTTCAGGGACTTGAATAACAAGATTTCCTGTTTTTTGAAATAAAAAATAAAATAAGTTAAATATTAACCAAAGTTTAGGCTAAATCTCAAAATACATTTTTCCTCACCCACAGAGATATATGTTCTTAAATTTTTCTTATACTTTTCTGAAACTCATGACTATTCAGGAATCTTGGGTTTGAAAATGAGTAACTCATTTTGAGGTAATGTCTGTCTATTGAGTCATCATGGGTGAATATAAATGCTTATTGCCTGGGGTCTTTAAGAACAAAGTGCTGATAAGGACAAGGTATGAGATTCGGGCTGTAAATAAACTGGGAAACTTAATGCACAGAAAAGACTAAACTCACAACCGAGTGTTTTTGTTAAGAGCTTGAGCTCTGGAACCAGGCAGTCATGGGTTCAAATCCTAGTTCTGCCACTTAAAGACAGCCTGCCTTGAGCAAGTTACCTAACCACTTAGTATTACAGTGTCCCCTTCTGAAAAATTTGGTTAATAACAGGCCCTTTCTTAGAGAAATGTTATGAGGATTAGATAATATGATCTACGTAAAGAACTTGGCAGAGTACCTAGGATATAATTTGAAATGCTCAATAAGTGTCATTCAGATATATTTACTAGAAAACAGAATAAGGATCCAGCAGGTTCAGAGAGGAACAACAGCCCATAGTAGGCAGACAATCCCAGTCTTGACTTCCTTTCAATTAACTTTAACTGAAAACATCACCACTGGAAATAATGACCTATAGACAATATTTCGTTCTCACTTTTTTCTACCAGGTAGATCAGCACATTTGTTTGAAATCACATCATTTTAGATGATTAGAAGGAAGAAAGAAGTTAGTCTGGAATAAAGATCCCGCTGTGTGGCTTTGAAAAATCACAATTGTTGCTATTGCTTCAGCTGACACTGGCACTTTCTTCCCTGAATTAAACTATTTTCATTTAACCCACATTTGGTTCTCTACTCTTACAACAGGGAGTTTCAGTGGTTGATTGAAGCCCGGTATAAAAAGATGTATCTTACACCTTTGCCTGAAAATTATTATGTCAACACCATGCCTGAATGCCAGTTGAACTGAAATGTATGATTTCCTTAAGAACACATGTTGACAGTTACTTTCCTCGTTGGTCTCCCCTCTTGGTTCCAAGAGCCCATAAAATCTTATAACCACACAAACCAAAATTATACAGGAGACACTTAGTTATGTTTGGCACAAACTAGATTGTATGTGAGTGGAACCTTACTTCTTTCTTCCAAGGACTTGCAATGCTCTACCCCTGGACATCGGTTCAGTCTTCCTCTGGTTCAGCTGTTGCTTCCCAGGTTGCCTTCCCTATTCCTCCTCTTACACAGTTTTCTGATCCAGGAGAGACTGTTGGCCTCTCTCACTTGTTAAGGTGAGTAGACAGGTCGTGTTCTCACTTAACAATTCGTGTGACATATCACTGAAGAAAACTTAAGCTCAGGATTATAAAGCTTTCTGGCACTTCAGTGATTTTCAAGGCCACTCAAGGAGCTTTGCTAGTACAAGGAGGTATTTAACAGACAGCTCTCACTCAGTTCAACATCTCCGGCTACACAGGCCCAGCTCTCCCTAGAAAGAAAGACTTTGCTGTCTCTGCTACAGAGCCATTTCCTCTTTCTTTTAACACAATGACCCCAATCAATTTTGACCCTCTCCAAAGCATTATCCCCAAACATTATTTAGTGTGTGTGAGGTTAGGCAGAAATGCCAACTATTTAGTTAAGCCTTGTAAATGGCAGAAAGTCATTTACATGAACTGCTAGGCTATCTGGACAGAAACAAGGACTCATCATGTAACTTCTTGTATTCAAACGTTTCAGCGACTTCAGGATAAAAGTGCCACAATTTGGAACACAAAACCCTTCCTGACCAGGTCCGTATCTACTTCTATAGCCTTATCATATCGTCTCCCTCTCTATACACACACACACACACATACACAAAAAAAAACACACACGCACACACAGGCACACACAGGCACACACACAGAGGATGTTTGTGCCTTCTCGTTCTACTGAGTCTCTGCCTGGAATGGTCTCTTTTTTCTGCCTGTTGAACTCTTCCTTGTCCTCTATGATTCAGTTTAATTATCACATCTCCTGGGAAACCTTCCTTGATATACACACTGTCCTCCCAGGCTGGTATATTCCCCTGTCCCATGCTCCTCAGCATCTTGACAGAGTTGAAATCCCAAGTAGCTTGGTTCTAAACAATCTCTACTTTTTATGTACTCTTCAATATCCAAAATGTGCTACTGAGAATTACATGGAAAGAGAATTTCTATAAATCAACTATTATTTTAAATACACATAAGCAATGTCGATGTGAG
Source organism: Diceros bicornis minor (assembly GCF_020826845.1). Taxonomy (NCBI): domain Eukaryota; kingdom Metazoa; phylum Chordata; class Mammalia; order Perissodactyla; family Rhinocerotidae; genus Diceros; species Diceros bicornis. The sequence goes on from NC_080743.1 coordinate 70,645,949, forward strand.
GAAACCAAATTATGAATCTAGTTCTTAAGAAAAACTTTAAAATGGATTTACATCAATTATTATACATGTATATTATTATATACTATATATAATACATAATTATATATAATTACAAAGATATAAATATATAAAAATGTATAATGTATCAAAATACATAATATATATTACTTATATATTATTATACGCGTATATTATTATACATGTATTTTTTCATATTTTAAAAATTTAGACTAAAGCACACCAAAATTATGATATGCTCTAATAGGAGCTCCCCAGTTGGTTCGTTTGTTTTGTGTCATCCATGATCAGATCCACATCTAAAGCTAATAGATAAGAGGACATCTCACCCTCAAGAATTTTTAACCCCAGCTACCATAGCTCTCAAAACTTTATAATCCCCAATGTAACCCCTAGCAATGCTGATAACATTTAGCACATTGATTCTTTGATAATATTCTTCTAATAGTTATTAACGTCTGAGAAGAGTATCTTTGGGGACTGTGTTTATATAAGAGAAGGGATAGTGGATCTAGACTGAAAAGAGAAATTCAGAATGGAGGGTGGGAAGGTGCCCTCATTTAAAAACTACCGAGATGCAGTAGGAGATCTGAGCAAAGCCACTTTTCTTCTAGGTACCCAGAGTTCTTCTTATAAAACAGATTCTCTCTCCCATGGAAAAAAGAAATTAATCTTTTAAAGTACCCAGAGAGGAGAAACTTAGAGTCAAAGTTGAATAGCCAATTTAGGGGGAAAAAAAAAAGTTCAACATGTATGGGCAGTGGCTTATGAGGAGATGACCTCTAATTAAAAATTCCAGAACTCCCAAAGCCTCCCCACCTTCACAGCCACTAAAGCTTATGGTCACCCTGGCCACGCATAGCCATACATCACCTCATTGGGCCTGATTGTATGAGAAGTGTTATTATCACATTTCAGTCTATGTTTCGTGTTTGCGTGGCTAAGAGCTTTCACTAACTCTACCAGAGATAAATACTTCTCTAAATAGACACATGTGTCCATTCAAATTTGGACCTCAAATGATTATTGCAGCATGGAGAAATACAGACCCTCAGTGTTCCTGCTTACAACACGATTTGACTTTAATTTTAACGTTTTTTAAACTAGTATGACCTTCAGACAGCTTTTCCTAAAGCAAACATACTTATTATGGAGGTATTAATTTGTGGTAGCTAACAACCCCAGTGCCCCTTTTCCACTTATTAAAAACTCAATGCCTATAAATTTCTAAATGCTCTAACTTGCTAAAGATATGCTTTTTCACCTTTTGAGGTTTAGTTCAATAATGAAGAGTTTACAAATGTGGTAGACAATCTTTTAGCTTCATCCTTTTCTGCTCTCCTCATGGACAGTTGCTCAGCAAGCCTTTCATTTTCTGAAGGAGGCTAGGTGCTAGAGATCTATTTCCTTTGTGATCAAAAAAGGACATTTTAAAAAATTTTCTCAAGATAAAAAATATATAGAACTTCAACCACATCCAGGGGGAGATGGGGATGTGATATCATAAAGGGCTCCAGCAGGACTGTGTTTGAACACCTCTGGGCAGGTCATGATAAAACAGCTCTCACCTTTGAGGAGCGTATGCCCTAGAGTGAACCCACCATATGCGATCATAGTACCTTTCATCTAATAAATGTACCTTACATTTGTACAGTTCACACAATGTTTCCCGTAATTTATCTCACTTGAGTGAAACAATAACTTTGTAAATTAAAGCAAGAAATATATTATCTCCATTTTATCATTGAGGCCATGAAAGCATCGAGATGTTAATCGCTCATGCACAAAAGTTAGCAAGTGGCAGATCCAGCACTAGAATCCGTTGTCTGCCTCTTAGATCATTCCGGATTCTAATTGGTTCCAGTCTTGAGGGATCCAAAGAACAAAATCAAGAACGAGTTGAACAGAACAAATGTTCTCCCAGTGATTTTCCCCACCCTTCTCCACGGTTTATTCCACATCAATAGAGTTAAAAGATGCTCTGTTTTTTGTCTAATTCGTCTGATTTGGTGAGAATCATCTCCTCAACCCTCTGTTGCGTCTGACAGAGGGAACACAGGGCAGGTACGTGTTTGCTCAGAGACACTCTCGCCCTTGTGCCTCCACAGTAAATCACAGAGCCTTTGAGAAGGCAGCCACCTCTGGACTGAACACAGCGAGTGTTGAACTGTGAGTAATAATTTATACCACAGAGTAATTTCAGACTGAAAGTGAAAAAGATTTCTCGACCCTCCCAACGCTGAAAGGGGATGTAAGTCATATAATTTTATGCCAGCAACACATGTATCATATGAAGGGGGAAATATTCTTTCGATGACCTGAATGTTATGTGTTGTCATTAAAATATGTTTAGCCAAGGCTGTGGCTCAATTTGAAGCCCATTTGAGGGTGTGTGTCATAGCTGGTCTCAGGCAGGACCTGAAGCCAATTTAGAGAGTGTGTGTTATGAGAAGTCTTCATGTTAGAGGTGTGAAATTTACAGTCAATAGAAAGTAATTTTCTGATTGGAACTTGGCCCAAACATTGCAGTGGATACAGTAAGAATGCCATGGGACCTGTAATATCCATCAATGACAGATTCTGGGGTTTAAATTCTCTCTCTAAGCAGAGCCAGGGCAGGCAAGATGCAGAACTGGACAAAAACCATAAAGAAGTTGTATAAATTAATTAAGTTCTTCCTGACACCATCTCCTGTATAAAATTTCCCCAAAAGTTGCCAATATGCCATTGATCATTACAATCTTGACAAGTAGATCTCCAAATATGATCAGGCTCCTTTATTGTGCCCTTCTGCTTCCAATCCCTGCAATTTGAGAACTTTTGCAATTTCATTTATGCCCATGTCTCTGGGTATTCTAAGAGTTTTGTCATGTAAGCTTGCTTAGGACCTAGGCATCAACAAAAGTCATCATGACCATTTCCAGAACTTCCATATTTGTAGCTTGGAGAGTTGAAGGAATTTCTCAGAATCCTGGAACTCCATCTCACTATGCCCACCCAGCAGTATGAAACTCTTAATAATCTAACATATGCCTGTAGCCACACCAGATCACTGACTAGTGCCTGAAAATTCCACACATCTTCATGCTTCGGCTCCATTCAGGCCAGTATAGTGAGAAACTCTGGATATACTGACACTGAGCATTAATATTTTTGTCAGACCTCCCTAGATGATTCTAATATGCAAACAAAATAAGAACAGTCACCCTAACCAACCATAACTGTAACCCAAACATTAATGAACATAGAAATCACCTGAGGATCTTTTTTAAATGCAGATTTTGATTCAGTAGTCTGGGTGGGATCATAGAGTCTGTATTTCTAGCAAGCTCATAGGTGAGGCTGATGCTACTGGTCCATGGATCATGTTTCATGTATCAAAGTTCTAACCTATTCCTTCAAAACTCTGTTCCAATGAGGTGTCTTCTATAAAGATTTCCCTTATATTCTCAGGCAGAATTAAGCACTGTGCTCCTTCTTCTGTGTTCTCATACATCAATTATAGTTTTACACATGTCCTTTAATTGCTCATTTATTTGTCTGCCTCCCTGCACATACACACGCACCCAATATGCCATGAGCATCTTAGGGGCAAAGGCAATGACTTATTCATTCCTAGTGTCATTTCCTATCACAGGTGTATGATAAATGTTATAAAGGAAGAAAGAGTGAGTGGGAGAGAATTTAAGAACTTTCCTATCCCCCTTGATCACTTCTAAGTATCTGCCACAAAGCAAAGCTATGTTCATAATAGCTTAATTTCACACCATACTTATGAATCTGTTACTGATTCTGTGTGTTTACCAATTCAAGGGGCCTCTGACACAGAACTTGTCAGCTGTGGAGAAGTGTTTCAGTTAGCTACTGCTGCATAACAAACTATTACAAAATTCATCAGCTTTAAACAAATTAGCGTTTGCTATTGTTCCCAAGTTATGGACCAGCTGGTTGGCAAGGTTTACAAGTCCTCCTTCCTCTAGTGAGAGTATAATACTTCAGTTACAATACTTTACCAGTTACTGGGTTGATAACAAACTCCATTCTCTGTGATGATGAGCCTACTATCTTATATCTGCATCACACATTGGATTACCAGAGTTCTTTAGAAAATTATAGGACCTTTCATTTCCTGAGTTGTTTGTTTTTTTGAAGTACTTTTATATTTTCCAGTGTTGTTTAATGAGGTTTATCATTTTATTTGTGTAAATGAAAGAGAAATAGATATTTTTTATCAAACTAATCCCAAATAATGATACTAAAAGTATTTAATTCTCAATTCTCTCTCTGCCACTCTCTCTCTCTCTTCTTTCCTCTCTGTCTTTCTCTCCCTCTCCCTCTTTTAGGAGGATATTCAGATTCAGTTACTATGTGTTTTTATATGACCAAGTCTCTGGAAAATACTTCTATGTTTAAAAACATTTCTTTTAAATCCTGCCAAAATATCTAAAATTCTAATCAGGATATCTAAAATTCCTTTGAGTGTTAAAATGCAAATATTATTCGGGAAGATTAATGTGTGATTTAATTGCTATTCACTGGTGGCTTCATTTGATTTTGTCAACATCATAAGCATAGATGGAACCTTGAAGGAAAGGAACTTATAACAGTTACTTTGGATCAGAATGGGAGGTGTTCCACACTCACCTCTGAGAAGAAAGGCAAGAAATGGGACAACGCCTCTGAGATGTAATTCAGGCTCTCAAGGAAGCTGAGGGTCACAGGGAGGCTCCTGGGTTGCAGAGGGGCGGATGGTAGAGCTGAACAGAGCCCAAGGAGAAGAGGAGGTGGAGAAATTGGGCAAAGGGAGAGTTCTGCAGACAAAAATCAGTCTCCTGTTATACAATCCCAGCATTCAACTAACAATTGCCTAGACTTTCTGCATTACAAGAATGATCCCTTTCCACTGGAAATCTATTAACTTTGCAATTATAAGAAAGCACTTTCTGATATTTTTAGCTTGAAGACCTAGAATTTACATTTATTATACAGGCAAATTTCTCTCCTTTATCCTCCTTCAACTTCTCTTTTTATCCTACTTTGGTTTTACCTCACCTCTTTCTCTCTTATCTCTTCCCCTTTGCATTCTTCCTACCCCTTTCATGCTCTTAGTCTCTCATTGTTAGGAAAGCAAGGTCATCTCCAGGGGAAAAAAGAAGAATGACAGAACAACTGAAGCACAAACGGTTCCCTTAGAAAGGTCATAAGGAGTTTCAAGTAGAAATGTCATTGTTACTCTGTCACAAAAATAATAGACCTAAACTGCTTGCACTGGAGGTGGATTCTACTTTTCTGCAACAGGAAATGATGAAATTCTCCTTTTGAAGTTTGACTCTTAATCCAGAATTGTGTTTGAAAAATGTCTTAATCCATCTCTTATTCTCCCACACACTGCTTCGCAAGTGTGGTATGTCATTTGGCTTTGCTTCCATACATTTGGACATCCTCGGGATGAGATAAATGCAGGACGTATCTGGAGCGCTTTGCATTTCCACTTCTCTAGGCTATTAGGATTTCTGATTGACTTGGTCTAACAGTTCTGACTGGCAATGGAGCCCAAGGGCCGGAGGAATATTAAGCACATGTGCTGGTTTTCCCCTCTCTGCCAGACTTGACATTTTCCAGGCTCGTTATCCATTAGCATCTCTCTTTCTTTCCTTCTCTCTCATAGCTCAACAGGGACCAAAAAGAGCTGATCAGTAGAAGACAAGAACCTAACAAGATGAAGCAGTAAAAGAGAATAGACCTTTTAATCTTCAGGTATAGGATGCACATGAGTGCCTTCTACTCCTCAGTCTGTTCTTCCTGTAATCTTGGTTGAGAATGAATGGTAGGCAAAAAGGATAATAGTCTTGGGTCCTCTTTCCCATGAAGAGCAAAGCATGATCCTCCCTGATTTGTTGGCTGGAAGAGAATGGACAACACTAACCCAAACACCTAGAGACAATACCCCCGAAAGCTGATCAGGTCCAAAACTTAGGTATCCCAAATTAAATGCACTGGTCAAACTGTAGTCCATTTTTTGGTAATGAATGTCTCACTTGAGGACAGAGACATCCAAGTTTTAATACTAGATCTGCCATTTATGAATTGAGTGAGTTTGGACCAGTTACTGATCCCTTCTTGCCTTAGTTTCCATGTCCATAAAATACTTCATTGGGATATTATGAATATTAAATAGATAATGACTATAAGTGTCTGCCACGTGGTAAGCACTCGGTAAATGATACTTATTATTACTATTATTATTATAATAACTTTTTGTATTCATTGTAATATAGGCTAAAGCTAATCAATAAATCAAAAAACATGATGAATATGAAAGAAATTGATATACCACTCACTAAGCAATGCAGAGAGGCATGGTCCAGGGTAAATGATACAGCTCTCTCCTAGAGGTCACACAGGGACCCAGGTTTCCTCTACCTATATATCTATCATCCTCTAAGATCTGGTTATTCCAAGTGCGGTCCTGGATGAGCAACATCAGTATCACATGGGACCTTGTCAAATGTTAAAGCTCAGGCCCAACCCAGACCTTGAGAATCAGAATCCACATTTTAATAAGATCGCTGAGTAAGCAGATTAATATTTGAGAAGCTTTGCTTTAAGAGTATTGTCTTCATTTACTTGGTTAAAATGGGCCCATCAGCACCACATTCAAGAAAAGAGGAAAAGAGAGAGGAAGTGGAGAATAAGCAAGTTCCTTTTCAAGAGATGACATGGAAGTCACACATATCACTTCCACTCACACTGACCACACCTAGCTGCAGGGGAGGTTAGGTGATGGAGTCTGTTGCTGGATGGCCATGTGCCAAGCTAAATGCCACGTGAGGGAGGGAAGGAAGGGAGAAGAGAAGAATAAAGAAGGGCAAGCCATATCTTTGCAAAATTGCTACTTTTGTTTTGTTGTAACTGTCATTGTAACGAAGGATGGGACAATATGGTCACAGGATGGATTTAGCTGGTCCACAAGGGGAAAAATAACATAAAAGAGGCCTTTATATTGCTAAGCTATTTGGACACAAACTTACAAAAAGTGAGGGAGAGAAAGAGATTTCCAAACTACAACCAGCACACTCCCTTTTTACACAGTAAATAGATAGCATTTTAGTACAAAAAAAATGCCTTTAGTAGGAGCCAAGATACTGTCTCTTTTAGGGAATATGTAATTCACAAGAAACGTCTTGATGCAATTTAAAACAGTGGCATTCCTTGGATAGTGCAAAGTTCTCACTGAAAATTCCCCACCTGATCACTAGGAAGGTATTTACGTCAATGAGCCCCTGACTGAGACCCAGAGAATGAAAGGAAAAGAGGCACAGAGCAGTCACAATGATACTTGTAAGAATAAGTAATTAATACTCATGGTCCATCTGACAAGTCCCAAAATCTGAACAGCATAATATAACAAAGGTTGATTTCTTGCTCATGTAAAGTTCCATATGAGTCAAGCAATCTTATGCCATCTTGTAGCAGCGCCATCTAGAACTGACACTGTCTAAGGATGGTACAGCAAGGAAAGAGAAGGATAGAGGAGGCCCGTCAGCACTTTAATTGCCTTGGCCTGGATTGTTTGGCAAGGACTATCTTCCACAAAGATACATAGATCTGGGAGCATACAGAAGAGAAAGTAGGACTAAATAAAACAATTAGCCTTTATGTTACACTTAAAATAAGTTGCCTCAAGCTATTTTTTCCTTTTACACCTAGATTCCCCTAAACATAAAATTCCCACCAAGTTTGGGGACATCTAGAAGTAGTTTAAATCAACAAGGACTTGTTTTGCTAGTTAGGACTGCACCTTCACTTCCAAATCAAAGAATAACTAGCTTAAAATCCCAACAAGTATTCAGAAATTTAATCTGAAAATACATTGGTTTATTTCTAAGTTTTGGAAAATTGATTTCATTTTTCCAACATCTGTATGAGATTGCTTTGTATAGAGTTAGCCTATTTTAGAGGGAAGAGCTCAGGCTAGGAGTCCAGACCCAGACTGTTTTCTCATCAGCTGAGGGTGGCTGGCTGCACTTCTGTGAGCTTCTTCCCTCACCTATTAAATGAGACAGAAGAATAGACAATCCATAAGCTCTCTTTCAACACTCAAATTTCAGAAATGAGCAATAATGGAAGGTAGATGGAAATACCACTTTCTGAGTAATCTCAAATTCAATTTATATATCTGCCTCCTAGAGAAATTTTACTATATTCCTGTAAGATTCAAAATAACAATCTTATTTTTTCTGCCTTATTTTAAAAGATCTATATGGGCCAGGGAAGGAGAATCAACCACGTAAGACCAGTAACCCCCAGTTCTGATAGTTACATATCATACAGTTATGAACCATTGCCTAATATTTTTAAAAAAGGATTAATTTTACATTAAACAATACACAAACTGGAATTGGACAGCCAATAATTACAAACCAAAGTCTTTGCTATTATTGAACAGGCAACAGTCAGCTTATAACAAATGGCTGCGCTTCATACTCTAAAATGGACACGTATCTGAAAAGCAGGTTTAAAGAGAATTTAAGTAAATCAAATGTGATTTTTCACATCGATTTCCACTTCAGGCGTGAGAGCCAGAAAGGATAGTATTTTCTATTTGAGTATTGGATAGAACTAACTTCCCTTGTAGTACTTTATTCGACAAGTATATATTTCCAACACAATTTTAGGCAGTACTGTGTTTTAGTTTCAGTTCTAGATTTGCTGGAAGACAAAGGAAATAAGTCCCGATCTCAAGCACTTTCTATTTCTTATTTCTTATCACTCTTTTCTTGTTTTTCTTGTTGTCTTTTTCCTTTTTTGGTCGTTCTCTTTCTGACTTTATATCACTACCTTCTAAGGATTCCTCCTAGTTTTTAATATTCGCATATATATATATTTCTTCTCCTGTAAACTCTCTTACCCTTACTTTACAGTATCTTCAAAATAATGTGCTCATCTCAGCTATCACTGATACTTTCTCAGCTTTTGGACCCAAAGTCTGGACCTATTCAAGCCTCAGGACCGAGCCCTCTACAAATAGCCTAGATATTGAAAAATATGTGCCTAAGAGGTTGCTTGGAAAAGCCATTTAGTAATGATTTATTTCTATGCCATGCTTAATTTTTTTTTTCAGAACAGGTTCCCATACTTTATTTTTCTTCACCCTCACAGTAACTCTGGGAGATTGGGCAGGTGTGTGCAACCCCACTTGGAAGACAAGGGAGGAACCTGAGGTTAAGGGAGGTGAGGTAAATGTCCTGGTGCCATGTAGTCAGTTGACTTGAAAAGACGGTGGAAGCATCTGGTCCAGCAGATGGTGTCAGTAGAAGGTCGGTAAGCATTGGTTGAATCTTCAGGGCTGCCTTAGCACCTCACTTGATGTCCCCATTACACCATTTGAGTGTGTGTGTGTATGTGTGTGTGTGTAGAGAAAGATGTGGTTTTGCTTATCAAAAAACCTCAGTTGTATTTATGATTTTATAGTGGTCCAGAAAAGATACCCCTCCTCCATATCCAGCTCCAGAATTAAAATAATTCCTTGATCTTCTACCTTTAATTATTCAATTTTCATGACATCTCAACCCTTGCAGTGGCATTGACAGTGAAAGCTGGGGTTTCATTTCTGTTTGCCGTCAGAGACAGGCTACTCTGTCTGGAGAATGCCTCTCATAACGTTATTTTTTACTCTATCTGATAAAGCCTGTTCTGTATAAATATATTTTAATTAATTAATAAACAGGATGTAATGAATTCTGGCAGGGTGACATTTGAGCACAAAGCAAGGGGTTTAAACAGATCCTGACATGTGTTAGCCAGGAAAACACTCCTCATGTGCACACACACACACACTCACACTCACAAAAGATCTTTTAATTCATTGGAGATATTATGTAATAAGGAGTTTCAGAAGGTTAATTTGACATTTGAGAGGAACGAAGCAAGAGATACAGAGATACAGGAGAGGCAAATGTTCCAAAATAGTTGGATATCGATCAATAGTGATACATCTATATTTTGGAACTAAAAACACTAAATAATGTTAAAACTTATTCTTTCTAATAATCTTGAAATGGCTCATAAATAAATCCATTTGTTGAGAGAGCAGTTTTCTTGTTTCTTACCACAATGTTTTCTAGTAAATTCCATCTCGGTATTCAATGAAGTGAATATGGGGACTTACTTGGCACACAAGAGTATTCCATAAATATTAGTTGTATCATCATTTGAATCAGCATTTCCTAAAGCACAGCTACCTTGATTTTGAAGATCTTGAATGTCCCCACTGCAGCAATCCTTGTCCTCAGGATATGTATGTATCCAATATTATGGACACATAATTGGAATTCAGGTATTCCTATTTCAGCTTGAAACAATGTACACTGTAATTGTGCTTCCCTCTTTCCCCAGCTGTACTCTGAGCTGCTCTGTGGAAGAGACTGTCCTTTATTCATCTTGTATTCTTACTCTCTGAGTACAGAATTTTCCTGATATGTTTATCAAATGAATGAAAATTTAATCTCAATTGTATTTTTCAGGTTGGATAATTACATGCATTTTTGCATTCTATTTCCCATTGCTATTTAAGAAGCCTTTAAAAATGTTGTCAATCTTAAGCAAATTTCATAAATAAATGGTGTGAGTCTTGAGTCCCTTCCATCTACCTTTCTATTCCTCACCCAGGGTCTGCTATCTAACCTTGCTTCCTCATCCCCTAATTATCCAATGCATTGATAATGCTGCCCTTTAGCTGTAAAAATGCTTCTCAGGACCCCGTGCTGCGCCACTTCCAGGCCACTAACACCACCAGCACCAAAACCAACCCGTGTGTGTGAGTGAAAGCAGGTCAATTCCTCTCTTAGCCTCAGCTCTCTTATCTACAAAATGCAAGTAAAAATATTGACTCCTGTTACCAAAGTTTCTACCTTTCTGAGTTGGACCAAACAAATCCCTGAGGTGTCCTAGCAGAAAAAATTGAAGCCACCTATCTGACCATGATCTGGTTTCAGCTTTTTGCATATTGAAAATCATACATAACTAAAAAAGCTTACTGATACATATTTAATTAATGATCTTCTGTAGCCAGTTTTACTTACATGGGATTTACAGACTATAACCTGCTATCTTTTCCAAGGTCTCTGTTTCAGAAAGATTTGTGAAGTGCTTAAAAGAACGTCCATCACATAGTAAGTATTGCATAAGTGTTGACTAAATACAATACATTTAAAAATTCTTTGAATATCTTATATTCAGATATTCATGTGAATTGATATTTATGAGAAAAGGTGCCTAACCACAATACAGAAAATTTGGAAAACAGACAAAGGAAGGAAAATCACCTAATCCCACCGCCATTAACGTTTTGTTGTATTACCTTCCAATGCTTTTCATAGATGTTATATATAGAGAGAGCAAGAATATCATCATTATCACAGTCAACATTTTTTGAGCACTTTGTGTTGTACAGAGATTATTTCATATAGTCCTCACAATAATTCCCATTTAGTCCCCATAGTCTGATTCCAAGTTCTGAGTAATGCTACCATGATATTTATGGCAGAGATAGACAGTTTTCCAACAAAAATTTGTGTTTGCCTTTCTCAATGTAGCATTATTGTTGCAAAGCATCCTTCCATCCTATTTTTGAGTGTGAGTGTGTGTGTGTGTGTGTGTGTGTGCATGTGCCACATTTCCCACCTGGCTGTATCTGGGTGGGGCCATGGGAACTAGTTCTTGCCAATAGAATTTATTGAGAGTGATTTGTGTCACTTCAGGCCTGAAGTGGTTGAGCAGCAGGTATGGCTTTGAATCTTGCTTTCCATTTCTGTTAGCTGCAAATAAAAGACCCTGAAGTCCTAGAGACACAATGGAGCCACAGAGTGGAAGGAACCTGGGTCCCTGAATCACCAGGAATGTTCTCCTCCAAACACCAACATTGAGCTATTCTAGTCTTACGCAAGTAAGTAATAACTTTTTATTTTAAAACCACTGAAATTTCAGAGTTTATCTGTTACCTTAAATAATTCACTAATACTACATACTGACTTGCAAGAGAATATAGTTGTAATCATACTGATATCCAAGTTTTCAACTTTTTTTGTTTTACATCATTTTATGAACATTTCCTCCATGAAATTGCATAATTTCTATTATTGTCAGTGCAAATACTTGCAAAATAGCACAGGATTCCACAGTTTTATAATAAGTTCTTCTTGGCAGACTTCTGTGTTATTTACTTTTTGTCAATAACTATGAAATAATGGACTATTTAACATCTTCTTTCATATGTTTTCTATGTATGAATTAGGTAATTGCAAAACATTCCTACAAATAAAATTACTGTTGCAAAATGTATAAACATTCGTGTATGCAGATTTATTTCTAAAATAATTTTACCAATTTCCTTGCAAATAACAATGCACTAGAGGGTGTGTTTTATCAAAATTTACCAGGACTGAATAATCTTTTGAAAAAAATATTTTCAAGTTTAGTAGATAAAAATGATAAATTGTTTTTTGATTTGATTTACTATCCCTACTAGTGACTGTATTTTCTTACCCCTTATATGTTTTACTAGTGACACAGTGAACATATTTGGAATCTGTAATTTCTCTTGATCCTTACCTAGACAGAAAATTATCTGGATAAACTTGATCGTGGATAGAAGACTCAATCAGTAAAAACAAATCAACAATATAGGTATGTATTTGGAGGACAACATATAATCTATAGGCAGAAAATACAAAGTCTTGGTTTGGCATTACTGAAAGAGATAAGTGGAAATAGTGAAATTGAAGAGGCCCTCTGTTTGGAGCCAGTGACTACAAAACGAGACTTGACAATGTCTTTCCAGGATTTATGCAAGAGATTAGCTGGGACTCAACATTTTGGGAGTTTTATATTGCTATTATCTAGAATGCCAGCTGATATATCCAATAAGCCCACTATCTTTTTCGCTGATTTAAGGGAACTGGGACAGCAAGCTGAGAGTCCCCAGAGAACCATCGTTCCCACATTGGGACCCTACACACACTCACAGCTGAGATGGTGGTCCTTGCTTCAGACCTGGCTATAGAGACAGAAAAGACAGGAAAGAGCTGGTAGTTTCACCTAGTGAAAAAGACAAGAACAATGTAACAGGGAGACAGAAAAATAATTCATACCAGTACCACTAAATTTAATTTCATGTGCCCTCACTGGTGTCTGAACACAAAAGAAAGTGAAGGAATGATGAAATTAGATAGTTTAAACCCAAAATATCAAACACACCTCCCATTATTTGGATAATTTTAGTGAAAGTTTTATTTTAGTCTGATTTTTCCAGTCTAAATTATTCTAATAATTGCAACATATTCCCACATCATTTGGCTCCATAGACACAATCACAGGTATGAAGTCACTTTTGAGAAGTGGGGGGGCAGGGGGGATGGAAGCATTACTACCTTTTGTATGTCACAGAAATTCTTCCTACTGACAGTCCCCGTGAGGAGACACTACAATGCTGATTTAAATTAAACTTAGGTCAACTGGTTGCCTAGCAGTAAGAACTAACTTCAACATCAATCTGAATATAAATCTTAGTTGATATTTATTTCAAGCTTGAACAACTGCGGTTTATTAGTTTATTTCAGGGGTCTTCAGTGGCCTTTGTGTCTCTTTTGGTAGGGCATACAGAAATTGTTCTGTAGATCATCAACTACGTTTATCCTTTTCCAAGTCTTAAAGCTAAACCTTCTAGAAACCCTAACATATTTTTTATCCAGCATGATTGCTAAGTCAAAGAAGCTCTGATGGTTTAATGTCAGTTAAATTAAGTTACTCAAAGGAAGTAATGCAAGTCTCTGAACCACTGAAACTGAAGATGATTAGAATCATGGGGAAGGGTATTCATTTCAATTAATCACAAATGATTCAATAATTTTAACCAAAATCAGATTACTCTAAACTTGATATTTATATTGATTCTACTACATATCATTTAAAATCATTCACAAAACAGTAAAGGAAGAAAATAACTGGATGACTTGAGCTTATTACAGATTTTTCTCGTAAATATAAATGACCAGTTGATTAATCGTTGATTTTTCAGCGTTGTCCATGTTCTCCCAAAACAACTGACATAAAAAGAGATGAATCCATGCTACAGTCATTCCAACTTATTAAATGTTATTAGAATCTTATTCATCAGAAAGAAAAATAAAACTTCTAAATCATTCCTCCTGGTAGATTTTGTTTTTGAGATTCAGAAATACACATTTATTATAATTTTCAAAATGTGTGATATCCAAAAAGCCAGGGGCACCATCTTTCTTACTCTCTACTGGCCTACAGGGCCTTGTATGTTTCTTGGCTTGTGGTGTATATGCAGTAATTATTTGTTAAATTTTTAAAAGCTTGCTGATATTTGGGTACTCATTCTAGTTTCAAATAAAACCATAAATCCTCAGAGTTCAGAAGGCTGAATTTTATTTTATACTCCAAATTTTACAACAAATTTCAAAACTGCGTAAGACGTTACCAACTCATATGAAATGAACATATTTTCTTGCATGTTAGGTTGGGAAAGTATGTCACATCCCAGAGCTTCAAAGGGCTTTTCGTAATCGATTTATTCCCTGAGCACATTTTCATATTTTTTAAAAATTCAAACTCAAGTCAAAATTTGTTGTATTTGGAATTAAATGAAAAAGTCATGCGTGTGAATTCAATGCAAAGATCCAGGGAAAAATCTAGGCATCCAAATCAGTAAATTTTTATTTATTGTAAAAGATAATTAAGTTTTCTTCTATGGTGGGTTTTAGAAATATGATAGAAGCTAGACTTTCAGACAGACCTGAAGTTGCAACTCAGCTCTTCTGCTTATTTCAAGTTATCTATCCTCTTGGAACCTCAGTTTCTTTATGTACAAAATTGGCATATTAATCTCTAATTCCTATGGTTATCATGAGAATAAAGCTAAACAATGCACATAAAACACTAGCATAGTGTTTGTCAAACAGAAGCATCCCTACCATTGAACATTATATCTTGAAATACTTAGGTACACTTCTGCTTGAATGCGAGTAACTACATGAACTCTGACGTCTCCTCCAAGCCTTAAACTTTTGATTGCCTATTAAGAATTAAAGTCCATCTGAATCCCCACATGTAGACTTGATCGTCTATCAATCATATTTATCCCATCAGCTTAAACTGGCCCATGAGATTTCAGATCAGAAGTAAAAAGTCCGGATCTCAAACTGTATACTTTATGTTAACTGCTTCTTTTGAATAAATCTAAACACTACAATATATACAAAATAAAATGTACATATTATAGCATAAAATGATCATGGAAATATAACATAAAATATAAAACTTTTTTTTTTAATTTTAATTTTAAGATAGTTCCTCACTGGGAAAATTCAATTATGATGATGTTTCTGGCACTATGCCAACATAATCAGAAACCCATGATTTGGCTGGAACAAAAAGGAAAGTGTTATTAGCTACAAAGGATCTACACAAAAGATACTCTGCTTCCAGCTCCACAGTTGTGGGATTTGGGGAGATGCTACTAGCATTCTGTGGTTGTCAATTGTTTTGCTAGTCTACAGAAAGAACGCTGACGTGTACAGGTGTGTGTATGCCAGATACAGAAATGCTGGCAGGCAGACTACTTCACTGTAGAATAAATCTGTGATCACTTTTTGGTCTGCTATAGACAAACCAAGATAACATCCTCCTCCCCATTTCTTCATACTTGTGTAACTGTCCAGAAAGATCACGACCACGTAGGGTATCCTTAGACCCAATTTTAATCCCTGTTAAACTGCAGTCTACGATCTTCTGCCGCTTCATGAGTGTCAAGCTGCTGTAGTTTTTAAGGGACATTAAGTCAAGACCGTTGGGAATGCCAGCTCTGCCAGTCAAGCAGTAGGAAGGGTCAGAATGTAGCCACCTGCTTATTCCCTCATCCCCTCATCCACGTTACAGTTTGTGACACTAATCTCTAAAGCTAGTCTCAACTCGCTACAAAAGAATGTGTCCTATGTTTTCTCAGCCAATGTGATTCCCTCTGTGTAAAATTCCAGCCCCATCTGCTATTAGGACCAGTACAGTTTCTACTAGGTGTTTTTTCTGATTCTTGACCTTTTTTCTGTTGACTTTTGGAATGGTGAAGAGTGATGGGGTGAGAGTTTCTTGCACAAGATGATGGGGAGAGTGAAATGAAGAGGGTGCGGAGTCTAGCTGATTTCAGTCTTTTCTTCTTTGAGAGGGTTGATTTTTCGTGTCTACCTCTTCAGTGATTAATAATACAGTGGCTGATTCTTCTTCACCCAGAGGGTTATTGTCATCCTTGGTAGAGTTTGACATTTTACACTTTAAGTAAGCACACCCTTAGGCAAGGAGATACCAAGAGACAGATTTCCTTATTAAGAGAAGATGTCGCCAAAAGAGCAAGTCAACAAACATGCCACTGCCGAGAAACAACCCACATACTCAAGGGAAGAAGGGAATGGGAGAAGAGGGGAAGATAAAGATAAAGAAATGAAGGGCAAAGCTAAAATAGAGAGTCGAGAGAGAAGGCTATGTGTCACTTGGAGAACAACGTGAATAAAAGACAGTAATGAACAGTTCTCAGTTGTTAGGATACAATTCAGGTTGCTCAACTTTCTTGCCACTATCAAGTAGGAAAACAGGGCTTGATGTTGCATAATTTATGGGTGAGTGTTGGTGGGCCTCAATCAATTGTGCTGTCATGGTCAGGTTAAAAGAAAGATAATAGACAAATCGGTTTCTGGTGCCTGGTTGCACAATTTTTAGGTGGTTAATAGAAAAACAAAGGCACATGATAAGCTCAAGTCCATGGCACTGATGAGCAATCCACAAAGTAGAGGGGTTGGGAGATTGTAGGTGGGGTTTCTCAGCAGGTAGGGGCAAGGCCAGCAGTGTGGGCTTCACAAGAATGACTCACACTGATCTTCTCTGATAATCCTTTACTGAAAGGAATCCCTCTTTGGGTTGTATTAGATCAGGACCCAAAATCTAGGTCACAGATGAACTGAAATGTATAATTACACAAAATTTGCCATTGTATCTTATTTATTTATATATATAGCTAATATTTATTGAAGTCCTTACCCTCATTGAGCTTAAAGTCTTGTAGGAAAGACACAAATTAAATAAGATAAATAAATAAAAATATATAATATTAGACAGTGATTAGCACTTAAGAGACAAGTAAAGCAGAGAATGGAGCTAGGAAATGTTGGGAGCAATGGTAAAAAGACCTGAAGAAAATAAGCAAACCATGTGGATTTCTGGTTCAAGAGAAAATGAAAGAAGTGAAATTGGAGACAGTAAGCTATATAACTCTTCACAGAGTTTTATCTCAAGAGAGAAAAAGAATTGGAGTGGTATCCAGAAAGTGGGCCAAAGAGGGTTACTGGTTTGTTTTTGTTCTGTTTTGCTCTGCATTTTTTTTAATAAAGGAGAAATAGCAGTGTATTCTTGAATAGGCAAGAGGAGATGAGATCTGATGGACAGATGGAGGGAATGACCTTATACAGGCACACAGGCAGTTCAGGGAAGTGAGATTTCATAGGCACAGGTGCTAATAGGGATGTAGACATAACAGTAATTGTTTATAGAAGGTTTTTTTGCAGTGAAATAAAAAACAAAGTCATCAACTGAGAGTGAGGAGAGTAAGAAGGTATTAGAGATTTCAGGAAAGAGAAAAAGGCATGAAATAATGATCTAAGAGATCTAAAAATGAGTAGATACAAAAAATACAATATGATTGCTGCATAGCTTCTAGGGCCCACTTGAGGTTAATGATAATGATTTTGAAGTGAGACCAATGACTCTAGTTATGTGATTTTTTTCCAGGCCATTCTAGTTGCAAGTAGCAGGCACAGTATAAACTGAGAGTTGAATTACTCAGAGTTATGGTTTAGCCAAAGAAATACAACAAAGCAAGATAGGTGCAAGGGAGCTGAAAGTATATTCAACAGAGTGATTATAATGATTAACCAGAGAATTTAAACTGGGTAAGAAGGTAAGTAAGATTACAGGGTGAGGAGGGAACATGAAAATGGATTAGCATCAATGGATTATATATCTCAAATGCATTTAATGCTTGTAAGACTTGAGGAGTTCAGAGAGGGGGGTGGGAGGGAGCTAGGAAGATAGAAAATGGTGGTCAAAGAATGGAATACATCGAATTGAGATTGTAGAAGTATTAAAATTTATTGATAAAGACAAGATCTAGGGCAGGACCACAGAAGTGAACTGTTTATGAAAAACAAAGGATAAGATCATTGAAAGAGAGGAGGACACAAAACTGAAAAGACGGAGTATTAGAAGACATTAATATGGACACTGAAATACCAAGAAGGATGAAGAAGTAGTGTGTTTGTGAGTGACAATAACCCAGGAGCAAAAATCTTCAAGGACTGAGTATTTACTCGAAAGAATTGGGACACAGCAAATATTGATAATTAGGCTAGGACTTTCATCTTGTAGGACACCTGGTGTCAAAAGTTTAAATCCAATTTTTTTCTCTTTTGGGAAATCCATTTTCATACTTGTTACTATCATTTTATCCATATTAAGGAATACAAAATATATAGACTTTTATGTTTCTAATAGATGACTAGAAAAGACCTTTTCTCTCTCTTAGATGTTCTCTGAATCTATCAGTATTTGTAGGACAGAGCTTCTCAAACTCCATTAGAAGTATTTCAGGGCAGAAGATCATGAACATGTTCCCAGAAGCAGTTCCCTCTGCTTTAAGCAGAAGTCAAAGCAGCAGTAGCTACAAGCACCAGGTACAAGTTCAAGTTAACTATTTTACTTTAAAAATTAATAAGTGGCATTTATCCTTATACATACCAGTCAAGGTATGTACTAGCTACTGAACGAATCCCCAAATCTAAGTGTTAGTTCATTTCTTGCCCCTATCACAGTCCAATGCAGGTTGGCTTCTTCTCAGAGGCTCCACCATATTGGAAGGGCTTGAAATACTACACAAGGTCCTCAGCATCCAGCCAGTGTGTGAGGAAAAAGTAAACAGTGAGGAACTTGTAGAAGTTATGGTTCATAAATGGAAGTGGTCAAGTTACTTCCACCCACATTCTATTGTCCCAGCAGACACATGACCTCACCTCACTGCAAAGGAGGCTAGAAATGCAGCAGAACTATGCTGTAAAATCTATGCAACAAAAAGATCCAGATGTATTTAATTGTTTTGTAGGTAAGGTATGAGTCTACAATATTCGATATATGATATAAGCAATGTTTTAAATTATTCACCCTTGAACAAAAGGGAAGTTCCACGAAAATAAGATGTGTCGCATTTATCCTGTGGCCTCTCATAGCTCCTTTACAAAGTCTGCAGGAGGTTCACAGTGTAAGAAGCAGAAAATGAGCTGAATAATGACCCAGGAGATATTTCTCCCTCCCTAAATTTTCTGGGCAATTCTGGCAAGTCCTATTATGCTTCAGTTTGCTTCTCTGCAAAAAAGGAGTAATAACTGAGAATTTCATCTTCTATCTCTGACAGGTAAAAATCCATTCATGTTATAAGATACAAGAAGTCTCTAGAAAGTGGTGTCAAACTAAACAAATTACTTATTCATTGCGTTGATATCCCACAGAACTTTTGTCTTTTGTTCTTTCTTCTCCAGAAGTGATTTTTCAATGACAGACTGAAATTAGTAACCTCCCTTTGTATATTTGTTTACTTTTTTCCAGATTATTGAACATGGCTGGTAATACTTCATTTCCATGGATCTGTAAGATTTGTTTTCATTCAAAAAATCTGTCCCTTAGGAATTCAATTTAAATCCTAGGGAATTTCAACACTCAGAAGATATTTCCTTTTATTACTGATCTACTGTGCTCATATTGCTCTGCACTGGATAGTTGAAACGGTAATATTTTATATTAAATAATGATAGTAAATTGACTTCAAAATGTTCAAAATAAAAAAGTTCATTAAGGAAACACCTGAATCTTCATAAAAAGTGAATTGTTGGAGTGCGACTTTTATTTGGAAATATAGGAAATTTGCTTCTCAGACATAATTTAACCAAATTTTTTTTTAAAACTTGGAATGTACACAAAAATTGGAGATAATTTCCACTTCACTCTCATTTTTAAACCTGTCAGTTGTCACAATGGTAGCTATAGATGTAAAGTGTAAAATGATAAAGAATTTTGGACTCCTAATAATCTCCCTCTACTGTTTATTCTCTCTTCAACACTTACTGCATAAAAACGTTTATTCTTTACTTTCTCTTCTATTCCCCTCCCTTCCTTTGAAGGCAAAAGTGTGACTAAGGGCTGAGGCAGCAGTGAGTCAAAGAGGTAACAGCTGAACCAGAGTCTGAGGAGGCATTAAGACAAAGGAAATGGCAGGGGGGCTGAGGGACAAGGCGGCAGCCAAAATGATTGAGAGATTAGTCACCTACAGGGGATCAAATAAGGAAACATACTGAGGATAATGGGAGTCAAGTTTCACCGTCCAAAACGAAACTTACAAACACAGAATGGAGAAAAGCTAGAAATACCTATGAGGTATTGAATTGGACTATAGAGCTACTGGTGTGAACTCATGATTTTTTAAATATATACCTATGGAGAGAGATGGAAATACAGATAGGTGCATATTATGTACATGTACATATGTATATGTGTGCATACACATACATACGTATCCTAGTGCTATCTTTGGAGAGCGGAAAGAAGCAATGATGCTCCAGTAGCAATTAGCATACTTAGCACTAAGATCTTGGTTTCTAAGTACCAGAACCAGGGCTTCTTAGAGGAAATGTCTAATTCAAGGACTGCAGCAAGGAAAGTACAAGATGATCCCTGAATACCTTCTTATTCTTAGAAATAAAGGAAGCACTCAAAGAATTGCGGAGATATATTAAAAGGACACAGAAGTAGCTTGAATGGGCCTTTGTCAATTCTGGGACAAATTGGATATCAAAAAATAACGATAACGATAGACTAAATAAATTGAATAAAATAGGAATCAGGAGTTCATACAGATATAAACAAATAGAAAGAGACAAATAAAAAGAAAAAGAATAGTAAGATCTTTTTTACACTAAAATACCAACTAATGAAGAAAGAAGGATGAAAATTAAATCAAGGAAATAGAAAATGAGTCAGGCAGAAGGTATCAACAGTTGCTAAAACCGATGGGTGTATATTTAATGAGGAAAAGGATATTTACATAATGTCAGAGTATTTACTCACAATGTACATACCAATTACAAAGGTAAAAATGATGATTTGATGGTGAACAAGCAAGGCACATCACTTTGATCAGGTGATCAAGTTTAACATCACCAGTGGAGGGACAGGGCCACATCATGTGCATCTGAATGTGATACATTGAGAAGAGTAAGCCATCGTTTCTACGGTCGTCATGTCCACTATGTGTGGCCTGAGTCTGGTGATGAAGACTCAACTGAGGAACATTCTACAGAATGAAATGCTTGTAATTTTTAAGACTTTCAAAGTCATGAAAAATATAGAAAAATTGAGAAACTATTCCAGATTGTAGGACACTGAAGAAACATGACACCTGAATGAAAAGCATTATCCTGGATTAAATCCTGGACCAGAAGGCAAAAGGAGACTTTATCGGGACAGTCTTGTGTCAATGCTGATTTCATTTGGAAGGCTGCACTGCGGTTGTGTAAGAAAGTGTCCCTGTTTGGGGAGAAATGCATATTAGAGTATTTAGGCATGATGGGACATTATGTCTGTAACTTGCTGTCAAAGGGTTAAGAAAAAGAACAAAAATAATCAGTTATCAATTTATTGTCTCTCAACTCCAGATTCATATTTTATTGCCTGCTCTGCAAAAGTTGATCTGGGCCTTTTCATTTTTTATTTGCCAGCTGGCAGCAAGCTTTATCAGTAAAGAGAGCAGGAGATATTGGAGAGTGAGCACAGGAGGAAGGGGTTTTGTTTCCCGGTTCTGGTGTGCTCACTTGGCAGACTCTTGCAGAGCCAGTGGCTTCTTCAGCACCTGACTGCTACAGCACACGTAGCTTCCCTGGCTCCCAGTTTCTGCAGCACAGGCAGCTTCCCCCGTGCTCAGCTCCTGCAGCATGCACAGCTTCTCTAAATTCTTCCTTGGGCACTTTATCTCAGCCCTAAGGGTAGTGGCTGCTCCCTATATCTGCTATTCCTATGCTGTTTAGAGTTCTCTTTACTAGCCAATTTCTCATTTCTACAATCCCCAGTTACAGTTAGTAATTTTTCATATTAAACTTTCCCTCTTTGAATTACTATGTAGTTCTCAATCCTGATTGGGTCTTGATTGAAAGCATATACATTAGGATATAAAGAGAGAGGTGTGTATAAATAAAGATAACTGCGGCAAATGTGATAAAATGTTAACAATTGAGGAATCTGCATAAAGGCAAAATGGACATTCTTTGTACTGTTCTTGAAACTTTTTAAAATAATTTCTTAATTTAACTCTTGGTGTTCTGAAGGTTCATGATACTGTGTCTTGTTGCTGTTTGAATGAGTTTTGGTATAAAACGAAACAAAATTTCTGCCATGTTTATTCAATGGAAAATCATTTATAAAAATGAGTGTTTTCCATAAGGTATCTATTTTAATCAAATGAGGAAATTTGGTACATGAAAATAGAATCTCATTTTCATATCATTTTAGTATTACCTGCTTCTATACTGAAAAAACAAGTCTTCACTTTCTTTATAAATGGCCAGAATCCCCACTCTGCTATGTCAGCCTCCAGCATCTTTCACAGAATTATGGGCTGGGCTCTTAGAGCAAAGCAGACATTTCACTACAGATGGTTGATTCATGAGGGCAAAAGGAGCCCATATCCATGACATTTGTCTGGAACCCCAAATACGAGCTTCAAAAAGGCTGTCTAGAAAAGCCACATTGGTATAACACCTCTACCCCACCCACAGTGGGTTTATTATGGACCATTCAGAGTCAGGTCCCCAAAACACCCTCCCATGGATCACTTGGTGCTCTCTATTCCAATCGCTTGTGTGTATGTCTTCGCTACAAGAGTGGGGCTCCTTGAGAGCAGCTGTATCTTTCATCTCTAGGTCCCCAGGGTCTACACTGATGTCTCAGAAATAACAGGTACTAATAAATGTTTGTTGAATTAACACTTATCGCATACTGTTGGGTAAATAACCCCTGCAAGAATCCTAACTAAGATACTAATGTGAAATTGCCTGTGAAGAATCACCCTCCCTATCTCATTCTCTTCTATTATTTCCTTATTGGAAACAAAACTTGATTCGTTATGGACATTATATTATTAATCATTTGGAAATTTAAAATTTGAAGGCATATCTAGATATACTGATTCAACTCTTTCTGCTCCAATTTTTTTTTTTTTTTGCAGCTGGAGGGTTTTGATCCCGCCACACAACCCATTGAAATGACTAGAAAGTTGATATCATTCAGTTGCTGAAAAGAGTAGAGGGCCGGCCCCGTGGCTTAGCAGTTAAGTGTGCACACTCAGCTACTGGCGGCCCAGGTTCGGATCCCGGGCGCGCACCGATGTACCGCTTCTCGGGCCATGCTGAGGCCACGTCCCACATACAGCAACTAGAAGGATGTGCAACTATGACATACAACTATCTACTGGGGCTTTGGGGGATAAAAGGAGGAGTATTCGCAATAGATGTTAGCACAGAGCCAGTCTTCCTCAACAAAAAAAAAGAGGAGGATTAGCATGGATGTTAGCTCAGGGCTGATCTTCCTCACAAAAAAAAAAAAAGAAAAGAGTAGAAACACAGAGCAGACTATCTATTCCTACAGAGATTTTTATCAGGTGGGTGCGGCCAGAGAGTATCAAAAGCCAGTAGATAGAGTCCTGCAGACAGCAGCTCCATTTTTGTGGAGTGAATGTCTCTGGCCGTGTCTATTTTCCCCATGTTGCTGACAAAGGTATTTTGCTCCACTTTATGGAGTATAAGTATCATACGCTTAATAGCAGTTAGTGATGTCAGTGCTCTTTGCTATAGTAAATCTCTGGTGTGAGATAATCTTAGTTAATGATCAGCATAAAGCAGAGAGAGGTCATTTTTTTTAACATTGCCATAAAGCCTGCGTTTACTATGATAGAGTTGGAAGGAGGCAATACCATTAACCTTTGTATTGTATTGATAAAATTATATACCCTCCTGAATAGCAGGGGTGGAGCTGCTGTGGCAAGTCTTTTCCTTTCTAATGGTCTCTACTAACATCCTGGCTAGTGCAGTGGCACCGATTAGGCCTCAGGCAATCTAGACTTGAGCCCAATCTTGTCATTTATCCAGGAAGGTGAACTTGGGCAAGTCTTAATGGCTCAGATTCTTCATCCATATTTTTTCCTTCTTATTAAATGTAGGATATGTGGGTTTATATATGTTTTACACAATTTTTTACAATTATCTAGTATGACTTTAATATAAAGAAAAAAAGCATTTCTTAAAGCACTTCTAAAATACTTTATAAAGCATTTCTTTATATTATTTTATACAAAGAAAGAAAGCATTTCTATGTATGGGAAAGTGGGTTTTCATAATCTTCTGTTTCCTGCTTGCCCCATAGAACTGGTATATGAATTGAATAAGAAAAAAATATGAACACACTTCACAAATGCGAGTTAATATTATTATAACTCTACAAACAACAAACTGAAGGGCTTTCCTTGAACTCTTCAAGTCATTGTGCGTGGATGTTATAGGACAAAATGAGAGATAACGTGGCAGGGGTGGAATTGCTCTCTTTTGCAATCTGTAGCCTAATTCAGGATGACGTGGAATGATGGCAAAGAAGTTTTCCCAGGGCATACGAAGAGAGGTAAAGGAAGTGGCAGCTTGGATCCCCCTACAAGGTACACTGTAGATTGGGCAATGCCATTTGGCTGTCACCTAGAAAACAAGAGACGGCTGCCCTGTTGACTTATACAAGAGTGCTGTGGGTCAGGTAATTCCTCCCTGGATTATAAGATATGGAAGAACTTCTCAGTCTAAGTCCTCAGGCCCACTTCCCATCTAAGTCTAAGAAAATGTTCACATGAACCAAAGGATATTAATACAAAGCTATAGTTCAAAAACTTTAAAGGTTACAACGCCTACAGAAAAAAAAAAAAAAAGCAGAGAGGAGAAATGAGGTCAATTAGCAGAAACCCTGCTACTTAAGTGGCATGCAATAAATTGTCTCAAAGGTGGCCATGCATTTAAAACGCTTTCCTGGTATAGGTTAATTCTGCCTCTTTGTAATTAAAGAGAATGGTGACAATAGTGCTGTATCCTAGGTCACATTCCCCACCATCAGAATTAATTAATTTTCTGAATTAATTAATGTGGGGGTCATTTTAACTATATTTAACCCATCTTTCAAGACTCATTTCAAGCCCAATCACTTTAGCGAGGGCTTCTCTGACTATTCCAGGTCTCACTGACAACCTGCTTCTCTCTTATGGTTCTTAGGATCTGAAACACACAATTTACCACTTATTCTAAACT
Organism: Diceros bicornis minor; assembly: GCF_020826845.1. NCBI lineage: Eukaryota > Metazoa > Chordata > Mammalia > Perissodactyla > Rhinocerotidae > Diceros > Diceros bicornis. Next base: position 70,671,472 of record NC_080743.1, read on the forward strand.
GCCTCTTATTATTTCTCCTCTCCCCAATTAGAGCATAAATTCTTTGAGGGCATGAATTCTGTTTTACACTTCTTGTATTATCCTACCATAGCCCCAAGCACAATTCTGAAAATAGTGCTTAATAAACACTTGTTGATTAATGAATACTTCCCGAGATGCCTTTAAGGCACCATTCACACTTTCTTTCACCTCAGGGTAAGGGCAATTTTTCTGCTTAGGGAAATATGCCAAGATCCTCTAACTCATTTTATCTTTTTTTTTTTTCCTTTTTTAATATGTAAAAGCAAATCTTGCCAAGAAGAGGAGATCTGATGTGGCAACATTCAAGAATGCCAATTTCTTTTCTCCAAGGAAAATTTTTCTCTGGATTATTACATATGCAGGTAAATTTACAGAATTGTCATCAAGACACAACATTTCCCTCAATTATCTGCTCAATCCCAGCTTCCATCCCCAGAGCAGAGACATGAGGCTGAACTAACCAGAGCGTCTGCCTACACCGAAAGAAGTAGTTGCCCCGTGTGCTCGGTATCTGTACTCCTTCACAGCTTGCCACTGTGCATTAGATCTCCTACTTCTCCCGTCTCTAACTTTGTAACAGACGCTGGAGGAAAGGAAAAACAAAACAAAACTGGGTACCCGCTGGGGCTGTCTCTTTTAGCAGCAGCTGGCAAATTCTACCTGAGTCATACCCTCCTGGTTCTACTACTTGATTACTGGTGTGTTCAGGTCCTATCTAAGGTTAAGAACTAAGATGTTTCACAGCTACGGTCGAGAAGCAGGGAGCACAGACAACTAGCCAATAGGGAAGCCCAGGAATAAGTTCATAAGGAGACAAAGAAGGAATAGCCCACATAGTTTCTTGTTCTTGCAAGGAGACTGAAATGTAGTAAAATGATCAACCAAAATAGTGGTGGCTACTATGACAGGGAGCCCTTCTCTGGAACATAAGTTTTTTTCTTTTCTTTTTTTTTTTTTTTTGTGAGGAAGATTAGCCCTGAGCCAACATCCGTGCCAATCCTCCTCTTTTTTTGCTGAGGAAGACTGGCCCTGGGCTAACATCCGTGCCCATCTTCCTCCGCTTTATATGGGATGCCACCACAGCATGGTCCGACAAGCGGTGCATCGGTGCGCACCCGGGATCTGAACCCGGGCCGCCAGCAGAGGAGTGCGCGAACTTAACCGCTATGCCATGGGATCGGCCCCTGGAACATAAGTTTTCGACTCACTTTACTTAGAAACTAACGACCTGAACATCAGACAGACATAAATTCACAAGGTTGACAGGCTTAAATAGAGAGAGCTGAAGAGAAAAATGAGAAGGTAATCTCTTGCTTTACTGTAAGGGACTGCTTAAAGGAACAAAGGCACAAAGAAGCAGAAGGTAGTTCTGTAGAATAATGTGTCTATGAGAGAGAGAAGGGTGTCTACAGTGATACTTTGATAGACCTCAAGATTCCACACTGTACTTCGGATTGACTTTGTAGAATATTTTGTGGATAATGGGAAAGTAAATAAAACGTACCTCCTGTCTCTTGAAGGACTTTAGAAAGGAAAAAGAAAAGAAAAAAAAAAAAATATATATATATATATATATGGTGGATCAGAAGCAGTTCACATGTATATTCAAAGCTTCCTTTATCCATCAAAATTTCCCACAGTGGTAACAACGTCAATTGAAGTAGCGTCTTGGGCATCTGCACAAACACTTCCTCTAAGTAATTTAGCTACTGGTCACCAGGCAGGTAGAACACTGGAGCCAGACCTTAACAGGTAAGCAAAATCAACCGTGTCCTTTTTGCCACCTTTCAGATACACAAGCCGGGAATAAACTCAGAGTTTCCATGTTTGACTGAAGGCAACATATCCACATCCAACTATGCATTTTCTCCTTCCAGCTAATGTTATACCACTTTCCTCTCCTCAGAAGAAGAGACTACACAGTTTTACTACAGTTTTCTTTGGTGCTGGATTCTATTGTGACTCCAAATGATTGAATGGCTACAGATACTCTAAATCTTTCTAATAGCAGATGTTACTAACCAAAGTAACAAAGGAAGCTTCCCATGCTAGACGCATGGGAGTTTGAGTGTTGCTCACCTTAGTTCTATATAGAACATTAAAAGCAAAATATGGTCAGAAAGATAGGAACGTCATTGAACAATCAGAGCATGGCGATGAACTGCTCTGGTAACTATGGGGCTGTCACTGCACGGGTAGCCCTGGCCACAACTCAGGTTTATATATGTTCTAGGGGCTCCCTTTCAGCAAGAGGAACACACTAGTAACATTTAAGATGAAGGTAAACACGGTGCTGATGAAGTTGGGTGAATTCAGTGTGGCATTGATTGATGACATGGGAGTATACAGCCAGACATGGGAAGACTACGTGGAGCATGTAAAACAAGGATTTGGGTAGCTTTTACAAACAAGCCTGACAGTGGGGCCAAGGCATGTCAGCCTGGCGTGCTGAGGTGACACATTTAGGACGCGAAGAGGGAAAGCAAACAACCACCACTCTGTTTGATGGTGGCCTGCTCTATTTCTCAATGGGTCATTTCATGGACATGTTAGACACAGATTACTAGACATCACTGACTAATTGCTAGAGGTTTATGATTACTCAGTTCAAATGCCATTTAACTAACCCATGGAGACCGCCCAAGAAGGTGACAGAGGCAGGAAATTTTAAGTAGCTTTTCTTTAATCTCATAAGGTATTTTTCTGGAGTTATGGAATTGAACAAATAGTTCACAATATATTATCCTGCTCGCAGGAACGCAGTTTCTAAAATTCTCCCAGCTAGTAATTACCTGTTATCCACATTTCAGTCTCCAACAAGGGTAGGTCCAGGAGGATGAGGTTACACTCTAGACAATGTCCTGTTTCCATCAATAGAACCCTGTGACAGAGCAGATGCACTTTCTACTGTCTTACTGATAGGCTGTTTTTCATAAAAAGTCTAACTTGAGAGCCAGAATGGGGTCAGCAACCCAGCAGCCCAGAAATCATCTCCAGTTCAAATAAAATTAGCCAGTTCCATAAAGATTTTTCTGGCATAGTTTGTACTGCAAGTCTCTGTTCTCCTGGGGGGCAAGGATGACCTCACGTCTTCTCATTATTCTTTCCTACCCTTAAGGGATTTCTTGTCATCTATTATCATATAAGCCCTGTGTTGTTAGTTACCCTTGATGCGCACATCTTATTGCCCCAACCACATTATGCAGTTCTTAAGGGCAAAGCCTAATTCTTTCACTTCTTGGAACTCGCTATAGCAGGCAGCCCAGCGTCACGCATATAGTTTGTATCAATAAGGGTTTGTTCATTTATTGAGTCATGGACAGCTGTATTCAGTTCTTCTGTGAAGCATTTATCTTTATATATAATCTATCCTAGTGGGTCAAATAGTATTACAAGTTGCTGTGACTGTTAGAATTTCTCAGTCATATGAAAGGCACAGTAACGTACTAGTTATAAGAATTCATGGGCTTTAGAGAAAAATGCACATGAATTTAAATTCCAGTTGTGCCACTCCTAGATACGTGATCTCAGCCTCTCTGAACCCGTCTACTTATCTATAAAATGTATATAGCAAAAGTTGCCTCATAGGACAATTGTGAAGATTAAATGAAATAACAATGGTACAGTGCTTGGCACAGAGTAGACACTCAATAAATGGTAGTTTGTATTATGTGGCTTTGTGTTACTTACCTTTACTCTTACATCCTTTGCTCAAATATCATTCAGGTTAGTGGACCCATTGTTTTCATCATTTTCTTTCAGCACTATATTATGATATCTACAGTTATGCAACAGTGCTTTTATAGGGCCTGGTTCTCCCTTGGTGCAAAAGGCAAATGAGATCAGTTACATAGACTTGTGTGGGGCAAAGGTGGTGTAAACAGGATACGAGTGGTGATTCGTGAATGGTTATGACACCTTGCCTCAGGCAAATCCTCCAAGCTGAATTTGTAGGCTTTTTACTCAATGGGAAAAATATACTACAGGTGATAAGTCAATTAAAACTCAGCCATCTCCAAGAAAACAACCTCATGGCACATACAACTCAAAGGAATAAAAATGCAAAGTATAAAGCTTAATTTTGATTTTCTTCAATGTGCCTAGCTTACAATCTAAAAGTTTAATTTATGACCTCAGTTCATGGGCTATTATTTCTGCCTGAAATGACTCTCTATCAACTTTATAATTACGAAAAATTCATAACTACAAATACAACATATTTCTACAAAGTGAGAAGGCTAGACTGGTATCTGGGCCTTAAGGTTGACGTGCACCAATTTCTAAGATTTAAAAAGTTTTCAAGCCTCAAATCTGGGCAGCGTGTTTTTATTTCCCACTTCTCTGGCACTCTCAGGTTACTGAGAATCAACGAAACATGTACCTAATTCTCTAATGAATTCCAAGATCCATGCGGTCCATCCCTCAGTCTGTTGGTGAGCGTTTGGACTAAGTGCCCTAAAAAGATACCCAAGCAAAGAAGTTGGTTACTAGATAAGGAGGAAAGAATGCTGGACTAGGAGGCAGAGGACTTGATTTTAATTCCCTGCACTGTTCCTAACTATCAATAGTCCCTTGGAACATCATCAGGTCTCTAGCTCTCAGCTCTTTCTATAAATTAGGAGGTAGAGGGAGGTGCTCACCAACATCCCATGAACGCTAAAATTCTATGACTCAACCATAGTCTTCATGTCACATGCCAACAACCTTAAAAAAAATCCTTCTATGTACTCCATTCACAGCCTCCATCTGCATTTATCCCTCAGCCGCGTCTACCCGTCTCCTTCGCATCACAGTGGGAAGTAAGTAGCTGTATCACGGGAAAAAGATATTCCTTTTCACAATCTTCCCCATGCCCCTTTCCTATAACCTGACAGCAAGAAGTAATCCAAATTGTATAGCTGTGTTTAGCAGTGCCCATAATCAACAGGACAGAGAGCTGTGTGTGGGTTTCAGCGTTGTTGTAGCTCTTGACAAAACCAAGACTATGCATAGGGCTCCTGTTTCAAGTAGTATTTTCTGGGGATTATAGGAAGGTTTATTTGAGTTTCAAGAAAGAGAGACTCATACAAGCTGCCTCTAGAAATGATTGGTTTGAGTTCTTTTATGCAAAGATGCAGAGACCTCATGGGAATCCAAGACCTTGCCATCCAACCCCATGAGAACCACAATAGGAAGCTGGAAAGGTTTTTGGAGGCAAGGGGGCACATTCTCTGGCATCACAGAGTCTCTTCATCTCATGGTGCTGCTTCTCTTTGTACATCTACCCTGTTCTGTTTTCTACCAACTGGCTTCTTTATGCTTACGCATAGCATTTGCTGCCTTACGAGTTTGATTTAAATATGTTTTCATTTGCTTTAGTCCTAATTCTATCTCACATCTCTCAATGCCTCCATTCATCTTCTGGCCCTACCACTAACTACCTTTTGCTTTTGGTTTTCTAATTGGAAATGCTTGCAAGAGAAATTTTACTGGGCTGCTACATTTTTTTTAAAGCCAGGCCACACAGGAAATACATGGCTGGCCAAACCATGGCTAGACAGACCAGAATCTAGTGCCCTCTCCTGGACCAATTTAATTGGATCACATTTTAAAAAGAGCTACAGCCTATCAGAACAACTATGCATGAAATAGTCTTCCTCAGATTGGAATATAGGCAGAACTGCATATGAAGTTCACCAGACAGTCTCTAGTTTGCATCAGTATTTCTCAGGACTTTATAGAATAAAGTTTTCTAAAAGGTAGCTCCATGAGTTCAGAACCAAGGATGTGTATCTACTTTTTATATCCTTTCCTAGAAAAAAAAAAAAAGAGGCTGAACTGTCATACAATATTACAGTCATTCCTTGGGTACCCTGTGTGTGTGGTCCAGCAGTTGTACATGCAGCACATGGTTACTGTTTGCCTCTAAAATCATTTAGTTTACTATTCCTCTTTTATTATCTGAAAGTGGGCCTTAATGATTTACCTTTGAGGATTATTTTGAAGAACACCTAACAAAATATTGTAAAACTGTTTTATAAATGCTGCTACATATTAGTATAGCAGTATTTTTTATTAATACTGCATATAATAATTCTTTTAAACCTTTTACACCTCTTTTTTTTTTTTTAATCCAGGAAGGCTTAGTTGAGAAATTGACACCTACTTTCTGAGAAATGTGATCTTGTTACACCACACCAGGGTTTTCATAAATCCTCAGCTACAACTTTGTAATTTGTTTTACACCATCAACTCCCACATCATTTCTATATTATTATAAAATCCAGGCAGCTACACTATAACTTTTAAGACATGGACTTAGAAACCCTCAACTTTCCAGTCATCAGGACTTCAAGCATCTTAAGAAACCAATCAGAACTGGAAGGAAAAAAAGAGGAAAGCAGAGGAGAATTCAGACTTTTTTTTTTTTTTTTCCTAGAAAAGGAAAAGGACGTCTTTACAGAAAAGCTATATGAAAGGAAGATAGGCAAATAAAGACAGTGAGGAAATTTGTGATTTAGTCTTGAAAATCCTGCCAAGTAGTCTAAGTCCTATCCTAAATGTTAAAATTTAAAGTCCATAGAGTTTTGTAAAATGTTCTCAGGAAAATTTAAAATTTCAGACGTAGACTCAGGAAAATCTTAAGAGATTTTCTGCTAAAATTTTCTGAAGTCATAAAATTCTTCAGACTCACTTGGATTGAAGGAGCCGTTCAGGTAGAAGAATCTTCTCCAGCTCTCAGAATTCCTGGAAGGCTGTCTGGAGATGTCTGTCAAAGGCACTTCATCAGGTCATCAGGGAGGGGCAGCTCCACAGATTGGCCCAACAATCTTGAGGCTGTTCCAAGCAATCCTGATTTAAACATTAGAGTCATGTCAAGGTTCGCCCCAGCATTTCTGGTTTGTTTGTTTTAATTTGTTTTGTTTTAATCTGAAGCATTTACAGAAAATTCTGGCAAATTAAAATGAAATATGAAATATTTTATTACTTCATTTGAGAAGAAACAGAAAAAAAATAAGATCAGCTATTTCGCCTGTTAAAAATGCCAAAACTACCAAGCAGTTTTTGAAGCCTCCACAAGATCTACCCAATCTTCTGAACCTTCTCTGCTTACAATTACCTCATAACTTAATTCATGCTCAGAAATTTCCATGTCCTCAGAAATCCAAGAAAGATGTAATTAGGCTTGCAGTACTCTCAATATTAAAGCAGAGACACCTTTTATTACCATGTTAAGAGTTTGAGTTTTGTAAGTTCTCAAGAGACTAGAATTCTCTGTGTCTGAACAGCCAACTGCCGTTAACTGGATAACATAAGCTGTTTGTCCAATGGAGAAAGTAGTCAGCCTTTCAATTCAATTTCCCTCATGTTTTTAATATGAAGAAAATTGTATGTATATATATATATCTTTATTTTTTTTATTTTTTTTAATTTAATTTTTTGTTTATTGCAGTAACATTTGTTTATAACATTGTATAAATTTCAAGTGTACCGTATGATTTCCTTCATTAAGTAGTAGATAACAACAACAATAAACAAACACATAAGAGACAGAGATTGGATTGGTGGTTACCAGAGGGGAAGAAGGGAGGGAGGAGGGCGAAAGAGATAATTTGGCACATGTGTGTGGTGATGGGTTGTAATTAGCATTTGGGTGGTGAACATGATGTAATCTATGCAGAAATAGAAGTATAATGATATATGTCTTTATTTTAAAAGAGTTAACACTTTAACGCAGGAGGTAAAAGACTTGTACACTGAAAACTTCAAAACATTGCTGAAAGAAATTGAAGAAGAGCTAAATAAATGGAAAGATCTCCTGTGTCCATGGATAGGAAGACAATATTGCTACGTTGTTAATACCACCCAAAGTGATTTACAGACTCAATGCAATCCCTATTAAAATTCCTACAGCTTTTTTCCAGAACTGAAAAAGCCAATCTTCAAGTTCATACGGAATGGCAAGGGGCTTCAAATAGCTTAAACAATATTGAGAAAGAAAAACAAAGTTGGAGGACTCACATTTCCCAATTTCAAAATTTACTACAAAGCTACCATAAATAAGACAGTGTGTACTAGCATAAAGATAGATATAGAGACTAGTGGAATAGAATTGAAAGTCCAGATAGAAACCCATACATCTATAGTACATTGATTTTTGACAGGAGTGACAAGTCCATTCAATGGGGAAAGAAGAGTCTCTTTGGCAGATATTGCTGGGACAACTGCACTTCTACACGTCAAAGAATGAAGTTGGATTCCCATTTCCTGCTGCATACAAAAAATTAACACAAAATACATCAATGACCTAAATATAAGAGCTAAAACCATAAAACTTTTAAAAGAAAATAGAGGAATAAATCCTCATAACCTTGGATTTGGCCACAGATTACTTAGATATGACACCAAAAACATAAGCAACAAAAGAAAAAAATAGATAAATTGGACTTCACCAAATCTAAAAACTTTTAAAGAACCTCATTAAGAAAGTGAAAAGACAACTTACAGAATGGGAAAACATATTTGTAAATAATACATCTGCTAAGTGTTTACTATCCAGAGTATATAAAGTACTTCTACAACTCAACAACAAAAAGCAAAACCCCAATTTAAAAATGGGCAAAGGACTTGAAAAAATATTTCTCCAAAGAAGATCTAGAACTGACTAACTAGCACATGAAAAGATGCTCAGCATCATTGCTTGTTAGGGAAATGCAAATCAAAACCATAATGAGATACCACTTCATACTCACTAGGATAGCTATAATAATTTAAAAAGATAAATAAATAACAAGTGTTTTTGAGGATATGGAGAAATTGGAATCCACATACGTTGCTGGTAGGAAGGTAAATTGGCACAGCTACTGCAAGAAAACAGTATAACGGGGGCCGGCTTGGTGGCATAGTGGTTAAGTTCACGCACTCCGCTTCAGGGGCCCCGAGGTTCATGGGTTCAGATGCCGGGTGCAGACCAATGAAGCATTTGTCTACGCCATGCTGTGTCACTGTCCCATAAAAAGTAGAGGAAGATGGGCAGGGATGTTAGCCCAGGCCCAGTCTTCCTCAGCAAAAAGAGGACAATTGGCAACAGATGTTAGCTCAGGGCTGATCTTCCTCACAAAAAATTAAAAAATGGTTAAAATGGCAAATTCTGTGTTGTATACATTTTACCGCAATAAAAAAAAAAGTTAATGCTACCATAAAGCAAATTAACCAAGAAACCCAATGCTTCAGTATAATTTAGTTCCTTTTGAATTAGTCTTCAAAAGTTATCAGTTTCTGTTTAATCTAACCGTGCTTTATACAGAAGGTTGAAAGGGTCACTTTTTACCACTCACCTAGAATTTTTATATTATGTCAAAATTCCTCCAAACACTATTCTAGGATTTCAGTCCAGATTGAGGTTAAGTGACCTCCTAGTAGCATGTACTCAACTTTCAGCTGGTTTTTGTTTCCTCAATTATTTGTATGCTGTTTTGATATTAGCCACCAACTCGCCCTACTCATTTAACAGAGCTTAGAAAAAGTATGACCAACTATCCACTCTTTTTGACTTTTCTGCTCCTGTCTTTCCTATTTTTCCAGCCACCTAAAGAAGCAGAAATGGCAAAATGAGTATGAAGTTAAGTTCCCTTGTCACTGGGACCCTGTGTGATTAACTGTTTGGCAATCATAATGTTTCTCTCCTGTTTCACATCAGTCCTAACGTCTCCATTCCAGCAAGAATTGCAAGCTGTTAGATGGTGCTTTAATTTGCTACTAATTTAAATACATAAATACTCACTACCTTCACGCAGGGAAACTCTGCTTCTTGTTACAGCACGTGTAGGTGCAAAAAAAACTAACTCTACTATATAAATGTTAAGCAATATCTAAACACAACTAGCAAAGGCACTTAAATAACGTTTAGTTTTCTAATTATACAACAGATTTTTAAATATATAAAACAGAAACTATCAGAAAGTATAAAGAAGAAAATTAAAACCATCAAAAACCTCACTATTCAGAAGGCATCAAGGCTAATATTTTGGTATATTTATTTACAGTTCTCTTCTTTACACACACATACACACATAATTGGGATCATAAAGGGTTTTACCTCATTATAAAAGTTATATATTTGTTATATAAAATATAAAATTAAAGGAAAGCAAAATTATTTTCATTATCATTTAGATGCAATAATTTTTACATTTTTGCTAGGCATGCTTCCTGATCTTTTTCTGTGTCTGTTAGTAAATTTTTTTTATTATAGAAGACATAAATGTTAATTATCTAAATTTGGAAAATGTAGAAACTTATTAAGAAAATCTACCACTGGTGTATATCCTTCCCGAAATGTAGATGTAGCTACAGCAACAGATAAAATTATTTTAAAGAGATTCTACATGTCACTTAGCAATAGAACATGATTATTTTCTTATGTCATAAAATATTCTGCTGAAGCTTGAATTTTAATATTTATATGAAATTTTATAGTCTGTGTCTATCATAATTTAATTACCCTATCTTATGTTATTTAATTGTCCTATCTTCTGTTCAGAATATGAGGGTATGAATTTTCTTGCACCCTCACCAAAAACAAGAATTATTATTATATTTTTTAAATCTTCACTAATTTGATAGATAAATAAATTAAATTATTATTATATTTTTAAATCTTCACTAATTCATATTATTTTAATTTACCCTGGTTTGATTATTAGTGATATTAACATTTCTGGTATGTATATTCATCATTTGTTTTACTTCTTTTGTGAATTGCTGTTGTGTCTCACCCATTTTTGCTTATTTTTTCTATTGATTTGTAATAACTTTTTTCTCTATGAGTTTATGAATACTTTCTCTTTCACAAATATTACACATTTTTATAAGCTGGTTGTTTTCATTTTAAATTTGTTTGTAGATGTTTCATATAGAAGTTTCTTTTTTATGAATCAAATCTACCATTTTTTTCCATTTAGTTTTCTTTTGTAATTATTCTTAGACAGGCCATCCCTGCTTTTCAGTTATTGAAATTTTCACCTATATTTTATTTTTTTCTAGTTTTTGTTTTCTTATTTAACACTGAATGCATTTATAATTCAATTTGGCATATTATTTGATGTAGACAATTGAGTTTCCTAATTTTTCCAGCTACTTAACACCAATAACCAAGTTATTGGAATATCTACACTTATTTGAAACACTAAGATCATTTTATACCAAATGTTATAGGTATGACTGGATCTGTTTCTGGACTTTCTAATCTATTCCATTGATAGGTTTATCAGCACTACATTGTTGAAGTTATTGTAACATTATAAACATCCTAATGTCTCTCAATTTGAGTGGCCTCTTTTATTTCTTCTTCAAAAATATTTTTGCCAGTGTTATGATTATTAAGTTTTCAAAAAACTTTAAACTCATTTTACCATAGTAGGAAAGTGACTATTATAATTTAGAAAAATATCTCCCAAAGAATAATACAAAAATTTTAATTAGTTCTTTTTGGAAGAATTTGTAGCTAGTTTTTAGATCACTTTCCATATGATGAGCTTTAACGACCTCCTGTCTGTGACATTCTTTAGATCTACACAAAAAGAGATTTTTACCATTTTCCAGAAAGCAACTCTAACATCAGCCAGAAGAGTATCCTAGTTAATTACGTGTTTACTGATAATATACATGAACAATGATGCTTCTGACTTTGACCTCTATCTACATGTAAAAAACAGATCAGTAAGTAGCGGTTCTCTCTCTCTCTCTTTTTTTTTTTCGAGAGGAAGATTGGCCCTGAGCTAACATCTTTGGCAGTCTTCCTCTATTTTGTGTATGGGACGCCGCCACAGCATGGCAAGATGAGCAGCGCCTAGATCCGCTCTCGGGATCCAAACCTGAGAACCCCAGACCGCTGAAGTATAGCGCGTGAACTTAACCACGCGCGTCAGGCTGGCCCCAGTAGCAGTTATCTTAAGATCCTCAGGTGCAATTTCTAGAGTTTGGTAAAACAATGTAATTCTATGTGCTTAAAGAGACACAACATTTATGGTGGTGGTAGATAAGTTAGTGGCTGTGAGTTCTCTGAAATGTGAAGTTTTGCTTCAAGGATCCACTTAGCATTTTCATGTAAGACTACCCTGTAAAGTTCTTTAGGAATTCTGCTGCCATCCACCCTTTGCAAAGAACCAGGCTCTAGAAAGCATTGCTTTAGGTAAGTTAATCTGATAAGAAAGCCTCAGAAATAGAAATGAACAAGAAAACTTCACTAGTATCACTTACAGAGTGTTTTCTTGTTAACTGTATGTGAGTTCTTTATATTGTCCTTGGATTCTTTTAGGCTTCCTTTTCAAAATGGGCAATTTTTTGCAGTTGCATTCAGTAATTAGAAACTCTGCTTAAGCTGCTAAATTTGTATCTATCAACTTCTCTCCCAATCTTACTGTATGGCAACTAAGTTTCTGTTCATTGACTTCTTGAAGGTGCGTTTACTTGCTATATGAATGATTGATTTCTGAAAAATCAATTGCATTTCTAAATTTTCAAAAATGGATGATGGGGTTGATAATGTTTGCAGGGACTTTGGAGAGAAACAATTCTTTCTTTTCTTTTAGACTCTATTACCCACTGTGTGTCTGCAACCCCAATTTCCCCCTTCTCCCTCCCTTGGCTACAAACAAAAAGGCATTTCATTCCTTGAGATTCTTTATTTTGTACCTGTATGTGAAGGAAAGGAGCCTCTTCTCCAGGGTCTACTAGAATATACAACTTTGACCCATTCATTCATGTGTCTGTTCATCATCAAATATCTATTGAACATCTGCATTATATTAGATATCAGGCTAAGCATTGAATTGTAACTTTTGTAAAAATCTTTGATTTGGGATATTGGAGCATGCTAATATGGGGTCTAGAATTAGGGTCTAAGGAGAAAAGCAGAGAAACAAAAATAGATTTTAATATATCCCCTGTGATCATTCATAGCAAGTTTTCTCTAGAATCATTTTCAGCCCTTGTCACTTGACCTTCTCCTATTTGTCTAACTTTCAAAAAGTGAAAATATTTCCTGTTGGATTCAGCAAGTATATTTTCTACTGACAGCCTCTGTGGCATTGACCTGCTGTAGCCTACCTTCTCAATGCACTGCCTTATCTTCCGGCTTGTTCACCACTTGCCACCCTAACTAAAAATATCTGACTCAGGATATAAGAAGTCATATTAAAAGGACCAGTTAACAATTATGATTCCGAGACTTATGCTAATAGAAATGTTAAAAGGCATTCTTCATAAAGGAAGAAAAAGACACCAGCTGGGAATCTGGATGTCTAAAAAAGAAAAGTTGTGAAAATCTCAAATATATGCTTCACATAATAGCTTTTTTTTGGACATTTTTGAATTTCTATTAAAGGTCAATGACTACATAAAGTAAGATATTCATGGGTTTGTAACACATGAAAAAGTAAATGAATGATTAAAATAAAGTAAATGAATAATAAAATAAAAAGGGAAGAAATGAAATTACACTGTAGTAAAGGTCATATATTGTAACTAAGAGGAGATGGGACAAATAGAGAACAAATAGCAAAATGCTATATTTAAACACGTCAACATTACATTAATTGTAAATGATCTGGATCCCTACCCAGATCTCCACCCCACTCCCACCATTTTCCTGGCAACCTCAAGGCCTCCTCAGAGCACCAAGACATGGAGATGCAGGGGTTGATCTTCTAGCTCCTTCTGCTCAGGTCTGGTCACCCAACTGCAAATCAACTTCTGAGTCATCCCTTTCCTTCTGCTTTTGGAGGCTGCCCCTAGGAACTTCTGTGTTTAATTGGTTTGATGAGAGATCTGAGAAGCCCATCAGATGTGAAAATAAATAGCTGCATCCTGCTGGGATGCTTATCATAGGGGAATCACTAGGTGTGACGTGACCAGGAGTTTGGGCATATTTTTGGATATTTTCCAAAGGATTTTATCCAGATAGTTGCTGAATATACAAAAGAAGACCTAGGCTTTCCATTAACCAACTGCCAAATGATTTCAATAGACATTTCTCCGAAGAATACATACAAATGAATGAAAAGCATATGAAAAATGCTTATCATCATTAGTAATCCAGGAAATGCAAATCAAAATCACAATGAGATACCACTTCATCTCCACTAGTATGACTATAATATAAAAAAAGACTGATATGCACAAACGTTGGTGAAGATGTGGAAAAACTGTAACCTTCATACTTTGATGTTGAGAATGTAAATAGTGCAATCATTTTGGAAAAAAAATTAGCAGTTTCTCAAAGGTTAAATATGCAGTTACCATACGACCCAGCAATTCCACTCCTAGGTATATGACCAAGAGAAATGAAAAAACATAGCCACACAGCAACTCGTATATGAATGTTCATGGCAGTATTATTCACAGCAGCCAAAAAGTGGAAAGAACATAAATGTCTATCACCTGATGAATGTACAAATAAAATGTGCTATATCCATACAATGGAATATTATTCAGCCACAAAAAGGAATAAAATATTGACACATGCTAATACATGGATGAACCTTGAAAAGATTATGCTAAGTGAAAGAAGCCAAGTGGTCACATATTGTAAGATGCCACTTATATGAAACGTCTAGAATACACAAATCAAAAGAGACAGAAATTGGGCTAACAGTTGCCAAGGGCTTGGTAGGAGAAAGAATAGGAAGTAACTTCTAATGGACATGGGGTTCATTTATGGGTGATAAAAATGTACTAGATTTAGATAGTAGTGATGTGTACACAACTTTTTTAAAATGTGTTAAAAGACTACTGAATTGCATACTTTAGAAAGGTGAATTTTATGGTATATGAATTATATCTTAAAAAAGCTATTATGAAAAGGAAATAAATATGCAGATAATATAGATATTGGAATTTGCAGGCATAGACTATAAAACAGCTATTTTCAATATGTTTAACAAAATAGACGACAAAATGAAATCTATCTATAAAAAAAGAATGGAATAGAAATTCTAGAGCTAAAAAGTAAAATTTAACTAAAACTAATACCTCATAGATGGGTGAAACTGTATTTAAGCACAGTGAAAGAAAGGATTAGTGAACTGGGAGATATGTCAACTGAGAATATCTAGATAAATATACAAAGAGAAAAATAGAAAATTCAGAAGTAAGGAAAAGAGAATCATGGGATATGGTACAAAATTCAAATAAATAGTATTGAATTGGAATCCCAGAAAAAGAGAAAAGGGAAAATGGGAAAAAAGCAATATAAGAAGAGATGCTGACCAAAAAAAATTTATATTGACAAAAGGTAGCAAACATTATATTAAAGATTCTTTACAAATCCCAAGCGAGATAAAGACAAGGAAAATCACATTTAGGTGAATGAGAGTGAAATTTCTAAAAAAAAAAGACAGGGCCGGCCAGTGGCTTAGCGGTTAAGTGCGCGCGCTCTGCTCCTGGCGGCCTGGGTTGAGATCCCGGGCGCGCACTGACGCACCGCTTCTCCGGCCATGCTGAGGCCGCGTCCCACATACAGCAACTAGAAGGATGTGCAACTATGACATACAACTATCTACTGGGGCTTTGGGGGAAAAATAAATAAATAAATAAAATTATAAAAAAAAAAAAGAAAGCAAGACAGAGAAAATTTTAAAAGCATCCAGGAAAAAGGACACATTACCTTCAAAGGAGCAACAATAAGACTAAAAGTTGACTTTTATAAATGAATTATGGAAGGCAGAAGAAAATAGGTTACTATCTTTAAAGTGCTGAAAAAAAATAACAGATGGGTTTCTAGGAAGCCAAGGTAGCAGACGTGGTGTAAATCTGAATCTCTTATTATATCTTCCAAAGAAAATTAATAACAATAATAACAAAAAATAAAATTGCATAATCCCAAGAAATTAATGTAACTAGAAAACACAGAAGATCCAAATTTCAAGTCATCTTCTTGAAGAATCTAGAACATAAACTGCAGGCAACCAAGAGAAAACTAGGGAAACCTCAGGAAAAAGACTGCTGGTGAGAATTTAACATAATTAAGGGTAGATCTAAGATTAAAACAAAATTCAGAGTGGGGGTGGAACAATAATAAGCTATTTCTTATATGACATATGCTCTATCTTTTGTGCTTTATGTCCTGGCAAAGTTGAACTTAGGCAATTCATAAAGAGAAGGAAATAAGGACCATAAACTGATGTAAGTACAAAGATAACTAATAAACAAAAATACAAGCTTTCCTATATACCAACAAATTTTGTTAAGAATTTTTAAATATCATATAGGGAAAGGAACATGACAAATATAACATAATGCACATAATAATGATAACATAAAATAATATGACATAAGATAGGCTTAACTGAACTATGAAATGAAAAGAATTTTTCATTTAGCTGATAAAGACCCAATTATTTGCTCCATACACATCTTGTGCCCCAAACAGAATGATTCAGAAAGGCTTAAATTAAAGAAATGGACATAGCTTCTATACGAAGCTAATAGACAGGAAAACAAGTATAGCATTAACAATATCAAACAAAGTAGAATTCAAACCAACATCATTTGAAACATAAGAAGGAATGACACTTTTTAATAATAAAAGGCAAGATTCATAACGAAGGTGTAAGAATTATGAATATCTACAGCAAATAACACAGCAGCCAACAATATGATGCAAAAACTAAATTAGATGCAAGAAAACAGAAAAAATAATAGGAGGCTTTAACACACTACTGTACAACTCAGATTAAGTAGACAAAAATTAAGGTTATAGAGAATCTAATGATATAGTCAATAAGTAGATCACAAGAATATAAATTAAATATATACATATTATATATAATAATAAATATATATGTATCAGAATTTTTACCCTGGCAATGAAGAACTCACCTTCTTCTAAAGTGAACATTCACAAAAAATGCTCATATATGAGGTTGCAAGGAAAACATTACTAAGTTTCATAAGTTAGAAGTATCACAATTAACACTATATGATCATAGTGCAGGAAAATTAGGAATTATTAACAAAACTTTTTTAATTGCCTTCCTAACTGTTCATTTTAAAACTTCTGTTAAACAACTTTTGGAAGAAAAGGGAAAATACAGTCTGAAATTACAGAATATCTAAAAAATAATGATAATGAGAGCACTACAAAATAGAATTTGTGGGATATATTTTAGGCAGTGCTCAGAAAAAATCTATAACCTTAAATATATTTATCAATATAAATGAAAGAATAAAAATAAATTAAATTCTCATCTCAAAATTTAGAAAAAGAACAGCAAATGAACCACACACCCGCATATATATACACACACAGGGAAAGAAATAATAAAGATAAAAGTGAAATTAATAAGGTAGATAATAGAAAAATAGCAAATTTAGTTAAAAATCAAAATCTCAGTGTTTAAAACTTAACAAAGTAGGCAAATAACTACCTAATTTAATCAAAAATGGCAATATATAACATGAGAAATGATGTGAGGGAAATACCATAGAAACGGGACAAAAATAAAAAGAAATATAAGGAAAAATTAATAAATCTAAAATCATAGTTGGAAATTGTAATACACTTCCTTGAGTAACTGATTTAAAAAGCAGACCAAAAATCACTTAGGAGTATAAAGTATTTGAAAATATTGTTAACAAATTTAACCTAATTGGCATTAATAGAATCCTACATCCAATACCTGCATGAAACCTGTTGTTTTCAAGTGTAAACTGAACATTTACTAAAGTTGACCATATGTTGGGCTATAAAGCAAGTCTCAAAAATTTCAAAGTATTGAAATCATACATAATGTGTTCTCTGACAACAGTGGAATTAAATTAGAAATAAAAACAAAAAATAACTGGAAAATACCCAAATGTTTATAAATTAGGCAATATATTTCTACTTAACCCATGGGTCAAAATAGAAATCCTAAAGGAAATTAAAAAATATTTTTAAGTGAATGAAAATAAAAACATAACAAATCAAATTTTATGGGATGAAGTTAGAGCTAAGCTTAGAAGAAAACAATAAATCCTTATATACATATGCAAGGAAAAAAATGCCTGATCTAAGTATCAATCTCAAGGAGCAACGAGAAAAAAGAGCAAATTAAACAAAATTCTGTAAAGAAGAGAAGAGCAAAGTCAATGAAATAGAAAAAAAAGTACATTGGAGGAAGATCAAGTAGATCAAAATAAAATTAATAAACCCTTAGCAAGATCAATCAAAGAGAAAAAGAAAGAAAGAAAAGGCATGAATTGCTAGTATCAGGAATCAAAAAGTAGACATATTATAGGTTCTATAGATTTTACAGAAATTTAAAAATAATAAGGGAATATTATGAACAGTTCTATGCTAGTAAATTCGAAAATTGGATGAAATAGTTAAAATGCTTGAAAATGCAACTTTGTACTCACAAAGAAAGCTCCAGGCCCATACGGTTTGCTGGTGAATTCTTCTAAGTATTAAAAGGAAACATAATATTAATTTGATTATACATTAAAAACAATAGGTTCCTGAGAAAATAAAAAGAAGAAATATTTACCAACTTATTCTATGGTGTCTTGACACCAAAATTAGACAAGAACCTTAAAAGAAAGGAAAATTTCAAATACAAAATAAGCCAGCGGCTCTTATAAAAGTGAACTTTAAAATACTCTATATAAAATGTAATAATCAGGGGCCAGCTGCATGGCACAGTGGTTAAGTTCAGTGTGCCCCACTTTGGCGGCCCAGGTTCGCAGGTTCGAATCTAAGGCTTGGACCTACACCATTCATCAGCCATGCTGTGGTGGTCAAATAGAGGAAGATTGGCACAGATGTTAGCTCAGGGTTAATCTTCTTCAAGCCAAAAAAAAAGGAATAATCTAATCCAAAAAGATAGAAAAGGAAAATGCATCTTGATCAAGTTTCATTTATTCTAGGACTCTAAGATTGATCAAACTTTTGAAAAAGAATCAATATAATTCACCACATTATCAGAATAAAGCAGAAAATCATAGGATTTTCTCAGTAGTTAGAGAAATGCATTTAATAAACTATAACGCCTACATAATTAAAAAGAAAATCTTTTGGCAAACTAGAAATGGCGGGAAACTTCCATAATCTGATTACATATATGCGCAAAAAAGCTCACAGCAAATATCTACCTAATGATGAAATATTAAAAGCATTTCAAGACAAGGAAGCCCACCACTTCTATTCATCATTGTACTAGAAGCCTTTGCCAGGTCAACAAAGTAAGAAAAAATAAATAAAGATTAGAAAGGGAAAAATAAAACTATCATTACCTGAGAACAACACTTTTATCTACATAAAAGTCCTAAAAACCTACAGAAAAAATACTAGAATTAATAAATCAATTTAGCATGTTCACTGGCTACAAGGTCAACACACAACTACTCATTTTATTTCTATATTCTAGAAGCAAAAAAGTCTAGAATATAAAATTTTTAAAACTCCATTTTCAACAGCACCTAAAACCATAAGAAAATCTAGAAATAAAGTTAATAAAATATATGCAAGGTATCTACATAGAAAATCATAAAGCATTGTTGAAAGAAATGAAAGGATATCTGAAATAATGGTAAGATATGTCATATTCATGGATTGAAAAATCCAATATAATAAAAAATGTCAGCTCTCACCAAATTTATCTATAGAGCCAATGCAACCCAAATAAAATTCGCAGCAGATTGTGGGTGTCTGTGTGAAAATGTTAATATTGAAGCTGAGAAACTGGTTCTAAAATGTATATTAAAATGTAAAAAGTTGATAATAGCTACAGTAATCTTGAAGAAGAAAAACAGTGGAAGAATTACACTACTAGATGTCAAGACAGACAAAGCTGCCGTGAGTAAGACAGAGTGATATTGGTGCAAAGATAGACAGAGACCAGCAGAATATAAGAGAGAAACTAGAAAGAAACTAAAATATATATGGTCACTTAAGACAATGGTGCTGCTGCTATTCAATGAGAAAGGATGGTATTTTCAATAAACAGTGTTCACTGAATTGGATATTCATTGTACAAATCTTTTCCCCTACCTCGTATTATACATAACAGCAATCAGTTCTAGGTGGGATATAGGTCTAAATATAGACATTTTCATGACTTTGGAGTAATCAAAGATTTCTTAATCAGAGACAAAAATTATTAACCATAAAATAAATATTAATAAATTGAACTTCATTAAAATTAAGTACTTCTGGGGGCCGGCCCCTTGGCTTAGTGGTTGGGTGTGCGTGCACCGCTGCTGGCGGCCCAGGTTCGTATCCGGGCACACACCGATGCACCGCTTGTCCAGCCATGCTGAGGCAGCGTCCCACATACAGCAACTAGCAGGATGTGTAACTGCGACATACAACTATCTACTGGGGCTTTGGGGAGACAAAGGGAAAAAAGGGTAGGCGGATTGGCAATAGATGTTAGCTCAGGGTCTGTCTTCCTCAGCAAAAAGAGGAGGATTGGCATGGATGTTAGCTCAGGGCTGATCTTCCTCACCAAAAAAAAAAAAAAAAAATTAAGTACTTCTGTTTTCCAAAAGACACCATTAAGGGAGTGAAAAAGAGATACATATTGGGAGAGGATTTTTGAAATGTCTGCATCTGACAAAAGACTGTACCTAGAATATATTTTTAAAATTTCTATAGTCAATACGGAAAAGGTAATCAACCCAATAGAAAATGGGCAACAGACCTGAACAGATACTTCACAAAAGAAGTGTGTCAAAGGACTAATAAGGATGTGAAAATGTGCTCACCATCACTAAGTGTGAGAGAGATGCAAATTAAAACCATGATGAGATTCTACTATATAATCACTAGAATGATTACAGTCTTAGAAAATAACAGGACAAGGTCTTGGCCAGGAGGTAGAGTGTCTAGAGGTCTTATACACCTATAGTATAAATTCACACAAATACTTCAGAAAACTGTTAAGCAGTATTTGTTAAAGCTGGATATATGCATCTGCTAGGACCAAGCAATTGCACTTTCAAGCATATGTCTGAAAGACAGATATATGTATACGCTGCAAGAGACATGCATAAAATATTCATAGCAGTGTTAATAACCCCAAACCAGAAACAATTTATATGCTAATTAGCAGTAATATATAATAAGACATTGTGATATATTCATAAAATGGAATATTATACAACACTGAAAATAAGCTTCTGCTGCCTGCCTCAGCATGAGTCATCTCACAAACATAATGTTGAGTAAAAGGAGCCAGACACAAAAGAAGACATACTGTAGGATTTCATGAGTATAAATTTCAAAGTAGATAAATCTAATCTATAGTGTGAGAAGTCAAAATATTGCTATCCTTGGGAAGGGAGGAGATAATGACTGTGAAGGGACCTGGGGATGGGCTTCTAAGGCGTTCATAATATTCTATTTCTTGATCTGAGTGGTGGTTATACTAATATGTTCACTTTGTAAAAATTCACTGAGCTCTACACTTAAAATTTGTGTAACAATATAAATACACACATTTATAGGTTCCCAATATCTACAATTACATGTGTATGGATATATGTATGTAAATGGATATATAAGTATGTATGATGTGTATATATGTATATACGTACTTACCCTAATAAAAAGGATCCCATAGACTGAGTGATAGGTATAGTACCCTTCCTTCTGGGAGGTATTTATGCTTTACGTGATAAAGTTAAGAACCCAGAAGGTTGTCAGATACATTCTAGCCCTGCTTCGAGACAGACATTGTTAAACAATCTTTTTACTCTTTTCCAATGATCTTTTTAGTAGTTAGACAATCTTAAAGATGCAGTCCCAGCAACTACTACCAACATCGGCAAGTGAAATGAAATCTATTGCCATCCCTGGCTAAAGCGTAAAAAGAAATATTAACCCTGGAGTTTTAAACTCTGTAGTAATATTAGGTTGATGGAGAGGGCTCTGGCATGTGTGACTTTTGTATGCCTCTGATCGCTCTGGTTGGCAGGCACATATTTCTGCCCCAGAATAAGGCTGGCTTTGCCTTGAAGCCATAGCAACCTGCCAGACTTGACACAACTGAACTTCAAACAGAGCTCAGGCCCATCATTTTTTTAAAAGGTCCTATTAGAATGACCTTACAAAAATAGTAACCACTAGAGTTAAGTTTTGATTAGTGTGTTAGGAAATAAAATCTTCTCTTAGAGGGATTATAAACAACAGAAACTCTCCCTAGAAGAGAAGCAGAACTTTTGCCATTTGAGAAAAAGATTATCATCTCTATTTTAGAAGATGTATTCAGAATGTTCTTTTTGAATTTATGTAGCACACATCTCAGTAGCAAATAGTTTCTGAAAATTCTTATTTGGCTTACTAAACTGTCTTTATGTTATTACTTAATATTGGGATTTTAGAGATTCACATTTTCTTTTGGTAAATTGTTTTCTTAGACACCAAAAAAAAATCATTAGCAAGTGTTTACTTATTGTGTTCAATAATTATTTGTTTTATATTAACATAAAATATATTTCTCAATGTTTCATAAAACAGCTTCTTGAAACAACGTCTACTTTCTCTTACACTTGACAAGAGATTTTCACAAATTGAGGTAGATGGAGTAACTATTTGAGTTTAAAACTTGATTTGGCTTGAACTAAAGAAACCTATCAAACATATATTGTAACATCTGCTTTAACCATTAAAGTAAAGTATGCGCTTCACTCTCAAAATAAGAATGTACTGCCGCCCGTGGCATAGCGGTTAAGTGCGCGCACTCCGCTGCTGGCGGCCTGGGGTTCAGATCCCGGACACGCACCGAGGCATGGCTTGTCAGGCCATGCTGTGGCGGCATCCCATATAAAGTGGAGGAAGATGGGCACAGATGTTAGCCCAGGGCCAGTCTTCCTCAGCAAAAAGAGGAAGATTGGCATGGATGTTAGCTCAGGGCTGATCTTCCTGACGCACACACAAAAATAATAAGAGGAATGCATACTTCCTCTCCTACACCCTATTGGTAACACCTAGGTAAGTCCCTTTCCGGACATCAGGGTCAGGTTGACCTGCTAATTTGCAACTAAATATCTCTCAGACTTTGATGAAAATGTATCCTGGGTGTGTTTAATATATGTTCTCTGATCTGAAAAGATATAAGACTGTACTGAAAACCAGGCTTCTCAGGAATGCTTTCTAAATCCTTCCAGATTATAATCCTCACTTTGGCCCAAGTAAACTTAACCTTATTTCTCTTGTCTATAGAATGGTATAGAATGGTTATTGGTTATTTTGCGTCAATACACTTTTGTTTTAATACTTGTGAACCATTTGTTTTGTTTTATTTTGTTTTTTTGTGAGGAGATCAGCCCTGTGCGAACATCTGCCAATCTTCCTCTTTTTTTGCTCAGAAAGACCGGCCCTGGGCTAACATCCGTGCCCATCTTCCTCCACTTTATATGGGACGCCACCACAGCATGGCTTGCCAAGCGGTGCGTCAGTGCGCGCCCAGGATCTGAACCAGCGAACCCTGGGCCGCCACAGTGGAACGCATGCACTTAACCGCTTGCGGCCCCTGAACCATTAGTTTTGATTACAACATTAATAATTCTTCCTTTTTTATAATCATGTGAAGTTAGAAGAGAGTAATTTACCCAACATTCAGAGAAATAAGCCTCAGCAATTTGCACAAAGTCGTAGGTTTTTATGTTTTTAAAATTGAAAAAAAAAGCATATTTTGACTTCCAGGATTCTCATGCATGCCAAAAAGAGTAGAAAGCTAATTTTTGATAAAAGATTCATGACTATGCTGTCTTGTCTGTACATTGATTGACTTATCAAGTGAAGGATCATGACCTAGAATATTATGAACACCCAGAACACTGCCCAATGCTCAAAAAACATTTGTTAAAATCTTTTTAAATGAAAAAATTATTTGTAAATTAATACATCAATGACTTAATGGAAATACCTTTCCCTCGAAACTTAACTAAGTGGCAGTCATAGAAATTTTTTTCTGTATTCTACAGAAAAGAGCAGATCATCTCTCAGTATACTGAAGATAATGCACTTCTCTCCTCAAATCCTAACAAGGTAATTTCTTATAGAAGATAAGAGCTTGAATGTTGCTCCAAATGAAACTCATCCTCAAGGTCACACATGTTATTTGTAGTGCATCTTCTCCTACTACCTGAAATCTCCTAAACAGATATTGAAACCTTTTTATATACAACTGTATTTAATTGCTCTAATAGCCATCTAAGTGCTTGCTTAAGAAGGTCAGAGGGACCTTGAGCGTTTGTACCTAGTAAGATAACAAAAGACCTATAAGATGGTTAGTGAAAAATCGAATGAAATAGAGAAATCTTAGTCTGATAGGCAGAGGTTCCGGCTCAGTGTTCTCTGTGAATTAATTCTTTTATCAGAAATGGTTTTATGAGCATTTTCCTTCTATGCATACCAATTTCAGAGAAGCGGCTATACCAGGCTGAAAGGCATTAGAGTTCAGCCAACTCAGAGCCATTTATTTATTGAAAAGTTTATCCCTGTATTAAATTCTCACTGAAGAGGGTTTCATTAGGCCCACAAGACCAGTATAAACAAGGAGCTGCAGAGTTATTTGGAAAATGAAGCTGGATCTAACTTCTCCTTCTGTTTTTTGTTCCCATTGCTCATACACCAGTGCTGCTGACGGCACCGAGAGAGATGCCCGTATTCAAGGTGGAATTTTTTTTTTATTTCCTGCATTTGAGCAGGCCACAATTTATATCACTCAGGTCTCCTTAAATTAGTCCAAGAGGATTTCATTTTACAGGCCTGCTTGACTGGGATCCTTTTGGCACGATGGGTTCAGCTTTGTATACAACTGAGATTCATATTTTATGTGTGTGTAAAAACCCCAGCCATGAATCTAGCAGCTCAAAGCTTCACCTTCATTCTTTAGAGCTCAGTTCAGAGCCCGGCACATTTCCATAGACTGAGTCTCAAGGCGGCTCCTGGCTGAGTTGAAAGGACAAAAGCTAAAAATAGATTAAGAAACTCAGGGGCATCAGAGGAGAAAATGGGACTCCTTCAGTTCTTCTTTACAGAGCACATCCCAAATTAATATGATGTGGACATAATGCCTCCTAGTCACACATTTAAATTGAAATAGCACTGTTGGCCAGAGGTTGTTTTCTGCTTTCAAGTTAAAGAAAGCCGTAGAATCGTCAGAGGCTTCTGAAAACCTGTCACCTGCACGGACCTCTTTGGCTGGTCTGCTAAGCTTCAGCCTCCGCGCTCCACTCCTTTTCCCCAGAGACCCTCCAGCTCCGGGTTGTATTTCTTTTCGTGGTCATTCTTTTCTCCTGCTCTATTGATCTACAAACTCAAACAGCTTCTCTGGCAGGGCTGATAATACAAGGTGCCAAATAGAGCTAAGAAGTTTTGCTTTGTTACTATTATGATAATTTTGTAGGGAGTTTTCAGAAACTTGTACACATGTGTAACCACAATGACATCCTTTAGAACATAATGTTGTTCAGTGCTGAATAGAAGCAGTGTCTATGAATGGCGCTGTATCAATGCATGTATGTTACAGGTAAGAGAACAGAGAAACTATGTCCAGAGGAGTGAAGAGGTCCATGGGTTTTGTTTAAATTTCTATTGTCATCTCTAATCATTTGTTTATTTGAACTAAAGTTGACTGCCTTCTTGGCACTATTAATGTCTCTAATGAGCTGTAAAGCCCGCAGGTGTATAGAATTGCTGATATTTTAACAAAATGAAAGCTGTGATCCCAATATCACATCTCTCTTAAAATAATAGAAATCTTGTCTCTAGGACCATGATTCATGAATTTTCAAATGCATTCTTTCACTTTATAGAACATTGTCTACTATTTAATTTTCACCAGCCTGTTACAGTATTATGTAATCATCATAGATAGTGAAGGAGAGGAAGACCTATCTTCTACGAACTCTGGGTTCTTTCTGGCTGGGCTACAAATTAAATTGACATGAGACTGAATAGCAAGAGAAAATCAAACAAAGTTTTATAACACGTATACGTGAGAAAGCCCCAGGAAACTGGGTAACTCAACAAATGGCAGAGGTTCTCATCTTTTTTTTTCTGGAAATATGGAAATCCTTTATTTATTTATTTTTTTTAAATTTTTGTTTATTGCAGTAACATTCGTTTATAACATTGTATAAATTTCAGGTGTACATCATTATACTTCTATTTCTGCATGGATTACATCATGTTCACCACCCGAATACTAATTACAACCCATCACCACACACATGTGCCGAATTATCCTTTTCACCCTCTTCCTTCCCTGCTTCCCCTCTGGTAACCACCAATCCAATCTCTGTCTCTGTGTGTTTGTTTATTGTTGTTATTATCTACTACTTAATGAAGGAAATCATATGGTATTTGACCTTCTCCCTCTGACTCATTTCACTTCGCATAATACCCTCAATGTCCATCCATGTTGTCACAAATGGCTGGATTTCATCGTTTCTTATGGCTGAGTAGAGGTTCTCATCTTAAACAGCATATTCAGGTAAAGACAAAGGAGGATGTTGGGAGTGGGGGGAGTCAGCTATGGGAGATTACCAGAAAAGCACGGTAAACAAGAGTAAGGTTATTATACATATTTAAGGCCTCATCTCCCACATTGACAAGTTTCTAGAGATGAGGTCATTCCCCCTTCTTCCCAGTACAGAGAGGGAGATACTTTTACAAATGGAGATTTCCCTTACAAATGTAAATATTTGGTAAACAGAATTTTTGACAAGAATAGGCTTAGCAAGGACTCGCCCAGTCTATCAATACCCAGAGTTATCTATGGGGTTGGCCTGTCCTGGGGACAGGCCTCTTATTTTAGACACACATGAACACACAGGTAAAGACAGAGACATTAAATTTTTGTTATGAATCAGATGTAATACAAAACCCACCAGTTTCTGAGAAATTCTTTTGGGTGGTTTAGGGGAAGGTCAAATGTCCTTCATGATTCTTCTGAGCCTTTATTCATGCTTGAAATAATCTGTTTGAAATAATCCGCATACCAGAGTGGTACATCTTGGGGCAACCTGCCCTGAACCCCATCAATAGGAACTCTGTTCCCTAATAATAAATATGGAAACCCATTAGGTATCCAGCACCATATTATGCCAGAAAACCCTATGAATAAAGAAGAACAAGACACCCTGTCAGTTCTCAAGGAGCTGTCCGTCTAGGTGCATAAACTATATCCGTAGAAATAAGGATAATATCAAGCAATGTAATATATGGTTAATTGACAAATGGTTAAGGATAGATAAAATGTATTGTGGGATTATAAAGAAAGATCAATATGTATTGAAGTCATTTAGAAAAACATCATAAGTGGATAGGATTTGAGTTGGACATTAAGGGAAAAGTTAAATTTGTATAAAAAAGAAAGAGAAAATATTTTCCTAGAGGAACAGGGAGAGGAATGATAGCTCCCAGGAGGAATAAGGACTCAAAAGCCAGAGGAACATATTCTAGGAATGGTGACCTGTGTTTATTTTTAAGAAATATATTTGGTCTTTGTCCCCAGTTCCTGGCACAAAACTCCCAAAACCTTTGGAAATTCCTGAGTTATAGGAGTCTTTTGTTACTCATAAGGAGCCACTTTTGAGCACACTTGAGTTTATGCTAATGAGATGACTTAAGGTGAGGCCCCTAGATAGCCTTAGGATGTGGCTGGTCACCAGAAAGACTTAGAGATTAGAAGGTTGAAACTTGCAGCCACACCCACCAACCTCTGGAAAGGGGAGAGAGGGTAACTGCATGTTAAACTCTATAAAAAGTCTTGAACAATATAATTTGATGAGCTTCCAAGGTGTTGAATGCATTCACATGCTGGGAAGGTGATGGATCCCAGTTCCATGGGGACAGAAACTCTTGCATGTGAGACCTTTCGAGACCTCACTCTATGTACCTCTTCATCTGACTGTTAGTCTGTATCCTTTATAATAAACTGGTAAGTGTAAGTAAATGTTTCCCTGAGCTTTGTGATCCATTCTAACAAATGATCAAACCTGGGGAAGGGGTCATGGGAACCTCTGGTTTATAGCCTGTCGGTCAGGAGCACAAGTGACAACCTGGATTTGGAATTGGTGTCTGAAATGGGGCAGTCTTGTGGGACTGAGCTTTTAACCTGTGAAATCTGATGCTATCTCCAGGTAGATAGTGTCAGAATTGGGTTAAATTTATAGGATACCCAGTTGGTGTCTACTGAGAATTGGAGAATTGCTTGGTGGTGTTGGAAAAACTTCCAGAGTGACCACAATGCTGGTCTCCAATTATCCTTATTAGTGTTTATCTGTCACACGGTTGATATCCCTGTTAGTGAGCCACAAGCCAGAATTCACACAAGATCTGGAATATGCATCCATGATTGGGACTGATATAACTACAATAAGTCTTTTTTCTTATCAAAATGACATTTCTAAACACCAATCCTTACCCCTCCTTTCCTTCTTTGTCTTTTTCCCTTCCTTCCTTTCCTCCTCTGCTGTCCATATCCCCGCTGTCCTTCCCTTATTTTATTATCTCCTTCGTGGTGAATGATATATACAATGATATATACATATATATGTACAATAATGTATAGTTCAGATAAGTAATATCAGCTACTATAACAAAGAACCCCACTCTCAGTAATTTAACACAATAAGGATTCACTTCTTTCTATTGTTGCAGTGCAATGCAGACTGACGGAGGTGAGAGAGTTCACTTAGAGACCCAGACTCCTTGTATCCAATGGCTCTTCCATCCCATAAGGGCTCAAAGTCTTCCTCTAGAGGGTCTACATCTGACTGGAGGGTGAGGGAAGAGCCCACAGGGAAGACAGCACTGGAGATTTTATGGGTGGGTCTGGAAGTGGCATATATCATTTCTGTCTTCATGGCATTGACCAGAACTTATCCTAACTGCAAGGGAGGATGACAAAAGTAAATAGAAAGAAATGAGTAACTTTGGTACGCAACTAGCTAGTCTCTCCCACAACTGCTAAGAACTGGGATTTCACACATTTACAAGCAAAATTTAATGCAGTCGTTCATGCTGAGAGAAAGCACATGGCCCAAGGGAGTGCCATTACTTTTTACCTGTACAAGTACCTGGAGAACGGGACACCATGAGGAAGATTGAGATGGGTAACTTTGTCTGCTGTCCAACAAGTGATGAATTGGTGTTTTGAATTCAAAGATAAAGATATCTACGAGGGGTAGCTGTTGAATTAGTTACTCTATACAGAGTGTCTGCAGAAACTGGACAATACCCCTGAAGAAGAACTAGGGAAATTGCTGACACTGAGAACCCCCTGTGTGAGGTTGGGATGTCACAGTAATAGTGGCACTGTCAGTTTCTACCAGGTGTGTGTTAAGTGTAGCACTCCATTCCTCACTCTTCCATCTTCCAATCACTACTCTGCAAAAACAGGAGAAAAGGTCAGAGTACGTTAATGAGGTAGAGTTGGGATGAAGAAGTAGAAAGAGACTGTTAACTTCCTATCAGGAAGCAACTACAGCAGGAACAAAACTTTATTTGGTCAAATAAGGTGGCAGGCAGGTCTGTAGGAACTGCTGACCCCCTTAAAGTGGAGAAGAGTTAGAAACACACACAGCCAGGCTCAGCTGGGGTACCCACCAGAGTCACAGAGCCCCAGTTGATAGACTGTTGCTCCTTAGCACCATGACACAATGAGAGAGGAACAGCGAGACCTTCAAGGGAACTAACAGCATTGCACAGATGCTCAAAACACCCATCTTTCAGCCATAAAGTGAGACCTCTTCAGCTAAGTAAAAGCTCCCACCCCCAGTGCTCCAGGACTTGCTGGAAGGCACCTCTCAGAGGGCAACCTGTGGCACATGAAAGCAGTAGTGATGGTTTAGGAGAATGAGGGCAGGCAGTGCCAACAGAGAATCTGAACACCCAAGACATCAAACAACAAGGCAGCAGGATATAATGAAAGATCAGATCAAAGTCTGAGTCTTTGCTTTGAGAGTTTCTTGCTGTGTGAATTTAGACATCTATCTTAAAGGGTTATTGTAACGCTTAAATTAGATAATGCATAGAAAGGGTTTAGTATAGTGCTTGACACATAGCAAGTGCTCAATAAATGTCAGCTAACCTGTACAAGTTGTCATCATGGTAGCAGAAGCAATAGTAGTGGTGGTAGTAGTTGTGGCGGTAGGAGTAGTAATTATATTAATTTATAAGATTGACTCTCAGTGAAAACTGTCAAGGTAAGAATATGCAATATCACCAATTGGCCTTTTGGGGAAAAAGAGACCTTGATTAAGAGAAGTGATTTGCTGGAGATTTTACGCTGCAGTAAAGAAAATTAACACACACACACACACACACACACACACACCCCTTATAAGTTTTCTGAGAACTTATGTTTGAGGATGGGAGTCAAGGAAGGTATATATTAGGGCCTGATACTTAATCCCTCCTGCAATATAGCCAGGAGCAGGAAAAATCAGGGGGAAAATTCCACTCAGGGAATATATTAGAAACACAGCACTGAGCTGTTTGGAAACATGCAAGAGATCTTAAAATTTTAAGCTGGGAGAGGGGAGGAGAGTCTCATATTTGATTCCATTACCCTTCTCGTCCCAAGTCTCCCATTCCGTTTATTTACCTGTATCATTTCCCCCAACTCCACAGTAAATAGGACAACGGATTAGTTGCCATTTTTTTCACAGCATCCTGAACACCGTCTTTCTTGCTTTATGCTTCAAGAGTGTCTTTCGACTAAATCAGGGTCACACCATCTGATCCGCTCAAGTCGAGCTGAGGGACCATCTTGACAAAACAGCGCTGTTTCTAACAAGAAAGAGAAACAAGCAAAGCGGTATAACTTTTTATTTCTGTTTATACAGACATATATAAAACATGTCCTTCCTCAAGATAAAGTAATCCCTGCTTAACTAGCCTTTTTCATTCTGCGTTTGAGGTGTTTTCAAAGCCTCCTTTAATGTGGCACTCTCTTTGAACCAATCGCTCCAGCCTTCAGAGTCCTCTGCCGGTTCTCAGCACTCACTTCCCTTGGCCTTTCTGCCGTTTCTTTTTATCTCTTTCTTCTGAACAACTCTCTCTGATCACTGTTTTAACTTTTGGTGAAACTTTATTTATTTCCTTCTCTTTCATCCTATGAAGGAGGCAGATTTTAGTTTTGTGAGCCATATATTCAATTGTTTCCACATCCTTCCACTTGTCCTTTCTTATAATGTTCTAAGAAGTTAGAAAGGAATGGAGAAATATTGATGCCTTGAGAGTTAACGGAATCTGTAGTGGAGAGAGTACAACTGTTACAACCTAAATATTTGTACAAATTCCATAGAGAAGTCTTCACTGACTACAGAAGCATTCACCTTTATCTCATCAATTAAATAAAAATAAATGGAACATGTAGGAATATTTTAAAGCTGTAAGAGAAACAATCATTTGGATTTCTGTTACCCTGTCAAGTTGAAATCTCAAAGCACTTTCAAATGATTATATTAAAGCATGATGTTGGGGAGCAGAATTTGCCACCCCAAAATGTGTCTCTTTCGCTTGAGGATTATTTGGGGCTGATTATTTTTAAGAACAAAAGACTCAGGAAGAAACTTTGACCTTCTCTAAACTCCTAAAATGGTTTAAAATAGAAGGCCTGTCCCAGAAGAAGCTATCCCCATAGGTAACCATAGTATTATATGAACTAGATGTGGTAGACAGGGAGGAACCTAGCAAGGCCCATTTGACCAAAGTCCTCTCCATGTCCCATTGTCTGCAAGGCATGACAAACATTGGTTTACCAAACCTTTGCTTTTCCATCAACACATGACTTGCTTTTCTCTCTTTTGAAGTCCTAAACCACTACCCCCAACATCTTCTTTTGTCTTGAGCTAAGCATAGCATTTAATGTGAGGGCTTTGGCCATTCTGGTGAATTACTTAGTTTTCCTGGGATTCTCTCATGTGTATATGCTATTAAAGTTTGTTTGATTTTCTCCTGTTATTCTGTCTCAAATCAATTTAATTGGAAATTTTTTTCCTTGCCTACAATGGTTATCAACAACTGTTTCAGCTTGTCGGCAATAATTTTAATGCAGTCTTAGTACATTTAAGAGTATTAAGCTACAATCAAGTGAAATAACAATTATATACACTCATTAAAAACTGTATCATTAAATGAGAAATTTGAGTAACTGGCTTACATTTTAGCTGAATAATAAACAACTTAACAAGGGAGCAGGCTAAGTGGAACTATAGTGTGAGTAGTGGTTATTTAAAGGCTGCCTGGTGCTCTTCTGCCTAGGTAAGACAGAAAGTTACCTCAAAGCAAATTTTATTGTTCTGTGTCGTGTACAAATTTCCCCTCTTCATTACGCAAACATAAGTTAATTTGGCTATCATTATTGTACTGAAGAGTGAAAAGAAATCATTTGTGCCTTGAAAAACACTGCTCTTGGATGTACAGAGTTTGTCTCTGGAAAGAAGATACTTGTATTTTATATAGGGATTGGGGATAGGGCCAAGTAGAAGGAAAAAGCTAGGGATCTCGGACACTTCCATTTTGAAGTCCAACATTGTTAGACCCTTTCTGATGAATTGAAATAGTTTGGACCAAGACACATTGAAATTAGAGAACATTAGTGATGCACAAATTGAACCCATCATGACAGGAGGAAGATCTGGTAGGTGATCCAGGCTCAACACTATGGTGTAGGCAGTTGTGAAGGGAGGGATGGTTCTGGCACATGTGGCAGCTGCTCAAAGCCCCTTCTAATCCAGCCACCCTGATACGGAGAACTGTGCTTTGAGAACAATGGCTTAGTATGAGAATTTAGTAGTCCCTCCTTACCTGTGGTTTTGCTTTCTGCAGTTTCAGTTACCTGCAGTCAACCATGGTCCGAAAATATTAAATGGAAAATTCCAGAAATAAACAATTCATAAATTTAAAATTGGGCACCGTTTTGAGTAGTGTGATGAAATCTCACGTCGTCCTGCTCCATCCTAACAGGGATGTGAATCATCCCTTTGTCTAGTGTATCCACGCTGTATGCACTACCTGCCTGTCAGTCACTTAGTAGCCCTCTCGGTTATAAGATTGACTGAGGTTTTGCAGTTCTTGTGTTCAAGCAACACTTATTTTACTTAATAATGATCTCATTTTACTTAATAATGAGCGCAAGAGTAGTGATCAGCACAATTTGGATATGCCAGAGAGAAGCAGTAAAGTGCTTCCTGTAAATAAAAAGAACATAGTATATATAGAGTTTGGTACTATCTGTGGTTTCAGGCATCCATTGGGGGTCTTGGAACATATGCCCCGTGGATAAGAGGGGACTACTGTATAAACTAAAGAGTACCCTCAACGAAGAGGATGGACTCCTATCTCCCTCCCTTGAAGACACCATGTTGTCTGCGATAGCATAAGAGTTCATCATAACAGCAGACACCTGGGTAAGGACCATATTCAATTATGAGGGGCTAGTTTCAATAGCTGCTCTATGTTAGCAACAAAGGCAACAGAAGATAAAACTGGGGGATCAGGTGACAAGATCAGATTTGCCAGTTCTTGTCACTAAACTAGGGGAAGCTGCACACTGATGACTGGAACATCCGAAAGGACTCACTGCTGTACATTATGAGCACTGTCTTTGCTGATTACATCTCAACTCCTTCTAGCCACATCCATTATTAAAAAGGCACTGAAAGTTCCCCTTCGAAACCAATGCCAGGAAAGATTGCTGAACCACCTGTCAGACATTGCCCTGTTGATGGAGACTATGCAGATCTTGGCCATGTTTGAAGCCCAGGAGTTCCCAAATCTGATCTGTGGTGGGTTGACACCAATCTACGATGAAATTTTCACCTGTTTACGCTGCATGAGAGAAAAAAAAAGACCATGTATTAATTTTTCAGACAGATTATATTGTACCAGATATTTTATATATTTTCTGGTAATTTCAGTGCTGAAACAGTGTTTGTTTTATGCAATGATGGCGAAAGCATAGGATAATTTGTTTATAATGGCATTATTTTGCAAATAAAAATTGTCAACTACTGTATTGCTCGTTCTCAATCTCTCTCTCTCTTTCCTAATTTGTTAAATATAAGAGAATGGAAACGATGTAACACACATGCCTAAAGGATGTTTCAATTTTTGCTTTTCTCCCCAAAATATATGCTTTTTTCCCCCAAATTATGATCTCTCCCAAGATATTTGGGAGGTCCCAAGAAACTGAATCAGCAAAGCCAATCCAATTACTCATGTTTTTATTATGGATAATGTGTCCATAGTATTGTAAAATTACAAATAAACCCATGAAACTACTTACAGGAGGAAAGAAGAAACAGTTTTGTACCAGAAAATAGAGCTGGCAGGGCCAGGAGTTCAGCTGGAATATAGCAGATACCTCTGTTATGGGACACTATACCAAATTACAATTATCTGTTTACATATCTATGTCACCTATAAACTATAAGCTTATTGAACAGACAATTTTCCCAATTCACTTTTCTCTTTATAGCACCTAACACAATGTTTTTCACAGAGTAGGTCAATAAATGTTTGCTGACTAGGTCAATATATATTGGTTTTCTGTTAGAAAATAAAATCTTTCAAATGATTGATATATTGAGAGAAAAAAAGAAAAAGAATGGGAAAATACTATAGTTATAAATGTGGTTCTTTACTTGCATAATAATTTGTCGTTGTTTTTTCTTCTAAGATCCAACTCAACCCAAGAACCTATTTTTGAATACCCTAGGTTAGCATATTATGACTACTAAGATGTAAATATAGAGGCTTAGTTGCTATAGATCAGGGCTTGGCAAACTATGGCCTATGGACCAAATCCAACTTGTCACCTGTTTTGTAGATAAAGTTTTACTGGCACACAGCCACATCCATAGGTTATGTGTTATCTATGGTTACTTTCATACTACAATAGCAGAGTTGAGTAGTTGTTATAGACACCTATGGCCAGGCCCACAAAGTCAAATTTGTTTTCTGGTCCTTTGCAGAAAATGTTTGCTGATCAAAAGTTGCTATGTAGGAGATATAGATAATCCTATATATCCCAAGATTAATTAAATTCCAAGTTTTATTATATGTCCCATAACTAAAAGAATTTATAATTTGTTCTTGTGAATGTTCTCTTAACAAATCTTTAAAAGGACCACCTATTCGCTTGGTTAATAAAATGTTACAACATGACAACCCCATCCTAAAACACTCGTACGCAAGCTAGTGCATCCTAGTGGCAGGTGTGTCCTACTTTTTCTGTGAGCCATCTCCTAAGCACTTTCAAAGTTCATATTTTTATCTTGCTACTTCCCATGGAATTTGACCCAAGCTGAGGAGAACTAACTGCACCTGGGGAAAAGTAAGCTTTTCCATAAAAACTTTATAAGATTTGTTGGGGCAATTAAGACATCAAATTTTATAATGATACCAATAATAATAGCTGCCATTTATTGAAAGTTTACTACATACCAATCACTAGGCAACTTTCCTGTTCTTTGTTTCATATCATTTTGTCCTCTTAACTGTTCTATATGAGGCACATCCTCCTGGTTCCTTTTAATCATTGACTAAGCCTTAGCTGATGAGGAAACTGAGGCTTTAATAAATTTCCCAAAGTCATACAGTTAACAAAAGGCAGAATTGCAACTTAAAACTAGACAGGTTGATTGCAAATCCTGTGTTCTTCACTGCTCTAGCATAGTACTTCCCTTCTACTACATTATGGTGTGGTAATTTACTTGAACTACCTCTTAATTTTTTTTTTCCACCAAGTCTTTCAAGATGCCTCAGGTATTGAGCCAATGGTTTTTCATCTCTTCTCAGCACAGTCCTGATGAAGTACACCTGCCTGCTGCAAATGAATTTGCAGAGCAATTTGAGAGGAAATAAGCTCTTCCTCAATCCCCGGGGAACAACCTCTCATAACCAGACTCCACAGAGAGCCTGTGAGTTGGAAACCAGGCTACAGCTTAAATCTGTTAGGATGTGGTAACCCTCATTTGATACCAGCATCAACCAGCTTACGCTTCGGTTGCGCTCACCTCAAACTTCCCAGATAGGACCTTATCTCAGGAGAAGATTGCCTATGAAATGGCCTTTGGCTCCTTTCTCCCTGACTATTTTCTCCGCTAGGGACACCAAAGGACAAATTACCTTCCTGTGCTTTGATGCCCTGCTGAGGTCACCAGGGCTTTTTAAAACCTTTAAGCCTGTTCCCAGGAGATATTAAGTGGCTCCAGGCCCTCTGCCTATTGGATCTGTATCTCGTGTCTTAGGAGGCTTACATATTCTAAATAACTGAATGGTCTCTGTCTTAGCTCAGTCTATTATAACAAAATTCCATAGGCTGGGTGGCTTAAACAACAGACATTTCTTTCTCACAGTTCTGGAAGATAGGAAGTCCAAGATCAAGGTGCTGGCAGATTTGGTTCCTATTGAGACTTTCTTCTTGGCTTACAGACAACCACCTTCTCTCTACGTCCTAACATAATGGAGAGAGACAGAGCTCTGTTCTCTCTCCCCTATAAGGACACTAATTCCATTATGGGGACCTCATCCTCATGACTTCATCTAAACCTAATTACCT
This sequence comes from Diceros bicornis minor, assembly GCF_020826845.1. Taxonomy (NCBI): domain Eukaryota; kingdom Metazoa; phylum Chordata; class Mammalia; order Perissodactyla; family Rhinocerotidae; genus Diceros; species Diceros bicornis. Next base: position 70,708,041 of record NC_080743.1, read on the forward strand.
CTCAAAGGCTCCAAGTCAAAATACCATCATATTCAGATTTGGGGCTTCAACATATGAATATTGGGGGAAACAAACATTCTGTCTATAACAGTCTCCACTAACACTTCTCATGTTGCAGCACCCTTAGGTGACGCCTTGTATGAATCATATAAATGACATTATGCTTTCTCAAAACCAAAATGTCAGTCTGGTTGTTATGGACATCTAACTAAGATAATGCCTAGCCTTCTCTGCCAGAATACTCCCAACTAAAGAGACAACTGGACAGTATCTCCAGGCCACCTTTCAGTCAAATTGGTAATAAGACCGTATCATACCTGACTGGCAGCCACAACTGATTTCCCAGGTTTAGAAGGTACGTTCTTCTCCTAACATAAAGTATGGCTGACAGTACAATGCCCTCAAACCAATAAGCAGATCAAGATAATAATTAGACTCTAGAGCAACACCCATCAGGTTATATATACTTACCTCTATCAATTCCCACGGATTCTGCTATAACAGTAAATATAATCTCTCCACCCAGAATGTGACATTCCCAATAATTTTATTGATTCTACTCCTGGAACTTTTCATTCAGGCAATAGTTACATATTCCCTCCAAGGATTTTGCCACAAGTTACCATTAACAAAGTGCCTACCTTACTCCACTAACCTCTGTTTCCATCTGGCTGACCCGTGAGCTACCACATGAAGAACAAGCTATCTTGTGTGGATTATTGTACTAGTCTTATAATTATAATGTTTAGAGATTACTTCAATATTTCATCCTCAACTGTAGGTTATGTAATTAGTCTGGAAATACAATTAACAACCTAAGGCAGTGTTGGTAGAGAGCTGCTATTAGCAAAATTGGTGAAAGTGATGATAGAAAATCAATAAATTCTATCATGATAATAAAATTACTGAGACCAGAAGGTGAAAATTATAGGGGTTTAAATTTAAACTTTAAGGGAAGGGATAATTTTCTCACAATTAGAACTATTTAAAAATGTAATCAGTTGTCCCATGAGGTTGGACTTCCATCGTACTAAGAACCAGAAGACATTGGATGTCCTAAAGCAAGTTTCAGCCTTGGGTGTGCAGGGCTGACTCTCTGGAGGTGGATCCTGAGAAGGCTTCAAGTCCTAAGGACATCGGATCTCCCACTGAGGCTATCCATGGAAGTAAGTTAATAAGAAAGAGTCCTAGGTGTTCACTAGAGAACTCAAATGCTTGGAAGACAGAGCTGTGATGAAGAAGGTAGAGAAGACAAATCATAAGATGGAAGAAAAATCAATGAGTTGAAGCCCAGAGAAGTAGTTGTAACAATGTTACTACTTGAAACAAGGCTGAAACCAACAGAACTCCAGAAGGTCAAAGAGACAAGTGGAACAGAAACTAGGCAGAGATAGAGTGGGTTGTGAATGAAGAGTAGTAGGCTTGGTCAAGAACAGAATCTTGGAAGAACTGATATTTGAGTACTGTGAGCCTTTCCATATGATTTAGTACAGTCGATACTCATTATTCATGGATTCCATATGTGCGAATTCACCTATTCATTAAATGTCTTTGTAATCCCAAAATCAATACACATAGTGCTTTCACAGTTATTCACATACATTCTCAGAGTTGTGAAAAATTTGAGCGGCCCAATATGCACTTCCCAACTGAGGTTGAGGAAGGTGAGGCTCTGCCTTCCTGTTTCAGCTCTCATACTGTAAACAGGCGTCTTTTGGGGTCTATTTATTGCCACATTTTTCTCATTTTTGTGCTTTATGGGATGATTTCACTGTTTAATTGTTCCCCAAGCATAACACTGAGGTGCTGTCTGGTGTTCCTTAATGCAAGAAGGCTATGATGCACCTGACAGAGATAAGTTTCATTCAGGCCTCAGTTATAGCATTGATGGCTGTGAGTTCAATGTTAATGAATCAACTATGTATTGATAGATAGGTAGATAGTGTTAGGTATGGATCAGTTGATAAATATGTTGTGAACAGAGGCTCGCAGGAACCTAACACTGTATTTTCCCCTAAGAACAATGATCCAGTATTTGCTAATTCATTGTTCACAGTGACTTAATGGAACATTGGCTCTATATCCTTGTGTAGTAAGCCATGGATAGTCCAGATGCCCTGAAATCTCAGGGTCCCAATAAATGCAGAAAGAAATAAAAACTGAAGTATGCAATTATAGTGAAGTGAGAAATTCTTTTTATGCTAATAAGGTAGAATTTGGGTGCTTGAAATGTGCCCCCGCCACTGCTACTCCAGTCTGAAACAATATAAAAAAGCAATGAGCCTAGAACTGTTTCTCCGACCTGGCAGAATCCTCACTCTGTACAGTCTGTGGAAACCTCTGAAATTCTGGGACATACTCTTGAGGGAATAAAAAAAGGATAGTTGGCGGGAACTAGGGAGCATGTCCACTTGTAGTATCAAGCATCTTTGATCTTGTGGAAACTCCTCACATTATTTATTAGCAGAAGTAAAAGTTGCCTCAACCAAGACCAGGTGTCCTTCTCACCAAACTTGACTTAGACTTGGCCTAGTTCTCCCTCTCAGATAGAAAAATCTTTCATCTCTAAGATTCTAGTTACTTAAAAAATATATTCATTGTGTTCAAAGTGTTTTGTTATGAGAAGCAGCAGATATAGAGAAGAACAAAGCTTGGTCTTTGCTGCTGAAATAGTCATGCACGACAATAATACCATTAACAGAGGGGTAGTGTTTTAATAGTACCCAGGGTTTGTTTTCATCAGGTATGGTAAGACATGCAGACATGAAAATTATTGCCATGAAGGGAGAAGTTTTTATTATATTCATAGTCCTCCAGAAACAAGAGTCATGGCATGGCATGCCATTCAAGGCCACACAGGAAGCCTCAAGGCAAGATGAACAGGCATAGAGAAAGAGAGAGAGAGAGGAGTTGCTGGTAGGAACCTTGATTGTGTTTCTCAAGGGAAGGAACCCTGAGGCAGGGTAAACAGGCTTGGAACTAGATAGTTTGAGTCATTTCATTGGGCTCTGGGCTGTAGGGTGGTCCCTAGTTGTCCAGTCTCTCGACCCTGTGGTGATTAGGGCAGGGGCATAGAGTTCCAGAGCCCTATAAAAGGAGGCAGGTGGGGGTATGGGCTCAGAATGGGTTGGTTTGCATATCAAAGTCATGCTTGCAGGTAAACGCTTTACCTTATCTAGGAATTAGCTAACCCGGGGAAGGGCGGTCCCTTCCCAGAGTCATCAAGGCCCCAGATGTCAGATCATCAAGATCACAGAAAATAAGTGTATGGTTAACACAAGTAGCAATGTGCATTGGTGGCTAGATACAGAACCACCCAGTCTCCAGTGCATCATTGGAATCTGAATTGTAGTAAGGGACTAAATCCTGTCCTAGGGCTGGGCATGGGATTCTTATCAGTCATCCCTGGGTGTGAGATTTTCATCTGCTGTTGGTGACTACTTTATTTCCCAGGAGGGGCTTAGGTCACAGCAGGGCACATCATTCAAAGAACAAAGGCATACTGAGTTCTGGGAAGAGATTTAGTGGGGTTTCAGGACAAGTAATGGGCCAAAGAGGAGTCAAGAATCGTTAATCAAGAATAAACCCATAAGATTATGGCGACCCCAGTCCAGTTCCAAGATGGCATTGATATCCAAGAAGGCATCCGTTTGAGAGAGTGGAAGAGTGTCCACTCACCTCTGTCCCTTTATGCCTGTGATACTCCCATTTACCAATTAAACCATCCAGTTAAGAAGGTAAAGGATATCTCAGCCATCACCCAAATCTTTCTCATGTGCACTCAGTCTGTTCTTCCTCTGAACTTGCATCTGTCAAACTGTGGGCTCCTGGCTCTACACATTAACCTGGGTTCTGCCTTTGCCCTTGGCACCTAGTGTCTGTACCTGAGATTTGATTTCCACTTTCTTTAAAGAGCTTTGGCTGGTCCCTTGGCTCTTCACGTTTTCCCCATGGTTCACCACCCTTCTTTACCAACCATTTGGCTGCATCATACCTCTACCACTCCACTCTGCCTCTGTCACCCAATCACTGAGAAGAGAAGTGGGCATGCCAGAGTGAGATCTCAAGACTTTCAAGTAGAGGCAGAGCATGGGTATCCAGAGAAATCCATTTAACACCAGGAAGAGGAGGATCAGGCCCAGCCCAGGAAACAACACTGTCATTGCCCAGATGTCCAACTGGGGTAGAGGAAAATCTTCTCTACCGGGAATGAAATCTATCAGGTAGGAAAACTCCAGGTGTCCTGCCGACCTAAACCAGAGATGTTCAGATAGTCAGATGGGAGTCTTATAAAAGATGGAATCAAGCAGCTATTTTTCAGTACTGCCTCTGAAAAGCAACAGAATAAGTTCATCATCCTCCAAAGGCCTATGGATGTAACATTGCAGAAAATAATAGTGAATATTTCTTAATATTAATAATAGTTAATAGTTCTTAAATAATTTCTATGTACTTGGAGTTTTTAAAAGTTTTTTCAGGTGAAAAAAGAAAAATGGATTAAAGACGTTGTGATTTGCCTGGGGTGCCATATACACAGGGCGGCTAGGACTCTTTTGAGAGTGGAAGGGGAAGTTATTAATAACTATGTGGGCACAGTAGACAAAACCTGGATTGTTCAGGGCAAACTAGGAATATGATTACCCTGTATATAAAATAAGTACTGGAGCTGGGATTTAAACACAGGCAAACTCTCCTAAACCCCTCTGCTTACTGAGGCAAGAGTGTTACTATTATGTCTAGCTAGATCCACTGGTACTGGGAGAGTGTGTCTGGCAGGCTGTAGGAAGCTGAGTGATGAGACATGACCAAGCAGAGATCAACAGTTTGAAAATAGTGAATTTTAACAGAGAGATTTCTGGGGCTGGCCCCGTGGCGTTAGTAGTTAAGTGCGCTCTCCGCTTCGGCAGCCTGGGGTTTATAGGTTCGGATGCCAGCCGCTCACCCATGCACCGCTTGTCAAGCCATGCTGTGGTGGCATCCCATATAAATTAGAGGAAGATGGGCACAGGTGTTAGCCCAGGGCCAATCTTCCTCAGCAAAAAGAGGAGGATTGGCATCGGATGTTAGCTCAGGGTTAGTCTTCCTCACAAAAAAAAATAAATAGAGAGATTTCTTTAACTTGTAATATCCCAATAACATATGCCAATATGCTTAATAAGATTCTATTACTTACAATTATGGGACCTGAAACAAAAGCAGAGATTGAAGAGTATTAGACAAAACCCAGGCAATTCAACTATTAGAGTGGTCCCACATACAGTGAGAAGTTGCAGAAATGTCACATCTGGCATCAAATTATATTTCTGCACACTGGACATATTTTTACCTCAAAACAGACAATTAAAATATACCTAGATAATGTCTTTATTGTTATATTGTGTTAAGCCCCAATTAACCCAAGCAATAAAAATAATGATAATGCCTTTAGATTTACATGACATCTTTTCTGTTTTCAGAGCACAAATTGCTTACCTGGTAATGATTATCTCATGTATGTATAGAGTCGTGGAATCATCTGTAGAAGGCATGGGTAGGATATGACTCTCCCCAGTTCTTCGCCTGCTGCCTCTATTTCATAGCTGGTGGAGCTTGATTATAGCAAGCACAAATGGCTTCACGGCGATTCAGGGGAGAAGAGAAAGAGAAATCTCATTATGTGCATCTGCTGATGATACAACCTCATGTTGTTATTCAATAATGGAGTAATCAGTTTCACATTGAAATTCAGCGACAGCTAGGACCAGGGTGGCAGCATAGTTTCCTGGGAAGACCCTAGACTGAGAATCAGGAAACGATGGTCTCCAGCCCCAACTTCATAACTGTTCTAAAACCCCCAATATGTATTTCTGCTTCTGTAAAATGGGAGACATTGTATCTGCCTCACTCTAGAAGAGTATAGGATCCTTACAAGGAAAATGGGAGAATGTGCTTTGTACAGTTCTAAGTGTTGCAAAAATGTAACCAGGCATTTTAGGACTGTCTGTGTCACAGGAAGAGAAACAAAGTCAATTTGAGACAATGTATTTGGACCAAGGAGTTGGAGTGTCATAAGTAGAGGGATGAATAAAGTCTTTTAGAGCTCATTCCCCGCTCTTCTCCCACCAACATTTTCACAGCCCTTCAGAAAGACAGATTCCAAGCTGGATTTCAGAGCCCACCGCCCTCTTCTACATTGTTTGTGTAACTTCTTTTTACATTTATGCTAATGCCGGTCCTTGAGGACTGTCTGCATGATTTCTAGTTTTTCTTCCCTTTGGAAATGAATGAAAACGTTCTATGCAAAAGAGCCCTAGGGGTACAAAACAAGAAAAAATTTATAGGGCACTGGCACACTTCAAGTCCTGAGCTAAATATCTTCAAATGCCCCCGGGATTTTTCTCTTTCCTCATAAAGTAATGGGAGTTGTTAAGTGCTTTTAGAACTTCAATTCAGAATGTGGATGTGCCTCCACCCACACAAAGGGCCAGAGGACCCTTCCAGGAAGCAGCAAATGTGCTGGATAGATTTTGAGTTTCATGATCTCATGGAGTTTCTGGTTGCAGAAATGTTGCTCCTTGTACCTGTCATTGTTGCTGTGCAAAACTCAACAGAGATAGAGTTTTGTAAGTTTTTGTGCAGAAACCTGGGACCCTTATGCCAAGTCTTCACAATGATGGAAATGGCTGGGACTTGAGCCTGCTTTGTCATCATATTAGTTATATGCATCCCAAATCTGTGCAGATTTCTGGATTAAGGAGATACAGTAATGGTAATCACTCTAGGACACTCCAATTAGCATCTCTGCTAAATTTTCCACTCTCACTTCACTTTATGGAACAGTCTCTATGGAGCCAAAATTAAGAAGGGTTGTCTTCTGCAGTTAAAACACTCCACCTCCCTATCTAGTATTCCCAGACCCTGAACACATGCATAAAGGAAGTAAATTTTGCTGAAATCTGGGCAACTATTCTGAAAAACCCAGAACCCGTAAGTTATCTGCATATGCTCAACATTGTCTAAACACTCTAAGATATTCTGCATTCCCACAAAAGTTGAGTATTTTTTGATTGGTTAGGTGAAGTATTATCTGGATGTTATCACTGAATGAGATGACCTCGTGAATGCAGACTCTACATGATGCTAACAACACAAATATCCCAGAAAAAGATGGAAAAGTTGACAAAAACTTGCTGTTTGTTGAGATTCAAATCAATTCAAGAAATGTTTATTGAGTGTGTACTGTGTGCCAACATGGCCACGACTGCGTGTTAGTATTTCCACAGGAAAGGGAAAGAAGGGAATGAATGAAAACTTTCTTGAACACCTGGTTTGTGTCTAGCATCGTGCTGGGTACCTTAAGCACTTTAATTCACATCATCATTGAATAAGCAGGTCAATTTTAACTTTCTCTATTTTAAAGATGGGAAAATTGAAGCTCTACTGGATTAAGCAACTTTCCAAATGTCTCACACGTAAAAAATGACAGGATGGAACTTTAAACCCAGGTCTAATCCAAATTGAACGCCTCATTCCACTTTTTCTGGGATTTCTCCTGTCAATGTACCTATTATATTGCATTATAATTGCTTAGTTGTCTAAGTTTTTAACTACCTCCTAAGTTTCTTATGGGGAAGGACTTTGGGAGTCTTGTTTGCCTCAGTACTCACAACAGCGACTGGCACATGATAAGCTCCTAATAACTAATATTGACTAAATATATCATATCATATTCCCTCAAAATAAAAATTATATGAGCCACAAAGTTTTGCCTTTATTTGTCATGTAAAGAGAAACCCCTACAAAGTCCTCTGCTTTCAGTGGGTCCGGATGACCCTGCTGAATTGAGGTAGACTTGACCCTCTATAGCAGAGTCCCTCTGGCATCACCCTGTTGGCCTCTGGTCTTGTCCATTCTGGCTGACCAGCACCTCCCTGCTACCTTGAGTCTTGTGCAACCACCTTGAATTTGAGCATTTCAGAAGAATTTCTTTACCACTTTGAATGTAACAGATGCATCCTAAGTGCTGGGAATGCAAAAATTAACAAAACATAATTCCTACCCTCCAAATGCTCCCAGACTAGATGGGAAGCTCACGTGCGGTTACTGATATTGGGTTCTGCTTCAGTTACCAGGGGCTACTCTGCTGCACTGCTTCTACTCCTTATAAACCTGCTCTATTCCCACAACAACGCTTCTGCCGGATACTCCTGATGTCATTGCCGTGGCTCATCATCTTCCAATACTGACCCCTAATGGCAGGATGGTTCCATTTTAGAATGTATCAGCCCTAATCACGGAGTCACTAAAGGCCCATTCATCGTAGGGGCAATTTCTATTGTTTGTGACATTGAAGTGGTTTTGGTTCAAGACTGAGTCCAAATCTTAGCTCCAATTTTATAGCTGTGTGGTCTTAGGCAACTGCTGCAACTTCTTCTTTTTGTTGTTAATCTGCATAAAAAGGATAGTAATAGCCCTTTTACGTGATTATAAGAATTAAATAAGATAATGTATGAAAAGCCCCCAGCAAAAATAATGTGTTAATTTTATTATTAATACCACCTTAATCATTTTTTCTGTTGAGACACCGAGATACCACCTTCCAATTCCAATTGATACCATAATTGCCCAGGGTTCTCTTCTATTGCTCTCATATCCCTGCCAAGGATACTTCCTCCCAACTCTGGCTGAACCTATTGCTTCTCCTCCAGGTCAACGTTTTTGGCTGCCAGAACATGTTTGGCATGGAGAGACTGCTCTTACAGGCTCCATCTGTGGAGAACTAGATGAACTAGTTTGTGCTAGAGAGCCTAAGGAGCAGGACATTATTCCATGTTGCACTGACTGAGTCAAAAAGTGTGAAAACTAAGCACTTGTTACCTGCCACAAATTTCCCTAATCCAAACATTTTCTACTCTGGCTCTCTCTGCTGCCATTTTGCTTTTTATCAAGATCTTCTCCCCAAGGGATATCTTGTCCCTCACAGAAGTATCTGGGCCTTAATTGGGAAACATCACTTTAAGCCTTTCCAAAATCCTCCTTGTAGTCCAACACAGGAAGCCAGAGAGAGAGCTTTTTTCAAAGATGTTCCTGGGACACATGACATCCCAGTTTAATCTGGGACTATGCAAATTAACCCCTGGGCTATATTTGTGAGAAGAACGCTGAATTGTCAAATATGTTGGGTTTACAGATAAAAGCAGAGAAAAACAAAAGACAATTATAGCTTTTATAAGTGCAGTCTCTGGTCTTGATGTGTGAAGCTGTGCTAGACAATTATTCAACTCCGTTAGATTAGTATCCTAAGCTTTGATCCAGAGCTGGCTAGTCACAGAGGGATAATTCCAGTGTCATCTAGCAAATTAAAACATTGGTTCACTGTAGAATAAAAATAATACCTACATAGAACCTTCCATTTAAATCTGAACTAAGATGTCCCATTTCTTGTGGTCACACTACTTAGGTCCAAACCTATGAAGTGTATATGTGCTAGGGGTTGCAAGTGAATTCACTGAGAGAATTGTGACTGTTCTTATCCAAGACAGAGTAGTCTGAAAAAACAAATTAGAACTTTTGGTTATAATCCTGGCTGATGTTCCTCTATAACCGCCAACAGAGGAGGTCACAAGAGAAATTTCCTGTGGCAAAAGCATTATAAAATAGCACCAGCCATCATAAGACATGATCAAAGGGACATGGTCTCAGCTAGAGAGAAGGAAAGACTCATGAATTTGTTGATGCTCAATTTCTACCTCTCAGGAATCACGGCTGCTCTTGAAATGAATTGTAAAATAGAAAGCACCTGTAAATTTAGTGGATTTTATTACAACACTGCAGTGGCAGTATTAACTACCACTTTAAGGTGAAAAAATAGAATTTCAGCTATTTCTAGTAGAAAATGACCTCACATGTTTGCTTAAGAATATTCAGTAAGAGTTGGTCACATACCACTTACTTTTAGGAAGATGTAGAGAGCTGTCAGAAAGTGGATGAATCTAGAGCCCTGTTTTCTGACAGTAAATACTTGAATTATTATTATTAAAATTAGTTGTATTGAATGAAACATGAGCTATTTGATAACAGCATTAGTTCAGTGAATCAGTTGCTACCTTGACCAAATCGGGTAAATTTTTCGCTCATTTGAAGATTTCTGGCCATTTAAGGTAAACAATCTAGCTCAACCAAATTTTCAGATATCCATATTCCCAATCATACTAACTGATTGTCTTAGAACTTCTGTAGACTGATAAACAGTCTTATCTCTTCTTTTTGTATTTTTTATTGTTTTTCCAGAGCCTGTATGTTGGGGTTAAATGCTGAGATACTTACATAAATGAATTAGCAAATCCAGTACTGAAAGCCATTGGAATATGAAGCTGATAGAGATAAGCACTCATTCTTGAAGGCTGTGAACAGAATCGACTCTTCTCAGTTCCTTGGTTCAAAGAGTAAGAGACTCCCTTGGGTTCTCAGGCCCATAGAAGAGTCTTCCTTCAGTCATCATCAAAAGGAATTCAGCCTTGAAAAAGAATGCTGGAACTTCCTAGGACATTTCACAATGTCAAAAAGCCACATGAGGAATTTGTGGCTGCCCTTTCCTCATGGTGACTTTTTCATATGGAAAAGTCCTCTCGTGGTACACAGAGTGGAGGGCAAATGATATTCAGCCCATGCAATAGGCAATTTTATGGTGGTGTTTACGGAACTAATCAAATTTTAGAAGTAAAGAGTCTCTTAGAGATCTTCTAATGTATCTTCCTAATTTTAAAGATTCAAACATTAAAGGCAAAGTTGACTAAATAACTTGTCCAAGGTCAAACAGTGGCAGAATCAAGACTAGGGCTCAAGTCTTTTAATTTCCTGATACCCCGTATTTCACACTGCCTTTTCTAGGTAACCCATTCCTGCCCACCCCCCCCCCCACACGCACTTTTTTTTAATGAGACGAAGCACAGATATACTATTTACCTCTCTTTTAAAAATGCAACATTTTCACCCTCTTGTCAATTCTTTTCCCATCACTTGCCTTCTCTTTCTTTCACCCCCAAGTTATTTATACAGTGAGAAAAAATGTCTGAAAGCCTCAAGGAAACCAACATTTCTTGCGACATTCAAACCCTCTACTGTTCTGAGGGCCAGGAATTTCACAGTCAGCATTTTTGTGCTGTTTCTATTGCAACCAGAAAGTAAGTGTAGGAGAAAGTTATCTGAAAATTTAAGAGCCTCAGGAAAAATGAAAAAGTTCAGTTTAAATCCCATTTCGAAACTATGGACTATTCTATCACAGGAGGGTTTTTATTACTGTAGTGATAGCCAGCAGTAAGCTGGACTCGCTGAGCTAATTGTTAGTTGACAGATATTAATCAACATCAGTGGGCAATAAGGCACCACGCTGTGCCATGTGGGGGTCAGCCAGTTATCCAGTCTATCGGTCAGCTTCCCTATTGGAGAGAGCATTACTGCTCTACTTGCTAGAGCTCTGTGAAACAACCAAAGCCCTCTATGCCCTGGAGAAGAGAGCTATGTAAATATCAAGAACTTCTTTTTGATAATACCTTGGATTTACAGGGCTTCCTTACTCCAAGGAGCAGTGCATCATTGCATCACTGATCTTCACAACTGCTCTGCAAGCAGACGGGGATGGCAGGCACCACTAACCCCATTTTACAGATGAGAAAGGTGAGATAAAATCTGCTTCATCTGTGGTCGTCCAACCAACCTCTGAGTCATAAATGATGGTGATTTTTTAAAAACAAAGTCCTCCACGCATTTTAAAAAACAAGGAATTATTTTTATTGAACATGGATTTGTCCAAAGGAGTGGGAGTCATTGGTTTTAATTTGTCATCGTTGACTCCTTGGAGACTCTAATATTTTATTTTTCTTGCACCTTCCAGCACTAGCTCTGGCTGTAAATATTGTGGACTCTATGAGGGCATTAATGAATCTTCTCCATTTATTCTCAAGGAATGAAATAAGCTAAGAACCTCAACTAAAAATATCCAGATTCCTTGCATTAGACTGTAAATTATGTACAATACATTGGAAGGATGATAGATTGGACAGCATGTGGAATTTGGAGCCAGAGAATCTAGGTTCAATTTCTGGCTATGGCTTCTATAGGATATGGATTCTTGGTTTAATAATTTAACCCTTGTTTCTTTACTTTGAGATACAAATTTTTATTCTTATTTTTATTATCTCATAAGGTTTTAATAAAGTTTTATGATAAATACATACAAAAGCACTTGATACATGATAAAATATTGCAAATATTTGTCAGTTATTATAGTTTAGACTCTACCATTTAAAAAACATATACTATAAAGACAAACTGTTGACCTGTCTTTTAAAAAATGCAGTAGAAAATCAGAGCCACACACAAAAAATTCCTGAAGGCCGTCTTGCAAAGATTCTGTGGAAAATTCCTGAGGAAACACTCTGGTTTGTATGACAGGAAATCCCAAAGTTATGAAATTTTAGAGTTCAAGGTGAAAATTAGTCTCAAACATTTCACAACTTTTTCAGTGTTATATGGTAAACTGGGTAGATAGTTTTCTTAGATTACATGTTGTCTCATCTCCAGAAGATCAGTAGGTCCTCTGTAAGTGGCTAACTCCAAACCACACATTTAGTAATAAGGCCCAAGTTTTGCACACTCTCTCTCCCTATGGGCCCTTAATAATCTCTCCAGGATTTTTACACTTCCTACAAATCTATAAGGAAAGCTGCTAAACTATTCCACTCAAATATTCACCAGTGCTTCCAAAATGTGGTGGTTGCTACTAACTCCTTTTATTTCCTTTTTGGCCCATTGCATAAATTTCTGCCAGTAGTTGACTTTTCATCAATTAGAAACTGTTCCTTCTTTTGAAAATACTTTACTGTAGGTCTAATGACAACACTATTTTTTACCTTTATTCACAGGGCAGATAATACAATCATGAGCATCATATGACTATTTAATATAATCAAATAATTCTCAACCAAGTAATTCCCTGTCCAGACTAGCATCTTCTCTCTATATACCCTAACTATAGGTACCTTCCTAAGAATTTACGATTTTTGGTATGTCTGTTAGCTCTTTGTTCCCCAATCACATGGCAAGTAGTACATCTTAGTCTCCTTTTATGTCACACATCAGTTCTAGATTTTTCAGTAGACACTTGTCATCTCTATTGATTATTTTATATACAATATTTACATTTGCTATTTTGTGAATTAAAATAGTCACATGTCTACCAATGAGAAGCATGCAATCTGAGTGCTACCCCCATTTTAAAGATAGGAAGATGCAATTAATATTACTCATGAAATCACAAGATGGCTAGACAACTAGAGTCAGGTCAGATCAGCACACTGGTTTCGTGTCATGTGTCATTCCCTAGAGATCAGAAGCAGCACAGTATAAAGAAAAATTTTGCGGTCAGTTGGGATGACAGGATTGGAGAGCAATGTATGCTGTGGCATGAAAATGAGATGGGGACACACCCTTGAAGATTACTTGCCAAATTGAACTAGAACAAGTGGTAGATGTCACTGTTGGTTCATAAATCAGAGACTATGTGAAAGTCATCAAAAAAATAAGTCCACCTAGGGAGGTTATGTGGATTGGTTCTTATGGGCTGCCTCTTTGGGTAATACTGAAACAATCCAATACTAAGGAATTTAAATAAATTCCATTTTCCTTGGCCTGACTTTCAGCACATTTCACTGTCTGACCCAAACCTGCCTTTCCGGTATTATCTCTAACAATGCACTTTATCAAATACTCTAGTATAATAAATGATTTGTGCATTATCCAAACACAATTTACATTTTTTTTGATTCAAAGTCTTCCCCATAGCTCCCTCAAGGTTCTTCTCTTTGTGTTCTATATATTTAGATCATGTACATTTTTGCAGATGTGGCTAAAATTTCTCCCTTCCTTACTCACAGTTTTCCCTCTATATCTAAATTCCCACAGCATTGATAGTATCATTCATTTGGCAATTAATCATGCACTCAGATTCATAGTGCATATTTAATCACATCGTTTGTTTATCTCCGGCATTATTATTTAATTCTTCGCATTTTTCTGACATTTAGCCTTAACTATCATGGACTTTTCTAACACAGGAAAGGTGTCGGATTTTTCTTTGCATCTCCCTGGAGAAATGGTTTTGTTCTGTGCTCTTCTAAGCCCTGGGGTTCTAGGACAGAGAGACAAAGGGAGGCGAGGTAGGCAGAGCTCCAGGCCTCCGTCCCTAATTCAAACAGGTCAACTCCAAGCTCACCTAATCTATATTTTGATGTTCACTGTCCTTGGATGTCTTAACCATGGTTTTAAACTTCTTTTTGCCATAGCACTGACTTAGTGCTTTTTGAGGAAAAACAGCAGTATCAGGGTAATACTGGAACTAGACCCGAAGTGAGCATAATAAGATATGTTCCGACCCAAATTCTACCAATAAACATCTGGGTGATTATATACATATAACTCAGAGCCTCAGATTTCTTATTTGAGAATGAAAGTATTTGGAGTAGATTATGATGATGATGATGATGATGATAATGATTATTATTATTGTTATCATCATCATCATTTTTGCTGAGGGAGATTGGCCCTGAGCTAACATCTGTTGCCAATCTTCCTCTATTTTGTATGTGGGTCACTGCCCACAGCATGGCCACCGTCAAGTGGTGGAGGTCCACACCCGGGAACCAAACCCAGGCTGCCAAAGCAGAGCACACCAAACTTAACCACTAGGCTGTGGGGTTGGCCCGGGAGTAGACTATTTTGAGGATGTCCACCCTCAACTCTCTCCCTACACCCATCTTCCCAAACTACTTCAACCCTAAAATACAGAAAGTGCTCATTAAATGTCAAAAGAATGAATCCTGCTAACCCTGGCATAGTCATCCAATTTTTTAAACACATATATGATTTTCTACTTTGTTTTGGAGTTCTAGTTAATGGTTAAAATCATCTACTTTAATAATTCAAGGTACACCAGCCAGACCAGGAAATAAAGAAAACAAAGCATTCAAAGTACTCATCTCCAATTTTTCATAAATAATAGCTAGTTATCAAGGGAAGGCTCATGGCACCCGCTAAGGTTCTTTCTGTCTGGGCTGAGCCAGGAGAAATGCCAACCAGATCAGTAATAACAGCCTCCTGAGTGGGGAGAAATGAAGGCTGTTCAATTTTGTATTCTGCTCATTTCTATTTTAGAAGAAAACAGTTGACACTGTCTCATTGAAAAGAAAATGCACTCAGATTTCATCATCAAATAGTATTTATTATTAATCCCTGGAGGGTGCATGGGGCTGTGCTAAGCATGCCAATTTCCCTGCCACCTGCTAGTGGCATTTTTGTGTGTCAGAACCTGGTCTCCTTGCTGTTGATGCTAGAGGTGAGAAGGAGCAGTGACAAAAAGATTAAAGGATGAAAAATAGACTTTGGAGGAAAGGTCACAAGAATTGCAAAAGGTTAGTCAAAGAGGAGAAGGCAAAAGGTTGCTTGGTTACTGTTTTGGAGCCTAGGGATGGTTTTCAGATGGTGCATTATCTAAGAGCAGGTAGCCTCTAACACAGCAAAATATCAAACAAGAGGAATGCATTTAGATTAAGTGGGGGAAATGTTGATCTGCCAAAAGAAATGCACTACTTGGAGAGACTGTAGAAATTCTATCCCTGGAGATGTTTAAGGAAGAACAGAGATTCATATCTCCTGATGGGAGATATGGACACGATGGGAGGGACACGATGGATCAAGTCTGTTTGAAGGCAGGACTGTGGGGTCTTAGGGTGTGATTTCACAATTTTCCTAAAAGGATTGTCTTGATTTCCCAAATTCAAGGATCTCCTTGCTGTGGAGATATCACTCTGGTGGCACAAAATCAGAAAAGATTTCATAGAAGAATAGGAATTTGCACTGAGCCCTGAGTGCGATTTGACAAGTAGATGTATAGCAAAAGGCAATTCTAGGCAAATGAAACAAAGGCGAGGAGACATTGTGTAAATAAGTTAAGAGGTTAACTATGCCTCATAATTAATGATTCAGACTTAGGAGTTAACTAAGCCCACGGTTTGAATCCCAGCTCTACCCTTTACTAGTCACATGACCTAGGAGGAACTGCTTGGCTTCTAAGCCTCAATTTCCTCATCTGTGTAATGAGAATAGATAAAAATACTTACTTTCACAGAACTATTGTCAGGATTAAATGAGACATGTATAGAAGATATAGCACAGTGCCTAGCACACAGTAGATGCCTAATAACTGGTATGGTAATAATATTAATGGTAGTAATTATTAATATAAAAATAAAAATGATTCCAATTAAATGGAAAATTGAACAAATAATGGAAAAACAAGACTAATCTGTCGTATGCCACTGCATAAGACACCATATGCAGTGGCATGTGCTTTTGCATCAACCAAAGAGGCAAACTTCCCATGAATCCCCCACATGAAGTTAGTTGCTCCATCCTTTGCTTCCAAAGCCCTGTGCACGTGCCTCTGTTAGAGAACTCAGCACAGAAAACTACGAGTATTTGTGTGACTCTCAGCTCCATGAGGACAGGCATGAGTCTTGTTGAGCTTTCTAGCCCATTTCCTAGCACAATGCCTGGTGCACAGAGCAGGAGCTCAGGAAATGCTTGTTAAGTGAATCACTTGCTCTTTCTTTCTAGCTGCTTCTGTTCCTTCCCTCATGTAAAGTGGTAAAAGAAGCTCTTGTGGTTTGACTCCCTGCAGTACCACTCAGGATACCTGGGAGGAGGGAGATCATGCCCTGAGCTGGGCTGGCCTCTACTTTCTGTGAATCTCTATGTTCCCCATGTTCCTGGCACTCAGAGTGGCCTTGGGCCCATGGAGACTCAACTGGATACTAAGCCTGGAGCCACATCTGCTTAGTGAACCATGGAGTTACATTTAATAAATTCTAAACCTAAAAAGTGACCCATGGAACAAATGACTCTTTTTATCTTTTCAATACCTCCCCAATATCCAGCGTGGGTTTGTACCAAATTCAATTTGCCAGTTTAGTACATTACCTAGTGAGCCAAGCTGATCATCTGCTCTAATAACATAAAAGACCCAACCTCAGGTAAAGCATTTTTCTACCATTTCATAAATTTGACACAAAGTATACCTACAATGTAGTAGAAAGAACCTTAGACAGAGACAATGTGAGTTTGAATTTGGCTCTGCCTCATATTAGTTCTCTGGATCTTCAAAGTCATTCAGTCTCTCTGTAGTCTTATTTAGCAGTAAAATGGAAATAATCGTGCCAATCTTGTAGGACAGTCATGAAGACAAAGTGATTTGTTTACCGGTTTGTTTAATCATTCATTCATTCATATTCATTCATTCATTCATATTCATTCATTCATGCTCATTCATTTATTCATTCATTTTCTGTCTGATTCAAGAAAGAAAAGCAATGTTTCTGTGCTGGTTTGAAAATCATAAGATGTAAATATAAGTTGTATATTATCCTCAAGTATCTTCAAAGTGTTCTTATAAAAATAACTACTGTCTACTTTTATTAGTACAACCTCAAGGAAGTGAGATAGTCAACATCCAATACTCAATGAGAAACCAGCTCCCTGAACCATAATAGGGCATAATTCCCCATCCTCACATAATTTAAAGTAAGTCACATCTTAAAACATAATACATAAATCATTTTATCTATTATGATCTTCTTATCCTCTCTCAATCTGTGAATACTTTTTAATACTGTGAAGAATCTTGAATTTTTGTAGGGTTTTTCCCATACAATAATCAATAACACCATCTGCATGAGGGCAGTGATGGTCCTGGTATGTCAGTTTCTTAACCACCTGAATATTATTCAGAAATAAAACAGAAGAGAAAATCTGAAAGAAAAATATATTGTGAGAAGCAGATACAAATCAATTAGCAAAACGGAATGTGGATTGGTAAGATTCAAGAGCAGTAATTTCTAACCTTTAGAGAATTAATAGTAGTCAACTCTACTATTGTGAAATTTACCTGAGGACTTCTACACACACACACATACACACACATATACACACACACATACACACACACAGACATACACATGCACATGCAAACACATACACACCGCAGACTGCAGTATAATTTAGTGAAAAGACAATGGTACATGGAGTAAGGAGAAAAATCAATCCTCTTTTTTTCTATTTATGAATTAAGTGATCTTACGTAAGTCACTTAATCCCGACACTCAGTGTCCTGTAAAATGAAGATTGCAGTACCCACCTTGCTTACAAGGGTTGTTGTGAAAATCGAATAAATTAATGTATGTAAAAAGTCTTGGAACAGTCACCTTTCTTTCCTTATATTCCTATAAAGTCACAATAGCTACTTAGATACTAAAATCTAGACTATATGATACTGGATTTGGACTCACTGGTGGACAGTCTTAGAATGATATTTTTTATCTATGTGGAAAAAATACAATTCAGGAAATGTGTAATAAAGCAACCACCACAACCTGGGTAAGATCTTCTAGCCTCTTGACACTGACCATCCAACTTCCTCCCATCCTCCCAATAAGGACTTGCTTTGGACGTTTTAGTAGATGGTTTTTCTACTTATCCTAGTGATTAAACCAGGATTTCAGCAAAATTAAAGCTGGAAGTCACCTCTCTGAGAAATTTGAGTATTACACTCTGTTTCCTAACTACCACAGTTTGCTATACTTAAACATGAAGTTTAGAAAACTCTTCTGTTTTTGCCTTTGTCTTAATTTCGGTAGAAATTAAGAACCAAATCCAAAATGTGAGATATAGATATACAGACACACACACACTTATTTTTCTCTAAACCTAAAGATCTCAGATTATTGCTCCAAGATTCCACCTGCATTTACCCAAACACAAGCTTGGTGCCTTTATGCCCTGTGTTCTCAAAGACTCTTGGGGGGAAGAGAAGCAGACTTTCCATGCACATAGGTTGTTAAACCCTGGGACCTAAGTTTGTTGCACACAATTGCAAAGAAAACATTGCCGACACATAACTTTGTGAAGGGCTGGGGAAGGGTAGGAACAACGGATGTGCAGAATATAACAAATCAGGGTTAGAGACCGAACCCTTGGGCTAAAGACCTCAGGATCTCCTGGTGCCTCCCCCATTTTATTGTGGTAGCTTCTGCATGTCCCTTTCCTTCCAAGGGGGGAGGTGGAGTTCTGCATTTAAGGTTGGGGATTTGGGAGTCACTCAGATTAATTTCTCTCTGACTCCATGGATCTCAGGCTGGAGAACAGGGACATTGAAAGTTGCCTGCTGTGCCTGGATTCTGTACCAAATGCAAAAACAAAACCCCCTCTGTTACCAAGAAGTCGCTTTTCTCAATAGAATTTCTCTAATGATCACATATTGTTTCCCAGAAAGTGCTCCTAAATTATTTAAGAGGAACAGCCTGTCACCCCGTGCATTAAGATTTGCCTGTGCATATCCAGTTCCTGAGGTGCACTTGATCTCTTTCTTTTGGCTTTGGGAGGAAACTGACAACAAAGGATTTTTTTGTTTGTTTGTTGGAAAGGGTTGCTTTTATTTTATGTGTGTGAGGAGGAAATGATAAAGATTGTTTCCTAAGATGAAATTATAAATTAGAGAAATCCCCTATTTCCTCTAGCCTGGGCGTGAGCTGTTAGCATAATATGATCAGTGATAAGCAATCACAGGAAGAAAGAAAACATTTCATAATAATTAGTTGTGGATTATTATTTTTTTTTTAGTGGAATAGTGCTGTGGCCTTTAATTCAGGGTAATAGCATGCCGGCGAATCCAAGGAATAGCAAAAAAATAGGAGCAGGTGACATTCCAGAGACCGAGGATAGTAAAGGGAACAGAACGGAGGGAAGAATCACAGATAAGAATATGGGGGCATACAGAAGACAGAAAGGACTAGAAGGGAGGGGAAAAAGGAAACACGGAGGTGAGGGAGGGGATGAGAAAAGAGGCAAACAGGGAAGAGATTGCAGGTAAAAATAAAACAGAAAAAGCCCAGGTGGAATTCATGCAAACTGTTCTCATCAACACTGCTACTCCCTCCTGTCACAGGAACTGTCAAACAGGCTCCGCTCGTAATGAAAGGAAAAATATTTTATTCAGATTTATTAATTTGAAAATGAAGCCCGCCTGTCGAGAGGGGGACAGTTCTTCTCAATCTGTCATCGTTGAACCACACGCTCCTGACATCGGGATTCATTTGTCTTGTCGGCTCTGACAGTCGGATTCTCCCACAGCTCTTCCTAGTGGATCGCCCTGGGATTTTAAACCGGATGAAACACATTCCGACAAGGAACAGCCTCTTTATTAATGCAAATTACATGAGGAGGAGAGAAAAAAAGAGAGAAAGAGAGAGACGCCAGCAGCCGCTGTGGTGTTCTTATCCCTGTATCAGTCATTTGTTATTTACATTTATACACATTTTTCAGTTTTAATAAAAGGAGACCCGGATTTTCAGTGACATTTATGGACAGTTTGTTTCAAAAAAAATGATGCCATCACTATAATTATATGCAAAAAAAAAAAAAAAAAACCCTGCGCTGCGTTCCCCTCTGTTGTGTGCGCCGCGTCCGGGGAGCCGGGGACGCGCCTCCTCGGCGCACGCGGGTCGCAGGCGCCGCCACCACCCGCTCCGGGGACCGCGATCCAGCGGCCGCGGCCCCGAGGCCCGGCCGGCGCCGCTGCCGTCCTCGTAGCCTCCGCGGGCGCCCGGGCTGTTCCACCTGAGAGCTGCACTAGGCGGCCTGGGACCGTCGCTGCCCCCGGATTCTGACCCGACGGCCCTTGCAGGCTTTCCTCTTTGTCTTCACTGCAGAGCCGAGAGCTGGATGGGCAGCAAAGCGCTGGGCTTCTCAGAGACCCGGTGCCCACTCACCCACTGGACACACTTGAACAGTGCCTATACTTGGAGAGGCCCACGAGAATGTTCTAATTTTAATGTCTTTTAAAATTAAAAGAAAGCATAATGGATATGTAATCATGAAGGCAACCTGGATTATATTTGTCTTTATGTCAATGTAAGGGTAAAAGATCACATTTCATATTTTTTAATGGAGGAAGGGATCCACAAAAGCAAAAAGTAATGAAAGTCATAAGGTAGCCCTGGAGATGCATGGTGTTACATGATATACTCTCTAGGAGCTTTTGAACTATACATCCTGGCTATGTGTCTGCTTGGATAAGTCTTCCTTGAAAGTAGGTAAACAATAGCTACCGTTTTTTCAGTTGGTCCCAATATCCTGCAGAGGAGGACAATGGTTGCCTCATCTGGAGACACAAGGGGCAGAAAGAGCCCAGCCCTGGGATTCTGGAGAGCTGGATTCCGATTCCATCTCAGTCACAAGCAGTGATGTAGCCCTGGACATGTCACATCCATCCGAAGCTTGGTTACTGCCACGTGAGAGGGCATTGGGACTGGGAGATTGCTCAGCTGCTCTCCACCTCTACCACAGAAAGGTTCTGATTCCTCAGTGGAATGACTAACCCAGACTGTGATTTCCTGATACAGTAACAGAGTTATAATCTTCCTATGGTATCTGTCTAAAATTCTCCATGGCGCAGTGGGAAAAGCATGGTCTAGGCTCTGGAGAGGTATGTTCCAATGGAGAGTCAGCCTTTAGCTAAACGTGTAACCTTGGGCAAATTGTAATAACTCCTGGGTCTCAGTTTCCTCATCTATAAAATGAGGGTTAGACTAGATCAGTGATTCTCAAAGTGTGGTCCCAGTTCAGACGCATGGGTATCACCTGGGAGCTTAAGAAAGGCAAATTCTTCTGCCTCGGCCCAGACCTACTGAATCAGAAAGTCTGGTGGGGTGTGGCAATCTGTATTTTAACAAGGATGTTCTGATGTCACTGAAGTTTGAGAGCCACTGGGCTAGATGTTCCTTAAGGCTCTTTGCAGCTCCATGACTATAATTCCAAATATGGTGAAGCTGTTCCTTCATATTTCCAGTATATAAAGTATATCTATACTTGAGGAATAAACAGCAGAGATAACCTTTGCTAGTTCCGTGGGTTAGAATTTTTTCCTCCTTAATATTTGGGATCTTTATATAGAGTCTTGAAGAGAAGAACTTGGAAAGTAGTATTAAACCATGCAAAGCTCACCCAGTGCTCTCATTTTTCTAAATGCCCTGTTTACAGCACCAGTTCTTTAAATTTAGAAGATCACTTTATAAACATGAAGCATTTTTATCCATGCATGACAGCCTTAAAACAGGTAACTGCCTTCATTCTCCCTAAAATTGTCTTTCCAATTAAATGAAAGGAAAGGACAAGACAAATAACCAAAAAGGCAATGAGAATTTTGGTGATGTGTAAGGATACAATTAACGGAAGCAGGGGGAAAATTGCCTTCTGCCTGGTAAAGCAACACAAAAGACCACACCTAGCCAACAACCACGTGTAAAACAAATGCCTGGACCAGTGCACATTCAGCATCAGGGCATGTATGTTTGTTTAATGATGTCTCCACGGTCTGTAGAATTAATATTTAATAACACTTGTCAGCAACATTCTATACAAGGGTTTGTTCTGCCTTTTTTTAATGCTTGTTAGTGGTTGTGTCTTCCTGGGTTGTTCTTCTTTAATATTAGAATTGCTCTTTGCATTTGCAGCAATGTTTGTCTGCCTTTCTACTTGCAGCTTTGCATTATTTGGCAGGGTAGGGGAGATAGAGAGGCAGGCACAGAATTAAAAGGACATTCAGTAGGGCCTCTTCTTTCCTCAGAGGCATAAGACAAGGAGAAAACAAGGTGTTTTTGTTTGGTTGTTGTTTTTACTCGTAGCTCAGGACCTATCATACAGTGTGCACTCCAAACGGTTTCATTACTATTATTTTCATAGCTATCAACGTTAAGTCAAAGATTTGGGACATATAATATTAGGCAGATGGTCAAGTTACATATATCATAGAGATGTAATTTTGTTTTCACTTTCTACTTTCACAGTTATTAGACTTGATTTTACATGGAATATTATACTGTGATGTTAGAGAGAACACAATTAGCAAATTACATAGTGGAAATCCCACGTTGATAGTCGGGAATGCTTGAAGATTCTGTCTTTTCTAGGATATTATGAAGTAGAAAGTACACTGGACTAGGAGTCAGTAATTCTGGGTCTGTGATAGGCAGACTGGAGCAAGCCATTTTAACTCTCTCTTCTTACCCTGCTTTCTTTTTCTTTTCTTTTTTTTTATTGAGGGAACATTGCTTTATAACATTGTATAAATTTCAGGTGTATATCATTATATTTCAACTTCTGTGTAGACTATGTCATGTTCACCAGCAAAAGTCTAGTTGCCATCCGTCACCATACACATTTGCCCCTTTACGCGTTTCACCCTCCCCCCATCCCCTTCCCCTCTGGTAACCACCAATCTGTTCAACATATCTATGGGTGTTTGTTTGTTTATCTTCTACATATGAGTGAAATCATATGGTAATTGTCTTTCTCTGTCTGACTTATTTCACTTAGCATAATACCCTTAAGTTTCATCCATATTGTCACAAATGGCAAGATTTTGTCTCTTTTATAGCTGAGTAGTATTCCGTTGTATATACATACCACATCTTTATCCATTCGTCTGTCAATGGGCATTTAGGTTGTTTCCAAATCTTAGCTACTCTGAATAATGCTGCAGTGAACATAGGGGTATCGTTTGAAATTAGTGTTTTTGTGTTCTTTGCATAAATACCCAGAAATGGAATAACTTGATCATATGGTAGTTCTATTTTTAATTTTTTGAGGAATCTCCATACCATTTTCCATAGTGTCTGCACCAGTTTGCATTCCCGCCAGCATTGTATGAGGGTTCCCTTTTCTCCACATCCTCTCCAACATTTGTTATTTCTTTTCTTTTTAATAATAGCCATTCTGACGGGCATGAGGTGATAAGCTCATTGTAGTTTTGATTTCCATTTCCCTAATAATTACCCAGCTTTATTTTCATCATAGCATATTTTACTACCAGAAATTATAGATGCTTGCTTATTCACTTTTGTGCTTATTGTTTGTTTACTTGCTTGTTTTTCTTTCCTACTGGAATGTAAGCTCCATGAGGGCAAAGACCTTGTTTGTGTTGTTCCATAGGTCCTCCAAGTCTTTCTCTCCCTCTCCTAGGTACTAAGTACACTGTCAGGTACGTGGTAAACCCTTACAGATATTAGATGAGTGCCCGAATCGGTGAAAGAATGAATGTTTTCATGTGTGCTAATGCCACAGGCATAGGAAGGATCATGAGAGCTTTGGCCCCAGGCCTACTTAGTATAGAACTTGAGCTTCCCCCATAACAAAATGTATGACTGTGGACAAGATAACAGGCAACAACATCTACTGTGGAGGGCTGTTGTAGGGACCAGAGACAGAGGCTAGAAAGTGTCAATCCCTGTGCCGGGCCCATAGGAGGTGCTCAATAAATGTGACGATTGTTTAATTATGGTCTCAAATAAGTTGCACACTTAAACTATACTCCTTTGTATCAGGTCCTGTACTCCTTTGTATCTCTGACAATCCCTGGCACATTAAAGGACAAATAGTAGGAGCTTCATAAATACATACTTGCCAGCTTGATGGATAAACTCAAGCTCTAAGCACAATGGGAAAAGTTCGTTATACGAACAACCCAAATCCGCAGATATTTATCAAGTAGTGATGACGATCAAGAAATTGTGCTAGTGATTGGTTAGCCAGACATCAGTAAAGAATTAGAAACAAAAAATCCCTAAACCTCTAAGAAATAAAAATCCTGCTTGTTGAGCCCATCCTCACACTGAAAGCAGGGCTCCAGGGTACACAGTTCCTGCAATTCAAGTTCAGGCTTATACTCAGGAATTTACCAAAACACTGGTAGTCTTAGCAACTGTCAGAAAATAAATGTGTCTTCTGCTCCATCCCTATGTATAATTTGCACATACTGATTATTTATCTGCTCAAGACTGCCTGTGTTGTGTCTTTTCATCAGTCCAGCACCACACTCCCTTAGACCCCATCCTAGACCTTTTCTATCCTTTACAGACTTAACTGTGATCTGTTTTAAGAAAAGAAAATAAATTAGTTTCCCAGGAAATCTACATGAGCACTTTCTCCAGAGAGAGTACCCCACTGAGAGCAACACAGGCCCTGGCCATTGTTTTGTTAAATAGTAATAATAACTTAAAATGTGATGACAGCAGCTGATGTCTAACTGCAGGGGAAAGACCAGTCTTGTTAGTGTTGCCTGGCAACCTGTGGGTGACATCTCAGAGAATTTGAAGGGATCCAATGAGTCAGGAGAGGTCAGGGCATCAGAATCAAGGGAACTGAAGGGTCACTGAGGATCCACAAAAGTCTACTGATCCTATTTTAATTGTTTCAAACAGATCTGATCCTCATCTGTGAGATGAAATGGAAGAATCCATGAATAGAAACGTGTATGAACCAAATCAAATCCTTCTTGAGTTTAGTTTCCTAGTCTCCTTAAAAAGAAGCAACAGAAATCATAGGGGCACACATTTCTAAGTGCTTTTCTGACCTTTTTTATGTTTATTTTTAAGTTTAAGAGCTATTAATACTTTGAGGTGAATTTCAAGGACTGGTCAGGAGGGAATCAAACCCTGAGAAGTTTTAGACGTGACAAAGCAAAAAAAAAAAAAAAAAAAACTCTCCTCAAAATAGATAAATTACCTGAATACTGAGGCTCAAACTTTTGGTTTGCTGGTCAAAATTCAATGTGGCCTCGCCTAGTCAATTTGTCTATGTGCAACACGAATAAGTACTAAAATTTATTAAGTTTCCTATAAATCATATTGACCAACTGTAATATGCCATACACTGTATTACGTGCTGGAGATAGAAAGATACAAGGATCATTGTCTCTGTTCCCAAAGGGTTCACAGTTCAGGGGGGAGTAGGAATTAGATGTAGATTGATATGTATTTGTGATTCCTGTTTCAAATCAAAGTGTATAGTCTACCGAGGCTTCTGGCCATGACATTTTCAGGGAATAGCCCTTTACGCAGACCTGACATTTGAAAGTTGTCTTTCACCCTTCTCTCATCTTCACCCCCTTATCTAGACAATCACAGGTCCATCAACCCGACCCTTTAATTATGTCTCAGCCTCATCTACTTCTGCCCATCTCTCCTGCTAACTCCTTAGACTGGTCCACACCATCTCTTGCTTGGACTTAAGGAATTGCTTCCCAACCGGTCTTTCTCCTCTTACTACCCCTTCAAACAATTGCCACACTGTCTGGGTTCAAATCTCAGCTCTGACTTAACCAGCGGTGTGACATTGGGTTATTAACATCTCTATACCTTACTTTCATCGTCAGTAAAATGAGGACAATAATAGCCCCTATTTTACAGCCTTGTTCTGAAGAGTGTACTGCCCTTAGAATAACACCTGGAACACAATAAGCCCTCAATAGAAATTTTTATCATCACCATCTTCCCTTCCTTAAAACAGTGTCCATTGTACTTAGAATAAAATCGAACCCATTAAGGTATACAAGGCCCCTCCTGACCTGGCCCCTGCCTATATGTGCCCTCCTCTGGAACCAGTCGCAAACCCACTGACCCCTTGAATCTATGCTTCAGCTACGCTGCTCTTCTTACAGTATTTCAAAAAAGCCGGACTGCCTGCCTCAGGGCTTTTGCACATGCTATTCTCATCTTCCCTGAAAATCTGCGTGGTTAACTCCTTTCATTCCTTAGGTCCTGGGTTAATGTTATCTTTTCAGAGAGGCTTTCCCTGGCATCCCATTCCAAAGTAGATCCCACCCCTGTGAGTCTATCCAGACTTTGGTTTGCTCCCTCTCAGCACTTACCACCTTGGGATTTAACGCTTCCCCTAGGCCAGGGGTCAGCAAACTTTTTCTGTAGAGGGCTAGAGAGTAAATGTTTTAGGCCTTGTGGGCCATAGAGTCTTTGTCACAACTACTCCATTCCTCCATTGTAGCGTGAGAGCAGTTGTTAAACATATGAAAATGAATAAACATATCTGTGTTGCAATAAAACTTTATTTCTAAACACTGAAACTTGAATTCATATAATTTTTGTGCGTCATGAAATATATTCTTTTGATTTTTTTCAACCATTAAAAAATGTAAAAACCATACTTAGGTCACAGGCCATACAGAAACAGGTGGATTTGGCCCTGCACCAGAATATAAGCTTCATGAGGGGAGAGAGACACTTGTCGTGTCATTGTTATACCCCAGCATTTGGTCCAGGGCCTGATATATAATGGCACTTTTTAATTACTTTTTTAATGAATGAATAAATCTGGCTCTAAGTTGCCGTAATCACAGCTAGATCTATTAAACACCAAGCAAAGTGGAAATTGGAATAGAAATAATTAAAAATGAATTTTCATCCTATGCTTTATAGTTTACAAAGTACTTTCATATACATTATCTTATGTGATTCTCCCAAAAATCTTTGCAATAAAAGGGGCAATAGTGATTCAAAAGGTGAGTTTAAGAAAAACTGCATGAATTTCTCAAAGTAATACAGCTCATTAGTGATGAGGTCAGAACAAGAAGCTGATGCCATTTAGCCAGCGGCTCTCAAAGTGTGGTCTGTGGACTGGCAGCATAAGCATGCCCTGGAGCCTATTAGAAATGAAAATTCTCAGGCCCCACCGCAGACCTACTAAATCAGAATTTCAGGTGTGGGGCTAAGCAACCTCTGGTTAACAAGTCACCAGATGATTTTGATGCATGCTCAAGTTTGAGAACCACTGCTGTAGACCAGTGGCTCTTAACACTGGCTTTGCCTTAGAATCACCTGGAGAGTTGATAAAAATCATCAGTGTCTGGGTCCACCTCCAAGAGAGTCTGATTCATTTCATCTGGGGTTGGGTGCAGGCATCAGTATTTTTAAAAGCTTTCCAGGTGATGCTAAAGTACATCCAGAGTCAAGAACCACTGCCATAAAAGCCATGTTGCTTCTCCTAACAGGAAATAAATGTTGCCCAAATTAGCTAGGATCACCTGCCATAGATCCAAGCCAATATTAGGTCCTGAACTTATTCTCTTCATGGGACACCGAAAGATGGATTTCCTACTGCCTCAGAGAACTTAATAGAGTTTCACAGACACCACAGGCCTGCAGAATAAGACTGCCCCAATAATCGCTCATGTTCCAATTTCTCTTCAAGCCTTTCTTCTCATTGCCACGGCCCCCTCCTCTCCTGCTTTCATCAGCTGATTGCACAGATTCCATTAGAACTAAGGGCAGGTGCAGCTTGGAATGAAGCAAGAACTCATCTGTTCCTTCACATTCTCTCTCTTGATGTTTGCTAGTTTGTATGATTAATTTTATCAATTTTCCTGACCTGCTTTGCCACTGAAATAAATATGACAGCTGCTGTGCTGCCTCAATTCTTCCTCTTGCCAAGTGAGATGCTGAGGTGTGTTTTCCTGTTGATCGCAGACTTGGGTAAATATCGAGTAAACAGACCAAACAGGATGCATCCTGGTCATACTGACAAAGCAGGTGTGGAACCAAGTGCACATGCTTTCATGAGATATAAAAAGCAGAAAGCGGGCCGGCCCCGTGGCTTAGCGGTTAAGTGCTCACGCTCCGCTGCTGGCGGCCAGAGTTCGGATCCCGGGCGCGCACCGACACACCACTTCTCCGGCTATGCTGAGGCGGCGTCCCACATACAGCAACTAGAAGGATGTGCAGCTGTGACATACAACTATCTACTGGGGCTTTGGGGGGAAAAAAATAAATAAATAAAATCTTTAAAAAAATAAAATAAAAAGCAGAAAGCTAATTTCCCTTCTTCTGTCTTTCCTAGGTACCCCTTCAAGAAAACACACATCACTTTCTCTTGTTTCCAAGCCCACTTTACACACCAGTTCTAATTTTTCTCCTTTCAGCATAAACTACTCGGTAGGCGACAATACCAAAATGCTTAGTCTCTGACTCCTTCTTAGATTTATCTGTCCAGAAGCGGTGAGATGACAGAGTAAACAACATGTGAAAGTGTTTTGCAAACTATAACCTGTCCCAGAAATGCTAGCTGATATTATTAAAAGAAGTACAACATTGCCTTGGTCTAAAAGAAGGGCAATCACTAGTATTGAGTGCTTGCCATTTGCCAGTGCTTTATAGCATGACCCATTACCATTAATCTTAAGAAAAGTATATTAATCCTTATTTTACAGAAGAAATTGAGGCTCAAATGGTTGAGTACCTGTCCTTAATCACACTACCTGTGAGTTCAAGAGCAACCTGTAGACCCTGCCTCTCACCGCACCACACCCCACTGCTCACTGGTGACCAGACACAGGCAGAGCTGCCTGACTGCTCTTACGTGTAAACCCAGCTTCCAGATTATATCAAAGTGGAGCCTAATTTAGCCTTGTGGGAAAATGAAATAAACCTGCCTTCATTTGGTTTAATTTGAGAAAAAATCAAAAAGCACTTCAATCCAAAATCCATTGCTGTATGACTTTGAGCAAGTTATACTCTCTCTGTGATTCAGCCTTCTCATGTATAAAATACATCGAATAATAACCATAAATTTTGATTTTGAGGGTTAAATTAGCTTAAAAAGATAATACACACAAAATATGCCTGGAACCATTGCTGATACATATTAGGTGTTCAAGAGTTGCTTTTGATTATGAATTTTAGTCCCTTTGTAAAAGGAGGACTGAAATATTACCATTAGCTTTTATTCTTTTGAGTTAAAATGTTGTCAGAGTAATTACTAGATCCCAATTAAAGTGTGTGTGTGTGTGTGTGTGTGTGTGTGTCCGGGGAGGGATAACAAAACAAACTTATTTTTGGTGAGTAGCACCTGGTCACTTTTCATCCCTGAGAACCAGCTGAGGGCTGTACAGGTATCTGCAGAAGAATAAGCAGCCCCCAGCCTGGAGCTTTATTCTGCAAAGCGAGGATAGCAAAGCGAATTTCGTTAGAAGAAAAGTTGAAGAGATAGTGCCAAAGCCTATTTTCCTAAATTGTTCAGCTGGAAGGAACCTTCAGAGGCCATTTGCCTCCCGTCTTCAGGGAGTAAATATTGTTATCTCTTTTGGATGGGAAAATAAGAATCAGAAGCACTGAAGCAACTTTGCCGGTGAGCAGCTAAGGGCAGACTAGAATTGAAGTCTTCTACCTCTATGTTTTAAAGGCTGCAACCGGCTTATCCAGCCTCTCTTCTATCCACCAGTCTTTTCCCCAGATCTGGTTCTGGGGGAATCCATTCACCATGGCTGCAAGAACTGGAGAGAATGGGCAGGGGGTTGCGAGTGGAGTACAGCACAGCCTTTCACAGGTAGTGTAGGTTAGCCCCACCATCCCATGTT
Organism: Diceros bicornis minor; assembly: GCF_020826845.1. Lineage (NCBI taxonomy): Eukaryota > Metazoa > Chordata > Mammalia > Perissodactyla > Rhinocerotidae > Diceros > Diceros bicornis. Next base: position 70,738,327 of record NC_080743.1, read on the forward strand.
CCCTTTTCTACCATCTCCTACATTGGGCTGTCCCTCGAAATAGATAAATAGGGGCTGACCCGGTGGCGTAGTGGTTAAGTTCGCGAGCTTCGCTTCAGTGGCCCCGGGGTTTGCAGGTTTGAATCCTGGCCACAGACCTATGCATTGCTCATCAAGCCATGCTGTGGAGGCATCCCACATACAAAATAGAGGAAGATAGGCACAGATGTTAGCTCAAGGCCACATCTCACATGCACAAAAAATAGATAAATAAAGTCATCCAAGAATGCTCCCCTAAAAATTGGATGGGGGCATGATATGGTATCAGTTGATTACAGAGAAGAATGCACTCAAAGGAGGGATGAAGACAAAGACATCCACTGCAGCTGGCAGTCACCATGCTCTCTCTCATTGCTCTGGAGGTTGTGTTCATATCAGTAATAGCAACAATGATAACAGCAATAAACTGTTATCAGCATTAGCTTACATTTGACTTGGTGATGGTTTGTGGAGAATAAATAGCTGGCCTGCTCCCAGGTACACCATGGCACCCTTGCCAATGGATCATTTCCCTCCCCACAGAAAACCTCCACTGAGTAGCTATCCTGCAGCATCTCATCACTTGCTCCCTGCTGGGGGAAGGGTGGAAGTGAGTGGAGCGGAGATATTGTCTCTCTCTGTGGTCCCCTGGGCCTGCTGAGTACAGAGGTATGAGCAGGTGCTCAGCTATTCCTCCCCATCCCATTTGTAAAAGGAAAATGAGATTGAGGAAGGGAGGAGAGAAGCTCCTGCTACTTTCTTTTGCATTGATCAATGCACACACCATCATCTCAGTCATCGCACTGGAGGGACGATGGAGAGCACAGGCTCGAATCAGGGACCTGCCTTCTGAGGAGAAAGAATCAGGCATGTGACATGCTATCTAATTTCCAGCCTCCCAATTGCCCAGGCAGAGCTCATCCCCTGAAACCAGCTCTTCTAAATGAGATGAGCAGGGAGGGGGGTCTCCTGCCAGCAGAGTGTTGAAAGCACGATCCGTGACATAGGCCTGGGAGGAAGATTTTGCGGGGGAAATGCAAGAGCTTCAGTATTTTGCACACCAAGCTTGTCTTCTAATGACAGCCTTGGGAGCCAGACATTTCTAAGTGCTAATTAGAGGTGTTGATTATCGTGGTAACCCTGTGGGGGCTCAACCCAAGCCCGAGAGCAAAAGCCACAGATAAAATAAAGATTGTTACAATAGCTCACCATGTCACATGAGCGTCAATACTGGAATGTCAATGCTCAGGCGCAATCCAATCTGGGACTCCGGCTACTGCAATGACGGAGGCCCAGGCTGATACACGGGCTGTCACACCATTCACAATATGTAGTTCTGATCGAGGGACAGATACTCCATCCTAATCAATCGGGAAAAACTCACCAAGACTCAAATATAAAGAGATCGACTTATGACAGGATTTCACTACAATATGAGCAAAAACCATGGAAATGGGACACACAGAGATCCTCTATCTTATGGTTCTAAAGTAAACAAGTTTTTAAGACACAGTATGCTGTGTTTACATTTATGACCTTGACATACACACACATGATGTTTCTTATAGAGAAGGTATTTGGGTTATTGATTTTCTCTCACTTTACGTCCGTATCTTTTGACAGCACATGACTATATTGGAAAGAGAATGAGAATCAGAAACAGAAATCTTGAGAATGAGTGTTAACTTGAGAGGCAGCCAGGCACTGGGGTGAGAGCTGAGGTTCTACAATCTGAAGAGGATTGAGTACCAACCCCAACACTCTTTACTTCAGCTTTCTAAGTCTCAGTTTCCTCTTTTGTAAAATGAGAAGAATAATGGTCCCTCCCTCATAAGATTATTGAGGATTAAATGAAATAATGACTACCAAACTCTTAGCATTGTATCTAGCAGTGAGGATCAAATGACTTTGTCTTTTTTGGCCTTATATTCCTCATTTGGAATAAACAGAAAATATAATTAGAATTGTTTCAAGGGTTAAATGGAAGGATGCTACTTATGAACCATTATGAACTTACAAAAGACAGTAATGATGATTATAAACACAACCAAAGTTGTCATCTGTTTTGAGCCAGGATGTCTAGCCCATGCCTAGACCAGGATCATTTCCTTTGAGCTTTGGCTCGCTGTGTGACCTTGGGGAAGTGGCAATCCCTTCCATGTTTTAATATGAAAGCCAATTTAATAAAACTTGTCAGAATTCAAACGAGATAATGCATGTATAACTCTTTGCACCTGTACAGCACTTATATATAGACCTATCTTATGGTGCAGTGGGCTTTGAAGTTGGGCAGACCCAGATGCCATTTTCATTTCCGCAATTTACCAGTTCCATATCCTTGGGCAAGTTCCTTAGGTTCCCTTGATTCTAGAATGAAGACAATAATACCTGCCCCAACAGTTAATGTATAAAATGCCTAGCGTCATATCTGGGACGCAGAATACAGTAAATATCCATTCTTTCTCTCACTTGCTCACTGGCTGATCCTGATTAAGATAATGGAGATACTTCATCCCTCTGCAAAAGGAGAACAGGTAAGCTTAAACAAGTATTAATATGATCTCTACCCCTGGATGTGGAGGTGTGCAGTCAGAGGCATATGAAAGTGCAAAACAGAGAGAAGAAATCACTCTCCACCCTGCACATAGGAAGCAAATCTCTGAGCATAATGCTCCATCCTTGATCGAAACAGACCCAGGAGGGAACATGGCAAGGATGGAGAAGGGCAGAGCCATGTAGTCATTTTTTCTTCTGAGATATTCCCTGGCTGCTTAAACCCTCCCTTTATCCCCAGAGCTTACATTTCTCAACACCAGCAATCTGTACATTGAAGTCACTTTACTCCATTGGGAGGCATAAATCTGGCCTCCTCAGAGTCCACTGTAGCAAATTGCTGGCACCTTCTCAGACGCACAGGAGAAAATCATGGTTGACTGCAAAATTCTTCTAGTTGCTTTGAGAAAGCCATCCTACTTGAATTCAATGGACAAGCATTCTTCAAGATATGCTCTCTAGAATGCTGGTTCCAAGGGAAAGATTTTTTTTTTTAAAGGACTACTTTATAGTCAAAAGTTGGCAAAACATTGCATGCTATAGCCTCCTTTTTGAGGTTGACAATCAGTATTAGCTTATTATTGGAGAGGGATTCTGGTAAAGCAACTTCTGCATTTTGATTAGCGTTTCCCAAAATGATTTAACCATGGAACCCATTTTCTAAAGAACACCTATAAAATTCTATGAGATTGGTTTCAAGGAAGGCACTTTTGGCAATCCTGCAAAGAATCTAAAACTCTGTTTTCTCCTATGTGTCCAAAACTCTATTTTAGGTTTTAATGAGTCCTTGATAGATAGAGGGTGTTCAATAAGTATTCCTAAATGAGTGGATCCCACAAATAATGAGCCCTCTGGCAAACAATAGACAATTACTCTATGTTGGTTAACATGACACCACACCACAGTCAACTGACTAATCTATCAACCCACAAATATTTATCCAACACTAACTCCCTCTGCTGTGAGGTGAATGGTTCCATATAAGACAATCTGTTATTATAATACAAAGAATCCAAAGCATCAAACTTCAGTCTTCACTTGGTCCATCTGGAGAAATCTGTCAGATTGTTTGTTTCTATGTCACTCTTTCCTCTAGTCTCATAGGAGGACAGTTACCATCCATTAGACAATTTTTGGAATTGTCCTGATTTTCAATATTGTCTCCCATTTGTCTCATAAACTACTGAAAGGTGCACAAAATTCTAATACTTCAGTGCCCAAACTACATTTCTTAGATTTCTCCTTTTGCCTAATTTATCAGCACAACTATTCCTTATCAGATTACATGCCTTGATGGGAAATTCGTAAAGTATGGTCACAGTTTTCATAGGTAACACAGCAGGAATAGTCCATGCCAGATGAAGTGAGAGAAATTTGATCTCTGTTCCCAAGGGTGATGACAAGGAAAGGTATAATTTCATGTCTTTTTTATCATTGCTTTTGTTTTATAAAATGCCATTTTGTGGTTATTATATGTAGCTCTCTGTGTATGAGTTTATATATTCTGAAGAAGATGGCTTTAGTCTAGAAGGAAATGCACACCACAGGGTCCTTGTATCAATGCAAGTATTACCTTCTTTCCAAGGTCTTAAGAGAGCTAGCAATGGCAGTGGCAGTTATGATTTACATTCCACAGGAAGGGTTAACCTCATCTCATGGCCACTGTTGTCTCAGGACAACTTGTCAGCCCACAAGAACATCCCATAATGGATTTGAAGTGGATTGTGCAGCCCCTTGCAAGGTGGATGCTGTATTTATTGAATAGACATTAAAAAGAACATTTCTCAATTTCTCAGCACTGAACTCAGGGTCAATGGATCTTCTTGGCACTGACATGCTGAGTCAACTCCTAGCTCAAAGCTTTTAAAGGGACTGGGGTTAGATTAAAGGATTAGACTCCGTCTTGAATGTTTCCCTGGCAAAATCGTTGGGTCTTAAATCATTTATGTTGCCTTGCAGTGCTTTACTTGGCCTTTCACTGCTAGCTTTGAAAGAAACACACACACAAACATGCTCACACAGAGAACACACAAAGAGCATAACAACTCTTCTTTTGCAGATTTGATTAGGGATTTTTTTTGCCTCTGAGAGGAAATGACTCCAGACTTATCATATAGGTAAGTTGCTGTACCTTTAGCAATAATGACAAGATAGTAAGCCATGCCTATCGACTTTGATTGAATCCTCCACCCCAAATTGAAACCAAGCTTGCAATAGCTGTGCCCTCATATCCTGCCACACAGCCATCCTTAATGTAGACCCAATTGACTAACTGACTTTGTATGAGACATCTACATTCCCTCTCACACCTCATGCATGCATCATCCCCACTTCAGTATTCATTGGAATACCCACCCATGCAGTCAATCATTGTCACCTGTCACCCTGCTGGAAGTTTGTGTACATACAATGCCATTCATTCATTGATAGCTTCTTACAAAAGAAAACAAGGCTTCAGTTCTTTTACATACTTTGCTCATGTACAATTAAATGCAGGTCAAACAAAACACTCACATTCCTTATGTAGTTTTATATATTCCAATGGAAGAAAAATACCCGGCACATTGCTTGAAGCACCTAAGATCTCAGTATGTGGTATCTATACATATGAGCCCAACCAAGAGGTGTTTGGGCAGGAGTGGAATGGATATTTACAGGGTCACTGTAGATTGGAGAAAATGCAGGATTTAGGAAAGGCCACCTGGGTTTGAATTCCAGTTTGAACAATCATTAGTTTATTAGCTGTACTACAAACAAAAACAAAGCAAACATTCCTTTGTGTCAATGAAAATTAAGACGTCTTTAAAATATCTTGAGAATCATAAGCCAAAATGTTAGTCTATTTATTGCCTAGAACCTCTTTATCCCTTTTAATTCTTAGTTAAAGTCAAGATAAATAGAACAACAATAAAAATGTAGCCCTGATGAGGTAAACATCAAAGTGGAATAGAAGACATCAGCAACAATGCCGTAAATACAAAATATGAACTCAACTGCCTGTTGCCTTTGTCTACAGTACTCCTCTACAAAAACCTTTCATGCCAGTCAAGGTGGCTTTCTCACTGACATGCCAAGGCACCTCCACCTCCAGTCTCTTTTCTAATGCCTTTCCTCCTTCTCAGTATACCCTTTCCCTTTCTCTGGGTCTATCCAAATCCTACGTTTCCAACTGAGTCCAATTTCGAGTGTATCTCTGTGGTGGAGGCTTCTCTGCTCACCACAGTCCCAATGTTTTTGACTTCCTTTTCATTTATCCAATTGCATGTTTATTATTTTTCCATGAGAATATTTGTTATGACTTATTTCCTCAATTAGATTGAGAACAAAACAAAAGCTAAGTTTTATGTCTTATTTTTGCATCTCATCTCTCAACTCCCAGGCAAACACACACAACACACTTTTACATTCCTCATTTTTATACCAACTAGTGCCTTGTTTAGTATGGGTGCCCAACAACAATTTGTTTTCTATTTGATTATGGTTTTGTATAAACTGTTCTGAACCATCTAGCACTCTGCCCTATCCATAGCTGTGTTTTCTTAACTTCAGCTTCAGTCCAATTCCACCCTAGGTCCTGGAATCAATTCTATTCTGCAGAAGGATTTAATGTACTTTACGTAGTAATGCATTTGTACTTGACGTCTTTATCCTGGTTCTGGTACCTAAGCTACTGCCTTGTTTCTGAGAACAGGTTCCTACCTTGTATCCCACTTTTATAATTCCTTAATTTCACTATGGTTGAAGTCCTACCTCAGAATCCTATCCTGTTTCTTACTTACTTCAAGAAAGAGACAATATGTAACTCCTGGCAATTCTTTCCAAAAACTCAAGCCCTCCCCTGAGACCTGTTCCAAAGTTGAGGCACTAATATCTGCTCACCAACTACTTTTCACCCTCTGCCCTCAAACTCCTTGATCGTTAATTCAGCCTCTACCGCACCAATGAATCTTACTCCTACTGGATACTAAACATAGGTTTCTCATGCTCCACTCCATTTTATCTTAACCTGCTCTCCTTGAAACTTTTCTCCCTGACTTGGAATTCCTGCCTCCATAGCCCAGTTGATTTCTCCCTCTGGCTTCCAAGATCTGTTGATCTTTCTCACTCTCCTAGCAACCACATATCCATTGTTCTGCATCTCTCAGCCTCAGACAATGACACTCCATGTCCCATGAAGACAGCAGCAGTTTCTCTATTCTCCCATGAGGAGGGACAGGACTCACAAATCACTCATCACTACACTTTTTAGACATCAAGATTTGCCTACCCGGGCCGGCCCCGTGGCTTAGCGGTTAAGTGCGTGCGCTCCGCTGCTGGCGGCCCGGGCCCGGATCCCGGGTGCGCATTGACGCACAACTTCTCCGGCCATGCTGAGGTCGCATCCCACATACAGCAGCTAGAAGGATGTGCAGCTATGACATACAACTATCTACTGGGGCTTTGGGGGAAAAATAAATAAAATAAAACTATAAAAAAAAAAAAAAAAGATTTACCTACCTGGCTCTATTACTTCTGCCATCTGCAGTTGAATCCAGCTTCAAGTGCTTGCCCCAAGTTTCTAATCCCCACATCCAGGTTCTCCCTACCCAATTCTGACAGCATCATCTGCGGATTGTATTGTAGAACTAGGTCTGTGGCTGCCACATTGACTTGAGCTCAATGTTGTTTACTGAGCAAGAGAACAGTCTGTGGGCATCAATTAGTGGTGTCATTTTTGTGGTTTGCTGCATCTTCTGGTGATCTCATAGACAAAAGTTGCCAATGAATTGTTCAGAACAATTTCAGTGATTGGTGCCACTCAGATAATGCCTATGAACTCAACAAACCAGAAACAATGCTCAAAACTTTACTGCAAAGTGACAGGGCCAAAAGTTTGTCACAGGGACTACAGAAAGGGAAACAAAAATCATAAGCAAACAGGAAGAATAAACACAAGATTGCTCCATAGTGGTAACAGTTTTTATTCCTCCCCTGGGCCTACTCTAATTCTCATGGCTTCTTTGAGCCAGCCAAAGGGACAAGCTTATAAACCTAGACACAGATGGCAGTAATGTTAACTCTGTGCGTGCCAAACCACTGTCATATCTCAGGCCACAGGGAAACTAGTAGTCATTCTCAGAACCAAGGCACAAATGACTCGGTAAAAGAAATTCATTGCTAAGAAAGAGGTGAACCTACAGAGTTTCTCGTTTGATTGTTTTCTTATACATCTCAAGTAATAGCAGCTACCCATCTATTTCAGTCTTGGACTTAAAGCATTCAGATTAATGCTTTGGCCTTGATGCCCATTAGACTAAGCTCCTCTACGTTGTCCCTGAAGTTTAATTGTCTCCGCCTCCCATTTTGGGATCCTGTCATCCCCACTGATTCACGGAATCGATCTCAATGATGGTATTTCCCACTGTCAACACTGGCCTCCAGAGAGCAACCACTACAGAGCCTTTCAGGGATGCTGGTGCTTCTCTGACCAATATATTTCTCAATGCTTGATGAAAGGAAGGCCCTCTGGACCCTGCTGGGGGACAGAGATGGGGAAGGATTACAGATTACACATAATAAAGCCACTCCAGCATTTCTTTCTCCCTAAGCCTTTAAATCTTTCTTCTATAGCTTATCAAGAATGTTCCAGCTCCTCATCTTCATTTAAGATTGAGTAGAAGCTTCAATTAGCCAACAGAGAATGTTGTTAAAGCCCTTTCCAGATGCTTGAGATAACATATTTAATCTCTGGTTAGTGCTCCCATATTAATCAATTTGGCCGAGTCCAACATTATGTATCTTCTTTCATGGTTTAACACACTTAGAATCCATTTCCACACATGTTTCCCAGATATCTGCTGATTGAAAATGGTAGGATATTACAGTTCTTTTGTATCTCCTCATAGGTCAGACTTTGTGCTCATCTCTCAGATCTCTAGGGATTTGAATCTAGCTATGGGTCTGCAGGAAATGAGAGATGGTAGGAGAAGGTCTTGAGGAGAATCAGCATTCCACAGCAAGGTAAGTGCCTTACCTAAGGTCAATACAGGGTCTTTCCCAAAGGGAGCCTGAACTCCTCAGACAGGGGAGGAGAGGTAACTTCAGTTGAGAGGTCAGGCTTGGTGGTATTTGGAGGCTCAACGAACTCAAATTCATAATAGTCTACCCAAATGCCCCATTCTACTCTAAGGCCCCATTCTTCCTTAATTAAGGCCTAACTTTAACATAAGAGACAGAGCAAGCCAATAGATTCAATTTACACTTAATTCAGTCATCCTCAGAATCATATTTTTGTTTTGCTTTTCAGAAATCTCAGTTTTTTCTAAATACCGCTATATCTAAACTGTCTCCTTTAGGACAGCCATAGAAATTTCCTGGTGTTCTATTTGTACCTTGAGCTGGGCATTTAAAGTTTTTGGATCTTGAATTTCCTTCTCTAGACTCTCCAGTTTAAGGAAGCAGCCATCCCATCTCCACTACTCTTTATGAGCCGTAAAGTGCTATTAGTACAATTTGGTGCTTCCAAGCCTCACCTTTGTAGACACTTGACAGCTGTTGAAGGTGACAATTCAAGCAACTGTTTTATTATGGCATGCCATGGACTATTAGTGACCCATTTTCCACTGTCAATGAAATTATTACTTCCTCCAAATCTAATGGATCAGAGAACTAATTTGAGAGTCCCATTTTTTAATTTTCTATTCCCCTTGAAACACTTCTGGTACAGTAACCTGTTTCAGTCAGACCCCCATGAGAAAAATAGAAATTACTAAATGTATTTGGGATATAAAAAAGTTTAATATAGGAATTAGAGGTTTATGTAATCTTTAGAAAAGCTAGAGGAGCAAAGGTCAAGGAAGCCGACATTGACGATATCAGGCTAAAGCACCAAAGTGGGTGATTCTCAAAAGCTTGCCGGGAAACTGTGGAGAAGCTTTGCACCCACTGTCTCAGCCTCCCACACGATGGTTCTTAAGAGCTCGCTGGGAAGCCACTGTGAATCTCATCTTTGCCCCTGCATCTGGTGCAATTGTGTCCTAGGAATAACGGCTTCTCCTTTTCCACTTTCCAAATCACATGTGAATTCTTCATAAAGTCTAACCTAGAAGTGCACAAAGAAAGGGGTTCTGGGAAATGTAATTTCTGGCTTTGCCTTTGTAATGCATGTGGAGCTTAGAAGGGGATGATGATGGTGCCTAGTTAACAACAGAAAATCCAGGGCACATATCAAAAGAAATTAATCATTAATGGTAGAGTTCCAGGCATTGGTTTGCAGATCACAAGGATCATATTTGAGGCTACATTTTTTCTTCCTCCAGGAAAATCTAACTCATAACATGTAGACAAATGATTACCCAGCCTAGACCAACACCTGCCTTATGATAAAAAAAAAAAATTCTCTATCATCAAGGAAATGCAAATCAAAACCACAATGATATATCACCTCACACCTGTTAGAATGGCTTTTATCAAAAGAAAAAAAAAAGGTGTTGATGAGAACGTGGAAAAAAGGGAACTCTAGTGCACTATTGGTGAAAATGTAAATTGGTGCAGCCACTATAGAAAACACTATGGAGATTCCTCAAAAAATTGAAAATAGAACTACCATATGATCCAGCAATTCCACTTCTGGATATTTATCTGAAGAAAATGAAAACACTAAATCGAAAAGATAGATACATCCCCATGTTCATTGCAGCATTATTTACAATAGCCAAGATATGGAAACAACATAAGTGTCATTGATGGATGAATGGATAAAGAAGTTGTAGTGTATATATACATACACACACACACACACACACACACACACAAACACATATATAATGGAATACTATTCAGCCATAAAAAAGAATAAAATCTTGCCATTTGCATGAATGGACCTCGAGGGCATTGTGCTAAGTGAAATAAGTCAGATAGAAAAAGACAAATACCGTATGATCTCTCTTATAGGTGGAATCTAAAAAAAATAGTTCATAGATAAAGAGAACAGATTGGTGGTTGCCAGAGGTGGAGGATTGGGAGCGGGAGAAATGGTGAAATTTTTTTTTTTAGTTTGAATAAATTGAATAATTTATAATAAAAAAATAGAAAAAAATTCTCCATATCAGTTTCTGCAGATTCTGCCTCCAAGACAACTCTCGAATAATTCTATATTTTTCCATCTCCATTGCCACTACTCTAGATCAGGTAACTGTCATTTCTCATTGTAAAAATTATTTTACCCTGCGTTCAGTTCTCTGTACCCAATCTGCTCTCCACACTGCAGTCAGAGAGATCTTTCTAAAGTGAAATCAGATAATGACACTTCCCTCCTTAAAATTTTTCCACGTCTACTCACACCCTACCCTGAGTCTCAACCGTGCTAAATTCTCCTCAATTTTTCAGTTGTGCCATATTTTCTCTTCTCAAACATCATTCCCTCTGCCTGGTACACCCTCTCCTCTTCCCCACTCCATACCCTACTCCCCTCTGCCCCTCTTTGGGCAAACAATATTCATCCAAGTCTGCACTTAAACGCCATTTCCTCGGGTAGTCTTTCCCTGTCTTAACCACCATATTTCATGATCACTTTGTGTTCCTTTGGCTTAAGGCTTATTCTAAACCTGACGAAATGGCCACCCATAGTCCCAGCCTTTTGCTTGGCTCATCCTATCTCACCGTTGAAACTCTGTCAGCAGGAAATGAGCTAGAAAAGAAAAAAGAGAGAGTGAGCCCCCTCCGTAAGGTCCAAGGCCAAGCTGACGATGTCTGCCCAGGCTACATCTTAGCACTCAACTGGGACATGAGGTGCTTTCAAGGCATCTCAGTGAACAACTTCACAGGAAGAAAACCAAGCCCAGGGAGAGATTTAGAATGACCAAAAGGAAGGAGCTTGAGGACAACAAGAGCTTTAAAATTTGTCCTCTCTCTCTTGATAGTTTCCCTAATCTCATGTCCACTACCCAGTTCAAAGGATGGAATCAACGCAGTACCTCACATACAGCAGGCCCACAGAAGTCCTTGTTGAATGAGTGAATGCATGAGGAAATGGAAGGATAATTGAATGGAGAAAGAACTGTCCCTTCTTGACTTCCTGTTAGAGTTTAGATTGTTTGGCTAACAGTAGCCTTCAAAAGTGATCAGTGTCTGTGGCTGTGTCAGGTGATTTACACCTGGGTATTGTGCACATGGGTGTGTGTGTCATACTTGGTACTACTTGTAGCACCCACCCACATCTCCTTTCATAGTACCTTTCCTTAACCATGTGGTCATGTATTTCTATCACCTTAAGCTTTTTGAGATCAGTGCTTTGTCTCCAGTGCTGTATAAAGATACTGACACACAGTAACTACTCATAAATGTCTATTTAATAATGTTATCTTATATATCTTTTATTATAAAGAAATACCATATTTTTTTTACATATTCTCTTCTAAATATGTAATTTTGTGGACATGAGTAGAAATCCCAGAAATTTTTACAATGTTCCAAAGAATAGAATTATTGACAATATAATTTTGGGTGTATCTGTTCACAAAGCAGTGTTTATTTAATAAATGTTCTTTACTGTTTCAATGTAATGGTCCATATCAAATCACAGTCTGTTTAAAAAAAAAAAAAAAAAAACTTGTTTCCTTATGTAGACATAATGTTTCCATAGTTCCTTTCGTTTTAGACAAAAAAGCTGCCAAATGCAAAGTCTAGAGCTAGCCAGAGGCCTAATGAATCATTGATGTGCTACAGCAGGGAACTCCTCTCCAGTGATGAGAAAGTTGGTGTCTTCTATGGTGTGTGTTTCTCTCTTTTAGACAGTTATAAGTAAATGTTGCCCATTTCTGGCTATTTGGGATTCTGTGTCTTATGCTTTAAGTCAACTTGCTCTCTTTTAGTTTTTCCAGCTTAGGTACAATAAAATGAATCAGGAGTTCCCTTACCAAATTACAATTACATTCAGCCCTGCCTCCCTTAGATGACACCCAGAACACTTGATTGGAGTTTTGGGTACCCTAGATGTTACCATTACATGTTTTCTGACATCATTCTTTAGGTATATTACCACAGATGACTCATCTCATTCCTTATGTGTGCTTTCAGATATCAAAAATCAAACCCAAGTTCCTTGTGCACAGATTCTTGGTAGGAGAGGTACCCAGAGCACGCCATAGGCACTGCCAATATTCTTCAAGAAAAGCGCTGGCACAGCTATGGTATGGATAGTCTGCTGCATTTAGAGACTTGCAAAGGGAGACTCTCCTTGTCAATTTTTACAGCAGCAAAATGAAGACTGCTTGGGAAGTCTGGAATCTCAAGTAGCAAAACCAATGCCAAGGTATTTTGATTCTCACACTTTCTCGAATCAGCAATATAGCACATAGCAGCAAAATGGACTCTTTATGGCATTAAGCATTTATATCACCCAGGAAAAAGAGCCACAACAGATGCAGGATCTTTGGCCTTTTAATGGAAATTGACTATGAGCCAGCTGGTTTTTAGGATCCCCTACTTGCCTCCATTTGTATGCCTTCTCTGAAACTCTTGGTGTCCATGAATGAATCCATTGGGCATGGTTGATGGTCCCCCAAACAACAATTTTAGACTCTATCAGAGCAGATCACATATGGGCAAAGTTTAACACAATTCTTTGCAAAGTTGAATCCAGTTCAAGAAGCAAGTGTTCCAAGTGCACACTAGGACCACACCCTCCACAGTCACGCCTTCAGGGGTACCACAGGAATTTAACACCATCTTGGCGTGTGAAGCTCAACATGTTTCTGTCAAGCTGAGGGAGTGGCAGCATCCTCAGGAAGGGTCTGAAGAATAGAAGTAGTTAAAATAGGGGAAATTACAGCTTGGTGTTTTGCAACAATATTGTCTCTTTTATAGTAAATGTAGAAATAAACTTTGCAATTGGGAAACTGAACTCTGAAATGATTCTTCTATTAATTGTTCTTCCAGCTTAAATGAGTGTGAGTTTTTAAGTAATCGATGGGCACTTAACTAGCACAAAGTCATTATTTTTAATAGGACCATTAGTGTATGTTTTTTTCACAAAATGGTGGTTATTGAATCTATACTGCCTAGGAATAAAAATGTCAGATTTCATTATGACTATTCTCTAATAAAGTTTAATGGGTACACTGTATTCCACAGTGTATGTAACAATGCTATTTTATAAACCATGCCATATACCCGTATTCAATCTTTCTCTCTCTCTCTTCCTTTCTCCATATATATATATATGGTTAATACAGCCTTCAAATGTTTCTGATCCAATGATCATTAAACTTATCTCAACTTATTCATACTATTTGGGCTGACAAACCATATGTTACTTTTTTACATTTAATGTTGGAAATATCAGCCTCATAATACACTAACTCTTATTTTGTCCTTTTAATCTATATTCCAGTCATCTCGATTGATTTTTTCAAAGATGTATAACAAAAAAGTCACTTAGTTTTGCAAGCAACTCATTACTAGATGCTGGGGGTATGGAGATGGTTTACTTCTGAAAATAACACAAATAAAGACAAACTACAGACACAGCAAATGTGATACTAATGAATTCTAAATATGCACAGTTCACTACATGTGAGCACTGATCATCTTATACAAAGCCAAGGTTATGAGAGTCCCGTAAAGCAGCTTGGTGACACAAAGAAGAAACTACAGCTAAGAATCTATTCAATCTATTTTACAGATTTTCACATTCCTTCATTAAGAGGTAATATGCTATCCTTATCCCATTGGATAAAAGGAAAAACTTGAGGACAAAAGGATTAATTAACTTGTGACCACACAAAAGAGTCATAAAGATGGGATGAGGGAGGTGGACATGAGTTTAAACTGTGTTTATTCTGGAATTTGGACATATTGAGGCATGTCTATGGGATTGGATGTCTCTAGGAGCTGTGTACATTGACTCCCAAAAAAATCAACTGGGAAAGACCTCCCCCAAAGAAGAGAGTGATACATACAAGCTTGGGCCAATTATGATACCCAGCTGCACCTCGGGGAGCATGATTTTGTGCCCAATGATGCCTGTCACCTAATTTGTCCTTTGTCACAGATCCTTATGAAATCACATCTGAGTTCTATGAAAAGAGGGCTAAAAGTGCAACTTTCTTCCTAAAAACTTCACTGTATTATACAGCATCAAAAGGCAGCACTTTTTTTTTTTGTCATCTTGTCATGTAATTTGTTTTAAAATACAAAGACAAGAAGAATTCTCCCCTACCTGAATTGGCACATACCAAGGGCACCATTCTCTCATTAATGTCAAAAATATTATTGGGCTTATAAGTGGTGGTTTGGGAATTTTGGAATTCAGTATGTCATGGATACAATACAACTTTGATGGGTCTCAGCGAAAGGTACCACAGCTGTGAATTGTCCTCATTGGCTATCATAGGTGATAAAGGAAGTAGAAAAAAGCAAAAAGTCAAAGCAGTAGAAGAGACCAACAGTAGTAGTCACATGACAGCTGAATGTGCTGCATTCCTGGCACATGTGAAATAACCTTCTACTTACTCTCCTTGAGAATTCCAAGAAAAAGCCTGCAGACACCATGGGTTAAAGCCCCCACATTAGCAGAAGGAAGCAGCACCTGAGCGTACTTGTACAGTTAGTGACCGTATTATGGCCATATTTATCTACTAAGGTAGGAGAAGCATAGATACAGAGAACACACAAAAGGGTAGACCGTGGCCATGTGCACAGATCATATATAATGAGGTTGGCGCTGCCTCCAAAAGCCAGCTAGGCAAACTTCCACGAAGCCAGGGCCCAAGCCAAGTTTTCCAGTAGGAACCACATACCCAAAGATAAGCCTGATTAGAGCTGAGTGGCTCCACAAGGACAAAATGATCAATGAGCCAAAATCAAAGAATAAAGAAAGCATTTAATGGTACAGTACCTGCTGGCAGAGTCCCAGTCAGTCACCTACAGAAGTGGAGGAGAGGATCTGGGCAAGAAGGAACCAAAAATAGGTAATAAACAGTACCCAGCGTAAGGAACGTGTCCAAAAAAAAAAAAAAAACTTAGCTTAGAAAAGCTAAGTTAGGGACAGAAATCTTTAATAATTGAAGTAGTTGAAGCTAGATGAGTTTGAAAGACCAAAAATTCAATTCAATTAATTAAGTAATGTTTACTCAGTACCTGAGTGCTCAGCATTGAGTTAGAAACTATTGATATGTAATCAATGCAGGGAACTAGGAAATTGTAACCAGGGGGGGCTTCTTAGATTAGTGTCACAACAGAACTCATGTGGGTTTGGGTCCCGTTTCCTCTTCATATTACCTGTGTGATTACAGGTCTGTAATCTCCATGAGGCTAAGAAGTCTCTATGAGGCATTTTCACCACTATAACTATTCCCCCTAATCTAACGTTTAGATAGTATTTAATAATAGCCTTCTAGTGGGAGATAGCTATTACCACATTAAATGTTTAAATCTATTGTGAAATAGATCACAATTTCAGAAATATATAAATGGGCATCTTAGCATTGAAAATACGATAGTAAGCACCCAAAATTACTTTTTTAATAAATGAATGAACTCACCCTTTTTGAGTTCTATTTTCTTTATCTGCACAATGGTAATAATAATCCTGTTGTTACAATGATAGAATGAAATACATGTATGTAAAGTGCTCAATACAATGCCCAGGACATTAGAAATAGTTTTCTTGCACTCTCTCTGCCCTATTTCGAGACAGTGGAGAGTTAGAACATGAAATGGTTGGTCAGTTTTAAAAGAAAAGATACAATATAAGAAGGTACTATGGGGAGCAGTGAAGTTGTGCTGAAGGATATCAGAAAGGGAGAGACAAAATGAGTGGTTTCAAAGTGCTAAAGATCTAAAAGGAGCCTATTGAAGTCTCAGGGCAGGGCAGGAGAACCAAGAGAAACACTCCAGGAACTCCTGATCCTGCATCGAATACAAGGCAGTGGCCGCTATAGCTGGGAAAGGGACAGGAGAGCTGAGAGAGATCCTCCATCCCCTCCCAGAGGCACAAGTGTCCTGAAGGCAGGACAGGAGAGCAGAGACAAACCCTTCAGGAATTAAAACCCCTGCTGAAGGAAAGATTCTGTTCCAGCTCTCAAATCATATGATGCCTGTGGTGAAATTAATCCAACTAAAGCAACCACAAAGTGCATACTCATGTCAACCACAGACTGGACTGACTCAGCTCCCAACCAACCCTCAGAGATATGACAAAAGGGCATGCCCTTTTCTAAGGTTAAACATTATTTACTTTAGTGTCTATGTTTTTTTTACATACAATTTCTGGCATTTAATTGTAAATCGCTAGACATGTGAAGAAGCAAGAAAATGTGGCCAAATGCCAAGAAAGGAAATGGTCAATAGAACTAGACCCAGAAATTAGCTGAACGTTGGAATTATCAACACAGACTTTAATATATCTATGCTAAATATGTTAAAGAATCCAGTGGTAAGTTACATGAACAGATAAGAAACATCAGCAGAGGGACATAATGTATACAAATAGTTAAATGGAAATCCTAGAAGTAAACAAAATCCTATCAGAGATAAAGAATCCTTTCAATGCGCTTATCAGCAGGATGGACTCAGCAGAGGAAAATCAGAATAGGTCCAAGGAATATCTAAAGTAAGGCAAAACAAAGTAAGTATACCATAAATGAAAACAACCAGTTTCCACTGGGCAGCCAGTTGAAGCCATATGTTAATTCAATTATCCCAATATCCCAACTCATTCTACCTGAAATGGTAGTCATAATAATGTGTCTTAGGTGTCCTTCATTGTAACTCACACCTCATTAGGAGAAACCACATCTTGTTGGGACAAGAGAGAGGAAACGAGGAAAAAGTTCAATTTGGATTGAATGCTCGAAATAGAGATAAGATGGTAGGCTTTTCAGGTAATAAGAACAGGATGATCAAATAAAGTCAAGATGGGTAAGTGCAGGATAAGTTTACAAAATGATGGGGTTATGAAAGTCACACTGAGAAAACATACACACAGTGAGTCTGCCTTATTACAGAAAGGACAGGATGTTACCATAAACTTCTGATATTTGTTTCTTGATCTAACCAGCCAATAATACTGTGCTATGTGGAAAATAGGTAAATATTTATTAAAGAAGAAATATGTGAGTGGGTGAATGAATGAGGAATGAAAGTAGTTGTCAGCACATTTTGAAGAGCTGGTAACAGTGGCATCCCAATGTACACACTCTCATTGGTAATTCTAGTGTATCTTAAATCAAGGGTCCTAGCTGCCAGAGGAGAGGTAAGCAGGGAGAAATT
Source organism: Diceros bicornis minor (assembly GCF_020826845.1). NCBI lineage: Eukaryota > Metazoa > Chordata > Mammalia > Perissodactyla > Rhinocerotidae > Diceros > Diceros bicornis. The sequence goes on from NC_080743.1 coordinate 70,756,150, forward strand.
AGAAATGGGATGGTGAATGTTGAAGTCAGAGCCCCAAAACATCACAAAGAGAGGAAAAATCAAGAGGAAAATGGTGACCCCACCCCTCTCTGAAACTCTTGTCAAACGTGGGTAACCCGGTCTTAGGATTACTTCCAGTAAGCACCACTCCAGATTCATGAGTCCCTACGTATGCCAGGCATGGATGAAGATACCACTGAATAGAGTTGTAAATGAGACAGGATTTGATTCTCCCCTCGTGAAGCTCACGGACTAGTGGAGGTCTTAAATGTTGCACAGTGCAGACTGGAGTCCACCTGGATTCTGAGACTCAATGAGTCAGGTTTCTGGATTCTGAAGGGCTTCCCTAACTGGCCTTGGTCTTTAGAACCTTAACCCACGTCTCCTCTCTCCTCACTGACAAGACACAGAGCAGTGCTACCAATAGAAATATAATGTGAGCTACAAACATGAGTCATATATGTAATTTAAAATTTTCTGGTAATCACATCAAAAAAGTAATGTGAGGTTAAATTAATTTTAATAATATATTTAACCCAATATATCCAAAATATTATCATTTCTACATGAAGTCGACAGAAAATGTGTTAATGAGATATTTTATAGCCTTTGTTTTTATATTTAGTTTTTGAAATCCAATGTGTAGTTTATATTACAGCTCATCTCAATTCTCACTGGCTGCATTTCAATTGTTCAGCTGCCACATGTTGCAATAGCTACAGAGCCTGTCCTGTTTCATGAGTAGAGATGTACACCATATAAAAGAGAGGGCACGGTGGGAGAAGCTCTGAAAAGTAGGTATAAGAGCAGAGAGAAAGCAAGCCCTAAAAGTATGAAAAACACTAATTGCTAAAGAAGAATCGAAACTATCCAAAATCTGTCGGAAAGAGAGGACATTGGGAAATTTGAAACTTCAGCCAATGAACTTGCTCAGCACCAAATATCAACGACCCGCATAGGAGTTAGAGTTGAAGACTCTGAGTTATATTCCTGTCTAACACCTTCCAACTGAATGACCCCAAGCAAGTAATTTGCCCCAATTTTGCCTCAACTTTTTCGCTTGAAAATGAGAATAATAATGTGACCTGAGTTCGCACAAGTCTTATCAGCCTAATAAATATAGAAAAAAAATCACATTAACAGGAACAACGCAAATTTTTTTAGTTCTTAACTCCTCTTCAAATGCAGGACCTGTAACCTTTCTAATCTGGTTTCTTCCATCCCCCACAAAATATTTTTTAGGAGTCCCCAAGGGATATCTTTACATAAAGATAGTCTAATCTGACAGGTGCCGGGACTTCTCTGCCAGGCAACTCTTATCTCCTGCAGGACATTACTCTCTTCAGGTTAAATGTCATGGATTATTAAAATAGGTGCACTCCTCCTTGATGACAAATAGGTGTAAGTCAGATAAAGTGTAGTAAATTAGCTCTCAAAGCAGTATGAACCAAATAAATGGAGTGTTTTATGTTCTGTATGAAACAAACGTAAGACTAATGATACAGCTGCAGTCACTCCAGGAACAAGTTAGCTTTTTTCCACGAAGGCCGAATATGACTGGAAATGGGTGAAACCCTGATGGGATGAAGGCAGAGGTCAGATAGCCACATATAAGCACATTTTCCTGAAACCCACTGTGAAAGGCAGTAGAGCATTCTAACATTGATACGTTTTTGGCATTTTTATCTCAAGCTGTGACTTCTTCAGGAAGTTATTGGGATTTATTATTACTCAGATGCTAAAAGCCTAAGAATACATTGTTAAGAACCCAGAATAAACTAAATAAGTCAGTTCAAGGTCCTGCCTTGGTTAAAAAGTGTACAGAAGATCCCTCAATACAAAAGTACTTTATGAGAGGTCACTAATGTCTGAAAAACCATGTAAGGAGTCAGTCCTTTGAACATAGACATTTTACTCTGTTAAATTGCAAATATTACGAGCAACATAAAAATAGTCAGATACTTATGCCTTAGGCAGAATAAATATTAAATCCTTTTTTACTTAGCTTATGTTTCCACAAATGCAGAGGCTGAGAAAAAGGCTGACGTACAGGTGATTTATTTGGGAAGTGATGCCCGGGAGTGGAAATGAGTTAAGGGAGAGTGAAACAGGAAAGAAGGAAAAGCCAATACAGCAACTTAAGTTGACCACAGGGAGGGGCATCTGATATTCAATCCCGTGGGACTTTCTGAAGGGCATTATGAAGTGAGTCTTAAAACTAAACACTTTAGATATGGTAGGAAAACAAATTTACACATTGGCTCCCGCTCCTTGCCAAGAGTGACCCCATGGGCGTAAATGTCAAGTAGATTACAACAACTGTCCCAGATCATGGCATCAGCAAAACCTTGAGAAAGGAAGCAAGAGGTATGCAGTGTTGGTCCAAGTAGAATGAGGCTTCACTCAAGCAAAGCTAGTCAAAGCCTCCACGGACTATGTTGCTACAGCAGTGGCTGGGATAAGAAATGAGATTGAGTGGATTTGAATGGCATACAAAAGGTGTCCAATACAGTCCACCCCTTCTATCAATTAGACCTCTATTAAGTCCAATCTTTTAGTCCTATTAAAGGTAGTGAATAGCCACAATCTCTGCATATACTGAACATGAGAGTGTTAGTAGAACTAACAGCAGGTCTTGAAGTCATAATTGACAGTCATCATCTTCCTCGAACATACCCAATCCTAGATTTTCCTCACCATCGGCCAGCACTTCAGTTGGTCTAGACTGCTCACCCGATGGGGTTACCCAGACCTTCATCCTTCAAAGATCTACATCCCTAGTCACCTTGTTCTTGTCAGGCAATGATTGTGACAGTTATCTGTTCACCGTTATCACCTGGCATGGAAGCACCAAGAGATGCCATGGTGATTCCTTTAGATTCTGGATATGCTCCTCTCTGACCCCTTCATTTCAGCAATTCTAACTTCAGATGATAATTTGGATCAATTATCCCATAAAGTATAGCAATCTTTTGATATAGTAATCAAAAAGTAATCAACCTTTTCTTTGCCTATTGGTACTCAGGCATGAGGTGCCCAAAATGAGCAGGTTGTAATTATAGGTTTAAATTTAGTGGAACTACTATGCCCCCTGGGGGACCTCTCCACCCTACCATCATCCCCACCCGAGGAACCAGGAACCTCTAGTCTGATCCAACCAAAGCTATTGGGACAGGTGGCACAAATTACACAAGTGAGTCACCAGGGGGTGCTGGTGAGAGAGTCAAGCCTACTTCCATGCTTTGGTGCATAGACTCAGGTATTGAGTCTATTGGGGACTGTATTAGTTTCGTAGGGCTGGTGTGACAAATTACCACAAACTAGATGACTTAAAATAACAGAAATTTATTCTCTTACAGTTCTGGAGATTAGAAGTCTGAATTCTCTGAAGATTCTAGGAAAGAATCATGTCTTGCCTCTTCTTAGCTTCTAGTGGTTGCCATCAACCCTTAGTGTTCTTTGGCTTGTAGTTGCATCACTCCAATCATTATCTCCTTCATCGCACGGCCTTCTTCATTGTGTTTGTGAGAATGTGTCTCCATTTCCCTCTTATGAATATACCAGTCATTGGATTTAGGGTTACTCTAATCCAATATGACCTCATCTTAACTTGGTTACATCTGCAAACACCCTATTATCAAATAAAATCACAATCACAGGTTCCAGGTGTATAGGAATTGGGGGAGGGGGCACTATTCAACACAGTACAGGGGCATTTAATATATATCAGCACAGAGACAGCATCCCAGAGGACAACACTCCCACACTCAGAGTGATCCACAAGCTAGTGCTTTATCTGAACCTACAGCAGGCCTTTCCAACATTTTATTATCTAGATAAGAAAATGGAATGTTGGAAAGTCATATATTGAAGATGGTAGAGCAAAAGAAAGCCAGGAGCCTGGGTCTCTGATGACAGTGGAACTGCCATGCCATCCTGAAACTACCAGCTCCAGATTTCTTTACATTAGCAAGTAGTAAATCTCTACTCTGTTAAACTAACTTATTTGGTTTTATTGTTTTACGAAGCAAAACCTAATTCTAACTGGTACACCTTGTAAAACTGAGCTCCCATTCTCTAACACTTATAATCTTACTGAGGAGACAGGAGATATGTATATTTTCAAAGATAAAAAAGAAAGAGAGTATGGTTACATTCTAAACTCTGTGGTTCTGATTATAAGAGCAAGAAGACATCAGAGGAGACGAAAATCTATTCAAATTGGGACAGTCAAAGGTTTCCAGCAGAAGATTAAGCCCAAATTAGGTCTTAGAAGAAGCAGAGGATCTGGACAGAGGACAAGGAGAAATGGAACTCTCAACACATCAGCCAAATAAGGGGTCAAGAAAAGACTCAGAAGGAAAGAAAGAAACAATTAACAGAACAAATTCAAGAGTGTATGCGAGAGCTATCCCTGTAGGGAGAAAAAAGTGTGGATTTTCAAGTGTGACAAAAGAATCAGCTCTCCAGTTATTGTGATGAAAAGAATAACAAAGAATGAAAGGAAATTTATGGTTCTTTTAAGAAATGTTTAGTCTGGTCACAGCAGTAGAAATGGTTAATCTTTCAAGTACTCAAATCCCTGATAATTATTAATAACTTGTCATAATGGGAGAGAAATGCTATGGAAAAAAATGTGATGAAATCTCAAAAATATGGGCAAAATAAGCATAAGAGAATAGAATGTAAACAGAATGGTTTTTATGGACATATGAAAAACATATTTATATGAAAGGAATTAGTTGCAGTCATAAAGGGTTTTCTTTCTCCTTTTTGTCCTAATTTTTTTTTGTTTTTTATCCTTCCAGCATTTTAGCTGCTCCTCCAAAAGAAACCAAAGAGACGAAATCTGGAAAAATGATTCCTAGCTGGGGTTGATTCACATAGATGACTTGATTTTAGTTAACTTGTTTCGCAGAATGTCAAACTCACAGAAATTATACCTGCATCAACAGCTTTTTAGTTGTAAGTAATAAAATCCAATTCAAGTTAGCTTAAGCAAGAAAGGTGAATTGACTAAATGAATCCAGCTCATTCATGCAGTTTAAAGGAAGGATTAGAGCAGGAACTCATGGAAGGTAGTAGAACAAAGAAGCTAAAGGCAATTGGGATTTCCTTTGTTTGCTTCATCTCAGCCTCTTTCTACACATCTACTTCTTCTCTTTCTCTTTGCAGACAGACTTTCTCTGCTTCTCATTTCATGGGCCAAGCAGATTTTCCCTCATCTTCCTGCCCCCACTCCAGCTCCACAATTAATAACCCTCCCTCTCAAGAGACGATTCCAAACTGAAGTACATTCTGCTGTTCCCTATTCCAAACTCCCAGAAGAGAAAATATGAGTGCCCAAACTGGCCCCAGGTCCAATCAGGCCTATAAGGCCCTGAATGATGTTGGTCCTTCCTGTGTTTCCAACTTTGCATTGTGGCCCCCAACACTTTCATTCACTAAACTGACAAGCTGGTCTTTTGCAGTTGTTAGAAAATGACAAGCTCTTTCCCTTCCCAGGACTTTGCTTTCACTATTTCCTTTGACAAGAACATTCTTCCTCCAGATATGGGCATGAATGCCTCATTCTCTCAGTCACGTCTCTCCTTAGACATCATCGCCTCCAAAAGGCCTGCCTTGAACATTCTCCCTAAAAAGGAAATTCCTTGTCCATCTACCCCATTTATTCTCTATCACAAGACCTTGCTTAATTTCCATTTTAATACTTATCATATCTAATTATTTCCCTTCATATTTTTTTGCTTATATGCTTGTGTAATGTCCCTCTCTCCTCTAAGTGAGCATAAGGAAGATAACATGGATACCAGTGGTTGCCTACCCAACATCAGTTTTCCCGACTGGTTTACAAATAATTCCTTAATTTTTTTTCAGGTACCCTACCCTCTCCCCAATTGCCATGTGCCTCAGCAGCCTCTCCCCAGGTCCAGAAGTTGGTCTGATTGGTTTAAGAGCCATCTGATTCCCCTTACCAATGTTTGATTCTGAAACGGGATGTGATTCTGCTCTTCTCAATGAGACGTAAGTGAGAGTCCACTGAGAGGATTCTGAGAAAAGAATCCACATTCCAAAAACAGAGCTAGAAGTACAAAATTATCATCTACCTCTGGGTATAATTCTGTCTCATTGTAATGCCTAGAACTACAGCAGTCATCGTCCTTACAGCCTGAGGATGCAGCCAATGTGAGTGGGGATGGCAGAGCAGAGAGAGGAAAAAAACCTGAGACCTTGATGACACCACTGGGCCACAGAATTATCAAATCCTGAAATTAGCTTTAACACAGAATTCCAGTTACATGAGATTACATACATCCTTAGGTCTGAGCTACTTTGGGACAAGAGTTCAGTTATTTAGCTAGCCAACTAATCCACTCTAGGGGTAGGGACCATGACTCTTTTGTTTACCATTGTGTTTCCATGGACCAGTACAGTGCCTGGTTCAGAATAGAGGCTTAGAGATTATTAGCAAAATGAATGAATTTGTTCTGTTGTCTTAAGCCAGAGAGATAAAAATCATATAATACAAATATGACTGCCAGAAGCACCAAATAAATTCAATGGAGAAAAGAAAAGCTTTTAAATAAATGGTACTGAACCACTGGATATTCACCATGTAAAAAAATAAAATTCAACCCCTACCTCACTGCATAAACAAAACTGATTTGATATAGAACACAAATATAAGTGTAAAACGAAAACAATAAAGTTTCTAGATGAAAACTTATAAGAATATTTTCATGACCATGGGTAAACAAAGATTTCTTAGATAAGACATAAGAATAATACCATAAGAGGAAATATTGATAAACTAGACTTCATTGAAATTAAAATTTCTGTTCATCAAAATATACCATTAAGAAAATAAGTAGGCAAGCCACAGCCTGGGAAGAAATATTTGCAGTACATACATCTGACAAAGAATTTTTTTCCAGAATATAGAAAAATACCTATAAATCAATGATCAAAAGACTAGCAATCCAATAAAACTGGGCAAAAGAAATGAACAGAAACTTCACAAATGAAAATATAAAAATGATCAATAAGCACACGAGAAGGTGTTCAGTGTCAACCATTAGGGAAACGCAAATTAACATAACAATGTGATACCACTTCACATTTTCTAAAATGGCTAAAATTTAAAAGAATGGCCATACAATTGTTAGCAAAGATGTGGAAAAGTTGAAACTCATACATTGCTGGTAAAGTATAAAATGATAAAGCTACTTTGGAAAATTGTTTGGCAGTATCTTACACACTTAAATATACAGCTACCCTGTGAACTAGTAATTCCCCTCTTACGTATTAACTCATGAGAAATGACCAACGGAAAGATTCATTCGAGTGTTTATGGCAATCTTAGTCATAAAAACCAAGAACTTTAAGGAATCCAAAAGTTCTCCAACAGGAGAATTGTTAAACAAAATGTGATGTATTCATAAAATGGAATACTACTTCAAAGTACAAAGGAACAAACAACTAATACATATAACAACATGAATGAATCTCAAAAACAACTTGTATAAAGTACAAAAGAAGCTGGAAACAAAAGAATACCTTCTAAGTTATTCCATTGGTAGGAAAGACAAGCACTGGTAAAAACAAATCTATGGTGGTAGAAACCAGAAAGTAGTTGCCTCGTTGAGGTTGCGGGAAGGATTGATTGGGAAAGGGCATGAGGGAACATTCTGGGGTGATGGAAATCTTTTATACTTTATTTTGAGTGCATAGAATTGTCAAATCTCATTACATTGGAACAATTATTACTTATGCATTTTATTATATGTACATTATTGTTAAATTAAAATGTACATGTGTGTGTGCATGTGTGTGTATGTGTATATAGAATATGATTGCTGCCAAAAGTCAACTCTTGTGGGGAGAGAAAAGTGAAATAAATACAGTCCTTGTGAAAAGTTACATCAAAGAGTATTTACGATACTTCATATGGTAAATGCCGCATATTATATCTCCTTCTTCATCATTCACGGTATATACGACCATATTAGAGACTCTGAAAAGCACTAACATAAAAACAATATTAAGTTTACTTCACCCAGATTTCTCCAAAAGCATCCCCAATACAATTTCCAACAAGAAGTAGACTTAAATATTATTTAAATACTAGCTAAGTCTTATATTCACCCATTAATTTGTCATAATAGAAAAGAAATACATTCAAGACTTGACTGCTCTATAAGGCTACTAGATAATTCATCCTGTGGTAACATATTTCTAATTAAATAATAGAGCTCAAAGATAAAATATAATATTCTTTACAGATACATATGCTTTGTAGACACCTTTATCCCAAATATATCTATACTGTAAGTGAAAATTTCTTATATTTTGCCTAGATTGTTGAAATTGCCTCCTAACTGGTCTACTTACTTCCACGCTTGTCCGTCACCACTAAAGGACTCGTTATCATACTTTATACAGTTCCTTTTCTTCTCAATGTCTCATTTTCCCCGGCTATAAAACAGATATAGCTGTATATTTCTCTAAATTGATTGAGTTTTATTGGTTTAGCATTTTTGTGAAACATCTGAGCCACTTAGAGAAAATTATATTAGATGGTCCATTCACTATTTGTGACTTGATAATAATCCTTTTCTGACGTTAAAGACTATTAGTTGGGCACCTACTACATACAGTAGAACCTACTGAATTGATGTGGACATTTCAGAAAATAGACCCTTCATTTTATATTCTAAAGGCCTCCTTTAGAGTAATTCCCAGAAGAACAGAAAGAGATTAAAAATTAGGCCCTTATCTAGCTATCCATCCATCCATCTAGAGATTCATCCTTTTAACCATTTTATTTAAACATGTCAGATTCAGGATATATTTCGAACATAGACTCAACAGTATTTACTGATGGATTGGATATGTGATGAGAGAAAAAGATGAAACAAGAATTTCCCTGGTCTTTAGTCTAAGTGACTGCAAGGAAAATGGTATCATTTACTAAGATGGGAAAACCTGAGTAGGGGGCATAGGTTTAGGGTTGAAAAACCAAAAACTCGTCTTGTGTATACATTAAGTTTGAGAGGTCTTTTAGACACCTAGAAGTAGGATAGAAGAGAGAAGTAGGATAGACAAACTCAGAACCCAGGGCTGGAGCCATAAACTTGAGAGGCATCAGCATATGGATGCGATTTAAAGCCATGGGAAATAGAGAACAAGAGAGAGGACAGAAAATATTCCTATACAAGCCCTGGAGTATCATAACATTTATATATATATATAATTTTTGTGTGTGTGTGAGGAACATCAGCCCTGAGCTAACATCCACGCCAACCCTTCTCTTTTTGCTGAGGAAGACCAGCCCTGAGCTAACATCTATTGCCAATCCTCTTCCTTTTCTTTCCCTTTTTCTCCCCAAAGCCCCAGTAGATAGTTGTATGTCATAGTTGCACATCCTTCTAGTTGCTGTATGTTGGACGCCACCTCAACATGGCCAGACAAGTGATGCATCGGTGCGCGCCTGGATCCAAACCTGGGCTGCCAGTAGCGGAGTGCGTGCGCTTAACCGCTAAGCCATAGGGCTGGCCCCCCATAACATTTAGAAGATAGGAAAAGGATGAAGCAATAAAAACTGGTTTGAAGCAGCCAGAGTTATCAGCAGTAAACCAAGAAAACATATATTTCAAAAGACAAGTGAAGAAAGCGTTTTTTTAAAAACAGAATAATCAATTGAGTCAGATGCTGTTGAGACATAAGATGAGATGAGGACCAAGGACAAGTCACTGGATATACAACATGGAGGATAACAGTGACCCCAACCAGCTGAGGGTCATATCATGTCAGGCCTTGTTGACCATTATAGTGACTCTGGATTTTACTCTGAATGAGGTGGGAGCCATTGGACTATATTGAGGAAATATGAGACGATCATCATATGAGACGATATGCCATTCACTTTACCAAGGTCACTTTGGCTGTTGTTGATAAGACTAGATGGTAGGTGGACAGAAGAAGAAGCAGGAAGATCAGTTAGGTGATGACTGCAATAATTCAGAGAATAGAACATGGTGGCTTGGACAGGCAGGTAGTGGTTAAGATGGCAAGAAGTCAGATTTTGGACATATTTTGTAGATAAAACCAACAGGATTTACAGATGAATTAGATATAGCAAGTGAAAGAAAGAGAGGAGTCACAGGCGACTCCAAAATATTTGGCCTCTGCCACTGGGTAGATGAAGTTTCTGTATTAATGGCACTCCTAAGTGTTTGAGCAAATTAGGAGACACAAGAGACTAAGAGGTGATCAAGGACACTGGAGAAAATCCAAGAGACCCAGAAGTAAAGTGAAGACGAAAGTATTAGAAGAATAAATGATCAACTGTATGAAATGCTGCTGATAGGTCAGGTAAGATAAGGACTGCAAAATAGCTGCTAGACTAAGTTACACAGATATCATTGGTAACCATGACAAGAGTTACCTTAGAGCAGTGAGGGAATCAAAAGCTTGACTGTAGTGAGTTTAGGAGAGAATGGAAGAAAAAAAAAACTGAGACAGCAAGAACAAGACAAATATTTAAATGAATTTTTAAGGCAAGAAGTAGGGTCCTAGCTGAGGGAGAAGCAAAGTGGAAGATGATTTTTGTTTTTAGATAGGAGAAATAAAAGCATGTTTAAGTTGAGAAAGGTCCAATGGAGAGAGAAAATTTGTTGATGCAATAGAAAGAGGGAAGGCTTCCTGGGAATCAATCAGGAGGAATGGAAGTTTTTGCCCAAGGAATGAAGTGGCCATGGATGCAGTGAAGAGAGTTAATCCGCAAATCCAAAAAAAGAAGGTGGCTTGCATGAGCACAGGTGCTGGTAGGTACATAGGTGCAGTGGTGGGGACTTGAGGAGGTCATCTTCTGAGTGCCTCAATTTTCCCATTGGAATAGGAAGATCGTGGCTCACTGAGACTGAAACTGGGGAAGAGGTGAAGGAGGTTTAAAAGGAGAGGGAAGGTATGCAATTGTCATGGATCAGAGCAGAAGAGTGAATGGCCTGGGACTGCTAGGCAGCCTGGAGCCCACTTGTGCTTAGCAGTCATGAGTCTAAAGTCAGGCAGCGTGACTCGGTGCTTTTCTCCAGCAGGTTCAGCTGTGTGGGTGCAGCAGAGTAGGTAGAGGGTCGGATTTAACCGGGGATATGCTTCTGCCCCGGTGAATAATTGTTGCAATTAAACTTTCAGATCCCAGCTGTGCCAAGGGGCATGCCAGCTACGGCTAAGGAAAAGGTGACATGGCAAGAGGAAAATAACATTTACTGGAGTCCTACTCTATGTTTTAGGAGCTTTGAATTTCATGTAATTCTCACAACAACCCTGTGAAGTAGATATTTTCCCATATTACATGTTAAGAAACAGAGACTAAGAGAAATTAAACAATTTGTTCCAAGATAATACAACGAGAAAGGAGAGGACCATGGAGAAGAGCACAGATTTTTCTGAGACCCACATAAGTTGGACTGGAGGGGACATTTGGTGCCGTCTTCTGGGGAATATCACTGGCTCAGGGTCCAGGCTGTGGCTGAGTCAGCTGGCCAGACACCAGGACACAGCTTCCTGCCATCAAAACCCCAGGTGGCAGACACAGTCACCAGTTTGGCTGGGAATACGTGGCGCCACCACTCACAAAACCACTCATTTGCTCCTATAAAACAGTCATCACCTAGCAGGATGCCAAGAAAATCAATCATGACTAAACTCCCAATTTGGTTTGATTCACTGACCACGTGTAGACATGATCATAATGTTTGGTTATCATTCTTCATAATAATCACCCTCAGGTCTGCAGGAACTGTGGGCCTGACCACATCACTGATGTTTGGGTGAATCTGCCTTGAATCTAATTTCAGTCTTAGGAACAGATTGTTTCGTTCATGGGTGATCCCTAATTGCAATAGGGGGTTTGCTAGTCTCTTAGAACTGGAAGAGGTTTTAAAGATAATTGTGCCCAGCCTCCTCATTTTACAGCCCTAAGAATCTTAATGTTATATAAAATGTAGATATGTTATCCTGTCTTAGATACTGACTTCATTATGAGGATACACATGGGAGAAATCCTTCTCAAGTCTAAATGATTTTTTTCAGTATGCATATCTTACGAACCAGTTTTTTTTTCCTTATATGGACACTGTTTTTTGCAAATAACGTGTACTCAATAACTGCTTATTAAATGTTAAATTGGGGCCAACGGGAAGGAAGCCATGGCACATAGAAAAATTGTCAGGAGAATTTCACATCCCCGGCAGTCTTTCTCCCGGACCAGGGCTTCATGTCCCTAAATGGGGACAGTATGGAAGAATATGAGGACAGGTGGTAGATTTCAAGAAAAAATAAAAAGCCTATCAAGGTCATTGTAGCTGTGAGACAGTCTTACTGAATCCCCAACCCCAAGTCAGCTTCAAGACCTACAGCTCCAATTCTGACTGTTAAAATGCTATTGTTGGACATTAAGTCAGAGACATGAAGGGGGAATCGAGTGCTGAGCAGCAGGTGAATAAGGTCAGAAACACTTTATTTTAATCTGACTAAACATATTAAAAAATCTTCTCAGTAAAGAGAGAAAGGGGTATCAAAATGGAACATCAAGGATGATTTAAGGACAGAAAATTGTCCTTCTTTCATTAAAAACTTTACTATATTTTACCTGTTTATCATCTATTATTTTCAAGTTTCACTAGAGGTATAAATTAGGTGTACTCCTTCTTAGAGTTAGAGTCCAGTAGCAGACAGATGAGATTTACACAAATTATCCTACCACAAAGCCATGTATGGTGAATGCTGCAGAAGTAGTGTAAACCAACTGGTGAAAGAATTCAGAAGCACTTTTACAGTTTATCTAAGCTAATTTTTACAATGGCTCCTCAAGACAGTATTATTATCCCTATTACACAGATAAGGATACTGGGGATCAAAAGGTTTAAGTGAAGTGCCTAACATCCTATGACTGAAATAGATACTTCTGGAGGTTCAGAGAGTGAAGGACTGGCTCAGCAGTGACAGGGTCTGTGAAACAGGAGGAAAGAGGGATATGATGCGATGGAGAGTCCCAGTTGGGAAGACCCTGGTGGTGACAGAACTCTGAGTGATGATAAGGTAGGTCTGCACAGTGACCTGCTGGTGAATGTTGACAGTGGAGTGGTGATAACTGCTCTTGGTGATAAGGGGTTCAGGAAATGTGAGGTGAGGTCAATAAGTGGGTCTTCAACATGGATAGTGAGGGTAACTCGGGCATTAGGTGAACTCTTACGTCATTCTGAAAAGTGGAAATGCACTATGGAGATCAGTAGACAGTGACAACAAAGATGTAGAAAAGCTTAACTCACCAGGATTATAACCTACATCGTAGAGTCTGATTAAACCCATGGCACATCAAATTTAGCCAATGTGACTATTTATGGTTCATTAAAATAATCACATCAGGCTGATATTACTGGGTTTCCAACACTCCAGGAATTAGGGAGCTACGTGGTTGCTATATTGAGCCAGATTATTTTGGAGGAGCTGATTTGGTGTGGGTGCTATTGTCGTGGTTTAAGCTTTCCCCTTCTGATCACATGGGATCTCAGGCAATGGTGGGGTCCTCAGTCCTTGGTTTCCTTCCTTTGCCATTTATCACATTGTTATTGGCTTAATTGTCTGTCTTCCCACCCTAGACTATTACTTTTTGTGGCCAGAAACTATGTCTTTCTTACAAATATTTTCCTCAACATTGGCATAGTTCTTAGCACATAGTTAGAGGTCGATAAATGTTGTTGAATGAATGAAGTAATATTTGAGCTGGGTCATGAAACATGAATAAATATTAAGCGGTCTACTGGAGTAGAATACAGGGAGATAGGAACCATCTCACCCAGAGAGGGTGTTGTGGTAAAAAGTTTGAAGGACTAACATATCAACACATTCAGGATGGCTGCAAAACATACTGGGTGGGAATATTGGCTTTAGTGTCAGACGCCTGGGTTCAAATCATACTTCTGTTCCTAAACAGCTCAATGATCTCAGGCTACAATTCAGAAGAGAGAGTTAAAAATTGCTGGAGCCTCACCCAGATTCCAGCGAAGGGCCAAAGAGAAGGAATCAAGAGTGGCTATATTATCCATCTGATATTCTCAGTGCCTCCATGAGACAGATAAGACTGATGTTTTTGCTTACTAACAGATATTTTATTTTCTGAAACACATTTGTTGGCACTCATTTTGGGACTACACTTAATCCGGTGTTGGACAAACAGAGACAGGTAGACTTCTAAAATGATCTAATATTATACCACACAAATCAGCAATCAATTTTGTATAAACTCTAATAAAATTTTATAAAATTCATAACAGAACAAAATTCCATCATGAGGCACTATAAAACTCAAATTAAATAATATGCATAAGAGCACTTTAAAACTGTTATCTGCTATACAAAAATCATTTGTGAGACCCAATGGCATGGTGGAAAGCTTACGTGAAGCTAGAAGACTCGAGCAAAATTACCAGCTCTATCAAATAGTAGCTATGTGGCATTCAGAAAGTTACATTAACTCTGTGAGCTTCAGTTTTAAGGTTGTCAGTAATACCCACCTCATGGGCGTTTTGTGATGAGCAATAGAAGTAATAAGCACGAAAGTGTTTTGTTATTATGATTATGCAAATTTTAATAAATATTTTGCTAAAGAGGGACAATTTTTCATTTCCCTGACAAAAAGGAGAGTGAAGTTATGATAATAGTGTCTGGCAGGTGATACAAATTTTTGTGGTTGAAAGTCAACATGATACTGAGACAGTCTTACATCTGGATGCTGATTCAGCCAGTTACAAGCTGTTGTGTGAATTGGGGATAGGTTTTACCACCTCATTAAGTCTTGGGTCCCTCTCCTGCAAAATAAGGAATAATAGAGCCCACTTTGCAGGGGTTTTGTGAGAAGGACAAAAAAATTAGTGTAAAGTATCTGGAACAAAAGAGATATTCAATGAGGATGGCTGCTATTATCATTATTATTTTATTCATCACCACCACCATCATCATCACTTTACATTTTTTCCCTTTTGCAAATTTCAACCAGGGCAGTGGTAGAGAAAGAGTCCTATTCCCAACCAGCAGCACAAGTGGAGACTGAATTTCTTACAAATCTCTTGATCTACTGAGCAGAAACCTCTCTTTAGAGTCTAACAGATTTGTCAGTTTCTTCACTATGCTATTGAAATCCTCCTAAAGTTTGTAGATTCCATTTCTTTGTATTAAACATGGAAGCCAATGAGAATCAAATTTTGTCAATGCAAAAGTGACCTGGCTTCACTAAGATAAGCAGCCTGAAATAATCAAGGTAGAAATTCATTCAGAGATCTCAAGGTCAATGTTTACTTTTGTACAGTGTTCTGAGTTTGATTTACTTATTGGAGGTCATTATGTAGAAGGTGCTAAATAAATAGGAACTATCGTTTTGGCAGTCTTAATGACTGCTACTTCAGTGTTTGAATACTGAACAATATTCAGAGTGTAAGCAATTTAATAAACTAGCAATTGCTCATGCAAGGGCAATTACCCCCATTTTGGTTTAATTATTAATGTGGGTTTTTTAGAATCCCAACTTCAGCAGGCAATCTTGTTGTAATGAAAAAGAAAGTACAAAATGTTACATGTTATGATGATATAATATGATCATTTTATTTATATTATGGAGCACTTAGGAATATTCAACTAATAATATCTCTTGAGTTCCTAAAATTTTGTCTTTATCTATTGGGAATGCCAGAGCTGGAAAAGCCAATTCTGTACAGGTAGAGTTATAGAGTAACTTAAGGAGCCCTGGATGCTCTGTGACCTCATGTATTTCTTTCAGAAACCTACTATGGTTTTCGCAGTCCCATTGTTAAAGGGAATTTGTGCAAGGAAGAATATGTTCCTGAACCACTTAGTGCTATATGGGAGAGTGAATCCTGAAGAAACTCCGTCTTGGGAGACTGGAAACACTAATATTTGGAGGTTAGAGTGTGAAGTGGGAAGGATATCAAAAGGCAAAGGGAGAAACCTTGAAAACCAATTCTGCCTTCTTAATAAGATCATATAAAGCATCTTTAAAAGTAGACTAAGGTGTGAAAAAGCATTTGCCCTAGACACCACTATGGCACCAGGGGACACATTCAGACCACAGTACTGGAACCAGTTTCCTACCATGACTGCCCCATCAGGCCTCTCATTCCTGATGACCTCAGTCGTGACTAGAAGTCCAAGCCTCCTAGGCTGTTCATCACCCTAACTCCAAACTACATGCTTTCTGCATATTTGCTAGTCTGACCCAATTCTTCTCGCCTCCTGCTCCCTTAAATCCTCTTCCCTGCCTTCTGGAACTGTCATTCTGTAACCAAACAACTCTCTAATATGACAGAATATCATTTCATTCCTCTTCAGGAAATTGTATTTACTGAAAAATAACCATATCCCAAGTCCCTACCTCCTGATGGTGCTCAGGGCAAGCTGCCCCAGGAAGCACCACTCTAGTATGCGGATTATTTCGAGCTGAAGACAATAAGGACTCAGAGAGCTCAGGAAAAATATTTGAGTTTCCCCTCCCAAACTGCCTAAAGAATTTAAAACCAAAAAATCTGTTTTAGGAAGGGGTTATTATCATGACTGCTATAAAAGATAATTTAGGATAGAGGTTACAATAGAAAAGGCACCAACAAGCCCATCTTATCGGGAGTCCTGTCTCTCTGGCCACATTCTTTGGATGGCCCTGCGAGGAGTTGTCAGACAATCATTTACAAGGGAAGTCTCCATTTGTAAAGGTATCTCCCTCTCTGTATTGAGAAAAAGGGGGGGTGAGCTCATTTCTAGTAACTTATCAATGTGGAAGATGAGGCCTTGGGGCTGTATAATAAACCTTACTCTTGTTTACTGTGCTTTAACGGTAATCTCCTGTAACTGACTCCCCCACCCCCAAAATCCTCCTTTGTCATTGGCTGAAAATGATATTTAAGACGAGAATTTCTGCTACTGTGTTGAGAAACGCAGTGTCCCTGCTTTGTCCCATGTATACATGTTATTAAACTTGGTATTATTTTCTCCTGCTAACATGTCTTGTTGATTATTTGGCCAGCCAGAAGAACCTTAAGGCAAAGGGCAGAGGTAGATTCTCCCTCTTCCCCCGACACTCCCCTACAATATATCCCAAAGTAAGATTGTATATCTTGTACTGGCAGACCAGGAGGTAGGATTAGTTCTTCTTGTTCCTTATAACTAACTCCATTTCTGTTCTTCTTATAAAAATCTCTCCTCCTCTGAGAAATCATGCTGCTTCACTTTTTATTTCTACCGGTATCCTATTAATGTGCCCTCATTCATTGAAATCTTGCTCACAGTATTGCTTTCTAACCTAACTCTAGTCATTGTATTTGGCGCCATAGTCACGTGGATGATCCTGGCCTCGCAAAACCTTGTCCTTTCAGGTCCTTGAGCTCTTCATCTCCAAATACCATTTCCTCCACTCCACGTCAACCATTCTATCTGTATCTGTGCTCCATATGTCTGGAATCTAGACTCAGGAGCAGCCTCTGTCTGAAACATATTGGATTTGTGGAAAAACAATGACAACAACAACAAAAAGGGGCGTGGTGGCAAGCCATACCCCCTTTGTGGGATGAGTGGCAGAACCATAGGATGGTTCTTAAAGCTGCTACTCAATAATGGCCAATGTCACTTCTGTTCACATTCCATTGACCAAAGCAAGCAAGTCATATAGCTAAACCTGACTCAGTAGGGCAAGGAAGTTGTCCCTCTCACAGGGAAGCACATGAGACGAAGCAAGGCACACGTAAGGGGAAATAACGTATAATGTTGACACAGACAGGACATTACATAATTAAAAACAATAGTATAATCTCCCACACTATCCCTTTTCCAAAACACATATTTTATCATTGGAAAAATCTTTGTCAGTGCTAAAATTTTGAATACTAACCTTCATCTCTCCTACATCAACTTCTTATCCTACCGACTTTCTTGTTCTATTAGCACTACTATAATAATTCGACATCATCATGACTTACATAACATTGTTTCATTACTTTCTCACTATCTTGTAATCCACTTCCCTTTTTGTCGTGTTTAGAAGGCGTGGTCCATAATAACAACAATAAAAATAATAGTAAGAGGAGACATGTACTGAGCACTTACATATCCTAGGCACTGGTCCAAGCACTTCACATGTATTAACATGTTTAATACTTGCAACAACCACAAAACGTAGGAGTTCTTACTACCTCCATCTTTCTGATGAGGAAAGTGAGGTGTACATATGTTAATACTAGGTCCAAGGTCACAAATGTAATAAAAAGAAAGAAGATACATTTTTAACCACTATACAATATTGTACAATTACTGCCTTGTATAAACCCTCAACTCCCTTGTTCCCAGTGGGGACATCAAGGAGTGTCTTGGGGGTAAGCTAAAGAATTTTCATTTACCCGCCTCCCAGCTACCTCAAATAAATATGCTATATAAGTAAAAACAGTGTGGCTGTTATGCAGATGTAGCATCAAAACAATTCCCATGGCCCGAACCTACCCACAATACTCATATCCTACCCCCACTCTCCCAATCTGCAATGCCTCTTCCAAGCCCGTCTCATATAGACATTCTGGAGCTGCCACTAGTTGCCGTATCTCTTATCATATCTCATAAAAACAAGTAAAACAGAAATCAGTCTTGTGTTAACTCAAATAACCATCTTCTCTTTGCTACTCATCAGAAACTTAACAGTGATGGAGAAAATCACACAAGTAGGCTAAAACATTTCATGTTAAATCATGATCTCAAATTTAGTTTTACTCTCAACACTGCCTGACACATCTACTCCAGGTTTCCTGGATCTCCAAGAGAACTGTTTCTCTATTCTCTTCTCTCCTCATAAGTCATACCTCTCCTTACCCTTGCCCCTCATTCTCAGCTGAAGACCTCAACTCATACTACATGTAGATATTCTAAATTGTCATCCAGGAATTCTTGGTGACCTATCATTGCATCTACAAAACCACCTGCATCTATGCCTATTTTTTCTTTCTTCCTTCCAGTTACTGTGGAAGAATTTTCTTTTGCTTTTCAAAGCTTTGTCCTTCCACATGGGTGCTGAATCCCATCCTCTCTCAGCTTCCCAAGGAGTCTACTCCTTCAGGCATCTCTCCTCTTTGGCACCATAAAACTCTTTATTCCTCTTTAGTGGAAAAATTCAACATACAGAAATTCTCTGTTTTCTCTCATCCTAAAATAACTCTCCTTTGACCCATATCTTCTCCACTCCTCTTCACAAAGTGCTCACAGATATTGTCTATATTCTTTCTCTACTTCCTCACCACCCCTTAACTCTTCAAACCACTCTTATCTGACTTCTGCCCCACCATGCCACAGAAACCATGACTGCCAAGTTTACCAAAGACTGGAACTGGTAGCTACTTCTCCTTCCTTATCTTATTTCCTTCTTTATAAAATGCTTTCTTGGGTTTGTGTTAATCTCTCTCTTTGGCTTTCCTCTTGCCACAACAGTTTTTCTTATTCAGTATCTTTTGAAGGTGGCATCTCCTTTACTTGACTTCTAAAAACCAAAGTTTATGAGCATCAGATCCTGGACCTTTTTTCTTCTCATTTCTGTCTACATAATCTAGCTGAGCTCTTCCATTCATATGGTTTTAAATACCATTTGTGTGTTAACAATTCCCCTATTTATATTCTCAGCCAATACTGCTCCTCCGTATTTTCTTGTATAATCAACGATTAACGTGATATCTCCATTCTGAGATCTTATGGTTACCTAAAACTCAATATATTCCAACTTGAGTCCTTCAGTCTGCTCCTCCTTCACCCATGTCTATGTCTCTGTCAATATTTCTCATCTCCTTACATAGAACCAACCATCTAATTGCTCAAGATAGAAACTTGGTTTCATACTTGACTTATTCTTCTCTATCATCCCAAACTCTAATTGATCAGCATATCCTATATTTTCTCTTTTTAAATATACCTAGAACATACCCACTTCTCTCAGTCTCCATTAGCTTAGAGTAAGCTACTGAAATCTCCTACTTAGATTATTAAAATAGTTTCTCTATGACTCTCTCACATTCTATTCTTGTCTCCCTAAATACTATGTCTCACACAGTAGATAAATTAATGAAAATACAGCTTACATTTACTTTTTCAGATTAATTTAAAAAACTCTTTACTCCTTACCATTCCTTCATGATCAGGCTGCTATCTAACTCTCCATCCTCATTTATGGTCGCTCTCCCCTTATGCAATATTCTTCAGCCTCTTTTTACTTCCTTGAACATATAAAGTTCTTTCCTGCCTCAAAGACTATCATACCTTCTGTCTGAAATATTTTTCTCTACTCTTCACGCATGGTTAGCTCATTAGTCTCTTTCAGGTCTCTGTTTAAATGTCTTAAATGCCAAACATAATTTTCTACTTAACCCACCTAGGTTCCCACCTTTCATTCCAGGCCCCCATCAGGGTTATTCTGTTGCATCTTCATCTCTTTCACAGCTTTGTTTGATTCATTAATACGTAATAGCTGCCTCCAAAAGCCTGATACATAGTAGAAGCTCAGTAAACATACACTTGTTGAATAAATATAAGAATTTTATTTCAAGTTACGTTATCCAAATCTCAGTTTCCTCATATTTAAAATGGGAGAATTATTACTTATGATTATGGTAATAATTAATAATTTTAATAAGGGTGAAATTCCCTAAAATGAGACAAAAAACAGCTACAGGACAGCTACAAGTTGAAAAATTCCCAAAACTCACACAGGTTGGGAGATGTTTTCATTCCAACCAGACAAAGTACACAGACTTCACCGAATACTTGAAATATTCAGAAGAGATATATGAAGGATCATGCCTTAGTTTTAGGCCTAAATTAGTCCCAAGTAAAGGTTACTACTCTAGATCTACTCAGCAAAGGAAAAGAAAAAGCCTCAAAAAGATAAGTCTGACATGCAAGTAACTTAAATATCTGGCAAAACAAAATCAACACACTTTAAAGTAAAACATCAAAATCCTGACACTAAAAATTATAACATGACAATATCCAGGATCCAATAAAAAAATACTAGGCATACAAAGAAGCAGAAAATACAACTCAGAATCAGAAGGAAAAATTAGTCAATAGGAACAGACATGGAAATGACAGACATGGATTTTAAAACAACTATCATAAATATGCTCAAGGATTTGTGGGAAAACATGAACATAATCAGGAAAGAAAGGGAAACTATAAAAAAATCAAATGGAATTGTAGAACCATAAAACATAATAATTGAAATATAAAAACTTCAGTATGGGCCTAATACCATGTTAGACATTCCAGAAAGATCAGTGAAACCAAAGCACAGCAATAAGATCTATCCAAACTGAAGCACAGAAGGAAAAAGGACTGCATGAAGATAAGTAGTCTGTATGACCAGTAGGACATAATTAAGCATCTACCATACATGTAATTGGAATCTCAGAGAGGGAGCTGAGAAAAATATTTGAAGAAATAATAGCCAAAATTTTTCAAAAGTAAAGCAAGCCATATACTCTCAGATACATGAAGCTTAAGGAACATCAAGCAAAATAAACACAAATAAAATCACATCAAGATACATCCCAATCAAATCTCTGAAAACCAATGATGAAGAGAAAATCTTCAGCACCCAGAAAAAGAAGATACATAATGTACAGGGTAACAAAAGTAGGAATTACTAGTAACTCCCAATTAGAAAAAAATGCAAACCAGAAAACAATAGAATGACATCTTTGAAGTACAAAAGACCAAAAAAAAAGCCTATCAATCTAAAATTCTATACCCAGTAAAAATATCCTTCAAAAATGAAAGCAAAATAAAGACCTTTTCAGACAAACAAATCTGAGAGAATTCCTCACGTCAGACCAGAAATACAAAAATGTTAAGAAAAAATGTTAAACAAAATTCTGAAAGAAAATGATACCAGATAGAAACTCTTATCTACTCAAAGTGAAACATAGAGTGCCAGAAGGGTAATGTGTAAATGTAAAACACTGAACAATGTTTAACTTTTTTCAAATAATAATTGATTATTTAAAACAAAAATAATAGATTTTGGAGTTTATGACATATGCAGAAGTAAACAGGATGAAAACAGCAATACAAAAAAATTAGTGCGGGAAGCGAGGCAATATAGTAAAGTTTTTATGTTACATCTTACCTGGTATGATAATGTTTGAAATTAGAATATGACAAGTTAAAGACAAAATTGTAAATAATAGAGCAACAACTAAAAACTAAAACAAAGTAGTATAGTTAATAAGTCAATAAAATAAAATGAAAGCATATAAATATACAATTAATTCAAACAAAGCAGGAAATGGGTAAAACAGAAGCAAAGAACAGAGAGGAAGAGAAACAAAATAGCAAATGACAGGAAACTCATCTATACCAATGATTACATTAAATTTAACTTTGTGCTTCAAAGGACATTTTTAAGAGAAAAGACAATCCAGAGAACAGAAGACAATACTTGCAAATTATATATCATATAAGGGACTTATGTCCACATAAGGTATTTGTATTCAGAATATATAAAGAATTCTTACAATTAAACAATATAAAGACAAATACCTAACTAAAAATTGAGCACGGTTTTTAAAAAGACATGTCTCTACAGAAGATAAAGAAATGGCCAATAAGCACATAAGATGCTTAACATCATTAGTTGCTAGGGAAATGCAAATTAAACCCACAATGAGATGTCACCTCACATCCCCAGGATGATTAAAAAAAAAAAGCAGGCAATATCAAGTGTCTTCCAGAACTCACAGAAATTTTTGGGAACCCTCATACCTTGCTGGTAGGATGATCAGTGGTGCAGCCACTGTGGAAAACAGTTTGACAATTCCTCAAAATGCTTAACTTAAGAGTTATCATATGATCTAGCAATTACACTCTTAATATATAGATAATATGTAATAACTATATATTATACATAGACCCAAGAGAAATTAAAACATATGTCCACACAAAAGTTTGTACACAAATTTTTGTAGCAACATTATTCATAGTAACCAAAAAAATGAAAATAATCCAAATGTGCATCAACTGGTGAATGGATAAACCAAATGTGGTATATCCCTAAAATGGAATATTATTGGCCATAAAAAGGAATGAAGTGCCGATTCATGATACAACATGGATGAACCCTGAAAACATCATGCTAATTGAAAGAAGCCAGTAACCAAAACACTAAAGACCACATATTATATTATTCCATAGTAACAGAAGGCAGACAACTGGTTGTCTAGAGGTGGAGGGTGGCAGGCAGGCTGTGGAAGGGAAGAGAGGTGGAGAAGGAAAGAATAGCATGTGACGCTAATGAATGTAAGGTTTCTTTTTGGATTGATGAAAATGTTCTAAATTTAATAGTAGTGATAGTTTCACAACTCTGAGTATATACTAAAAATCACTAAATTATGCACTTTAAAGGTTAAACTTTATATATGAGTAAAACTGTTATAAAAAAATATACATATATAGGGGCCTTTAGCCAGAACTGAGAACACCTGGCAGAAATGGCTGATATAAGGACAGAGAAGTTCAAAAGGACCTTGGCTTACTAAGAAAGACTTTGGATTCCAAGCCATGCTCTAAACCAGCTTTTTACATGTGTGCTTGCTTATACATCTAGTCATGTATAATAGACTATTAAAAAAAAAAAAAAACAGTCCTGGAAAATGGAGAAATGGAGAGGAGAGCTAACAGGATCACAGGAAGAGATTGCTAATGGACAGTGTCCAGTTATTTTCAAAATAGTGCCTCTTTGATTAACAAGCATGGTGAGAATCACAGGTGCCTACAGGAAATGAATTCTAGGTGTTTCCTTGCAGTCTAAGATAAATGACAGAACAGTGATTTGAAGAAAGGAGAACAGCCTTGTTTTGCCTTTTAGGGGAAAGGGCATTTCAGCTATTCATTTCTGGACTCTAGGAAGGCCATGATGGAGGAGAGGAGAGACGAGTAGTTCAGCTCTGGTGTTTGGTCCAGTTTCAAATCTTGACTCCAGCATTTATTAGCTGTGTAATTCAGAAGTTACACTTTCTGAACCTCAGCTTTTTCATTTGTGAAATTTGAATAACAAAATTCATTTCATGGAATTCATATGTAAATTAAATGAGATAATAGATGGGAATTTTCACACACACTGTCTACACGGCAAGCCATCTGTACCTTCTGCACTCTCTCTATTTGTTTCTCCATTATTTATTTCCCAAATATTTATTGAACATCTACTCTGTGGAGGGCACTGCGGGATACAGAAACTCCCCAAATGCTGGGGAATGTTTTGGGTAGAATTCATAGGACACACCTCTGGTGAAGCTTACTGCAGAGAGGGAACGTGTCTGATTCATCTTTTTATCCACAGTACCCAGCAGAGTGCCTGGTGAATAACCTGTATCTGTTAGATATTAGCTGAATAATTGAATGGATTATTTGAAAGAAAATTCAGCAATTTTCCTATTGCTTAAAACTTGAACATTTTTTTTTCCAGTGCAGAGCTAACTTGGAAAAAGTTATTCCACATAACTCAGATGCTAGGCCAATCTTTCATGGGAAATAATGTAAGAAATCGAGGGATCCTGAGATTCAACTCACTCCTACACAAGCTGTCAAAACCAAGATGATTGCTGTCCCACGGGTAGAAATCTTGTGATGTGAAGACTGAGTTTTGGCTTCATCACTGTGGGTATGTTGTGTTGGACAGGTTATTTAGTTCTCTCAGCCTCAGTTTCTTCTTCTAAACAATAGGGACGATAATGTATACTTCAGGGAAATAACAATAGTATCTAAAGAATATGTATGACTGTTTTATATAACAAAAAAAATCTGTATAAATGTGAGATTTAATCATTATCATTATTATATTTTTATTAACTGTTTCAGCCTTTACCAGTTAACGTTGTCCAGAACAATTTTTCTATGTTAAGAAAGCTTTAAGTATAGCTTTAGAACAGTGAATATATATGTACATCAAAAAAAATGCTAAAATGCACAAGTAAAACATTTTTTTTTTTCTGGGTAAGATTAGCCCTGAGCTAACATCTGTACCCATCTTCCTCTACTTTATATGCGGGTCGCCACCACAGCATGGCTGATGAGTGGTGTAGGTTCCCGCCCAGCATCCAAATTCATGAACCCAGGCCGCCAAAGTGGACTGCGCCAAACTTAACCACTATGCCATGCGACCAGCCCCTAGTAAAACATTTTTAAAACATTAAATTTTTAAACAACCTGCTCACTATTATACAAAAAGTTTCCAAAAAAGTTAACTGCATACAAAAATTTTACCTAAATAACAGCATCTTCATTACACTAATTTAAACATGGTAAGAAAATCTCCTTTTCTCTAGTTAGAGGAAGTCTAGGTTTCTGTAACAGAGATATAACAAAAATGCAGAGAGAAATTTGTTTCTCACAGAACCGCAGAGGTGAGCATTCCAGGTTGGTGGGCAGCTACATTCCATGTAGCCATGCATGGATTACAGGTTCCTTCTATTCTATTGCTCCAGGGCGTTATCCTCCTCTACATAACTGGAGTAAGTTCAAAACGGTGGGATGGAAAGAGAACATAGAAGAAGGACTCCGCACTCCTAAGGCCTAGGCCCAGAATTGGCATATGATACAGAATTTTTCTTGTAAAGAATCTGTTGCGATCTACATTAGCAATGCTTGCACAATACTAGAGGAAAACCAGGGTACAAATACATGCACGACATGAGGATAACAAGTGCTACCTTTTATTCAGTGCCCTGTGTATACATTTACTCCTCACAACAGTCCTGAGACATATTATCCTGATATTACAGGTGAAGAGACTGGGGACCAGAGTGACACTAACTTCTCCAAGGTCATGCAGATAAGAAGTGACAGAGCCAGTCACACTGGTCTGTCTGATCCACACGTCATACTCTTTCCCCTACACCTTCCTGCTTCTCATTAGCCACAAAAAACTTAGGCAACTGCTGTCGGATCTAGACTCTCAAAAAGCATCTTTTCACTTAAATATGCAAGAACTTTATTTCCTTTCATTTTATAGCTCCTTACAATTTACGAACTGGTTCATGCTTGATCTCATTTGCTTTTCATAACTGAGCGAGGCCAACAGAATATGCATGATTATCTCCATTTCTTAGATGAGGAAGGGGAGGGTAAAAGTATTCAAATAACTTTCTCAAAGAAGGAACAAGCTCACTGTCCACTATCCTGATCCCAAGTCAATGAATATTTTTTAAACAGCATAAATTGTATGTTATACTGATATTGGTTACAATAGGGTTTTACTTGTAGGATCATTATAAGATTAATATGATGATGAAGCACATAGAGAACTTGGAGCAGAGGCAAGTTCTAGGAGCCACGGAATTCAAGAATTAGGAGTAATATTTAAAATAGAATTGACTAGCTTTTAGGAAGCAAAACAGAGTGTGGCCAAAACTGGCTTTGTGTATCAACGTAGAACAAGAGAAATTGATTTTAAATTGCAGCAGGCAAAAAAATAGCTGTTTCAAGAAAGGACTTTTACACCAACGCCAAAAAAAACAACAACAGAGTTTAACATTGTGTTGAATCCTCTTCCCTGAAAATCTCTAACATAAGATCAATGAACTAACTAGACCACATCTGGGATAGTTGGGTAGAGTCTTGCCCAGAGTCTCAAAGCTGGAGCAGAGGTTCTTAGGCCGCACCCTCCCGTGAATCAGAGGCCTTTGGGGTGGAGAACCACAGTCTGTGTTCTGGTCATAATTATGCTCCACAGAAGCCATGTAACCTTAAGCCAGGCACTGAATCCCACCGAACCTATCTTCTCAACTAGAAAAATCTGATAGCAATCCTTGCCCTGCATCTCGCACAGGATTGTCATCAACCACAAGTGAGACCACCTATGTAAGGGGACTTTGTGAACTGTAAATGATTTCACAGTCACATTCATATTCCATATGTCAACTTTTTATAATTTCACCAATAGTCAGTACACTTTGCTTTTTACATACATAATTGCCTCCCATACTAGATCTCATTTTAATTTCTCTTTTCATTTAAAATACATAGTTTGATGTTATTTTACATATGTTTGCTTAGAAAAATCAAGAGATTTTCTTCAAAAATCAAGATTTTTCTAAACTTGGTCAGGACATTGAGCAGACTGGAGAGTTTTTGCCTGTGCTCTAATTGCCAGAGACAGTTCAAACTCACGCCTAGGTCTGTCCATTTCCTAGGGTTTTGGATTACTCTAGCCCTCTGTGAACTGCTATCTCATCATTAGTATTGGTTGCTAAATTGTTTTAGGCTCTGCTCTCTAGCATTACCTTTTCCCTATTGATGTGTCTTTCTGAATTGAGGTGGCACAGGTCCCCTTTCTTCATGTTAAATGGCCCTATAAAAATTGAATTTTCTATGAAAATATTCCAGGGAGTGTGAAAATCAAGGCAGACTTAAGACTAAGGCATTACTGCAGAATTTGATATTAGAAGGAATCTTATAAAAGGCAAGACAACAGAGAAGAGGACTGTAGGGCCTTCCATCAGCTTTAATGCAGCGCCAGCAGATTCAATGAATGTGTTCAGAGATGTGGATAGGAAATGGGTCCGGTACTGAGATTCCATCCTCGATGGCTATTCATGCAAAATATCTAGGCTTCATACATCATTACTTTGCATTTCTCAATGCATTAGTAACTATTTTAGAATTATAATTCAGATCATTTTTGTTATCTAATAATTAAAATCAAGAAATTAAAATATAGGGGCCGGCCTGGTGGCACAAGTGGTTAAGTGCGCGCGCTCCAATGCGGCAGCCCGGAGTTCGCCGGTTCGGATCCCAGGTGCACACCAATGCACAGCTTGGCAAGCCATGCTGTGGCGGTGTCCCATATAAAGTGGAGGAAGATGGGCACGGATGTTAGCCCAGGGCCAGTCTTCCTCAGCAAAAAAAGAGGAGGATTGGCAGATGTTAGCACAGGGCTGACCTTCCTCACACAAAAAAAAAGAAATTAAAAGTATAATCCAACCTAGTCAATTTAAGAAACAAGCAGAGTTTAATGTGAAGAAGATAAAGTTTTTACTAAAAGGTAGAGGATACAGTATTGGGGGAATAAACAAAGAAAAAAGTAAAACAAATTTTCTTTTCTCAAAGAGATTTTTCTTTCAAGGACACAGTTCCAATTAGACGTCGTCAGCTCTTTATCTCAAGATATCTTTGATTGCTACATTATTCGCTGCTAAAAAAAAGAACAAAACAACTATGCTTGAAATTTGAGATGGGTCCATGACATCAGCCATTGTCCCTACTAAATGCGTGCAGAGTCCTGTTTTCTTCCCCTTCTCCTTCCATCACACAGCTGGGCAGATGCCCTTTGCAATTCTGGCCATCCCCGTCACACTTAGGTTCTCAATTCACATTTTTCTAGGCTGTAGAGATCCACCAAAATAGTGTGGTGATATAGATCTATAATTTCTCTTTCTTTCCCCATTTATCTAAAAATTAATTCCCTTCTTTCCTTTTCAAAATTTGCACTTAAAATCACACTAAAAATCTTCTCTACTCTTCTGCCTGTATCTTTCGACGTTTCTCAACTGTCCTGATTTTTACATTTCAGGAGAAAAAAATGCTCCCAGTTTTCTCTCACTCTCTTGTGCTCGTTCCCATACTTACATTTCATTTCTCTTCCTTGTCTTCTCTCCGCCTCCTCTCAAGGTTCCATAGAGAGGATGGGGCATCTCCTCCTCCCTCCAGAAGGGAAAAATACTCGAGTGAGAAGCACCTTCATCCTTCTTTCAGTCCCTACCTGCTCACCAACACAATTATCAGAGAAATGATTATCATATTATTGAGATCCGGGAGTACCTGACAGCCCAAGAGCAAAAAATAAAAAATAAAAATATAAGGTGCCGGCCCCTTGGTGTAGCGGTTAAGTGTGCGTGCTCTGCTGCTGGCGGCCAGGGTTCAGATCCTGGGCGCGCACCGACGCACCGCTTGTCAGGCCATGCTGTGGCGACGTCCCATATAAAGTGGAGGAAGATGGGCACGGATGTTAGCCCAGGGCCAGTCTTTCTCAGCAAAAAGAGGAGGATTGGCATAGATGTTAGCTCAGGGCTGATCTCCCTCACAATAAATAAATAAATAAATAAATAAATAAATAAATAAATAAATAAAAATATAAAACAATCTTGTTCTTTATCCCTCAAAACCAACCTGGCCTTCAGTGGAGTGAGCTTTTCTCTGCTTCCTGACCCTACGTCAGGTGGCTGGATCTCTTACCTGTGGGGGAGAACTGCTCATCTCTAGTTTCTCTCCCTGTGACTGGGGTGGGTACATTTGTTTTGGAGCAAGACGCAGAAGGTTCTGTCATGTTCACCAATCCAGCCTACCCAATTAAAAAGCTAATATTGCAGTCTCTATTTGGCTTCTCGTCTGCTCTTAATTGCTTAGAAGCCAAAACAGAACTAGTGAGTGATTAACATCCCCAAACAGTAACATTTCCTCTTCTTTTTCTATCTCTTTGCCTCTTAATCTTAATTAATTCTGTGCAGCATAATATGTGTCCTGAGCTTCTTTGTCCGAAAGAAGCTACTCAAAGCTAAATCATGGACATAAGGAAGAATTCAAAATAGCCCCCGAACAAGAATGTTCTGACCCTTTTTCTGTTAATGCATGAAATAAATAGAGAACATATTGTGGGTCTAGCATGACACCTGGCACACAGTAAGTACAAAATAATTATTTGTTGAAAGAATACCAACCACAGCAATATTTTTTTAAAAATATGATCAAAGATCTACACAGAATGGCATACAAGATTCTTTATATATTTTCCATCCCAGAGTACCATATTTCCCGATTTTTAAAAACTAATTTTTAGACATTTGTAAGTATTGACCATATGAATCTTACAGTTGAATTGGAAAGAAAATCTATATCTTAACTATTTGACCAGAGATCGTATTGCTAATCAGCCCATCATCAAAATGGGGCATATTCAACCTAATTGATGCAATATCTCACACAGCAGGGAGAAATTTTCCTGTCATCATTCATTCACTAACTGAACCTATATTGAGTTTCTACTATAAGCAAGACACTGCACTTGGAAATAACGTGAAGAATGAGACATTTTCTGCACTCAGGAGCTTACAATCTAATAGCAGAAATAATTCATATGTATAAATAGTTTTAATATAAGGAACCAGTTCGTGATATATACGATGTATTTTAAAAGAGTAGAAAAGTGGAAGCTTTAGGGGGTGTGCAAGCTCATCTACAGCCAGAGTAATTGGGTAAATCTCAGCTGGGAATTAAAAAGTTTTAGGGTAGAGCTGGGGAGAAGAGGAGTTCAAAAGAGGGCATACCATCAACAATGTAAAGAGAAGCACAATTCACAATAGCCAAAAACTCCAAGCAACCCAAATGTCTGTTATCAGAGGAGTGGATACACTGCGGTGTATTCATTTAATATAATACCACACAGCAGTGAAATTAATGATCCACCACTAAATGCAACAACATGGGTGAATATCATGTGTATAATTTTGAGCAAAAGAAACTAGACATGCAAGAGAACATGTTGTACACAATCCTGTTTATATAACCTTCCAAGAGGCAAAACCTATGGTGTTGCAATCGAGTTAGTGGCTTTGGGTAACAAGACAAAACAAAAAGTAAGCACAAAGATGAAAAACTCAAGATACATAAAGAGACTGGTAAGTCCACCTGGACTGGAGATTTAAGATAAATGTAGGGGAAGTAATTTGTGGAGACCAAGCATCTTGATAATAAAATAGTAAATGGAAAAAAAAAAAAAACAACGAACCGCCATGCAGTTATTAGGCATTCCCTACCTCTTCCCCACCAACAGCCCACTCCAACTCCTAAGCAATTGGTCATGATCCTGAGTTTGTGAGTTTAGGAAAAGGTATTTTGGACATGATGTTTGGGACATGATGAGTTAGGTAGTGTTTAAGGTTGTTTTATACTTTGAGACACAGTAATTAGTTGAAATACAGCTTGGCAGTGATGCAATTTATGTGAGTTTAGCAAGTCTCTTCTAATCCCAAGCTACATAGCAAACTGCACCTGATTATTTTGTAGAGAGGAGTCAGAAGATTCACTGGTGAATGAGAGGTGGGAGAGTTTTGTTCAATATTCCTGAGTTCTGTCAACTGTAAATCAGTGAGAAAATTGGAAGGAAAAGCAGCACGCTTGTAGTGCCTGGCATCTGTTAAGTAACTCCATCAATATTGTCTCCCTTCAGCAACCCTTTTTGAGCACCTACTATGTGCCAGACCCCATGCTGTGTTCTGGCAATACAAAGCCAAGTAAGACGTTGTATAAACTAAACAGACATTCTTCAGTGATGTTCAATTCAGCCTAGAATTGTCCCTAGACAATTCTAGAACAGTGTGATCATTAGAAAGATAGAGAATATCCAGGGGATTACAGGAGCCTGGTGGTGTCTGGGAGGGCCCTGCTGCTCAGAGTTACAAACATTGTTGCTTTGGACTAACGTCAGCTTGGCAATAGAGTCTTTCATAGAGCATTTGTAATAGGATTTTGCCTGTAATAGTGCAGAAAGGATTCGCCAAGCAAATTACTGGTGGAAACAAGGGAAGTGTTAGCCTAGCTAAGAATAAGGAGCTTTAGAAAAAACATTTGCATTCAGACAAAGAATATGCTAATTAGAACTGAATCTTATCCGCTCGTTAAAGCAGTTACAAGAATTTCCAACGTAGATACTTTGCTCCCCCTTTTCCTATTAACCATGTTACTAGAAGGACCTCAGATTAATAAGAACATATATATGTTTCACATTTTCAGCTCTACTTTTGGCGTCTCTCTTAAAATTCTGGACATTATAAACAAAAGAGGCATTCTGCAGGGACTTCGCAGCTTCTCTCTAGTATCTGCTTCTGCTCTGGTGCTGCCCATCTTAGTTACTGGCTGCCCAGTCCTCCAAATCAGAAGCCTGAGAGTCTTTCTAGACTCTTTCTGCTCCCTTACTCCAAGCAACCCACTGATTGAATCTGCTTTGTTCTGTCTTCCAATTATCTCAGGAATGAGCTTCCTCCTCTGCATTCCAAGTGCACTAGTTCCTAGCCCTCAGCATGTCTCATTGAACTTTTAACGTGAATTCTATTGCTCTTGTTAGTGTTCTTATCTCCTGTCTCTCCTGGCTTCAGCCCACTCTCCTCAAGTCCTCTTCTAAAGATAACTTACTAAAATGCAAATCTGATCTCATCAGCATCCCTTCAAAGACTATTGCCAGGAGAAGGAGAAGAAAGTTCAAATCAAAATGCTTAACAATAAAAAAAGTGGGCAAAGGATAGGAACAGATGCTTCTCAGGAAAGGAAAAGCAAATGTTTCTTACAGATTCACAATAAGAGAAAGGCATATTAAAACTACATGGATTCACCTGTCAGGTTGACCCAAAAAAAAAAGTTTTATAGCAAATTCTACTGGGGAATTATAAGGAACTGGCACATTCATACATTGCTGGTGGGAGTATAAATTGGAAGAATCCTTGGAGAGCAATGTGGCACTATCCCTCAAAATCATAAACACATGGACCCGCAATTCCATTTCTAAAATTTTATCCTATAGATACACACTCACACTGGAGAAATTACTCGTGTGCAAAGTTATTGGTTTTAGCATTTTTTTGTAATAGTAAAGGATTGGAAACACAAATATTCTTTAACGGGAGACTGATCAAATAAACTACCATATACCCACAAAATGGAATTCTATGTAGCTGTTTAAAAAAAAAAGAAAGAGTTTTGTATGTACCTATATGGAAAGATCTCTGTCCTATGTGGAACAAGGCAAGGTGCGGAGGAGTACAAAACTCACTTGTGATAAAAAGGGGAAGTACCCACACACACACATTTTTGTTTGCTTATATGTGATAAAACAAACTTTGGAAGGTTACCTAAGGAACAAATAGGAGTGGTTACCTATATTGTGTGTGTACTTTTCCTGGTATTTCTTTTTATATTTTTTGATTGGTGGATCACGTGAATGTATTACATATTCAAACAAACAAATTTATTTTTCAACTCATGCATTAGCATGGCAGAAATGCCCCTTCTTCATTTAGGCCCCACCTACCTCTTCAGGTTTGATCCTGTCTTTGCACCCCAACCACCACTTACACCAAGCCTCGTTAGTTATGGGAAACTGAACCTCTCATTAGTCTCTTTTCTCTTGTCTTGTCTGGTATACTTTGTCTCATACGAGCAGATTTTTCTGCATAGAATGCCTTCCAGCTCTCCTCTCTACTATTTTATCACCTCATCACAGCCTGGTTGGCCTCTTTAAGAATTTTCTCCCAGTAAAGAGTAACGGCTAGCATTCCCATATATGCTCAGTGTTCCTAGAATTTGCTCTAATACCACTGTTCTCATATGTGTTTATTGTGATCAGCCCATAGTCAACTTAGGACACAGTTCAGGGGCCACTCCTAGGGATGCTTGCCTGCCCTTCTCTAAAGAAGGTTCTTCTCCTTCTTCCCATAATATCCCCCAAAGTTGCAGCATTTAATCGCATCGTTTTTTAACCTTTTCCTTGTCTAGTTTCTCTAATAAAATGTGAAATCTCTAAAGGATGTGTTTTCTCTTAACAGTAATAACGGCTAATATTTATTTAGCACTGTCCATGATCTACGACAGCTCTATCCAAATAGAATTTTCTTTGATGATGCAAATATTCTTTATCTGTGTACAACGATACTAGCCACGTATGGCTATGAAGAGCTTGAAATGTGACGGAGTAATGGGATTTTTAATTTTATCTAATTTTAACCAATTTAAATTTAAATGACCATATGTAGTTAGTAGCTACAGTATTGGACAGTGCAGCTCTAGGGTCTGTGATAAGCTCTTTCCACACATTATCTCATTTAATCCTCACAAGAACCCTGCAAAGTGGATAATATTACTATCTCCATTTTATAGTTAAGAAAACAGAGACTTAAAGAGTATTAATGACTTCCTTATAATTACTCAGCTAAGAAATGGTGAATTTGGGTTTTAAACTCGTGTGTTCTAATGCCAGAGTCTGTGTTTTTAAAATTTGGCATAGCGGGCCGGCCCTGTGGCTTAGCGGTTAAGTGCGCACGCCGCTACTGGAGGCCCGGTTCGGATCCCAGGCGCACACTGACGCACCGCTTCTCCGGACATGCTGAGACCGCATCCCACATACAGCAACTAGAAGGATGTGCAACTATGTCATATAACTATCTACTGGG
This sequence comes from Diceros bicornis minor, assembly GCF_020826845.1. Lineage (NCBI taxonomy): Eukaryota > Metazoa > Chordata > Mammalia > Perissodactyla > Rhinocerotidae > Diceros > Diceros bicornis. The sequence goes on from NC_080743.1 coordinate 70,790,454, forward strand.
GCTTTGGGGAAAAAAAAGGAGGAGGATTGGCAATAGATGTTAGCTCAGAGCCTGTCTTCCTCAGCAAAAAGAGGAGGATTATGGGCCGGCCCGGTGGCTTAGCGGTTAGGTGCGCGTGCTCCGCTGCTGGCGGCCCAGGTTCGGATCCCGGGCGCGCACTGACGCACCGCTTCTCCGGCCATGCTGAGGCCGCATCCCACATACAGCAACTAGAAGGATGTGCACTTATGACATGCAACTATCTCCTGGGGCTTTGGGGGAGAAAATAAATAAATAAAAATATTAAAAAAAAAAAAAGAGGAGGATTAGCATGGATGTTAGCTCAGGGCTGATCTTCCTCACAAAAAATTAAAAAAACATAAGATAAAAAATAAAATTTGGCCTGGAGGTAGAACACAGTTACTAGTAGCAGGGTCAAAAATGTATTCACAGGGCTGGTCTGGTAGAATAGCACTTAAGTTCAGACACTCTGCTTCGGCGGCCTGGGGTTCACAGGTTCGGATCCCAGACACAGACCTACTCACCACTTATCAAGCCGTGCTGTGGCAGGCATCTCACGTACAAAATAGAGCAAGATGGGCACAGATGTTAGCTCAAGGCCAATCTTCCTCAGCAAAAAGAGGATGATTGGCAACAGATGTTAGCTCAGGGCTAATCTTCCTCACCAAAAGAAAAAAAAATGTATTCACATTATACTCAGGTGTGCAAACAAAATATAGATTCTTTTACTATTATTTTAAAATTTTTGTGTCAAGGCATAATATACACACACGAAAATGTAGAGTTCATAGGTGGTATAGTTCAATGAGTTTTGAAAAATGCACAAATTCAAGTCCTCTGCACACTATACAAATAACTTTCCAACACCCCACTGAGTTTCCCCTTATTCCTTCCTAATCAATCTCCACAAACCTCCTGCCCCTAGAGGCAACCACTCTTCAGATTTCCTTCACCACAGATTATTTTTATCTGTTCTAGAATTTCATACAAATGGAATCATTCAGTATGCATTCTTTTGTATCTAGCTTCTTCCATTCTCCATAACATTTTTGAACCTATTCACGTTGTTGTATCAATAGTCTGCTCCTTTTCATTACTGAGTAGCATTCCACTGAATGAATATACATAATTTGTTTATCCATTCTCCTATTGATGGATGTTGGGGTAGCTCCCAATTTGGGGCTATTATGAGTAAAGCTACTATAATCATTCTCATACAAGTCTTTTTGTGTATGCATTTTCATTTCTTTTACTAGGTGTCTGGAAGTGAAATTCCTGCATCACAGGGTAGGCACATGTTTAACTTCATACAAAACTTTCTACCTCATTGCGAAAGTAGTTGTACTGTTTTACATTCCAACAACAATGCATTAGAATTCTAATTGTTCCACATACTCACCATTATTTGAGTTTATTAGTCTGTAATTTGGGCCATTTTAGTGAGTGTATAATAGTATCTCATTGTGGTTTTAATTTGCATTTCCCTAATGGCTCAAAATATTGAACACTTTTTGTGTGCTTGTTGGTCACTTGAATATCTTCCTTTGTGGAGTGTCTGTGTCTTTTGCTCATTTTCCATTGAGTTGTTTGTCTTTTTTTATCATTTCACAGGAGTTCTTTGTATATTCTGGATAAAGTCCTTTGCCACAGATACACATCTTGAGAATATTTTGTCCCAATCTGTTGCTTCTCTATTGATTTCTTCATGTGTACTGTACTGTATCGAATTGTATTTATTTACTCATTTGTACAGTGTTTTCTTTTGAGAAGTTTAAGTTTTGATGATTTCTAAATTTTCAGTTTTCCCTTTATGGTTATTGCTTTCTGTGTCTTGTCTAAGAAATATTTACCTACTCTAATGTTGCAAAGACATTCTTCTCTGTTTTTCTAGAAGTTTTAAGGTTTTAGTAATTGACTCTCTCTAGAAGGCATATCTTTCAGTTGTATAAAATTGTGTCAATAAAGCGTAGCTCTACGGGAGTATGCTGGATTGTTCTATTGCCAATTTTTTTATGCTAGGAACCACATATCTCAATATCCCCTTCTCTATGTGGTTCTGGGCTGGAGTTGGCCAAAAGTGAAGTTGCATGGGTTTGGGGAGTTAGAAGTGAAGCAGCAGCCATTACTCTATAGAGGTTTTCATTGGTGAGAGGCAGGTGCAGAGGTGCTGACAGGTTCCAATTTTTCCTGTCTTCCCTACTCCGCGTCCAGCTCTTCTTCCTGACAGCTTGTTCTTGTGACCAACAGCAACACAGCCCCATCAGACACTTTGCCATGAACTCACAGAGGCAGTAGCCGTGAAGAAGCAGCAATTTTTAGGAACTTCTATGCCAGCCCCTTTTATGGTCCTACTGTGACACCTAGATGTGCCTGGCTTCAGATTTCCCTGCAAGCTTCGACTTGTTCAGCTGTACTGGGTCTCATTAGCAACCTCTCTCTGATCTTCCACTCCCTTTATTGGACCATTACCTACATTTGAAAGACTAATTCCTATGACAAATTCTCTATTCCGTTATACTCATAGTTCAGCTTCCCTGATTAAATCTTTACTGACACAGTGAGGAAGAAATGATGGAGAGAATGGAAAGAGGACGGGAGGAAGGGTTAGAAAGCTCAGTGTTGCAGAAATTAATATAAGAATTACTTGGAAGCCACTAGCTGTTTCCTGCAGCTAAAATTCTGTCCTGTCATGATTATAGTGTATGGAGGAAAAGCCCCAAGTTTCATTCCCATTTCTGCTATATACTGTGTCACCTTGGATAAGTCCTTTTTGCATTCATCGTCAGTTTTATCGCTTTTTTATATTCTTGCTCTCTTGCTCCCCGTTAAAGATTGATTTACGGATACCAGGGAATGCAGCATTCTGTGGTCCGTATACTAAAATGTGCACTTCAGCTTATAAACATTACTATCCTCATCATTACTATCATCATTCTTTTAATTATCTGTTTGCATCTCCATCAGGTAAGATAACACTGTCACATTGATTACCTTTTAGAAGACCCAGATAAAAGTTTAGAAGAGAAAAAGAGAGCTGGAGATGCCAAGATGCGCTGAAGTTTTGGGACTCTCTACGAATTTCTATTATTTGTCTTATGCTAATTCCCCTTGACCACATAGACAAGAGCTGGTTGAACCATTCTTGCCCATGGGAGAATTAATGCACATGCAGGTTAAGAAATCATGTCTGGGCCTTGCAAAGTATCCTGTCCAATAAGCTCTCAGCCACACCACAGGGTATCCCATTCAAGGTGATTTCATGCTAGAAGCAAAACCCAAGAAAGTACTTCAGAGGGAGGGCAGCAATGTAGTCACATGGGTCTGCCCCTTTTAAACTAATTAATGTTACAGTCTGCTGTCTTTCCTTTATCTCGTTGAAGGCAAGTGGGAGTGTGGGGGATCTGAAACAACCACAGGAATAATGATGAGGTAAAAGGATGGTATAGCTGAAAAAGCATTGTTTATTTAGTAGAACTGAGTTCCAGTCTTGGCTTGGGGAAGAACCTTGGGGAACTCCAATAAACTCTGGCTTCATCTGAAAAAGTATAATGTACCAGCGAAGTTGTTTCCAAATTGCTTTCCACAGAGATGTGAGGTTTTGTGTTGGGGACAGTGCTCTGGTTTGGCCAGTGGAATAGCCAAGGAGATGGGGTGCTGGGCTTTGCAGCTCCTCTTCATCTAGGTCAGTTTTACATCCTTCTGCCTCATACTTTATAAAGTTCAAAGTAATATTTTTTTTAAATCAGAACTCTTTTGCTTAAAGAAAAAAAATAAAGCTTAAAAACATATTATACTGGATGTTCTCTAAGATTACCTACAGCTTTAAATGCTATGAAATGTAAGTTATTTACAGCCAATTCTTCATATCCTAGCAGAAGCAATACATTTGTTTCAATCATGCAAAACCTTATTTATTCATTCATTTGTACTTTAATTAATTAATTAATTCAACAAAAACTTATTGAATACCAGATATAGAATTTGGGGCTGAGGGAAGAAAAATGAATTTAAAACCTCCCTTTACCATGGGCTCTCACAGGCCTAGGGGGTCAGACAAGCAAATGAAAAAACTATAATAAAATGTGATAAATGTTATAATAGAAGTTGGTAAAAATTGCTACAGGAATGTAAAGGAGTCCATTCATTCTGCTAGAAGGCTTTGAAAATATACTACATGATACTTTTTTATTTCTGCAGTGCATTGACCTGCGGACTTGTATTTTGTTTGGGTTCATATTCAAATGATTTCTTCATTTTCTAAGCAAGGAGGAATAGTTCTAAGATATGCTGGGTAACAGAGTTAGGCCATCAGAGTTGGAAAATGTGCCACAGATAATTCACAAATGGGAAAATTTACATATGGGCAACTCAGAGATGGCTATATATTGCTTTACTGTCAAGTTGCAGAAAATCTTATGAAGACTGTCCAAATGTTTCCTTTCAAGTACACAATCAGTACATTACTTTAATATAAAAAATAAGTATAATGGGGGAAGAGCTATGTTTTCCAGGTGCCTAAATCATTGCATCATGTTCTTCTCAGACTATGAAAAAGGTTTGCATTAACTCTCAGGACACATATTTCATTTGGCTTGTTGACAGTTTATGAAGGGCGAGAAGAATTTCTCCCTCTCACGTCTGATCAAATGCCCAAAGAGAGATGCCAGCAATTAACTTAAAACTTTGGCAACGGCAGTGTCCCATGCCTCATTTAACAATAGGTCTACAATTTCTGACTCCATAATGATATCGTCCCTCAGTAACTTATTTCCTCACTTACCCACTGCTCACTTATCATAGGTTTGCAGCCTTAAACCCTTCCTTGCCCGCTATAAATTTCCAAAATCACAATCTTTCATGCAATTTATGAAAATCTAAAACTTTTTAATATAAAGCTTATACGTGTATAGAAAGTTTTGCTTCCTTGTCTACATTTAACAGTGTGAAAAGAGTCATAAAACATGGGGATTTGGTGTTTTTTTATCCAAACAAGCTTTATGTGATTCAAAATCTATATATCTGTACACACCATTAATTTTTTATTAATATTGATGGTAACTCTAATAGGACCCATTGAATATAAAAAGTATTTGACACAGCTCCAATGTTATTTAAAGTGCTTTCTTCATAGCCATTGTGCATTCATTAGCAATACCTCATAATTTTCCAGCTTGGAATATAATTTTAGTGAAATTAAAACTGGACAACTCAAATTTATGTAATTCATTGCATTCAGTGCCATTTATCAGATTTCTATGATTATATTTATCTCTGAGGCATCCTTTAGGACTCATCTTAAATACCACCTCCTCTGTGAAGCCAGTCACTACCTCAACTCACACAGACTCTCCCTTCTGTGAACCAAGAGCACTTGGTTTATTTCCGTCTAATTTTACTTTTAAAATACACCATGTCTTGGAGTAAAATATTGCTAACATTCTGATGTGTGGTTTTCTTCTTTCCACAAAACTAAGGACCACATCGCCCCAAGTACAGGGTAATTACCGCATGTTTTACTTTTCTTTGTACTGCACACTTCAGCAACCACTCATTCATTTCTTCAGTCACGCATTCATTCGACAGATATTTGATGAGCAACTACCAAGTGTCAGAAACTGTGCTGGACACCAGGGTTACAAACCAGTGTCCCCACCCTCAAGTCACACAGTTTCTTGCGGAAACCAACCAGTATATAGGTACTTACCGTGCAGAGTGAACAGTGTATTAATATGAGTAAGCACTGTGGGATATGGAAGCTCATAGAAAAGATCCCTGAACTAGAATTGAGTCATTGTAGAAGACTTGGAGTAGAGAAGGTAGGGATTATATTCACGTAAAAGGAAGATCATGAGCAAATGCCTGGCGGAGACATAGAAAGCGCAGATAGAAGGCGTGTGAAAGTCATTTGTTAGTTGAAACGGAAGGAGCAGAGGCAGAACGGGGAAAAATAAAGAAGGATATAAATAAAAGAAATTTCAGGTTTTCCCATTTTTAACACAAAATATTTAAAAGCATGTGCAATTTGACTTCTTTGTTAGAAGTCTTCTGTGGAAAACTACTCTACAAACAACACAAATAAACTAATTACTAAATATTGAATGCACTTTTAAGGAGAGTGAATAAGACTCTCATTGGAAAAAAAGATGTATAACCACCTGAGGCCACCTGCTTTATACAGGGAGCTAAATGTCTTTATTTCCAAGGATGAGCGTATTTTACTCACTAAGATAAGACTTGATTACACCTCTCCTTTCTAGGATCCCTGAGGGCTGGGTAATTCTACTATGGTGGTATTCTTCTTGAGCTAAATAACTGTATATGTGTTGAGGGGACTGGGTAGGAAGGAGGAGTCAAGCAAGATACTAAGAATATACTTAAGTGAATCATTTTATTTACTGTGTAGGGGTCAGACATAGGATTTTCTAAAATGAACCAACCAAATAAATGGGAAGTGGCATTCCCTTGCCATACTCAAATCTATCAGGAGACAATAATGGTGATACTATCTACCAGTTATCAAGAATTTATTTTGTACCTGAAAATGTGCTCCCCTCTATATATTCTTTTATCCTCAAGACAAACTTGAAAGTATTATTACTTGCATTAGAAAGTACTCAATAAATGTTTGTTAAATGAAGGAATAAAAGCCTGACCTAGCAAATTAGTCCAGAAACAACCCAATTGACTCAACCAACAATAAAACCTGAGGAAATTCCATATGTCATGTACCTAGCAAATCTTGCAGCTTCCTGGGAATCTGAACCCATCTGACCCTTATAGAAAAAACAAACAGCCATGCAAATATAACCCACCCGTGGTCCTTGGCACATATTTATTGAATGATTGCATGAATGAATGAATGAGTACAAGAAAGGCAAATGTGCTCCAAAGCCAGTATACTGAGAAACCTCTTAAAAGACTGAAAAGTGAAGCTGCATTTCTTCATTCTGAAACAGACAACCAAAATAAGCCCTTTTTCCTTCAATGTGTGGGGGTAGTAACTTTCAGTCTCCACTTCTAGCCTTTCCCACACTGCTGCACAGTACCCTAAAGCCAAATGGAAGGAAGAATGTAGCAAGAAGAGAGAAACTGAACATCGCCAGTCCTTGCCTTAACAATAAAAGAGTTGGGACAAATTTGATGGATTTGATCAATGGATCTAACAAAATAATTTGAGACTTTATGGCTTATTGATCAAGGAACTATGCCTGAGAGGTGCCCATCCATCACCTTTGAGGCCAGAGAACTCCCAGAGAAAACACTGCTCCTGCTGCAAATCATAGTCACCCTCTGAATTCAAAAGTTCAATGGCTCTGTCTACCAGAAAAACTTCAGCAAGGCCTAACAAGGCAATATTCTTTCTGTAGGAGAGAAGAGGAGAATGAACAGTTAGTAGGCACAATGGACCAGAAACTGAGTATATATTTTGAATTTAATCCTCACCATGACCTTGTCAGAAAAGTGATGGAATCCTTATTCAGCAGATAAGAAAAGTGAGGCTCAGAGCAGTTAAGTGACCCATCAGAGACACAGAGCTAATAAGTGCGTTTGCACCAGAACTATCTGCTCTCTACCCCACTCTTCATCTCCAGCCTACTCACCAGACTCTACAGGGATATGAGTCCTGAGTCAGAATAGCACTATCCTAAGGAACTATAACATCCAGAAAAAAATAGTTTATTTCAATCCTTCTAGAATTCATTTTTCAAGGAAAAAAATTATCAAGCAGCTCCAAGTTGCCAACATTCTTCTAAACACTGAGATACAACAATGAACAAAGGTAGACAAAAGTCTTGCCCTCAGGGAGTTTAATTTCTGGTGTAAGAGACAGAAAATACACAATAAATACTGTAAATGTGTGTGTCCATGCATGTGTGTGTGTCTGTAACAAGTTTACTTAGCAATCTAGATTCAAGGGAGTGTGAAGCAAAAATCTTTATTATTTTAATCATCATATACTTATTTTAATATGCTATGCTGAGGCTTTCTTCTTGACCTCTGAATGAAATCTAAGACACCTAGCATAGCTTTCTCATCATTTCCAGGTATTACTGAACAGTCTCATTTTCAGGAATTTTAAAGTCCAAACCAGCTTAATATCAAAATATCACTCTCTCATCAATTTTTAGGTTTTAGCATCTCCTCCATCTTGGGCTAAGAAATCTGCAACAACAAAGGGATGAGGGACATGGTGAGTTTCCTCTGTTTCTTTATCTTCACTCCCCATCTGGTTGCCTCTGATTCCTCTAGGGTTGGTGGACAGTAAGGAGGGAGAAGAAGGAGGCCAGTTAAAGGGCAGGATAGGCCTGAGTTCAGTAGAACTATAGTCTGGCCCTTTCTCTAATAGGGTACTTTGTAGGCCCTTTGTTGATCTCTTCTCACTGGAGACCTCGCTCAGTAGCATTTTCTGGCAGGAGTCTTGCCTCCCAGTCAGGTGACCCCTGAACTTTTGGCAACTTATGACCCCACCCACCTACTCACCCTCCTAACCCACACTCCTCGAGACAGTCAAAACTACACCTCCAGCCTTTCTGCTGGATGCCTTCTACTGGCAGGAAATCCTCTTGGGTTAGGTCGTCTTCAAGAAGATTAAGGCTGGGTACATTATTCAGGTCTACGTGGTCCACTGAAAAGCATGAGTATCTTTGTCCTGCCATAGTGAATGAGGCTTGCTCTCACTGTGGCCCTTCCTGCTCACTGTGCCTTCAGAGTGGCTCCAGCTAGCTGCTTTGGATCTCGCCTTTGGGTCTCCCCAGGCAGGAATCTGGCACTAGTCCCTGTGTCCACCAATCTCCCACTCCCAACAAAATCCAGGGACACAGGTCACATTTGCTGAGCAGTTTTCATGTAGATCATTTATTTGGCTTGTGTTATAACTAGGAAGTTCTCCATCCCCAAAAGCGAGTCAATGCACAGCATAGCCATTGGTAACTCTCTTTAGAGAGATGCTTGCTTTCCAATCTTCCTCTCATCCATCGTCTCAGCTCTGTGTACAGGCCCTTGGGATTTGTGAAGGGCTAACGACTGCTGGACAATTTTTAAAGTTTTCTCTCACAGATACACATAGAAGGTCTGGCACTTTTCTTTAGAATGTATGAGCAAGTAACATCCCTTGCTTTCACCTTTGCAACCTCTGATAAATCTAAGACAACAGAAAAATTTCATTATCCAACCTGTTACATACACAATATAATTTGACTTAGTAATGACTGTTATGAAAAACAATAAAGCAGAGAAAGGACAGCGCGTGTCAATGGGGCAAATCCAGAGTGAATGGTAAGAGCAGCCCGCTTGGAGGAAGAGACATTGAAGCAGATACCTGAATGAAGTTAAGGGGTAAGTCATGCAAGGATCAGAGGCAAGAGCATTGAGTAGAGGAAATAGCAAATGCATAAGCCCTAAGGTGGGGTAAGCTAGATCTATTCAAGAAATAAGAAGGCCAATGTAGATAGAGCTAAATGAAGGGAAGATGTGGCAGAAGTTAATATAAGAGAGAAGGGTAGAGGCCAAGTCATGTAAGGCCTCTAGGCCATAGGAAGACTTTAGGATTTGACTCTAAGAGTGATGGAAGTCACTGGAGAGTTTTGAGCAGGGTGGTATGATGAGTCTGGTTTTGTGTTTCAAACATCACTCTGGCTACTCTGTGAATAATAGATGCTGGAGTTATAATAATCCATATGTGCAAACTATGTTGGGGATTTGGTGAGAGTATCTTGCTTGAGGTGTATGTTGGGCTTAGTTATAAAACTTATACACACAGAGCAATGAAGAAGCAACACGAGATACTATGTAAATCTCTTCCAGTTCTCCTTGAGACATTATCTAGTCCAATGGGTGGAATTTGAAGCTAGAGGTTGGAAAGGATATATTCAAGATCAAAGAAATAGTCTAATGCAATGTAGCAAATTTAATAAGTGTTACATGTATACAAGAGAGCAGTCTCAGGGCTTCTCCATGTGGTTTCTCAGCCTGAGACAGTTTGGGTTTCCTCATATGGTGATGACTTCGGGCAGTGAGATTGTTTACATGAAAGCTTATGGCTCTAGCACAAGAATTTCAGCTAACCAGGTAGAAGCTTTATCTCCTCTGCCACATTTTTTTTGACTACAAGTCAGTCACAGTTTCTCCTAGATTCCAGGGGAAGGAATATAGACTCCTCATCTCGCAATGGGAGGAGTGCCAAAGTCACATTGCAAGAGGAACCTGTGGAATTGGAGATATCATTGCAGCCAACTTTGGAAAATACAAGCTGTCCCATGACACCTAAAGTGGAAGAGAGTGTTTTAGGAAAGGTTAAGAGTGTAAGTAAAAATGCAGAGATGAAATGGAGAAAAATACTTTCGACAATCAGAAGTATTTAGCAGTAAATGAAAAAATTGGGATAGGATAAAGACATTTATGCATAACACTGGGGACAAAAGTGACATTTGCCTATATTATATGCCTATACTTACATAGATCTGTGCAAGCGCACACAGAGACACACACACACACATACACACACAATTATAGCCCCCAGAACCACCTAACCCAAAACTGATGATTTCCACTCTGATGGGTACTTTTTATCCACAGCTATTGTGGCAACTGGCAACTGTGCACCACTACTTCTGTATACATTTATGTATCCTTGGAGAGCTTTGTCTGACCTGCTGGAGAAGGTTTGCTGATGGTTGTCCTCTCAGCTCAGGGCAAAGTAATTTCTTTGGAATCCTACTGTCGTCCATCCTCCCCACATGAACAGCCTGGAGAAGTGGAGTTGCAAAGTGCATGGCTTTGATGCCAGTGGATTGGCCAGGCTCCAGCTCCTTACTCTTAGCAACCTTGTTCTGCCATTTGATGTTAAATATAGAACATAAGGGGCAAGGTGAGAACTCCAGAGTCCCAGACAAATTCTAATGCTTCCTGTCTCTCCATCTATCACCATCTGCTTATCTCGCTACTTTATGGTGTTTATCATCACAGTGCTTCATTATTTCCAGTTCCTTTGTTCTGCTACAAGCTAATCCACACTTTTATAGTGGGACACTATGCTTAATAAGATCACAACCACTAATAATACAATTAAAATATCAACTACCTGAACCCATCTCTCCAGAATCCTTGGTAAATCAGAAATGAGTAAAAAACATCAAATTATAGACAACAACTTTGTACGGAAGAGTTGTCCAAAAGAGGAAACTTCTAGAGTTTGTGCAAAATGTGTACACTCTGCCCAGTGTGTGCCTTCTACATCTATAGCTCCTCTACAACAATATAATTTTTAAAAGATTTGGCAAATAAGTTCTATAGTGTATTGAGAAGAGCTATATTAAATTTTAGAGACCCTAGACTGAAATGTATCTCTTCTATCACTCCGCATAACACAAGGCTACTGAAGGCTAGCTCTGTAATCTTTGGTGATCACTCTAGGTCTTAGTTTCCTGATCTGTTAACTGGGAGAATAGAGTGGGTGATTTCTCTGTTTCTTTTTAGGTTTATGATTTGAAGATTCAGAATGCTGTGCATGGTATATCTCAGTTAAACAGAATATTCAATTAACTAGACATTCTTTCCCCTACATTCTGTTTAACTGAGTTCTACTATATTAGTAACAATAGTTACATCTTTATCTGCATATCATTAAACTTCATAAATATTTTCACATCCATCTATGTTCTTATTTTAACTTGAGTATGTTGTCCAAAACTAATAGATGATCCATATTTCTGTGCCCTACAAAGTATATGGCATTGAAGGGATGGTTGTAATTATATGACAGGCAAAGAGATTCTATTTGGTCCAATTTGTAAGGTTCTTTTTTCTCAAGTTAGAAAAGTACTTTAAGATCTTTCAAGATGAATAATAAAACTATAGAAACATAAGTCATTAAAAATGTTCCTGTATCAGAGCATTATAATAATCTTTCACAGACACATGGAAGAAATATCTAAGCTCAACTACAGACCCAAGTCAAAGCTAAGTTTGAATCAGCTGTCTAAAAATAACAGCTTATATTTTTAGAGCACTTTCACATTTAGAAAACGTTTTCACACACATTATTTCATCTGAATCTCACAATGACCCTGAGTCATTGTTAACTGAAATGGAATTGTTCATCTTATTTAACAGATGAATCAACTGAACTCAAAGAGGATACGTGACTTGCCAAAAAACACAAAAGTAATTAGAAATGGAATCAGGACCTAATAGAACAGCAGAACTCAAAGTTCATGGCGACCTTAAAGGTCATCTAGTGAAACCTCTCTTCTGAGGCTTCAGTCCTATGGCAGTGATGGCCAGCTGGCCATTCAAAATTGGGGCCTTCTTTCCATAGTATAGAGTTGTAACTGGGATGTGGCTTCCTAGGGATGGACCACAGTTCCCAGTCTTTCTTGTATCTAGTGGGATCGTATTACCAATTGTCACCAATAAAGTGAGCAGAAGTTCTCCTTATTCTTTCTACACCCACTCTTCCCTGACTCAGAGGACACTGAAGCCCAAGGAGATGGTGGAGCCAAAGATAGAAGGTGCCTGAGTCACCACAGGAGGAAAGTTATCAGCCAACAGGAACACTTACACTGGACTCTACATGAGCAAGAGACAATCTTCAATTGTGTTAAGGCACTGACATTAGAGATTTACTTTTCCCATAGTTAGTGTTATCCTAACAAATAAAAATCCTCCACAAGCTCCCTGCTTCCAATTAAACACAATAACGAGGGGCTCACTTCTACACTAGGAAGATCACTCCGTGTCTGAACAGCTTCTGACTATTAAAAAGCTTCTTCCTACAACGAACAGATTTTTTTTTCTGTTACCTCAGTTTGGTCCTGGTGTGCCTTTTGAACTCACACAGAACTGATGTAACCCCTCTCCACGTGACTCCTGTCTGCCTCTCACCCTTTATTACAGATGATCTTTGTCATAGACTAACGATTCTTTACAGAAATTATGTTTTCACAACAAGATCATAAGGTCCTCTTGCCTGACAATGCTTGATGCAATTCTGGCAAAGGACAGAGGGTAGATGAATACTGAGTGTCTTATGGAAGCTTGTCCTGATTTTGGAGTTGAGTTGTTCCTTCTTCGGAACCATTTCCAAATTTATTCAGACCAAGTTAGGTTGCTTCCCTGCTGTATTCCTCCAGCACCTCACATATTTTTCTATTATAACCCTTCTCACATCATATTATAACTGTAACCTACCCCTAGAGCTACTAGAGACATCTGAGTGAAGTCTATCACCAGCAAGAAGCCTACTTACTGTTCATTCATTACACATAGAGCCATAGCTTGTACATCCAGGGAGCATCGTTCCCATTATAGTCTATCAGGTTGTGTTACAAGGTGGTCCTGACCACAGAACCTCTTGGAGTACATAAGATGATACAAATGCGCCCTTACTTATTCTTTCCCTCAGGTTACCCCTCAGTACACTTCGTGGGTGCCTGGAGATCTCATGTTCCTTTCTTCCTCTTTCTCGTGCCTTTTCTGTCACTTCCACTGCACACACACAGACCCCGCCTTCATCCTACACATCATGCCTTCATGCCTTGCATTCAAGCAGAGCAAACATAATGTGTTTAAATGGAGCACCAAGGAGACAACAAATTTCCAACTTGCTAGTATTGAAACCTCTCATGGCATAGCTTGAGAAATCATTATGTTAAGACACCTCCCCATGGGGAGGAAGATTGACATGAAGGAGGAGACTGTGCAGCTGGATGGCAAGGGACAAACAGTGAAAGAAGTTGAAAGCCCCATCTCTGCATGTGACTCTTGTTTGCTTATATGTCTTCTCCTCTAACTTATTATATATTTGTTTGCTCACTTAAAACTTCTATAACACTTTCTAGGTGCTAGGCATTGTTCCAAGCATTTTGCAAATGTTAACTCAGTTTACCCTCATAATCACTCTATGAGGTAGGGTCTCATTATCCCCGTTTTACAGATGAGGAAACTGGAGACAAAGTGGTCTTGTAACTTGCCTAATGTCACCAACCAGTAAAAGTTGCAGCAGGATTTGAAGCCAGAACCCATGTTCTTAACTGCTAACTGCTGCTACTTAGAGGAGCTTTTTGAAAATACAGACTGGATCATACTCTGTTTTGTATCCCCACAACGTGGCACTAGTTTCCATAACACAGTAGGCGTTAAAAATGGCTTGAATCAATAAATGAGGGAGTGAATGAATGGCAATTTTTCCTGATTTACTCAAAAAGGGTATTCTGAATGGAAACTGACTCCATCGTGAGTTTGCACTCATTTCTAGTCGCACGTTTTCTCCAGGGTTATTGCTTACTACTGCAGAACCAGGCACACAATGCTTCTCTCAGATGCCTGACAATGAGCTGAGATCAATCCACCCATTTGCGGACAGAAACGTCATGGGGGACACAGCAATCCTGTCCACTTTACAATGTATTCTCTGCATACCCTGTGCCATGGAAGACGACTCAGGAGAAAAGCATTAGATATATTTCAGGAGCTCCTGCCCGCAGAAAGCAAGATGATAGGCACCCAGCAGTATGGAGTTACTCAAAGCACATCCCTTCTAAGGCAGAGGTGTGGAGAGGAGAAAGCCATCACCAGAGTTGCAGGTATTCCTGCCTAGGAACTAACCTCAGGGGAATTTGCTTGCTCACCTAGGGAAGTCACCTGCATTGCCTCTTTTGCCTTGCCTCATCAACAGGTTGGGAAGGATTTCTGTTTTGCCGTTTTAGAGATAAAGAAAGCAAAGCTTGGCTCAGAACGTTTAACTGACATGCCAAAGTTCGCATGGCTGCTAAACTGAACTTTGGATCAGGACTTTGGATAGGAATGCCTTGCTTTTCATCCTTTCAAATGTCATTTTTTGGAAACTTCTCTGGAATAAATCTTAAGTAGATGAGGAATAGCCCCAAATGCCGGGCCTCAATGTGAGTTTAATCTATCATTTGCCCTTTCCTTCTTGGAACCAGATGAAGTTCCTGTTGCCTCCTTGGAAAATTCCATCCCGGACCTGAGAAATAATTTCCTCTTATTTATCAAATCGTTGAGAATGTGGCGTCAGGAACTCTCAGTGGACTGAGAGGAGGGAGGGAGGGAGGGCGACAGCTCCAAATCTTCCACCAAGAGCTGTGACTTTGAATGAGTCATTTAACCTCTTTGGATTTACTTTTTGTATTTTTGTTCATAAAACAAAGGGATTGGATTAAATATGTATTAGATCCTGTGTGGGTTGACACAGAAACCGTAGGTGAGCTTCATTGCAGGCAAGCACCATGGAAAGCAATACAATTAGGTAGAAATTATCCAAACCTTCACCATAGATGAGGGGCTGTGAATTCCCAGCTATGGTCTGAGAAATGGATTTGAGAATTTATTGTAGCCTGCTGAGGACATCAGCCCAATGTGCTGTGGCCGTAAAGGTCAGCAAAATGATGAGTATTATCCAAAAGGGGATTGTAAAACACAAAGCAGAACACATTTAGCATTTACCCAGAAAACAGAACCAGTCTATTCCCCCTGAAATGCAACGCTCTTCAACTTGCTACGGCTCTAGAAATAGACTGAGGAATTAGAACAAATCGAGAATGAAAACATTTTAATGGCTTAGAGCAAAGAAAGTGGTAATCCTTGAAGGACGGTCTAAAAAGATTTAAATTACACCACGATTATGAAAAAGCAATTCTCTGCCATTAGTAGCCCATACGATATTTAATAACATTTCTCAATTTAGTTAGACAAACATATTTAAAGTCTCAGATTAAATAAAGTAAAATGTTATTTTAGAAATAATGCTGCTTCTAACTCTCACATTTCATGAAACACTTAAACTCTTCATGCACTCCTTTAGTATGAATAACTTTTTCATTATTAAAGTCACATTTTGAGTCATTTAACAGTTTTACGAAGCACATCCTCCTCACTGCCATTGAGTCCTTTGAGATGCAGAACTTCTGAATCCATGTATGACGCTTCACCGGAAATTGTATTCTAACCCACACGTACCCATTCACATAACACTTGGACAATCCATCATTTAATTCATCCTATAATTATAATTATGATCATTATAATAACACTATAATTTATTATATATTCTCTCCAAAACTTAACTACTACCTGTACAGCTTTTTTAAGTCATTCACAATGACATCAAACACTTGCAATTGTGAGATCATACTCCCAGAAATAAAGACTAAATTACTAATATCTTGATCTCCTTTTATTTTAACAATTTCATCAGATGATTTCCCTAAGCAACACAAACTAGCATTGATTGAAACGATTTAAGGATAATATGCCTTCTTTTAAAAAATACTTTGTTGTTTAGGGAAAAGATATTTGAGAGAGCAAGCCATAATATGAGAGTTTACAGACTCAAAGGTAAAGCCATTCCTTCTTTTCCAAGAGGTTTTTAGAAGATAGCTCACCTTATATTCACGCATACAGGAGATGTTAATTATGCATTTAAACATTATAATAAGGGCTAAACAATTCTTTTACATATTCTTATGTATAGCTTTGATTTTTAAAGAGTTGGAAAAGATGCCTAACATTTATTGAATATTTACTGTGTGCTAGAGGGCTACATACCTGATTTCCCCGGAAGAATTAAAATAACATTCAGATATAGGTTTAATTATATCTAGTTTACAGGTGAGTATACTGGGACTCAAAAAGGTTTTATGTGTGTGTGCATGTGTGTGCGTGTGTGTGCGAGGAAGATTAGCCCTGAGCTAACATCTGCTGCCAATCCTCCTCTTTTTGCTGAGAAGATTGGCCCTGGGCTAACATGCTTGCCCATCTTCCTCTACTTTATACGGGACGCCGCCACAGCGTGGTTTGATAAGTGGTGCACAGGTCTGCGTCCGGGATCCAAACCCGTGAACCCCAGGCCGCTGAATCGGAGCGCATGAACTTAACCGCTATGCCACCAGGGCTGCCCCTCAAAAAGTTTTTAAATAGCCTGTTTCTCATAATCACTAAATACTAGTACTAGAGTTAGAACTGAGATGTCTTTGAATCTAAAACCCATGGTCTTTCTACCACATCAGAAAGTTCAAAATATTGGAATGAGGAGCTATATCTCAAAAGTTTAGAGATTTAAATATAGAAGAGTATCTCTTACTTCATATAATTATAGGAATTTATATGTTTATAATGTTTTTCACTTTTGATAGCCCTTTGCATTTATTATCTCATTTGATATCTGTAAAATTTAAATATCTCCCAAACATGGTATGGGGCTGAAAATATAAAGTAATTCAATGCAAAGTTAGCTGTATTCATTGGCAGTAAGTATACATTGTTTGTAAAACAAATTCCTATGAGACTAGATATTGGCACTAATAGCTTCCTGACTTCTGAATTTGAGATCAAGTTGGGCAACCATGTTTTTCTGTGTCAGAGACAAAACAAATGAATGAATAGACCTTGGGCCCATCTTATTTCCACTGTAAATGCTTCTAAAAGATAAGGATTTTTTTAAACATAAACACAATACCCTTTTCACTCCTAGAAAAAGCTAACAAGAATTTCTTTACTACCAAATACTCCATCAGTGTTTAAATTTCCCCAATATGTCATGAATTATTTTATCTTTGAAAAATTTTTCTCCCAATTACATTTGGTTGATATGGCTCTAAGTCTCTTTTGTTCTGCAACTTTCCTCACTGATTATTTTCCTTGCTATTTATTTATTGAAGGTTATTTGTTCAGCAGTTTCCCACATTCTGGATTTGCTGATTGTATTTCTGTGGTGTTGTTTAACATGTTTCTCTGCCCCCCTGTATTTTTTATAAACCAGGTTCTTAGAAATAAAGACTTGGTCAGATTCGAGTTTGACTTTTTTGTTTTTTGTTTTTTAGGTTTTTTTTGCTTAAATATATCTGGTTGCCTCCCTTTTTGTGATGTTAAGATTGACCACGGGCTCAGAAACTGCAAGCCTAACAGTTTTAGTAGCCATTGATAGTCCTTGCCTGGTTTGTTATTTTTTACTAGGGATTGCAAAAAGGTGATTTCTATGATTCAATTCTAATATATTTATTAGCTTGAACTCTAAAAAGAATTTCCCATTATCAGCTGTTTGATTATGTTAAAGCACATATTTAGAAAAATGCTTGATTCTTTCCCTCTATTTATCACTTTGTAGAATAATGAATTATTTCTCTAGTATCTTCCAAAAGTAGCAAATGATGTTTTTATCTTTTAATATCATAGTGAACTCATGGATTTTAACTTATTTTATATTTATAAAATATCTAACATTTTATATTTAACATATTTTTATTTTAAACCACTGTGGATTTATTTTCAATGTTAAAATTACCCTGACTTTGGCCAGGTTAACTTCAGAGATTGTCACAAGTCTTGCAGTAGCCTTGGAACACTTCCTACTTTCTGCTTCCATAAGGCGGTCCAAGCTCACTTGTACCTTTCTTGCCCCAGAGTTGGAATCAGCCATTTTTTCAAGGAGCCCTAGTTCCTTTTACTGTTAAATGGTAGTAAGAGACTGCAGTGTGGGCCAGCGGTGCTCATTGCTACCGGGAGTTCACTGCTTCTAGGCCTTTTCAGTGGCTATAGCTAAAAAACAAGCTGTCTTTTTTTTTCTTAAATTCTTTGATTTTATATTTAGACTCTTTTCTCCCTCTACAAAAATCTTGGTTATTTGCTTTAAATTTTTTTTTCAGAATAACAATGCCAACATTATTACTAATAATGTGATTATTTATAGTTTAAGATTTGTTATAGCTCTTTTTGTTCTGTAAATGTGTCCAACTAGGGAGATATAGTCATGTTGCTGTGACTTTGAAATAATTTTTCTCTGTGTGAAGTCACCAACTTGATACACATAGTTTAATTTATTTCACTTTGTTTTTAATTTTTAGGTACTGCTTTTGTTCTCACTTTGATTTGATTTTGTTTTATAATTTTCTAAAATATTTATGGGGTTCCAAAATGTATACAGAGAAGTTTAGCTTGTCTGCATCCCAAACATCTCCTCCATCTCCGTGTCCATCCCATCCCCTCACAGGTAAACTTTAAAGATTTTGGTACATCTTTTCACTAGTTTTTCTTTTAAGGAAAGTATCTGTATATATTATACATTCTGTATACATATACGTATACATATACATATACATCTGTATACATATACATTACACATTCCTACCACTCTCATTTTCTCAGCTAAAAGTAGACTTTTATACTCACTCCACTGAACCTTCTTTTCTTCAATTAACAATATATCACTTCATAGTAATACATACATACATTCCTTGTTTCTTTTTTGAGAAGTCTAATATTTTATCATCTGTATGTATGATAATTTATCCACCCAGTCCTATATTGACAGGCATTGGACATCTTCTACTGATCGGCAGAAATGCTAGGCACGTGCCATCTTCTGCTACAAAGGGCTGCAATGAAAAGCTTTGTTGAACATGTCTTCATATTTTTGCCAGTGTATCTTTGGAACTGGCTCCTTGAACTGGGCTTGCTGGATCAAAGTGAAAATACATGTGTAATTCTGATAGATTTTGCCAAATTCTCCATAAGACTTGTACCAATTTGTATTCCCACACAATATTTACAAATATCCGTTTCCCTGTAGCCTATCCAATACAGTATGTTATCAAAACTTTGGAATTTATCCATCTAAAAGGTGAGAAGTGGCTTTTAAATGTCATTTTATTTTATATTTCTCTTATTATAAGTGAGACTGAACATATTTTAATATATTTAAGGTCCCATTCCTTTTTTCCTGTCTGTGACCTCTTTATTCATACCTTTTGTCCATTTTTCTATAGGGTATTTGCACTTTTTTGTTTCTCTATTTTAAGCTTTTTATATGTTAGGGGTATTAATGCTTTGTAATGTAATTTGCAAATATTTTCCCAGTTTTTTATTTATGTTTTTATTTCACTTATAGTCTTTATTGTCATGACTTAGTGGAGTTTTTTGTTGTTGTTGTTTATTTATATAATCAAATATACTAAACTTTTCTCTCATTGCTTCTAGATAGTGAGGTTTAGTGAAAAAAATCTTGTTCATTCCTAGGTTATGAAGGAATTCCCCTGTGCTTTCATTTAGTATCTCTATGGTTTCATTTTTCACATTTATTATTCACTTGGAACTCATGCTAGTACATAGTGTGGGGAATGAACCAAATTTTGCCTTTTTCTATATGGCTTTCTAGTTCATGTTTTTGAATTCTTATATTTTTGAACCTGTTTTTGTATATCACCAATCATTAATATTTGAATAAGTATAGAATTCTAGTTTGGAAATAATTTTCTCAGACTTTTTAGCACCCAGTGTCCTCTAATACCCAATGTTGCTCTTGGGACATTCCATGTCATTCAGATTCCTGTTTTTTGGTATGTAACCTGGTTTTTATCCTCCCTTCTCCCCTCTTCTCCTCACGCCCCGCCCTTCTTCCCTCTCTCAGCTTTCAAAATCTTCTTTTTACTTCTGTTGTTTTGGAATTTCATGTTGAGATATCTTTCTGAGCGTCTTATTTTTACATTGTGTTGAACACTTCATGAGCCTTTTCAATTGAGAAGCACGCGTCCCTCAGCTTTTGGAAATTTTCTCATATTACTTTGTTAGCAAAACCTACCACCCATTTTCTCTACTTTCTTTCTAGAAATACTATTATTCAGTTGTTGGATTAATTCTTTAATTTTCTTACTTTTTCCTCCAAGTTTCTCATCACTTTGACTTATTCCACTTTCCAGTAGATCTCTTAAAAATTTTTCTCTAATTATAATATTGCAATTTTTATTTCTATTATTTTTTTCCAATACTTTTTCCTTGACTATTCCATTACAGTAGCATTTCTGTCTTTGTTTCTTGGAAGCAGTATTTTCTCTTATTTCTTTGGGGATATTAATTATAATTTTTGAAAGTGTACTTCTTTTTCCTACCTGTATGTCTCTGTTTCCTCTAGGTTTCCTTTTTTCTTTCTTTCTTTTTTTTTTTTGTGAGGAAGATCAGCCCTGAGCTAACATCCATTGCCAATTGTCCTCCTTTTTCTCCCCAAAGCCCCAGGAGATAGTTGCATGTCATAGTTGCACATCCTTCTAGCTGCTGTATGTGGGACGTGGCCTCAGCATGGCCGGACCAGCAGCGCATCGGTGCGCGCCCGGGATCCAAACCCCAGGCCGCCAGTAGCAGAGTGCGCGCACTTAACCGCTAAGCGACCGGTTTCCTTTTTTCTTTAGGTTTCCTTTTCGTTTTCGTCAATCTCTTTCATTTTGGAGGCTTTTCCCAGCTGTCTGACAACTTAGGCTCTCATATTTAAGAGTCAGCATAGTTTTGTGTGCAAAGGTAAGGCTCTCTCTCAAAGCTCTCTTTGCAAGATGATAGGAACTGGAGGTTGTGATTCACTGGGAGACAGCATATATTGATGTCTGCATGTCCTTTTTCCAGAGACAAATCTTTCATTCTACTGCGAGGATTGGGTAGATAGACGGAAGGAACAGGGCAGATATTTCTGGCTCCTGATGTTCTAGTATCCGAGCAAGAGAAGAGAGTTGAGCTATCCCACATTTTGCTATGTAGATTCTCATTTAATCCCTGCCTCACATATCAACCCTGCACTCCACTGTATCCACTGCTGTCTCAGAGACTGGTATATATAATTCCTCCACACTATAAACGTCTGTTCTACCAAGAGAGAAGGGAGGACACCTTCTAACCCCCTGGCTTCATGGGCAAGAAAGAATACGTGTAGCTTCAACTACTTTGCTTACAGACTTTCAATTAACCCCACTTTAGTCCAGTGTCTCATCCTTGTCTTCCACATATGCCTCAAATGCTGAAATTCTCAGGGTTTTCCAGAGTGAAATGGTTAATTTCTCATCAATGTCCACAACTACAGGCACTTAGTTATAACTTCATCCATTCCACTGAGACAAGTAACACTTGTCTCTGCTTTCTTCCAAAAACGTATCGAATTCTCCCACCTACCGTTATCTCTTTTTCTGTTTCCTGTCCTTGAGGGTTAATAACTTTTTTTACTCCTTTACCATTTTTAAGTAAAGTTTCATTTGTATATGTATCTGTGCGTGTGTGTGTGTGTGTTTACTTGATTTGTTTGTTTGTCTGATTGATTAGAGTCTACTTTAAATCCCTTCTGCCAAAAAGTTCTGGTTCAAGCCAAATGTTCAACTGCTATAGTAATCTTATTTTATCACTCACACATAGATGGAGAGATACATGAAGAAAGGAAAAAGGAAGGAAGGAGGAAGGAAGAGAGGGAAGGAGGGAGACTTAGTTTAGATTTAAGAAACGGTCAAGGTTTGGAGAGACCACGTAACTCAGACATTTAATGTAAGAAATCTTTCCAAGTTGTTATAATCTCTGGCATCTCCATCAAAAAAAAAAAAAAGCATCACTATGCCTGGCCCGAAAAATACACTCCTGGCAGAAAGCATTGGCTGCCTCTAACTATCATATATTCTCTCCTCTACGAGGCATTTTCCTGGATGAAAAGAAGAATTTTGAGAGTAAAAGGGGAGAGCAGAGACAGTGTGGAAGTATCCAGTTCCCCTCTGTGCCCAGCAGGGCATTAACTATGCTTTCCTGCCAGCATAGGGAAACAGCACCCCCAGAGACCCCCCAATAGTGTTACACTGAACACAGAGTTGGACACGGTCCCTGACTTGGTGACCTTTTGAAAGAGATGTGCTCCCCGACTGCCAGCAGGCCCTGCCAGGCTGGCTGAAAGGAGCTTTTGCTGGGTTTCCTAGGTTTCTGCAGACACACTTAAAGAAGGTTATATGTGGTTTGTGCTGAGATGGTAATAAATTAACTTATAGCTCTGGACTAGTTATCTACTGTATAATGGTAGATTGTTTCACCCTCTGAAAAACCAGAGACTCAGTACTTTCTCAGCTGCCTTTGATTTTCCAAGCAGTTGGCCTAGAAATTTTTAAAGAACATGTTTTGTTTTCATCTGAAAATCTGCCATCTTGTAAACATAGCATTTCTAATAATCAAAAAATGTGTCTTACTTTTGGTATGCCATTCACTTTTAAATTAAAGTGTCAGGTGATGGTAGATAAAACTTCTTTCTTCTCAAGTGTCCTTGTCACTATCCTAGTTCAGGTTCTCATTACTGCCAGTTTACTGCAGCAGTCTTCTATTCGCCCTCAACTTTAACCTTCTCCTAGATTCAAATATTGGTCTATCTGACTTCAAGCTGATGCTCTGTTCACTACACGACACCGCCTTCATACCAACCTTTCTAGTCTGCTTATCTGATCTAATAAAGGAAGAACTACACCTCAGAATAAAACCATTTGCCATCAATTTATTTTCTCTCTCTCTTGGAATCCCTCTCACCTCCTTTCTGTAATTCACGCTGTCACAGACCCTAGAAGTCCATGTCGCTTACGTTTGTGTGCTTAGAATCTGGTACAGTGTCTGGTACATAGTAAGTGTTCAATTAATATTTATTAAAGAAATGAACTATTAATTTATAGAGGTCAATTTATATGAAGTGTGTAATCGTCTTGAATAGCCATAGTACCTGAGGTATAGGAGCAGACAAAGCAAATAATTGGATATCCTGAATTGATCTAGTCTGTGCTAGCTGAATGTCTTGGAAAGATAAAGAAGCAAGGTAGCTAACAGTCTTGGCCAAAGAGAGTGGATGAAATGTTGTATTGTGTGATCTAGCGCAGATTTGAAAAGAAGTGAAGCCTTGAAGTGACTCACAGATTTGAAAAAAATGGAGTGGGTCAGGGGTAGAAGGCCTTGAAATTTAAAAGTGAATGCAGGTGAGTGAGATGAGAAAACTGGGTAGAAAAGAGGCTGTAGTCAGAGATATATTGAAGGGTAAGAGGTAGAGAAGTAAAAGGCTAATGCAGGGAGCAAGGAATTGCCACAGATGGGGACTAAGGATTGTAGAAAAGGTCAAGCAACTGTAAGGCATCAAAATTACACGACAATATTGCCAGAGTTTAGGAGGACATCCATGCTAGAAGTCATACACCAAAGCTTTGATGAAACAGCTGGCAATATTGCCAGATGGCACGTGCCTTGAACAAAGTGATGCTTTTATCTGAAGGTGAAGGAGTAATGATTTATCGCCTCCTTGACAAACGGGAACCTAAACTGGGGCTAAGTGGGCAAGACTCATACACATGATGGAACCAGAAAACGCAAAGAGCTGTGATGTAGTATAAATTGTTGAAACAGTTGCAGGAGCACACAGAAAGGAGTATTGAGAGCATACTGAGAGCTAGTAGGGACCTTTTAAGGTAGGAAGTATTAAAAGACATATAAATGATCTACTAATTTCTGTTCACTTCTCATGACCTGTTAATTCAGACTGCATGTATATATTGGGTTCTTAAGAACAGCCTTGCATGTCAGCTGAGTTAAGTATGTGCCTCAATAGTCTGATTTTAGGGGTGTAGGAAGGCTCACTGTCTGTCTCTTGTCTGTCTGAAATGCCACCAAGGGGCCCAGCTACAGATTAAGAAAGTCGTATTAATGTAGTTTCTGTAAAGAACAAGTAACATTTTAACCCTCCCTGAGAAAGAAGGCATAGTGCAAGACAAGGGAAGGAAAAAATTAGGACACTTTATGGGAGATGAAGAAATCAGTGGAGGTATGGAGAAAGAGTATAGGATAGGCTAGGCGGAAGATTTCAAAGCAGCCCTCACTCGCCACTCACTGTCACTAAAGACCTACGCTCCTTGTTGTTATTCTCAGCAACTTGCGCAGCAAGCATGCCGGCTCAACACCGCATTGCGAATGGAAAACTGTGTGTTTAACTTGACTTGATGACTACATGCCACTGGAGCCACAGCAAGAAATTAAACAGAAAATAAAACAAAAGAGAGTAAAGAAGCTATATAAGGTACTTATTTGCTGCATGGCTTAGA
This sequence comes from Diceros bicornis minor, assembly GCF_020826845.1. NCBI lineage: Eukaryota > Metazoa > Chordata > Mammalia > Perissodactyla > Rhinocerotidae > Diceros > Diceros bicornis. The sequence continues at coordinate 70,815,323 of NC_080743.1, forward strand.
ATATAATTCAACCTCAGAGTCTTGCGTCGTTAAGTCAACTGTTAATTTTGAGTTTGTTCACTTTATCTCTTTGCTGGGAAATATAATAAATGAAATGTTCTCTCTCTCCACCTATTCCTGTCTTTCTCTCTGTCTCTCTCTCATGTCTCTTTCTCTCTCTGTCTCTAACTCTTTCTGACTCTTCAGCATCCTCTCTTCTTCCTCCTCCTCTTCCTCCTCCTTCTTCTTTCTCTCTCTCTCTCACTTGAGTTATTAAATAAAATTTAATAAGGAATAATTTACATACAAAAAGACACCTATTTTAAGTATATATTTTGAAGAGTCCTGACAGATTTACACACTTGTGTAACCACAACTACAATCAAGATTCACAATATTATGATCACCCCAGAAGGCTCTCTCATGCCCCTTCCCAAGCAATTCCCCTACATCTGACCCTAGGTACCCACTGATATGCTTTCTGTCACTATAGATTAGATTTGTCTTTTCTGGATTTTCCAATAAATGGAATCGTACACTGTGTACCCTTTTGTGCCTGCAATCTTACACTCAGCATAATGAATTTTATATTCATGCATGTTATTGTAGGTATTGGGTTCAATTTTTTTTTTTTTTTTTTTTGCTGAATAGTATTCCATTGTATTAAAACCTGGGTCATATGGTAAGTGTATGTTTAACTTTATAAAAAAACACTCAAACTGTTTCAAAATGATTACACCACTTTCCATTTCCACCAGCAACATTATGAGAGTTCCATTTGCTTCAAAACCTTGTCAACTCTCTACATTATCAGTCTTTTTAATTTTAGCCACTCTTATGTATGTATGCTGGTATATCATTGTGATTTTCATTTTTATTTCCCTGGTAAGTAATTATGTTACATACATTTTGATGTGCTTATTGACTATTTATTTCTTTTCTTTTGTGAAGTATCTATTCAAATCATTTGCCCATTTTTTCAGTTTGTACTCTTATTATTGAGTTATAAGAGTTCTTTACATATCATAAACACAAATTCTTTATCAGATGAAAATATCTGTAGTTAAACATTTGGTTTTGATTAGATTAGAAAACTTTAAAAATATCCGCATTGGTCATAGATGTCTAAAAATATAAAATAAATATATCTCAATAAGTATTGGCTTTAGAGAACCTCTGAACTTCCAGTCTCAGGACAAAAATCCTAATTTTGTTTAGCATCAATATTTTTCTCTTTTACTGCCTTTGTTTAAATTTCTTCTACAAAAATATATGTTTGCTTAAATACTTTTACCACAATAAATTTGAGCATGAAATACTGGGATAGAGAAACTTGATTGTAAATTTTAGTTTATTCTGTAGGAAAACCACCTGCCAGGCATTTTTTTGTTTAAATTCCCTCTAGTGTGGGGCTTGATTAACTTTGTCTGTTAAGTGCCTGATAGTAAATATTTTAGGCTAGTAAATATGGAGGGTCATAAGGTCCCTTTTACAACTATTCAACTCTGCCTTTACGTGGCTGAGAATGTATCGTCACAGACAATACATCAATAAATGGATGTGCCTGTGTTCCAAGAAAACCTTATTTACAAAAACAAGTGGTAGACTGGATTTGGCTTCCCAGCCCATGCTGCAGTATGAACACTCACACACAAATATGCCCCAAATAATGAAAATAAGGAAAAAGTTTAGTTTTCTTTTGTAAATTATGTCCCTAACAGCTATCTCTGTACCACTGCAAAATTGGTCAGGCTCTATCGCTATTGAGGCAAATTTTCAGGTTCAACCTCAGTGTCATCCAGTTAAATTTATAGAGAAAAAAATTCCCATTGTAAGGTCACAAACTGCAGTCTTAACTTTGATCAGCTATCGCATAAATCTACGCCAGTTATCACAAGGGAAACTGGGTGGATCAATTCAAACCTACCACTCCCATCAGAAAAGTAATCTTAAATGAGGCTGAAAGAGCAGAGGCAACACTTATGTATCTAAAGAACAACTCAGAATCTGTAAAGCTATGACACTGAAATAATAAGTGTAAATTATTTAGAATGACCCTATAAGTTTACAAGCAAGTTACTCTAAATGCTAACTTTTTTCAGAACCTAGTAATCTCCTTCTGATCCATATTTATATGCCACAACAGCTAGAGACATTTAATGGGTGGTCAGTAATCACTGTTCAAATTTATATGTTCTCTAATATCACTTATGTCCAAAACTCACTGGGCATGTGACTCAACTGGTATAATACTAATTCCATTTTACCACCCCAAATGGATTCTTCATTCCAAGTCTCTTAATTCTGTTAATGCTACCATGATTCTTTCAGTCACCTAGCTGAAATCCTAGCTTTGTCCTAGAGGGCAAAGAATACGTTGAGGTTATAGCTAATTTGGGGACAACCTTGGTAATTTCCTAGACTGGAGAACCCAAGATTATTGGAAACATTTCATTCCTTGTTAGTTTTTAATCTCCATCTTAGACTCAGTACCTCTTTTTCCTTCCTATAATGAGCATTTATGATGTGCCAGGCACTGTGTTAGTAGATTTTTTAATAAGATTCATCTCCTTTGATACTTACAATAAAATCGTTAAGTATTTTTATTCCAATATCAAATGAGGAAACCAAGGCTCAAAGAGGTGATGCAACTTGCCCCTGTTTACACAGTCATTAGAGCCAAGATTTTAAGTCAGTAAGATGGAGTTCCAGAACTCGAGGAACTTGCAGTCTAGTAGAAAGACTCAGGAACATGCACAACTAATCAATGAAGTAAAATATATACCATGAATGAAGTATCTAGAGAGAACAACAGAGGCACAACGAAATAGTGGAGCCTGTAGGGCTAGATCAGAGTGAAGTTTTATTAATTTATATTTTCTATAAATCAGCACGACTTCCAGGGCAACATTCAACTTAGCTTTTGCCCTGAGATGTTGTGTATTGGGCACTCAACCACATGAATGGGTATCAGGAAGAAAAGTTTAAATGAAAAATAAGGTAGGGCTTAGAAGCAATGCATCAAAGGGGATGGGAGAGTTGAGGTTGGCACTGGGAGGCAAGGGTAAAGCAGGTCTTTTGTGCTCTTGAAACTGGGCCTCTGATGTCATGGTCCATGTTATTTCTCTCTCTCCCATAAGCATGATCCTACAGGTGCCCATTCTATAGAAAGACCAAAAGTTAAAATTATATAGTGGGAAGCCCTACTTATCCAATGTGTCTTAGTTTTATGTTTCCACCAATGTTGGTCAAAACTGTCTGGAGCATACAACAAGAGTTGGGCTATCAAAAACAGGTAGTCCTGTGATTCTTAAAGACCAGGACCATACATGGAAACTACATGCTGATGCTCACAGTCTCGTTTTAGCCTCTTTCCTCCAGATTCTCTGAGAATCTCCTCATGAAGACTCTTCAACCTGCAGTGGCACCTTCTGTCAAATACTTCACACGTTTATCATCAAAATGTTTTGGCAGAAGTATCATCTTTAGGTTTTGACATAATCCCGAAGAGAGATTTTTTCAAATATTACTAATGGAACATTACACTCCTCTTTGGGAACTTCTGTATGAATAAAAAGGGTCATTAATGACATCTACTCTCAACCCGGAAATCATTAGTCTGTGCTTGGTGCATGGGTTTTTTTTTAAGCACCTGGTAATTTCCCATTCCCCCACCACCTCTTCTGCTCAAATAACAAGTTGTTGAGTTGAATATAATAAAATCAGTAGTATTGATCCCCTGCAGATGAGTGCTATTTATTCTCCATTGTTTTGTTTCCCATATTACATAATAATATCTCACATTTCTATATCACTTTCATTCTGAAATGTTTTACCAGTTCTGGGATACTTTCTGACACCCAGTGGTAAGAACTGCTTTTGTGGTAGCTCCTATGTTCACTTTCACATGAGAAAGGCTGACTCAAGCTATTGAAACGGTGTACTGGGAGGGCCTACCAATCCAATGTGCATTTTAGGACAATTATTAAATAATACTTATGCCTACCGAATGGCCAGTTCAACATCCAAGCCCAGTCAAGCAAAACGGCAATAGTTTTAAAGCTTTGCTTGAATTATCCGTAAGACAATTTTCGTCATTGAGCCAATCCCCATGTAGACCTCTAAAGGTCTAAAAATGTTAAATTGACCATCACACCTCTTAACTCAGCTAACAAACCTGTAAGTTAGACAACTATGGTTGATTGGTTAAACCAATGATTCTTAACCTGTTTTCCCTAATGTATTCAAATATGCAAGACAGATAAAATAGGACATGGGTTAAGTACGTTACCTAGTAATTATAACTACCCATTCCTCCCCAACACGTGAAAACTTATGGAAATACAGATGAGCAGAGTGATTATATTGGATAGCTCTGAATCTACTCTACTTCACATGAAAAGAAAGGTAACCACGAATCTGAACCCTTTATTAGTAGTAGCAGCTTGCATTTACTATATCTCATGACACTCCAATAACAAAACATATTGTCAAAAATTGCTGGTTATATTGAAAATGGCAGGCATATTAGTTCAGTATCCATGAAACTCATCGATTCCTTCTCCCCCACCATCTCTAATGATAGTTTTGTACAGGCAAATGAAAAGATAAGTTAGATTATCTGCATGTGTAGCCACAATTTAGGCATATGAAACCATTCATTAAAGTGCTTTCTTAATGTTAAAAAAAGAAAGTGTTAAAAAAGTGTTTAAAAAAAAACAAGGAATGTCTTTACAGTAAGAAGAGCTTAGAAGACTAAAAGCAGAATTGTGTCTGGAAGATGCATACAGTGTATTTTGTAAGAGCACAAGCTCAGGAGCAGGTTGCCAAAGTTTGAATCCTAGTTCCACCATTTATTAGCTGTGCCATCTTAGACAACTTATTTAACCTTCTGTGCCTCTCTTTCCTATTGGTAACATGAGGATAATAATAGTTTACAAATATTTTACAAATTTGTTGTATGGATCACATATAAAGTACTTGCAACACTGCTACATACATAGTAAGTACTCAATAAATGTAGACTACTTTTATTATTATCCCATGACTGAAATCAACTATGAAAAAATAGGTGATGTTGATAGGTTTTCAGATATTCTTTAATTTCACAGGTGAATAATAACTTCTTCAATGAAATGAAACCATAAAAAAAATAAAAAGCTGGAGATCATATTTTTCTTTCTTGAATTTATTCTCCACTTAAAGCAAGTCTATGGATAAATACAGTTGTTTGAGGTTGCAGAGGCAGAGTGAAACAAGGTGTTTTTATATATATAAATATATAGCTGGTTTACTAATTTAGCACCATTTCTGGATAAAATTTTATGCACTATGTGGAGAAAAGTGTCCTGAAAGTTACAATTTCCAGACCAAATCAGACAAATACAACATGACATTCACAACATATACACATTATGTACATGTAACATGTAAGTAGAACCTAATATCTCAAAATGTGGCATAGATGACACATCAGTTAGGAATAACTTTCACTCACTATTGACAGAAATTAGAAATGTGTGGCTTAAACAAGATAAAATTTTGTCATCTTGGGGCTGGCCCAGTGGCATAGTGGTTAAGTTTGCGCACTCTGCTTCGGCAGTCTGGGGTTCCCTGGGCGTGGACCTGTGCACCGCTTATCAAAATAGAGGAAGATTGGCACAGATGTTAGCTCAGTGACAATCTTCCTCAAGCAAAAAGAAAAGGATTGGCAACAGATGTTAGCTCAGCGAAAATCTTCCTCACACACACAAAAAAAGGTTGTCATCTATCTATCAGGGCCAATGTATAGGCCTCAAGCTCCAGTATCATCATTAGGGACTCAGGTTCCTTCTATCTTTCTACTCTGCCATTTTTAATACACAACTTTAATTCTCAAGGACACCTCTAGGACCAAAGTGACTGCTGGAGCTACAGCCTTTATGCCCACATTCAAAGCAAGAAACACAGAAAGGATGGAAAGAGCAAAAAGTTTTATCCAGTTGTTCATCCCTTTTTTAGGGAGCTTTCTCAGAAGACCAACTCAACATCTTCCATTCACATTCATTGGTCAAAACCGAGTCATGTGGTCACATCTAGCTGCAAGAGAAGCTGGGAAATGTAGTTTTTTAGTTGGATATATTATAATCCCAAGTAAATTTGGATCTGTTGTTAGGGAAAAGAAGAATACAGGTTATTTAGCACCTAATTTGCAACCTCTGCCACAGTCACATTGCTGAGAAGTTGTCTAGAATATAAATTTCTGTTTATCAAATTTATGTTTACAATTTATATTTTGCAATTTTATATATTCAAGCTATAAATATAGATAGATGATAGTTTTTTGGCAAAATATGTTAATGTTAATTTAAGTCAACAAATATTAATTGAGCCTAATATGCACTACATTATAGCAGGCACTAGGAATACAAAGGTAAATAAAATAGTAACTTTCCTCAATTTGCTTAGAATTTGGAGAGGCATGTGAACAAATTAACTGCTAATTACAATAAAAGTTGTTAGGAAAAAAGTTGGGAGTTCCACATCTACCAAGACAGCATTAGGAGCTCCAAGACTGTGAAACTGGTGAAAATTACTTTTTAAAAAATTAACTATGTGGAGATGGTCCCAAGGGAATGAAGAAACATTTATTCAAGTAAATCTGCCAAAATTTTGTAAGACCAGCACAAGTCTGTGAAATGTGAACCAAGATCTACTTCCTCCCTTTTCCCTCTCAACTCAATGAGACTGATGAAGCCAAAAATATAGTGCTTCTTCTGTACCCAGTTCCCAGTTGGAGGGCTATCTTCCCAAGATTGGCAAGTTATCAGCATTTTTCATCCTGCTTCTATCTACTTATTGCTGAGGCTAAATTCGAGGTGAGTGCAGCCAAAAAGTAGGGCTCCCTTCTTCCACTCAGCCCCAACTTATGAAATGGGGCCTCTAACTTGTAGTGGTACTTCTGAGAACACTGAGGCCCCAATCTCCCTTGCCTCAGCTCATATGGTGAGGGTTTCATACTGGGAGAGCTAAGCTGAGGCTATTGCCCTTCCCTCCACCAAGTACTCAAAAGTAACCATGATAAACATGTTCATAGAACTAAAGGAAACCATAATTTTAAAAAAGTAAAGGAAAGCATGATGACAAGGTCACATCAAATGAAGAATATCAATAAAGAGACAGAAATTATAAAAGGGACCCAAGGAACTTCTGGAGTTTGAATGTACAATAATTAAAATTAAAAATTCACTGAAGGGGCTCAACATTAGATTCAAACTGGCAAAAGAAAGAATTAGTGAACTGGATGATAGATTGATAGAGATTATGCAATCTAAAGAACAGAGGGGAAAAAGGATGAAGAAAAATGAACAGAGAATCAGAGAAATGTGGGACATCATTAAGAACACCAATATATGCATAATAGGATTACCAAAGGAGAGAGGAGAGGGAAAGTAGCTGAAAAAAATGTTCAAGGAAGTAATGGCTGAAATGTCCCCAAATTTATTAAAAAACTTTAACCTTCACATCCAGGAAACTCAACAAACTCCAAGTAGGACAAATTTAAAGAGATCCACAAACAGACATATGATATTAGAAATGCTAAAATCCAAAGACGAGGAGGAAATCTTGAAAGCAGCAAGAGAGAGTAACTCATCACATATGTGGAAATCCAAATAGGATTAACAGCTGAATTTGCATTGAAACAATGGAGGGCAGAAGGCGGATAACATACTAAAAGTTCTCTAAGAAAAGAACCAACAGTCCTATATCCGGCAATTTATTTTTCAAATTTGAAGGTTAAATAAAGATATTGCCAGATAAACAAAAACTGGGAGAATTTCTTGCTAAACTTGTCTTACAAGAAATACTAAAGAAAGTTCTTCAGGCTGAAAGCAAGTGACCCTAGTAATTTGAATCCAGATAGAAAAGCAAAAACACTGGTAAAGGTAATTATGCAATTACAAAAGGCAATATAAGTACATATTTCTTCACCTTTATTCTCTTAGTTGCTTTCAAAAGCAAACATATAAAACAATACATATAAAATTTTCTATTGGGCCTATAACATATAGAAATGTAATATATATGTCAATAACAGTACAAAGGAGGTGGGTGGGAGCAAACCGGTACTGGACTAAGGAAATGACGAAAAATGGTGACTCAGATACACAGGAACAAATTAAGACAACCAGAAATGATAAGTAAGAATGATAATATAACTAAAGTATAAATGAATACTTAATTTCCTTCCTTTGTTCACCTTTTCTAAAAGTCATAAAATGATATAAAATAATAATTATAACAATGTATTGTTGAGTTTATAACATATATAGATGTAAAATATATAACAATAATACCACAAAAATGGAGAAAGGGGAACAGAGCTACATGGGAATAACATGTCTATATATCGCTGGAATTAAGTTAGTATAAGTCTGAAGCAGATTGTAATAAGTTAAGGTGTATACGGTAAGTTCTAGAGCAATCACTAAAGAAATAACTCAAAAACATGGTGGAAAATCATTAAAAACTAAAATGCTACTTTAGAAAATATTAACTTAATACAAAAAAAAGTAAAGGAAGAAAAGAGAAACAAAAATGATCTGAGACATATAGAAAACAAAAATAGATGTAAATCTGGTTATATCAATAATAACACGGAATGGATTAAACAATCCAGACAAAAGGCAGAGATTGTCAGACTGGAAAAACAAGACATAACTATATGCTGTCTATAGGAGGCACAGATTAGATTCAAAGATACAAATAGATTGAAAGTAAAAGGATGGAAAAGATATTTTACACAAACAGCAAGCACAAGAAAGCAGGAATAGCTATAATAACATCAGAAAAATTAGACATTAAAACAAAAAAAAACTACTAGAGATTAAGAGGGACATTTTATAATGAAAAAAAGTTCAATCCATCAAAAAGACATAACAATTATACACGTGTATGCACCTAATAACAGAGAATCAAAATACATGAAACAAAAATGGATAGAGATAAATGAATAAACAATTCCACAATAATAGTGGAAACTTCAGTATCCCACTGGCCTATCTGTAAACTAAGCTTAATATTTTCCTTTCTCTTTTAGCTGATTATGTGGGACACTGGATCCATACGGCCATAGGTGCAAACTTGGGGAGGCATGTTGGTGTAAACATGATAGGTATTTTAGGGGCCTGGACTACCTCCTCATGCAGCATTGATCCTGCTTGGGCTTAATCCTAGTTGTACTATTTTTATTTTATAAAATAAAATAGTACCACTGCTGCTAGACTCATCAGATTTAATGACTTGGCAAGTGCAATATAACCCATTTCACAATAAGCAATTCCAGACGTATGGTCACTTGGTGGCCATAGTCAAGCTTTCTATCTCTATCAAGACCCAGTGACACACCAGGACCTGTTTCTCAAAAGATGTATAATTCTCCAAAGCAGATGGCATAGTCTTGCTCTGGATCCCCAGGAGGATGATTCTCCCACGGAGGCTTGCCATAAATTCTATACTTCATCTTTTCTCACCACTGATGCCTCCAACACCATGTCATCTGCAGCAGCTTTGTATGTGATGCTTACGCTACAGCCTGGATCTGCTGCAGAGCCCTTTCCTAACCCAGGTACTACTCCAATCTTTCAATCTTTCAAATCACAGGATATGTGGACCAGAACAGCATTCCTAGGTGTGGAATATATTTTCTTTATAATCCAAAAAGGCGCACAAAGTGTTGTACTTCCTACTTTGTGGTAAAATGCAAGATGCAGCTATTTGCCCTTTACTTTAAATGAGATACCCCAACATACCACTCACTAGACCCCTAGAAACTTTGATCAAGTATCAGATCTTTGAATCTTCATCGGGTTTGTCTCCCATGGTCTGAAGTGCATGTGTCTTCCCAGTTCTTCCAATGTACCAGCCATCTCTTGTTCATCCTGTCCAAACAGCATGATATCATGGATGAAATGAATCAATGTGATGTTCTGTGGGATGTCCAGACAGTCCAGATCTCTTTGGGCTTTTATTACGTCAGAGGGCGGGAGAGTTCAAATCGCTTTCAATACTGCTTTCGTCAGTTTGGGTCCTCCAAGAAGTAGAAGCCAAAACGAGATTAGATGTGTAAAATATTCATTGGGGGAAATGCCTATGAAGAGTAAAGGGGAAGAGAGCACACAGACCTGATGCAGGACTCACATCTGTAAAAGGAGAGAGAGAAGGAAGAAGTAGGTAAGAAGAACTTCAGATGACAGGGAAGTTCTCAGAAAATCTTGGCCAGACCAGTGGGAAGTTCCTTGCCAAAACTGTCCATTAGAGAAATCTTGTGTCAGGAAGGAATGGCCTGGTTCTAGTAACACTGCCTTGCTCAATTGTTGGCTGGGAACAGCCTGTGGGAAGTGTGACTTCAGAGTGAATGCCATCGTGGGTCTAAAGGAGCAGTAACTGGAGGAGGTCAATCAACTATGTTCCGGCAGCAGGTCCTTTTGAAGGGAGACCTGAGCAGGGCATTTCCAAGGCCGCTATAAGACTATACCTTTTTTCTTTGTAAATCCATTTCAGCCCCATTAAAACGCCCATTGAACTGCTACCAATTGTTTTTATTTGAAAGATCATTTTATAAAGCATTACACTATTTTCAGTTATACACCAAAGTCATGCTCACACGGCATTTAAAAAGTCAGTGCTGGATTTATACAAAAGAATAAAATGACAGAGTTCATCCAAGAGCCTCTGAGCATTTTGTCAAAGCTCTGGGCTGTTTAGCCAAGCTGGATGGAGCACGGTACCGAGTCCAGCTGCCAGGATTGTATAGACAGTGAGCACTGCATGATAACTCTGGACGGCTATCACACCAGTGCATGCCCTTGGTCACAAGGGGGAACTGGCCAGGGGTTATTCAACACAAACTTATCCCTTTAATCACAAAGCTTGTTAGTGCCATATCAGGGGCAAAAACCGGGGCTTCTAATGGCGCACATCAGCAGTTTTCTTCCGCATGGTTCTGCTTCTAAAATGTAACTGCAGACATAGCAGTTCCACACCCAGGTTCTTTTCCTCTCAGTGAAAGACTTCGCTGGTTTCATTAATGGAGACCAATAGGCAATCCTACCAAGAAGCTTTATTTTACGTTTATCCTGCCTTGTTTGAAAATTAATGTCCATTACATCACAATCCTACATCCAAGTTCACAATGCGTTGGCCTGTGTGCAGAGGGTATGCCCTATTCTCACAGAAGAAGGAAAAATTATCCCTTGTTCAGTGATATCAGGCAGCCATGATACGTCACCACGTGTTAATGACCTCATTAGATTAAAACCTGTTCCACGAAGCCTAATTTAAAGAGGATTGTGATTGTCTTCTAAGTCCTTATTATGAAAAACTCTCAAAAGAAACAGCCAGCGACAGTTTCCCCAAGGGAAGGGTGAGTTCACGATGGCAACCCCGACTCTTGACAAACTCCTATGAGATAGATACCATAGAGATTCCATGTTTAAAATCAGTTATTAAAGTCAAATGATAGCATGTTCACCATAAGTGTTTGAGTTTCAAGTAAAAGAAATCTTACTCAACTAAACTTTAACTAAAAAAAAAGTCCACGAACATACCTGGCTTCAGGCATAGCCAAATTGTGGAACTCAGCAATGTCATTTTCTGTCTCACTCTCTTTCTCCTTCTCTTCTTCCTTTGAATGGTTTGATTTTCATTTCAAGCTCCATTTTTTCCACATGGTGGCAAAGAAGACTCACACAGTCCTTAGCGCTCATCATTCCAGAGAAGAAAGAACATCTCTCTCCCAAGAGTTTTAGCTAAGTCCCAGGGAGGCGCCTGATAGGCTGGGCTTGGGTCACATTCCTTTACTGAACCATCCACGATAGCCATGGAGGTGCAGTACTTGGGAAGCCTGGCCTGGACACATGCCCCCCTCCACACAGTGATGGGGTTGAAATAGAAGATGGAGTCAACCCTAGCTGAACCACACAGACCAAGAACGAATGAGGGCTAGTTCACCAAAGTGACAATGAGCAACTCAAAGAAAACATCCCCCAACATTAGTGTACTTATTAAAATTCAACTTTCCATTTATCTCTGAGGTAATCATCATGGCAGAAGCAGAACTGTTCTTATCTCTCAAGAAATTACAATCTAGTTGGGGAGACATACTTAACAACATTAAACAACCCTTTAGGTAACAACAGAATTTCGTAAATTATAAGATGCCAAATATATGATTTGGAGCTCAGTGAAGGCTGGAGGGCTCAGAGAAGCCTCGTAAAGGGGATCTAGGTTTAGATCCCTACACCTGAAGCCTAAAGGATACGAAGCTGTGCATAGAGGCAGTCAGATTATAAATTTATTCAGACAGGACTTTTTGGAGGGCAGAATTATACAACTGTTAAGAACACAGACTTTTCAGTCATATAACTTTAATTGTATTCCAGTATCTGCCAAATAACTTCCTTTTTGGACTTGAGTAAATTTTTCAGCAACAACCACGGTAGTAGAAATAGTTCACATTTGTAAGTGCCTACTATGTGCCTGGACCTGCTTTCTACACTTTACACATTGCTCATAGAATATTTACAACAACGCTAAGAGATAGATACTATGATTACCTGCTTTTTATGAATAAGTAAACTGAAGTCCTGGCGGTTAAGTAACTTGCCAAACATTACAGAGCTGGCAATAGATGAGGTTGGGATTCAGACTCAGGGAGGTGGACTAGTGATTCCACCCTGTTAGTCACTACACTGTTCTGAGCCATATTTACATTTGTAAAATGGAAATAATAATACTGTACTTACCTCATAGGAACTTTAAAGAATTAAATAATGCCTGTGGCACATGGTAAGTATTCAATACTCGAATTCAATTCAATTCAGTTGTATAATTACTATTTGTTTGTGAAGGAACTGCAGTGCCCTTTTGTGGGATGAAATAAAGCAATGAATTTAGATGAAAAGGGTCTGATTGTACGTCACAGATCTTCACATTACTAGCTGTTTAACTTTGGAGAATTTATTTCACTTCTCTGAGCCTCTCTGGACTTATCTGTAAAGTTGGAATTATAACATCTATCCGAAAAGTTGTTTGTTTGTTTGTTTTGTACCGTATTACCTAAACTAAAACCTAAGACAGGACTTTGTAAACTTTCAAATAGAATAAACATGTGAAATAGCAATATGGCTATGCAAGGGATGTACACATACTTGCTCATGTCTTCTTTGGTGCCGCTCAGGCTGTATAGGAAAGAGGGATAGATTTAGGACACCGGAGCTCCTCCCAGCTCTACCACTCATGAACTGCATGCCTTTGGATGCCTCGCTATCTAGGCCACTTGTACAATGACCGGAGCTAAGATTACTGGTGACTGGTGAATTGCTTCTCTTCCGTTGACTTGGGACCTTCTACTTCAGTAGACTTGAAAATGCCTCCTGCTTTGATCAAACACATTTATGAACAGTTAATGCAGGCTATGCGAGCATTTGGAGGGACTGAGTAGAAGGGTAAGGCAATGCCTGCCTTTAGGGCCTTGGAATAGAGGAAAAGAAACATTCATACATCATCCTTTTCTATCATTAGACAGCATAGTGTGACAAGAGAAGAGGCCAGTATTTTATCTAGGGTGTTGGTGTTGGTGGTGGTGTCAATGATTCGGGTACTGGCCCTATGCAATAACTGGGACATACGTATACAAAAATTATTTGTTGCTTATTTGAAATTCCAAGTTAACTGGGAAATCCATATTTTTATGTGCTAAATCTGGCAACCCTAGTGCACACATAGAACCTGCAATAATGGCTTATATAGAGAAGAGTCTGACACTCCCGTAGGTACGCTCTGAATAAAGTACACAGAAGCACTTCCTTGTTTGTAAAGCACAAGCTTTGCACCAATGTCTCCATCACATTGACTCAAGTCGTTGGACCAGGGATTGGTGCCTGTTCCAAAGTTAGTCGCTTATAGGTTGGTCAGTGTGAAGGAGCCTAGTATAAGACATCTGACAACAGTGGCACTTTATACTGTAAATGAATCAGTGAGATCTTCATCTCTCTTAAAGGATTTGCAAAATAACATACAACTACACAGTGAACAGGGAAGTAGAAACAAACCTAAGAGACCACAGACTGAAGACATAGAGCTGTAGAAGACCCAAATGAGTAAGCAAAAGCCAAATGATGGAAAGGAGAGAAGAAGACAGAGGGAAGCAGCCACTTCAAAGTAAAAGTAGAAATATAAGCAGAGACAGGCAGAACTGAGTCCTTGGAATGATTGTGTCAAGAGTCAGGAGCAGCAAAGACCTGCCTTTGAGAGGACAAATATTACAATTCCTCTTGGATCTGAGAACTGTTATTTATTCTGTAACGAATGAACCATGTTCCATTATATAACGTTTGACTATGATGCTCGGGAAAAAATTTCTGTGTTTATTTGTTTATCTTTGTATCCTTATAATAAGCTGCTGTCAGGAGGTTACCTGAGTGTGTCTCTGTTTCTTGAAACCTGAAAGAGCATTACGCCCACTCTGATTCTCTAAGAGAAAAGTGCCTTTAAACAAATTTGTTCTAGGGTATCTTGGAGATTGCTCCAGCTGGAGAAGTGGTGGTGGTGGTGGTGGTGGTGGTAGAGGTGGTGATGCTGGTGGGGGCAGGTTAGGGGTAGGGGTGGTAGTGGTGATGCTGGTGGTGGTGGTGGTGGTGATGGTGGTGGTGGTAGGCATAGTGATGGTAGTGATAGTGGTGATAGCAGCACTGATTTGGGTACTGGCTCCTGCTAATTGATGAAAGCCAGGCCCAGGTGAAGAAAGACTTTCCCGAGGCAGCATTATGCAGGAAGCATGAGGGACTCTTCCTGCCTAGGCTTGCTCTGTTCTCTGTGTCCATTCCTAGCAGGAGAATCATGTGAAGGAAGGGAGGGTCCATGCACCACAGATGTCCAATGAATCATGTGCTACCTTGTAAGTAGAGAAAGAGAAAAAAGGAAAGATATACTTCATTCCAGCATGAAAGAAAAAAATCTATGCCCTGGAACAATACCTTATGCCCATTATACTATTTCTAACTTTGGAAATGAAATTTATAATGACAAAATATGACCATATTCTTATTATTAACGAGGCCATTAATTCCATATACCCAGACATACAAACATACATAAGAGATCCACATAAATATGATATCTGATACACACATTACATCATGATTTAACTAGCATTGTTCACAGTTCATGCAGAGTTACTTGCAGGGTTCTTTGTACCCAAGGATCTTCCAGAATTATTTGGAATCCAGGATTGCCCTTGTGTGGCAACTTCATCCTTGCTTCTCAGTCTTATCTGAATTGAGGTAGAACCAATTAAATTCCTTCCAAGAGCTGATTTCTAACAGTTATTGGGACAGGTAGGACAACGCTCTGCCTGGATTTGACACCAAAGAAATGTCATCCATGTGTCAGCTGCAACCTGGTGGCAGGGAAGATCATGGCCCCTAGCACGGCATCAGCATTTCTCTTAATGACCTCACATGTTCTCTGGAGAGGAGGATGACAGCCCATAGCCCTGTGGAACTGAGAGCCTTAAGGGCAAAAAAGCCGTTACTCTTGTCAGGGAGGAATGACTTCAGCCATGTTAGGCCTGAGGCCATATCGTTATCTGCCTTAGTTTGCTATATCTGGCTCACTTAACTGCCTCTGCAATGCACACTTTTATTCCATAGCCCCTTCGCAGAGAAATATAGATGGCTGCAATCCATACAAACACCGAGAAGCTTGTAATTGCTCTCTGTTCCATAGCCAGCATGACTATGGGTAAGCGGAAAGGAAAGTTCAGGAAAACATTATAAATTTACACTCACACCCCAACCGACAGTTCTCAACCATAATGTCACAGCACTCGGGTAAATCGTGATTGGTTATGAAGTTTACCGAAAGTAACCTGTTACTAAAAATAAAGCATAGAGATTTGCAAATGGTTTACTTTAAAAAAATAGATGCAAACTCTTCCCAATAATAGTATCACTCCCACTCGCTTTCATTCTGATATGCAATCTTGAGATGGAGAGGAAGGGGCAGAGTTAAGGAGAGATCCTCCGCGTAAAGTGCATATAACCTATGGCCTATTCTTACCTGTTTAGCTGCGCTAATACGGTAAGCACATGGGAATATGTGCACAGGTAAATATCACTGGTCACATTTCTCAGAAAAAAAAAAAATGAGATCAGATGCCCAGATTTGTTTAGAAGCAGTCTTCAGCGTACACAAGGATCATGTTCCAAAAGGGTATTTGTAAGTCAGGTGTTTTCCATAAACCAATGTTATCCATGGTGGCTAATTTCTAACACGAGTTAAATATGTTCCAGGTTTTCAATTGATAAACAATGGAAATTTGCCCTCTTCTGGGGACCAAAATAAGGTACTGAGGAGGAAGAGAGATGGAACCAAGAAATAGAATGCTTCTGCCTCCCATTCCAATGTACAGATGGTTCTGGAGTCAATTTCACCAAGGAGCTACCTGTCACAGACGTAATGGAGTAAAAAATTTTTATCCTCTGGAATTGTTCTGTGAGAATTCTTCACCAGAGAAGTAGGATAACAGAAAATGTGTATTTCTTTTTCCAGCAAGGGAGGACCATAAAGCTTGGTGCTGAGAAAGAATAGTGTGCCGTCCAGTGGGCAGAAGCAGCGGTGGTCGCAGGTTGGAGGAATAACATGGCAGATTTATGGTGGGAAGAAGGTAGGGAAGCAGCGTGGCAGAAAAGAAGCTGAATTAATAAAAGACAGCAGGAGGGATTTTCAGTGACTGTCATGAGGATAGAAGCTTGGGGAGAAAAAATAATATCTAGAGAGGCTTTCTGGGAAGTTGCCTTTTGGTACATTGGATAAAATCTTAGGTTAACCCCTTTTAAGAAAATCTCCGGTAAAAATTGATGTCATTCTTCAAAGCTTCTGGACTTGGGGTGGTGCCTCCATGTGATGGGACTCTGTGCAGAGTCTGGGCCATCCTGGCCCCTGTTTAAAAGAAGGTCACATAAGGATTGATTCACACCGTCACCTTCACAAGACGTAGCATATCTTTCACTTGAATAAGTGAACTCTCCTCCAAGAATGCTTTACTTCTGGACACTGGCAATATTACAGGTTCTATTGTATGAAACTTACCAAAGATTAGAGCTACTTACTCAGCAAAAATGAATATAATATTTTCAGGATCTCAGTATGCATGAAGTAGCATTATAAGTTCCACTAGGTTGAAGATGCCATATCGACACTTTGTTTTATATTTGCATAGTACATTCAAGCTTCTAATGAATTTTTATCTACCTTATGTCATTTGAGGCTTACAATAACCGAGGATGAAGGCAAGGTCAATATTACAAGATGAGAAAACTAACTTACGGAAGTTATATAGCTTGCCAGTGTTCATCACAGTAATAAGCTGAACAACTGGGCAAGAAGCCTTTACTTTTCACTCCAGATACAGTGACCTTCCTGTCGTGGAAAAACCAAAAAATTATCAGCCTAAGACAGAAGAGAAACCTAGAACTTTAAGGAGATGGGAAATGATTGTGGATAGTGGGATTAGCTCAGATTTCGGTTACCCTCCTTTCTATCACTTTCTATCACATGTGACCATTGAAACAGTCCTAAATTTGAATTGGCTGCCTCAGAAATCAACTCATTTCCATTACAACAACCAGGAGAAAATAATTCTACTCATAATCATTTCTGTGTGAATGGTCACTGCTTGTTGTTATTTAATCTTAGATCCTTTGGACAATTTTACTACATTTTATCTTAATCTTTTTCCAAGACCAGCATGTGAATTGAAAATGATCTTTAAAATAAATGAACTGATGAAGAAAAATTTCTGCTTTGATCTAGCCAAATATTAAATGATTAAGATTTTAATGGGCAACTAATGTCAGGCTAATCATGAATAAATGTCTTAAGCATGTGTTGTTGTTGTTGCTTTAATCCCTGGATGCTTCTGTGTCCTTCTAGAATTGAGCCCAAACAACCTTTTCTCAATTAATTTACAGAGCCTTGTACAAGCTTACCAGAAATCCAGGCTTTACCTGGGCAAATCACTCAAAAACTCTGTGAGTTTAAGTTTCCTCATATATAAATAAGGTAAATGGCATTTATCTTGAAAATTTGCTGTGATAGTCAACTGAGCTCATATATATGAAATTGCCTACCATAGCAGGAAAACAGTGGTTGATCCTAACTATGATGTTATGTAACTAATCTTAAGCCTTTTTTCCTAGGAAAATTGAGGGTTGCTTCCAAAGTTCTAGCCAGTTTTCTCTGCCTATCACTCTTTTCTGACTGCATTACATTCTAACTGCATTAAAATTGGGTTCAATATTTTACTTCCTGTCCCTAATCGTACTGCTATTATCTGTGAACCTTTTTTTTTTTTTTTTTTTTTTGGTGAGGAAGGTCAGCCCTGAGCTAACATCCATGCTAATCCTCCTCTTTTTGCTGAGGAAGACCAGCTCTGAGCTAACATCTATTGACAATCCTCCTCCTTTTTTTTTTCTTTCCCCCAAAGCCCCAGTAGATAGTTGCATGCCATAGTTGCACATCTTTCTAGTTGCTGTATGTGGGACGCAACCTCAGCATGGAGAAGCGGTGCGTCTGTGCACGCCCGGGATCCGAACCCGGGTGGCCAGTAGCAGAGCGCGCGCACTTAACCGCTAAGCCATGGGGCCGGCCCCTCAGTGAACCTTTTAAACAGCTCCTGCACCTCTCTCTTGAGGTGACCTGAGCACTCACAAATACTATGCTTTTGTTGTCCAAAGTCTGAAAGAGACTATGTTCTCCACTCTCCTGAACCTTTGCGTAGGTGGATGTTCTTCCCAGCTCACTTGCCATAGCAGGTTACAGACATTAACTATGCAGATCTGATGATCTACCTGAACTAGAACATGCTACAGGTTCCAGTGGTTCAGACTTAGTAGAGGTCAAAGTGACTGAGGAAATTGTGGAGTAAAAAATCTAGGGGAGAAAATTAATTTTTTAAAACTATGTTCAAAGTTTAGCGTCAAGCTACATTCTGGGAACCTCACAAATGAAGAAATCTTGAACATTTATTGAAATCATTGCTCCCACCCAGTCCCCCAGACCCTTACACACCCACACCAAATCCTCCCTGGCAGAGAGAAGGCAGCTAGCCCATTCCAATGTAAAATGCGTTTCTGAGGAAACCTTAACTTCAAGTCTAATGAGAGTAATGGGACCTTGGAGATTGACTCCATCTTCACACCCAACATAGGAACCTTCTTGAACACATAGTAGTATTAAATCAGGTCACTCCAACTCATCCTCAACCACTCACTTGACATGCTATGCCCACACAACAAAGGTGAAGGACAGAAGAATAGGCTTCAAGACAGAAACTCATGGGAGACCACAGGCATCTCATAGAGCCATAGAATTAGAAGATTTTATGTTCTTTTATTTAACTGGATTTTTGGAATGACGTAATCTGGATCTTTTGATGAGGTGAATTAAAACACTCTTCATTGACACCTCCTTGAGGTTTTCAACTCAGAGTTTGTATGGGGAAATAAAATGGGTAATGAACAGTGGTGGATACTGTAATATACCTCTCAGATGCTCCTTAAGACTGAGGTGCTGATTCCTCCAGGCTCAAGGAGAGATGCTGCTGCTTATGACTGACAGCTGAGCCCCTCTCTGGGAATTGTTCTTAGCCAAAGGGAATCAACTTGCCCAAAGTTATGCTCCTCCCCTGGAATCGCATGTATCTAATGTCTGAGCAGTGTGGAGTACACAGGCCCAGCCTCCTTGCCTTGATTCAGGACTGCTCTGCAAGGCCATCCCAGTACAGTCCCCTGTGAGATAGGCTGAGGCCTCAGTTGCAAATGCCTGGCAGTTCAACTTCTCCATTTGCCCACTCCTTCCTCCCTTGCTCCCTTACAGATGGTGAACTGGACAACACTTCCCAATAAATTTCCTACATGCAATCTCAGAGTCTCAGAGTCTGCTTCCCAGGGAACCCTATCCAAGACAGAGACAGAGACTGTATCTCTCCCCGTTTCTCCCAGCTGGAATAGTCACCAGATGAATCCCACACCTCTTTCTACTTGGGGAAAGAGCAGCAGACATGGAGAAGGAGTGCTTCAATGATAAGTATTCCCTGCAGCCCTGACGTTTTTCAGAAAGCAGACTGGGTTGCATTCTGCTTACTCTATCTGCTTACACTTTGTTGAATAACTTGAGAATTTCCTTAACTAATTAGATTTTCTCTTCCCATTCACCAATTCTCAAAATTCAGAATATCAAACTTTCTTATTTTTGAGAGTTTAGGAGGTTGGAATAATTCCTAGAGATATGTAGGCTGTCCTGTAGAGTTTGCCTATTAACCAGAGTTCTGTGGAAAGAAAATTGTACAGTGGAAACCAAAACCAACTTGTAGTCCTCTGAGCTACAACCATTAGTGGAGTAAATGTTGGTCCAAGGGCATAGGGATTTTAACCTAGTCCTCATTTGAACCACTTTGGTGTTGCTTCTATGGGTGGATTAAGGAGCCTCTTTGCTTACATTGCATACTTATTGTCCTTCTCATAAGGTCATGCCTGCTTGATACACAATAAGGATTTATTATAGATTGGCAATATTGCATACTGGTTAAAAGCATGGCTTCTGGAATCATGCTGGCCGACTTTAAGTCTTGGCCCCATCACCTAGTTGCTGAGTGACCTTGGGCAATTACTTTATCTAGCCTCCGTTTCTTCATCTCTAAAATGGGCCTGATAATCATGTTGTTGTCAGGATTAACTGAGTTAGTACGTTTGAAGCACTCAGAATCTACCAGGTACAAATAAGTTCTCAATAAACGTTAACTTATAATGTTATAATTGTTATTATAATTTGAGAGCTCTTGCTTATCTACAGGACCACTTTGCTCTGCAGTGCTGACCCATGGGCAGCTGGCTAGCTTCGGTAATTATCTTTTGTCTGCCTCACTTACACAAAATCAGTCCTTTTGATACTCATTTGTACAGTTACTTTTTTCTCCTAGATTAAGTAGTCTGTCTTTGTCTTTATTGAATTTCATTCATTTGCTGGGGATACTCTTCCAACTCACCAAGTTTTTTTACTGGGATAATAAGTTAGCAAGCCCTCTTGCACAAACTGGTCTGTAGTACAAACTTAATCATCAAGCTATATTCCAAGAGTTGGCCAACTTTTCCCAGAAAGCGCCAGAAAGTAAATATTTTAGGCTCTACAGGGCTTATGGTCTCTGTTGCAGCTATTCAACTCTGCCATTAGAGTGCAAAAGGAGCCATGGACAATGCATAAACAAATGGCCAAGGCAGTGTTCCAATAAAACTTCACTAGCAAAAATAGATGATGGGCAGATTTGGCCTTCAGGCTACAGTTTGCTGACCTCTCCTTCTCCATTTGCCTATAAATTAACACTGATTAATTGATAGACAATGATCAACTTAATCTTACAGTTTATTCTTTGCCCGCCTAATAATTGTTTGGTTTAGAATTTGTTTTCCAATTTATTGATGAGGAGTTTGTGAAGGATAATTTCAAAAGTCTTGCAAAAGTTAAGCTGGGTTATATCTATTACATCTACTCAATTGACCAGAACTATAAACTTATTAATAGAAAAATACAAACCTCTGCAATCTAGCTTTATGTGCCATTGCTTCCCTATAGGAAACTGTGTTCTAGAAAGACTAGATACTTGAGACTAATTCCACTTGGAACCCCTTTTTCAAAACTCAGGTCAAATGCTGTTTGCAATACAAAACTTTCAAAATCTTCTGAAATGATGAGCCATCATCTTTTTTATCTCTCTATCTTCCAGTGCCTTGCATATTCTATAGAGTTTATTAAATATTCTGTGGAAAAAAATGAATTAATGTTGTTTCACAGAGAATAAGGTTCACATGTATTGTTACTCAGCACATTGTCCTCTTGCAAAGACTTTATAAAGTTCTTTTTCATTCATCAAGAATGTTTAATGAGGAGCCAGCCCAGTGGCATAGTGGTTAAGTTCGTGTGCTCTGCTTCGGTGGCCCAGGGTTCATGGGTTCAGATCCTGGGCGCGGACCTACGCACTGCTCATCAAGCCATGCTGAGGTGGTGTCCCACCTAGAGCAACCAGAAGGATGTACAACTATGACACAGCCGTCTACCTGGGCTTTGGGGAGCAATAAAGGAAAAAAGGATGAAGATTGGCAAGAAATGTTATCTCGGGGCCAATCTTCCTCAAAAAAAAGAATATTCAATGATACTGAACCTACCAAGACAGTTCTATAATGCCCATATAGTTTAATGTTTCATTAAAACAGTGATCTTTTTCCAGAGAAATCAATTAATGCAGCAGAATAAACACTGGCTTGAGCCTTAGGAGATCTGGGTTCTAGTCTTGGCTATGCTATTTGGCTACATGACTTCAGGTAAGATTCTCCCTGCTCTAGGCCTCAGTTCTCCATATGTAAAATAAATTAATTGGACCAAATGTTCCCTATAGTGCCTTCTGCATGTTTCCTAATGCTGCCAAGGAAGGCCAGGCATTCATCTCCAATTTAATAGACGCTACTCGTTACCTGTCTTTGCCTGGAATCTTGGAAGAACATGACCACTGGGACCTGGATTCTTCCTTCCTCCTCCAGAGTTCTAGCACCTCTTTTTATCTCAAAATTTTGTCCTTGGTGGGAAATTCTTTCTGGCCACTTTGATATAAATAGCACAGCTAGAGAAGTCGGGGCTCTGAATGCACGTGTAAGTTATCTATGATATTAGAGACTTGCTCTAGGGAGGAAGCATCTTCTAGACAAGAGTCTTGGGTAGCAAAAGGTCCCTTAGTCCCTTTGGTGGATCTCCCTGAGATGACTGGGCCACACCTGCCGAGACAGAGGTTAATAGCCATAGAGTCAATGTAAGAAACTGCTAGCATCTCGTGAGTCATAGGGACACATGAGAAGAGAGTTATGGCAGACAAGCAGAGACGCTAAAGAAAAAAAAAAAAGGAAAAGAGAAACAGAAAGTACTAACTGGGTAATACACAATTCTTAATGGCGCAATGATTTATACCAATGTGCCTTTCTCAGGGAAGGCAGATTGAAATTCCACAGAGCTTCAATTTTCCTCTAAATGCTTGTGATTTCAGAGACTCCCTGGAGTCCATGCTCCCTCTGGAGAACTCTTAGCAGGATGGAAGTTCTGCCCAAACTGCAGCAGAGGGAGATGATTTTTGCTCTGGGACAGACTAGGACATCCCCACACTAATGTGAAGGAAAATGAAGCCACTCTTAAAAGCAGGGATTAGCCAGAGATCCGTGAACAATTTCAATGAGAGGTTTCTCAGCTTTATGTGTTCCAGAGGTTTCACCTTCCCTGGCAGTTGTCAAGGCAACAAAGTAACAACCAAAGGACAAATGGCATCAGCCTCACTGAGTGTCACCACCTTTACCTGCCAACTGCAGGTACAGTTAGTGCCCTCTCTTGTCTGGCAACAGCATCCCGGGTCTACTTCCAGAGGCACAGACAGCAGGATGCAGAGAGAGACACAGACATTCTATCTTTTTCTATGTATGGGGCCTCTTCATAGACCTATAAAGAATTTGGAGCCCTCTAAGCGTCTCTCAAGTATAGCAACCTTTAAAAATATCTATTTTTTTTAGTGCGAAATTTTTGTTGTACATTATTGTTTGTCAGTCACCATATAAGTGCATGCCTCCACCCCTTGTGCCCACCGCCCACCCCCCTAGCCCCTGGTAACCACCAAACAGTTCTGTCTGTCCGTGTGTTGGTTTATCTTCCACATATGAGTGAAATCATGCACTGTTTGTCTTTCTCTTTCTGGCTTATTTCACTTAACATAATACCCTCCAGGTCCATCGATGTTGTTGCAAATGGGACGATTTTGTCTTTTTTTATGGCTGAGCAGTGTTCCGTGGTATATATATATATACCACATCCTCTTTATCCAATCATCAGTCGAGGGACACTTGGGTTGCTTCCATGTCTTGGCTATAGTGAATAATGCTGCGATGAACATAGGGGTGCATAAGCCTCTTTGGATTGTTGATTTCAGGTTCATTAGGTAGATACCCAGTAGTGGGATAGCTGGATCATAAGGTATTTCTACAAAAAGTATCTGTTATTTTTAACCATTCTGGCAATTCGGGGTTATGCATCATGGGAAGGAAGCCCTCTGTTTTGAAAAACAACCAGTCAAGGAACCTCAGAAAATAAAGCCAGTTTTTTTCTTTTTTTCCAAAACAGACCTATAGTTCTAAATATTTTCCTTATTCGTAATCTCAGAGGTTAAGGTGAACAATCAAATTTGAATAGGCCCAGTAGCTCCATGCCATAAGGAAAGCAGACAGACTCAAGGACATCAGACTGTGGACAAGGAAGAACTAAGTATTCAGAGTGTGGTGAGCCCCACTGCAGCTAACGCTTGAATGAAGAGATGAGCTCCCCTAGCCAGAGCAAAGTGCAGCTGCTCTGGATGTGCTCCATCACAGCCATAAGACGGACCCTATTTGTAATCTTTCTAGGTGAGAAAAAGGCTAGGAAAGCTTTATGATGAATTATATGTTAAAAGCAATTGATTTGCTTTTAATTCACCTGTTTGCCCTAGACACATAAACTGGAAATGTCATAAAAATGTATAAATAATGATGTATCCTGGTTTCAGTGATAAAGACCCCCTCGGAAGCCTCCCTAGATGTGCCAACAGACTGGCTTCCTCTGCCTGCTGGCCCATCATCATCACACTTGGTGCATCATTTTTTAAAAACACCAACTGCATTCTATTCAATATTGAGGTTTTTTTTTTACCTGTCTTATCCCCTCACTAGACTGACTGTAAGCTCCTACAGGGCAGGGACAGTGTCTAAATCATCTTTGTGGCCATCGTTCACATGGTTTCTTGCATATGTTATTCATTTATCTATTCAATAAACACTTACTCAGCATGTATTAGGCCAGATATGGTACCAGGTACTGAGGACGCAATGATGAATAAAATAGACAGTCTCTGCCTCTTGGTACTTATTTTCTTGTGAGGGAGAGACAACTAAACAAATGAACTAATAGCTTGTGAAAAGCATTAGGATGGAAATAAACAAGATACTGAAGGAATAATAATAGCTAACATTTACTGAGTGTTCCATGGGCCACCAACTGTTTTAAGAATTTCATTTGCATCAACTCATTTAATCCTCACCAACCCTATGAAGTACCTACTATTATCATCCCCATTTTACAGATGAAGAGGTTAAGAAAGAGAACATTTAAGTAGTTTACAAAGGTCTCAAAGCTAGTAACGACAGGGCTGGGCCCCAATACAGGACGGTCAGACTATTTACTGCTGTGTTTTTCAGCCTCTGAGAAAGAATAATAGGAGACCCTTTCAGAAGGACTGGTCAGGAAAGAATTGTCTGCAGAAATGACATGTAAACTGAGACCTGAAGACTGAGAATGAGGCAGCCACAAATGTTTCCAGCGCCAGTAATGAAACTAGTCACTTATTGGGGAAAGCGTGGTAATCAGGCAGAGCTGACTTAGAGCTCCATCTGACCCGCAAAGGAAGCTGTAGAATGGAAAGTTTAGGCAAAAGTAGCTTCAAATATGAGAGTGAGAGTTATAGATTTTATTCCAGGCTTTTGCACACTTCTCCCCAGAGTTCTTGTTTTTCAACCAGAGAAAAGTAATTATTAATATACATGTAAAGCTCTGGCTAATGAGCCCCACGATCCAGTCAGGTTTTCTTATCAAACCAAAGCCATCCACGGCCATTTTCTGGCAGAATAGTCTTGGGCAGAACTAAGTTTTCTCCTTTCAAAACTGAGGTTTGCAAAGTTTGACTGTGTATCCTCTCTCCAGCAAGCATTTACCAGTGTGTGCCAGACGCTATGCTAAGGATGGCACAGTGGCGAGAGGCAGCCTGGGGTAGTAGGAAGATTAAAAGCTATGGAGTCAGGCATACCTGGGTGGAAACTCACCTCCACAACGTAGCCCTCCCACGCCAGAACATTGGAAGGCAACTTCCTCATCTGCAAAGTGAAGGTAAACCTAACTTTTTTCACAGAGCTGATCGAAGGATTTGATAAGAAAATATACATGATGCAATGAGAATAGCACTGGACATAGAGAGCATATTAACAGATTCTGTTGCCCTCCCTTGCCCCTTACCGTCTAATGAAGGCTACTAAGCATGTGCATGTGAAAGAAAATGACCACATCTGACATAATGCGCTGTATTGCCCGAAGGAGCTACCGGGGCTGAGAAGAGGGAAGAATATCTGCCTATCACTTTCACACTTTCTGTGAAATACCTGGGCACCCAGGTCTCTTGTGCTACTTTCTACGGATTTCTAGAACTTCCAGTGTGGCTTTCCAGTCTCTGCTTCTACCTTTCCCCGCTACCTAACTGCAGGATACTAACATTTATGGGGTACCCATTCGGTGTCATGAATTGTACCTACATTATCCCATTTAACTCTCACAACAATCTTATAGCATGTCTAATTATTCTCTACGCTATTCACCATTTTCACCAATATCTGGTTTTCCTCTAGTTCCTGGTATATAAAAGCGTAAAATTCCTCACCCTCTTACAATTAGGCGTAGTCATGTTAGCAGTTACGGACAAGGAAATGTGAACAACAGTGACATACCTCACTTCTATGTTTAATTGCCAGTGTTCAGCTCTACTGCTCCCTCTTCCTCTGCCATAATGATGTAGGGGCACTTCTTCCAGATGTTGCTACAAAATGATGCAACATAGAGAATAGTTGTGCTGGAGTGGTGCCTGGCCTGACTGCAGACTTTGTGCAAATTAGAAACAAACCTTTGTTGTGATAAGCCACGAAAATGCTAGAGTTCCTTTTTTAGGATATCCTGGCCTATTTTTGCAGATACATTCCCAAGACTCCAATTTGTAATCCTTCCTACCTGAATCCAAAACCCATGCTTCTTCCTCTATAATACTCCACATGAAGATGCCAGATCAGATATGTACATTAAGAAAAAGTTCTTCTGAAAACAAATGTGGAGCTTAAATGAATGAATCACCAGTGGTAGAAGGTCAGGAATTCTGGGGGATCAAGAATGCAATAGGCCTTTGGAAAGTCATCAAACGCTCCAGAAAGGGAGCTGCCTCTATTGCAAGTCCCACTCTGATAGTGTGGTGGCTGGGCTAGAGTCAGACGTAGGGTAGTGGCAGTGGTGGAAGCCAGGGGAATCGTATATTACTGAGATCAATGCAGTCAGCAATGTTGAGAGTCACTCTTGGGAGTTTTGGAAGTATCTATTAAATAACATTCTTCTTCCCCTTCTGAGTTCAGAACCAATAAGAAATAGACCCCAGAGTCAGATGAAGATCAAAACATCAACTTTATAAAAGGCTGGGTTGGAGGACGTGGCTTGGTTTATAGCAACAATGGGCTGCATACTATTT
The DNA here is from genome assembly GCF_020826845.1 of Diceros bicornis minor. Lineage (NCBI taxonomy): Eukaryota > Metazoa > Chordata > Mammalia > Perissodactyla > Rhinocerotidae > Diceros > Diceros bicornis. The sequence continues at coordinate 70,842,735 of NC_080743.1, forward strand.
CATCCCAGAATTAAACGTATCCATCAAATTACAGGTAGATGGACAACTTCAAGCCCCCTCCTCAGCTACTGCAGTGGTGAAGCTTATCCCAGGAAGCCCACTCCATGATAAGAGAGGCAGTCAAAATACACTCACTCAGTAGGGACTGAACCAAGCATGACCAGTTCCTTCTTCCAAACACCAATCAGATGGGTCATTCTTCCTTCCCACAGGTCTGGATGAACTTGAGGAAATTGTTTTCTCTTTCCTGCCTCAGGTCCCTCCCCTGTCAGAGAGGGTTGGAATTAGTGAACTATAAACTTCCTTCTGGTTATGTAATATGTAACGTTAAAACTGAGGGAAATAGTTTACTTGCAAAAAATAGAGCAGTCCATCAAATAGCCACTAGACTGCTTACTGAGTACTGACAGAAGGCAGAGGACGAAGGCTCTGCAACTCTTTGGACCATACACAGTGCCAGAGGTGGTCATAATAAGCTCTCCAGACTCCGTGGAATGAGAGGTTAAGAAAAGGATTGGAACTGCAGGGGGTAAGAAGGCCAGGTCATGCACTAACCCTAAAAAGAAAAATCCCAAACCAGAATGCAGCCTGTTGGAACCAACTGTAGAGAGAGATATTCTGAAATCTCTTTGATTTATGACCTGCTATAGGATATTGAGACATTATTTATGATCGATATATGTGTCTGCTGGCATCTCACTGGAGCCATTGACACTGCTTCACACTATGGAGGTTGGTCAGGCCAATCCAACAGACATACTTTCTGTGTCCTGTTGGTACAGGCAATAAACCCAGACGTAGTCATCTATCTCCTTGAAAATGGTGCTGGTTACTCCAGCCCTTGGGGGGCTGACCCAGAGATACAGTGTTGCAGGGAGAAGTCAGGTTGGTAGGAAGAAGAAAGACTATAACCAGCTTCCCCTCCATAATTCTCATTTAACATTTCTTACAGTACTATCATTCCATAACTCATCTTCTTTAAAGAACCATATAGAATAGCTTTGGGTCCTTTGGACAATCACTATAAAACTTCCTCAATATGTTTCTTCCAATGCTGATACAATGGAATACCAATAAAGGTAAAAACTAGTCTAGATTGGCATTTAATCAATCCATATGATAACTTTGTATTATGCTAGATGAAATGGAAAATATAAATTAGGAAGTATAAAATATAAAATATGGGGCCGGCCAGGTGGCGCAAGCAGTTAAGTGCGCGCGCTCTGCTGTGGCGGCCCCGGGGTTCGCCGGTTCGGATCCCGGGCGCGCACCGACACGTTGCTTGTCGAGTCATGTTGTGATGGTGTCCCATATAAAGTAGAGGAAGATGGGCACGGATGTTAGCCCAGGGCCAGTCTTCCTCAGAAAACAAAGGAAGATTGACATCAGATGTTAGCTCAGGGCTGATCTTCCTCACAAAAAAAGAAAAATATGTATATAAAGTGTAAAATTTTCACTTGTATAGAATATAAAACAGGAGCTCCCTTGTCCTCAAGGAGCTCCGTCCTGTTGGGGGCAGGGGGAAGACACTCTTTCCCTGGAACTTGACAATCCAGTCACATCTCTCTTCTTCCATCAGTCCAATGAACATGCCATGGACCCTCTCATGTGACTTCAGGACTTTGAACTTGTCTCCCACAGCCTACATCACTATCACTGCATACACATTCCCCTCCCCTCAAAAAATAAATCACTATTATATCAGGCAGCCCCTTACCTTACTAAGCCCTACCCTTCTTGTAAATCTCAGTTTAAATATTAGTTTTTCCAGGAGGCCTTTCCTGAGTCCCTAGACTAGGAATTCCCCTAAAATGTGTTATCATACCACCCTGTACTTCCCCTAGCATAATATTCATCACACTTGACTGGAATTACTTATTTGATAGCCTACCATGTTAGCTAGGCTGTACGTCCTGTGAGATAGGGTACCATGTCTGTCTTGGCCATGCCAATCCAATAGACTTGCTATCTGTGTCCTCTTGCACAGGATACAAATCCAGACATAGTCATAGCCATTTATCTTCTTGAAAATGTTCTGGGTTTCTCATGCTCTTAGAGGGCTGACCAGAGATCTGGTTTTGTGGGGAGAAGGCAGGTAGCTAGGAAGAGGATTTTGTACGTTTCCAGTGACTAGCAAAGTCTCAAGCAAGTAGGAGGTGTTCAATAAACATTTGTTACAGAATAAATATAATTAAAAACAAACATATGAATGAAATTATTACAGAATAATCAATGCTTATCGGAGAAGTGACTATAAATGCGATAGCCTTTGAAAAGTGCAAATGAAAAGTGAAAATCCAGCCTAATGCTGCTCTTGATCGAGCTTGTTCAGTGTTTGGAGACATAGGAGTTGACCAATTTTTGTGACTTAAATATTCTTCCATAAGAAAACATCCATCATTTTTTTTGGATCCCTCCATTTGCTCATAATGGAGACTCTAATCCATTCTTGAATTTATATTACCAGACAAGTACACCATTTCAACCTCCTCACTACCTTGCTCTAGGGTGTGTAATGCAAGACAGATGGTGAAAACCAATTTAATGATGTGTCTGCATTTGGTCAACAGCAAAGAGTCCATAAGTTTCTCTCCAAGGAACAGGCTAAAATTAAGAGAAGAGAGAGTAAAAGACAAAGCCTGATCACAACTGTAAATTAGAAGTTAGATGTTCTTTGATTGGAAGTCTGTGTGGCTGCAGTTATGAGGAGGAGACAGCGGTCGTTGGCCAGTGAATCACCATCTCCCTGCAGTTGCTATTTCAATGCTTTTGCCTGTGCTGCTGGAGCTCCCATTCCAGCTTCTCACTCTGCTAGCCTGGATTGGCCCTTGCCACTGATGTGATAACTTCCTATTGGTTCTCAGAGCTCTCACTTTCAACGCATTATTCATTCCACAAATATTTATTCAGTTTCTACTATGTGCTAGATACTGAGGATTCAGTAGTAAACAGAACAAACATGGCTGTTGTCTTCATGAAATTTATAATCTAGTGAATGGCACAGATCATAAAATAATATTGCAGATGATAAATGCAGAATTACCGATTGTGATGAATGCCAGGAGGAAAAGGTGTAATGTGTTATGGGAGATTGTAACAGGAAATATTTTAAATTAAGGGATGATAGAAAGCTTCTTTGAGGAACTAGGAACCTAGAGAATGAATGGATTTAGCCAGTAAAAGACAAGACACAATGTGCTCTAAACTAAAGGAAGAGATTGTGGGAACACCCTGAGGTGGGAAAGAGCTTAGTGCATTTGAAGACACAGATAAAAGCCAATGTGGAGAGGATGTTTGGGGAGAGGTTGCAAGAAAAGCTTGAGAGGTAGGCAGAGGCCTGATCTCATAAGACTTTGTAGGCCACGTTAAAGATGGGGGTTTTCTCCATTAAAAATTTTTTATCAGTGGATTGAAGTGATCTTAAGACCACTCCAGCTGCCTGAGCAGAATAGATTGGAGAAGGGTGGGAAAGGATGCAAGAGATCAGTCAGGAAGATGCTGCTGTAGATCAGGTGAAACACCTGCCAGCAACTGGACCCAGGGTGGTGGCCATAGAGGCAGAAGGAAGTGGATAAACTGAAGATATATTTGGAGATTGAATTGACAGGACCCTTGGCCCCTCTTTCTCCATTGAACTCCCAAGAGTTGCTGGGTCTGCTTAAGCAATATATGCCAATGCTTGGACTGACTTTGCCTCAATGAGAATCAGCTGGTAAGACTGTCGACTAAGCAGCCCAAACTTAGTCTAGCTTTGCCGCAGTCTGGTTATTTTGGTCATATAGATGTGGTCTTAATAACAGTCTCATTCTATCTATAGACTCTGTGTCAAATCTGGTTTACATTGGACCAGATTTTTTCATCCTACTCAGCTCTGTGGGAAGTTTCTCTCCCCAGGAGCAACATAGAGGAAGAACCTGGCCATATATTTATAAAATTGCAGATAGAGGGACAGGATACAAGATAGCAGGAGTTTTTAGAACAAGAATTTTATGGTTCGGATTCTAATTAATTTGTGGATCTCTCTTCCCCAACATAGGGAGTTGGCTAATATGCTAAAGTTAGCAAATTGCCTGCTTCATGCAGGCACCATGTCCATTTCAGAATGTTTTCTATGGATTTTTCCCACGTCATCTATTAATTACCTAATTACATCGTCTAATTATGGGATTCTTCGTGTATTTACACTGATTACGTAATTGGGTGAAATTACACTAATTAGGTTAATGATACAGGATAACAGTCTACAAATTGCTTTAAAGGGACACTGGGAAGGCTAGTAGGCCAAAAACCCTTTGGAGGTAGGTCAGGATCTGTCTATTAGCAGCTCAGAGCTTCCCTTTGCCTCATCTTCATCCTGACATTTCAGATCCATTCTAGAGAACAACTGGAGGAATTAACAAAACTGTTACCCAAGACCAAGAGACCCAGGACAAAGCTATGAAGCAGATACAGTTTGTAGGTGACCCCCAGGCTCCCCTCCCGTGGTAGACAGAATAATGCCTCCTCACAAATATGTCTAAGTCCCAGTACCCAGAACTTGTGAATATATTACCTTACATGGAAAAAGGGACTTCGCAGATATAATTAAGGGTAAGGACCTTGAGATGGGGAGAGTATCCTGACTTATCCGAGTGGGTCCAATCTAATCACGTGAGTCCTTAAAAGTGGAGAACATTTTCCAGCTGAATCAGAGAGTTGCAACAACGGAAGGCAGTAGAGTCAGTCAGAAGATGGAAACATGAAAAGGATTCGACATCCCGTTACTGGTCCTGAGAAGTTGTGGGCCCTGTGCAAGGACCAGAGAGAGGCTTCTAGGAGCTAAGGGCAGCCTCAGCCGACAGCCAGCAAGGAAACAGGGACCTTAGTCCTACAACCCTGAGGAACTGAATTCTACCATCTGAATGAGGAAGGGAATGGATTCTGCTCTAGAGTCAACAGAAAGGAGCACAGCCCTGATGAACCTTGATTTTAGCCTGGTGACACCCATGTTGGACTTCCAACCTATAGAACTATACACGACTGTGTTGTTTAAGCCACTAAGTTTATTATAATTTGTTACAGCAGCAATGGAAAACTAACACACTTCTTCATACTCTGTTCCTCCTTTTCTCCTGCCCCACACTCATTTCCTTTATGTTGCTTATTGTCGTGCATATTGCCTCATCTGCTCTCTCCTACCAAAGCTTGTTTTCAAGGAAAGGGCTGATAGCAATCTTCTACCCTCATGTGGATGGTTATCAGTGTTACCTCTCCCCGTGACATTTCCATTTTTAATTTTAGCTCTAATTGTGTAATAAAAGATTTTATCCTTAAAAGTAGAGTGAGAGCCTCATACTTGGAGTGAGATCAATGTTGTTTCAAATCCCAGCTCAGCTACTTATTTGCTGTGTGACTGTGGTGAGTGGGGACATGGCATAACCTAAGCTTTAATTTCCTTACAGTAAAGTGGGGATAATAGCATCACCTCATAGAGTTGTTATAAACATGTAATGGGATTATGTGTGATAAGTGCCTGGAACAATGCCTGGCCCACAGACAATGTTCAATGGGTTTCCTTCCTTCCTTTGAAAAGAACTTAAGCCATCAGTGACCAACTTGGAGAAGCAACAAGAGAGCAGGGAACTTCCCAATGTCTAAGAAATCACAAGACTCTATAAGACAAAATAAAATGCTAGATTATTTATTTCATATCACCTTGCAACCACCAGTAGGTCTAAAAGAAGGAAGGTTGTCACCTAAAGGAAACTGGGTAGTGGAAGCCACTCAAAAGCATTTGCTACCCTAGCCTTCTTCTGCTTGTATGAGGAAGGAGTGTGGGTAGAGACAACTAGGTGGGGTGGCCTCTGACCATTTCTGCCCAGTGCTGGCTGGCTTTAAAGACACAGAGGGAGAAGATATCTCAGAATTTGAATTTCTATCTATCACTCCTAGCCATTTTTAAAATATATGACCCTAAACAGTTCCTGAGATAATTTGTACTAGGTGCTGGTAGAGAGAAGGGTGGAAATTGTGCAGAAAGATAATATTAACAGTGACTAACGCTTATCTAACATCTACTCTGTACAAAACACTAATCTAAGCATTTTATATATATTTAATCCTTTCAATAACCCTTTGTGGAAGGTGAGTATACTATTCCTATCTGCATTTACAGTTGAGGAAACTGGAACACAAAGAAATACAGTCATGCATCACTGAACGACCCAGATAGGTTCTGAGAAATGGCATCGTTAGGCAATTTTGTCATTGTGAGATCATAGAGTGTACCTACACAAACCTAGATAGTGTAGCCTACTACACATCTAGGCTATATGATAGTAATCTTACGGGACCACATTCTTGTATGCCATCTGCCATTGACCAAAATGCCATTATGCAGTCCATAAAAGTAAGTTAATTCTCCCAAGGTCCTCATCTGTTAGGTGGCAGAGCTGGGATTTACACTTGGGTCCTCTGGCTCTAGAGGCAATGCTGTTAACAGTATACCATAACCTGATACTATATCTTGGGGCCCAGCATCACCAGGAGGAGCTGGCTTCTCATTGGTGACTTTTGGTTGTGTTTTCCCAGTTCACATCAGAGCCATTAAAAAGTTCTTCATAATCAGGTAGTCAGGCCCAGAATCCCAGCTCAATCTCATCCCCAGAGCTGATCTCATTGGCTTTCTTCAAATTTGGTCTAGATTAGGGTGAGAGCAGCATCCCTGGAGTCAGACGGATCTTGCTGAGAATCCCAACTCAGTTACTTCCTAGCTGTGCAGCCTTGGAGAGATTGCTTAACCTTAGTCCTCACAGGTAAACATGGATAATGATGTCTTAAAGGCAAAGAGGAATTCTGATTCTCACATATCCTTACGAAAATTTTGTTTAAGCCAGTAAGTATTGTTCGGGGCAACTGGGCTTCATGGTATAATTTGACGGATGCCAAGCAATCTTCCATCTCCTACAAAATATTAGCTTGTATTTGATGCCTTATCTGAAATTCAGATCTGAGTCAGCACCCTGAGTCAGGATATTGGCTCATGTTATAATATGTAGAGTTCTGGAGTAGCTACACACCATGCACTTATTAGTTACTGACACTATAATGTGAATGAGCTGATAAACATCATTTTTGATGTGGTAATACTCCAAATCAAAAAATGAGAATGATAATAATACTAAGGCCTACCTATCTTGCAGGGTAATTCTGAGGCACTTATGAAATAACGCATGTGAAAACAATTAAACTAAAAGTGCTATCTAATGTCAATTCCAACAACACTTATGTGCCACCTGCTGTATGCCAAGGACATAGAAAGAATTGTTACTGAGCCAAATCAATACATTTTGAGTACTTCTAGGGAATTAATATAAGAAAAACAGAGATTAAAATATTAAAATACAGAACGAGAAATAACTCATGTACATAGCTCCATCAATGGATGTGCCCCAGTGTTTTATAATTACCAAGTTTAATCATTTCCATCTGACCCACTGGACTATTTGCTTCTATTATCTTCCCAATGCATAAAATTTCTTGAATACCAGAGGTGCTCAATAAATATTCACTGAGAAAATGATTGAATAAATGAATGATTAAAGGCCAAATAGAATGTCTCACTAGAAATTTAGCTGTGATCTTTACAGCCCTTCCAGTTCCCAGACCCCAGGGCTGTGTGAGCCTCTCCCCTAGACTCGCTCATGCTCTCTTCATTTTTCAGGAGGGCTGCACAACCCTCCCCCACACCTGCCTTTGCCACCGCATCTGTCTCCGCCAAGAGCCACCTTCGTCTCTTCTCTTTGGCAGAGTGGCCCTTTGGGCAGCACTCCTGTGCTTCTTCCTGACATCAGAGCTCAGACACTGGTGAAATCACTTATCTGCTGCTTCATTAGCTGTGGCTGCTACCTGGGATTCCGCACAGAGCATTGCCCAACGGTTATTGATCTCCCATTTCAGGACCAAGCAAAACGATATCACTTTCAACTGACTAATTGTGTAGGGAAAGGGCTTTAAAACAAGAAAGGAAAAATCCATTAAATTCTCCAAGACAAAACTGAGGTCACTGTGCTAAGTACTACACCCATACAGATGTGCTATTAAAACAGATGTTCATGCAGACACGCCTAAACTGTTAACAAGATTGCCTTCTCCCTGAGGATGTCTTGTTTTGCAAATGACTTCCTAGGTTTTGGAGTTTTTTGGTGGGGAGTTGAGGGGGAGGGGAGCCTGGATCCATATGAGGCAAACATTTTCATTCCCTCCTCCACTCCATTCTGGCTGTTGTCGCAGAGCTGGAGTACATGGACACAGCCAGTGACCTACACAGAGAGGAGATTTAAGGACCGTCCAGTTACACTACACGGACTCATAGAATTTTAAGGGTAAAAATATTATCTAGGCCACAACTTTTTAGATCATATTCCTGGGAGTCTCAGAGTTCTAAGATGCTGCTTGAAGGGCTTTGGGGGGTGGAAGGGGGCGGGGGCCACAGAGTTGGTGGGCTCCTGGTCTTCTATCCATCTCTCACCCATCCCTAGCACATAATTTATCTTATAGATGAATTATAAGATTACATTTGAGAAAAAAATTTCCCCGTTTAAAAATATTTTAAGCTATCTAGGCAGTATAGCATAGTCGTTATAAAGGTAGGCTGTACCACCAGACTGGCCGGGTTTAAATCCGACCTTTGTCACTTATTGGCTGCGTGACTGTGCCAAGCCCTCAACCTGCACCCTGACTTAGATCCCCCGACTTAGATCCCTTCTCCTACATGAGGACTCTGCTCCTGCCATTATTTCCTCTCTCATCAGTTTTTCCTTTTTAACTGAATCATCTCATCAATATGTAAACATCTTTTTAAAAAAGAAACAAATTCTCCTTCGATCACATACCTACCTCCTGCTACTCTCTCTCTTTTCTTCTCTCCTTTACAACAAAACTCTTCAAAAGAATTGTCTCTCTTGCTGTCTCTCCTGCCTCATGCCCCATTATCTTTGGAATCCACACCACAGAAACTGTTATCTAGGTTACTGACCTCATGCTTCAATTCTGTTGGTCAATTCTCAGTCTCACTTCGTTCTACCTATCGGTAGCAATTGACACAGTTCAGCATATCATGTTTTATGAAAACTTTTCTTCACTTTCCTCGACACCATGTTTTCCTCTTTGCTTCTTACCCCACAGACTGCTCTTTTCAGTCTCCTTCACTAGCTCCTCTTCCTCTTCCTGAGTTCTCATATTGGCAATGCTCCAAGCCTCACTCCTCAAGCCTCTTTTTCTTTTCTAGCTACAATCACAATAAAATAGTCTCACCCAGGCCTGTAGATGTAAATCATCTGTATGCTAATGCCTCCCTAATTTATATCTCTAGCTTCCAAACTCTCCTCCGATCAACACACTTATATATCTACTTGCCCACTTGTCATCTCTTCTTGAACATGTAAATGGGCATCTGCAACTTCGTATGTCCAAAACTGAACTCCTGATTGCCTTCCTCCTCCAAACAGGTTCCTTCCCAAGTTTTCCCTGTCAGTAGATGGCATCAAGTGGCTCAGGTCAAAACCCTTAGAGTCATCCTTGATTTCCTGTTCTCTCTCTCTCATGTCTACGTTTAATCCATCAGTAAATTGCATTGGTTTGACCTTCAATATATCCAGAAACTAACTACTTCTCACTATCTCTGTTGTTACCATTTGGTCCAAACTGCCATATCTCTCACAGGGATTATTGCATTAGCTTCTGAACTAGTCTCTTCTGCACCTTTGTCCTTCTGTCTCACATTGCTCACTTGATCCAAACCCTCCAGTGGGTTCCACATCACACAAAGAGAGATATACAAAATCTTAATCATGCCGTACAAAGTCCTCCCTGGCAAAGACTCCATCACCTCCTAATGCTCTCCTCCTCACCCTCTGCAACTCTGTGATGCCCCAGCGAACACACTCTGCTGCCACGTAGCCCATTAGCTCACCTCCAAAGAAGGCTGACCCTCTCTCAGAGTAGGCAAACTCATCATCAAGATGAGACAAACAAAGGAATAAATATGACCCCTCTGGGCCCTGACATAATGGGGAAGCTTAATCCTCACCTTGGTAAATGCCACAGCTACAACCATGACCGCGCAATCCTGAAGGCAGATCAAATGACTTTCAGGGACCGTTATGTACGACCCCCAGCTGGAGGGCTGAGAGGTTGAGTGAAAGACTGACTTTTCTGGATGGTAATTATAAAAATTCTCGTCCTCTTCATCATTGCCTACATTTCATCCTACTTTACATTTTTACAAAGCATAGCCATATAAATTATCTCATCTACTCCTTACAGCAACCCTGTGCATTTGATCCTTTTTCTATAGCTGAGGCTGGGAGAAAGAAAGTCTCATGGTTAGGGAAAGTGAGCACTAAAGTGGCTTAGGGGTTCTGGTCTTCACAAGTTACCATCTTATCTTCCAGCTCACAGTTTGTCTCTTCCCACCTGATCTGGGGTCTTTGTGGCCTCCAGATAACGGATTTGTAGCTTAGCCTCAAGACTCCTCTCACTTGACTTCCTCTCACAAGCTACCTAGGCTTTCACTAGAGGGCCTCAGCCCTGCCCCAGCGAGGCTCAGCCCCAGCGGTGGTAGGAGTTAGACATTTATCACACCTAATAACTTTTAAAAATATACGTGGGTTATTTGGAAATCATGGAGATGTAGACATCTTTAGTGGTGATATTTGCCGATTTGATGGTAAATACATTTACATATTTCTTGACAGCTCAGAGTACATGGGTAAGGTTAAGATGTCTGAGGGCCGGCCCCGTGGCTTAGCGGTTAGGTGCGTGCACTCCACTACTGGTGGCCCCGGGTTCGGATCCCGGGCGCGCACCGACGCACCGCTTCTCCGGCCATGCTGAGGCCACGTCCCACATACAGCAACTAGAAGGATGTGCAACTATGACGTACAACTATCTACTGGGGCTTTGGGGGGAAAAAAAAGGAGGAGGATTGGCGGTGGATGTTATCTCAGAGCCAGTCCTCCTCAGCAAAAAGAGGAGGATTAGCATGGATGTTAGCTCAGGGCTGAACTTCCTCAAAAAAAAAAAAAAAAAAGATGTCTGAGGTTGGGAAGCAATCATTGGCCACTAAAACAAAGCAAATTAACTAACTACACAAATGGAAATAAAACTGTCTTAGTGCTGTATAACAATTACTAGAGCCAGGAGGCCAAATTCAAGCTTAGACCCAAATTCAGTTCCCTTGAAAATCTTACTCAAGTGTGTTCATCTGCCTTTGGGGCACATATGAATTTTTACCTCCACATTGTCACTGAACACCCTTCAGGGAAGAACTCAAGTTTGGCCAATCAATCCAAGTTAATGACTTTGGTATTGAAACCCACGAATCCAGTTAGCTGTCCTTAAATTAGAAAACAGTAACAAAGAAATAAAGAAAATATTTGGAGGAATCTGTAACCATTGTAATATAAGTTAAAAACAAATCTCCACTTCCACCAATCTCAAAGCGGCACTTTGAGGATGAAATAATTGAAATTCACAAGGCTTACCTTGACTTGAACACGAATCATCCAACACATCTCCAAGCAGCCGTTAGCTACTATTATTTCCACCCCACAGGGAAAGAAATTGAGGTTTCTAACAAAGGTAGGTGCCCAAGTCACAGCCACAGGGAAAATTGTGGGCGAAATTAGAATCAGAACACCAGCCAAGTAATCTGTGGTTATGGAATCAAGCTGCCAAATGATGCAAGACATAATTAAACGCCTGTGCACACGGCACCATGCATTTAGTAGGCGCTCAATAAATTTCGTGGAATAAGTGAAAAAAATACCCACAACAAATATAAATTCCATGACGATCCCAATCAAGTGTGCCATTCTGAGGCCTTAAAGAAAGAGGGTTTAGGGGCCGCCCCGTGGCTTAGTGGTTAAGTGCGCGCTCCGCTACTGGCGGCCCGGGTTAGGATCCCGGCACCGACTCACCGCTTCTCCGGCCATGCTGAGGCCGCATCCCACATACAGCAACTAGAAGGATGTGCAGCTATGACATACTACTATCTACTGGGGCTTTGGGGGGAAAGAAAAAAAAGGGAGGAGGATGGGCAATAGATGTTAGGTCAGAGCCAGTCTTCCTCAGCAAATAGAGGAGGATTAGCACGGATGTTAGCTCAGGGCTAATCTTCCTCACAAAAAAAAAAAAAGAAAGAAAGAAAAGAAAAAAGCTCTTGCTTATTGTGCAAAACTCTCTTTAAAGGTAATAAAATGCTCAATGTAAAGAGACATTTAAAAAAAAAAAAAGAAAGAGGGTTTAGAAGTGGCATACACAGGAAAAACCTAGACAGACATGATCTATTTCTGACGTCAGCTCTGTTTCCTTTCCTGAGGACAGGATCAGATTGCCCATGAATCCATGCAGATTCCTCTTCTGCCCAGCCATTGGATGAGACTTATACAAGTGAGCTTTTCTCATGGCATGCTCAGGGTAGGCTACCTCTATCTCCCGGACTACAGGGAAGTAGGAGAAAGTCCACAGATCACCAGGAAAAGGGTACTTCCTTTTTTTTTTTCTTTTCTTTTTTTTTTTGTGAGGAAGATTAGCCCTGAGTTAACATCTGCTGCCAATCCTCCTCTTTTTTCTGAGGGAGATTGGCCCTGGGCTAAGATCCATGCCCATCTTCCTCTACTTTATATGTGGGACGCCTGCCACAGCATGGCTTGATGAGCAATGCGTATATCTGCACCCGGGATCCCAACCCATGAACCCCAGGCCGCTGAAGCAGAGCACGCAAACTTAACTGCTCCGCCAATGGGCCGGCCCAAAAGAGTACTTCTTTTAACCTAGGTACTATAAACATGCTGTGTCTTTTTCTTTTTAATGGTTAGTTTGGTGTTTTAATAGCTGCCTTATGTTTTAATAGCTGCCTTAAACTATATGGTTGTTGTTATCAGTTATGCAAAAAAAATCATAAATTCTTTGAGAGATAGACAGATAATAAGAAGTCTTCTGTGAATCTCTCCTGGGGTTCTTTGGTGCTGACACATTCCAGATACCTATAAATAACCTTTAGCCACACCATTGAATTTGATGGCCACCCAATGACATTCTTTAAACAAACATTTTGGATATTCTCCTTTAGATATGTATCTGGTAATATAAAGGGGATCTATATTTTTTTGTCCTCTTTTCATATAAAAAGTGGTCCCTTGCAACTTTCACCTCATATTGTGGAACCATGGGAATTTCTTCAATCAGGCTTGGAGTGGTTAACAAAAAATAGTCTCCCTTGAAGAGCAAATTACCTTGCATTATGATAGGTGATCATCATACCCTAAAATAAAGAAGGAATAGCCCTCTAGAAAACTAAAGAAAGGCCAATAAAACCGTGGGGAGAAAGGAATTTCACTTGTTCCTCCCTGACCAGAAACCTTTGAGATCTACCTGCTAATCCCCTGCGTGCTGGTGAACATTTTATAAAGAAAACTTCTCATTAGCCTAATATGGGACCCACGTGCTAAGAAACAAACAAAAAAAACCCCACTTAATTTAGCTGTTAGCCAGAAGATTTTCTTTCGTTGGGTGCTTTATTGGGAGATTTACGGGGGACTTTTTATATCTGTTTTTATAGTTTCATAATCAAACTAATTGCTGTTAATTGATTTAGGAGGTATTGGAGGTGAACACAAAGCAAGCATCAGGAAGACTTAAATACAGTGTGGGCAGTTTGAGAATGTGAATGAAGCAGGGAGACTTTTTGGAAAATAACAGTGGCATTTTCAATGGTTACTCAGTATTTTGTGCTCTTCTCAAATCTTATTCAGTGAAGATTAATTTAGTGGGGATTTACTGGCTCTTAAAGCAAAGCCATAACAATTTCAGAAACATGTTGCCTTCCAGGACTCTCCCTGCCGAGTTAGTGCTTCAAGTCTGTCCTTTAGGAGAATGGGCAGCAAACGAAGAGTTTGGGATCCCTGCTGAAGGACAAAGTGAAGCCGGGCGCAGATGGCTGAAGTCCACGCAGAGAGCCAGCCTATTTTTAATCAGGCAGCTAGGATCCGAGGAGTCTATGATTCCGCTTCTATTTATGGAAACGTACAGCATCAGAGTCGAAGAGTGTATGCGACTTTTCTGCCCTGCTCCTGTCCTGCCCTGACACTCAAGGGGCTAGCTGGCGCATTGGGTCTCCAGCTCCATAAGTCCTCATTCAGTGATCACCTTCCCTAACCATGAGACTTTCTTTCTCCCAGCCTCAGCTATAGAAAAGGGATCAAACGCACAAGGTTGCTATGAGGAGTCGATGAGATAACGTATATGGCAATGCTTTGTAAAACTGTAAAGTAGAATAAAATATAAGAGATCATGAAGAGGAAGACAATTTTTATAATTACTATCCAGAAAAGTCAGTCTTTCATGCAACCTCTCAGCCCTCCAGCTGAGGGTCGTACATAACTGTCCCTGAAAGTCATTTGACCCGCCTTCAAGACTGAGCTGGTCACGGTTGTAGCTGTGGCATTAACCAAGGTGAGGATTAAGCTTCCCCATTATGTCAGGGCCCAGAGGGGACATATTTATTCCTTTGTTTGGCTCATCCTGATGATGAGTTTGCCTACTCTGAGTGAGGGTCAGTCTTCTTCGGAGGTGAGCTAATGGGCTGCATGGCAGCAGAGCGTGTTCGCTGGGGCCTCACAGAGGTGCTGTAGAATCAAAGCTGTGTCCACTCCCAGGAGGAGAAATGGTTGAGACCCTGACCTACTGGGAAAGCTTCCAGCAAAGCTAATGGCATCGGATCCCTGTACTTCCCTGCTGTTTCCATCACAGTTGTAGTCTCTTGGCAGTTCCAACAACTCGGCCTTGTGAAAAATAGCTCCCTGGTCCCACTCACGAGGGAGACTATCACTGAGAAGTTCTCAGTGAAACTGAGAAGTTGTGTTACAGTGAAAGAACCTCAGAAAACATTTTAGTTCCATGTTGCCCAAACATCTGCATAGAGACACTGTATAGAAGTCAATACATGCTGGTGCACGAGATGCTGGTCCTTGCTTTCCATTTGTAAATTGAGGAAACAGCCTCTAAAGTCCTTGAGGAGAGGCCTGTTGTAATTATAGAGCATTTTTATTATTGCATCACCGCAAACAGTGTGATCACTTTCTTCTCGTCGATACATATAACGCCACCCACAGAATAAGGCTATTTGC
Organism: Diceros bicornis minor; assembly: GCF_020826845.1. NCBI lineage: Eukaryota > Metazoa > Chordata > Mammalia > Perissodactyla > Rhinocerotidae > Diceros > Diceros bicornis. Next base: position 70,857,905 of record NC_080743.1, read on the forward strand.
TAGATTGGGTGCCACTATTGGTGACAGGCTAGGGAAAGGAGCTGGGTTGGACGCAGATTGACAGGTTCGTAAATTTGGTTTCTAATTTTATGTATTTATTTCTTTTAAAGAAAAGAGGGAGAGAGGGAAAACTCAGAGCCATGAAATCATTAAAACCAATTCCCTTTCTCTCCCTGGCCCTCCCTTTCCGTGAGTATGCGTGTGAAACAATCTTTGCAGCTACAGAGCCATCCGATGGTATTGATCCAGATGTGGAAATTGGTATTGACTGCTGCTGCTGCGCTGTGCACTTCCCCAAGCTTTTAAAGATACAGCGTATAGGTGATTTCACTTTGTACATGACATAGCTGAAACGAACTAAATAATACAAATTAAAAATCAGGTTTTGTATCTTGCTCCCCTACTTAAACCAAATGGGGGCCCAAAGTGCTTTCAAACAGATGGCCATAAAAATGAAAGCTCGATGGCCTTTTCTAAGGAGAGAAAAGGACAACTTGTTTGCACTTTGATTGCGTTCTGACCACTGGTAAATGTCTTAGTACAGCCTCAATGTTGGTAAAATCCTTAGAGGATCTGTAAGCTTAGTGGGAAGTGTGGTCTGCCAGTCAGAGATGCTGTATTCATTCTCTATCGCTGCCCTAAAAATTACCACAAACAGAGTAGCATAAAACAACACAAATTTATTTTCTTACAACTCTGTAGGTCAGAAGTCCAGTAGAGTCCCCCTGGACTAAAATGAAAGTGTCAGCAGTCTTGGTTCCTTTCTAGAGGTTCTAGGGAAAAATACATTCCCTGCTCCTTCAGGTTGTTGACAGAACTTAATTCCTTGTGATTGGAGGACTCAGGTCCCAGCTTTGAGAGGTCACTCACATTCCTTGGCTTATGGCTTCTTTCTCCATCTTTAAAGCCACAATGGCAGGTCGAATCCTTCTCATGTGGCATCTTTCTGACCCACTCTTCTGCCTTCTTCCTCCATTTTTAAGGACTAGGGTGATGATTAGATTGGGCTGACAAGAATAATCCAGATAATCTCCTTTTATTTTGGTCCTTTACTTTGATCAGGCCCTCAAAGTCCCTTTTGCCATGAAGGTAACGTAATCACAGGTTCTGGAAATTAGGACATGGCCGTGCTTGGGGAGCCATTAATCTGCCTAGCACAGATGTCACGGTTCTACGCTACTCTCAAAGTCTGTTTCAGGAGAGTCTAGCAGAAATTAAAAAGAAAAAAGATGGCATTTGATTTTTAATAATGGACAGCACTGTTAATCCTGCATTGTATGTGAGCACCTCCACCATGGATGTACACTCACACAATAGATAGAACTGTCCAGTCATTTTATTACCGTGTTCTAACTTCAAACCTGTCTCCCCAAAGCCTAAGCTATTGAAAAAAAAGTTTCTATGTCTACTGGCTAGTATGCTAGCTAGACTGTTGGAATACCACAATAAATACACCATTGTCTAGATTTTCCAGAAACTCACAGTTTAGAGGAGAGATAAACATGGGGCAGGCAATTGCTATGCAAAGTGAACTCGTGCTGCCATTGTGGTCTGTATAAGAAGTCCAGAGGCCACAGCAACTAGCAGTGCTGAGATGTATAACTGCCTCCCAGCACCTCCTTCAGAGGCAGCTACTTCCAGTCCTATTTTACAGATTATGAAATTAGGATTGGGAATGAGGTCATTTGTTGCTCAGCCTCATGGTGGCAGATGGATGCATGTCGCTAGGTGTCAAAGGCCCCAGTTCTAGTCCTGCTCTCATGCTGAGTACCACTCCCCACAGGACATCATGTATCCTAGGCAGATTTTTCACTTGCCCATATTATTTAGCTACTCCTGAAATCTTCCTCTCTGTGTTCTTGAGGCGACCATGATGCTATAATCTCTGCTCTACTATAATCCCAGCCCACGGCAAATCCATTTCACTCTTGCTTATGCCCACAGACAAACTCATCATCTGTTTTCAGCCCATTGCAGGGTAAGGGCCCCTTGGCTGAGAGTCTTCTGTCAGCCTGAATGGCTAATTGAGACCTCCCGTGTGCTGAGCTGGTGCAGATGGCCGTGAATGCAACACTGTTAGAGAGGAGGAAAGGCAAGGCATCATGAATATTTAATCAGGTAAAAGTAAATATTAATGAAACAATTGTGTCCTTAAACGGTTAAATTACTTTCCATGCTCCAGTCCGTTTTTATTTCATCATGGCGTGTGCACACACACACACAAATTATACATTTTTCGTCTGTACTAGGGATTTCCAATTTGATCTTTTTAATGTGAGAATCCCCTTTATGCTAAACCTAAGCCTTCCTGAATTCATTCCTGAAGTTGAAAATGCATGATTCTGCCCTGAAATATATAGTTCACCACTTGCTGGAATTCCAATGACACGCCTGGGTCTTGTCTACTCTGATTTCGTGGCACGAAGCCATGCATGCCATCGGGAGGCAGGAAACCTTAACTTGAGCTCATGTGTGGTAATTGGTTTATTCTGCATGAACTCGTTCTAATTCCCCCCAAAACAAGAAGGAAGCTTAATTTTGCAATTTTAATGACCACATTATTTACTCCTCTGCCACTACCTGGTAAGCCGCCTAGGACATCTTTAGATACAACTTCTTCTGATTATATTCCTGTGTTATTTTTCAACAAGACATAAAAGAGTTTTCTTTTTTTATTTTTTAGTATCATTTCCTTTGGCATTGTCTTTCCCTCATAACATTTTTGGAAGTGTATTTGGTCCAAATCGGGTCTCCTTAGACTTGTTTTTTTTGTCTATTGTTCATCTTCTATTTCCCATTGTAAACTTCAGTCTTCCTTCTCTAATGTTCTCTCTTTTGCCTCAGTCCCACACTTTCATTGTGTAATTCATTTTTTAATTGCTGAATTTCAGATAAAACTCTTTTATGCCTCTTTGTTTAGTCTCTTATGTCGTATGGAATCTTCTCGCCTTAACATTACTGAGATGTCCAAGAATCTCTTATCCTTCTCCTAAACTGTGACCTCTCTCTTTCCTCTTTCTTCACCTTTTAAATGCATTGCTCTTTCACTTAACACTAATTTCATAATTTTCTTTTAGTGATCAAGTGACTCAATGGTCTTCCAACCATTTTTCTGTCCACTCCCTCTGGCTATTGTGCTGTTGACCACACCCTGTCCTCCATCAATGATAGAATCATTAAATTATAGAGCTGAAAGAACTCTTTTCCTCAAACAGATCCAAACTATTTTAAGGCCAATGTTGAATGAATCTTTGAATCTTCTTTACAAACAATTTTCTCTGAATTCCATAATCACATTTTACAGGCCATCCAAATTTGACATCAGTCTTATTATCAAAATGTTACACACACACACGTATCCTTATATAATACATATATTTGTAATATATATTATACATATAAAAATATGTATGTATAGTAAAGCAGTTACTCCAATTAGAGCCCTTGTGAGCATTCTAGGAAGGAAAAACTATTGCAACTATTCACAAGTTTAAGAGCAGCATCCTAGAAAGAGGGAAGAAGTGGAGGCAAAGCTCCTAACTTGTTTTCCCATTTTGCACAAAAAGCACAAGCCCTTGTCACAATGTCCCTAATTTAGTCCTTAACCTGTGGTCCTCACCTCTACCTGTTCCCTAGCGGCCAGCACTTCCCACATCCTTGTCCAAATCAAGTCAATCACAACAGCAATAAGATAGAAAAAAACAAGTTTGCTAACTAGTTGCTAGTTGTTAGGCCTCAGACAAGTCTCTGAATTTTCTGGGTCTCATTTTCCTCATCTGTAAAAATAAAAGGAGTTAGAAACAAGTAGTAAATCACAGACTTAAGAAGCTTTTTAAAGCTAGGAAACTTGCTTCAAACAAACTCGTACACAAAAAGCTTTATAAGATTGATAAAGGGGAAGTCCTGTGGTGGAGAACAGAGAGCATCGTGGATCTCACAGGCTGCTTTAGCATCACACCTCGGCTGCCTCTAAGCCACTGCCAGGGAACTCCTGGGTTCCTCCAAGCATATTCCGCAAAAACCTCTGGAACTAGACTAACCGGAGAGCCAGTTTTGACATTCTGCATTTCTATAACAACAATGAAGCTTGGAAATAATGACAAACAAACATTTACAGACCTACTTTGCTTTATAGAATAGAATCCCTGGCAAGTTATTTCTAAAATAAACCCTATTTTTCCCTATTGAATAACACTACATTTCAAATTGTTTTATCTCCAGTTCTGATAGATCTTCCTTGGCTGCAGCATCTAATATTCTCGCTTGTGGCTATGGTGCTTCTCCCTTCCTCTCATCCTCCCTATAAACGTCATTGCTCAACACCCACTTGTGGCCACACACTGTGCCAGGTGCTTTAATATCCTGTAAGTTTCCCTCAAGTTGTTCACTTGACCTTAAAGGGGAAATTATACTTGATTTTAGTTGCTGGAGGAAAAGTGCTTGATTAAATTAATTCTGTGTCCCATCTTTTAATAAAGTAAAAAAATATTTAATCCTTGCGGCGAAATAATAAGACTAATTATCTCCTAAAGGATCTATTTGTTCAGTGTGAATGAAAAGAGCACCATGTCTGTGCTTTGCAATCGAGCAATGTTTTTTGCATTACGAGGAGTTTAATGAATATCCACAGTGTCATCCTCACCACTTCTGCCTTGTCTTATATGATAGGATAAAATCATTCCCTTGAGCTAGTTTAGTCATGTATTCCTGTGTCAAACAAGGAAGTTCCAGGCTCTGAATAAGATGATTCAAAGATCAATAAAACATGGTCTCTGACTTCAAGGAGCTCCAAATCCATAGGCAAGATCCATAAATATCTAATTATTGTAAAGCATCATGAATATTTATATGCATAAATTATATATATATATAATTATATATATAATACGTTCAGACTGCAATGTTCAGAAATCCCTGTTCATATCCTGTTGGATATGTTTTAACAGAGTCAAGCAATGCCCAAAGGAAGTGAGATCTAGATTTAGTGGGAAGGAGCCATTCTCTGGTACTAGCAGCAGAGCTGGCCTCCACGTGGTAACTCAGAGTTTGGCAAACTGGACCAAGGTGCATGAAAGAAATCAAGCTACAAAACTCAGGCACCTTAAAATTCTTCTGCATAAGGCAGGATTAACAGGGAATCTGGGGCTGCAGGTGGGAAGTCAGGTAGCATTAATCTAGGAGAGAGGGGAAAGAGAGGGGACTGGTAGATAGAATGAGAAACCATATCTATTTTATAGGATAGTCTTAAGAATGAAATGAGATAAGAAAAGTAAGGAGCCTGGCATCTACACGTGTTCAATAAACACAACTTAATCTTAGCCTTTTAAATATGCCCTGTAGACCTCAAAAAAGACATGCTACAATTATTATCATGTCATTTTTATTAAGCGAACATTTGTTGTTCCTGTTACATAGAAATTCACTTTATATAATTCCACATAGAAATTATTCATGAAGTCACAAATTCATCATAGGAAGCAGAGTCCGGAAATGTAACATGTTAGAGTCCCATGTGACCATCCTGTTTGTCTCTACCATCTTATTCTCAGTGCTGCCAACTCCTTCTTTTGTATGCTATAATATTTGGCATTTTGCCATACATTTGTTTTTCACAATGCTTGCTCCAAAAGTAAATAATTACATATCTTCAAAAAATAATGTAGTGGAGAAAGTTTGCACCAGCTCTCCTCAGCAATCCTTTCTGTTGTCCTCCCCTCGTTCCTGCTGTCTCTTCCCCTCATCTTCTGCTTTCAACAAAGATTGTCTGAGGTGGAGGCTGAGAGGGAGAATGTGAAACTTCTCACATCCCAGTAATCATAAGGGGCATTAAATGTGATTTCCCTGATGTCACAAGAGCTCAACTTTGTTCTGTCAGTTCTGCTTAAAGCCAGGCTTCTTCAATAACTTTTCAAAAAAATTTCTGACAAAAGGGCTACTCTTGTAAGTTTCAGCATCCAAATGGATAATATTCAGCTATCAAAATGTATTGATTCAAAAGAACTCATCATCCAATTATGGCACACATTTACATTACTATACGTTTTGAGACAATTTGTTTTTCCATAGGATCTATGGTTTTCTGAGCATTGAAGAAAATAAGGCTCATGTGACACATGTGTGTTTTGCAAGAAAGTTTGCAAGAATGCATCTTTTACATTAAGTGAGAAATATCTCTGTCTTGTCCCAGGTATTAGTTCCCTCTCATTGCATAATTTATGCAAATTAAATGCTTGTTCTTAATATTTACTTAATCTAAAAGATTATTTTTAAAAATCAGAATCTTTTCTTTTTAAATGTAAATATCACTATATTAAGCTAAAATTCTGCCACATTCAAAATAGTAAGAAAATATGAAAGAGGTTCATTGAACTTTAATTTTCACAGGAAAAAGGAAACTAAAAATTTAGGTGCTGAAAAAAGTAAAATAGCCCTCCAAAAAACCAAACAACCAAAAAAAAAAAAAAAAATGATACAAGACCAAGGAAATCATATAATCAAAATGTATTTTATTCTTGGATAGGTATTTTGGCAGATTTGAAAAAGAGTCCTGATAGTGAGCATTGCCTATGTATATATAGGTAATATATATATATATATATGAATGTATATATGAATGACATCACACATATACCTATATTCATTCACACACACATACATATATAAATAAGGCCCTGGACTCAAATGTTTCAAGATGTATTTCTAAATGGCTTGCTGGTCCAAGATACGGCTGATGCAATTTTGCAAGTAAATAGAATGATAGAAAAATATATTTTACCTTAAAATGTATCATAATATTAAACAACAGCATAATAAAAAGTCAATGTCTTCCTCACTTTGCACAATGAGGTCTCATTAAAGCTCACCAAAGACACATGGGCATATTATCTATCACTGCTCTCCTCTTTTAGAGAAGGAAACAGATGCACAGAAATCATATGACATCTTAAAGACTATATCAGTCTCCAGCTGTCTTATCCAATACTCTGTCTAATGCCTGGAAGAATAGATGCTTGGAACTACTTTCTCCCCTCCTCCTCTTTTTTTATCCTTCTTTCTCTACTATCGAAGAGAGCAAGCGATGACTTGGTTTTCTAATACTCTAACTCGAATCATCTGCTAAAATGACGTTACCGTTCATGGAATTGCCAGACTGATTGGATTTTGACTCCACTTAACTGACTTTTAGGAGAACAATCTCTTGGTCAAAGAGGAAACAAGTAAGTGGGCTCTAGAACTATAATTCAGACCTTTAAGTGACATCATAACACAGAATTGGCAGATTATTCAAAGATGACGCGTTGATAGTTATTCCTTAACTTATTGATTATGAATTCATTGGCCTTGTGGAAAAATACAACAGATAAGCCTGTGAAATGCATCCAAAACTTACCAGGTGAACAAAGTAATAAGACAATGGCTGTGTCTATGTGATGAAAAAAATACCAGATCCCAAATGACAAATCTTAGCTGGCTGCCTTCACAAAGGAATTGACTGCCAAGTCTATTCAATTTTTTTGTGTATGGAAAATGGTCTTTCTAAAAATAAAAAACTGACCTACAAGCAGTTTAATTTCCATATACATCAACCACCCTGATAAAAGAAGCAGGAAATGTTTTAATAAGCTTAGCATTTAAGAGAAATGGCGTGATGATGGTGTTTATTAGCATGAATAATAAATTTCACAAGAATAGATGATCAAAAGCTGATGTTAAAGAACAGACTATTATTTGAATTAGCCTTAGAAGAAGAGTAGTGTTCAGAAATAGCATGAGGATAAAAATTAATTGCAAATGTGGAGAGTTAATTGGCAATGTATAACATGCACCAGAGGAAGAAATGACAAGCAAGCAGGAAGACTGGCTAGGGAGCCACTTTAATGGCCCCAGACCTGGTGGTTGCCACTGTAATAGTCCAATAAGCAGTAAGAAGAGCTTATAATAAGGTGGCAGAGTGAGATGGAGAGAAGTCTGGTATGAGAGACGTTGTGAAGCTACAATTAACAAGAATTGGAATCTAATTGGATTTTGGAGGTGAGAGAAAGGAAGGTATCAAAGATGACCAAGAATTTTAGAATTTGAGAAAGGAGATCACATCATATATTGTTTGGGGTCTAGGAAAGCCCTTAGAGTTCACCTAGTACAATCTAGTATTACAAGGTTGAAATTTAAGTTCCGGAAAGTTTAGGTAATCGACTCAGGGTTGCATGGCCATCGGTGACAGAGTTAGACTAGAATTCCAAACTTTTGACTTCCAATGTTCATATAACTTATCAAAGGTTGGAGAAGTTATCAAGAGAAATAATCAACTTAAGGGAGAGCACATTTAATAACAAAAATAAAGATGAAGATAATAATAACAAAAAAGGATTTCATTTAGTGTATGCTTACAACAAACTAAGCCGTGTACCAACTCTACATCCATATGCTTATCTCTGTAACCACTCTATGATACAGGCACTATTATCATCCCCATTCACAGATGAGAAAACCAAGACTTACAGAGGTTAAATGACTTTCCCAAAATCAGAGCTATTAAGGGGCAAGGTCTGGGTACAAACCCAGACAGTCTGACTCCAGAGTATGTATTCTTACCCACATTGTGTCTTACTGACTTTGAAGGGCCACTGGGACATCCAAGTAGAGATATCCAGCAAGTAGATATAAAGATGGTGCCATATCTGGGATGGAGGTCAAGTCTGAAGACGCAGATAAAGGCCAGTGTTGAAGCCATGGAAAGACATGAGACTTCAAAAGTGAAAAATGTAAGAAGAGAAGAGGAGAAGGAGGAAAGGAGCTACAGCATATTCTTGAAATGGTATTGCATTACAGAGCAGGAGGAGAAAAGAGACTCAGAGGAAGAATGGTCACAAAGACGGGAGAAGAAGCAAAGAGTGGAGTAACGGACACCTGTGTATTTTTGGTTTTGTTTTTGTTTTAATTTTCCTTATTGAAGGCCTCCAAGCAGACTTGAGGATAAGGTAAGCAAAGAGGCTTGTCCTGGCACAAACATGTTTTCAGCTCAAGATGACTTATTTATCCAGAAGTTGCATCTCTGCCATTTTCCATGTTTGCTACATTCTTAGATGTCAATTTTTGGCCTGATCATTGGATTCCAATTTTCTCCAACTTTTGGGGTCAACTTTAAGTCATCTCGTGTTGTCTTTCCAGTTACAACCCATGAGACTCATCAGCACAGAATGATCCGTTCAGTCTTGATCCTTGATGTCATCTGTCAAGGATTGTTTATTTTCAAGAAATAGCAATAATCTGAAGCAAGCTTAAGTAAAAGGAATGTCCTTTCATTAAGTGGTGTCCCATTACTCAACACAAGGAAAAGTAGCCAGGCCACAAAAAGGGCCGGTACAAGGAAATGACACAAAGTCTCTCTCTCTCTCTTTGTCTCTGTCTTCACATGGTTCAATCCCTTATCTGTGTTGTGAATTCACTTTATACTTTCTCTACTGTTTATACTTTCTCTACTATTGTTTGGTTATCAGACCCTCTATCCGTAAAAAGCCATCCAAGCACCCCCAGTCTTTATGACCTTGCATCTTTGGAGACCACGATGAACAAATACACTTTTGATATCTCTTACTTCACATTCTCATGTTAGAAACTCCAATGGATGAAACTTGGTTTAACTGTTTACTCCAGTCCTCAACTGTGATAAATGGGCAGTTTTAAAAGTTAAAAAGTGGCCACCTAGGTCCACACTTTCTACAGGACTGTTAAGAAATTTCAAAGGAAAGAGTGTGACTGTAGCCCCTAGACCATTAGCAGCCTCTCCTGTCCCTCTGACCTACTGAACAAGCAGCCTGCTTGCTGCTTACAATTCAGAGTGGAGAAGGGGAGAAGTTAGGGTACAATGCAGTAATCAGAGAAAGCCTCACAGAGGAGATAAGAATGAACTGTGTGTTTAGGCTAAGTGAAATTTGTAGAGACAAAGATATTTAAACAGAGAAAGACAAATCACACAAGGAAAGGCACAGAGATGAGAATGAGCATAGTCAGAAGTGACCAAGCTAACGAAAGAAGAGGGAATTTTGCGTAAAATTAGCCTTTTCATATATTGGCAACCTCCCTCTCTCTGCTCAATCTTGCCATCAGCATTTAACATGGTCAAAGTTCTATCTTATTTAAAAATCAAAAGCAAAAACAGAACACCCCAAATCAACTTCCTCCCCACAGCCCCCGAGCTGATAGCTACAAACTATCTCTTGCTTCCCTTTCGGAGCCAAATATCTCAAAAGCGTTTTCTACACCCACTGTCTCCATCTTCTCAAATTTATTTTCAAACCATTCCGGTCTGACTTCTGTACTCGCCACTCTATGGAAAGTGCTTTCATCAAGGTCACTAACGATTTCTGTCACTAACTCTAACGGAAAATTTTCAGCCCTCATCTTGTTTGGCCTATCATTAGCCTTTAACTCTGTTGACCAAATCATCTTTCTCAAGACTCTTTCTCTTCATGGCTCATGGGAGAGTGCACCCCCTGGGAATTACTCTTCCTTTCTGGCTTCCTCTAATGCACTCTGAGATTTGGGTTTCTCAAGTCTTAGTTCTCAGTTATTTCCTCTTCTCACTCAGTGTGTCAGATGGTAGTCCTGTCCATACGGCTCTCATGTATACACTGATGATTCCAGGCTTCAGCCCAGACCACTCCTTTAAGCCCGATACTTATATATATCCAACCACCTTTTGACATTTCCCTCCAGATGTCTCTGAGTCAACGGTGTGCTGGAACTGGCTTACACTGGCTCGTGTGAGCCCACTGTAAGCATCTCTTCACAACTCCACGTTCAGTGCCATCATGCTGGTAGGTTGAAATCTGCCATGATGAGAGTAATGACACCAGGGAAATTGGCAAATGCTACAAATTCAGGGTTTTGTTTGTTTTTTTTTTTTATTTGGAGAGCAGGTTGTTAATCATTTACAAAACACCCCTGCTAAGGCTCCATAAATGCAATAGTTCGGAAATGAAAGCATACTATCCTTACTTCACCCAATTTGTTTCTCTCGCACTGAACCCTATTTTTGTGAAAATTGCCACCAGAAGTCGAGCTCATAGTTACAATCTCCCTCTTCCTTACTCTCATCACCAATAACTTTTCAGTTTCACCACCTAAATGTATCTCATTTCTATCAAATTCTATTCATGTCCACCTTGCCATCACCACTCTTCTAAATTCCCTAAAACTAACAATCTACTAAATAGTTTCCCTAAATCTGAACTCTCTCTCTTCCACAAGGTAGCCATGTTTTTAAAAACACAGTTCTAATCACATCACTCTTTTTCATGATTTCTCACTGTTTTTGGATAAATATCAAACTCCTCACCAAGGCCTTGAGTGCTTATCTGTCTTGCCTTTGCCTTCCTCTCTGCCATCTCATATCCATCTCTCCTTCTCCCTGCACTCTAGTAACACTCACCTTCTTTCACTTCATTAAATGTACTGTGTTCCTGCCATGCTCAGGGCCCATGCACACGCTGTTCCTTCTACCTAGAATAGTCTTGCTTCTCTTCTGCTTCATCTAATAAACTCCTACTCGTCCTTCAAACCTCAGTTCAATATTTCTTCTTCTTTGACCCCTAGGATTAGGTCTTACATCTTAATTACATATTCACAGAGGAATTCATATCTCCCCTATACTTTTCACAATTATAATTAAACAAATAATCATAGAATTATTTGTTTAATCATAGAATTGTTTAATTATTTGTTTAAACAATTATTTGTTTAATTTGTTTAATCTGGCCTTTTGCACCAGAATGTACCCATATGGGCAGATTCTGGGTCCATCTTGTTCAACACTGTATTCTCGATAGCAAGCACAGTCACTCACACACATAGTAGGTGCTCAATAAATACTCAATGAATAAATAAACTTTCAGGAAATGAAGATCATTGTTTTACTCTTCTGTGCACTCGTAGACAATAATCCATTAGACAGTAATCCATTAGGCTCCCTAGGCTAGATTTTGAGGTGAGAATAGGCCACAGGGATAGTTTCACTGTAGACGTTTCCTACATCTAAAACAAAAACAGTATGGAAACTGCAGAGAGATAGCTACTATAACCACCTGTGGACCCAGAAGTACAGGATGAAGTGGATTATTCAATTAATGGTAGATTTGACAACCTGCATGCCAGAAATACCATTGAACTCATGCACCAAAAACCTAGTAACAGAAGTGAATAATGACCCAACACCACCTGAACCAGATCCAAACACCTGGAAATGCTCCTGACTATTTCTTACTCCCATAAGACTCCTCAGAAAGAACAAGCTCAAAATGGAACTTCAAAGAGCAATTTTAGAGAAAATATTCCATCTTTAAATCCAGATACATATTCTTTATAACCACACTCCTAGGATCATTCTGGAAATGTAAAATCCAGAGAGGTTCTGAAAGGATTTGACAAGGTTACTCAAAGGTTTGAGTCATCTCAATACCTGTGGATAGCGGGCAGCGCCTCTCCCTGACTGTTGATGTCTCTCTTGAGAATTTGCTAGAATCCAATCTACCACATCATTGTCAATGACGTTGAATGTATAAAAGACATATGACTAATACTAATAACAACAACAACTAAAACAACTTCTATTTTTCATAATTAATAGACAGGAACCATTCTAAGTATTTTTACATCCAGCCACACATTTCATCCTCAGAATAACCCTTGTGAGATGTACTACTACTATTCCAATTTCATACATGAATAAACATGCATAAAGAAGTTAAGTCATTGGCTCAAGGTCACTCAGTTTTCCCAAGGTTGCACAAATTCAGATGGAGCCAAAATTTGAACCCAGGCATGCTAGCTACAGGGCCCACATATTTTGTCACTACACTATAGGACCTTATCTCCGTTTAGTAAAGTTTGGGTTTGGTAGAAACTATCTAGGACCAAACAAAGGTTTATTTGATCAGCCTGCACATTTACATATGTGAGGAAGAAAGCAATGCTCTTTCCTTCCTACAACTTTTATGTCATAACCTGGCATAAAGGAATCTGAATAGCCTGTTTGGTTGAACCCTATCATTCCCAGGATCTTTTGTTTCTCTTTCCCGATGCTCCATTCTTCACCACCCTGATGCTAGAGTCTCCTATTAAAGTGGGTGGAATTCAAAGGCTCAGACACACAGAAAATTATGGCTATGCTATCCACTGGATGCTAAGACTAAAATGGTAGGGGAATGGGAAAAATTGATGCCGTGGGCAGCCAAGGAGCTCCTCTCCTGACACCTCATGGCAGTGAAAGGCAAGTGTACCCAGCAGTTTCCTTAGTTGAATCATTTCAAGAGTGAACTACATGTATTGTTAAAATATCCATGGAGAGGTGAAAAGAATGGCACAATCTTATGGGAGTCTGAAAGGTCTCTGCTTTTCTTGTGCATTTCAAAGTCGAGCTGGCTGTCTTTGGAGTAGTCTCTTTTGCAGACCAAAATGTTTATGTGTTTTGAAGAAAATGATGTGTGATCCGCTTTGTAGTTTTGCTAAACATTTAAAAGCATAAAAGAGAATCTTTTAAAAACGTAACTGCAGTTGAAATGCACGGAGAACAGAAGCGGCAGAAATGGCTGGTGTAGGCACGCTCCAAAGCTTTGAGCATGATGTTCAGTCTGAAGGAGGATCAGAAGAACTCACCGGAGTTAACAAAAGCACTGTTTACAGAAGCAGCAAAATGTAAGAAGCCGATATCCGCACTGGCAGTTAGGTACATTTGCTGACTCTTTTTTTCAAATGTGTTTTAGATAATAGCTAATGAATCTGGCTAAGGTGGACACTACTTACAGTTCCGAGTTCATTAGAAATGCACACATATGTGTGCATATGTTCCCCATCAGATGTGCATGTGGCCTAAATGCATCAGAAGACCTGCTAACTAGTCTTAGAATCACATCCATGAGACAGTCCCACATTTTCAGGACTAAGGCCATGGTGCTTTTCAAATAAATTTATATTAAGAAGTATAGAAAAGGAGCCGGCTTTCTCACATCTGATTCACTGATATGAACATGCTCACTGTCGAGCTGTAAGGTAAAGCCCAACGGCTTTTAAGACATAAGCCTCTTGGTCACAACCATTCCAGAATTTTACGTTTGTTCATTTCAAGTCTTCTTCATTTTTTAAGCAAAATCTCCTGCCCCTAATGTCTCACCCACCTGCTCCCAGGAAGCGACAATGCCCTTCCTCTTCACTTTATGTGTTTGTTATAAGGAAGATGGATGCAGACAACGTCCCCCTCTTCTTCCTGTGTTTCCTCTGACTACCTCCCTTCTCTGCCTTGGGCTTTGTCAGTTCCTTTCTCTCTACACCGCATCTCTTTTAGTTCCAAAAATAGATCATTCAATTTAGGAAGAACAATTAACTGGGATGAAAAAAAAAAAATCTGAAGTATGGGGAGGCATTTCAGCTTCTCTATCAGGCACGAAGTAATTGGCAACACCACAGCAGTGTCTTTACTGGGGACGCTGCCTCATTCTTAAATGTGAGCTTCAGGAAAATCATGGACTCAGAAAGGGCAGACTCAGTTTCTACAGTTCCACAGCTCCTACCTTTTCAGCTCCATATGTGTCACAGGACAATGACACAAAGGAAAGACTCTACCGCTGTGATTTCACTAGTGTCTGTACTAGATTTTCTCCATAAAGAGCTCTTGGATGTTTTACTTGATTTCCTATCCAGTAGTTACTTATTATCTTCTAATGCATTGACCTGTCCCTTGAAAACTAATGTATCCGGAGCATCCTAATAGTTCCAAGGGGATATTCTTTCTTTTTTTTTTTTTTAATTATTTTATTGAGGTTATCTTGGTTTATAACATTGTGTAATTTCAGGTGTACATTATTATATATCAGTTTCTGTATAGATTGCATCACGCTCACTACCAATAATCTAATTTTTATCTGTCACCATACATACGTGCCCCTTTACCCCTTTTGCCCACCTCCTTCCCCTTTGAAAACCACTACTCTGTTCTCTCTATCCGTGTGTTTGTTTACCTTCCACATGTGAGTGAAATCATACGATGTTTGTCTTACCCTGTCTGGCTTATTTTGCATAACATCATATCCTCAAGATCCATCCATGTTGATGCAAATGGGACAATTTTGTCTTTTTTACAGCTGAGTAGTATTCCATTGTATATATATATACCACATCTTCTTTATCCATTTATCAGTTGATGGGCACTTGAGTTGCTTCCATGTCTTGGCTATTGTGAATAATGTTGTGATGAACATAGGGGTGCATAAGTCTCTTTGGATTGTTGATTTCAAGTTCTTTGAATAAATACCCATTAGCGGAATAGCTGGATCATATGATATTTCTATTTTTAATTTTTTGAGAAATCTCCATACTGTTTTCCATAGTGGCTGCACCAGTTTGCATTCCTACCAGCAGTGTATGGGGGTGCCCTTTTTTCCACATCCTCTCCAATATTTGTTATTTTTTGCCTTGGTAATTATAACTATTCTGACAGGTGCAAGGTGATATCTCATTGTAGTTTTGATTTGCCCTAATAATTAGCGATGTTGAACATCTTTTCATGTGCCCATTGGCCATCTGTATATCTTCTTTGGAGAAATGTCTGTTCATATTCTCTGCCCACTTTTTGATCAGGTTGTTTGATTTTTTGTTGTTGAGTTGTATGAGTTCTTTATATATTCTGGAGATTAACCCCTTGTTGGATATATGGTTTGCAAATATTTTCTCCCAGTTGATGGGTTGTCTTTTCACTTTATTCATGGTTTCCTTTGCCTTGCAGAAGCTCTTTAGTCTGATGTAGTCCCATTTGTTTATTTTTTCTTTTGTTTCCCTTGCCTGAATAGACGTCGTATTCGAAAAGATGCTTCTAAGACTGATGTCTAAGAGTGTACTGCCCATCTTTTCTTCTAGGAGTTTTATGGTTTCAGCCCTTACCTTCAAGTCTCTAATCCATTTTGAGTTAATTTTTGTGTATGGTGTAAGATACTGGTCTGCTTTCATTCTTTTGCATGTGGCTGTCCAGTTTTCCCAACACCGTTTATTGAAGAGACTTTCCTTTCTCCATTGTATGTTCTTGGCTCCTTTGTCAAAGATTAGATGTCCATAGATGTGTGGTTTTATTTCTAGGCTTTCAATTCTGTTCCATTGATCCATGTGTCTGTTTTTGTACCTGTACCATGCTGTTTTTATTAGTATAGCTTTGTAATATATTTTGAAGTCAGGGATTGTGATGCCTCCAGCTTTGTTCTTTCTTCTCAGGATTGCCTTTGCTATTTGGGGTCTTTTGTTGTTCCATATAAATTTTAGGATTCTTTGTTTTATTTCCTTAAAGAATGTCATTGGGATTCTGATTGGGATTGCATTGGATCTATAGATTGCTTTAGGTAATATGAACATTTTAACTATGTTTATTCTTCTAATCCATGTGTATGGAATATCTTTCCATATCTTTATGTCATCTTTGATTTCTTTCAATAATGTCTTATAGTTTTCAGTGTATAGGTCTTTCATCTCCTTGGTTAAATTTATTCCTAGATATTTTATTCTTTTTATTGCAATTGTAAATGAGATTGTATTCTTGAGTTCTCTTTCTTCTAGTTTATTACTAGAGTATAGAAATGCAACTGATTTTTGTAAGTTGGTTTTGTACCCTGCAATTTTGCTGTAGTTGTTGATTATTTCTAATAGTTTTCTGATGGATTCTTTAGGGTTTTCTATAGGTAGAATCATGTCATCTGCAAACAGCGAGTTTCACTTCTTCTTTTCCAGTTTGGATACATTTTATTTCTTTTTCTTGCCTAATTGATCTGTCCAAAACCTCCAGTACTATGTTGAATAAGAGTGGCGAGAGTGGGCACCCTTGTCTTGTTCCTGTTCTCAGAGGGATGGCTTTCAGTTTTTCACTGTTGAGTATCGTGTTGGCTGTGGGTTTGTCATATGAGGCCTTTATTATGTTGAGATACTTTCCTTCTATACCCATTCTATTAAGAGGTTTTTATCATAAATGGATGTTGGGTCTTGTTAAATGCTTTCTCTGCATCTATTGAGATGATCATGTGGTTTTTATTCCTGGTTCCGTAAATGTGGTGTGTCATATTGATTGATTTGCGAATACTGAACCATCCCTGCGTCCCTGGTATAAATCCCACTTGATCATGGTGTATGATCCTTTTAATGTATTGCTGTATTCAATTTTCCAATATTTTGTTGATGATTTTTGCACGTATGTTCATCAGAGATATTGGCCTATAATTTTCCTTCTTTGTGTTGTCCTTGTCTGGCTTTGGGATCAGGGTGATGTTGGCCTCATAGAATGAGTTAGGAAGTGTTCCGTCTTCTTCAATTTTTTGGAATAGTTTGAGAAGGATAGGTATTAAATCTTCTTTGAATGTTTGGTAGAATTCTCCAGAGAAGCCATCTGGTCCTGGAGTTTTGTTTTTTGGGAGGTTTTTGATTAGTATTTCAATCTCTTTACCTGTGATTTGTCTACAGAGATTCTCTATTTCTTCTTGATTCAGTTTTGAGAGGTTGTATAAGTCTAAGAATTTATCCATTTCTTCTAGGTTATCCAATTTGTTGGCATATAGTTTTTATAGTTTTCTCCTGTATTCGTTTGTATTTCTGTGGTATCCATTGTAATTTCTCTTTCATTTCTAATTTTATTGATTTGAGCTTTCTATCTTTTTTTCATAGTGAGTCTGGCTAAGAGTTTGTCAATTTTATCTTCTTGAAGAACCAGATCTTAGTTTCATTGATCTTCTCTACTGTTTTTTTTTTAGTCTCTATTTCATTTATTTCTGCTCTAATTTTTATTATTTCCCTCATTCTGCTGACCATGGGCTTTCTTTGTTCTCCTTTTCTAGTTCTGTTAGGTGTAGTTTAAGATTACTTATTTGAGATTTTTTTTGTTTGTTAAGGTAGGCCTGTACTGCTATAAATTTCCCTCTTAGAACTGCTTTTGCTGCGTCCCGTAAGAGTTGATATGTAGTATTTTCATTTTCATTTGTCTCTAGGTATTTTTTGATGTCTCCTTTGATTTCTTTATTGATCCAATAATTGTTCAGTAGCATGTAGTTTAGTCTCCACATATTTGTGGCTTTCCCAGCTTTTTTCTTGTAGTTGATGTCTAGTTTCATAGCATTGTGGTCTGAAAAGATGCTTGATATGATTTCAGTCTTCTTAAGTTTATTGAGTCTTGCCTTGTTTCCCAACATATGGTCTATCTTTGGGAATGTTCCACGTGCACTTGAGAAGAATGCATATTCTGTTTTTGGATGGAATGTTCTATATATATACATACATGTATATATATATAAGTCCATCTGGTCTCGTATTTCGTTTAAGGTCCCTGTTTCCTTGTTGACTTTCTGTCTGGATGATCTACCCATTGATGTAAGTGGAGTATTGAGTTCCCCTACTATTATTGCATTGCTGTCAATTTCTCCCTTTAGGGCTGGCCCCATGTCTTAGCGGTTAAGTGCACGCGTTCCGCTGCTGGCTGCCCGAATTCAGATCCCGGGCGCACACCGACACACTGCTTCTCGGGCCATACTGAGGCCGCATCCCACATACAGCAACTAGAAGGATGTGCAGTTATGACATACAACTATCTACTGGGGCTTTGGGGGGGGGGGAACTAAATAAATAAAATTAAAAAAAAAAAAACTTCTCCCTTTAGGTCTGTTAATAATTGCTTTATGTACTTTGTTGTCACAGATTCCACCTGCCACCACTGTGGGGGAGCAGGAGATATGTTTTCTGATCCAGCCCCATCTGCTGGAAGTTGTGTGGGTGGGGCTACTCTGTGTTTACCCAGGCTGGCCATAGCCTCTTTGCAGGTTGCACTCATGTGGGCAGGACTTCTGTGCTGGGTGGGCAGGTTGGGCACTGTAGGCGGGAACTTTGTGATCGGCTTGGGATCAGCTGAGCTGCTGAGAGCTAGGCAGGAGGGGTGCCTACATGGGAGCTGAACTGCCACTTGGTGGGTCCCCTGGGCTGCTGTGCTCCACGGGCAGGGCACCTTTTGAGCAGGTGTGCTGCCTTCTCACTTGCACTGTACTCAGCAGGCAGGTGCCTTCACGGGGCTTCTTCTTCATGGTGGGGCAGAGCCACCACCACTTGTGTACAATGTTCCCATCAGTGGCCAAGGGGATTCTCATTCCAGATCACAGCCGTCTTAGGGTAATGTTTCTCAAAGTGTGATCTTTAGAAACACCTGAATAAGAATCATCTGGAGTTCCTGTTAGAAAGGCAGATTCCCAGCCTACCTCTCAAACAGAATATCCAGGTGATTCACAAGTTTGTGAAATGGTAACTTAGGAATTTCTCACAAAAACATGACTAAGTTTAGAAATTTAAAGACCATCTAGAGCAGTGGTTCTCAGCTGGGGTGATTTTGCCTTCTAAGTTGTCACAATTGGAGGAGATGGGTGTGTGCTACTGGCATCTAGTAGGTTGTATCAGGCCAGGAACGGTGCTAAATGTCCTACAAGGTACAGAATAACCCTCTACAACAGAGAATTATCCAGCCCAAAATATCAAAGGTACTGATAGTGAAAAATCATGCTGTAGAGAGATGGGTCATTTCTGATCTCAACTTGGAATTCCCAATCTCTAAACAGAAATCCCAAGTGTTTTTTAATGGTCTAGATGAATGTTTTTCAAACTGTGAATCATTAAATCAGTTTAGCAGTTGATAGAACAGAAGAAAATAGAATAGGAAAGAAGAGAATATATCAGAGTATATCACACAGAGTAGGGGTAAGTAACATTTCATGAAATTTTTATTTCACTTGTGTATATGAACTTAATTATTGTGCAATATATAGAAGAGAATGTAAAATGTATTTCTCTTTTATACCTCTTTTTATTCTTTAATATATCACATATCCATAAAAGTACATAAACCATAAATGTGTGACAATGAATTTTTATATTCATTATGTTATTATGAAGTAAACATTGTTCAACCAACACCCAAGACAAGAAATAGAACTTAGTAGCCCAGTGTCCCTATGTACCCGTTTACATCACAATCCCCTTTCTCTCCACTAAAGATAATAATTATCCTAACTTTATGATAATCACATCCTTGCTTTTCTTATAATTTTTAAAGTGTGTCTCTCTAACTAGTTTAGTTGAGATTTGCACAGTTTGAACTTTTTATAAATGGTATTCTATTATATCTGACCTCTTTTATTCAACTTTATCTTTGGAAGATTTACCTATGTTGTTGTATGTAGCAATAGTGCATTAATTTTTATGACCATGTAATATTCCACTGTACGAATATACCAATATATTCATCCATTCTATTGTTCAGACATTTGGATTGTCTTCCATATGGGGCTGTTATAAATGATGCGGATATGAGCATTCTTGTCCATCTGCTGGCACACACAAGCATGCACTATGTTAAATATATACTTACGAGTGAAATTGCTAGATCTTAAGTTGTGTACATATTTAGCTTTAGTAAATGACATTTTCCAGAGTATGTGTATTATCTTACACTTCCACCAGGAGAGCACGAGAGTTCCAATTTCTCCACATCCTCACTGCACTTGTTATTGTCTCTTCTTTTTAATTTTAGACATTCTGGAAGTTATGTAATGGTATCATATTGCAGCTTCAATTTTCTGTTCCCTGATTATTAATAAGATTAAGCATATTTTCATATGTTTACTAAACATTTGGTTACATGCCTGTTTCAGTTTGTTGACCATTTTTGTATTGGGTAGTCTGCTCTTTTTTTTTTTATTAATTTGTAGGAATTTTTAAAATATTTTTATACAAGCCTTTTGTTGGTTTTATGGATTGCAAATATCTTCTCCCACTGAATCACTTGCATTTTGATCTCTTAACTCTGCTTTGATGAATACAACTTCTTAATTTTAATATAGTCCAACTGACCCATCTCTTGCTTCACAATTAGTGCTCGCTGTAATCTGTTTAAAATATCTTTCCCTACCTTGAATCCAGGACGATATACTCCTACATCATCTGCTAGTAACTTGTTGTTTTGTTTTTCACGTATAGGTATACAGTCTACCTGAAATAATTGTAGTGAGAAATAGAAGTAAATGTTCGTGGTTTCCCCACGTGAATAGCTACTGTCTCAGCTTCCGTATACAAAGGACTGTCCTCTCTGGAGTGCCAACTCTGTCATCAATTGAGAGTTCATGTATACACAGATCTGTTTCTCTGCCAGATGTACTGCTTTATCTATTTTTCTATTTGGTTGTCTTTGCAACAACACTATATTGTATAAGTTAGTTAACTGTATGTCTTGATATAAGGTATGGCAAATCCTCCTGTTTTTTCCTTCTTCAAGATTGTTTTGTCTCATTCGTCCTTTGTATAACCATGTAGACCTTAGAATCAGCTTGCGAAGTTCCTCAAAATATCCTATTGAGATTGTATTGACCCTATAGATCAATATAGAAAGAATTAACTTCTTTAAAGATTAGATCTTCTAACCTAAAAACATGGTAGATATCTCTACTAAGATCTTTCTAAATTCGTTATGCTTTAAAGGTTCCTGCATGGGGATCTCATACACATTTGGTTGGATTTATTGATCAGTTTTTGATATTTTATGATGACATCATAACGGTAACTTTTTAAAAATTTTAGTTTCTGTTTATAGTTGATTATGTAAATACCTTTGAATTTTGTTTATTGAGCTTGTATTCACCAAATCCACCAATCAATTCTAATAATTTATCTATGAATTCTTTGGGAATGTCTATAAAGACATATAATTTGTAAACAATGACAATTTTATTTCTTACCTTCCAATATTTACTCTTTTTATTTCTTTTTCTTTTCCATGCTACTGGATAGAATTCCAGTAAAAAGCAGAATATGAGTCTGGATATTAGGCAACCTCGCCTTGTTCTTGATCTCAAAGGAAAAATTTTCAACATTTAACCATTAAGAATCATGTTTACTGTAGGTTTATTATAGACAATCTTTATCAGATTAAGAATGCTCCTTTGCGTTCCTAGTTTTTAAAAAGTTTTTATCTTGAATAGATGTTGGATTCTATTATGTAACTTTACTACATATATCCAATTAATACTATTATTTTTCTCCTTTATTGTGCTAACATGTCAAATTATATTAATGTTTTAACATTATACCAACCCTATATTAGTGAAATAAACTCGACTCAGTCGTAATGTATACCTTTTTGCATATTGAAGAATTGGTTTGTTAACAGTATATTTTGTTTTGGATGTCTGCATCTATGTTCATAAGAGAGACAAGCTTATCATTTTTCTTTCTCACGGTGTCTTTGTTGATTATTGATATCAAGGTTATGGTGACTATAAAGTGTTTCTCTTTTTTTTCCCAATTCTCTGGAAGAGTATGTATAAGACTGGTGTTTTTTGTTCTTTAAGTGTTATGCAGAAATACAACAGTGAAGCATTCTGAGCTTGGAATTTCTTTTGTGGAAAAATTTTTAATGACAGATCCAATTTCTAGAACAGTTATAGGACTGTACACATTCTCAACTTCTTTCTGTGGCCATTTTAGTAAATTCAATTTACTAGAAATTTGTTACTTCATTATTGGCAAATTTATTCATAATATCCTCTTTTTAGTTGCTATAGAATCTATATTGATAGCTTTTTTTAAAATTTCTAACAATAGTTATTTGTGCCTTATTTCTTTTTTTCTTGATTAGTCTTGCTAGGAATTTATCCATTTTATTAGGCTTTTTAAATATCTGACCTATTAATTGTTGAGAGAAATGTGTTAAAAATCTCTGCCCAAGATTGTGCATTTGTTTATTTTTCCTTGTAGTTTTTTTTTTTTTTGGTGAGGAAGATTAGCCTTGAGCTAACATCTGTTGCCAATCTTTCTCTTTTTGCTGAGGAAGATTAGCCCTGAGCTAACATATGTGCCCATCTTCCTCTATTTTGTATATAGGATGCCGCCACAGCGTGGCTTGATGAGCATTTTGTAGGTCCATGCCCAGGATCCAAATCTGCGAACACTGAGCCACCAAAGCAGAGAGTGTGAACCCAACCACTATGCCACCAGGCCAGCCCCTACTTCTAGTTTTTAAAATTTTTCTTTTATCTGTTTTGAGACTATCATATGCGTACAAATTTAGAGCAACTGAGTATCTATTTGGAAAATATTAAGTCTCAAATACATATCAGGATAACAAAAAAATGCTTTAAGAAATAATGGGAGCAATGCTTTATACTCTCCTTATGAAAGCCTTTTAGACTATCTCAAAAAACCTGTAATTCCTAAAATAAAATATTGACAAATTTAACTATATAAAATAAAATTTTTTTGTATGGCAAAAAAACCACTGAGTAAAATCAAGAGACAAATTATAAACAGGAAAAAATTTTTGCAAAGCAGATCACAAAGGATTAATTTCTCTAAAATATAAAAACCTCCTATAAATCAATAGCAATCTAAAAGAGAATGAGCAAAAGTTATTAATAAGCAGCTCAATTAAAAAGAAATAAAAATGGCTTAAATCTAGAGTTAATACTCAGTCCACTCATTATATAAAAAGTAAAAATTAAGGGGCCGGCCTGGTAGCATAGCGGTTAAGTTTGCACATTCCGCTTCAGCATCAGTCCGGGGTTCACAGGTTTGGATCCCAGGAGTGGACCAACGTACTGCTTGTCAAGCCATGCTGTGGCAGGCGTCCCATATAAAGTAGAGGAAGATGGGCACAGATGTTAGCCCAGGGCCAGTCTTCCTCAGCAAAAAGAGAAGGATTGGCAATGGATGTAAGCTCAAGGATAATCTTCCTCACACACACACACACAAGAAAAGTAAAAATTAAGTTTACACTGAGATATCATTTTTTCACTCAGTTTGGCAAAGATCATAAAGATTGCTATGTCATTGATTTGGTAAGTGAGGAAGAAAAGAGAAAGTCTCAAACATTGTTGGTGGAATTAAAGGTTGATATAACCTCCATGGAGGGCAATATAATATGGTAATATCTATCCAAATAAGAAATATCTTTTGACTCAGTAATTCCAAGTTTAGGAATTTATCTTACAAATACATGTCTGCATGTGCAGAATGATGTGTATAGAAATTATTCATTTCAATCATTATTTGTTATAAAAAAATTTAACACAAGCCAAATATCTATCAATAGGTGACTGATTAAACGAGTTACAATTTACCCTGACAATGGAATATTATATAGTCATAAAAAATGAGGCAATACTGTGTATTTATATAAAATAATCTTAAATATATGTATAGTAAAATGAACAAAGTGCAGAACAGTGTGTATGCTATGCTACTACTGTGTAAAAAGAGGTGAAAATATATATATTTTTGATAGTATCTTAAAAGTAATATATATGATAGAATGTATACACAAAAATCTCATAACACTAGTTTCTACTCAGGGTAGGCCAAAGGTAACTTAGTGGCAAGAGAATAGGAGTGAGGAGAAAGATTTTTCACTACATATTGTTTTCTACCTTTGAAATTTTTAACCATGTAAATTATTTCCTATTCAATACAGTTATACGTCACTCAGTGTTGGGGATATGTTGGGGATGATGCAAACATCATAGAGTGTGCTTACATGAACCTAGATGGTATAGGCTACTACACACCTAGGCTATGTGGTACTAATCTTACAGGACACCCATCATATATGTGGTCCTTCATTGACCAAAACATCAATATGCAGTGTATGACTGTAAATAAATAAAAATTCACTGGTCTAAAACAGTTGATCTCAAAATTTTCAGTCAGGCTCATCTACCTCACCCATTCTCATTTTCTGCTGGGAAAAAGAATTTGGTGATAACAAGGAAGGGTCAATATAGAAGAAAACTTGAGGAATGTTATATATACATCTTTCTTAGCAATGAAGGTTTAGGTGATTCATATTTGCATTAGCAATGTTTCATGTCTTAAAGTCCAATTAGTAGGAAAAATAGACCAAAAATACTGCTTACACAAATATGAATCTTTGTATACTGTAAAGTTAACTAAACAAGTGGTTTTCAAACCTTTTTGAACATGACAACCAGTAAAAAATACGTTCTATATTCTGACCCACTATATATATGCACACACATGCACAAAAGTTTCATTAAAAACATTAAACATTTCTAGTCAATTTTATAATTTTTTATTTCTAAAAAATTGTGTTTACAATCTACTTAATTGATTTTACAACCCACTAATGGATAACATTCAGAAATTTGAAAAATAATAAAAGAACAAATAACAGTGGGGATACGGAAGGTGTAGTTTGGGGAAGGCTTTAACTCAATCATAATTTCCATCACCTACTTTTCAGTCACCCCACATAAATACATCTTATTTAGAAACCTATGTTTGCTATGCAAACTCAGCTTCAAGATAAGCTCCCAGGCTTCCTCTCAAAAGATTGCCCCCTTACACCCCTCATAAGTAGAAATTCTGGAACCAACACTGAATTCAACCAATAGTAAAGCTGAAAAAATGCACAAGATATTTAAACAAAAGAATAAAAGCAATTGAAAAACTACAATCTGGTGTTCTCATGGTTCTCTTCAAAAACCATAGTAACATTACTCTAAGGGGATTGTGGGAGGAAAGGATATAAACAAACAATGACAAAAGAATTAGAAAGAAGACAGTAGCAAATGAGACAAGTCCACATATGGAGGATGGAAAATGCCTGAATCAATGCTCTCTTACCGGGGCTTCTGGTTTATCCACTCTGTTAAATGTGTTTAGATGTCAAGGAGAATGATCGATGCAAATCAACAAAAGGCAAGTTAGTTTTCAGTGCAGAAGCCAGAGAAGGCTCAGGAATGAAAGGTACTGATACTTCTGAAAGCGGAGTTCGATGGTAGGGTTGAAAGTATATTTAAAATTCTCTAGAAGGAGAAGTTATAGCCTACAGATCTCTGCTGTTCATGTGACTACTTAAATGTAAATTAATTAAATTAATTAATTAATTAAAATTTAAAACTCAGTTGCTCAGTTTTGCTAGCCACATTTCAAGTGCTAATAGCTGCTTTACTGGGCAGCATAGAATACTTCTATCATCACAGAAAGTTTTATAGGACAGTGCTGCATCCAGATCCATCTCCCAGACAATAGGCCCCAATGACAGCATCTAGCCTCCTCAGCAGATGAGGGCCAATGGACTAGGGGCGCTAACTACAAGGAAAGTGAGGATATATTCTTTTTCTGAAAGAAGGAAAATTAAGAGAAGTTCTGCATACTAAATGAGTCAGCTTCAACTTCCAGAATGCCAGCATAAAAGCTTGTATCCTCCAGACAAAACTTAAAGAATTGTTCTCTGGAAAAATGGATTAGCTTTGAGCTCAGGAGAAATATCAGTTTTTGAGAGTCCCAACAGAAGGGACACAACAGGCTTGATCATCATCTGAAACCCACCTGTCAATGAGCAAACCCCACACAGTTTTCAATTAACCTCTCGGTACCTCACTCATAAATGCAAACAAAGAGACAAAGGCCCTCTGAGAGCCATTAGAAAAAAGACTAGCACGTACAATAGAGACCAAAGCAAACAAATATAAAAGGGAAACTTGGAGAAAAGGACAATTCATAGAACATAAAAAAAACAAAAATAATTATTGTACAGTCATGTGTCACTTAACAATGGGGGTATGTTCTGAGAAATGTGTTGTTAGGTGATTTTGTCATGTGAACATCACAGAGTATGCTTACACAAACCTGGAGGGTATAGCCTACTACACACCTAGGCCATATGGTACAAATCTTATGGGACCACCGTCATATATGCAGTCTGTCATTGACCGAAATGTCATTATGCGGAGCATGACTGTAGTTAATACCTTCATAGAGATAAGAGAAGGTATTTTACAGGTGGGGAAAAATCATACTATAAAAAAATAATAAAGCAGCCAGCCCCACTGGCTAGTGGTTAAGTTCAATGCGCTCCACTTCGGTGGCCTGGGTTCAGTTCCCGGGCATAGACCTACACCATTCATCAGCAGCCATGCTGTGGTGGTGACCCACATACAAAATAGAGGAAGATTGGCACAGATGTTAGCTCAGGGCAAATCTTCCTCAAGCAAAAAGAGGAGGATTGGCAACAGATGTTAGCTCAGGGAAAATCTTCCTCAGCAAAATAAATAAATAAATACATAAATAATAATAGAGAATAAGAAAGAATTCTTAGGAATTAAAAATATAATAGACATAAAAAGTGAAATAGAAGGCTTAGAAAAGTAAGTTAAAGAAATCTCCCAAAAAGGTAAAACAAACAAATAAATAACTAAAAAAAGAAAATTAATAAAGAGGGAAATGAGGGGAAAAGATTTAGAGGCTCAACCGGGAGATATAACACCAAACAAACAGAAGTTCCATAAAGAGCGAATAGATGGGAAGAAATTATCCAAGAAGTTAAAAGGAAAAAAGTCTACTTCTTTTCTCTACACTCAATACTTCTGGCCACCAAAATGGGAAAGAGGAGGTTTCCCATATTATCCAATTCTTAACTCTCTGAACACCAACTGGTGTCCTATAATTCAACTCAATTCTGACACTATCTACCTGGAGTTGCATCAGACCCCACAAGTTAAGGTGGCAGTCCTACAAACTGGCTCCCACTTCAGACACCAATCACAAATCCCAACTGGTTTCTGACCAACTGGCTATAAATCGGGGTGATAATGCCCTCTTCTGGTTTGATACTTTGCTAGAAAGGCTCATGGAACTCAGGAAAACAGTTTACTTACTAGAGTGCCAGTTTATTATAAAAGGATACAACTCAGAAATAGCCAGATGGAAGAGATGCATAGGGTAAAGTATGTGGGAAAAGGTGCAGAGATTCCATGCTATCTTCAAGTGCACCACCCTCCAAGCACCGCCACGTGTTCACTAACCGGGAAGCTCTTCAAGCCAGCCCTTTCGTTACGGTTTTTACGAAGACTTCATTATGTAGGCATAATTGATAAAATCTTTGGCCATTGGTGATCAAGTCAATCTCCAGCCCCTCTCCATTCCTGGAGGTAAGAGATAGCGCTGAAATTTCCACCCCTCTAATCCCTGGTTGGTTTCCTTGGCAATCAGCTCCTTTCCATCCTTAGGGGATTTCCAAAAGTTGCCTCGCTAATGTAAATTCAGGTGTGGTTGAAACAGGCTTGTTATGAATAACAAAAGACTTTCCTTTTATCTTTTTTTTTCCCTTTCACTTTTGTAACTCTTATCACTTGGGAAAATCCAAGTGTTTTAGGAGCTCTATGCCAGGAAGGGGACAAAAACCAACTATATATTTCTTATTACAAATCACGATTTCACAGAAATCATACAGGAAAATTCCCCAGAACTGAAGGATATAAGATTCCAGATTGAAAGGGCTTAGTGAATGCCTAGGATAGCAAATAAATAACAATATGATAGGAAATTAATACATAAAGTCTTCATTTTAAAAAAATGAGTAATTTAAGTATAAGTATGCTACTTAGAAATGTTGAAGTATAAAAAAAATACCAGAAGGAATAGCTAACATTGCTGATTATTGTTTCTTCTCAAAAGTGGGATTCCGATGAAAAGGGAAAAATGACTAATGCTCTTGGTTAAAAACCTTGAAGTACAAATTGACACTTAAAGCTATATATATATACTTTTTAATGTTATATGTCTCAGTGAACTCTAGAAATACATCAATTTTAATAACCTTAAAAAGTTGCAAAGCACATTAGTAGTAAGTTGCCCTTAATTGTTTGTAGAAATGCAT
Organism: Diceros bicornis minor; assembly: GCF_020826845.1. NCBI lineage: Eukaryota > Metazoa > Chordata > Mammalia > Perissodactyla > Rhinocerotidae > Diceros > Diceros bicornis. The sequence continues at coordinate 70,886,631 of NC_080743.1, forward strand.
GTTTGTGGAATTGCATATTATTCCACAACAAGAACTAAGGAAGTGCCCTGCCTTTTTGGATCACTCCTTGGTCAATCAGAAAGATTCTTGGAGCCCAATCTTGGGCCAAGATTCATAATTTGAGTATGAGGTGCCTCTTCCTAATTATCTCAGATTTTTCAGAGTTTCTAAGAATTTACCTATCTATTCATTAAACATTTATTGAAGTATGTTGTAAGGCAGACATTTTGCTGGTGCTGAAAATAGTAGAGATTAGAGTCTAATAATATGACCAGTGTCCCAGGGATTCTAGTGTATCTAGGCTTGAATTAATTTCTCCAGGTTGCTGCAGATATCTGAGACATTTCAAAGTTGTGGCTCAAAACAAAAAATGTTTCTATGACAAAAAAAATTTGTCATGGAAACCTGGGAGGGTCCCAAGTGTTCCACCATTTGAGACTTAAAAAATATTGAGTCCTGGGGCCGGCCCGGTGGTGCAAGCAGTTAAGTGTGCGTGCTCCGCTTCGGCAGCCTGGAGTTCGCAGGTTCGGATCCTGGGCGCACACAGATGCACCGTTTGTCAAGCCATGCTGTCGTGGCATTGCATATAAAGTAGAGGAAGAAGGGCAAGGATGTTAGCCCAGGGCCAATCTTCCTCAGCAAAAAAAGAGGAAGATTGGCATAGGATGTTAGCTCAGGGCTAATATTCTTCACACAGACACACAAAAATATATAGAGTCCTTCAGCAGAAGGGATCTGGCAGATCCTGTTAATTATCTGTCCATATTCATTCCTACTCCCCACTTTTTCCTTGCTAAGAGAACCCTGACTTTGTGGTCACAATGTACCAGTGTTGGGAGATGGATCAAAATTTGCCTAGCCAATGTGACAATTGTGTTTCAGACTTTTTAGAGCCTCCCTTGCAGCTAAGGGTGGTCACACGACCAGTTCTGACAGGTCTGAAGCCTGTTGGGGGAGTTTCTGGGAAAGATTTTGTCTTACTGATAAAGGAAGACAGACATGACTGGGAACTGCTGACTTCCCCTTTCTTTCTGCCTTACCATGAATATAAGGACTGGCACTCTAGGAGCTGTCTTGTTACCATGATAATAAGAGCCAAAATGCAGGGGCTAGTTGAGCAGAAACGCAGAAGAGTCTCAGTGTCCAAGGGCATCAGTGAGCATCTGTCTTAAAGGCAGCAACTGTCTTTCTTAGATTTTGTTGTTAAATAAATACTGTGTGAGGGGTTTTTCCCTCACCAACCAATTCTCTGACACCAGTTGGGGGTCCTACAATTTAATTCAATTCTGACACTATCTACCTGGAGTTAGCATCAGGTCCCACAAGTTGATGGCTCAGTCCCACAAGACTGCCCCGCTTCAGACACCAATCACAGTTCCAGGCCTCTCATACTTCTGATTGACCAGCTATAAATCAGGGATTCTCATGACCCTCTCTTCAGGTTTGTTAATTTGCTAGAATGGCTCACAGAACTCATGAAGATACTTTATTATAAAGGTTTATTATAAAGGATACAACTCAGGAACAAATAAATGGAAGGGATACATAAGGCAAAGTAATGGGGGAAGAAGTGCTTGGAGCATCCACGCCCTCTCCAGGTACATCGCCCTCCCATTACCAACATGTTCAACTACCTGCAAGTTCTCTGAACCCCATCTTTTAGAGCTTTAATGGAGGTTCTATTACATAGGCATGATTGATTAAATCATTGCCATTGGTAATTAACTCAATCTCCAGCCCCTCTCCTCTCCCCAGAGGTCAGGGTGGGGCTGAAAGTTCCAACTCTCTAATACTGCTTGGTCTTTCTGGCAACCAGCTTCCAACTTGGAGCTGTCTAGGGTCCCCCAAGCCACCAGTCATCTCATTAGCATAAAAAAGACACTCATCACTCCGGAGATTCCAAGGGTCTTAGAAGATCTTGTGTCACAAACTCAGGTGGTGGAACTAAGACCAATATTACAACAAAAGATACTCCTGTCGCCTCTATCACTCAGGAAATTACAAGGGTTTTAGGAGTTCTGTGCCAGGAACTGAGACCAAAGGCCAACTACATATTTGTTATTATATCACAATAAAAAAGATAAAATCCCTATTTATTTAAGCCACTCTTAGTTGAATTTTCTCTCACTTGCCTTCTAATGGAAACAGGATCTGAATCTCTTGTTTTATAAATGGGGAAATCCAGGCAAAGATAAATTAAGCAATGTAACAATGTAGCCAAGGTCAGCACATCTTGTTGATGGCAGAAATGGGAACAGAATCAAGTAGGAATGTGCCAAACCTTAACATGAAGGAAAAATGGGCTGAAAAAATTCATTCAATTGTGTCTTTTTGGTCCTTATATTTTCTTAGTGGTCCATTTAATATTAGACTAAACATTATAGTTTCTTAAAGAAAAATGAAGTTTCCTCCTTGACAAAACCTCATCAAAATGTATAGTTAGTAGGATCTTTCAATCATCCACCTACCTCTTCCTGATTCTACCTATATGTACTTATATGTCATTCTTTTGCCAATTACTTAGTTTTTAAAACTTGCTTTGAGAGTTTATTAACCATTTATTATGGGTCCTAGGCATTACAGATTATTGCTCGTAACAACGCTTCAGGGTTGGTATTGTAATATTTATTTTAAGGAAGATAAAACTGAGGTTCAGGGGTGCAGTGCATTGAACTGTGTCCCCAAAAAGATATGGTGAAGTCCTTACCCCCAGTATCTATGAAAGTGACTTTATTTGGAAATATGGTCTTTGGTATATAATCATGTTAAGATGAGGTCACACTTGATTTGGGTGGGCCCTAAATCCAATGCCTGACATCCTAAATCCAATGACTACAGTGGGATATTTGGAGACACAGAGATACACACAGAGTGAAGATGGCCATGTGAAAAATGAGTCAGAAATTGGAGGGATGTAGCTACAAGCCAAAGAATGCCAAGGATTGCTGGCAATCTCCAGAAACTAGGAGGAGTCCAAGAAGATTCTTGCCTGGATCCCTCATAGGGAGCAGGGCTGTATTGAGACCTTGATTTTGAACTTCTAGCCTCCAGAACTGAAAGGGTAAATTTCTGCTGTTTTAAGCCACCTGGTTTGTGGCAATTTGTTATGGCAGCCCTGGGAAATTAATACAAGGGGTTAAATAATTTTCTTTGTATCACACAACTGAGAAGTAGTGGGGCCCACATGAAAACATTTCATTTAACTTGTGTATTGGAGCAGCATCGGTTTAACTCAGGTGTAGTAAATTAAACAACTAAAGAAAGGCTCCACTGTCCGAAATTTTTCATTTGTTCTACAAAAGGCTTTTAAGTATTGATACACTCTTAAGGATACAAAAAAGAGCTTTCAAGGAGCTCACGATCTATTATGCTCTTCCTGAAAAGCAGCAGAAGATATCATTATCTCCTACTCTACTTGCTGTAATATCTATAGAAAACCATTTTATCTAGTTATAGATATTTACTTCAGCACTTATTTTCTTTCAGCGGTTTACAATGATCATTCCCATCTTTTGGCTTAAAATGTTTCTAATAAGAAGTTAGCTGTCAGTCTAATTTTTTAAAGTAATGTAGGCATTTTCTCTGAATGCTCTTGAGATTTTCATTTTCACTGGTTTTCAGCAGTTATACTATCATGTGCCTAGGTGTGGTTTTCTTTAATTTATCCTACTTGGAGTTTGTAGGTATTCTTGAATTTTTGGCTTGATGTCTTTCATCAGCTTTGGAAATTTTCAGCCAATTTCTTTTTGAATATTTCTTTTGACCTAATTTATCTCTCATCTCCTTCTAGGACTCCAATTACGTGTATATTAAGCCTGTTGCTATGTTCCATTTATCTCATAGCATCTTTCCTATAATTTCCATCTTCTTTTCTTTCTATGCTTCAGCCTGTGTATTTTCTACTGACCTATCTTCTGGGTTATTATCTTCCCTTCAGCTCTATCTGCTTTGCTGGTAAACATGTCTATTGCATTCTTAATTTTAGTTGTTTGATTATTCAACTCTAGTATTTCTTTTTGTTTATAGATTACAATTCTCTGCTGAAATTCACCACATTTTTTCTTTTTCTTAAGCATATAAATCATAGTTATCTTAAAGTCTACATGCAGTAATTCTAATATCTGGACCTCCTGTGTGAATCTGATATGTGTCTATTATTTTCTCTTAGCTTTTGTTCATTTGGCCCTGATTAGTAGTATGCCTATTAATTTTTTAATAATGATGAATGTCACATATGAAAAACTGTAGAGATAATTTGAGATTCAGATTGATGTTAGATACTTCTAGAAAGGATGTACTTTTACTTCTGAGAGTCAGATAGAGTCAGATCAATTTAATCCAGTCTGTACTGATTAGAATCTGGATTTTAGATTTTGTGAGGGTTGTTCTGGTTTTGTTCATTTGTTTGTTTTACCTCTATTCCTAATGCAGCACTGAGGGGTATAGAAGAAACTCTCCTTCTTAGGGGCCCTGAACTGTAATTTTTTTTTTATCTTCCTAACAGTGTGAGACTATTTATTCAGTTTCTCAGCCTCTTGACAGTCACTCAAAAAATTAGCAAATGACTCAAAAGGAAAAACAGAGCTGAAAGCTAGACTTACCTGTCTAAACTTCCCTTGTCTCCTGGATCATAAGGCCTTAGGTCTTCACTCAGTAATTCTTAAATGCCTTCAAACAGATCATTAATATTATTATTATTATTATTATTATTTTGGTGAGGAAGTTTGTCTCTGAGCTAACATCTGTGCCCATCTCCCTCTATTTTTGTCTGTGGGATGCTGCCACAGCATGGCTTGATGAGTGCTGTGTAGGTCCACACCCGGGATCCGGACCCATGAACCCTGGGCCACCAAAGTGGAGCATGCAAACCCAACCACTATGCCACTGCGCCAGCTCATAACAGATGTTTTTTTTTAATTTAATCCCTTCTAATTGTTATTGTCAGGAGTATTTGTCTGATACAAGCTAGTCTGCCACAGCCAGAAGTGGAAATCCAGAATTACTTGCTATTTGTAGCTTTGGAGAATTGAGCTTGACGGGTCTTGTTTTATAGCGAAAAGAAGAAACAAATTCCAGTTCTTCTGTTCATAAATAAGCCTCCATCATAAAGAGTGAGGCAGCAGGGTGTTATGTGTGTATGTGTTACAGCTCTCATCTATACTTCACTCCTGATTTGTCCAGACAGGAAGACTAGACTTAGCCAGAATCGTGAAGAATCCCACTCTATTCTCTGCCTCATTTGATAAGTAATGTGTTCCTTTCAGTTACCTCATAATTTGGGGAAGTGTCAGATGAAGAAATCCTTTCATTCCAACTAATATAGGTAGTTAATATTGATTTAATATAGTTGCTATTAACTTATATATTTGACATTGACTTTATAAAATATGAACCAATGAAGAAAAACATAAAATTTTCCATTTTATCATCATTACTTAGCCTATTAAACTATTTTATGCTGCCTTGAAATTTGTCAAAATCCAAAATGCTAATTCAGGAATGTAAAGTTCATTGATTTCAATTTACTTTTACCTATATGTAAATATAAAGTAAGGGAAAGATTTCAGACAATTAGGTATATAATTGAATTCTACTACCTTTTGATTTTAAAATATTCTGATGCAGCAATTTAACAAAAGAAAACTTTGCATAGAATTTTGGAGCCAGAAAGGATCTTAGGTGTCTTTATACACCAACTCTTTTTTGAAACATGAATCTCTTCCCCAAAAAATAATCATCTGAGAATACTTCACTTTGAATATGAAGACATGGATTCAACTTAATGTTAAATTAGAAGAAATAAACAAAAAGAAAAGAAAAAAATCTGTCATCTGAACTCTCCCTCTCCTTTCCCCTTTCACAGATATATTGAGGTGTTTCCATGTACCAGCCATCCAGGCACTGAAGCTCCCCTCAAGACACTCACAATCCACTGGCAGATACTTACCCATAAACAAAGGGTTATATGAATAGTATGCAGGGGGCCCAAAAGAATTCACAATTAATTTTGCCTGGGGAAGTCAGAAAAGAATTTGAGCTGGGTTTAGCCAATGAAAGGAAACAGAAAGATACTTCTGGTAGAGCACCTATTGGTTTATAGAATTATGGAAGTGCATGGCACAGTTGGGAAGCAGAAGTTCAGTGTAGAGACAACAATAGGAAATAGGGCTGGAGACATAACATGGGAATAGATTTTGAAAATCCGAATACGCTATGCAAAGGAATTTGAACACTATCCAAACACAAAGCTTCTAAATATCTTAAAGCAAAGGAGCAACATAATAAATTTTTGTTTTTAGGAACACAACCTTGTCAGAATTTTATATTGAAGACTGGTGGTTGGGAAATCGATGCAATTGTCCAGAAGAGAGACAAAGATGTCTTGAGTATTGATTGATAATTATCTGTATATATCTGTGTTTCTCATCTACATACACAGAAGGATCTGAGTTAAAGAGATACACTCAAGAGGATCTGGTAGTCAAGTGGCTGTGGAGCTGAAAGAGAAGAAAACGTTTTTTGGTTAAGAAGAATACGTAGATGGTGATGCCCTTAACTTATATAAGAAGTAGATGAGAAGGAAGTACAAGACGAGAAAGATGAGTTCAGTCAGCCTCCAGTGGCTTTTTGGTGTGATATTCTGAGGAAAGTTTTGATATGGTGGACAGCTACAGAAAGGCTTAACAATACTTCCTTTCTCTTGAGAGCTCCTTCCCCATCCACATAGCTACTCCAAGATTTTCCTTACTTTTACATGATTTTCATTCCTTGCCTACCCACAAGCCTCAACCAGAGTTGCTGACCCAGGGAGCAGCAATAGACTCTTGCTGATAGCTTTGTTCTTGGGAAAAAATGGCTTCTTTAGTTTTTCTCTAAGTCACTCATACTGTTAACATCGGTTTATACTTTCATGACCCACTTCAGTTGCTATGATAGTGTTTGGCTACATGTAACAGGAAACAAATTACAGTGACTTCAGCAAATAAGGAATTATTTTATCTCATATAATAAAAAATCCAGAGGTAGGCAATCAAGGACCAGTATGGTTTTCAAGGAAATCATTAAGGATCCAGGTCATTTCTAGTTTTCTCTTCTACCATCCATAGCAATATCTTTCATTCTCATACTCTAAAAATGACTATTTTACCTCCAGATGTTATGTCTATGATCCAGGCAATAAAAAAGAAAGGAAAGGGCAAAAGGCATGTGTATGCTAAGTATGTACATTTTTAGCACTAAAAAGGCAGTTTTCCCAGAAATTCAACCCAAGAAGTTTATTCTTCTATCTCATTGCCCAGAATTATGACACACGATCACGCCTAAATGCAAGGAAGCCTGGGAAATTAAGTTGTTTAGCTGGGTACATTGCTGTCAAAATAAATTGTGATTTGTGAGTAAGGAAGAATGTATATTGGGGGCACAGAACTAGTTGGGCCTGCCAGGCACATTTTCCCTTTAAATATAAAAAGGAGAATGTTTTCTTACAGGTCATAGTTTCTGGTGATCTTTTTGACATACAAGCATATCCTAAAGCTGGAGGAAAAGAAGGTGGAAGCATCCTAAGAGAGGAGGGTCACCTGAGAATAAGAGTCTAAACTGTTTTCTCCAGTAGCAAGTGCCTTTCTAATATCTTCTTTCTTCCCCCTTCAACTTTTCCCTTTCAAAGGAGAAAAGAGGTGCTTAGGGTTCCAAGACAATACTAATCTAGAAAGGTTAGGCTTGAGGAGAGTAAAGCAGCCTGGACTAGTATTACTAGGGCAAACAGAGGTAGGCTAAATTTTACCTGTTGAAGGGGTGAAGGGCACTTAGGGTTAGCAAGGACAATCAAAATGTTCCAGGTCAGGGATCCACCCTGATTCTTAATTCTAAAATGTTCCCAATTCTTCACCAATCCCTTTGCAATATGACTTTGTAGCTATTACCATCAAGGGGTGGTTAAGTGGTGTCAATTTCTCAACTCTTGAATCTGGGCTGGCCTTGGAACTTGCTTTGATCAATAGAATCCTGTGGGTACATGCCAGTTCCAAGTTCAGGCCTCAAGACATTTTGCACTTTCACTTTCTCTCTTGGAATCCTGTCTCTACCATGTAGCAAGTCTGAGCTAGACTGATAGATGACAAGAAATCCAAGGCCTGATCACTGTAGTTGCCCCAGACCATAGCTAACTAACCATGAGACATTTGAGTGAGGCCATCTTAGACGAGGAGGCAGGTCCCAGCCAACCTTCCAGCTGTCTTAATAAGCCCAGCTAAATTTAGCCAAACATGACCCAGTTCAGCAGAATCACCCAGCTGATCTGTACAGTTGTGAGCAGTAAAAAGTGGTTATGGTTTGAAGCCACTAATTTTGGGATGGTTTAGTACACAACAATAGATAATTGATATATTGACAATTGGGATTCTCTAAAATAAAGCTTCCTTTTGGGGACTCTACAACTATCTTAGGGGTTTACAATTATATTTTATTTATGCTGTAAGGTAAATTGCTTTAGTCAAATCTGAATGGGAATAGTCTCAAGTGAAAGAAAGTTTGATCTGGAGAATAGAAAAGAGAAAATATTCAGGCAGGTCACTAAGTCACTATCTGGAAGGGCTATGAGATTTAGGAACGATGGAGGAAAGCATGATTTTATTAGTGGCCACCAAGGCAGGGAAGGAAAATGAGATGGTTCTGGGAGTAACTGCCCAAGAGCAATAATAAGAATTAAACAATTAGGCAGGGGCCGGCCCCATGGCTTAGCGGTTAAGTGCACATGCTCTGCTACTGGCGGCCGGGGTTCAGATCCCGGGTGCGCACCGATGCACCGCTTCTCCGGCCATGCTGAGGCCGCGTCCCACATACAGCAACTAGAAGGATGTGCAACTATGACATACAACTATCTACTGGGGCTTTTGGGAAAAATAAAAGGAGGAGGATTGGCACTAGATGTTAGCTCAGAGCTGGTCTTCCTCAGCAAAAAGAGGAGGATTAGCACGGATGTTAGCTCAGGGCTGATCTTCCTCGCAAAAAAATAAACAATTAGGCATTTATTGAGCATTTATTCTCTGTCAGACACTATACTAAACGCCTAACATTTATCATGATCTGATTTCAACCTAACCACAATTTTAAAAGTTGTAGAAATGAGGCTTTAGATAACTGAACTTACTGGGCCAAGGTCACAAAGCTGGTGAGTTCCAGAGCCAGAGTCTACTTGATGTCTAAATACTGTGCTCGGCTGTTCATCTCACACTTATGCCTAGAACTCTTGTGGTAGTTGTGTGCATGATCATCTTTTCCGCATTCTGACCATAGATAATAAATATTTCCGTTCCTATGTCAGGTCTTTTCGTTACACTGTCAACCTCAGTTTGCCAGAGTTCATCCTAGCATCCCCAGCACAGGCTGGTCTTAAGTCCAGGGTCTTCTCATTTCTCTACTATCCTCTCCCTTTCATAGATGGAGAAGATAAAACAAGGAATTAAAAAAATAAGACAGTTGCTTCTGACACTTTTCTCAGCAAGATTACTAGAATACACACACATGTAGGCACTCATGCACACACGCGCACACATGCACACACACTATACATACACTGTGAGACTACTTGCCTTGATTTTGCCATACATTTTTTTTTTCTAAATGATCGATCAAACATAGGTAATCCTAACTGCTGCTAAAGATGCTGTGGTGGATAAAATCTATGCTTTGGAATGATATTTGTTGAACCTTAGTCTCCTCATCGTAAAATGGGAATGATAATATTGACCTCACGGGGGATGCCTTCTCCGTCTCAGTAAGTGGCACCACCACTTATTTAATTGGCCAAACCAAGATCCAGACATAAATTTTAATTCCTTGTCCTCCTCCTCCATATACATCCCAGTCTCTAGTGAGTCTTGTTGACTATAACCTCCAAGAAAGATCCCGAATCTAATCATTTTGCACCATGTCCAGTACTATTGTACTTGTCCAAGGTGCCATCATTTCTGGCCTAAGCTACTGAAATACTTCCTTAAACATTCTTCCCTCTTCCACTTATCCCCACTCCCACCCTGGCAATCCATTCTCTGCATTGAGGCAGATGATACTTTTAGAACAAAAATCAGATGATGTCGTTTTCCTGAGCTGTAGATTGAATGTTTATGTCCCTCCAAAATTCATACATTGAAACCTAATGTCCAATGTGATGGTATTTGTAGATGGAGCCTTTGGGAGGGGCTTAGGTCATGAGGGTAGAACCCTTATGCATGAGATTATTGCTCTTATAAGAGACTACACAGAGTTCCTTTGCCCCTTCCGCCATGTGAAGATATAGCAAGAAGATGGTTGTCTATGAACTAGGAAGCAAGTGCTGACCAGACAAGGAATCTGCCGGTGCCTTGATCTTGGCCTTCCAGCTCCAGAACTCTGAGAAATAAATTAATGTTATTTATAAGCCACTCAGTCTATGATATTTTGTTATAGCAGCCCGAACAGATGAAGACATCCTGTTTAAAACCCTCCAACACCTTCTCCTTTTGTTAATCTAAAACTTACCTACCTTTTGACCTGAATTTTGTACCACTCTCCCCTCTTGCTACAGTGGCTTTAGTTCATGTCTCTCAAACATTTTAGGCACATTCGGTCCTCACGTAGAGCCATTATATCGGCCGTATCTTCTGCCTGGCTTGACATGGCTTATTCCTTGCCATTCATGTTGGAGCTTAAATATCCCTCCTCAGTATGTCCTCTATGACCACTCAGTCTAAAGTAGCTCCCGGGTCACTTTCTACCACACCTTTCCACCTCATCTTCTTTATAAAACTTATCACTCCTCGATGTTTGCTTGTTGCTGCATTCATTTATTTGTTTCACTAGAATATAAGTTCCATGAAAGCAGAGACCATGCCTGGCACATTCACTGCTGGTATATTCACTAGGAAGTGCCTGGCATATACTATGGTGTCAAAAAATATTTGTTGACTCAACGCTCCATGTCACTTCTCTGCTTCACACACTCCAGTGGATTTCCAATGTGGTTAATATAAAATCCAGAGTCCTTACCACGGCCTAAAAGTCTGTACGTTATCTGGTCTCTGTCTCGTTCTCTGATTTCATCTTTCTATACTTTTTCTCTTGCTTATTATGCTCTATTCTCTCTAGTTTTCTTTCCTTCAAATTCGAATCCAAGCTCCAGCCCTTTGCATGTGGTGTTTCCTCCTTTCCACCCCACTTCTCCAATTGCTCTTTTCCAGGATCTCACACTTCTCATCATTCAAGATCAACTCCAAATGTCAGCTTCTGAGACAGACCTAATTGATCACCCTATTTGATGTTGCCTCCTCAACTCCATGTCACATTACCTTATTTTATTTTATCCATAGCATTTATGAATCTCTGAGCTTACGTGTTTCTTTATTAGTTTATTATCTCCTACACTAGAATGCAAGTTCCATAAAATCAGGGAATCCAGCTTGTCTCATTCCCATTATACTCCCAGTGCCTTGAACAATGCAATGTCAATGTTCCACTACAGAACTCCACTGCATCCCTTCCTTTTGATTTGCTTTCAAGGGTTGGTACCTGTGGCTCTTTAGCCCTGATATTGATATTGGATTGACTATCATTCAATAGCCAGTACTAATGTGCTGTTGACAATCTGGTAGCTTACTCTATTTAGGAAATAAAGGCAGGTATTTCCTATAAAACCTCATCTGCCAAGAGCCATCTGGTTTCCCACAGACCAACGCAGTGTAAAGTTGGACCATTTACTATACCTGATAATTCAAGGCTAGTAGATGTTACCTTTTTTGGGTCTTGAAATCCCTCCAGACTCTGATAAACATGATGGACCCTGCTCTAAGAATAATGTAAAGTAGTACATACCACCAAATGTTGTATATAATTTCCATATATATCCAAGGGTCAATAGAACTCTTCAAGCTCATTCACGGACCTTGGGTTAAGAATCTCTGCTCTAGGCTCTCCCTGCTCTGACATGACTTCAGCACTACATGCAGAGTGGTGACCCCAGCACTGGTCCAGGGCCTCCCCAGGAAGGGAGTCATGGAAACAGGACCAAGATGGGACGAGGAGATCTCTGTGAGTAGGACAGAGGAGGCTGGACAGAAGAAAAGGTAGAGCAAGAGCAATGTGGGTAGAGAAGGGAGTGGAAACACTGAAGAAAAGCAAAGAGCAAGGGCTAAGTGAACAGCCGCAAGAGAAAGACAAGAATCCTCGGGCAGAGGAAGAGATGCCGTCAAGTGCCTCAGGTGCTGTCTTTGGTCACTAACTCTGGTTCCGACACTCTTGGGCAGAGGAGAATGTCTTTTCCCACATAAGTAGAAGGGTTACAGAAACCTAGACGTCAATTCAAATGTAATCATCAAGATACATAGATGACTGTCTGCTTACATGATATAAGACCGTGTGGTAGTGAATTTATTTCTGTGACCTTCCCAAGGACCATTTTGTTTGCTGGGGAATGGACCAGGATCCTTGCACATTCCCCTTGCACCCTGCCCTTTGTCCCTTAATAAAGATGAGAGTATGTACTGGTGGGCTTCTAATGAAGTCTGAAAGAGAGTACTAAGAATAAACTAAATCTTGCCATAGAGGAAAACGTGGTGAGATGACTTTGTAGACAGTAGGATAAGGTCAAATTGAGAACTATTTTGCTAGTTGTTTAAATTTTGATAATAACTCATGTCCTTAAACATGATTCAGTGGACTTCAGTTATCATTCTGAAGAAATACAGAGTGATTACTAGGATCATTCATTCGCTCAACATATATTTGCTGGGTACCTATTAGAATTAAAGCACTGCTGAGATATGGAAGGTACAAAAAAGCGTTATCTCTTGTCCCAACCCATAAGGTATGGAAATTGCATGTGTAAGTTTCTCCTCAGAGTCTACTTTTAGAAGTTCCTTAATGCAAATAGAAGATTCTAATTTTTATTCATTTTCACTACTGTAGTTTCTCCTCTGAACTTCCTTTTTTCTCTGTAATGCATTAAAAATAAGAGAATTTTTTAATCTATACTTTGTCAAGTAATTCAACTTCTAGGAACCTTGCTTTCTTCATCTGCAAAATGGAGATTATAACGTCACAAGGAAGTTGTTAAAATTAAGTGTCAAATTGTTAAAATTAAGTGGTAATGTACACATAGCACCTGAAACATCCCAGCACTCAGTAAACTGTATCTATAGCTTTAATTATTATTCTGGTATGCCACTGCATTCTTCTCACCCAGGCTTGAAAACATTTTCTTTATCCTTTCCACCTACATAAAATCAATTATCAAGTTCTATTGGCTCTCCCTTGAAAATGTTCCTCATAATTGTCCTCTCCTTTTCATTTCTACAGCCACCTTCCTAATTCAACTTTCTTATTTCACCTTCTCAGAAGATTTTGTGTTAGGTAACCAAAAGAATTCTTCCTGAAACACGCTTTTCTGTTCCCCTGTTTAAAACGAACAACTTCCCTTAGTGGCTTCCAAGTGTATACCAAATAAAGCTCAAATACTGCAGTTCCAAGTCCTCACAATCATACCTTTCTAATATCATTTCCACCGTGCCTGAAGACATACCCTGTTCTTCTGTCAAATTCATTATCCTTGTCTTCCAGAACCAATTCATCCTTCAAAGCTACCTGAAAGTTTCCTTCTAATCCCTCTAACTGGGTTGCCTTCTTTTCTCATCCCTTATAAAATGTCTAAGGCACGGTATCCTTTCTATAGCATTTATTATATATTGAAATATATTTTGGCAACACTATAGGGTAATAATTAAAAGCATAGGTATTGAGACTGGACAATTGTGGTGATTAAATTAATAAGGAACCTTGAATATGATTCCTAATCATTATAAAGCACTTGATAAATACTAACTTTCATTAGCATTATTGTTGTGTAGATTTCATATTTCCCTAGTAAAATGTTCCTAGATGACAATGACCTTCTGGTATTGATGGTACCTTTTCCAAAACTTTGCCTGGTGAACTCCTATTAGATTTTCAGTTAGAATTACTTACAAACTGATTTCTTATAGGCTCTGGATTAACTTCTTTTCATGCTTTAAGATGTGATAATTTCACCATTGTAAGAAATATGCTAGCTCACGCTCACTGTGATTGATATGTGATTTTTGAGAATATAGTTTTGTGCTAACTTTTTTATTAGTGTTGATTAAAAAAAACAGTTAACAAGTCTGGGTATGTATGTGAATAAAATAGTTGTTAGTAAGTAATATGGCATTGTAATTACAATTAATACTCTCTGTTGCATGCCCTCATGCCAATAAGTGTCAAGTGGCTTGTTAAGAACTGCTTTGAAATCCTTTCGTAAGTGCCCCTTATTTTGCCAAACTTGCTTTTTGTAATGATTGGGAAGGATGTTGGACTGATGAAAAGAATAATATTTTATTTGAGGATCTCAAAGCACCCGGCAAGGCTACCTTCCATTTTGCAGAATGGGTACACTGAAGTTTGCAGTGATTCAGTGCATTTCCTTTGGCTATACGGCCATTCAGGAAGAGGGCTGGCTACACAGTAGAATATTTTCTATTCCAAAATATTCTGTGTTTTTCCTAAGTAATTCATCCATTTTTTCTTATGGCTATTGTGACTGTGTTCCCAGTCAGATTTCCCCTCTCACCTCTCCTGATGAAAAGATTGGAGGCAAACTTATGGTCTACCTGGAGCGATAGTATTGGACTTTAGCTATGAGTTTCTCATTAGCTTTTTTCCTTAATCCTATATATTTATTTTTTCTTACCCACTTTCAATTTGAGTCATCTTGTTTGAATATGTCATTTTAAGTTCCTTACGTCTCTCTTCAAATAAGATGGGCAGTAAGTATATAACCAATTTCTACACTATCACACATTTCTGTAGGATGGAGGCAGGCTGTACAGCTGAAACACCAGTCTTTTGGAGAGAGCCACACTGGAGTTTGAATTCCAGCTTTGATACTTAATAACTGCAGGACCCTGGACAAGTTATTTAACCTTTCTGAGTTCCCTCTCTGTAAAATGGAAATAATAATCCATAACTCACAGAGATGTCTTGAGGATTAAATAAAACAACTCATGTAAATTACTGGGTGCATAGTAGGCATTCAATAAATGTCGGTTCTCTTCTTATCTCAGTTAATAATGCTTATTAGACTATATTAAAAACTAGAACCAGACTGTGATAATGCTTTTCTTTTCTTTATTAAGTATTTAAGCCAAATAACTAATTTCCCCCAAGGGGAAGGGAGAGATATGTTGAATTAGTTTCATTTGGTGAACTTACTTATTAATCTTTTTTTCCAGCATTATTTAGTTTCATAGTCCATAATTTAGTTCTCATGCAACAAAAACGTCACAATTCGATATTCCTTTTAACTCTACTGTGATCGTTTTTTTTTAAATCTATTATTACATTTGCCGTTTATTGGATATCATAATTAATTATATTAACAGCTCGACTGTGTTTCATAACTACTTTGCTGACATACTTTTGCTCTCAACAGCCTCCCTGAGGTCGAAGGATTTCAAGTTTTAAATGGCAATGTTACAGCAAAAGAAAAACAGGGGTTGGAGGAGACCCACACCGTCTGTGTTCTTTCGTGTTAATTTCATACGTTTGCGTATAAGTGGAGCCTCGTTTTCCTCAAGGACGGAACCCAACCGAGGCAGGCAAGAAAAGTGGGCGCTGACTAGTTGAGCTGGAACTACGGTATCATTGCTCCTTTAAGGACTGGAGACTTGGTATTAGCTCGGCCTCCTTCCCGGCCCACCTCTGAACTCTGATTGACAGGGCGCCGGGCGAGGAGGAGCTGAAGGAGGCCGAGGAGGAGGTGCAGGGAGCAAAGTAGGGGGAGGAGGGGCCGTCTTTTCTCTGATGACCAATCAGGAAAGGGGGCGGGGCTCCAGGAGCCCTCCTCCCTCCTTCCCTCCCCCGCCTCCTGGCTTCCCCGCCCCCTCCTCCCTTTCCTCTGCCTCCTCCCCTCTCCTCCTTCTCGTCCTCCTCCTCCTTCTCCTCCTCCTCCTCTCAGGCTGTGGTTTTTCTGTATATGTTTCTAGAGTCCTGAGCCTGAGCTAAACAAAAGCAGGAGGCTGACGGGGCTGCTGGAGTTTGCAGAGACACGGAGGAGGAGAGAGCCTGTGCTCTGCCTGCCGCCGCGGCTGGGGGAGATCTGGCTTTTGCAACAGCCCACCCCCTTTGAGATCACTCTGGCCCGGAGTGGGGGTGGGGGGCAGCGGGGGGTGGGGGGGAAAGTTTGCATTGCAATCCCCCTGCCTTCCTCTCCTTTCTCCCGATCAATGCATATTTGCAAAAGGATTAAGCCACAGATTTAAGCGCCGGGAGCCCATTTCTGCTTTGCAAAGGAGACCGGACTGAAAAACCAAAAGCCAGCTCTGATTTCTTTTCGTCAAGTGGGAAGGTGGTTTATTTTTCTTGCTTTTTTGGAGTCAACACCCTTCCCCACCAGCCCTTATCCCCACCCTCACCCCGCAACCCCTTCACGCCCCCCTCCCCCTCCCCACTCCCCATCCTCCTACCATCCTCTAAAGAGGCAAAGGGATTTTTTTTTCTTTTGGTCTTCTTTTTTCCCCCCTTCCCTGTTTATCCTGAAAAGGATTTGAAGACAGCTTGAAGGATAAAAAGCCTTGGTGCTTCCCAGGAGCCGAGCCGAGGAGCAGAAGAGGAAGAGCCGGGGGCTGCCGTTGCCTTTGGAGATGGACGAGCAGCCCAGGCTGATGCATTCCCATGCTGGGGTCGGGATGGCCGGACACCCCGGCCTGTCCCAGCACTTGCAGGATGGGGCCGCAGGGACCGAGGGGGAGGGCGGGAGGAAGCAGGACATTGGAGACATTTTACAGCAAATTATGACCATCACAGACCAGAGTTTGGATGAGGCGCAGGCCAGGTGAGATGGAGGCTTTTCTTTTCCTTTCTTGGGGTTTTTTGTTTTTCTCCCTCTTGCTGGGGGAAACAATGGGAACCGAATCACCACAGCGCTTTCTTTTTAAATGTTATTTCTTTTCCCATTTTGAGGAGCAACTATATGGCGGAGGAGTAAAATTTGAAGGAGCGTTGTTATCGAAAGTGTAATCGCCCATGCCGAGATGTGGCTGTGTGTATATATATACATATTGTGTGTGTGTTATGTGTGTGTGTGAGTGAATATAGAGGTATTCATATACATCCACACAAACACTCAGGCACGACGAAAATACTGCCAACTGATCCAAAAGCGGCCCTCGGCACTTTTTTTACTGCTTTAAAAAAGTATCAGAGAGAGCAGAATTGTCAAGTTTTGAACAGCATTCCATGCCTTCTTGTAGAGGGACTCCGTACCATTGCAAAATAAAATGTCCCAAGAACACTTTATTTGCAAATTTAGTTGACTCCTAACCTAATTCAGAGACATTTGATTTTCTTTCTTGACGTATCCCTCCAAAATTAATTTTTATCTTTCCCCTTTCTCCCCCTCCTTTTAAAAAAAAAAAAAAAGCAGGGTAATTCTTTGTCAGTAGTTGTCAGCTATTCAGAAAATATTTTGCGTTCATTTAATTCTGTTTCAAAAAAGCTAATGGAAAGAAAGAAAAGGTAATTTTGCTTTTAGACATATTTGTCAGTTTTGAGAGACTCAGATATGTAGTTTAACTTGATTGTCTCTTAATTTGAGTCGGTTTACTAACCTTCCGTGGTACAGAATGTATGGTCCTTTAAAAAGAGGTGGGGGGACAAAAATCAAGCATGCTCTTTTTCCCATGCTTCTTTCAGACCACTTAGAATGCAACTAGATAGAAATGAAGGGATGTGTGAATTTTATGTATTGCAATACTATAGGAGGTGAAGATCTTCATTAAGGAAACATAATGAAGAAGCTGTGTGGCTTCTCAACTTAATCCACTGCCAGGTGTATAGTTCTCCACTCTAGAATTTTACAGTAAATTGTCTTTCAGAATAAAACAGAGACTAAATGGCAACCCACTAACAGCTCGCCCAAGGCCAATCTCAAAAGGAAGAATTTTAAAAATCTAATGATCACATATGTCTATACAATTACCCAGCTTTGTTAAATCTCAGAAGTAGTTGGTTTTTTAAACATATATACACAATTCCTTTACCTCAAATGACTTAGTTCTATGGATAAGACATCATTATATATATTTTTGTCTAAGGAAATAGGAATTTGAAGTGAGAAAATACGCAGTTAAAAGCATGAATGTTATGAGTTACACACACTCTTATTTTATCTGCAAGCACATGCAACATGTAAACTCAAAAGTACTGAGGTTTATGGGGGGGTTGAAAACTTGGAAATGTTCAAAGACTGGAACTATTCTAAATTTTTTAAAATAGGGGGAAGTTTTCAAAAATTAATTGGTGCTCTTTTTGAATTTTATTATCTGAAGAAAAGCTAGTAGGTATGGTAAGTGGAAGGTTTCCCACTGGTAATCTCTTTTTGAATTGGAACAAATTTCTCCATTACATTGTTCCAGAAAAATAAACTCAGGCATACCAATAAACTGGTTTAATAACAAGTTTGTGAAGTGGAAGGGGCCGGTAAGACTGGAGGCTCACCACTTTCCTGATGTTTAGTCTCGCTGCTTTTTTGTAAAACTGAGGACAACTGTGGCTTGGCGGATTCTCCCTTCTAATGGCCTAGATGCTGAGAGAGATCAGACACAATTTTGGGATAGGGAAATTTTCTGTTCTCTCTCTATAATCTCATTGATGTGCTGTGGAAATGCAATATTTCTGAAGAAAACCATGTGGGCTTGCGTGTTTTTTTTCTGTTTTTGTTTTTTTTTTGCATTGGGGCCTATATATCAGAATACAATTATTGAAAACTATTTTAAAAGGCCCCAAAAGAAGGCTTTGAAACATCAAAGTCTTCTCCACCTTTATTCTCACCCCACAGGAGAACTAAATCACCAGTAAGCTTTCCTTTTGGTTAAACAATGTAACTCTACTTAGCAAATACTGTATCTGTTTTTCCTTTCCTCAGTCACACCTTCATAATGTACATTTATTATTTACAAAGTAAATCATTAGTATTTTAGACTGGGTGTATGTTTATTTTGATACTCTTGAATTTTGAGCTTGTTACTCCTCTGCTGTACAGTATATGGAACATGCTTCTGGTTTCTGTTCTTCATGAGGATGTGTCTATTTTTTAACTTTCAAAGGGATTAAAAAAGAATTGCATGTGTCTTGGGTGCCAGAGGTTTCCATTTATCTTTACACATTAATTTTAGTTAGTAAACAGAGTTCTCTTAACTAATAGCTGATATGATCAGTATTTTGTTTCCAAAACAATATCCTTCTGCTAAGTGCTTCCATAGTAAAATAAAGGGAAAGGTATTGTTTTGTTTCTCAAGTGCGTTCTGAATTTAGACACACACACAACAACCAGGTAAATCACTAATCTAAAAGGCAGAATTGTATTTATTTTTTCCCCTATGGGTGCAAGGTCCTAATTGTAAATAATTGAATTTCAACACCTGCAAATAAGCAGTGTGTGCACAAGAGGCATAATGTGAACACAGAGAAATGAATTTATTCCCCATATGGGTATGTTTGCCCCCTGGCAATGCATTTCCATACTCTTTAACTTGGGGACTGAAATTTTATAAATTGACAGTTCTACTCAGAAGACCTTTTCAAGCATCTTGTGTTTATGAGAATACAGGGGCATCTGCGGAATGAATTCGAACACATGGATGAATTAAATTTGAAAACACACATACAGACCGAGAGGCAGACAGCTCCTAGGCTGTGGTGGTTGCATAGATTATACAAAACTGTTAACCCATGCATTTGGCTTTGCTGTATTTATTGCCCTGGATAGAATTATTGGTTTAAGAATTTCAATTTGATTAAACTACTTTAAAAAAAACAACTGTGCCTAAATGGGCATAATTTAGGTTAGTTCTGTTCTGTAGTTAAACCCCTACTCTCTCCCTGCTAATTAACATTATTTCTTTTTCTATGGCGGGACTCTGTATACCAAGTCATAAAACAATTGAAGCATGCCACAGAGTTATGCTTGGTGTATAATTTTGGCTAAATGTTCACATTTCTTCCCCCTGTGCGTTATCAGCAGTTTGATCTTGAAAGTCCCCCTAAGCTGTTATGTTGTTGTTTCTTTCTTGCAGAAAACATGCTTTAAACTGCCACAGAATGAAGCCTGCCTTGTTTAATGTGTTGTGTGAAATCAAAGAAAAAACAGGTAGGAATGAGATTCCAACATTTAAGCATTTTCTTTGGCCAATTGACTCACTTAACTAGCAATCACGAACCCATTATTTAAATATTAAAATTTCAGAATAGAAGCCCTCTCAAGATTGATCACATATTCCAATAGGAAGTCCTTGTAGCCCTGCTGCCTGTAAAAGAGAGCACCAAGTTTCTTTGACAGTTATTGTCAAGCATTACTGGTTTATTTTCCTTAACTCTATTCCCGGCCTTTTTGAAATTGGGGCTAAAATATAGGTTCTGAAGGGAAATTTGTAGAATGATGTGCCTTTGGGGGAAAACAATATGAAAGTTGAAGTCCATTTCCTGAAGGAATATATTTTGGCCCATATTTAAAACTTTATTTTTTTTTGAATGTGGGCATGGGGGCTAAACTGTTTAAAGTTTCTTTTTTTCTTGCAATCACACGAAGCAGCTGACTAGCGGTTCTCAGCAGAGTGTTGTCAAATACCTTTGTGAACGCGCCATACAACATCAGGTTATCGGTATTTGAGTGCCCTGTGATTTTATGGCAGGGAGAATCGTTGGATTCAGGAGAATATAATGCCGTGAGATCACTCATTCTGTTGTTTTCCTACTTTCTAGACCTCATATCATGGACCAACACACTTATAACACATCCCAGGAGGGCATTTAAATTTTAAAGCAACAATTAAAAAATAGCAGTCATCAATCAGAGGTGTTCTTAAACAACAGATGCTCTGGGAAGGACATTTAGCAACATCCTCTGGTTTGTTTATTTTAATCTTTAATTTTCCAAAGTGGGTGAATCTCTCTCTTGTAAAAACGAAGAGTTGAGAAGGCAATCTGAAACCAGGGCATATAAAGATGAGGAACGAGGGGTGGTTATATAAAACGGGAGCTTCTGCTGGCCTCTGACTTGCTCGCTCGCTTGAGAGCAGTGCGAAGTACCTGCCATCCTATTTATTTATTTATTTTTTACAACAAGGAGTGTAACAGTCAATAATTCATATCTAAACCATATAAGCAAGGGCATGACATGAATGAAAGTGACAATAAATATGATTGCATGCCCGGTTGATATACATTGATAGTTACACATAAAAAAAAGAGGAGGGGGGAGAGGGCACGCAGGGTGATTTTCTTTTTGAGAGCTCTCTGTGTTTCTTTAAAAAAAAAAAAATAGTTTCAAGATGTGGCCATTGATCGAATATGTAATTATTTGGGTCTTGAAATGTGTGTAAAATTAGTAAGCGGCTCCTTTGTTGAATGTTATTTGTGTTGGGCATGACATTCTAGACAAAGCGCCTGGGTAGGGATGTTCAGACCTTTAAGTCTTCCAGGTTGTCTTACCAAAGCCGAACCTTATTGCAAAGCTGTTAATTGCGTTATTTTAGCTGTGAGACACCTTTTCAGAGATTTATGGATTGTGCATACAAATATCAAATGAGCTTTTTCAGTTTGTCACACCTCTTAGTTTTTTTTTCTATTAGCCCAGAGCATGAAACCTTAAAAGTGTGTATATATTTTTTTCTCTTCTCTTCTTTTTTCTTCCTTCCCATTTTCTTTTTTGATCTCGGATGCTTATTTACTTTGAATATTTGATTTGTTAAAATTTGTTTCTAATCGCCTATGCATTCCTGCTGATCTTGATTCATAAAATGTAGAATCAGGATATAAAGGCTTATTTGATAATCCAGGTTCAAGAGACTATTTTTGAAGACAATCAGATTTTTACTGAAAGGAAGCCCATCAGAGCACTTAAATGTATATTGTGGCCAAAGTGTTTAATTCTAGTCTTCTAATTAAAACCTACTGAGGCAGTAGATCAAAGTAGGTGGGTGTGAATGGAGATCCGGTTCCGGTGTGGGTTAAAGAGTTTGCTCCTTATTCATGTTGGCTAAACTATGGTGATAGGAAGCAGTCATATTGGTCAAAATAATACTCTGAAGGTGAAGTTTATTGTTGGATTATATATTATGGTTTTTACATTTTCTGTCATTTAATAACATTAATGTTTGGAAATTTTTAAAAATCTAAGTTAAGGTTTTGTGTGTTGTCTCTAGTATAATATATTAAAAAAAATAGTTTATTGAGCACTATACATTGAAATGATAAGGATCACTGCCCCGGTGTTAAGGGGGAAATATACACACATACATACAGAGTTTTGGAATGAGAGGGCACGAATGGGTGAAAGTAAAAAAAAAAAAAATAGAAGAAGAAAAAAGGCTTTCTTCCTTATTCCTCAACTTGTATGTTGGAAGGATTAAGGGAAGGAAGAAACCTCTCCTGGAATGTTGAGTGTTCTGTGTTAAAGGTAGGAGACAACTGTGGTGTGTTGAAAAGAACCCTTTGATTCTAAAGCACGATTACTCAGGCTCTGCCTGACCCTCATTCTACGCGCCAGCATACCTTCCATGCGGTTGATGTGTCGGAGACACATCAAATATCTGTAAAGTTGCAGGAGCTTTTTTTTTCTCCCTCTTGATACAGTGCTAGTGAAAAGATCTCTTGGATGCTCAGTTCACATACATTCCTTCATTGTTTTGGGACTTTTCCTACTGTTATGTTGAAGCCCACTAGCATTTAATTAAGTATTTCTTAGCTTCCATCTGAAGCCCTATTGAGCTTACTTGATGTAGGATAGACTTCGTTTGCTTGTTTGTTTGTCTTCTCCTAGGAAGTTCACACGTGTGGCTCACCTAGGTCTTTAGAAGGAAGGCAGGACTCTGAGAGGAGCCTGCTAATTGCATTCCTTTGCTGCTTTGGCTTTTTTGTTTGTGTTAATGACTTTAGTTGGAAAACTCAGAAATAAGTAGGAAAACTAGTTGATTGTCTTACCAACCTTTGGAACTTGGAAGACGCACACTCGCGCAACACCCAAAGTAGGCAGCACCATCTAAATTACAGTTGATTGATGGGTATTTAAGTCAGAAATTACTGTGGGGATATTTAAAAAAAAAAAGAACCTATGTGTCTTCTTGCTTCAGGGTGTGGGTAAGTTTTTATTTTGATACTTTTTTGCTTTTTTAAATAAATGCTAAGAAAAAAGAATGCCTGCAGAATGCTTGGCCGGCAGCTGTCAAACAACAGCAAAAAAGAACCCTGTTGAGACCTACAGCAGTGTATTTTATTTGCTTTTATTTGCTTGCTCCTTCTGGGAACATGGAGATTTAATATAGAGTTTTGGACCATTTAATATCTCATTTTCTTTTTCCTTTTTTTTTTTATGAACCATTCCTTGTCTTCTAACTTATTAGCAATAGACTGAGTTTTACCTATGTGTATATGTGGTGATATTGGGGTTGATGAGATGTAAGAGAAGGAAAAAAAGTCAAACATATTGCATTTCTTAGAAACACCTTGAATATATTTTTAAATGTTTCTTGATTTTTTTTTTTTTTTTACTTCTGTGTCAAAATTCATGCAGGTTTAAAAATTAGGAAAACACACAAAAAATTGGGTGCCATTTACTAAGGAGAATATTTATAGATAGCAATGAGTAGCTGTAATTGTTGTGAATAGTTTTTAATTTTAGAACAAAATAGCTATCTATGGCGCTTTTTAGCCCATTTTCCTCTGTGTATTTGCACTGAAGTTAAATCAAATCACTGAAGGAGGTTAAAAAAATTATTTTTTTGCTTCCTTAACATCCTTTCGTTCTCTCTTTCTTTTTTCTCTGTGTTTAATTAACACCCCCATTACAGAACTGTAGTTTTTTTTTTTTAAATCTACTACTGTATTTCTACTTTTGATACCCTCCCTTATTATTCTCGCCTGCCACTTCTTTTTAATATAGCAGTCACATTCTGGACTTCTACTCCTCTCCTCTTGAAGCATTAGAGAGTAATTTGTGTGTGTGTGTGTGGGTGCACGTGTGCACATGTATCTGTGTGTTTGTATATATAGGTGCAGGGGATACTATAGAAGGAAGCTGTGTATTGCAGGTAAATAATTCTGATGGTCTTAGGCCTTGAGCAGAGAACAGGAGTGAAATAACTTTAGACCGTTTAGAGCTGCCTCTGATCAGATTCCTTTTGGGGTTGAAGTGGCAGGAGTGACTTTTCATAGAGTTCATCTATCGCAGGCAAATGCAAAAACTTTTTCTTGCTGATGAGAGGATTCAAGTAGTTTGTCTTTCTTTTTTTGTGGAAGGGGCTGAGAGAGAGAAAAGGGGTGCAGATAAAGGGAAGTTACAAGCCAGTTGAACTTGAACACGACCTTTCAGGCACAGCAGCGTGTTAAGGCAGAAGTAATGTGATTAGACTATATACTGTTTATTATAATCTGGATCTAAGCTATAGTCCTACAATGATATGACTCTGTGAGAGACACGATATGAGCTTACGATGTGTCCCTTGTCTCCAGTCACTTTTGTGTAATCCATTTTTAGAAGTGGATTTAGACAAATTCTGGCATTTGAGAGGTGGGGAGGAGGGTGCAAAGAGCTATTGGGTTATACCTACCAGAACAGGATTTTTGGAAATTTGGTCTCATTTCTTCTAGCAATAGGGGTGTCTGAGATGATTGGAAATGAGAGCGATTTCGGTTAAACTGAGGAAATTGGAAGAGGATTTGTGAGAAGGGAAACGCAGAGAGAGACTTGTGACCCAGGAACTGTGGGGTGTCGGGAGCCAGGAGGAGGGAGGGTGTGCATTCTCAGTTGGGCGGCTGGCTGTGATCCGGGCCGGCCAAGGGGGGACATTGCCTGCTTGTGTAGCTAGCTCTCTGCTGGGGACAGGCCTTTTCACATGTTTTTTTGCCCCTGCGTTCTACAGACATCCATGAACTTTTGGTTGTTGTTGTTGGCAAAATTACAAAAATACCCCTAAACAAGCAACAAACCAAAACACAGATATTGAACATATTTACAGAAGAAAGCATTTTAATTTTAATTTAAAGCATAACCCTGGCTTCTTTTGAGACACAGTTTGCATGCGTGCCTTAGGAAAACTTAGCATTATTTTGCTTTCAAGCCTCTTTTAGATGTCTACTGTTACATTCTGAACTTGGTGAAGTGAATCTAAGTATACTTTTATCCCTTTTCCTTTTTATAAAAAAAAAAAATTCACCCAAAACGCCACATGATAGAAGCAGCGTCCTAGGTCCAGCTCCCAAAGACAGCCCATATTCAGTCTCATATGACCCTGGGAGCACCCCGTCCGTTTGCATTGCCATTTCAGCCTGGGTGAGAGGAATATAATAGTTCTCGCTCCACCTCTGCCCCTTATCTGAGATGATGTGGCAAGTTTTAAGGAATGCGGTAATTGATAAATAAAATAAGCAGAGGATGAACGAGTTGTTTGCAAAGTGCTTTGAGCTCCCTGGGCTATATAAATAAAGGTTGCTGTATTTTCTATAATAAATTATCTCAGGACTCATATCCTATTCCATTTCATAGGATGGCATTGTGTTAACTCTTGCAGGCCAAAGAAACTTATCTACTGGTCTATAATTAAGTAATGGGGTGGTCATTAGTCTCTCATGAGGAGAATTCTGGGTGAATCTTTTGGCCCATCTGCATCTTAGATGTGTCACTTTTCAGAACTTGGCAGAGTGATTTCCACAAAAAAAAAAAAAAAGAAAAAGAAAAGTACAGGTATAGACTGTCATAAGATTATAAAACCTATCTCCCTTTGTGGCAGAATAAGGTCACTAGTGACTTCTTGGAAGGTCTTCTTACCCCTGACAGCTCTGTTTCCATCTCTTAATTTTTGGTTGAAATCAAGATGGCAATGGGTGGAAAAATTTATCCTTTTTGGTTTAGGTCATAAATTCAACCACATCTTCCACTTACACTTCTGTCATTATGTGGGTACCGTGATGGGTGCCTCACACCTGTACTAGTTCTGGAACTACCACAAAGTGGTTATAAGATGACAGGCAAATTGTGTAAATAACTTTAGGAGAAGCTATAATAGTTGTGGTTAAGGATTTGGTCTCTGAAGCCAAACTGCCTGGGTTTGCATCCCATATCTCCTACTTTTTACCTGTGTGCCCTTATTCAAGTTACTAAACCTCTCTGTGCCTCATTTTCCTCATCTATAAAATGGAGATACTAATGGTACCTATCTTAGAGGGTTGTTGTGAGCGTTCAATGAGGTAATACATATAAATTACAGTACGTGGCATAGAGTAAACAGTCAATAACTGTTAGCTTTTATTATTTCTGGCCCTGTTTCCTTATATGAAAAAGATGCTTGCACCAGATGGTCCCTAAAGACCAAGCCAATTCCAAGACTCTGTGATTCTGTGCTGAAAAGAGACAAAAATTGCTGAATTTAAGATTTGCTTTCTTTTGTTTTTCTTGCCGTTCTCTTAAAGTGAGAATGAGCTATAGCTGGCCAGAAGGCTGGGAGGAGCTTGGAAGAAGAGGGGAAAAAAAAAGAATAGGTAAGAGCTAAGACAAAGGTTTTTAAATATCTACAGACTGGACAACAACCACCTGAAAAGCTAGAATGGCAGGTATTAGTGATAATGTTTTCTTAGCATCAGCAACTGGAGATATTATGTAATCATAGTTAAAAATATTTTCCCTCTGAAAACACATGGGCCTGTCCATTCAATTCACAAAGTTTCAAAGCAGGAAGAATGACATAAAGTGAGTTTAGGGCAACCTGACCTCTTCTTGTCTCCCTAATATGTTCCTTATTTAGGAAAAATTTTATCTTTGTCGTAATGACAGCCTTGATACATAGTAAGTTTATTCTTTTTTTTATAGCTTTCTTGAGATATATTTCAAATACCATGAAATTCACCCATTTAAAGTATACAGTTTAGTGGTTTTAGTATATTCACAAAATTGTGCATTCATCACCACAAACTAAATTTAGGATATTTTCATCACCCTCCAAAAAACCAAGTACCCATTACCGGTCAGTTCGTATTTCTTCCTTTGCCTGGCCCTAATAACTACTAATCTCTGTTGCTATGAATTTGCCTATTCTGGACATTTCATATAAATGAAATCATATGGTAAATGGTTTGTTACTAATTTCTTTCACTTAGCATAATATTGTTAAGGTTCGTCTATGCTGTAGCATGTATCAATACTTCATTCCTTTTTATAGGCACATAATATTCCTTTGTATGGATATACCACATTTGTTTATCCATTAATCAGATGATGGACATTTAGGTTATTTCCATATGTTGTTGCTGCTGTGAACATTTGCATATAAGTTTTGTGTGGATGTTTGTTTTTATTTCTCTGGATCTATACCTAGGAGTGGAATTCTAGATCATATAGTAACTCTATGTTTAGCACTTTGAGGAACTGCCACACTGGTTTCCAGAGTGTCTGTAGTAGGTGTATTCTTAAGTCATCTTGTAAAAATGACACTAAGTTTTGTCTTCAGCACTCCCAGCCTTCCATTCTTTCAAACTTTTTCTTCAGTCAGTGATCTTTCTTCTCCATGTTTAGGGATCTACTGTATTTTTGTCTTCGTTGATCAAGAAACAAATATTTTGATAAATTTATTGGACTTGAAGTGTGCATGATCAGGATTTATGTGAAACCTCTCTCAGAGCTATTTGCATTTTAAAGAGAAAAAAAAAGTAAGTCAAAGGAATGAATCTCTACTTCATTTCAGGTGTCAGGTTCCTGGAGAGGAAGACATTTGCAAAAAAGACTGGACAATTTTCTGAATAGCAATCTGGTATGATAGAGAGAGCATGGATTTTGAGGCAAACCAACCTCGATTCAAATCATAGCTTGGCGAGTAACATTAGTAAGTTATTTGGTTTAACAGAGCTTCAATTTCCTCATCTGTATAGTAAAGATAATACTACTACGTAGGGTTGCTTGAAGAACTAAACAAGACACTAATACAGAGCATGTAGTTCAGTGAGCATGCTTGGTAAATGGCAACTACTGTTATTTTTCCAAAACCACGTGGCAGAGCGTTGACCATCCCTCTCATTACTTTGGCTTTGTCTCTTCAGGTTGGGTGTTCTACCAGCTCTGCCCAGGAGTTTTAGAGGCTCCCTGAAATGCTTCCTGACCCTACTTTTAAATAGTTATCTCTATGAAAAGGAGAAAAGTCTTGGGCAAAGCTCAGTAAAAAGCATCCCAATGCTCCTGTACCCCCTCCTTCAATCCTCGAGTTCTAGGGAGAGAATCCCATAGAACAGTGCTGTTCAGAGAACACATATGTAATTTTAAATTTAATGTTTTAAATTTTCTAGTAGCCAATTAAAAGCGTAAAAAGAAACAGGTGAAATTAATTTTAATAATACATTTTATTTAACAATCCAAATATATCTAAAATAATTCAACATGTGATCAACATAAAAATTAACGAGATATTTTACATTCTTTCTGTGTGCGTACTAAGGCTTTGAAATCCACTGTGTGTTTTACATTTACGGCACATCTTCAGTTTGGACCAGCTGTATTAAAAGGGCTCGATAGCCGCATGTGGATGGTGTCTACCGTATTGGACAGCCCGGCTGTGGAATGATTGTTCTGGCATGTACTTTTGTTTTGTTCGTTTTTTGGCATAGTTTCCACACACTAAGGAAGACACATGGTTGTTCCCTACTCAAACTTGATCTGGTAGTTCTGTGGCAACTGAAATTAGTTTCTGATGGGTAGCCATCTTCCAGAATAAAGCATATCTAAGGCATCTCTTTCTGGCAGGGAATGTCCCACTGCTGGGAGCTGGGATGAGGTGGTTCCCTGCTACCTCCTTCTCTTCTTTGCTTCTTTCTTTCCCTAACTCCTTGTTTTATGCTTTTGCTTATTCTTAACAATATCTGAAATGTTCCCTAAAATAGAATGTGTGGGTGGAAACAGCCACGTTATACAGCCACCTTAGAATACAATGGAACAAGTACAGAGGACTCCACGGTGTGACAAAAGTTTACTGGACCCAGAGTCGGGAGTTCTGAGGCCTGACGCCGCTTGCTTGCAAGTCTGTATGTTATTTTGAGAATCCCATTTAAGCTCTTGGTCTCAGGTCTCCACATCCATGGAATGGGCAATTCTAGAGAGCGGCTAATCTGACCCCGCATTCCATGGATCATGAGCCCCAATGTGATCCCGGACAAGGTCTGGATTCTTAGGATGGAAGGCAGGTGGAGCATTTATAAAATAAAATTCTTTTTCATTGTTATGGCAGTTCTCATTTATCCTGTGACTCCTTATATCTTTTCTAGACAGTCATGTAAAACTGGTTATGGTGATGTTAAAGCTACCTCCATCAATCAAGTTGAACTGGAGAAGGCAAACTGGGAGGGGAAAAAAATCAGTGATTTTTTTTTTTTTTTTTTTTTTTTTTTAATTAAAAGCCTTCAGCCTCACATGTACAAGGCCAGTGGGGGGCCAGTCCCGGTTTAGTCCCCACCTTGTTGACTCTATGACTGAATGCAAATAATGTTTCTTTTGCATGCTATCTGTTTGTAGCTATTGGATTCTAGACTGGAAATTGCTTTTGGAAAATACAAAGATTTATGGCTGCGGGATTGCAAGTGCAGTATCCCTTTGCAAGCTCATATGGTACAGCCTAGGAAGTCAGGAAACTGGGGTTTGGTTTTCACCTTGTAATTGTGAAGAGTTACTTGTTCACCATTTGCCTCAGCTGAAATGCTAAAATAATGTCTGTTTCCCACCTACTGGTCAGTGGGGCTTCTGGAAACTTGAGGTTATTTAGAAAGATGTTTGACTTTCGTTAAAAAAGTGTGGTCCAGTTAAGTGTGAGAGAAGAGTTCTGTATTTGTCGTGCTTTAAGACAGACTTGAATCTGCCAGTAGGTCAAAGGAATAAATTTACCTAGTGGCCTTTGCTGGTAAGGCTCAGAAAGAGTAGTCAGTCGTTTTTTTTGAGGATTTTAGGGGATTTGAGACCAAGTGTTGTCACTGTAAGAGAATCCTCCTTATAATTACCATTGTGCATAGAATTGAAAGTTTGCATTTATCTTTTGTCCCTAACAAAGAAAGCCTCTCAGAGACCCTAATGATGAGCCCAGCCTACATCCATTCTGAAAGGCTCTCTATGGATATGAGGGTGTAGACGTTAATTCCTTTCTACAGAATTTGCATGCAGAGGCTCCAGGGCCGTGCACCCTGCTTACATTAATAAACATTTAAAAACAAAGCGCGGGCAACACAGGCACAGCTTTCCTTTGTGTGGCCCGCTTACTAGGGTGCCTGTAATCCCTAACCCCTTGCGAGGGAAATGCCTGGGTGGGTGCGGGTGGGTGGTGATGCTGCGCGCGGCGCCGAGTATAAAGGCCGGAGAAGTAAGCACATCGTGTGAGGAATAAATTAAAGCAGCTTCGTCCTGAGGCCAATTAAGGGGGAAAGGAAAAAACAACGACAGCAACAAAAAAACCCAAGAGATGAGAGGGCGTGTTTGCTTAGACCGGGTGGAAAAGAGAAATCGGAGTCGTCTGGAAGGAGTTTAAGGGGATGCATCACAAAATAAAACTTTTGGAACTTAAGAAAAGGCGAAGAAACAGTGGAGGAGCCGGGGAGCGAGCCCCATGGCCTTGTGCTGAGACGAGAGGCCCCTTTTAGACAGGAGCCGAATGCTGCGAGCTGGGCCTGGGTAGACGGCGCCTGGGTCTTGCTGCAAGACCCCGCGCAGTTAGCCTTTCAGAGGAGGGGGCTCAGGGAGGCCGCGAAGCCCCCTGGCAGAGCTGTGGACCTAACCGCGGGGCTGAGGCACGCAGCATAGGGGATGCTTGGGAGCGCTGGGCCGCCAGCTCCGCGCCGCCCGGCCTGGGGCCTCGGCTGCGCCCGCGCTCTGCTCGCCCCGGGGCGGGGAGACCCGGGCTTGGGCAGTGCGGCCGGAGCCGCAGCCCCGCCGAGTCGGGCCTCGAGTCCCCGAGCCCCCGGGCGCTGGCTGCCCGCGCGCGGCCCGGGAAGCCGAGCGTCCCCGGAGTGGGGCTTGGTTGTGCCTTCAACATTTCCCTTCTCTTTGGCTCCCTCACTCCCTCGCCACCTCCCCTATCCCCGCTGACCTCACTCTCTTTTCTCTTAGAGGGTGGCAGGAGAGGACCCCCGCCCCCCAGGGGAAAAACACTCTCGGGAGCCGACCTTCCTTTATTGAACACCTATCAGGATGGGCTTGGACGCTCACAGTCACAGCGATCAGAGTCTGGGTGTGAGGGTGCCGGCGGGCTGCCCCCGGGAGCCGGGCCCAGGGTCTGCTCCTGCACAGGATCTGACCGCGTTTTCGGTATGCAAAGTGCCATGCTGTGCAGACATCGGTGGTGGTGGTGGTGGTTTTGCATACAGAAGTGAAATTCAGAAGGCAGCGTGTAAGCACGTGGGTGAGTGTGTCTGTGAGTGTGTGCTCACACGCACGCATGTTAATTTGCAGCTCCCTTCGTTGTTGGCCCTGTGTTGTTTCTTCTGTGTTCAATAAATACTATTCCAGTTGATGCTTTATGGTATCGAAATGAATCAAATAACATAATCTGAAGTCGCTGCAGAAACCCTCCGTCTTCTCTATCTCTCAGCTCTTAGAGTGAGCACGTCATCTTCCCCTGGGGAGATTTTTAACCCAAAGAACCTTGATGTACTTTAAACAGCACTGACATTTGTTTTCCTTAAGCTTGGTCTGATTTCTTTAACACTTGAAGAAGGTTTGGGGCCTTCAAACATACCTAGTTTCTTATGTGGTAGCTTGTCTTGTCTCAGGGAGATGTCTGAAGGGGCCTCAAGCTGCCTTACTTTTGCAAGAGTCTTCCGAAAATAGAGAATTGATTTTGGTAATTTGCCGCCCTCCTACCCATACACACAGAGTTGCTTCCCCTCCCCCACCTAGCCTGCTGGAGCCAAGGCAGGAAGGGGCTGTCATTATGCTCATGCCTAAACCATATTACTTTATTTTTCTTCTTAGAAAGTTACACTAGGAAAGATGTTCTTGATGTGTGATTATTATTTTTAAATGCATTCCCATGCTTTCCTATTATTGCTGTTACAGCCTCGCAGAGCAATGACCAGGTCCTACCATAGACCCTCCAGAAACTTTCTGTTGAATGAATGTGGGAGAGCTAGAAGTCAGAAAGGTTGAATTTCCTCGTTACTTAGAAAATCTATGAATTAATTCTCTCTATAAATTTCCACCAGCCCAGGCTCTGATCCACCCGCTGAAGAATCAGGCCTGTTATTAATTTCACAGGATGAGTTTCTCATCCCAGTAACTCTGGGAGAGAGAATAGAAGGGTTATTATGTAGGTTGAGAATTCACATGTTACTTCTGACGGTTACAGATGTTGTAGCTAAAATGTAAGAGTAGCAATAATAATACCAGCAATAGTGATAATAAAGAATAAAAATAATTGTTTCCCTCTGTACCTTATTTGGACACCCCCACCCTGCTACTCATTTACTGTACTGACTCCTCCCTTTCTAGGTGTTTCAGGGTGGGATATCTTGGTAACTACGGCTGTGGATTAACCTCCTAGAGGCTTACACTAAACAGAGAAGCATCTTCCTAGTGGCTTCCATTTGGGCATAAGTATGCAAAGATTGGTTGTCTTGTCAAGATCCCACTGCAATATACCTTTTCCTCACCTGTAATGTCACCTCTTGAATGTTGCCCTTCATAAGTGGAGGTCATGGAAGCTTAATTGTTTTTAAGCAGGTTTGGCCAAATATTTTTGAACACCATCTGTTCTGGAGATGTTAGGGGAAAACTCTTATGTCCCACAGGTTGAATAGTAAAAAAGTTAAAAATGAATTCCTGTCCTGGTTGGGTTTAGTTTTTCAACACCGGTTAGATCTTTTCATTTTAGACCTTCTGGAGGGCATGATGACATTGCAGAGTTTGTATTCAATTTTGTTCTATTTATTGCTTTAGCAAATATTTATGAAACTTCTCTATATGAGACATTATGAAAGAGACCAGGATACGAATGTGTGTAAGTCGTGGCCCTTACCCTCAATGAGCTTACAGCCCAAGAAGGGGCCTCCATCATGGTCATCATCTGTGTAACAGGGGCAGTGGACTTGCTCCCAAAGCCCTGTGCCCATGACAGGACCGTTCCACAGGGCCGGGAATGTGGTTGTAGAGGTCATTCTGAACCCAAGTTGATCACTCTGGGTGATACGTTTAGAAGCATGCTTTCTTTGATTCAGAGGGTGCTGTTTTTCACTCAGGCAGCCTGAGAAATGTTCTGTGTTTGAGTCCTGGCCTATTGGGCCTTCTTGCCTTTCTCTAACCACTGTAACCCCTTTCAGTTCCTTTCTGCCTTCCCTCTTTCATTCTCTCTTTTGTTCCTTTCCTCCCCTCTGCTGGGGCCTCCCCCACACCCCCAAATTGCTATTTGCCAAACTTGTGACCTGAGACCACTTGGCATTTTCCTGGGATGGCTGGAATTTACCACCCGCTGAATAGGCATTCTGTGACATTTGCTCACCTGGGCAGCTTAAGCTACATGGTCTGCGTTGAGGGGCTGCCGAGAGGAAGTGTGAAATTTACCTCTGTGCTCCGGGGTTCTCGCCAGCAGGGAGACAAACAATGATGCTTTCTAGAAGCTGGAATTAATTTTTATCGTGGCACACATATATAGTTATATATATTCATACACACATTTATTATGTATTCAATAAATGCATGTAGACAATTTGCGCATTATCTGTCATTCTCTAGTCATTATTTTAACAAATTAAATTTTCATGGTTAGCTTCATCTTTCACATTCATACCCTCCCCTTCCACAGCTACCTTCTTTCCTCTTGCTTTCCCTCCCTGCTGGTAGAAGACACTGGGTTTACTTAATGCTCTTTGAGGCCTTATGCCGTTAGACCTCCTGTCTCCTTAAGGTTTCTGAGACTCCAGTGATGGCTTTCTCATCATAGCCCGCCCAGCCATTCTGCTGGTAAGGAAAGAGCTGCTTGTCTCTTTAGATCAAACTGGTCTAGGAGCTCGTTCAGTCCAGTTACTGGGACAGGCCAGCCCTGGAGGCTTCTCCGGCTCTTGGAACACACAGACGCACAGTCTGTCTGTCCTGGCTGTCAGCCGAGGAAGGGAGGCAGGCGGTGTAGATGGTTAAGCTGTTACTTTATACTCATGTCTACCCTGTCCAAGTGATTTGCAGGGAAGAGAGCTCTGGGCCTCAGGCTGGGAGACGAGTGGTGGTGGGTCATCTTAGGATGAAGCTGAAAGGAAAATGTCAGCAGAAGTGATGCTCCTTCCTTTCTCAGGAGCAGGGCATTCTGTCCACAGGTTGTAAGTTAATCCACATGGAGAGCTTACTACCTGCAGAGCTACTGTTATTACCCCAGTTTTAAAGATGAAGAAACTGAGATAGAGAGAGTTTAATGAAACTTCCCTAAAGTCACACAGCTAATGAGAGGATGAGTCAGGACAGGTTTCACTCAGGAATTTTTACTGAATGTAGATTTTTGTATAAAAATATTCATTCTCGTTGAGTGACAGCCCTTCAAATGGCGGTTCTTCCAAGAAAATCCTGTGGAATCCTGCTCAGTTGTGCAAAAAACAAATCATTTGGCCCTACACATCTCTGGTCCTGTTTCTCAGGTGCACAGACTTAATTATCCCTTGGCTGTGGTTGGCTGTAAAACATAAGAAAAGGAGATAAGTCTAAAATTCTCCTTGGGCGTATTTCCTGATTTGCATAAGGTCTCTACCTATTTTCTTTTTAGAACTGACATGATTTCTTTTGGGCAATGAGCCTGACTTATTTCCATAGGTGATCTAAAGCTGGACTGCCATGTATATATATCTCTCACCTTTTCTAGTTTCTTCTGAGAAGCCTGGGGTTTTGACAGGACCATAAAGCAAGTCACAGTGTCTTGTTCTTGCACACTCTTCCCGGTCCTGCCGTCCTTCTGTCACACCCCCGTGCGTGGCCACACTCGGGGCCTGGGGCGCTCGGATGATTCTTAGTGGTGCAGCTGGAAGCCTCACTGGTGAGACCTAAACGTCGCATCTCTCCAGTTGCCGAGCCACTCTTGTCAGAATGGCACACTGAACAGCTCCTTTTTTTGATACATAGGTGTTCTCCATTTTGAGGAGGGGTCAGCTGCCTCCCGAGGGTGGGGTGGTCCAGAGAGCAGCCTGGTGGAAAGGGCCTGGGTGGAGGTGAAGTCCTGGTGATGGTAACATGCACAGGGCCTGTTATCTTCACATCACCTGGGTGTTGGAAGGGAAAAAAAACAATTCAAGGTATCCCATGTTTAAATTTATTGTTTAGAAAACAGTATACACCAGAAGACCTTAATAAAGAAAATTTTGCAAAAGAAAAGAAATTCACCTTTAATCGTGGTGCCATGGCTCAATATCTATTATCAGCCCCTCCTCCTGTGTTTATATTTCCATCCTGTCATTTTCCTCATGGCTGTATGAATTTTCCATTTCTTGGGGATGATTATGGACTCACAGATGAAATTCTCTTCTATTTACCAACAGAACCTGTTAGGTTTCTTATTTATTGCTCATCTTATTTCAAAGAGGAATTCAAGTAGCTTACCAAAGGGTACAAGCAATATGAAGAGATTTACTAAATAAATAAGGAAACTACAAGAGAATATTCAGGTAGAAAAATAAAATGCAAGGGGATGTTAGTATATAACATTGCATGGGTAAGATCCTTTCTCACTGTGGCCTTCCCAGTCCTTTTGCTGGTAAGGAAATAGCTTCCTGACTTTTTGGATCAAGTCTAGGACCTTGTTCAGTCCAGATCCTATAGAGGTTGGCTACAGATTTGACTCTGCTTCCTCGTAGCAAAAGCAAAAAGGGAAACAGGATCAGTTTCATACTTCAAAGCATTTAGAATTGAAAACGAATCAATTGTTGGCCCTGTACAAAATTTCTCCCATGGTTCCTAACAAGAAGATGCTGAGTGATACATGATCAACAAAATGTTATATTTCATATTTTACCATAGCCCTTTATACGTAACCTCCCTACCACACTCACTAGATTTTATTATATTTATTGGTTTATGATCTGATTCCCCTATTAGACTAATGAATTTCTGGGAAATAATGATCAGGACTTATATGCTCACCACACAGTAGATACTCAGATAATATTTTTTGAATCGAAACACTGTTTAATCTGCTTATGCAAAAAGGAGGAAAATCCATTTATTAACATTTATTGAGTACTTGCTACTGAAAAGAGGGATCAGTCAAAAGTTCCTGCCCTTGAGGAATGTATGGTCTTCTGGGAATAAATACATCTTAATACATACACTGGACTCTAGCCTGATAGGTGCTGTGTAATAGAGGTGTGAACATTTTATCTTTTGTGGAATGAGATAGATATAAGATTGCTTAAAATACACTCTCAATACAGATAGCTTCTCCCTTTGGAGTTTGGGTTTGGATCCTTAAGCCAGGAGGGGAGAGAAACCAAGGATGAAGGCCTCTGAGAGTTTTCTGAGAGAGGTGATTGTCTTGCAGATTTGCATTTTCACTTCCATTCTCTTTTGGGGAGAGGGCCCTATTCCTTGGCTAACTAACCCACCCTCCCTGATCCCCAGGTCTCCTGAATAAGGCGGGTGGAGAGGTGGGCCCCTCTTTAGCTCTTTTCCTGACTAGACTCAGCAGCCTCGGCTGAGACTCTGCTTCTACTTCCCATGAGCACCTGGAGGTGGGCCACCACCGCCATTTCTGTGTCTGGCTTGCAGAGAAGACATGGGTCCTAAGACCAGAAAGAATGAACGATCCCTGGGGCAAACTTGTAAAATAAAGAATGAAAAGAGCAAATATCTGCCATACCTGGCTTTTATCCAGTTGTGTTAATTTTTACATGTTCATTACTACACAAATCAGAGAAAATTTTTACCTTCTTCTTACCCTTTCTGCCTCCTTTCCTTTCTTCCTTCCTTCCATTTAAAAACATTTCCCAGGCATGCACTTCTAGGCGAGGCTTCATGAGAAATGCAGGACAGGCCCTTGTCCTCAAATTGCTCACCATTGGGAGGAAAAAGAGGGGACTTCAGGGCAGCTGTTGATCAGTGCCTTGAAGGGGACCTAAGTGTAGCATAGTGCTGAACCCACAGTATGCTTGCTCTCAAAAAAGTTTCCAGAAAGATGATTCCAGTTTTCTCTAAGATTGTAAGCTTCCCCTTCCAGATGGTAACTTCCTAGTGAGCCATGCTTTGTTCATCTTTGCATTCCTAGCACAGTGCTTGGTATATATATGATGCTCAGTAAATGTTAGTTGAAGGAAGGATGTAAAAAAGGAGTCACAGATAATTCATCGCAATCTAAATTGGACTTATTTATATTTTCAGACTGAACATCTTAAGAAATTATTTCCAAAATTACTACTACCTGCTGTGAGCATACTAATTTCTGGGATTTATGGATGTGCTTCTCTGATGTGTCAAAGAACAAGAAGACAGGATGGAAATACCTCTTAGATTTAGTGGATCACTCCAGTGAAGTGCTCCAAACCCAGTGCTCAGAGAGGAAGAGGTTTCTGGTTGGAATCAACCTGTTATTGAGTGAGGAAGAGTTCTTGGATGGCTCCACAGAGTCTGAGTTTTCTGAGTTATGATCTTGGACTTGGGGTTGTGAAGGGTGTGTGGGGTGTCATGGGGTAGCAGGGGGCGAGGGAGAGTGTGCAAGAGAGGACATGTGAGAACCGTGTACAGACAAGTGATAATCAGATTTAGGAAGCCAGCTAGACACAACCTTCCAGCAGGAGAGGCGGAGGTGGGAGGGGCAGCTGCTGCTGTAACTAATCAATGGCTCAGGTTGCAGCACCTTCCTGTCCTCAAGTTGGCCTGTCTTGGCCCATCTGCAAAGCCTCCTCCTTTCTCCTTTCCCTCTCCCCAAAGTGAAGCCAACTTTCTTTTTCCTCTTGTTGACTTTTTGCCCAGTTTTCCTCCTATCAGATCAATTGAAATATTGGAAAAGGACTCCTCCATTAGATCATCATAATGATATTAATAATAAAATATTAATAATAACCACCACAAATAAACCAAGAAGTTGAAAGTGGAATTTTTTTATTTTTTTGGGTGAAAGAGTTTGTAGACCCTGAAGCAGGGGAATTATTTTTTAGGAGGCTCTCTGGGCACACTCCACACTTCTCCCCACCCCTTTCAATGTGAGCATGTGTAATTTAAACCTGTCCTTGGGGAAGAGTAAAGGCAGAATTGCTCCTACTCTCCTCCCTCAGTGAAAATTCCTAGTGGGACTCTGTGACATCTCACATGGGGCTGTCACTTTCAGGGTCACTCCCTGGGGACATCCTCCCCCAATCCCAGTGCAGTTCAGGTGTTGCTGAGTGAAGAGTAGCAAGCTCAGTTTTCCCTACACATTTTCCTCCTCATCAGCCCCTTCCAGGTTGGGTCCTGCATTGGCTTTAGTGACTTTCCTGTTTAGCCTTCTCCTTGGGGTGGGACATCAACTCTCACTGTGGGCTTTGTGGAGGGTAGTCGGTCCTTGAAGACCAGTCCATTTAAATAAAATGTCCTGAAGATTTCCTTTGCCTTGGTTTGGAGGCCACTAGAACCACTTTCTTTGTCTTATTCTTTTCTGTGGCTGCTCCACACTCTTCCTCATCAGAACCAGTCTAAGACTCCTTGGCTATGCTCTTCTTAGTTGCCAAGTCTTTCACCCTATGTCGGGAATCTTGCCAGCTAATAAAAATGTATGAGCGGAAAAACTTTTAGCATTTTGGTTTGTAAACGTTTTTCTTTATGTCCTCTGCTCCTGTGAAGCTTTTTCTTGAATATGGACCCCTTTCTTTATTGCAATTAATGATCAAAATAAATTTTAATTTATAGTCTCATCCCTTTTCTATAACATCCCTTGAATAAGTAGTGCTTATAGACATTGATTCACTCACTCATTCACTCAAATATTCAACAAATGACTTCTTCCTGGAGTACTAAGTAAAAGAAAGAGAAAAGCAATCTGGGAACCTGGCAGTACGACTCTGCTGTACACAGAGAAGATATGTGCTAGACTCATACCTTGGGAAATTAGAGCATTTTTTAGTATGTTGAAAGAACCATAAATATAGGTGATCACTCTCATAATCTTACTGGCAAATCCACATGTCAAACCAAATAGGAAAATACAACCAACATCCACCTCTTATGTTTAGGGGTTTATATTGATGGAGTTATTGCTCTAATGTATTCAGAAAAATAGGAATAAGAAGAGCAGAGGTCGTTATCTGCAGATGATACATGTGCATATATTTCATTGCTGGCCTGAAGGAAGCTGCTCATGGATGATGCTGCTGCAGTTATCCCTTTTGTAAGAACAGCATCAAACACAGCACTAGGCACATGAACGCTTTCAGTATATGTTTTTCCTTCTTCATTTCCAAAGAAAAATGGAAACATTCGAGCCCATTTGGAGCAGCCTCATGATGCAGGGGAACAGGTCTACCCTGTTCTACTGTAGAGTGGATTGGAAACCAGGGGCCTGCCACTCAGGTCAGTTTCCTCATCTGAAATCTGGGCACTGATTACACTCATTAGCCCGGCCCTGTCCACCTCTAGGGTGGTTGTGAATCTACAGCGAGATATGAATATAAAATGCTTTGTAAATTATAAAGCACAACACAAGTTTAAGACTTCGTCTCTAACCTCTGCTGTCACGACTGCTTACAAAATCAAAGCAAGAAAAAGGAGTCACAGATTGGCAGGCATGTGGAGGTCTGATTTAGAACATGGCATAGATTTAGAAATCTTGTTGAACACAGAATTGGTGGGGCATGCAGTGACTATGGAGCTGGAGATCCCACGAGGGTTGAACGGAGAGGTGTGATTGAGAGTTAGATGATGGCGCATTGAGACCGTTATCCACAGGGGGAACTTGAAAATAGAGGTTACCTGCCCACACAGAGAACAGCGGCAACCATCCACCCGAATCCAGGATTTTGTACGGAGAATGAAACTTGAGTGTTGACCTCATAAACCCTCACACCTAGTTTCAGCAACAGCTCTGATTTCTAAGGATGGAGCGCATAACGAAGTACACAAGGGAAATTGCAAGTATGGTTTGTTGTTTGTATGTATGCCCTCTGTGTGTTCCTATTTCACATTCCTTGGTTTCACACACCAGACCATAGGATGGTCCAACTCCTGCTGTATCTTCAGGTAAGGGGTACCTGTGTCTTTCACTTTGTGTGGATGTGTTCCTGAAAAGTGTGTGGGTCCAGTTTTGATAACTGTGTCCTTTTTTTGAGTACACTCTTTAGCTTCATGGAAGCAGTGTGTGTGATGGAAAGAACACGGGATGGGGGTATTACAGGTAAGGGTGACTTGGATGAGTTGCCTTTACTTTGGGGGTCTTGGCCGCCTCATCTTTAAGGGAAGAGGTTAGAGTTGAATGATTAATAGGGTCTCTTCCAGGGCTAGGTTTGGAACACCCCTCTTGTAGAGGGAAGAGCCCTTTTTGAAATGTGAATACTCACATAACGTTTTACCTGCTTTTTTTTGTTGTTGATCTTTGTGTGTTTGATTTTCTTCCATCATGCACTGTGTGGAGTTTATTTTCCTATTCATAGGAATGCAAAATGAGAGGTTTTCAATACACAGGTTTACCTACTAACTCCAGTTTCTCAGAAGGTTAATGAATGGTCACCTCGTTGGCCCGTCTGTCTGCTGCTCTTCATCACACAGGTTTTTTGTGAAGTTGAGGCGCAGACACAGACTCCCATATGCAGCAGTCCGGCACTTCTGCTTCGGGGAAACAGCCTTACATACACCACAGGGGGTGTTCCCAGGAGAGGCCGAGAGATGAAGTGCCAGATGTTGCAGCAACACCATCCCCCCAACTCCCTCTAGCCGTGGGAGTGTGAATCTCCCACCCAGTCACTTAAGCCCACTTCTGATATGCAAGAGGAGAAGGAAAAGAGCCCTGGGGATGCAAGGAGGCCTTGTCATCTCTCATCTCTCCATGCTGGGACGCACACCTGACTTTTGGGGAATCTGAGGCAAAGACCAAAGGACAGAGGCTGGACCCAACGTGACTGCATGATTGCATGTGGGTGCAAAATGATTGAATGAAACAGGGATACCCATCACTGGGAGCTGAAAAACCTCACGTGCAGCTGTGGTCAGGGAGGTTCACAGAATGAAAGACAGTCTGATGAGTGAGCTACACATGCCTGTAGAGTACAATAGAAAAATCAATAGTAAGTGGAGGTGAAAGACTTTTAGCTGGGTTTTATTGAGCACAAAGAAAACAAACTGGCTTTTGCAGTGGTTTCAACTCTATGTTAATGGTGCTTTTTTGAAAGCTCGAGTCCAGGGTTGGGGGAAAAGCCACACAGGAAAAGTTGCCAGCCCAGACATACAAGCTGCACATGTATACACAAATGAGGAAAAAGAGAGAGACTCGGGACTAAATATTTTTGGGTCTGTGCCTATGGGTTTGCGTGTGTGGTGAGGTGTGCTTTAATTTTACATGCATGTCTGTATTTTAGTTGGGGCTTTCAGATTGCAATGAGTTTGATCTGTCTCTTCCCATCCCTGGTAACTTCTTCCTTCCCTTTGCTCTCTCTGAGTCTACTGTGGCTTTATTAGGAATTCCCTTTGGTTTAGGGGAAAAAAAAATCAGAGGGAGAAAGCGAGACCGGCTGGAGGGGGAAGAAACAAAACTAGCTCTTGGCTGCCAGCCCACAGCCTAGGCCCACAGCCTTGGTAGAGAGCGGTGCCCGGCCTTCTGTGTTCTTAAGCACACCCGTCTTACCTCCACAGTGCCCTCTTTTTTCTAAGGGGGCTGAGGGAGGGAGGCCGTTTCTACCCTCCTAACTCCTTTTTCCTTTCTGTTGTTGAAAGAGAATTCTCTCTCTCTCCCCCCACCGCCCCCCTGTTTTTTTGAGGCTTGTGCCGAGAGAGCAGCGAATTTCTCCTTGCCGGCCTCTGCTCTCCTCCCCAGCCCCCTCCCTGATGAAGAGTTCATCCAAAGTTCGCATCCAGACTCCGAACAAAGTGGCGCAGACCTTTTCCTGACTCCTCACCCTTTGTCCTCATCACTCAGTGACAGACAGGAATCAAATGCTGAGGACCCAGCCCGGAGAGGGGCCGTGGGGGAGGGAGGAGAAAGAAGTTCCCATTAACTCGCCGGGCCCTTAACAACCACGGGAAGGAGGGAGGAGGAGGAGGCGGAGGAGGGTAGCGGCCCCAGAAAGGATTTTTGTTTAAGTTTCCCCAGGCACACACTGAGCATTCCCAAGTTGTTTGCAGACGGTTTCATCTGGTTTCTGTTTGAGGGGAAGAGAGTACGGGACGATCAGTAAAGAGACGGGGCTGGCAGGGGGGGAGAGAAGAGACCGGAAAATGATATCGGGTGCTTTTTCCTGAAGCTGGAAACATTGAAGCCGTCTGATCCTACTGTGAGAAAACAAATTCTCTGGGAGTTAAGGGTTCACCTTTTGGAGGTGGATTACACTTTTCAGGACACCAGAGGACCATAGAGCAAATTACTTCTTCCAGAGTGCTAAATGATCCCCTGGTGCCCTGGAAAGAGCCGTTTACCTCCAAAAGGTGAGTTGTTTATTGCTGGCAAGTAGAATATTGGCTATAATGCTGGCTCATCCATCCTCACACATCCCTGCGAGGTATTTAGGGTGGAGGTGATATTATCCACCTGTCGCCACCGGAAGGGGCCTGACAGATGCCTTTCGATTCCTGTCCCGGGATTGAATTGCTGGGGAGGGAGGTGAAGTGACTTTTCCAAGGTCTTACAGTGAGCCACTGATGGAGGTGGAATTAGATTTCTATCCCTGTGGCAGTGCTCTTGTTTCTCAGAGAAGGATAAGCATATTAACTCTTCTGTGGAACCTCATGGAGAAAGGCCGATAGGAGAAATGCCACTGCCAGCTCTAACTGGGAAGGGAGAGGCCAAAAGGAGGACACTTCTATGATGTCCCGACCTCATTAGGGGCTGCCCGCTGTTTTCTTAGCGCTCTGGGGCTCTGGGCTGGCTCACTTGTCTTGCTTGCTTCACGGACTCCTGCCCAGGATTCCCCATCGCCACCATCCCCCTGAGCCTCTGAGGTCAGTCCCGCTGAGTCTAGGTAAACAAGCTGCTGGGGGCAAGTGAAAAATGGGGCCTAAATTGGTGAGGAGGAAGTTAAATCTCGAGGTGCCATTTTTGGTGAGCCGTGATGGGGAGAACAACAGAGTGAAATCTTGCTTGGCGTTGTGGACAGACGATCTATTGCCTTTTCCTCCCTTAAATCTTTAAAATCATAGTGAACTCTGTGACTCCTGGAAGTGGATGCTGTCACCTAGCCCTTAACGGTTTGGATGATTAGGGGAGTTGGGAGGTCCTTCCGTTGGGCTGACCAGGAAATTGCTCTAAGGAGTCAGGATGCTTAAGTTTTGTTTCTCCTCCTGACTGTAGATTTGGTAAATAAACTGTTAGCCAAAGAAAGAACAAAATACACTCTTTGCGGGGATGTTGAGGATTGGTGATCTTAAAAAGAACCTCAAATGCGTGATTACACTTCTAACAGTTATTGAGGTTTTATGTGCCATTCATCACGCAAAGCAGTTCATATATGTTATTTCATTTAATCTGCACAACTATCTTATGAGGTGGAAATTGTTATTATTTAACAAGTGAGGAAATTGAGGCACTGGGTGATTAAAATAATGTGCCTAAGATCAGTTTAGTGAATAGTTATGTGCATTATCATGGAAATACAGTGCATTTCTAAAATTTTTGCAGAATAGCTCTGTTCACAAAGAGTTTTGGAATCAAGGGGCAACCTTATTAATTAAGGTCCTGGATAACTTGGATTCTGAGTCATTTCAGG
This sequence comes from Diceros bicornis minor, assembly GCF_020826845.1. NCBI lineage: Eukaryota > Metazoa > Chordata > Mammalia > Perissodactyla > Rhinocerotidae > Diceros > Diceros bicornis. Next base: position 70,930,533 of record NC_080743.1, read on the forward strand.
CCAAGCTGAATGAAAGCTTACCTTTTTACAGGTTAACAAAGGGGGCTTTCTCACTATATTAGTAGCATAAATGGTGTTCATGGGAATATTTATCCTGCTTCGGAGAATAAACTTTCCAAAGATTTAGCGGCAGTATTTGCATACAATAAATGTTTTAATTACTAATGATCCTTGCCAATTAATTAAAAAGTATGTCTGTCATGGTGCTGCTTTCTTGGCAGCACGATTATTGACAATGAGTGTGTGTGCATATTTGAGTAATACAATGACATTTCTTTTCAACGTTTCCTAACCCAGGCTTTTTGTGGCGGAACATCCTGTTAGCAGACTGGTACAGGTTTTCATAGTCTACAAGCAGAGAAACGGCGAGATCCATGCCCTTCCCTGGGCCTGAGAGTAACTTGGTGCTAGTGTCTGCATTCCAAACCCGGCGCTCCCGCGTTTTCTTGGATTCTTGTTTCTTGTGAGCTTATAAAGGCCATTAGCAAAGTTGGGGCCCTCTGCGAACAGGGGTGCGGTGCTGCTGCAGTTAGATGCAGTCTAGACTTTCCACCTCCCCTGTGGCACTTTTGGCAAGTTGACAGGTATAATTGATGAGTTATTCTAAGAATGTGATTCCTGAGTAAGTCTGGAGTGGAGTGGCTGTGTTTCTGAGTAGTTAATGTGGCTGGGGGGAAGGTAGATGAAGGCAGTGGGGGTTGGGAAGCTGGAAGGAGATGGGGAGGAGGGTCTTTGTTCAAGCCAAGTTGAGTTCTAAGTCTGGTTCTGAGACAGGGTGGCAGGAAATCCTAGCATACGAGATCCTCTCAGGACTCCTGAGTTCAGTGTGAGAGGCTAGATGTGGCTTTTCCAGCTCATCCCGGTGTGTGTCCTAGGAAAGGGAATACATACACTTTATCTTGTAAACTACCATGCCAGCCTTCTCAGTTGAGTTTATAGGATTTCATAAAGCAGCTTCCAGTTTGCCTAGTTGCTCGACTGTCCAAAGTGGTGGTTGTCCCTGGCTGGCCATGTAATTCTCAAGGGTTTGCAAAGCTGATGGTTAGTTGAGAAAGGAAAGGAGAAGTTGAGGCCGTGATGGTGGTCATTGTTTCTCACTGCCATGAAGGATGAGCAGTGTCTGAGCAGAGCCTGAGGGTAGTAGAGCTGGCAGTGGAGGCTTTTGGGCAGGGTCTAGCCTGGTCGGGGAATGAAAGGGAATGATCTTTTTGGAATTGCGTGGCACCTCCACACAATAAGTTGGAAAGCAGTACAGGATCTATGGCTATCGGTGGCCAGCTGGATGTCAGGGCTTCTTCCTCCTTGGGCTTTGAATTCTGTCCCTCAAGGATCCCCCTCCTCCCCACCAGTCTCCCCCACCCTCCTGCCCCACTTGCCTTGCTGACGTTAAGGACTCCTGGGTTTTCTTGCAAGAGCTCAGTAATGACAGGTTCCTTTCTCTCGCCCCACGCTGGGATCTAGTCCTTTCCCAGCATTTGTAGCACACAACCCTTAAACATTCTTTTTAAACCTAACCTACCTATTTGTAGATCCAGACACAATTATCTTATTGAATTTTGACAGTGGGTGGGTTGCTGTGGTAGCACTTGTATTTTCCAAATTTTGGGTGGACCCCAGATTCCAGGGCTAGTTCAGAAGAATTAAGCTGTACCCCTAAAAGGTTGGCAATACTCAACGTGCCCCATATATTCTCCCCTTTTTCTTGATGGGAAGAATGAATCAGGTAGGGTGACATGGGTGTGAATTCCAGCTAAGTGGTTACCAGCTGCGTGAGCCAGGGCACGTTACTTCTGTTTTTTGTTTTAATCTGTAAAAATGTGGGTATTATGCTTACCTCTAACAGTTGTTGGGAGAGCTAAAAAAAATAATAAAACAATAGCCACTACTTCGTAAAAATGTTGCTAATTTTCTTCTTTCCTTTTAGCTTTTACTAGGTCAAAAACAGACCGTCCTACCTCCTGTAAAGTATAAAGTGCCTTGTGCTTTGGGGACCAATGTGCTTTTCACACCCAAAGCAGGCGCTGTTACTGTCTTGGTTCCTCCCCTGGCTCTGCATGATGGTGCTGGGTCTCTCTTGCTTGCTAGAGGTTCAGCTCCGATTCTCTCAGGGTTGATTCATGCCTATAAGCTTGGTAACTTCCAAGTTAGGCTGATGTTCTCTTCCTTTGGGAGAAGCTACATTCTTCCCACTTCACGCTTCCTTAATGCTTGCCATTCCAGGTTGCTGGAAGTAATAGCATAGCGTGATGATTGTAATAACTTAATTTGCATAGCACTTTAATTTCAAATCACTTTCCCATTTCATCTCACCTCAAAGGTGGCGTTATCCCCATTTTAGAGAGAAGGAAATTGAGTCACTGTAAAGATTTAAATCCTATTCCGCTGCTAACTTGCTGTAGGCAGATCACTGAGAGGCACAAAATGAAACACAGGATGTTAAAGCTGCATGAAAGATGGTAGAGAGCATCTAGCCCAGCACTGAGTAAATGAGAGATACTTTAAATTTAAATAGAAAATTTTAAATTTCCAATTGCCACATTAAAAACATAAAAGGAAACAGATGAAATTAATTTTAAAAATGTATTTTAATATATCTAAAATATTATTTCAAGTTGTAATTGATATGAAAGTTGGTAACGAGATATTTTACATTCTTTTTTTATGCTGTCTTCTAAATTGTGTGTGTGTTTTATTCTTACAGCACATCTCAGTTCAGACTAGCCACATTTCAAGTGCTCCATAGCTGCACATGGCTAATGGCTACCTTATTGGACTGTGCACATGTAGTCTAACTGTTTAATTTTACAGATTAGGACAATAAGGCCCAGAATGATGATGAACTAATAACTGGCAAAAGGGAAACAGGTCTCCCTTCGGACCCCTTTTCACTATATTGTCTGCAGTCAACTGTCTTCAGTATGAAGACAAAAGAACCTGATTTCTACTATAGTTTTCTGTCTTCCCTCTTATACTCTATAGTTTGGGCTTGGAGAAGGCACTCACTGTTAACAGGCTTTAAGACAGTGCCATGTCTGTCCCCAGAGTTACACTGTAGTCTTGCAGTAGCAGAGAGGGCTTTCTGATTGCTAAGCATGTCCTTGCTGTAGAGGATGTGGAAATCCATGGAATCTCTGCCTTGCAGACTTCCCTTCAGTGGAATGGGGTCGTTGCGGCTCAGAACTTCCCTTGCACAACCCTGTGGACTTGGGCATGATTCTCCCTAAAAATCCCTGGAAACCATGAGCAGTGTCCTTGGCAAATTGCACTGGTGAGCCAAGTGGACAGTGCCAGTAGGGCGGTTTTCAGTAATGGTCCCACTGTGGCAAGCTGGCTGTAAAGCAGTTGAGGATGACATGAATGATGTCCCTTGATTCTAAGACTGAACAGCCTTAATGGAAAACAAGGTCAGTTACCTGGCTGGATGACGACTTTGGGATCCTTTTTTGTAAAGAAGTGGAGCCATTTATTAATCACCCCTTTTGGCATGTTATGTGTGATTCATTTGCTCATTGTCACTACCCAGCTCAGCTTCCCTTTTAGCAGGTGATCTCCAAACCCATATGATCATTGTGTATTCACCGGCTTCAAGAAACTGCCGGTGGGAAATCTTATTTATGGTGATGATGGTTATGGTTATGATTATTGACAGCCATTATTATAAACATCATTATTATTTATTGTTAATCAACAGCAGTATGAAAGGTGCTCTAAAGAACACAGAATTAGACTCTATCCTTGCAAATGGGCTCATAATGAAAAAATGACAGAAAGAGACACCCAGCCTGGGCTAGCTAGGAAAAATACATTCTAGGGAAATACAGCTGACAAAATAGCTCCAAAGGTTATAATTTTTAAGGCTTTGGTGGAGTCCAATATGGCACCCTGAACACAGATTAGAAATATGAAAAGTAGAATTTCCTAGTAAAAGAAGGCCAGTTGTTTCAGCCCACTTTTACGATTAGACTGAGTTATAAAGAACAAATACAAGGTTGGATGTATGTTTCGTTTTGTTGGCATGCAGGTTCACTGTCATCATCTATTTTTACTGTGTACTATTTGCATGTTTTAATGACTTTGAATATCACCAGAGTCATTATGGACCTACCCATGATATGGGAGAAACTTGGATCCAGTGGTAAGAACACTTGTTTGTGGGGCAGAACCTTCTGTTTCATTTGTCTTGATTTTAGATAACAGCATTTAACTTTTCAGCTTCACTTTTTGTGTGTGTAAACTAGGGAGTGATAGTAACTTCATGATAGTGTCCTGAGAATGAAGGTGGTATTATTTCTGCTCCTCTTATACTACCCTAATTTTGTTTCCACACTAACCTCGGAGCTTTTTTCACTTCTTATGTTGCTCAACTTGTCTAAAATAAAAAAAATTACCCAGGAGGAACCTGGGTCTGAGAGGATTTTAGTGTCTTGGTCAAGGCTACACAGGAAATAAGTGATACCTTTGGGATATGAGACTGGGTCTCCTGACTTGGATCAATGACTTGTCTTCAGTTGTGTTCTTTGAAGTCGTGGGGGTTCAATGAAGGCATGATCCAGGACCCAGGTTTTGAGAGAGGAGTTCTCGTTGCTCTTTGTTGTACTTTGTTTTGTTTTATAAATTGCCTAACAGTGTAAGGTTTCATCTGGAGAAGAGTTATTGCAGTTAAAAACTTTGAAATCACTGCTTTGAGTCAAGTCTACTTTTTTTGTGTGTAATATATCAGTTATCTCAGTCCTTCAGTTAGGATGGGTTTACATGGCCCCTGGTTCCAGGAAGAACCTCTCCTCTCCCTGTCTTGGCAGAAGGAATAGAGTTGGTGGTTGCCCGGGAGGATAGACATCTCCTTAGAAGATAGATGGTGACATCAAGGGTTGATGGTTGGAAAATACTTCAAAGTAGTTCTTTGAAGAGGTGGAACAATCTCAATTTGTTGGAATGATGGGATCATAATGGAGCTTTTGGGGGGCACAGAGGTAATTTTCTACCACACTTCCAAATTTGCTGGCCAATGAGCAAGAATTTCCCAAATCTTTATATGGCCTTAAGATGACCCATTTGGATGTTCCCAACTATGATGATTCTAAAGTTGTAGCCTTGAAGCCAGGACCTGGTATGTACTTTTCCTGCATAAATTCCTTAGGTTTCTCCCACATTTTAGGACTTTACCTCTAAGTATGGACTTTCCATGGCCTTTGTTTTGGAATCTTGCGGCCGTGTTGATAAATGTGATACCGCAGAAGAATTTGTTGCTTATAACTCTGGGCCCTCAAGAAGCCTTGGGTTTTTTAGAAACTGATCTGAATTGTTGCCATACATTTCTGTAGCGTTCCCAAATCTGGGTTTCTGGTTTTTGTTTGTTTAACCTGACTATTAGAATAAGAATACATTTTCCTTTCCCTCTCTCTTTTCCTTTTCCCCTTCTTTTTTTCCTCCCTTCCTACAAGGTGGTGGAGCCCAGAGCTGGAGAATTTCAGACTGGAGTTAGGTGAGGATGCAGGCACATTGTGGAGGGCCTAGGCCATTGCCTTCCATTGTTTATGGCTTCTTTTGAATATCTCTACCCTCCAACCCACACGGATGCCGATTATACAGTCTTAGGGCTAGAAGAGACATCTATTGGAAGTGAACTAGTTTAATTCCCAGAGTTTTCTCACGAGCAAACTAGTGCCTGGTGATGTTTTGTTGGATGACTGGGGCCCACAGTATGTGGTAAAGTCCTTGGGGAACCTGATCATATTTGGTTTGGTTATTGATTCTTAGCCTTCCTGGGCAACAGGCTCACTCTTCCCAACTCTACTCTGCCCCTTTTATCCTTCTTGACTTTTTGAAGGGCTACCTGGGCAGCCACATTTTTCATAAAGAGCCTCATACCTAAAATAGCTTGACATTTGTATAGTACCTTGGAGTTTACAGCACATTTCATTTATATGATCAGATTTGACCTTTAAAACCACCTGGAGGTAGGAAGGAGAGGTATCATTATCCTCCTTTCACATAAAAAGAAACAGAGGCTCAAAAAGGTGAAGTGACTTGCCCTAGGTTCTTCAACAGGTATGTGTCCGAGCCTGAATTTGAATCCTGGTCTGTGTCCTAACCAACCCCTCCCTGCTGGAAGACAACATGCTGTTTCTTTACGCCAGACTCCATTTTCTCTCTCTTTGTTCAGCAAAGAGAGTTTTGAGCAAAGAAGAGTGTTATAGCCAGCAGTTTAATCGATACAATTTTTCCCCCTTTCCATCTCACCTTACAGATCTCACGTCCAACACCACTCTTTACCCCAACCTTGCCCCCCTCTGATGCCACCGTGAGCCCTGGTTTTCCTTAAATTGTCTAATTCTTTCTTAATAGATTCTGAGCTTGACCCCAGTCTCTTTCTACTGCTAAGCCACTCTCCCCTCCATTTTCTCCTTCTTCAGGCGAGTCTGGAACTGTTGGGCAAATATGTAGCTTGGTATTTTTTACAGTATTCCCATGTGAATATTTTGTCAGTGGCCCCTTCTTAATTTCAGTCTTTTCTGGGGAAGGGTTAACAGTTCAAACTCATCATTTTTCTTGTGAGGGTTGAGGCTTACAAAAGCTGCCTGGAGTGGGACTGTCCCTCCGGGTGGGGGAGGGGCACAGGCCTGGATGGGGATAACTAGGAATCCAGTGGGGATGCTGGTGGCTGTGAGGACACTTGTCTCTTTTCTTGCCCTGCTATCATAGAAATGCTTGGAGGTGCTTAGACTAAGCGAATTGTACCCCTGGAAATACATCCTGCCCTGTGTCCTTTTTTCATTTTATTTTTCCTATTGGTTTGCTAATCAAAGAGCAGGCTTTGTACAACCCCCTTCCCCATTTTTCTTTTCCTTTTCTTAAAAAGCTTCTGCACTCTTTTGAAACAAGCCAACAAAAGTTGAAGCCAGTGTGTGGATGCAACTCAGACCTCATGAGCAATTCTTGTCCAAAGCGAATTTTAATTCACAGCTGCCAGTTTAGGGGCAATGCTAAGACCCAAATCATCCTGGCAGTCTGAAGTACCTCTCCCAATGTTGAGTTCTTTAAATATGGTGTTCCTATTTCTTCAGTCTACCATTTGGTCTGTTGGGCTTGACAATTGTGAGTATAATTATGAGAAAATTTGGATAGAATATTTGAGTCAGGACTGTCCAAAAAAGTCTAAGAAGTATCGTCACTGTAATGTTAGACTACAATGATGAAAATATGAAGGACCTAAACAATTCTGCTTTTTAACTTGGCCTGTACTGCCTCTCTTCAGCCAAAAAGCAAATAGGACTTTGAGCACTGTCTCATTGACTGGGACACTTTAAACTGCCAGTTTAAAGCAGTGCGGCTTAACTGGTTAAAGCACTTGGTTAGTACACAGCAGGGACTCACCCCCTGTGGGCCAGTTCCTTTACTGTATTCCTTGGCCACAGATTCCATCCCTAAAGTGGTCTAGCCATTTCATGAATGTTTGCTTCTAGTCACACAATGAACTTGGGGGGATCAGGGTCGAGCTGAGGTTGGAGTAATCTAAACAGATCATTTTTGATGAGTCAGTGGTTATGATCTTCACTCCTGAAGAATGGCTTTCATTTCATAAAAATCAGGGATCTCTCTGCCTTCAGAATAGCAGAATGCAGAGGTGAATTTAACCAGTCACTTTTCAATAGCAACCATCTTTGGGGCCACTGGGCTAAGAAAACTCCGGTGATTACAATAAAACAAAGACGAGAAAGGTGGAAGGTGACTTTGTAGTTTTGTTACTGCTGTGTGGTTAAAGGGGTTTTCCCCGTCTCCTTCACTTTCAGGTAAGCCCGTCGTGAAGGTGACGGGATTTTACTGCGTTTGATGGGAAAGGAGGAGAACCTAGGTGGTGGGGTTAGTATCTCACTAGTGGGAGAAGCATGTAAGCGCTCTTTTCTGGAGGAGGTGGGAAGGAGGGAGTGCACAGACTCTAAATTGTGGTGGGAGCGGCTTGAGTCTTTGGAACAGGGCGTGGTGTGGCATCTACCTGGCCCCACGTAGAACACAAATCCTTCTCCCCCGTCCCTGCCACCTGCCTCTCTTTATTCCCTGAAGATCTCTATTTCACTCTATTTCCCTGAGATCATGTGGGTTTAAATGCTGCAGTTGGATACTCTGAAGACAGGACCCCTTAGCCTGTGGGATTAATTTTCCACAGAGCCCATTCTGGGGAGACTTCAGAGAACACCTTTGAAAGGGAGGTTGGTTGAGACAAGACACTGCTGTTTTCTGCACAGATCCCGGCTGAGGGCAGCGCCAGCTTCCTCTTGGCCTTGCACCGTAGCAATGGTGACCCAGCTCTGTGGCCCTCTGAAAGTTAATCCTCCCTGTGAATCCGTTTAGGTAAAGCTGTTAGTTAAAAGGTAATCTGGTTAACCTTCCTTTTCCCATTCTCCTCCTGCTGGGAGAGAGAGTTCAAGTCTTCTTTCCAGGACTCCTGTGTTGTGGCTGATTGATTGTCCATTGTGGTCTTGGGAGAAAAGCTGCCTAACCAGTTTCTAGGCCCCGGGGAGTTAAAACCTGCGGTGTTCACAGTGCACACAGGTATGGGCTGCAGAGAAACAAAGCTTAGGAGAATGACGAGAAGGGCTTGCCGAGAAGACTGCTGGGGGGCCCCGCCCTCCAAGCCATCTTCCCCCTCAGTTTCTGCCGCTTGGGGTGAACTTCAGGGTTATGCCGTTCTCTCTTAATCGTTTAAAAAAATGGTCTCTATTTTAGCACTCCAGGAAAGCACTTGGCAATGATTGTTTTAGTGGATTTTTGTTTTATTTTGATGTTCTTGTTTATTTAAATTGCTTGGATAGGAGTCTGGCTGTTTGGGACGTGTCCCTGCCTCTAGGTCTATATGCGTCCACCCACTTATGCACAGCCCTCGTCCACAGCCACACACAGCCCCACAGACACAGAGCCTCTGTCTTCCCTCACACATGCCTGAGCACCCCAGCCCTTTCCACCACCCCACAGCTTCCGACTGGCTGTCTGTCTCTTCCACTCTGTCCCCACCCCACCCCATCCCCCAAAGCCCCAAACATAAAAAAATAAGTGCTAAATGGCTCGCTTGCACGAAAGGGCTCTTGCCTTTGTGGGGAGCTCTCTAGGCACCTAATTTCTCTTAGTTTTCTTTCTGTCCTCAGAGGTCCCCAAAGGTGCTTGTAGAATGTTTGCCGTTAAGCGGTTGTAAATTAGGGGTTGAGTGTATGAAGCGTTAATGAAGGCTGCGATTGGAACCATTCCGCCTCCCCAGGCTGGCAAGTTTTCAGTCGGAGATGTCGTTTGCTGCAGCCCTGAGTTCCTGAGTGTCAGGTTTCAGCTCTCCTTTCTTCTCTTTTTTCTTCTTTTCTTCTGCAGCTGTTTTTTTCCCCCTACCTTCCTTATCTTCTATCTCTTTCCTTCTTTCTTCCAAACCTGCTCCACCCCCACACCTCTAGATTTTTCTAAAAGTAACCACTAGGAACAGAGCGGGAATAGGAAAAGCAGCCTTTCTTTCTTTTTGTACATAAGGCAGGACCAAAAGAGTTTATCTATTTTTTTTTCCTGTTTTTCCTTTCCTCTCTTTGTGTTCGCTTTCTTTCTTTCTTTCTCTTTCAGCCAAGTTCAGAATTGATGCTTGCAGAAGAGAGGAATTTTGAATAACTGCCTAAGTTAAACAGAATGTGGAGAAAGTTCAGCTCTGTCCCATGCTTTAAAAATTAGAATTAGAGGAGAATCACGTGTCTCTGGCTTGGAGGGACTGGTCAAATGTAGCTAGGGGACCATCACAGCGCCAGGATATTTATACCTGGGTGAGGAGGAATCTCACGTTAAGCAACTCCATTGTGTGAAAATATGGATCCTCAGAAATGTATACAGAGTCATGCATTTCTCAAAGAAGTCTTTGTGTAATTCTACGTAATACATGTTTTTAAGCGACAGTGTACAAACCATGCAAGATAATGGGTTCTTTTTAGATAGCAAACTTCTGAGTTTAAGTTGTGAGTAACTTTACCAAAAATCCTTTTCTTTTCAAATAGAGTACTTATGACAAATTGTGTGGAGAACACCTACATATTCTACTTCTTTGGGTTCAGAGTGTCTCCTAGTGACATCTACTTTATACATTTTGCATTTTAAGTTTAGTCTGGTGTGCTTTTCGGTTTAGTAACTATGAACTGTATCTATGAAATAATGACATCGTAATTTTAAGCACACGCTGTTTGCTAGACAGAGTGCAAAGCACTTTGTACATTATCTCATTGAATTCTATTATCATTCCCATTTTAGAAATGAGGAAGCTGAGGGTTACAGAGGTTATATAAATCGTACACTATATTGTACAGCTTGCCTTCCTACCCATCTGTGTTTCATCGTAATTGCACTGTGGTTCTACTATGCTTAGGATTACAATTTGACTTCTAAGGCCCCTTCCACCCTTATATTCATTCATTCATTCATTACATGTATTGAGTGCCTACTGTGTATCAGGATGCTCTGACATTCAGGCCAGCACTTGGTGATAGCTACTTGTCACAGGGTCTAATGCTATAACCTTAACAAATCAGGAGTAGACATCGCCCTTTCATTCTGTCCTTTGAGCCCTGGCTTATGCCATCTGCTTATTACTGTGGCATCTATATGTAATAAATAACTTATCAAAATAGTCATAAAGGACTTGGCAGACAAAATGAACTGCTAGAGAAGACTGCATTAAATTTTAATAGGAAGAATTTTTAGTAATAAGCCAAAAATGAGTCTTGGTGTAGAGCCGAGCCATTCCTTTGAGGGTTTCCTTAAGCCCTCCTCATGTCAAGGACTGAGGATTTTCATTTATGAAATACATCATTTTTTAGACAAATTGCATATGAAATTTCTTACTCTGTTTCCCAAATTGATAAAACAAAAATAAAGATGGGAGAAGACAAGACAAACATCTTCCCTTGTTCCGTAGAGGAAGATGGTGTACATTACATCCCCAGTTGTATGTTACGTCCTTCTATGTATCAAGCACTGTGTTCCTTGCTGAGAAGACATCAGTGATCACATCATAGATCCTGATCTCAAGGATCCTGTATTCCGGTGGGGGCAGGCAAGAAAACTGCCCTGGTTCAGTGTATGAAATGCTGTGATAGGGATACAGATGGAATATTATGGGACTGCTTAGGAGGGCACCTCACCATCTTGGTGGTGGTGAGGTCCACAGAAGTTTCTCTGAGGAGATGACATGTGAGCAAGGATCTAAGAATGAAGTGGAGTTAGCCAGGTGGAGTGGGTGTCAGGGATGGAGAGGAACAGAGTGGCTGAGAACATTTTTGTTAAAATGCTTTTGTTGTTTTGGAGAAAGATAAATTTTGGCCTCTAAAATTCTACAGCAGAGCTTCCAGGACTATAAGAGGTTAAGGTGATCTACAGCAGATGAACAAATCTTTTGGCAGGGCTGGAGTGTGAGTTTCATCTCTGTAGGAGTCCTGTAGAGGAGACACTTTTTCCCTGTATGAGAACAGGGAGCTTTATATTTTAAAATTTTTTTCCCAGTTTAATTGAGATATAATTGACATACAACATGGTGTAAGTTTAAGGTGTATGGCATAATGACATGACTTACATATATGGTGAGGTGATTACCATAACAAGTTTAATTAACGTCCATCATCTCATATAGACAGACACACAAAAAATGTTTTTTCCTTGTGATGAAAACTTTTAGGATTTACTCTCTTAACTTTCGAATATTTCACACAGCAGTGTTAACTGTAGTCATCATGTTGTACATTACATCCCCAGTGCTTATTTACCTAACTGGAAGTTTGTACCTTTTGACCGCCTTCCTCCAGTTCCCTCACCCACACTCCCAAGTCCTTGCCTCTGGTAACCGCAAATCTCATCTCTTTTCCTATGAGTTTTTTTTTTTTTTCAGATTCCACATTTAAGTGAGATCATACAGTATTTGTCTTTCTCAAACAGGAGACTTTTTAGTGCTGAGAGGGAACTCAGGTCTCTCTAACACTCTTGACTGGCTATGCTGATGGCTTTTATTCCTCTTTCAGATTAGGCGTGATACAATCTCCTTAATTCATACTCCAGTGTTTAAAATGTTTGGTGATTTGTGAAAGCCTTTCCATAAAGGGCAGTTGACCAAGCTTATAAATAATAAAACTATTAATAATAACGTAAATATATATTGAGCATTTCAGTGTTTAGGGTGCTGGGTTTATATACTCAAAATTGCTCAGGGGGGCCGGCCCCGTGGCCTAGTGGTTGAGTGCGGGCGCTCTGCTACTGGTGGCCTGGGTTCGGATCCCGGGCGTGCACCGACGCACCACTTGTCCGGCTATGCTGAGGTGGTGTCCCACATACAGCAACTAGAGGGATGTGCAACTATGACATACAACTATCTACTGGGGCTTTGGGGGAAAACAGGAGGAGGATTGGCAATAGATGTTAGCTCAGAGCCAGTCTTCCTCGGCAAAAAGAGGAGGATTGGCATGATGTTAGCTCGGGGCTGATCTTCCTCACGAAAAAAAGAAAAAAATTGCTCCGGGGATTATATAGCCAGCACAAAGAAACAAACTTTTAAAAGGCTTTATAAAATGAACAGCATCTATTTGCGTACCAATTCCAACTTATGCTCTGTTCAAAAAAGTAGGTCTGATGGTGCCTCTTTGTGGAAACAGTTTATTATCCATTAGTGTTCATGTCTTATAAAGTTTTAAGATTTTATTTTTCACTAAAATTCAGATATTTTTGGTAATTCTTGCCTTCCCTCCAATTTCCCTAGATTGGTAAGATTTTACTGTAATTACACTCTCTTTTCTTATAATAACAATAAGCATGTTGAAGATGGAGACCATGTAGAAGTTCATGAGCAGCGTGAGAGTAATTCCTTTCAGCTTAAAGGGATTTAAAAATTTTCTTTTTATTATTCAAGAGTTATAATTTTTTGTGTATATTTCAAACAACTTCCGTCTTCCATCTTCTCCAATAAATGAGTTTTGCAATAAATTTACGACATCTGGTAATCTGGTGTTGTATTTGCTTACTGTCTGTCTTTCTCACTGTAATATAAGCTTCATGATAGCAGAGACTTTGTTTTATTGTTCTATCCTTAGCACCTAGAACATTCTCTACCATATGACAAGAACTTCATATTTATTTAATGAATCAATGAAACTGTTAATGCTTTATTTGTGCATGGAAACTGATGATACTTGCAAATTTTGTATAAAATAGATTGCATAAACATTCATACTGCTTCATGTATAACTTAATTTTTTTTGATGAGAGAGGAATTTTGGAATCTTATAAGATCATTTATTTACAGAGGATGGCATAACTAACCCTGCCATGAGGTATTGGGGAAGTGACGTTGGAATTGAGTTTTTGGATCTTGAAGGATGCAAAAGTGTAGCCAAAGAGTGAGTCTGTGGTATATACTGAGAGGCTGAGTGCACAGCATGGGCAGAGACCTAGCTTATGGCCGGAGAGTAGGGCCATCACAGGGTCAGATGACGCCAAGCTAAGAATTTCTAGTTTGGAAGATTTGAATAGTAACACCTTAAAGGATATCAAGATTATGAGATGCTGAACAGAGCTGCTGAGGAAGGTTAGAAGAAGAGAGTTAATGAGTTAGGTTTTAAGTAGCCTGTTGGATAGTCAAGTGGAGTTGTCTAGGAGGCAGTTGGAAATATATGTCTGAAGCTTCAGAGATAGATCAGGGATAGGGATATAAATTTGGGTGCAATCAGCATGTAAATGGCAATTGATGTCACGAGAGAGAATGTGGTGATCCAAGAGCGTCTATACAGAATAGAAGAAGACCAGGGCAGAACCCCGAGGGTGCCAGAATGTAGAAGTTGAGTAGAGGAGAGAAGAAGAAAAGGATTATCAGACAGGCAGACGAAAAACCTGGAGGGAGTGGCATCTTAAAAGCCAGGGCAAGTTTGAGAACTATAGGTTCATCCATTAAATGCCATGGCCTTCCTCTAGACATTTATACTTCTATCTTAACATATATTATATTACATTTGTCTATTTATTGTCTTTCTCTTGTTAGTTTATGAGCTCCTTGAAAGCAGGGTTAAAATGTGTTTTATCTTTGTGCCTAGGTTGGAAATGGCAAAGACGTTTCATTTCATGTATCAAGTCTGAGAATTCTGAGCTACATCCAGGGTTTTCAGAGAGAGTGCCTTAATCCATTAATGATTTCTGATATGGGTTCCAGATCAGAGACTGGTGGGAACTTGCCATGTATTTTTCATCTCTGCATTAGGCACTTGTTCATTCATTATTTACTGAGTAAATATTTACAAGTAAATATTTAAATATTTACAAATATTTACTGAGCACCCATTATGTGCCACGTACTGTGCTAGGTGCTCAGTAAATGTTTACTGAATAAATGTTGAATGGTTAAAGGCTTACAACAGCCTGTACAAGGAGTGGTAAAGAGACCTGACTAGAGATGAGCAACCTTTGAGAGCCCAGCGAGGTCAACCTCAGAGTTGTGGGACTGTTACTCCGTCCACACGTGCAGAAGTGTACTGGTTAGCCCAAAGTCCTTGTAGACAGAATGCCAGATGTCAATGATTTTAATACAAATACTGTTTACTTTTATAAATATTTAACTTATTAGAGTACACTTGCATCTCACTTGATCTTTGTATTACTCCAAAAAGAGAGATTGGTCATATGTTGTTGTCTCCATTGGACAGATGAGGTAATAGAGATATATATTACTTGAATGATTAACAAAGCTGAGACTGAGCTGGGAGTTGAACACAGGCCTGCCTCCCACTTCTAACTCTTGAGATTATGGCACAGAGATTGGCTTCCCTTATCACAAAATATAGCTTTGCTCATGGGGCAGCTAGAAGAGCCCGATGCCTCATTTTTCAGAGGGGTTTTTCCATGGGCAATAGGCAGCATTTGGGGTGGTGGAAGGTTGGTGGGAGGAGGGCAAAAATGATTGGCTTCCAGAAGCTTCATGGGATCCCAATTCATGATTCATGATTCTTTCTCTGTAGCTAATTTTTGTTAAGTATAAGAATTCCAGGAATCTTTCAGGAATTGGGGGAGACTCTCCTGAAATATAAAACATCTGCTCTTGGTCTCTTTGGAGTTCCACTGTCTGGGGGAAAAACAGGGAAAAAGAGTTGATATGAAACAGACATTGTTTCAAACAATAAATCCCCCTTTACTCATTAATGAGAAAATAAATTTAGGGATAGAGGTGTCAAACTTTTCAGGAGGCCTCTCTTAGCACTTAAGTTTTTTTTGAATTTTCTGAGAAACTGAGAAGTTCAGAGCAAGAGACCAAGTCTCTAAGAACGCAAAATTGTGGGTGTTGGTTAGACATGGCCTTCTCCTGTAACCCCATGATACTTTAGTGCATTAGGCAATTTTTTTTTGGACCAGTACTTTCTTCCTGATAATCAGAGATGTGAACACCTGAGGGGATAGAAGCATGGCAGGACATGTATAACAATCTAAAAAATGTCTAGGTAAATTCCTAAAATCACCATTTTCATGGTCCTGCTCCCTTCCTTCCTTTCTCTTTTAACCATTCTCCAACACCCCAGATCCCCTTTCTCTTTCTCAGGCTCCTTAAGGCCTTCCCATCCGCCATTCCCCTGGGCACTCGGAGATGCTCAGCCTCTCCTCGAGTCTGAGTGTTGCTCTCTGGACAAATCGCCGTGAACCAAATGGATTTCATGAAATCACCTAAAACCTTTCTATTGAGTTTGGCAAGAGCCTTGGACATGGGGAAGGGAAAAAGAAGGCGAACAAGTTTAGGAGTGGAGACCATTCCGATTTTGCATCGCTGTGTTTCCAGCACCTAATCCAGTGACTGGCACGTAGTAGGCACTCAATCTCTGTTCAGTGAAATTCGATGAAGAATTTAATTGGGGGATGTGGTAAAAGATGAAGAGGGAGTTAGGCAATGCAAGGGCATCTTCAACAGAGAAGGAAGTCCCATGACTGGAGATGTCAGAGCACAGGCTTCCAGGCAGAGTAACAGAAACCATGGGAGAGTTTCAAAGGTTGAAGTTTGTTACACCAAGGGGGTGGTACAGGTTCACAGATGCCTTCTGTCAAGGGCCCCAGCCTTCTGCGCCTGCGCGTCTCCTTTTGTTCCATTAGCTTCAGTATTGAGGTGAATGGTGGCCGCCACCTCAGTTGCCTCTCCTGCCCCTGTGTCCCCGCTTGCTATCAGCCTGCAAGCCTTAATGCAACACACTCGGGCGCCAATGACAGTCTACTCGCCGAAAGAGAGACTTGAAGGACTGGAATTGTGAGGGAAATATAAGCTCTGGGCTTGGAGGGTGGTCCACGGCCCCTCCCCTTCTCTTCTTTGAACCAGGGAAGGGGCTGGTTCCAGGGCTCTGTGGGAAAGCTCTTTTGAAGGACGCTGCACTTGGGCCATGGGGCACCATTTCACTTGAGTTGAGGGGTCCCTGTTGTGTTCCAAAGAAAATGTGGCGAGGTTAACATAAAAGCAGAGTTTAGTAACTGGGAACCCAGTGGTCCGTATGGCCTGCTTTCTTAATTGCTGGTGAATTAAGCCAAGAAGGCACTGGGGGTGGGTGGGGAGAGCTTTTGTAAGAGGGTAAGTTCCTGGTGGAGTGATGATAGGATTAGCAACAATTTGGTGGAAACAAGCAGAAAACCAGGAGAAATACAAGTGATCAGTTCTGCTCTGTGTCCCCGTGTTCCCTAGTTCACTGATGGACCTTAGGCCCATTGTCCTGCATGATCACTGGGTTGGCACCACTTTTGCTGGGTACGGGCTGGCGGGAGGAGCTCACTCAGCCCTCCTGCACATTCTGCCATGGATGGCACATTTGCATGCTCCCCTGTCCTTCCGCTGAGCTGGGAGCGAGAAAATCAAATTAAATGTTTGACCAGCAGAATGAATTCTGTCTCCAGTCAGGCTGGCTTACATTTGTCTCGCTTTTTATTTTCTGAACTTTCTCTCACCATAAATCCTTTTTCTTCTCCTTTTATCCATTAAAATGTTTTTAATCTTTGTGCCAACACTTTGTCTTTTGGCTGGGTCTGTGTCCCAGCTCCGTAATCCTCCGCACGTTCTCGTCACTTTCTTGTCTCCTGATCCGAACCCGAGCCCTTCGCTTTGAAATGCTTTTCAGATTTCAGGATTTCTTGCTTTACGGTTTTCTCGACCCTTCTGGGGGTCTGTTTTTTTCCCTAGCTTTGGGCCGTGTTCACATTTCTGTCTTTCAAATAAAATTGTTACTCTCGCGTACACGCGGTCATAGGGGCTCAGTTCTCTTTTTGGTGTCTGTTTAGAGAAGTGAGTCCTGCTCAGAAAAAAAATGGTCCCTGGACTTGGCTCTCCTGTGCTTAACTGCCTTTTTACTTTGAGGCATGGGAATAAAAATTACTTAGCTCATCCACCCTGTCCGGAGAATGGAAAGGAGGGTGACACACCCCACAGGATATGGGGGCAACCTCGTTGGAGGAAGGCTGCCTGATTTCTTAGGAGATAGGGAGTGAGGGCCTGCTCTGGGCCTGGTCTCCCACTAACATTTCTCGCATCTCACTTTACCTCCAGCAAGAGGAGAGCTGACAGTGTACAACAATGGCCTCCTTTCTTCTCCAAGGGCCAGTGTTTTGATAGTGTCAGGTTACACCCCAGCCTCCCTCTGGCCCATTTATAAACCTGACACGGGCAACATGATGTAATGTTATTTTTCAGGATCTCAATGAGGGAATGTTTTGCCCCAGGTCAGAAGAATGCTAGTTGATTTTTGCTGAAATGAACCATGGCATGGTATAATATATGGGCTCCTGGTTCAAGAAAGTGGAGGGGAGATAGAGTGGGGGTTTGGTAACGAGGAGCAAGGCGTTTTTGTACTTGGACCTTCCACTTCCGGGTGCCCAAGCCAACCTTTCGCTGTTGGGAAGTGCTCTTGTGGAAGGAGGCCTGGCAGCTGCCCCTTTTACAGCTATCTTGCTGGGGTCTCTTGCTATTGTCTTGATTTCTAATGCATTGCCATTGAGCAGCTGCAGTGGCTGAGACTGAGCTAGGAAGTGACAATAGAAAGGAAAGAAGGACATGGAGAGACTTCCAGGTGACGGGGTCCATCTTCCAGGCGTGGGTTCGCCCACCTGCTTCCCCTGCTGTGCTTGAGCCGTGCTGCTCCACCTGGCTGGGAACATGGAAAGGGAGGATGATGGGGAGCTGATGGGTCTGTGGCCTCCTCACACTCCTTCCCCTCCAGCTACTGCCTGTGGCGTTTTTGTAGACAATACCTGTACCCTAAACGTTTCAGAACAGTCCCATTGCTGTATTTACATTTGTTTTGAATCAAAAGGTACAAATGATTCTGCAATGGGAAGTTGCCTGACACTCATTGGGAGCATTGCCATATGCCACCGCCGAGGAAAAGATAGGAAAGGTGACGGGGCTCCCATCTCTGTCCTCATCTACCCAGCCCCTCTCACCTTCTGGAGATGACCGTGTTAACCACTGCCTCATCAGAGGTGGTAAAGCATTGTGTTTAAGAGCACCAGAAATGGAGTCCAACTCAGCTTTCCAATCCTGGCCCTGTTATTAATTGGCTGATTAACCTTGGGCAAGTTATTTGAAATTTCTGCCTCAGTTCCTGATCTGTTAAGTATGAGGAATAACAGATCTACTTCATGGGGTTAGTGAGCAGATTAAATGAGTTAATATACAGAGAGTTCTTAGAACAGTGCTTGGCACCTAGGGAACACTCTATGAGAATTTCCTTTAAAAAGTCCTTCAAGAAATACTACTCAGCCATAAAAAAAGACAAAATCGTCTCATTTGCAACAACGTGGATGGGCCTGGAGGGTATTATGTTAAGTGAAATAAGCCAGAAAGAGAAAGACAAGCACTGTATGATCTCACTCATATGTGAAATACAAACCAACACATGGACAGAGAAAACTGTATTGTGGTTACCAGGGGCATTGGGGGTTGGAGGTGGGCACAAGGG
The DNA here is from genome assembly GCF_020826845.1 of Diceros bicornis minor. Taxonomy (NCBI): domain Eukaryota; kingdom Metazoa; phylum Chordata; class Mammalia; order Perissodactyla; family Rhinocerotidae; genus Diceros; species Diceros bicornis. The sequence continues at coordinate 70,949,495 of NC_080743.1, forward strand.
GTGAAGGGAGACGTATATATGGTGATGGACAAACAAAAATGTACAACCCAAAATTTCACAATGTTAAAAACTATTAAAACATCAATTAAAAAAAAATAGAGAATCTGAATACAAACTTAAAAAAAAAAAAGTCCTTCCAGAAATATTTTTACAAATTACAAACATATTTATATTTTCTCTTCCTATGTTTCTTTCTATGTTAGACTCAAAGATTTAAGTGGCTTATGTTTGGGCCTTATGTTGCAATTTTTGACACATAGTTCTTTGTTACCATACCTATAGGCAAGCCATCGGAGGCTGTCACCTAGATATTTATGCCCAAAGCCATGTGGGACTGCCAAGGAAAGCATTTTATACCAATCACACTGAACTTGGCACTATCCTCAGAGCAGGTCATACCTGTTGCTGACTCTCAGACGTTGCGCTGTGTCCTCTGCCTTAAATGCATTGCCCTGCTCCACACCACCTGGCAAACTTTTCTTCTTTCTTCAAGGACCAGCTCAAATGTCAGTAGTGCTATAAAGCTATTCTTCCATTCCCAAGCTCCTCCTTTGAGTCCCATAGACCGGGCACTGCTCTCTGTGCTAGTATTAACACACAGTGCTGTTGTCAGGGTCTGTGTCTATGTGTATGTGGGAGCTCCGAGCTCTCCCAGCACTAGCACCAACACCAGCAGTTAGCACGGCACCTGCCGTATAGTTAGTGCTCTTTATTTTTAATAAATAAAGAAATAAGTACTTTTTGGTGACAACAATATAAATTTCCTTGTCTTATCTCCATCTCTGGTGAGGTTGCCTTGGTGAAGAAACAAAGAAATCAAACTTCGTGGTAGGATCTGCCTGAACTCTCAGTCTGAGGTAGGATGACTCCAAAGCACGCCCTGTCTAATGCTGGACTTTCTAGCTGCAGCTAGATGTCCCTTTCGTGTTCTTTCTCTTCTCCAGGAACCTAGGGTGGTGATCCCAGTGAGCACCCAGAACCTAGGAAGAAGAGCTGGCATGCAATCATTGCTTTCCTAAAGAAGTAGGACTTGAGCAAGTAAACTCCATCAACTCCCAGGGACGACCTTTCTAGGATATTTCTGTGGGATGTCTGATGGGGGAAAAAGGAAAAAAAAAAAGCATAGAATAGAAGAAACCAAGCACAATTCTTCGCTCAAGTAACACTCAGGAAGCAGAGTGTATTTCTGTTATTCCCCAAGCTGGGACTTTCAGTGATTGGGTCTTACCTGTGTGTGCAAGTACACGAAAGCAGAACAGAGACAAATTGAGAAGGTGAGTGTATTTTAGAGCCCATTTTGTCCAACCTCTCTCATTTTACAAATGAGAGTGAGGCAAAGAGTGATTAAGTGACTTGACCAAGGACACCAAAGTCAAGGACTTGACCTACTTTATGACAAATGCTTGTGATCCAGATCTTAGGACAGTGGTTCTTCCAGTACCTAGCCATGCTGCCTTCTGAATTTCAGTTCACACCACCAGGTCAGCCCACAGCCATCTCCCTTTTCTCCAGTTGGACCTTTCTTGTCTGTTCCGTCTTGCTTTGTCTCTGGCTCCCACCCCCACTCCCACCTCCCCCATTCTCTCTGTGACAGTTGACATGTGACTTCTGGGACTTGCAACCTCCCTACCTGGATCATTGATTTTTGCCAACTGGCTGATGAAGGGTCTGCTCTCCCACTTTGCTCTGCCTCCATTTTCACTCTCTGAAATGTAGAAGCAGCTCATAAAAATGGACTCTCATTCGTTTTGTAGATCTAAATTGGGCTTTAATACAATGCACATGGTAATGATAAACAGCTTTGGTAGGGCATGACCAGTTGGAGGCTTAGGCTGGCTTCCCTGATCTAGTCAGCTGAACTCTGTAAGCACGTTCAACTTTTTCATTTGTTCTTGAGTAGTGAGGACCCTTCAAAACTATATATTTCTCAGGTAGTCAAAGGAAGTTTATGGACACAATTTCTACGTGGAGTTACCAATATATGAAAATAAAAAAAAGAGTTGAGTTGCACCTCATTTCTTTTTCTTTTATTAACCATTGCTGGGTTAGCGTGGTCCTGTTGACCACTTTATTTCCATTTCTTCTTGTGACTGAAATAATCTTTGAAATAACCACAAGGAATTTTTAAAAAGCTAATTCATCATTTTTTTCTCCATGTCTCATTTTCTTTGCACTGATAGATATCAAAAAGGATTTAAAAATAAGCAAACAACAACATTATTTTTCTGGAGTGATTTTTTTTCCTTCTTTCAGGCAAATGACTATTGGTAAAGGTGGAATATTCCTGATTTTATATGGTGTTGATTTCCCACAGATGATAAGTGTTCCAGTGCTAGCCTTCTAAATGTTAGGTACCAAATTGACCTTTTTGTGATCAATTTGTTTTTATCCAGCTTTATTAACAGCCAACCGCTGAACCATTGATTGGATCGACGAGGTGGTGATGTGAAGCAGTCACTAAACGTGGCCAAAGTAACCAGACTGACTTTTGCGTGGTTTTGTTTTCTGGACAAGGACTCTGTTAGTTAGAACAGCATTTAATTGTGCCCACCACAACTAAATAAAACCCACAAGACAGTTACAAATGACCTGTCACAAGAGGGAAGGAGTGTGAAGTGGAAGAAGGAGAGGGAAGGAGAGCGTACAGGCCTTCCGTGAATGACCGTAACACCCTGTTGACTTTGGGATTTGGCTTCCCTGGGCTGAATATGCCTGGAAGGGTCTTAGAGGTTAAGAGCCAGCAGTCTGGGGAGGCAAAGGGTTATTGTATTTGGTTACTGAGGTGCCTTCCACATGGTCACCATGGAAATCCTTTTCACTGGGGTCTCCTGTGATGACAAACCCAAGACGTGTCCATGTGGAATATGGTCATGAGAACTGTGGGACAGGGATTGAAAGGTTGGCTCAGTCTCTTCTATATTTGGCCTCTGGAGCTGCTGCTGTGTGACTCCCAGTAAGCTTTCCAATGGCTGCTCTCCAAACCTGGGGCTGATTCAGTGTGTGAACAGGTCTAGGCCAGTCCTTGACGCAGCCATCAGTGCCTAGTCCAGGAGGCCCACTGCTACTGCCCTGGGCCCATGTGGTCCCTGTGTCCGTTCTCCTAGCCTCCTGCTATTCTCTCTGTCTCTAGGTCTCCCTCCCTACCTTTTCCTTTCTCCTGCTCCTGTGATGTGTGGTAGGAAACTCCATTTACTGTTCTATGTCACAGTGTTGGTGGGAAATACTAGGCTAGGCCAAATAATAATACCTTGCAACTATTTAGCATTATATTGGGTGTATCTCCCTTGAGAAATATATTCTTGGGAGTATACCAGTAAAATGAGTTTCAGTTAGCTGAATCATATTTTATAGCTACTGAAGTTATTAATTTAGAAATCTGTTCTCAGGGACAAAAACCTGACCAAGACCATCTCATCCACACACTGAAATTTTCAGTGAAGGTTTAAGAGGCATATTTTCTGATAAATTACAAGGTAAAAACACTTTATGTAACAGAAAAAAAATCCAAAATTGCATTTTCTTGATGCTAACTTGAGAAGGAGCTGCATTTTCTGAGATTATCCAGCCTTTTAAGTGTAGTAATAATAACTAATATTTATTGATATTCATCATGTGCTAGGCACAGTGCTAAATCCATTGACATAAATCATTTCACTTAATCCTCAGAATAATCCTTGAGGAATGGAGTATATTTATCCTAATTTACAGATTTCGAGACTGAGGTTCAAATAAGTTAAGTAATTTTCTCAAGGTCACACAGCTGTTAAATGGTAGAACTGGGATTTGAACCCACCTGGTGTCTAGCTCCAAAGGTCATATCAGATTACGTCTTGACTGTTTCTTTCCTGTTTGGGAGAAATAGCATACCTTCATCTCAAATATTATTCAAAAAAATCCTTAAGTTTATATGCTAAAGCCCATGGGCCATGTGCTGGTGCCTTTAAATTTTTATTTCCCTTAGAGATTATAACTAAGGCTAATGTCTGGGGCCAGTCAGCTCAGTTGGTTAGAGTTAATGGGACCAAGGTGACCAGGTTCAACCCCCATATGAGTCTGTTAGGTGGGCTGTTTCATGGCCACAGAATTAACCTTTCACCTTGACCAGCTGCCTCACAAATGCGTGTTGTTGGTCTGAGAGAATAAGGAGAGGATGGTGGATAAAACGACGCAGACCTCTTGACCAGCCACCCAAGACTATGGATGGTGGTTCAATAATGTTGTCTCTCAAATTTGGGTCTAGATATTATTGCCTTTTTTAATAGCTTAAAACAGCATTTCTTAGCACACTCTGTGGAGCCAATATTTGTTTTAGTGTTTGTGTATGAGGAGAGGTTGCCTTGTCAAGTAAGTTTGGGAAATGGTGAGTTAAAGAGCTTTCTTAAATACAGGGCTTTAATATGTTAATGCGCGTTGTAAATCTCCCAGAAGGGTGTGTGTGCTGGAGTGGGTCTCATTTTCACAAATTATTTGACCTGAGGACCTTCTCCCTGGACGAGGATTCTTAGAAATGCACTTTAGAGAACTCTGTCTTAAAAATGTGTTTGCTCTGTTGTTCTGTAGTACTGGTATCTTTCCACATCAGAGGAGAGTCAGTTCTAGTTAAAACGATCAGTTTCCACACTCTCCAAACTTCTATATGTGTGGATCTCCTTAGCAGGTTATATCTTTACCTCTGAAGTACTCCTGCGTTTCTTGTCTCATTTTCTCTTTTTTGCCCTCATTTTGTAACTGGGATTCTGTTGCTGACCACAGCACATGCCCCAAGTCCATGGCACAGCAGGGACTAGAACCCAGATCTCTGGGCTCTGGCCCATTTCTCTTTCCCACAGCCTATGCTGCCTCCCAGTGGACAGAGCATTTGCAGGGAGCAGAGATGTTAATCCTTGATTCTTTTCTGGAAAGGGTCTGATTGGTATTCCCTTGGCCTGTCATTGCTCTCAATTTGTCAAGTGGCATTGTCTTACCTCTCTGGCAAGACTGAATGACTCCCTTTACCACTCCCCCCAAAATTAGCTGCATTATTAATAAACACTTGAAAGCATCACTTAAAGGTCCTAAGCGCAGATTCTAAATTGACTTTCTACTGGGAGAATAATCACATTGGAGGGACTCAAGAGGTGATCAACACCAGCCCCCAACCTTCAGGGGGTGCCAAAGTCCACTTGAATCTTGTCCATCGTGATGTCCTACTCCAGTGCTCATTTTCCCCTTTAGTCTCTGTTTAACCTTGTGCAACTCTGGTGGCTATTTTGGTGGTCTGATAATTTGGAAAATAAGTGAAAGAGAGGAAGACAAATTTTATTTTATTTTACTTAAAAAAATTAAGCCCAAGTGAATAATCTTTATGCTCTATTCCTCAGTCATATTTAGATGCTACTCCTGAAGAATAGAAGAGCTGCCAAAATCAGTAGCGTTTTTAACCAAGCTCTGCTTCAGTAATCCTATCAGTTGCCTGAAGAATTCATTATACTGAAATAAACACATTAGGAACTCCTTGGTCTTTTACAGCTCTAATATTTATGAAGTACTGAGGCTCCCAGCCAGCCAACAAGGAAGCAGGTAATTCCCAGCAATCGGTTAAATAGACGTTGGTTGATTTGGATTGCAAAATATAGGTGCCCTGATTAGCCCCATATATGGACATACATTGTTCTTCAGTCATTTAAAAGCTACCTAATTATGAATATTGAAGTATAATGTTCTGGCTTTTAACATAAGGCACTTACCTTTTAATTGGCCATCAGCTTTGTTTTTAGCTTGGATGTGTCTCCACTGGGATTCAAATGAAGTGGGTAGATAATCAGCCAGTAAGCAGAGAAAAGGGTAAAATGATCATGGATAATTAAGTGGCAGTGGGGAAAGTTAAGGTTAGGCTAGAGGGAGAGAAACAAAAAAATGAAACTCACAGGAAACCAGCTTCCTTCACTCCCACCCTGCCAAGCACACCCCTTTAGAAAGCACCTTTTCGTTCCCCTGTCAGCTTTCAGGTGGGACATCTGTACATGCTGGAGCTGACATCTATCAGCTTGATCACAAACTTGACTCCTCCCTGCCCCTGAACTCTGAGCCAAGCAGAGGGCGGGGCGTTGGATACTCACCGCACAAACTTGGCAGGGAAAAAAAGACCGTAAGGGAAGGCTAATTGGAAGCTGCCCCAAGCTGCACTCGGTTGGAGCTATTTACAATAGCTTTCAAGCAGCCAACTACTAGATTATTCACTTAAGGGGCTGTGGGTGGGGGTTAGGTGGGGAGTGCTCAAGAGGAGGAAAATGACCTGAAGGACCAGTTGGTTTGGACATGGCGATGGATGCTTTCTTAAACTCTTGCAATATTAACTCCTGCAGGCTCTTAATGCTTGGTACACAGCCTTAAACACTCCCCTTTACGGCATGAGCAGGATACCTCTTCTGAGTCTGTGTCCTTTTATATTCTAGTGACAGCTATGGCTGTCTCCCCAGAAAATGAACTTAGATGCACACATTTTGTTTTTCCATGTAATTTCAGGAAGCTCAGGAACCCCTGAAAAACTGTCCGTGCATCTTCTAGTTTTGTCAGGTTAGAAAATCCTGCTTTAGATGCAGAAGTGGGGTCAGGAGGTTTTCCGGACTCTAGAGAAATGATAGTACAGGACATCTCAGTGAAAGTCTGATGAACTGTGGCTTCGGGGAGTGTTTTGTCCCCCATTTTTTCCCTCCTGCTCCACAGTGATTATGGTAAGTTTTGTTTATTTGTGATTTTGTAGTTTACGGGGAACTTTTTAAACATCCCATTTAGGTCTTAGCACAATCCTGTGAAGTAAGCTATATTGTTATCCCTATCACTCATTGCTTTTTCCATCAAAAGTTCTGGTTCTCTCAGAGCCTCCATCCCACCTAACTATGTGCTGGGTTGGTGGAGCAAGATGGCGTGGGGGATGGGAGGGAGGGGAATGGAGGTGGGGAGGAGCATCTCAGTGAGCACTCTCAGAGAAGTGAAGGTGGAACAGTTGACATGGTTCAGAGATGTAGGTGCCTTCTCTACGTCAACTTCTGGTGTAAAGAGAGGGCAGGAGAACTATTTTTTCTTGTTTCATGGTTGGATGTCGCCAAGTCTGATTTTACTGATGTTGACTCTGATAGTTGTTGCAGAGACCTGGCTGAAATTTACTTTTATTTCATTGATAAGGCAGACCCATGAAATAAATATTGTAAATATCTAGGCAAATTTTTATAGAAAAACATAAACAACTTTAGCAAAATATTTGTATTCAGGTGCTTCAAAAACACCCATTTATATTTAAAGATCCAAGATGCAGATCTACTTTATTATTTTATTAAAGCAAGTCTCATAAATCACCATATAGAGGCTATATTTTGTTAGTGTAATTCTAGCTAGTTGTAATTATGTATGCATGCAAACATAATAAAAGTTTCATGTCTTTAAACATAGTCCTTATCATTTTAGGCTGTTTTACCAATTCATATGCTTGCGTGTGTGTGTGCATGCATGTTTGTGTACATTTTTTTCTTCCATTCTTCACCTCCTTACCCCCTGACATGAAGTCAAGACATGACAAGGAACTTGTCCACAACTATATCCCACAGCCCAAAACCAGGCCTGATGCAGAGTAGACTGTTTAATGCATGATTGGATTTGTAACTATTGACTTCAGGTTTTGGGAGGAAAGCCAAAGAAATTTTTTCTTTTCCATTCAGCTTTTCCATTTTTTCAATTGTCCTCTTTCTCTTTCTCTGTCTTTATATTTTGCCTTCCTTTTCTTTTATATCCAGAGGGAGAGAATTAGGTTCCCAGACTGACTGCTAGGAATGTGGGAAAACATTGCAAAGGACTGTCTGAGAGAGCTGTTTGGGGGAGCCTTGGGGTGTAGACTGGTTTACTGCCGGTTCTCCTTAAGAGGCAGTTTTAGGTCAGTGGCTATGAGTCCTGGGCTGACTTAGTTGGCTGTTCCATAAGCCACAAAGGACTTTTGGATGGAAATAATCAGGAAATTTGGCATCCCTCTTGGTGCACATCCCATCTTTTTGGCCATAATTAAGAATCATTCACATCCAAGGTGTGTATTTGGCCAGTGGAGTTTCTTAACAACTCCACTGAGAAAAGGATGATGGACATGTCTAATCAGAAAAGGTTGTGTGCTTCTGGAATGCAAGAATTACATTGTCTGCGTATAGAATGTTTGAATAGACATTTGGGTAGATATTTTCTACCGTTTTATTTCTGTCTTCTTCAAGAATGAGACATTTGGATCAAAGAAAAAGGCCCCATCATTCATATCAAATCTGGTCTATAAAAGTAAGTAACTGTGATTCTTCCTCCCTGGAAGTGAGCCCTGGTTGCACAGACATATCAGGTCATGGGGTTGTTGATACACTTTTAGGGCCACTCATTCAGCTCTCAGTTGGGCTCTACAGTATGGGATAAACTTGCATTTAGGTGCGATCTAAGTTTACCCAGCCTCTTTTCTGCTGTGGCACTGGCTTTAATATTCGTAAATGCTGAATAGACTCTTCTTTAAAGTGTGGCCACAGGAGGCAAGACTGGGCTGGAAATCATCACTACATAGGAGAAGGCATCATATTGGGAGAAGTTGGTTTAAAACAGTGGGTTGTCAGGCATCTTGTTTTCTATTCCCAGTATTATCTCTGCTGAAGCCATTCCAGGAAAGCCATTGTGACACTCCTCTCTCTGTGCTGCACTGTGCGAAGCCTTTGGATGCTTCCAGTTTATCTGTATGAAATTTTAGACTCATGGAAATTTGCCTAGAGAGTCTTCTATGCTGAAAGACTGGGGGTACTCTTAGACTCCAAGGTCTTGATTGATCTTTTTGTCTAGTAGTGACTAGAGGAGTGAGGTTCTCATGGTTGTTTCTGAGGCTGCTTTCTTATGCCCTCAACCTATGACCTTGGACCAAGCTCTTCCTTGTTCAGGGTGAATTTAGGCACTTCATTTGCACATGCTCTTAACTCACCTCTCCAAATTCCTTCCAGTTCTCTACCCATCATATGCCATTTTCGTAAACTAAATACTTTATTCTATTCTTGTCCTGTGAGTCCTACCAGCCACGTTTAGAAACGTTTCCATGAAATACAAAGTGAGGCTTGACGGGCTGTTTTAGATCACAATCCACATCCGGCACATTGCTGAATGTGGTGCGTGCTCACACACATGCTGACACACGCTTGCCATACATACACACAGTTGCCATTTTTAAAATAACTCCCTCCTTCCTTCTCTCCTCTCTATACATAGCATGGCTATAATCTCTGGAGGTAGGACCTGCCCCATTACACACAAGATGATCATCACTGACGCAGTAGGTGCAGATGATCATCACTGACGCAGTAGGTGCAGATAGATAGAGACATTTAGCAGTGTGTTAATAAAGGGCCTAGTGAGGAATAGAAAAATGTCACCCCCAGGTAATTCAAATAGACTACCTGCGGTTTTCTGTAACCACGACTGTAGACAGCAATGGGGGAGAGAGGGCGCACCCATGTGCCCCCACATGTTAGCTCAGAGGAAAGGAGGAGATTTCTGTACTTCATTTTCTTCTTGTCTAGGAAATTTTAAAAGCTGCTTCTACATAGGCAAATTAAGAGCCTTGTCAGGTTTCAATTCCCTCAAAGCCGGAAGGGTGCACTAGGTCTCACCTTCATGCCAAAACAGCCATCTAAATGCCAAAGCCATTGACTTTCTGATGCTTTCTTTTGGGTGTATTTCTCTACCTCTTACTCACGTGTTGCATCTTCCCTCTTTGCCTTTGTCTGTCTGTGTCTCTGTATCTTTGTGGCTTGGCATTGGTGTCTGGATATTCCTCACCTCTCTGTGTTACTTGGTTCCTGCGGAGCCTGCCTTGTGCCTTTCATTACCACGTTAACAAACTCGAGTCGTGCCTAACGAGGACGCCTCATACGTTATGCTAATGATCAAGAGACATGTTAATGATATTTTAGAAGCCTAATTAGTGGAATATATAACTATATGCAATTTGGTAATGGACTGTGACAACAAGTTGTTAAAAGGGGGCTTGACAAATCCAGTTGCATGTGGCCTCAGACAAGCAGGAGCTGAGAATGGCTGAGTGGAAATCGGACAGGGAGACAGGGGGGAGGTGTGTAGTGGGGGTGTCGATGCTGTGTGTACAGTCATGTGGTGGTCAGTCTTTCTTGTGGGTCTTGTTGCTTTCCTAACATCCTTCCACTGTCCTAAAACCACAAGGCTCACTATATCGGAAGAATTATTTACTAATGATTCTTAAGCAACTGCTATTCTTGTCATTGATCATACACACATCTTTGTTAGAAATGTTATTTTGATTATGTTATTTTCCACTATATCCTTACTTGCAACTTGTAATAAGAGTGGCATATACAGAAGATAGAAGAAGATAGGTTTTTGTGGCCAAGAGAAATTTTATTTTGTTGTAAACAATTGAGACCATGTAAACTAGGAAATTATCTGTATCGTGTCTATCAACATTTTGATAGTGTTGGTTGGAGTAAAACAAGGAGTGGTGTGTATAAAATCATTCAGCTGTTTGAATGTCATTTTCTCTCAATGAAAGAATTGTTTAGAGGCGTATATTTCTTCAATTGGAATCTTCTTTCCTCTAGTACAGTGATTCCCAACTTGAGGGCCGTGGACCCTGGGGGAGCTATGAAGTTGTTGAAAAGGTTTGGTAAATCCATGTGCACACCAGCATTGTCTAGAAACAGAATAATGTCATACACGCACACATGGACAGATAGATATACTTACTAAAATTCTTTGAATGTATGAGATGCTATTGTGGTTAATAAAATGCACATTCATTTAAGAAAGCATTTTTCAGTTCCTATTGGCTTTTCGTGCATGTGTATCTTTCTTCCATCTGTAGAAGCTAAAAATATAACTACTCTCTTGCAGTTGTCCTTGAAATTTTTTGACATTAAAAAGGAGACTACAGTGTGTGCGCTCTGCTGCGGCGGCCCGGGGTTCGCCAGTTCGGATCCTGGGTGTGCACTGACACACCGCTTGTTAAGCCATGCTGTGGTGGCGTCCCATATAAAGTAGAGGAAGATGGGCACGGATGTTAGCCCGAGGCCAGTCTTCCTCAGGAAAAAAAAAAAAAAAGAGAGACTTGGATGTTAGCTCAGGGCTGGTCCTCCTCACAAAAAAAAAAAAAGACTACACATTCACAAAGGTTGGGAACCTCTGAACCCATTGTCATGAAAGCTGCTTAAAAAAATTTAAGCAAATAACTTTCACTTTTGGCAGCTATTTTAATTCTAGAAAATCTATTTGTGAAAATTTCCTTAAAGTGTTGTCTGTTTCTCCACTGAATATTATTATAAATTTGGGAATATATTTCCACAGTGTAGAAAATCCCCCTTAGTCGGAATTGAACGGTTTTCGTACGGAGTGTGTTACTCCACGGCCCACCACATAGAATCTTGTGCACTGCAGTGTACAGGTGGCACAAGCTTATGGGAGCTTCCGTTCCAGAAACAACTTCTCTTTTATTTCTTGTCCAGGATTAAAATGCCTAGGAGAGGTAGACTTGCAGTATCACACTTTCCCACCAGGGAAAGCTTTCAGAAACATGTTCAGTGTGAACATGTCTCAAGTTTGTAGCTTCTTGATGGATAAGGACAGTTATAGAGACAAAGAAAGTTACTATTGTGTGCACCAGTTCTATACTCTTGAAGTGTATTTTATCAGGTTATTAGCAATGAGTTATTTTTGTAGTTTTTTGTTGGCTATTCTTCCCAAGGCAATATGCCCTGTTACCATTGAGGAAGGTGGAAGGGTGTAGATCTTTTTGTTTGGTTTTTATTATTTATTGAGCACTGCCTCTGTGTCAGGCACAGTTCTAAGTGCTTTTCCTTTATTGACTGTTTCAAGCTTCTTCAAGTGATCTCCCTCTGGTTTGGTACTGGGACACGAGCTTGGGGACAGAATGGCCTCCCACAGTGGTACTCAGGTTAGTTCTTGAGGTTGTCTTCCTTTGCTTTGCTCTGAGTTACCTTAAAGGATTGATTTTAAAAGGAAAAAAGGAAAAATATATATCACTCCACTTGTTAAACTGTGCCCTCTTGACATTTAAGACATTTAGTGTTCTGAATTTAGACACTGCCCATAGTCATGCTTATGATAAATGCTTGCTAGTGAGGGAACTTGTCTTTTAAAGGGTAGCAGCAGTTGTCTTTTTAGAAATGTGCCAAGAAGACCTACCTGGAAGCCCTTTTTGAGTGCAGTAAGCAAACATGCTGTGTGGTTTTGGTGCTCTGAGACCCTTGTGTTCTTTTTCTCTTGTAGTCTTCTCTCCCTCCTTGATTCTCCTGCGTTGAGACTTAAGAGACATGGATTCCCGTTTTTTTTTTTTTTTCTGGTGAGGAAGTCTGGCCCTGAGCTAACATCTGTTGCCAATCTTCCTCTTTTTGCTGAGGAAGATTGGCCCTGAGCTAACACCTGTGCCCATCTTCCTCTATTTTGTACACGGGACACTGCCACAGCATAGCTTGATGAGTGGTGTGTCGGGATTCGAACCTGCGAACCCCAGGCCACTGAAGTGGAGTATGTGAACTTAACCATTACGCCACCGGGCCGGCCCCTGGATTTCTGTTTTTAAGACCCTGATTCAGTAACTAGGTAAGGTTGTGCTACTGTAGCCTTTAGCATTCCACTTCTTCAATATCCTCACATTTAAGATGAGCATCATACTGTGCTTCTTCCTTCTGTATTTCCCCTGCATTTTTTATTGATAAAGCACTGCAGGAAGATTAGGTATGAACTCAGGATTCTGTTATTACATCTGATATTTGGTTCCAGTTGAAAATGAGAACTAATTTTTGGGAGGGAGACAGAAAGGGAAAAAGTTTATAAGTGAACCGGTGGAAAAAGCACATTCATTATCACTGTCTTTCTCACTGAGTCGTTTGAAGCTGGGAAAATTAGCAGCCGCTTTGAAGCTCGGAAGATCTTTCATCTTTGTGTGTGTGAGTGTGTGTGTGTAGATTCTTTTTCTTGCCACTTATTTGGTTTTTCTGCTAATAATGAAATTATAATGAGATCCCTGATGGGATTAAAAAAAAAAAGGAAAAAACACCTCACGTGAATTATCCCATTCCCCCCTCACCCTCCTTCTGCTTTTCTGTAAAATCTATTCTGCATAATAGGTCTTTGTCTCTGGATTGAGACAGAATTGAAGGAGGCCAGGCGTCGGAAGTGCCCCCATTGTTCTTTTTGGGGAATAGGATGCAAAGTTCTGTTAGGCAGGGCATGCTCTCTTTACCTTCACCTCCCAGTCCTGTTCCTTCCTGGACCCTGTCACCCCCATCTGGCCCCCCCGTACTCCCCCCACCACACACACAACTTTGGGTTGGGAGGGGGCGAAGGTGAGTATTTGATGTCTTTGCAGGCTCAAATAAATGTTGAGGTGCATATACTCCTTTCTCCCCTCTTAACTTGCAGCGTCCGTGACTTGCTCTGGTGTAGAGGGACCGAACATCTGACCTGATTGCAGAAGTAGGGTGTTTTGAAAGCTTGGGAAGATCTTTCTCAGGACAGTAATATTTCTAGTAGTGGGTTTCCCTCCCTGTGACCTGTGATTGGTGTCCTACTGTCCTCTATCAATAGGGCTTTTGCAAATGCCACTGATTAAAGAGGGCTCACTGCCCTGGCTGTGAGTTCCTCGTCTCTGCCTGGGTTTCTACACGTGGGTCGAGCAGATGGAGCCCTTTGTAGAATGCGTCAATATATAGACTATTCAAGATAGACACACACTTTTCTCATTTCAGAATTTCTCTCTGTAGAAAAGCAGTGCTGTGGTGTATTCCAGTTTAAGCCTTGGCAATTCTCAATTTCAAAAAATTCTTCCATAATCCAATGTCAATCTTTTCTGCTTCAGTATTTTGTCTTAAGTCAGAGATAGCCAACTGCTATTTGCTGGTCTTAATACTCTAGAAAAATGAGGTGTAGAGAATGGGTGAGATGAGTGTGCCTTGTCTCTGTATGTGGCTTAGTCAAAGGCTATTTCCTAACTATTCCATGTTTAGGTTTTTCTGATCAACGCTAATGACCAGCTTCAGGGCCTCGCTCCCACTCATGTCTATAGGTTCCCCCTCTCTTTCTTCCTTCTCACCATTAAACAGGTATAATAAAGCTGGGGAATCTTTACAGTTGGTGATTTTATATCATAGATCAAAGATCAAAGCAGAGGAATACACAGCAACCGTAAAATTAACTGCTTTTTCAATTTTACAATGCTTTCAGTGATAGAGAATCTTATAAATTTAATATTAATTAAACACTTAGCTTTTAACCTCCTCCTGCATCTACTTTTGGCTGGTGGCTGGAAAAAATTAATTGGGCATCTTAAATCTTGTGTTACTAACGCCTTGACAGGAGGGGTTTCAAAAGCACTTATAACTTCAGCAAAATGCACTTGGAGCATTTGTCCTTCCACTCACCTAATTGAAAGTGCCTTTTTTTCCCTTAAGGAAAAATGAACCATTTGCTAATTTTTTTCAAAGGAAGTATAACTTATAGTCCCTTTCCATAGTCTGAGCTTTAACTCAGTCTCCTGGCACATTTAACGTTTTACGGAATGGAAGCCGTGGACAGTTGCTTGGCCTGATCATTGTGTCACCTGCAGCTTTTGTGTGTTCAATTCAGCAAGAGTCGTCTCCAGCTTCAGCGAGCATGGTGGGAGACAGGGCTCACCTTGGCAATGGGGAGCCCACGTGGTGGAATCAGGCAGTGGCTCTGGAGGATGGACCCTCAGCATCATGAACAGGAGAGTCAGAACAGCAGACAAAGAAAATAATACTCCCCTTGAAGGAAGTCCCAAGAGATGGAAAGCCACTGTGATGGGCGAGATGTTTTGGGGAAGCTCGACTGGGTTGTTCACATTTTCTGAGCTACAGAAGGGACCGACCATGGCCTTTGGTTGGGCGATAGGCCTCAGTCTCCCTTTAATAGCCAGACAGACATCTGAATCTGTGCTTCAGAAATGGCTCAGTAGAAATAATAATATCAATACGTTGCATCTCTGTAGTACGTTTTCTCCAAAGATCTTGGAGCACTTTCATCCATGCAATCTCATTTTTCCTCACATATGACTGTGATGGACTTAGAGGTGGGCAAGATCAGGCCACTGAGTTTACCCAAGCTGGTTTCCTGCTGTGACTGTACATTTGAAACTGGCAGCTGCGCATTACGGTAAATAGAGCATGGGCCCCCAGAAGGCATCTTTCTGTGCCTGTTTTAGATTCAGGTGACTGAGAGAAGTAGTACATTGATTGCTTTTTGGGGACACCTGTTCTTAGCACACTGCTCAGTGGAACCCCCCAGGGTTATCACGTACCTCACTCTGAGAAAACTCGTAAGAAACTAAGTTGGGGGGAAGAAATTGAAAAAGTCATCATTCACTTTACAAAAATGTTTTCAAAAGTCTGCTCTAAAAGAGTTTACTACAGTTTTGCTTTAAATCGCTAAGTCTTCCAGTCCTGTGGTCTTCTAAGGAGACTATCAATCAGTTAACACCTGATACTCCTGGAACATATATTTTGGATGAGGTAAGGGATATAGACATGCAACACAGCAGTCTCTTATCTTCTGTACTTCGCTGCAATGGACCTCACTCTTCAAGTCCCCAGCAGTCACCTTGATAATCCCTGATGGCAGTAAGGAGCGTTTCATCCAACTGTGAAATAATAAGTTAGCTGTAGAGTCACCACTAGACCTGGGAATCCTAGCTTTATGCACCTGGCTGGTCTGCCCTCCCTATGAAGCCATCACTGTTCCTTCTCATTGCTGCTGGGCTTTCTGAACCTTTTAAGAACTGAATTGTTGGGATGTGGAATTTGGTAGCTGATAAATTAAGGATATTGGTAAATTTAACGACTCTATTAGAAGATGGCATTTCTAGAATCAGTAGCAACATTGGCTTGTGTGTTTGTGTGTGTATTGGCAGGGAACCTTTATATATGTATCTCTCTATTTCTCTGTCTATCTGGATATATATGATATGTGGGGTGCTATAAAATTTTTAGTGCCTTAGTTTGGGTTGACCGCCTTATTACTCACGAGTGAGCTATACAGGTCTTCCTTAACAAGTGGCAATAAAGGCTTTACAGCACCCCTTACACCATCACGTATTTTTGTTTAGGCCACATATTGTCTTTTTCTTTTTAAGTCTCCCTTTGCTCATGTCCCTCTCAAGTACCTTTGTTGCCATGGCAACAGTTCTATCGTTGCTTAGGGTGGAGTGGAATGACATCGTCATGCAAGATTCTCGAAGTCGGTGCCTGTTTGGGCTGACCTCAAAGACTCAGCTGGGGCCAGGGCTGGGGCCCTTACCCCTGTGATCTGTGGCACGTTTTTCTCTTTTATGTCTGAAGCTCTGTTTATTAGACTGCTGTGGCTGTCCCTACATTAATCGTTCTCCATGTCTCCGTGGACCTGTCCTCTAAGGAATGTGAAGAAGCTGACATTCATGACCTAAAAATTGAAAAAAAAAAAAAAGTTATTTTGAGTTACGTATGGAGCTGTGTCAGTGGTTGGCTACATGGTAAATACTGTGGCCAGACAGAAGGGTGAGGAAATCCCTCTACATAGCAAAGCCCTCTTTGGAATTCCCTCATTGGCACAGTTTCTATAGGTTACCATACGTATTTTTAGGTTCTCTCTATGTGTCTCTAAGGTTTCCCCTTCTAGCAGACTCTCCCTCTCCTTGCCTCGTGGACTGTGAGTGTTGGAAAAGAGTCATAGAATTGAGTCTAACCCACTCATTACATTTATAGGGAAACTGAGGTACCAAAGGTCATGTGGTTTGCTGAGGTCACACAGCCTTTAGTGATGCAGATGGGATGAAAACCCACGTCTCCTGGTCCCCAATTGGACCTCAACTTTGCCACAATTAGTTGATTCTTTAAAACAGAAATTATTGAGAAGGTTTTATTGTCAGGCTAATTTCCTATCAAGCCACCTTGGCATTTCTGTAAAATGTGGGTGTAGCCATAGTGATGAGATCATTTGGCAAAAGTCAACAGGTGGTGAGGCTGTACCCTCTAAATTTCTTAATTCTTTTTCCAACGAGAAGGTTGGCTTGCCAACTCCTTGATAAAAGGTAGGAGTTCCGGTAATCTGTTATCTCCACCACATTTGGGATGCTTGTATCTATGACTACATATATTTATATATTTTATATGGGCAATATTTTGACTGTTTCTCTTTTGAAAGACAGTGTGAATGAGTATGCCAAAAATCACAGATGATATGAGAAATGCTATCAATAAAAGCACTTTTTCAGTAAGGTGAATAAAACAACCCTAAAACAATGTAATATTTTTCCTAATGTCATTTTACAAAGTCATTAGAAAAGCTAGTGCTTGTGATCAATGTGGGGGATGGTTGTGGAATGCTACATGTCTGACATTAGTGATTTTTATTAGGGAAAAGAATTCAGATCTGAGAGTCTTTTGGCATGGGCATAGAAAGAAAGATTGTATAATCCATTCTTGGATGACATGAAAAAGAATCCTGAATATATTTTTCTTTTCTGAATTTCTCAAGTCTGAGTGAGGTATTTTATATGCCTGGTAATGTGGCGTCTTAGGAGACAGGTCGTGTTCTGTTTTAGATCTTCACTTGGGCTTTCCGACTCTAGGTGAGGTATTGTGTTCATGTATTTCACGATCATCTATGCTGTTTTCATATATAGTCTGCCTGTAGCAATTAACAATTTGCCGTTAATCCATCTACCAACCGGGAAGCACTGTAATATTCCATTTGATATCATTTTCCTTTTTCCCAAATACTATGGAGAAGAGAAAGCTAACAGCCCTGGGCTCCTTCCAAGTAGGTGAAATGAAATCATCTGTGTAAAGTACATTCAGTGCCCTTGAAGAATGATTATTCTGACTTTACAGATGAGGAAACTGAGCCCTAGAGAGATTAAATAAATTGCCCACTCTCCTATGTCTAGTAAGTGACAAAACTCAGGTTTCTCTGATTTCAAAGCCCACATTCTTTCCTCTGAATCTCATTGCCCCCACTAGGTACTAGGTAATTACTGTCTTGTGCGATCTTTGGATCTTTGCTTTTATAATGTGCTTAATTCCCTCCTCCACAACTCAGAGTAAAGTAAGAATGGCAGGCATTTGGCATCATCACACAAAAACTTGAGAGTCGGCAAGTCTCACCTTACCGTGGATGTACCTTTGTCTGCTCCAGCAGCTTTCCAGGTAGTATGATGTAACCTCCAGAGTGGATTATGAAATAGCAGCACATGGGCTGCAGAAGGGAGACAGATCTAGGGACCTGGCAGAAATTGGGGGGTTGGGAGGGGTGAGAGAGAAAGGAGCAATATATTAACCTTACTAACACACAGAGTTGCTTCTTTTTCTTGTAAGTTAATGTACATAACTGTTGTCTCACTTATTATTGTTATGATTGTTATTTTTTTAAGACACCTTTTAAAAGCCTCCATCTGGCTTAGGTGCTAGATGAAAGTTCTCGTAAAAATAAAACAAGTAGTTTCATAAACACGGTGGGAGAGACGATTTTCTTTTCTACAATGTTCAAAGTGCTTTTTGAACAAACTTAAATGTCTTTGGATGTAAGCAACACAGAGAAGCCAGAAAACATAGCTTTCAGATTCAAGTAATAAAATCATGAGAGCTGGAGGAGGGGGACAAAAAATTAAGTAAAAGAGGAAAGTAAAAGCTATCACTCTGCGTTGACCCTTTTACTGAGATAAGGTGTAAAACATAAATAATCCACCTAGGGAGTGACAAGTCCACTTCCTTAATTCATTATTTATTTTACTTATTGGAGAAGCTGCTTAGCCCCTGGGCATATTTACAAGTGTGATAGAAAAGAGACAGTCCCTGCCGTTACTGTTTACAATCCACGATAGATAATATATAAACAAGACGTATTGTTTTTTGTAGACAGACACTTGCATCAGATATACATTAAACAAACAAGAGGAAAGCAATTAATATGCATATGAAATCACTAAGATAAATCAGCTTTTGTAGCAAATGAAGGACGATAATACAAATCCAGGAGTTGGAAAGAGATTTGATCCACGTTTGACTATTTTCATATTTAAAAGACATTATTTTGGAAGCTGGTGTGGCTGCAGCAGAGTTAGGAAGCCGGTGAGAAGTGTTGTGACTTGCTTGTTCCACAAGCCGAGCCTGGGCAACACTCAATACACACACCCCTCACCTTCATGGGCCATCAGCCGGAGAGAGGCAAATTAGAGTGGTGACGGAGCCACAAATCACAGGCTGTTGTTAGATTCAGTCTGACCCTTAGCATCATTTTATCTGAGTCCTCTTGGATTTAATGTGGTTCCCTTCCCACACACCATCTCTGGACAAATACTAATATTGTTATTGTTATCATCATGATTACTTGGGGCTGACCTAACACCTTTCTGCCCTGAAACCACAGGACCTTGCGATGGCTGCGGCATGAATAGCCCTCACAGCATCTCATTGACGTGGCTGCACTGGGGTTGGAGTTACAAGAACAGAAGTATCATTTAGTGCCCCCACTGCCCTTGCCCCCTTCATCTTCATTATGTTTTTTTTTTTTTTTCTTTCCTATGGTGCTACCCATTCTCCCACGGAATTAAAATCTCAGATATTCTGATTTCAAAGCGGGGTGGGGAAGAAGTCAGGCTCTGAGTTCAGAGAAGTGAGACCTGGTGCACCTGTCCTCAAGTTCACAGGACAGCTTTTCTGCTGGACATGGGAGTGAGAGAGAAGCCAAAATCTGTGACCTTGAGTGTGTAGCTTTTCATAATCCATGAATAATTTCAGGAATTATGGGTGTCCTATTAGTGTAGGATAGGCAGAATGCCTACCGTGGATTCGACATTGCTCAAACCCTGTGTTTGGGTTTTTTCTCAATCTGTTGCTTTATGTCAACCACCCCAACACACTTAGAGCTAGGCCTTTCTAATGGCTAATAGACTAGGAAGAGTAAATGGTGTGGACACATTGCACAGGCGTGATGTTTACGGTCTAGAGGATATGTAACCATGAACTCATTGGTGCCCTCCACAAGCTTGATGGTGATGAAAGGATAAAAATGGAGACACAAAAGCATGTTATTAGGGTGACTCTGGGAATAACCTAAAAAAGTGGGAAATTGATTTTATGCTGCTTGAACCCTAAACCTGCTCATGTAGAGTTAAGAACTGGAAGAAACCTTAGAAATCCCAAATGGTTGTTTTACAGAGAAGAAAACCCAGAGTGGATATTAATTCACTGGAGTTCATACAGTTAGTGGCATAGCTGGGACTCAGAACAAGTTTTGCTGATACCAAGTCCACTATACTACACTATCAGTGTAGAATGTCCTCAAATGAATGGTGTTGACTAACTTATTTTTGTTTTTCAGGGCCACCTTCTCTCTCTCTCTTCTTACATTAATAATCACATCATTTTCTATTACTAGTATTTTCATTGTCAGACATATTTTGCTATTATTCAAGGGTCTCAGTATGGGTTGTTTCTTAGATCTGGTAGAATTTGAATGGAGTGCATCATCATGTAGGAGCTAAGAGCATGGACTCTGGACTCTGACTACCAGGGTTTGAATCCCAGCTCTGTCATGTATATGCTAGGTGACTTGGGTATATTATTTAACCTCTCTTTGCTTCAGTATCCTACTCTATATAATAGGAAGAATAACAGTGGTTTCTACTTCATCTCTCCCTAATAGTTAATATACATAAAGCAATTGAAACAGTGTCTAGCCCATGTTAAGCATCATAGCATGCTTTTGTTGTTGCTATTTATTCCTTCATCCTCCAGCAGTGGCCTCAAGCGACTAAATGTTATATAATTTAATCTCCCACTTAATTGAGGAAAGAATCCCCTTGTAACAGTCCTTGATAATGGTTATCCAGCTCTCTGTAGCACCGCCACCTGGCAAGCCAGCTCACCACCACCTGTAATGCTCATCCTTAGTGCCAGCTTTTTCTTCTGGGCCTGTACAGAATGGGTCTATTCCTTCTGGTTTAGAGGTAGCTTGTCACTGAGTATTCCTCCTCCTGGTTTCTTAGAGCCTATAATTTTGGGTTGCTGGGAGACTTGACCAGAGGCTCCTTCAAGGATGTCGTGGCCATGTGTCTCCTGAGGCCTGAGGTCAGTGCCATTGACCCTCCACAGGACCCGGCCTGGGTCTGCAGCTGCTGGGGCTCACCTTGGACTACAGTTGGTTATGCTCAAGCGCTGGTCTGGGTGACAGCTATGGAAAACAAAATTTACCATTTCCCTCTTCCTTACCACCTTACATGTAATGTTATTCCATGAAAGCTTTAAAAAGAGAGTGCTTTTTGAACTTATTGTTGAAACTGTCTGGACTAGGCTGCCCTGGCAGAGCTTAATATCTGTTTGTTCTTCCCCTCCTCCCACAATGCTAATTGGGTTCCGTTTCTGGAATACGAATTGCCCAAATTTGTTGTAGTGTCTGGTGGACGACTGTAAGCTCATAAGGAAGTGTCAGCTTCCTATGAATGTACCACCATCCTGCGGGCACGAACTTCCTTTTCATGTAGCACAGTAGTGGGAGGTTAAGACTCCCTTGGACATTGTTTAGGGTCTTTGTTTCAGGGGGATGTATTTTTGGGGAGAACTGATACCTCTTGTTTCCTAATCTGTCAGAACTTGGAAAGGCCCAGACATTTGGGGCTGAGCCTGCTGCTGCTGGTATCTTGGAGAGTGCCATGTTCCATGTACATTGTTGAACATGGTTCCATGTGGGTCTGCCCACTGGCCCCACAGCCTCCTCAAAGCCTCACAGGTGACAAGAGGCCATGTTGTCTGTCTTTAGAGCTGGCAGCTGTGGGCAGGAGTTAACTCTTAGGCTGCGAATACACTGAGCCTTCTTTCTTTGGCCTTGTAGGAAGCAAGAGATGCAGTGGAGACAAGGTTGAAGTGTGTGTGTGTGCGTGTGTGTGTGTGTGTGTGTGTGTGCGCTCACACGCGCGTGTGGTGGTAGGGGATATAGTGAGGGTGGGGGGCGGGGAGGAAAGAGGAACAACTGTAAAAAATGTTAATTTATTAATCACTGAATATATAGCAGTTCATCTGAAATGCTGTTGCTATGCCAACACCCTGGGAGTTTATTTTCTTAATCCAAGAGAGGAGCTCTCAGTCCCCTGCTCCCCTGCTGTGTCATTTGAATTTGCTGCTGCCACCGCTGCCACCATGGTATCTGTTTTAAAAAGTGGGGGGAAGGGGGGTGGTGGGGGGAGGGAGGGGAACTAGGCTGAACCACCAAAGCAGTCATATGCAAAGCAGTAAGAGGCCTTTCTCAGTACGACTTAGTAAAAATGACACAAATTAATATACTCTACTTAAACCAGACCAAGATTAATGGTTCTCTTTCAGTGCAGCTTAGCCCAACTGTCACTCGACAGGCGTTTGTCGGACAAAATCAACACTAATCAACATTTATTCGTCTCTTGCCCTTGGGTCTGAGGAGCGCGAGCAGGCTGCACCATTCTCCCGCTCGTCTCGCCACGCTTTTCACCCTCCATCCAGCTTCGCCATATATCACCCTTCCTCCTGGTGCCTCTCCTCGGACGGATCCACATACTCAGCTATCAGGGTACATTAGAGGCATGATAGATTTTCTGTTTTAATTTACATCTATTATATTACAACATAACAGATTTTGATTCAGTAGAGACCAACATCTCCTATAGGCAGACTCCTTGGGAGGATATCTGCATTAACTTATTAAGCTTCGTTAGGATGCAGCTTCAGATAGACTCCCTTGCTCGTTCTCTCCTGCTCTCTCTCTCTCTCCACCCCTGACTCTGGCATGCTCAGTGAAGATGTCTGGGTGCACCTTATTCACAAACACAGCTCATTCTCTTTAGACTTGGCTTCCTGTGCTGGGTCACATGAGGCTGGCCGGGTTCCTCCCTTACTTTCTGATTGGACTTTGATCAGCCAACAGTGGGAGTCGTGGGCTCCCCTTCCCTGCCTGGGTAAATGGGCCTTGACAAATCTGGTGGCCTAGAGTCAGTGGGCACCCCCTCCCAGGCTTTAGTCCTAGCCCCCAGCATCTTTTTTTGCTTTTCTTTCCCTTTTGGCCTTAGTTACAGTTAGATTTTATTTTTATTGAAACAGTTCTACAGAGACAGAAGGAGAAAACAAAATTGGTTAGGCTCACCAAGAAGGAAGTTGAAATGAGGATGGAAAGAGTGAGTCTGAACAAGACTGTTTTCCTTTCTCCATGACCATCTTGAAAGCATCTTATTCCAGCTTGGAAGAAGGGGGCTGGGTCCAGCTTGTTTCTAGCATGTGTGATATGTGTGTGTATAGTTCCCTTGTCAAGTCCCTTTCCACCTCGTTTATAAAATTGGCTTTTTATTTTTATCCTTTTCCCTCCCTTTCTTTCACCAGAGATGTAGTGTTAAGTACATCTTGTATTTGGTGGCATAGTATTTCCCCTTGATTTTTTTGGTGGGACTGGAGTGTTTATGCTGTTGACAAAGGCCACATTAAGCTTGGATATCTAGTCACCTGTTTGCTGGCTGCAAAGAAGAGCCTGACAAGGGGACAGAAATCCTCCCCTCTGCTCAGATCCTTTCACCCTGTATTACTTTACGCGTGGACACCATGGCTTTGTCAAATGCCCAGGGAGACTGTGTCTTTCTTCTCAAATTGGCTGTAACACTAGATCCCTGGCCACTTAGAAGGCCTGAGTTTTTTATTTTTTCCGCCAAGCTGTCCCTTCTAACCTGTAGTCGGGTTCCTTTTATGGGCAGAATGCAGAGGAGCCGTGGGCTGAGTTGGGGACGTGTGGTTTGTGTGTGTTTGCATGTGGCTGCTGAAGTGTAGGATGTGTGAGGAGGATAGCTTAGGACTTCCATTGTGGTTTCTTATTACGCAGCAATAAAGTAAATGACGCTTAATATAACTTTGCACTTATAGAACTGTAGCTCAATTTAAGAAACAAAACTCCGCCAACAGGAGTGCTCAGTGTCTTGAGCTTGGGAAACTGACCTCGTTAATGTTAATGAGGGGAGAAATTCTCCAGCTGGGGCTGAGGAGACAGTGAAATACCAACGAGGTTATCACTTTGGATGATCTCACTGAATTCAGAGTAGAATCGAATGATGTTTGGAGAATTTTCTAAAATCCTGTGGAGAGATTTAGAAGAGAATATATCTGCCCTTGAGGGTATTAAGAGACTGCTTCCCCTGGTGGGCAGAGCAGAGTTCTATCTGGTCTGTCCTAAAGGGGCTATTAGAAAAGTGAACATATTAAAAAGTTGGGCTGAAAGAAAACTGAAAGAAAAACTGAATTAACGTGATTCTTGTGTGGGTCTCGCCTGAAAACAATGGAGCTGGTCTAATAGTGACTGAGACAGTTGACTAGAAGCCATGGGTTTCTGAGTTCAAATGCCTGCTGGGACACTAGCTTCCAGTGGGATCTGGGGCATCTGTTTCTTTATCACCCAAAGGCAGGAGGTGGGCCGAGGGCGTCCTGTTTTACAGTAGGCAGCTATTTGATTTGAACAATAAGTTGATGACTTTGGCCCTGCTGTTGAGGAGCTGACAGATTGTGACCAATGATGTTAGGATGACTGTGGGACAATTTTGCCCTCACTTAGGAGAGGCTTGCCAAGTTCCACTGGCATTGGTTGGGGATCACAGGAGGAAACATCACCATTTAAGGTACCTGGCCCTCTTACATTAGCCTAGTCCACTCCACAGCTGATCCTAGGAAAAAGATCATTCCACCAATGAATTTTTTGAACGTATGGGGCAGTACAGCACAGGCTTTCTTCTCCAAAAGCTCGAGCTTGCTGACTCAGGCTCTTTTCTCATCTTTCTGGCATGTCACTGGACTCAGTAGAAGATTTGTGCAACCATAAGGTACAAATTCGAGTGTTACCAAAGGGACACTTTCTGATTAAATGGGACCATCTTGCTGTAGGGGCCATCTGGCTATCAGTGGAATGTTGAGGGGGTCTATTAATACTTATAAGTTCCCTTGAAATTCAGCCTTATTCTCTGAAAGCTGTAAGACAACAGTTCAGGGCACTTGTGCTGCTGCTATGGCTGTGTGTGTATGCGATGGGAAATGCTGGTTGCCAAGCAGCAGAGAATGGACATAATCGTGCTGCCTAGCAACAGCGGCAGCGTGGTCACTTGCGCAGATTTCTGCGCCTCTTCCTGTTTGGTCTGCTGGAAAATACAGATGGCTTCCATAGGTCGCTCTCTGCCCTAGCCACAACAAGACGTAGGAAAACCTAGTGTACCAGGGTGGAGAAATACACAAGTGAGTGCTTTCAAATGATTACTTTCCAAATTCTCTAGGGCTGAGTGCTGATTTTTGCATGGCATTCCTCAGTTTCCCCTTTGAAGTTATTGTGCACAGCTGGACCAGTAGGTTGACTGTTAAGCCAGAAGAGGCATCCTAGAAGAGTGCCAGCCTTCTCTGGGTGCTGCCTCTACTGAGCCTGCTGAGCCTTTACTCTGAATGTGTGAAGATAATATGAAACAGTCAGTTTTCTGATAAAGACACACAGACACGCACACACACACAGGGTGAAAAAGACAAGAGGAGCAGAGCATGACTACCTATTGTTCTTTGGGGACTGAGGAACAAAGCAGTTGAGAGAGAAAGGCAGGCGATCCCTGCTGGCTTGCCCTTTCTCCCAACTCTGACCGGCTCCTCTCACACGTGACACTCCTCAATGAGGTCACCTGCTCACTACGGTTTCTAAAGATGCTTGCTTGGCACAGGCCGCCGAGGTCAGAGGGCTGGCCTTTACTCTTCTTAGTGGTTGTGTGTGTGGAGCACTGGGAGTGTTTGGAGGTGAATGCTTAAGGAATATATTATCTGGCAGCGAGAAAAAGGGAGTGAGTGCGTGCTCACTCTCCCCTACCCTCTTGGGTGAGTAAGTACTGCCTGCCTGTTTCCTGTCTGTAGGAGTTGAATTGGCCAGGCCAAAATACAGGCCTGGCGTCAGAAGGCCCTAGTTCAATCCTCATTTCGACTACCTGCCAGCAGTGTGGCTTTCTGCAAGCCACTTGTCCCACCCAAACCTTTGTGTACTTGTCTGCAAGGGATGGCAATATCTGCCTCACACAGTGGCTTGAAGGTTCAAAAAGGCACAAGTTTGTTGGCGTGTGTGGCATGCAGCAAGTGTAAGTAATTGTTGCTCTTAACCTCCTCCCAGTGGTTTTAAAGAGCAGGAAGTCAGGAGGGGAAGAGAAGCATTGCAGGCAGCCTGTTTAGTACACACTTAAACATCTTGGATTTTGTCTTCAGTCTTAGCCTTTGAAATGAAGAGCCATTATTTCCCTCCATTTAGGTTAGAGAAGACGAGACTGTCCTCCTTTTGATGCTTGACTTGGTTCATAGGGAGCCTGAAAGTTATTAATTTATTTTTAGTGGTTTCTTGGATAATCCTTACAGAATCAGTTAGGATGGTTTGCTCCCATTTCAGATGATGAGACAGTAATACAGAACAATGAGATTGTTCGTTTGGGATCCTAGAGACCACTGGTTCCAAGATGGGGTCAAAATCCTAGGGCCTGTTGGGGTAAATGAAGCCCCTGCCAAAGCCAGAGGGGATGGAGTAGCGTAGGAAGTCGCTGTGGAGTCAGAAGCTTCTAGGAGCTGGTGAGACTTGAACTTTAGACTTCAAAATTGCCAGATTAGTGAGTATCCTCTGAACAGATTGCAGCCTGTCTTCTGGAAGCCTAGATGAGGTAGGTGGGTCAGCAGGGTTGAAATAAGGCCTTGTGTCTTCTCTGTTCTGTTTGTACATCTATTAGTAGGTCTGTTCGTCTGCATAGGGGCAAAAGGATTCCATTGGGGAAGGCTCCAGTTTTCCTACCTTGCCTCTCTCGTTGAAGTCCTGCTAAGCGCTCTCATTCTTCAGTTTCCCCAGCAACGATGATGATAATGTTGACCTATTTCTCAGAGAAGGTAGGTCTGAGCTTGGGAGTTATCAGCTTTGACTATTCTAAAGTGCTCCACTCAGCGGATTGCTCTTCGCCCAACGTAGCTACTTGGAAACAATGTGATGACACTAGCGTGAAGGACCAGTATGTACTTATTTTCACTAGAACTCGTGTCTTGAAGCAAACGCAGTTGCAATCTTCTGGACAAAAAATGGTTAACAGATTAACTTCTCTGTCAAAGGAGGGACTTGGTCTCTCAGAACCCGTCTGGCTGTCAAAGTTATTACCTCTCCAAGACACCAACATCCTCGGCCATTTCTTGTTCTCTGTGCAGGGAGAGACCATCCCCTCAAAGCAGCCCTTCCAGTCCTTTGAGCAGAAAGTTTTAAGCAGTGTAGTTCTAAAATCCCACACCACCTGTTCTTTCAGTCGTGTCCTCTCTGAGCTGCCTCTGGCTGTCGCATTCCATGGCCGTGTGCCACTGCTGACTTGTGATACTCAGCGTTTTTCTTGGGGGTTGGGGGCAGAGAGGGAGGAGAAAGAAGATATAAGAGGGGAGGAGAGGAGAGATGTGGGTGGGGTCCATTCACTTATCTCTTTATTATTAAAGGGGTCCAGGGGCTCCAACTATAGCACCCAGGAAACTAGCTCAGGCCAGGAGGACACCCAGTGACCTAATTGAGACCAGTATAGGAATTAGGCCTTTTGCCTACCAGACATGCTTCCTCAGCTGCCCTCCCACTTGGCTCTGTCTGGAAATGACCTGCCTTCTTGTGCCCTAGTTTCACGTGGTTCTCTCTATGAGACTCTTGGCAGAAGCCTTGGTTGCCACCAAAGGCAGCTTGTGGTGCAGCCTCAGCCCCAGCCCGGCTCAGTGGTATTCCCTCAGGTTTTCTCTGGGTAGGCACATAATGAAGAAGAAACAAGGCCTGAGGAACAGCTTCAAGGCTATGTGTCTTCCCCAGTGCTCTGTCTTCCTGTGGATTTCAAGAATTCCAGCTCTTATTCTAAGTCAGAGAACATTGGGAGGACGGAGATTTTATTGTCTGCTGTCCTCCTCCAAATGGCGTGCGCTTGTGGATTTGCATCCTTTCCATGACAAATATCACATATTGTGTTTGTTTTTGCATGATTACAGTGAGTTTTGGTATTCAGCTAACACCCTTCCTTTAAAGAAGTTAGAATACTTGATAAATTTTAAGCCTTTGATCCTCACAAATATTCCTGGAAAATTGAGGTCCAGTGAGATAAGGTACTTGGATAGTTATATAACATGCATACTGCTTTTTTGGTTGTTCCTTTTCTCTCTCTCCCTCTCTCTCTCCTTTTCTCCCTTCCTCTTCCTCTCCCTCTTCCTCTCTCTCCCTCCCTCTCTATTATTTTGTTAGAAAATTATTTAAATGTAGAGGTTAGCAATATTCTTTCACATGATAAGCCCCATCTCTAGTACTGTTTATTTCTATCATGTCTATTTTTCAGAGGAACTTATGTGCATTTCCACATTTCCATCACCATCTCTCTGAGAGAGTATGCATGAGAAGCTAGTAATAACCTCACTTGAGAACTGAGGGAACTGAGTGCAGGCTTATTCTATCTTGTGGAAACTGAGTCCCAGCGAATGGAAGTATCTTGCCAAGGGGATGTGACTATGAATAAGAAATGGAACTAAAAATAGGCCCCAGGTATTTCACCTGGCTCTCAGCTACATTACTTCAAAGTTTGGTCTCAGACTAGGACATTTAGGGCGTCACTCCATTTTCTTATGGAGAACCACCCAAGTATGTCTCAGTGGTTGATTAAGAGAGAAAGTCTTTCAGGAGTGACTTGAAACTTTTTGGGGCTGTTGCTGTGGTCCTGAGGCCTAAGGATTGGCATTACAACCTTGTCTTGTAAAGTCCTAGTAAATAGGAAGTGTTCAGTATACATTTATTGATTTGATTAGGTATTTTTATCATGGCGAACACCGTTCCTTTAATATCAGCAAAGAGGTAGTGAACATATGCTACTCACCTCTGAGAACAATAGACATTATGAGATGTTAGAATGAAATATAACAAAAACTATCTGCCCTCAAGGAGCTCACAGTCTAGAGGTGGAGACAGGACATAATACAAAACATCTGTTCTCTGCTTTGACAGGAGTCACTGTGATGATTCTAAGTAACAGGCCACCTCTTATTCTTTTACCCAGCCCAGCTGTTTCAGAGGAAAGGTTAGAGAGGCGGGCTTCTGCTGTGATGGAGGTGATGTTTTACTTTAAGATAAAGTAGGGAAGCAACTGATTGATGGGTTATAAACTTGGAGGTCCAGGATAAAGCTTTATTCTGGGGGCATCAGTATATTTCACTGGGAGCTTCCTGGGCATTAATTCTGCCGTTAATTTTGTCATTAGAGACCTAGCCAGACAAAGGGAGGTGGCGAAGCTTGAGGCTGGTTTAACCTTGATGAAACAGTGATTTCACCAAGGATGATGTTCCCCCATCTATCTTCATCCATCAAGGCACTGCTGATATATGCTAATGAAGCCCGAAGATCAGAGCATGGAGCAGTTAAATGGGGCGTTGCAGACGCTCTCCATACCCCCCTGACAGGGCGATGCCACTTACTGTCCAGATTTAGTATAGGAAGGAGAGCAATGCTGAGGTGGGATGGTGGTGAAAAACAGAATATAGGTGAAGGTTCCACCTAGCAGAAATGAAGGGCACGATTCAGAGGTGTACACTCCAGAATAGGATGGAAAAGCTTGGTTTTTCGTGAAGAGGTCGGCTTCCTTTATTCTCTTTGACTCACCTTCTAGCTAATCTATGTGAGAAGCAGATATATGGTATACTGCAGAGAGGGAAGCATTTTTGTTTTTAAGTTCCAGAATGTGACCTCCCACTTTGTGCCAAATCAACTTACCCGTCACCATGTCAGTTTGCATCACAATGTTTGTTTCAATGGTTAAATGAGCTAATATCTTTTTTTAAAGTTATAATTTATTGGGTATTTATTCATCTATTACCTACATACATTGTCGGACATACCACCAAGTTATTTACATACCTTAATCTAATCAAATTCTTACAAACATCCTTTGAAAAAGTGGAATTATAGCATGTATGTTACGGATGAGTTTTGAGAGGTTAAATTCATGTCCAAAATCACGTAGCCAGTAAGTGGTGGTTGGGGTTCAAACACATGTCCATCTGGCTCCAAAACCCTTACATGAAACCTCCCTGGTCTGTTGGCTCCTAGGTAGGGTGTATCTGGGAACCCCTGCTGACTGTTGGGAGTAGCTTGGCTTACTTACATATTTCTATATTCTTTGGGTTCATTTTAACTTTAACTTTAATATTCTCTTCTCAATTCGTTCTTTCCTAAAGAGACCATAAGCTCTCTGAGGCTAGGGGCAAGGCCCTCTCTCTAGTGCCCCAAACACCACTCAGCAGTTTGATGTCTAACTCACATATCCGTGGTTGATACCATCTAGCTTCTATATGGCGTGCTTATTTTGGCATTACGCTTCTAGTGGAGGGTAAAATAAAGCTGGCCGGCTGATGAAAACCATTGAGGGTGTTATTTGTTTTCACAAGTGAATCCTACAGGAATCACACTAAAATTTCTGTAGCTTTCAATTTATTGGTGGATCCACTTCTGTTCTGCTAGTTGACGGGCTTCATCCTATCTAGTCCATGTCAAACCACACAGAGAAAAAAGTAAACAACAAATGAAATTTCATTATTCCTTATTAAAGAGCATCTTCAGGCCAGTCCATTCTAGGAGCTGTGTATAAAATTGTGCTGATCCTAGACAGGTAAGGTAGCCAGCTCATCTTCTTTCCCAAGATATAGATTCTGAACTGTGAGGTGGTCTTAGAAATCAGGCACAAGAATTCCCAAACCTAAACTGATTATCAGCCTTTTTTTCCCCCCAGTGGAGATGGAGGAAGGCAGAAGCTAAAAAGAGAAAAGAAAGATGGATTTAAAACAAAATTTAAATAAGATGCTAAGTAACATAAATTCTTTGCAATGAACTGTGCCAGAATGAAAGCTCCATCTTGGCCTTAAAGTCTGTTCTGCCATTTATCAAGCCAGGTCTGAACTTTGGGGACTCTAGACTGTTGTTAAAGAGTTAATAACCGAAGGCCTGTAACATCCAGGATGTGGTGTGGGTCACTGTATCTTGCCAAAAGGTAACATCAGCCAGTGGAGTCAGTTGGGCTCTCCGTCTGGCAGATCAGTCTGTCTCAGCTGCTCCTCCTCTACTTTCTAGGCTTGGAGTTCATATACAGTAAATCTTTCTCTTAATAAAGCCATTTTTCAAATCTGACTTTGGACTAGGGACTGCTTTTTCTCCAAATGCAACAGCTGTTAAACATGGTGCATTGGGCACGGTGTACATCTCTTTGTTTAGTTTTGGGTTTTTAATATGAGCAGAGACATAAAGGAGGGGGAGGAGTCTATCAATTTCTTTCCACCTATGAGTCAGCCACTAGGATTGGAAATAAGGCCTCCAGCCTCGAAAGGCCCCTGGGCTCACTGGGCTACTCGCCCTTGAAGACGAAGCCTATTGTCGCCTAATAACCAGCACAGGGTACCCCCTCCTTTTGGTGAGATGGAATTGTGGACTCAAGGTGTCAGCCAGCAGAGGCCAGACCTTTTGGCCCCTATCTGTCCCGGTTACACGGGGAAAGGCATTTTTGCCCCCTTGCTCTCGCGTCCTTCTGTCACTGTCTCTGTTCCCAATGCGCTGGGGAGCATTAACTCCCTGCAGTGGAAGAAAGTTCACAAAAGAAATGAATTATGCATATAGAATTCATTTCCTTGATGAATAGGGAATCTGAACAAACTCCATGGCTGTTCGATTTTAAGGCAGAGGGGAAAGGGTTGGCTAGGGCTAAACAGTATAGAGGGGGGTGATCAAGAAGAATTTGAGCAAGAGGTGGGAGAAAAACGATGGCAAAAGGACTTGGGTTTGAAATATTAAGGACAAAGTAAGTGGCTCTTTGAAAATAGTTCATGGCCCATTATTCTTGCCAACACATACACACAGATGCGTATCTCGCTCCCAATTAATGTGCAGATTTGTCAGTGGAGAAATTGAGGGTGGTGGTAAGATTATACTGGGGAGAAACTACACCACCATAGTGACAGGACCCTGCTGAATTCAAGTTTTGCAGTGATTTCTGACTTACTTCATTACAGGTTGACAAGGAGCACCTTGAATTTTGAGACAGGAGTTGTGTGGTTGGCAGAGCACTGCATTCAGAAGTAGAAGACTTGGAGCCGAGCTCTAGGGTACACAGACTGTGTGACCTTGGGCAAGTCACTTCACCTTTCTCAGCCTCAGTTGTCTCCTCTGTAAATGGGGAGCATGCCATCTGCCTCATGGAGATGCTAGGATTAAATGAAAGTGCTTTGACAAGTAACACAAAATGCAAATCTGAAGAGATTTTATTTTTCTATCTCTGCCTTCTTTCCTTGACAGCCTTCTAGATGTTCAGACCTAGTCTTGAAGCAAGCCAGAATTTCTTTGGGGCAGAATGAAGGAGAAATGGATTCAGGAGCACATGGTGGTTTGAGAAAGAAATAAGCAAAGAAACAAACAAAAAATTCTGTTGTAATCCTCACCTCATCTATATTATGAAAATCATTGAAGATAATCAATCTGATGTTTTGGCAAATTTAACCTCTGAATCAGTACTTGTTGCTGCATAACTGGTTTGATCAACAGTAGGAACGCTTGTCATCGACAGCCACATAAATGAAGGAATCAACCTGAAGGTGGGTTTTAGAGTTTCTTCTATAGGCTGACTACCAGAAAGAAGCAGCTTCGTCTTGGCTGCCAAAGACCTGTGGATGCTTCCAGGCAGGAAACATGGCCAAAATGATCTCCTCGCTTCCATTTGTTTTCCATTACTCCTTTCTTCTGAATGGAAAGAGGTCTTGGGGACCCTGAGTCTTCAGAGGAGATAACAAATAAGAGTCGCACGCATGCACACATGCACATATCTTAGAAAGATTTCCCTGCTTGCTGAGAGAGATTTTTTGATAGTCATGGGGGACTTAAATCCCGTTTCAGGATTGAGTGGATTGAACAGATCCAACCACTGCCATGTCTCTATTTTTTTCACAACTAATTGCAATACATGCAATTTTCACAGAGGCGTACTTGTTTTTCAACAAATGCCTTCTCTTTCTTGTTTTTTGGAGATGAAGATGTGTAACGTGAGGATGCATAATGTAATGAAATTGTATCCTTTGGGCTGCCCATCATAAATATGCAATACAACTGTGTGTCCTGTGGTGTGGTAGTTTTCAATCTATGCCCCTCAGGGCCCGGGAAGGCTTGGGGGGCGCCCCAGGGCTGTCCTCCTGGCAGTGGTGGGGGCTAAGCCATTGAGGCTCTGGGCCCCCACCCCAACTTCAACCCCTGCACTTCTGTTTCATGGATTTTATTTGTTTGACTTTATGGGTAAGAGTCTGCTTCTAAGAAATGTTTGAAACCCAGTGGTGCAGAGAGTAGACCAATACCTAGTATGAATTATTTATTTGTTTATTAAGATTTTCATGGCACCTTTCCTCTCAAAGCTCCAGGCACTATGTGGAACACTTAAACGGATAGCATTTAGCACTAAAGATTGAAAACAAGGCCAGTGGTTGAGGAAACGCTAGGAAGGATGGGAAAAGAAGGAAGGAAAAGAAAAGAGAGAATGGGAGTTGGCAGTTCAGACCCGCAGAGCTACCACTTGAGCCAGAGGAAGCAGGTCGTGAAGACCTACGGCCCTATGGGGAGGAATCCAGCTTTGCCAGCAAGTTGTGTTATTAGGAAAGTCACTTCACCTTTCTGAGTCTCCTCCACAAAACAGAGGTGACCTAATTGACCTCCCAGGTCCCTCCCAGGTATGATCTTTCGTGGAGGCTGAGAAGCTTGCCTTTGTAGGTGGGCAGGCCTAACACTCCCACCAAGTCATTATGGTAATAAAAATGTTGTTTTAATGTTAGGCATAAACCTTTTAACAACAAGTATATTTGGTACAGAGTGGTTTTGTCAACCCTGGCTGCACATTAAAATCACCTGGGGAACTTTTACAAAATACCACCAATGCCTGGAGTTCCATCCTGGAACGATGAAATCCGAACCTCTGGGGGCTAGTCTTAGCGCTCGTATTTTCTCAAAGGGTCCCGGATTATTGTGTTATGCTCCAGGGTTGTAAAATACTGCCGTGGGGAACTGGGGAGGGTGATTAGAGGAGGTGAGGTTGAGAACGCCCGAAGAAAGGAAAGGAAAGGCTTATTATTGGGGCCATGGTTGTAAGTACATCCCCTGGTAAACAGTGGGGGAAGGGAATTTCAAACTTTGCGTTGATGTTATCAAGCTATAGGTTATTCTTGTAGGAAGTGTACATCATTTGGCTCACGTAGCTCATTTTTCACATACTTCAAGGCTAGGAAACTTCAGAACTGTCACAGCAACTTCTTTGGATACTTCCTGAGCTACCTGGCTCCCATTGAAAGAGTGTCTACCACACGCCAGGCACTGTTGTAGGTATATTATGCTTACCATACTGAAGGTGTACGTAGCACAGAGGTTGGTGGTGTACTCCCCATTTTACAGAACAGGAAAACTGAGGCCCAGAGAGGCTAAATAATTGGCCAGGGTCCCAAAGCTTATAAACAGCGGAGAAGGGGATCAATCCTGTTTATCTCACGCGAAAGCCATCCCCCTCTTTCCACTATTCTCACTGCCTCTCAGAATGACAGGAGACTTGTTGGATTTTCAACTGCCTCCTCTTGCTAGGAAGGCCCTTGGCTTTCCTCTTACAGATAGGTGAGAAAATATGAGGGGAGAAATCAGCCTCAGAGAGGATTGAGATTGAGCAACACTTGTAGTGTAAGGAAAACACGCAAATGACCAGGGGCCTCTAGCCTCAGGGAGAGCTTGAAATTAGAACTGGGCCAAAAGAAAGAAAATCGTGGGGCAGTCTGAATGTGAGTAATATGGGGAACATGCTTCTTGTTTAACTGCAGTGTCTTTGGTGTCATTGACATGACTTAAGCCTTCTGCTTCTCTTGTTTTAATATGGCAGGCCTACGTGGTGTCCCCTTTGTGTTCAGGATGGACTCCTGGATTCATCCTCAGGTGGTCCATGCTAGAATGTGGTAACCCTGGCCTTCATGTCTAGCTCAGTCCTCTCACACAGCCATGTTCTTAATCACTTCACTTAATGCCTTCCACAACAAATGGACTGTGTGTGTCTCCTTCCCTGAACAAAATGTTCTATAATCATATTTTCTGTCTTAAAACAAAATTAGTCTCTTAAATGTAAAACACTTGGAAAGCACTTTTATTAATGGATTGCTTTCCTTCAGGGATTGTAATGCTTAGTAGAAGGAGCTAACGCACCTATTTTCATACCACCTAGGAAAGGAAGGTGTTAACTATTTTCTGATGAGGAACGAAGACCTTGTCAGTGTAGAATGTAGACAGAATTTTTGTGGGGCATCTCTAGGCTTTAAACTTAGGATGTGTTTGACAAAATTGTCATGGGCCCTATTTTGTGACACCCCAAATCTATCAGTTTTTTTTCCAGTATGTGAAACAAAACAGGTAGTTTTCTGATATCAGTTGTTCATACCTGTGGCTTGGAGTCATGGCCACTTGGCTTCTTAGATCACGACCTACTAGGTTCAAGCATAAGGAGCTCCTACTCCTCTGCATCTGGCTTTCTACATCTTTCACAGCCCCGGAGCAGACTTGCAAGTTAGCTTTTTCTGCCTCCCACCCCTGCGAACAGTGTAATAGGGCAAAGTTTTATGCATGCAACTCAAAATGACCATGCTGGGTCTGTTCTAAGTTTGAATCCTGTCCTGTCAAGCCTTCACATACTTTCCCTTTAATGCTAGTTAATAAAAATACAATGGCTTTCTTTTCGCTTCTCATAATAATATTGCCAGCTTTGGGGGTTCTTTGAAAACCTTGCTTGAGAAGTCCATGGCCAAAGAAAACAGTGATAGTTTGCTTTTAAAGTGTGGACTTTGGCTCACCAACGTCCTCTCTCTGAGAAAGGCTGGGAAAGAGTTGAAGGTTTTTGGGAAGGGGCATGGAAGACGCTCTCAACCCTGGCTGTGTGGATCTGCAGATTAAATTAGGGAATATGTAGCATTACAGATACCAGCCCTGGGCTTCACATGG
This sequence comes from Diceros bicornis minor, assembly GCF_020826845.1. Classification (NCBI taxonomy): domain Eukaryota; kingdom Metazoa; phylum Chordata; class Mammalia; order Perissodactyla; family Rhinocerotidae; genus Diceros; species Diceros bicornis. Next base: position 70,985,609 of record NC_080743.1, read on the forward strand.
GTGCCAGCTGTATGGAGTCAGCTCTTTTTGGAGATGGGGAAGCAACCTTTGTCTTAGGCAAGTGCAGTGAAGGGAGGCTTTCTCTTTGCTCCTATCGATATAGGATTATTTCTGTTGGAAGAGAAGGAGGCCCTGATTTAGTCTAATTACAGCCAGTTCACTCCTTCCACATTGTGTGGAGAAGAGAAGGCCATCATAGTCCCTAATACTTTCCTTGCCAGTGAACCCCCTTGACACTTGGTAAGTGGGGACAGGGCCCCTCCTCCTCTTGGTGAGCACATTCAGGGCTACGCTCAGTCTGGGTGTAGCTCGTGCTACTCTGCTCCATGGTCTAGTACATGCTGCCCCAATTGTTTTTGTCAGCCTCCCCTACCCTTCAAGAAAAACAAGTGTACAGGAGCTAGTATTTCTATTCCTTCTCCACCACTTCCGCTTTCTTTCTACCCTTTTTATTTTCTTTCCAGTGCTCCCTTTAGTAACAGGGAGAGGTGGAGTTGTAGTGGTTGAAGGTAGGGGCAGTGATGCTGCCTAGGAAAAAAAAAAAAAAATCAGCCAGGAGAGCTTAAGGCAGGGAGGAGGAAGGAAAGAACACTCCAGGCATATCATAGCCCAGACCCTTCCCCCACCTCCTTGTACCTGCTGTCTCTGAAAGAGGGTAATGAATTTGGTCTGTGCCACCATTAAACTGATAAATGAAATTTGTATGTTAAAACAATGATAATTTCATTGTATTTTCTTTCCTTCTTTCCCATCCACACTTCCATCTCACCCCACCTCTTACTCACTTCTCAGCTTTGGGTAAGGTGGGGGGAGGCTGTGGGGAGAGGGGGCTTTGCAAGCTGTCGGTTTGCATTGTGCGGACGGGGAAAGGTCTCTACCTGGCTCATTTTGTCCCCTTTGCTTAGGCTGTCACTGCTGACAGTCCTCATGTTTATTTCATCTCGCGTGGTGGCTGTCTCGTTTCCCTACCCTCCGATGTCATTAACGCACAGAGAGCGGGCCCTGCAGTGTTGAGCCTAATGAATTCCGCTGTGGCTGCTCTGCTCCCCACCTCGTTACCAAAGCTCAAGGTGTCAAATTAAACCCAGCCTAGAGAGAAAGGGAAAGTGCGGGAGAGGACGCAAGAGCAGGGGAAGAAGGACCTACGGAGAACACATAAACAACTCTCCGAGAAGAGCAGGTGGGGGGAGAAGCAAAGACGGGAGTGGGGCAGAGAGGAGGGCCACAAATGGGTGACTTCCTGTGACCAAGTCCTCTTTAAGCAAGGTGACCTCCTTGACTCTCAGCAGGGCCTAATGACCTATCCCTCATGGTGTGAGGTTTTGCACCTTGGCCGTGGCTGCGCTTTCTTGCCTTTTTCTCATTGCCTGGTTGATTTATCCTCATGGTTTATGCAGATTGGGCACCTTGCACAGCAGACAGAGTAGCTAGAGCAAGTGAGAGCAGACTGAGCTTATGGAAGGAGCACGTGTGTGTGTGTGTGTCCGTGTAAGGAAAAGTAGGGGCCAAATGTGAACTCCTGGTTTAGTGGCTTGGCTCAGCTGCAGAAATGCATGTTTCGAAATAGTGGAAAGAGAAAATCATCACATAAATTAAAGTCATCCCAGTGGGAATGCTCCCTGATAGAGTCCCTTTCCCCACCCACACCCCAATTTGGGAGTAATGATTTCCTTCATCTCTTTTGTATATAACATTGTACCATTTACAAGGCACTTTTTCTGTATGTTATTGGCATTTTATCTGTGGAGTATTTTGTTCGAAATAACTGTTAATAGAGTTTTCCCATTTTTACAGATGGGGAAAATGTGGAGTAGAGATGTTAACTTACTTGCTCAAGATGATAGAGCTAGAATGTGAGAGGACAGGGGTTACATTTCAGGTCCTCTATTTCCAGAATTTGATGTTTTTTCCCTTATACCACTAAACTTCCTAGATTTAATCAAAGGTGAGAGGAGGTTGGTGATGAATAAGCTTGTGAATTTTAAAAATTGAAGTACGTTTACATACAGTAAAATGGATACATCTTAAGTATACAATTTGATGTGTTTTGCCAAGTGAATATACCCGTGTAACCAACACCCAATTAAGATCTAGAACACTTCCATCACCCTAGAAAGTTTCTTTTTGCCCTACTTAGCTCCCCTTCCCCACACCAGACAACTATTGTTCTAATTTTTGTCATCATAGATTAATTTTGCCAGTTCTTATGCTTTGTGTGAATGGAATCATGCCATGTGTGTACTTTTGTGTCTGACTATTGCTCATCATAATGTTTTTTGAGATTTATACATGTTGTTGCTTTCATCAATAGTTGTTTCCTTTTTATTGCCAAGTGGGTAGTCCATTGTAGGAATGTACCACAATTTATTTATTTAGTTGTACTTGTGATTTTGTTTTAAGAGAAAACATCTTTTGAAAATAATTTGACATTTAAGACTCAAGCTTTCAAAAAAGTTTTTGAGTACATGGTGGTCAACTTGGCCCGAGTCCCCTGGGTTCAGTGGCAGGGCCATGCTGCCAGGCGAGAGGGATGGGAGAGCTGAGGCACAGTGTAAACAAAACCCTTATGCCATACTTCTCAAACCTTGGCCCACAAATCGGTATTTAAATGGTTTGGGACTTATTTTTCTCTTTGCTTAGGGTTCATTCTCTGGTTCCTTGTCCTTTGCTGCTTATGACAATAGAACTACATTTCCCTTCTTTGTCATTTTGTCACTCTGTGTCAGTTATTTGATTTTAAAACTCTGCTCCTTTTTCTCTCAAGATTAAAGTGGAACTTTATTTTTGAGAATTGCCACCATTTCTTTTGCCAGTAGTAGAGTCAACATAAAGAATATCACAAATTGGAACTAGAAATCTCTGGCAAATATTGTGTAAACACAACGAATGGGGGAGTGTGTAGCTAGGATAGCCTCATTTTGTAGATGGGGACTATATGGAAAACTTGGTCAGGGTGTTTGACAACTTATAATAGCAAGAAAATTCAGATTCCTTGACATATAGCCCAGTGCTTTTACCTTGAACCAAGCAGGTAGGGGGTGTGTGTGTGCGTGCGCATGCATGCATGCACATGTGATGGCACGCATGTGTCTGTGTGTGTGTGTTTCTGGGGAATTGCCACTTTTATGGACAGAACAGAGGCCCAGTCTTTGGTACTCTGGTTAGAGTTTACATTATGGCAAGACATCAGTTCTCGGGTTTTGTTGATTTAAACTGTTATGTAATGGGATTATCTCCTCACTGCTAGTCTTTTGCGTTAAATCCACTGCTTCAGACATACTGAGCACGTTAGAATAGAGTGGGATCAAGAAGGTTTGTAAAGATGGGGACAAGTGAAGCAGGAAATACTGTGATTTATTTATTAATTTTTTTGTGTGTGAGGAAGATTAGCCCTGAGCTAACATCCCATGCCAATCCTCCTGTTTTTGCTGAAGAATATTGGCCCTGGGCTAATATCCCTGCTTGTCTTCCTCTACTTTATATGGGAGGCCGCCACAGCATGGCTTGACAAGCAGTGCATTTGTCTGCGCCCTTATCCGAACCCGCGAACCCCGGGCCGCTGAAGTGGAGCGTGCGAACTTAACCACTACGCCACTGGGCCGGCCCAGGAGATACTGCAACTTAAATGCTTTCCTTCTTCAGACTTTCCCTAGTGGTGTTTGTACTTTCTCAAGAGTTAAAATGGGGAGAGAATGGTCTGAGAGTACAGGTTTGGGGGCAGCCCATCAATAGTCCTACTTTCTTCTCCACCCTACACACATGAAATTCATGAAAAGATACTCAGTTATGTAGCATTTTAAGGCCTATTCAGGAAGCACTCAGTTGTCATCAGTCAATTGAAGAACCAAAGCAGTTAACCGAATCTTAAGCGTTCATTTATTCATTTGGCAACATTTATTGAAGTGGGAATAAGAAATAAAGTCAGCCCTTGCCTTCACGGGGGTTCACAGTTGGGAAATGGTGTGTGACATGTATTATCATAGGGAGGAGCACAGAGTGTGATGGGAAATGGAAGAAGGGCCCCCAGTGTGTCCACCTTGGGTCAGGGATGGCACCCTGGAGAAGATAACTCAGAGGAAGAAGTCATTTTATGGAATTTAGCCAAAAGAAGTTACTCATTATTTGGGCATATCTCCTCCCCCCATCTCTGACGTCTTTCTTGAGTACCTGTCTTCTGGAGGGCACCATGCTATGGGGGGTGGTCTGGCTTCTGGAGTAGAAAAGTCCCACGCTGAATAAATAGAGACTCATGAGGCGCATAGGTCTTGGGACTACTCTTAATCTCCCAAAGGATGAGCTACTTCTGGTGTTGTCCCATTGGGATGATCAAGACAAAGTGAATATTTCTGGTAATGATCACTGAATTTTCTTGTTGCGATTGACCTAGTTTTTGTGTTTGCTGGTCTGGAGCTCTAGTTACCTCCTTGACTGCGGTCATCTGTTTTTGTCTTATTTGTTTCTTTGCACTGGGCTTTAGATTTACAAAACATTGTATATGATTGTGCAATGTAGTTGCTCTAAACCTTAGTGAATAGGCTTCTACATGGCATGGATATGTTGGTTTTCTAATGAAACTGCTACAATGTTGTTAGAGTCTAATATGGTATAAGGACTTAATGAAGATTTTGTATGACAAATGAGGTGGTGGCTGCCTTTGGAGTCAGTAGATATATGAACAAGAAGGTAATATAACTATTCAACATTATAGTATACACCACTTTGACTGTTGGGGATCACATACAGATAATTAGCCTTCAGTTGTAGGTAGAGAGTGGAATTAACATGGTATATTTATAAATAGTTTAGAAATAACATTTTTTAGGAGAGTCAAAATAAGACACTCTCACTATCTGATTAATTAACCAGAAAGTGGGCTGCTTATTATAATGAGTAACTCTTAGGATCTAATGATATAGTTCCTCAAATGTAAGAAATGTCACCTATTTATTGGTCTGATACATAAATAATTATGTAACTCTGGCCAGGTGGCTGAGGCAAATATGGAAACTGAGGCATGTAGCAGCAAAAGCAGTTATGTCCTAACGAAATCTCAGTTAGAGTTGACTGGGAATTAGGGATCTTTTTCAAATAAATAATAATTCAGAAGGCAAGTGCTTAGTATGTCTCTTGGAAATTTTTGTCCTAGCTGTAGTTGCCTGTAGAATCTGTATTCTTCTAATGATTCTAATCCATATTTTGCAGAGTCAGAAAATTTAAAATAATAATAGAATTCATCTCATCTGAGTTAATTTAGATCAACAAACTGGTAATGCTGAACATTTTCACTTCCATGAAACTAAGTTATAAAAAATACTTCTTCAGAACATTTTAAGACTAAGTAGGTTCGCAAATCTATATAGGACCACGACACATGTGTTGCCTTCATTTTAGATAGAGTTTGAGGAGAAAACAATCTGGAATTTGGTAGAAACATGGCACGCCATTTGATGCCACTGGAGGATTTGCTGTGTCAGTTTAAGATTGAGTGATGGACACTGAGGAAATGAAGAAAAAACCCTTCTCAATGTGAAATAGAAAGTAAAGGACAATAAAATGCTAAAATGTATAGGAAGTTCTTATAATACGACTAATTGTGTATGAGGTTTGTGTATATTAGTTTTGCTGCTGGTATCCTAACATTATATAAATGGTATATTATTGTACTATTATTTTATCTATTAAATGTTACATATATTCTATGCTTATACTGTACCAAGCATAAATGAAAAGGTTTTTCATCAGCTGGTGACTGAAGTGTGAGTTTATGGATGCGTTAACTGTGGACTATATGTATGACATCAAGCCTGTGTTAAAAATGAAAAAACAAAAATATCCTAGGTGGGGTGTTTGACTAAAGCAATGATATTAAGACAACATATTCTAGTCCAAATAAACAAATAATCTGCTGTTTGATAAAAAAACAAACGAAACAAAAAAATGGAGTATATTGGTAGTGTCTCCCAGAGGGTGGAAAAATAACAAGAACATATGTAGAGACGATAAAAAGTAGTTGACTCCAAGAGACAAGCTTCTGAAATATGTGGCAATTGAGGAACATCAGAGTGGAACACTTATTTCAGTGACTAGGGTAGTTCTACCTGCTCTAGTTAAACATTTTTAGGATGTAGGCGATGTGTCATGCATTGGTATCTCTTCAGAAGCTGGGGACATCTGCTGTCTGTCATGTAACTGGGAGACGTTTATCTCAACAGTAGGCAATAATAATGTGGTAAACCAAACCTCATATTATCATCATGTATTAAAACTGAATTAATCGAAGCAATAAAATCAAAATAACAGTAAATGCTTATGCAATGTGTTAAGTCAGATTTACTTCAGTCAGAAATAAAGCAAGAATTGCACAATTCTCATGTATTTCATAATACCTGTTCTATGAGGGCAGAAACAAGATACAGAATCCATACAAAATGCTAACAACAGCTGAATTGGTCCTGAACTACGGAACAAGTCATTACGTCGCACCTTCCTGTTCAACATTAGGTGATCTGAGCATGCCTATTGTTTCTCTTTTTGGTCTGCTCAATTCAAAAGGAAGTTTGCTTTTACTTTGATAGTGTGCTCGAGGAAAGAAATGCCCTTTTTCCTTCTCGAGTCAGATTGGCTGTCTTATTGCCTTTTATTTACTCACCCTGAGCTATGTGGCTTTATTGACCGCTGTGGTTTAAGCCCAGGCAACCTGCACGCTGTGCGGGAAAGAAAGATGATGGACAGATAGTCCCAAAGTTAAACAAACTCCTGGTGCCCCTGCCACTCCATGACTTGCCGTCTCGTCATTCTCGTGGCTTTGGGGATAGCCTCCTGCTAAGGCACCTCTGGAGAGGTGCCTCCCGGCTGCTTTGGAGTCTGGCTGCTGGCATTTGTGCCTGGCTGTCAGATAGATTTTAGGGGAGAAGAGGAGAAAAGTGATGGGTGGCAGGCGGGTGGTGGATGGCGAAACCTAAATATCAAAGGTTGGTTCCTTTCTTTCTTAATCTCAATGGCATTCAGAAGTTGTGGCTATTTCTCAAATAATAAATAAGAAAGAAAAAGGCAGAACAAAAAGAAGGAGAACTGGGGAAAAAACCCAAAACACAAAGAAAAAATTGACTTTACAACCCACTCTAATCCTACAGCCATGATTTAGCTGCCTTGTAAAAGTGACCCTGTACCCAAACACCGGGAGAGTGAATGCCGACATTTCTAAAGGTTCACATCAGTCTGGTGTGTAGATCGACGAATTGAAAACTGCTTTTTATCTGCTACTGTCATAGGGGTTTCTTGGAATTTTGCTTCTTGCCTTTCTAAGAATGACCAAAATAAGTCAGGATAATCACTAGAGATGAAACAGTGGAGACTTATTAATACAGATAATTGCTGTGACAGTTCCTCAGCATCACAAGCAGTGGAACCACAGCTGTTGCTCTGGATAGCAGCTTGATATCCCTGAGTGTGTTTGACAGTGTAGAAGTGTATACACAGCATGGTGTCATGGAAATAACATTGGTTTTTAGAGTCAAACCTGCGTTTGGCATTCCAGTTCTGCTACATATCTACATAGAAGGTCGGGCTTTATGACCTTGGACAGGCTACTTAACCTCTCCAGTCTCAGATTATTGATCAGTAAAGTGGGGATTTTACTAGCTACCTTTATTGGCTATAATCATAGCCAATATTTATTGAGCACCTACATAGCAGGTACTATTATACTCACTTTACATATATTATTTATTTGAATACTCACTGCAACCCTCCAAGGTAGAGGCTCTTATGCTCTTTTTACAGTTGAGGAAACAGAGGACAAAGGGCTTGAGTAACTTGCCCAAGGGCACAGTTATTAAGTGGCAGAGCCAGGATTTGATCTTAGACTATTTGATTTCTAGAACCCTCACCCTTAGCCTGTACTTTATATTGCCTCACCAAGTTTATTAGGAGGACTAATGGCGATCATACTTATCACTCATGTAGCATAGTGCCTGGTGGATGGGAGGCACTTAAAAAGCGTGGTTTCCATCACCACCCGTTTATCCCTATCCGTGAACAGTGTGACATGGGCACAATGAGGAAATATTTCTTTCTCTGAATAGTTGGAAATTAGGTTTGTTGTTTCAAGTTCTAGAAATCACATCCTGGGAATGTGCCCTGCCTCAAAGACACACATTGATTCCCATCATCTCAGCTGGACAGGGATGAAATTCCAGTTGAAATACCATTTGGAATTCTGCATCTTCATCCTTGAGAAGTGGGGCACGTGGAGGGCATCCACAGGTCTTTTCTTTTTAAGCTGTAAGCATGGGACATGCATTTCTCTGCCACCTCCTCCTTGGGAATATAGCCCTCCTCTCTTTCTGTGAATGCCTAAGTTCTCTGAGATCAGCAGCTGTAGCTATTTCCCTTTTATCCCCAAAGCACTATATACAATAGCAAACGTGTGCTGTATATTCCAAAACTATTTGCTGAACCAAGTGGGGTCCTCTGAGTGAGTAAAGGGAAGTTGCGATTTGAACCGAGGAAGCAGGAGATGAGTCTAGGAAGAACGTCCTCTTGCCATTTGAGGGGCTCCTGCGGAGCCTGCCTCCTGATGCACATCCGCCCCGCTTTTCCCGTCTCCCTAGCATCAGGGGCATGAGCATTAGCACTTGGCCCATTGGAAATATGTGCCCAGCCTTGACTTTTGAGGAGATAAGCAGAGAGACAGGATGACAGAGGTGGCAGGGATCAAGGGTGGTGGCCGTGGCAGGGATGAGTCCCCATGGCCAGCAGTGAGGTGCCTGTCCCTAGCTGACTTCCTCTGGCAGCGCCTTAGCTGTGTTCTCAGCTGCCCGTGCTTCTTTTTCTGAGTTAGGTTCCCCAGACTTCCTGTTGATTCTGTGAGGCACTGCATATCTGTCCAATAAATTCCTTTCCTTGTAGGTGAGCCAGAGTCCACGCCTGTTGTTTGCAACCGAAAACCTTGACTGGTAGAAGAGGTTAGGGGAGAAACAAATGCTGTCTCAGAAGCTTCTTCCCAATGGGAAATGAGGATGGGGCGGGGTGGATAATTTTTTTAGGGTATGATGATAAGGACATTTGGAGGGAGCTAAACAGTTCTGGTAGAAAATAAGGTTTAAGCACACTGGAGAAGGGTTGAACCTGGCTTTAATATATAAGAGAATGTTGTCTAAGCCTGAAATACTGGTTTGGGCTTTGAATGAAGGCCTTTGGGGACCTTGCCTACATGGGACATGCTGGGGCCTGGAGCTTTGGGGGAACTTACGTTGGGTTTGAAAAGCAGCTGCCAGGAGGCTGAGGCCTCTCAGCTGCCGCTGACATGGCAGGGCTGAGAAGACTCAAAACACCTGCTTAGAGAGACTGGTGAAAGATCTAGGACACTTTAGGGATCTCCAGTTGGGATAAAGGGAAGAACCTCTGCCATTGCATAAATTTCCTTTCTGTTAACCTGTTGCTCATTGTCACCTTATCAGCTAGATAAAACCAAAGTCACTTGTAAGCAATATCAGCAGAGGAAGAAGGAAGTGGCTTTGTCTAGAGGTCACACTTAGTGGTTGTACTGACGCCTGCTGCCATTGCTTTCTTTTCTTGGTTAACAAAACACTGCTGCTTTTATGTACATTACCCTTGACTGCAACTCTTTAGCACATTTGCTAGTCATTGAGCTTCGAAAACCAAGCACAGGATGACTTTTTTTTTAAGTATAATATTTCATTTCAGTTCTAACAATAATATAGATTGTGGTCTGTGCCTCCAAATAAATAATGCATCAGCTGTTGATGCTACTAATTCCCTTTCTAGGATTTATATACTCCTCCCCACAAATTCTGTTCAGTACAAGGGTTACCTACCTTACCTGTGGAGCCAAGTGCCTTGATAATATCTGCACTATGCTTCTGCCGGGGGAGGGCAACCATTGATAATTGCCACATTCAAAGAGCTGCGCACTGGGCCAGCCCCGTGGCTTAGCGGTTAAGTGCGTGTGCTCCGCTGCTGGCAGCCCGGGTTCGGATCCTGGGCGCGCACCGACGCACCGCTTCTCCGGCCACGCTGGGGCCGCGTCCCACATACAGCAACTAGAGGGATGTGCAGCTATGACATACAACTATCTACTGGGGCTTTGGGGGGAAAAAAAATAAATAAAATTATAAAAACAAAAAACAGCTGAGCACGTTTGGAGGCAAGCGCATTGCTTGTTGCTGTGCCTGTTTCCCTTATTTAAGTAAACACAGGTTGGAAGTAGCCAAGAGCAGAAAACCTCTTCTCTCTTTTTCTTTGTATCCACCACCTCTTCTTAATTGGACTATGCATTCTTTATAAGTTGAACCTCTGCTGCCATTTTCTTATGCTTTACTTCTTCAGCATCCATAGTGGTCAGAAAGAAATAGAGTGCCAATGTTTTGGGCATCTGTGAATGAAGCCAGCTCCAGCCCTGGTGGTCTAGTGGTTGCGATTCAGTGCCGCCGTGGCCTGGGTTCCTTTCCCTGTCAGGGAACCACACCACCTGTCTGTCGGTTGTCATACTGTGCCAGCTGCATGTTACTGTGATGCTGAAAGCTATGCCACTGGTATTTCAAATACCAGCAGGGTCACCTATGGTAGACAGATTTTAGTGGAGCTTCCAGACAAAGACAGACTAGGGAGTAGGCCCTGGTCACCCACTTCCAAAAAAATTGGCCTTGAAAACCCTATGAATAGCAGCAGAGCATTGTCTGATATAGCACTGGAAGATGAGAGGAACAAAAAACCTGGCAGGGTTCCCCTCTGCTGTACGCAGGGTCGCTAAGAGTCAGAATCCACTTGGTGATACTAACAACAGCGACGACGACGACGAATGAAGATGGCAGAGGACCCTCTCTCCCAGGTGTCTGAAGGACATCCCATCTGGCTTCAGGGGTAATATTACCAGTGGTTTGTGTCAAAGAGATCTCCACATCCACGGGGAGAGCCCTGAGACTGTGTTCTCGCTGTGGTCCAAGGATCATTGGCAATTTCTCTGTAAGCCAGTTTCTTATATTGACCTTTGTAATTTTATTTTTGGTATTAGTTAATGTGTACAGAAGCATTATCACCTTATTGGAAGTTCAAAAAAACGTAGTTTCAGCTTTTTCTTTTATTTCATATTTTCAAGCAGAGTTGAATAGGTTGGTTATAGCGCGAAAAAGAAAGAAAAAATCTAAGACCTAAAAAATATACTTCCATGGAGAGCATCAATTGTCTGAATGTTTTCTTCTTAAATAATCTCTAAATCCTATCAAATCAGTTCTTCCCAGACTTGAAGAAAGAGCGTTTTTTATAGCTCCTCAGTCTGTTTTTGGAACTTGCCACCTGACCAGACTTTCAGGTATCTAGGAGACAGGGTTTAGGCAGAGTTCACAGGACTCTAACAGAATACCATGAAACCCTGGGAAGCCTGGGTGGATCCTTTGCATTGCTGCCTTTACCGAGTCAGTCCTGAGTTCCCACAGTCAGTTATGGTGGCCTGGTGTCATGCCTGATGGCTCAGGGTCAGAGGAGACATCTTTAGTTTGTTCCAGACAAGCCTGGAGTGCCCCTGGCCCTACTGTGGGATTCAGGAGTGTGGACTTTGAATGTCCCCTAGGTCAAGACCTCTTGCACAGCCTGGTGGCAATGCGATGCCTTTGTTCCACACCCAGGCTATGGTAGTCTGTTCCACAACTGCCTAGAGTTGGGTTGCTTAGTTATTATGATCACTCTTTCTCCCCTGTTATCTCTTCGTGATGTGAAGGTTTATCATTCTCTGTTACACATGCCTGTGAACATGCATGTATATTTATTTTCTTTTGTTGGGAGTAGTTAATGTGCAGCACTTTGATCAGAAGTAGGTTTTCTTCCTCTTGAATTAGAACTGTCTTCCTCCCTTATCCTTTTAGTATTGTGTTACTACAAAGAACTACATCTCTAGAACACAAATACTTTTAAATTGACTATGATATCGTAGAAATGCACTGGTGCTAACATAAGCACAGCTTGTGAAAATATGTCCTGCCCAGCTTTGTAACTTGCAGATGTTTCCCAGAAGCCACAGCCTTACGCGTGTGTCAGCCAAAGGGATGACTTAAGCAAAATGCAAAGTGGTTTTTGCTTTTTTTCCCAGTAAGTCTTTTATCTTGAGATTTGGTCAGAGCAGAAGGTATCTTAGTGGGGCACCTCTCGCCGTGGATACAACATGATCTAATGTAATAATATGTTACTGTTTACCAAACGTGGAACCTGTTCAACATTCCGTGCTTTGGGATCCAGCCTGTAGCTTGCCTGATCTAGGCTCTGAAGGTAAAGATACTTATCATCGACATGCTGTGTGTTCTTTAGAGGTAAAGCTATATCAAAGATACTTACATTTAATGAGATGATTGCACCTGTCTGTCATTGCAATTAAAACATTTATGAGATCATCAAACACCTTTTTGAGTGCTCCTCAATGTATTGCTCTTGGTATGATATCCTATCAATCATAGTCCTATGCAAATAATTGTATTAGCAAAGTATGGTGAAATGTGTTGGCGCCTTAAGTAAAATATCAATTGCCAGGTAAGTTTGGGGTGAACCCTAGGCCACCTTTCATAGTACAGCAATGACTAATCAGATGATATGTAAGTTAATTACTCTTCTCAGAAGCCAAGTGTTAAAGAAAGTTAAGAGATGGTGGTCCTGCGTGTGGGAATCCAAGCACCTGCTGAATGGTGCCTGATGATGTTTTAAAGGGGTTTCCAACAGTCTCCCCATTTGTGATAGGTAAATCCTGAAAGAGCAAAAAGATTGCATTGTCAATCAGAAACCAGCAGCCACTTTGCATGTGGTGAATATATTGAATTACTTAGTATTAATCCATGTAACCTAGGGAGGTAGCTCTATGGCAAAGAGAAGGGCTCAGATGTCTCAACTGAAGTAGGTTAACTAAGGTCATGGAGTTTAGAAAATCCAAGTTTCCATCATCTTCACATCATGAAGTCTTTCCTTCTCATTATGATTTGACATTACCCAGCTGGGGGACCTTGTCCAGGTGGCTTGACCTTTTGAGGCTCTGTGTCTTCTTCTGTAAGATAAGGGAGATTTTTAGATGGTGGCTTTCCCTCCAGGCAGATGTTCACATTGCTTTTGATAACAGGTGGCAGCAGTGCTAACATTGGTCACAATATCAACCAGTACAATGTACTAGAGTTTGGGGCTTGAGTTGAATCCCCACCATGAGAGACAGGTCCTGCTGTCATTCTGCATTGTTCTGGCACTTCTTGATGGCATAGACTTGGAATCTGTGTTGTAGAGTCTTAGAAAAGAGACCTTTTTTAATGGGTGGGGGAAGAGGAGGACAATGAGCCTTTCTTAATGGAGTTTCAATCCTGTAATGAATTCTGTGAGTAGTTTAGTTATAAGATTCTTGTCTCACTGAGCAGAAAGAATTGATGATCTCTTTTACATTGGCAGCATAGCCATATTGGTCAGAATTTTTAGTTGCACTAAAAATAATATTCTCTGGTTAGTCAAAGAAGAAGAATACATTTATTAAAAGATCTTTGGTTTAAAAAAACAAAGGTTTTGGGGCTGGCCCCTTGGCATAGTGGTTAAGTTTGCATGCTCTGCTTCAGTGGCCAGGGGTTCGTGGGTTTGGATCCCTGGCAGGGACCTACACACTGCTCATCAAGCCATGCTGTGGTGGCATCCCATATACAAAATAGAGGAAGATGGGCACAGATGTTAGCTCAGGGACCATCTTCCTCAAGCAAAAAGAGGAAGATTGGCAACAGATGTTAGCCCAGGGCTGGTCTTCCTCACAAAAAAACAAACAAACTAATAAAAAGAAAGGTTAAAAAATACATGGGCCACTGATTAGCTCACAGAATGTCTGGAGGGCCTGGCAGCCCGTGTCCACAGTACCCAGCGGCACCATGGAAGCTTATCCCCTGGAAACACCTCTGCCTCTGCTACTGGCAGCCAGGACACTCCGGACCTGATGCCAGTGATTCGGCCACTTATGCCCCTGAAGAACCACATGTGTCGTCACTGTGGTTGCCAAAATCTCGAGTCCTCCGAATTCAACTGCTGCTCTTCCAAACCCAGGTCTTGTGAGGCTTCATCAAAGTGGTGGAACCCATTTTATCTGCCCGCACTTAGTTGCAAGGAATTCTGGGGTTTTAAGTCTCGTGGATTGGCCTTGGGAAGGTGGGACTCATAATGTAGAAAATTATCAAAATTGTAAGGTCTCAAAGATCTTCTAGGCAGCCATAAAATTTAAGGTATGGGATTCTCAGTTTGGAGCAACTCCAGGAGGAGAGCAGTGCACAAGACCAGATGGAGTTGAGGAGCTATGGAATGTGTCCAGGGTACTGCTCACTGTTCCCATGAATGCCTCACCTCCCAGAGGAGGTCCCTCTTTGCCATCCTCTTGGGGTCTATGTCTAACTTGGTGACTCTCTCCTGGGGCTTTCTCAGTTGCCATGTGGCAGCTCAGCTCTTCCTCCCAATAGCTTCAAAGGTTGGATGGAAAGAAAGGAGGCTTGTTCATTTCTGCATTCAGTGGACACATTACGAATGCTAAAAGGAGGCTTAAGTCCATTATTATCATTATTCTTATTTGATGCTTTTGTGTATAAATATGCCTAAGGTTTCAAAGATTCAGTGATGTATTCAGCTAATGCTTATGTTGTTATAATGTACTAGTGTGTTCGTTTCTCAGATTAGTCTGAGAAAGAAAAATGAAATAATGATAGCTGCTTTACGAAGCCTGATAACAGATTCTGGCTGATGGAGCAGATATTCTGCAGCTTGATAAGCTCAGTAGAACTGTGGGCCTTTTGTTATTGCTATTCTAGTAATGGAAATGCCTCTGGACTAGTTTCAAAGAATATCAGTAAATAATGCCTAGGAGAATGGCTGAAATAACTATGGAGGATGAGGGATGGGAATGAGAAGATTCCTGAGAGACGCTGAATTTTAAAATTGGGAGATGTTTCAGACTTCAAGTCCTGATATTTGGCCCTCTCACCCCCCCAAAAAGTAACAATAAATAATAATTTAATAATTTCTACCTTTTATTGAGTCCTGATTATGTGCTGAGGTCCTTATTAGGTTATCCCATTTAATCTTTACAAGAACTCTTTAAAGGAAGGCATTGATTCCCATTTTCTCAGCTGAATCAGCTAAGATGTAGAGATTTGATGTAACCAGTCTTTGTCACACCGTTTGTCCTGGGTAGAGCTGAGATTTGAGCCTGGATTTGCTTTTAACCACTAGGCTACAGCCTAAGAATAGAGCCTGAGATCATGTCTGTCTTGGGATGATTCTACCCACTCTAGTTAATACTGTAAACTTCGTTGCTCTCCCCACCCAGACTGACACTGCTTCTGAAGGCTTTTTTAGGCCGCCTGCTCCATCTTCAAGAACCATTGCCCTTGTGACCTTCCCTTTTTCTTGCTGATCTCATTTGGATCATCCAGTATGTGTGTATTTAGTTCCTGTCTTTACATGGCAATAAGCTAAGAGAAAAAGCAATGCAAGTGTTTTAGCTAAGGTCCTTGCCTTAGAGAAGTTTATAATCTGAAAAAATAAATATTGGCAGAGCAATAACTCCGACTCTGATGGGACTACCGAGTAGAGAGAAGCCAAGGACATTTGGGCTAAGACAGGAGCCTTGGGTCGTGGTCATTGAGCTGTATCTCAGACCCTTGGGGTAGCCACTTCAGCCTGAGGACATCATGTGGACAAGACCTCTGTCATAATTTGATAAGTAGTTTTTCAGTTAAGCACAGTAGACCCCTGGCATTCAAGGATTTCAGATTCTTGGTTTCGACTATTAAAAAATGACCACACATGTCTAGGGTATAGAATCATCTGTAGTTTTGCTGAGGCACAAATTTGAATGACTTGTAAGAGGGAGTCGTTTAGCTGGTGAGAGAGCCCAGTCAGCTGCTCCCAGCTCCATCTCGATGAGTGGGATTCTCAGAGTTGGGGCTTCTCAGAGGTCTCAGGACAACAAGGCTTACTGTGAATGCAGTTTACGCTCCCTGTATTTTGTTTCCTGGCCTGTCCTAGTCTCAGGTGGTCCTGGTAGGGAAATACATGAGGGTAGCAGGCTGTCCTTCTGGCTCTACACAAATGGCTTATCACTCCCCACACTTTGGGGTTGGATGGAGCGCTGTTTGCAAATCTCTCTCTGATTGATAGGGCTTGTCTGTGGCAGTAGTGATTGATGTCCATTTCTGCATGTTTTTCCTAGGTGAAGCCCTCCTCCTTTACATTTTGGTCAGGAACTATGTCATCATTACCATCCTCTCATCATCTGTTCCCAACAGTCAACCCTTGGCTACATGGTCCTGAACTTGTCTTTTCAAGACTGTGAAATCAAGCACGAAGTCTCACCCAGGAGACTCCATTTTTTTCCTGGGGAAGTCTTTTGTTGTTAACCTAAGCAGTTGGTAAAGAGATTGGTGTACTGTGTCCATTTTCAGTTTTCCCCACCAAACCTGATTGTGTCTTGATTTGGGAAGGTGGTTGACTTTGAGGCTCTGAAAGACTTCACTTCTGTAGTGAAAATTGCACAAGTGTGTACAAATCTCTCTTCTCCCATGCCAGCATCCTCCTTCACCTAGCCCACCTCCATCATGACTCACGGTGGCCTGAGTGAGAAATGCATGATCTCCTAGCCAAGGCCCAGCTGGGCTGGGTCCCGAGGTAGTCTTTAGGTGTAGGGCTGGATAACAGGGAGCCTCAGAGCCCTGCAAAAATCACTTGGCCACAGCCCCAAGATAATATTTGAAGTCCTTGTGCAAGAGAGTGTCAAAGTATAATGTACTCTCTCCTCGCCTTACCTTCCCCAGGCGCGGCCAACACTTGACATCTTTTTATCAGATGAGCTTGGCACTGCCAGGACGGGCTCCTCGAGCCAATGTGGCAGCAGCCACAGCCCCTCAGCTTGTTAGACTGAAAGAATGTGCCGTTTTAATTAATGATATGTAAATATCCTTGAATGGGCCGCATTTGCATATTAAGAGAGATTTGCGGAATCTGCGGAGTAATATATTTTAATTAAGGATTAATTAAAAATAATGGGAATTTCATTTCGCCTGGCAGAATCCGTTTAGATTTTAGCACACGTCTGCTTGGGAGTCTGGTAGGAAGGCTCTGTGTTACGATTCCCGCAGATGAGAGAGGCACTCCTGTGTTTATCATCTTGGAACCCCATTCTGGGAGCAGAGAGAATATAAAGGGGGTAAAATTTTCCCTTGCCTTCCCCATCACCCACCCCTCTTCTTCCCTCCTCTTTGTGATTTTAGGGCTGTTTTGGTATTCTTTATGGTAAAGTAAGTAAATGGCTCTGAGACACGGAACACTAGTTGTGTTGGCAATTATGTTAATGGGATGCTATTAGGCTATGATTCTATATGAGCAATTGGGGAGAAGAAATGCCTTACTGAGAGAGAATGATACAACAGACGTCTGTCTTATTGATATAGCTCCAGTGGTGCTTTCTGCATAATTACACTCGGCCACTTTCTTTAGGTGGGGGAGAGGCCGCTGCATTAGGGAGTCGGGATCAAGGGATCGGGGTAAGGGGTGCCCCCTAATAAATGCACAGAGGACATGGGAGGGAAGGGCAGACTCTCCTAGCAGATGTGGGTATTGCAGGTAAGCAATAGGTTTCACAGAAATCCTCCTTTTCTCTTTCTTTTCCTTCTACTCTCTGGAGCTAGTCTCAAGTATGGACCGAGCTCTAAATCCAAGTAGTCCTTTCTAGAAGTTGAATTCTCTGGAATATGGACACTTGCCTCTCTGAGCTGTCTGTGGGCCTACCCTACTGCCCTTTCCTGAGTTCACACAACAGATCCCGCACTCGTAGGGAATTCACTGCTTGACCTTTAGCCCCAAACACATGCTCACAGCCTTTCAATACTTCCTGCCACCCAATTGGCTGTTGCTGTGGATATGCCCATTTGGGGGCTTTTCCTGGACCCTGATGGTCTGGACCTCTGCGACCAGCCCTTTCCCCTCTCCCAAATCTCAAGCTGCTGCCAGTGTGGAGACTAAACTACCAGATTGCCCTTTCTGAGGGCTGGACATAATTCCTTTTGCACATTTGACTGCTTCAAGAGTATGAGGGCATATAAGCCGTGGGCAGTCAGTGAGGAAGCCAGTCTGCCCTCAAGTGACCGAGGCCCCAAATAGGGGACTCCTGAGAGCAGCCACCACGGAAAAGGCTTATTGGGTTTTCTTCCCTTACCATAACACACCCTCAGGGAGGTCCAGGGGAAATAGCCTAGGACCTCTTTTAGAGCTGATGGCCTGAGGCTTGTATCTTTAAAGCAAATTTCCGGATTGTTTTGATGACTGCCGGCCGGAGAAATGTTGAGGAGGAACCTGAGGGCCAGGCATCTAGCAATTATGCTTCCACACACAGTCCTTTTCCAGGAGAATCCCCTGGTGGGAAATTTCAGCACTTCCAGTGGAAGCCTTAACTCAGTTTTCCCCTTACTCTCATTAAAAAATATGTATGTCAGCTATCCCTCTTCTTCCCCCACCCCGTGTGACTGGTGTAATTCGTGAATTTAGGGGAAATCCACCTAGAAGCACTGCTGAGATGGCCTTTCCTTGTTGGCATCCTGCCATCTCAATAGCCAGCGGACTGAAGGCATTTGGGGTCAGGATTGAAAGGAAGATGGGGTTGAAGCTGAGTATATTGACACCGCCTGAGCAGGGGAGAGAAAGGGGCTTTTAGAGACAGAGC
Source organism: Diceros bicornis minor (assembly GCF_020826845.1). Lineage (NCBI taxonomy): Eukaryota > Metazoa > Chordata > Mammalia > Perissodactyla > Rhinocerotidae > Diceros > Diceros bicornis. Next base: position 71,004,336 of record NC_080743.1, read on the forward strand.
GACTGTGGGGCAGAAAAATGCAGTACGGAGCAAAGCAGAGAGAGGACAGAAGGAGGTAGGGCAAGGCCACTGCAAACCAAGGCCTGGGTGAGTGTGAGATTGAGGGGACAGTGAACAAAGCGTGGGGGGAGGATCCGACGAGTGTTCTCTTTCTGCCAGTGTCCGCGCGCCTATGTGCACTTTGCAAAGGCAGCGGTGCCGTATCTAATGCAAATGGAGAAAATGCAGTTTCTGGTAAGTGTTCCCTAATAAATAACATCAAGCCTTCTTCCCTATCAGCCAGTGACATCCCGCATTTCTCTTCCCTATGCGCCAGCCCAAGACATTTAATGATGTGGTGCTCCTTATGGGATGTGAGGTCCATGCTAATATCTCCACTCTCACAAAATGGTGGGAACAGATTCAGCCCGGCTCAATTATTCCACACCGACAGAAATCACAAAATAAATATATATACATATATATTTCAAATGCACAGATAGTCCTTTTTTTTTTGAAGTCAGTGAAGTTAACTCTTGTTTTTTCTTTTCTTTTCGTTATGTAGAAATTCATCCAGGGCTAGTTCTTGGTGGCTGGAGGATTTCATTAACGGAATGAAGTAAAAATAATCAATTTCAGATGTTCCCCGTGTTTGTGGTAATGGTCTCTCTAACAATTCTGATTAGCCTTGTGAGATGGAATTTTTCTTGTAAATTACTGCACGTTGACATTAAATATGGGCAAACTTTGCGTGTGCGTGCATGCGTGTGCGTGCACTCGCTCCCTGCCAGCCTTGTGCCTGCCTGGAGCAGGGCGAGAGGCTTCTATTCATCTCTGCCCTTTCCCTCCAGTGTTTCACCGCTGGCTTCATGTTTAATTTCCCCTGTCGTAACCCTTTCCCTCCGTCAGGACGGTTTCTGAAAGGCTGTTCTCTGTCCTTTGCTCTCTCCTCATAAGTCTGGACCATTTCTGGGAACATGTGTGAAAGGCTGATTTTTTTTGTGAAAGGCTGATTTTTTTTTGTAAGTGGTGGGGGAGGGTAGAGAAGCTGGTTAAATCTGCATTCAAATCAATAGAAAGCCGCTCCGCCGTCTGAGTGAAGGTTTTCTGTGAGTGTGGGTGTCTGAATCCGCGGTATATATTACCCTGGTATCTCTGCCAAGCCACTGGGAGCTCCTCAGAAAGTGCTGGCTTGCCCATGTGCCTTACCTGTCGTTTCTTCCCCAGACTCCCTGGTACTTTCAAAGAATGAATAAATTAAACCGAAGAGAGTCCACAGTGGATTTTCCATTATTAATATGTTTCTTTTTATTTATTTTTCATGTATTTTTGTTACTCTGGCTGTTTTTCTTTTTTTCCCTTTCTTTTTCCTTTCTCTTATTCCCCAGTAGACACGCCAAGTGTACAGCCCTCCCCCACATGTGAACGTGGATAGTGATTTCTCTGCAGCCTGTGTGTGACTCTCCGGAGAGACTCATAGATGTAAACACACCAGAGAGGGCCACCGCATGTGTGAATTGTTTGTACTTTTTCCCTTTGATAAGCTGTCATCTGTGGGCACTGCACAGGGATTTGATCCCAGTGATCTCTCGACCCCGTGGAAGACATTAAACACCCGCCCAGACCCTCTGCTCTGCCTCTGTCTCTGAACCTTTCACTCTCCTTTAATGAGAATTTCTCCTAATTATTTCAGTGGCTGCAGCAGAGGGACCGCAGTGTACTTAGATCTCGATACTGGAACGTGACTGTTATGCTGATAAAGGCAAGAGATCAATAATTTAGGCCCCAGCTTTAATGGCAAAGCTGAGAGCTTAAGTGTCTGCATTCAGGTTGAGTCTTAGAGGTTCTTGGAGTATTAATGATTTCCATAGGATTTTCTCCCCCTTCTTCTTAATCTGCAGCTGATCGGCATTCTTAGACCTGCTAAATTGCATTTATAAAAAGATATTTGCCTCGTCTCTTTGAGCATATGTCTGTATATCACATAAATGCGCAGAAGCATGCCTGTGCATCTTGTGTGTACATCTGATTATTCGCAAATCTGTATACACACGTAAGCACACATAGATTTCTATTTTTGTTCTTATCTGGGGACTGTCCGCAGTCACATTGTCTTGGCTTTTGGGCTACCCACGATTTGTCCTTTCCAAATTCATCTGGTGAATGTGCAGGCACTTCAAAGGCAGGAGTAAAATGTCATCCTTTTCTTGACTTCTTTTTTCTTTTATTTTCTGTCTAATTTCCCCCTCTGTCTTAAAGCTACAATTGTACTCTACGGAAAGGGGCAACACCAAAGCACTGTGCTCACTCGGATGTGGGCGTGCCTGTGTGTGTAATAAAATTCCCAGTTATTATGCAGGGTCACTCTTTAAGGAATTCCAGCAAACCTGTCTGGGCCCCAACAAATTCATACAATACATACATCCTCACCAAACAGATAAATGCTGTGAAAAGGATCATAGTATATGACATATTTTATAATTAAGGTTGAAAAGGAAGAAAAAAGCATAGCACACTTACAGAATTTTCTTGGAAGATTAGTCACTGGAATGTTCATCACTTACAATAATGTAATGTTGTAAATAAGTAATCAGTGCTTTTACTCAAAGGGTTGGAGTAGGGTGGGGAGCATCTGAAAAGGGGAGTACAGCTTGTCCTCCTATGAGTCCAAGCTCCAGGGGCCACCACTTCTCTGTATTTTTGTCAGCCCAGCCTCTCTGGCATTTTTTCTTCTGGAAAAGTTACTGACATTTTTCAGTTGCCTTAAGACACTAACCTCTTATGAATCTGCTTGTATTTTGGCATTGTAAATTCAGTAGAGAAAGCATTTCTTTCAACCCTAAACTTCCCATCTGGATGGTACCTTTAAGGGAGTGTGGTGTGATTTCACACTGATCTCTCAGCACGTGCCACACCCAGCCACTAGGGGGCAAAGCGATAGACTTGTGGTTTGCGAGTTCTTCATAGGAGTCTGTTCTCGTCCACTGCTCTGAAAGCACAGCTATATGGAAGCTTGTAGGGGAGATACAGTGGGGGCTTGAATAACTATTGGTGGTGTCCACGTTGGGAACCTGGGGCACAGAGATGAAGTGACTCCGAGCTGAAAACAAGACCTAGGTACATGTAGTTTCCAACGATGAGATGGGTTCCCCATCCAGTTGACTGTTCATCATGTGGCAGGTTGTGTTCACCTTTTAGCCATCAGCCGCTGCTCAGCTTCTGTCTCTGCTTCTCAAGTTCATTAAGGTTGGGCCTTCCTAATTTCACAGAAGACGGCATTGTTTGTGTGTCCCTAGAAGGCTTGTTTCTAGAAGCAGATTCCCTTTCATGGTATCAAGTCTGGTTAGCCTAGGGTTATGACTTACACATGAATGAGGAAGGAGGAGGAGTTGAACACTAGCCCAAAGAGCCCTAGCATCTTCATGTTTTCAATACTGTTCTAGTTGATTCTGTGGCTTAGATATACAGAGTTAGTTTTCTTCCTGTGTTCTTGACTTTGCTCTGCCCTGCCAAGGTCACTATTGCTTTACTAGACCTGCTTTTTGGTAATTGCCACCAAAACCCTTTTTCCAGCTAAGAAAGAGAGAGCCTAGGGACTTGGATTGAAAGCTAGGAGTCAAGGAGTCCTGAGCAAACTGTCAATAGGCATGGAATGTCCTGAATAATTCTGTGGTGGAAGAATTAATTCTGAACCACTAAGTACCATTAAGAAGTTGACGCCAACTAAATAGGCAGAAAGTTTTACGGGTGCTGCCAGAATTTAGAAACCACTCAGGGTGCCATAGCTTCAGGGGAGCAAGACTACTAACTGTATCAAACTGCAGCAAATGAAGGAACACTTGCAAGTCTGAATCCAGTTGATCCTGGAGGCCACTGGCTCTTGGCAAATGGAGACCATAGGTGATACTGGGTAACCGTTGGTCAGAGAAGGAAATCACAGGCTCACCCATCTGAAAGGGTCTTTAAACTTGATGGAACTATGTTATGATTTTGTGAAAGTAACCCCTACGTTGAAATGATGCTTTGCAGTTTACTAAATGCTTTCACATCTATATTCCTATTTGATCCTCAAAACAACCCTAGGAGATTGGTAAGGGAAATACAATTAACTCTATATTAAGATGAGGAAACTGAGGTTGAGAGGTCTAGAATGCCTTGTTTAATGTCGCACAGCTGGTAGGTGGCAGAGCCTGGATAACATTCCAAGTTTTAATTCCTCGTCCTGGGCTGATAGGTGATGTCATCAGATCTCTCCCCTAGGAGTTTTGGTGAAAAAAAATTTTAAAACCATTTCATCCACACAAATGAAATAGAAATTAACATTCCCTTTTGGGTCTTTTTTCTACCTCTGGCATCCAACCCTTGGCATGGAAGAGAATAGGAAATTTCTTCCTTTTACCATTCCCTGAAGAAGTATTAATAATAATAGTCATCCTTCTCTGCCTTCCTCACTTCTCCTTGGTAGAGACAGCAGTCTCTGCCTGATCCAGCCACCACCCCCATACCCAGCACTGCTCAGACCAAGTGAGCTAGAACCAGATCTAGGGAGCTGGTAGGGGCTTTCCTTGTCAGTAAGGGCATCAGGAGCTATTCTGATGTACATCATGCATCAGGCTGCCCACCAGTATGAGGGGTCCATATACTTTACTGGTTTTTCCTTTCATGTTCTGTCCTTGTAGCTGCTAGATGCTTTCCCTTGGTATTACTCATATCATCATGAATGAACTCCAGGACCCTTATCTGACACTAAGGACTAACTGCTGTCTTCTTGTGTTATATCCCACTTGGATGAAAAATTTAAGCAGATCCTGGTGGGGATTGGACTTGAATTTTCTATATTTCATCAGACTAGGTGTATTAGCTCGGGCTGCCATAACACAGCACCATAAACTAGGTGGCGTAAACAACAGAAATTTATTTCTCATGGTTCTGGAGGCTGGAAAGTCCGAGATCAGGGTACCAGCAGATTCAGTTCTTGGTGAGAGCCACCTTCTTATTGTATCCTTACATAGCAGAGAGAGGAGGCTTGGTGTTTCTTCCTCTTCTTATTTATTTATTTATTTTGTGAGGACGATCAGCCCTGAGCTAACATCTGCCAATCCTCCTCTTTTTCCTGAGGAAGACTGGCCCTGGGCTAACATCCATGCCCATCTTCCTCTACTTTATATGGGATGCGGCCACAGCATGGCTGGACAAGTGGTGCGTCAGTGCACGCCCGGGATCCGAACCAGCAAACCCTGGGCTGCTGCAGCTGAGCGTGCGCACTTAACCGCTTGCGCCACCGGGCCAGCCCCTCTTCCTCTTCTTATAAGGGCACTAATCCCATCATGAGGGGCTCCACCTTCATGATCGCCTCTAAAGCTAATTACCTCCCAAAGGCCTCACCTCCTATGACCCTCAGATTGGAGGTTAGGGCTTCAATATGTACATTTTGGGGGGACATAAACATTTAGTCCATTACACTAGGGTTTGGACTTTTTGTGCATGCCGTGTTTGATGTGGTTCTATTTCTGCAGTTGGAGTCTGGTAACCCCTCACCTCTTTTCCCTCAACCGACCTCTCCCATCATGCCTTGCTGTTAGGACTATGCTATTTCCTTTTGGCATAAACTTGTGCAGTGTGCAGACTCAGTCTCTTCATCCCAGTTCTTGAGCCCACCTTAATAGAGGAAAGCTGGATCAAAGCAGCTCACTGCAGAGGGGGGAGCAAGAAGGAAAAGCAGGGGTTTTTGCATTTTCTGTGCTGCCACAGGTCAGTCTTTGGATTGCCTGGGTGAACTAGGGTCTCCATGGGCCCAAGAAGTGTTTTTATAACCATGCTGAATTTGCCTAGCCCAAATGCCTGGGGCTTCCACTTTCAATTCCTTCTCTGGTTACAGATCCGCCCCTGAACAAGCCAACACCTTAGGTTACTGGATTTGTGTAGTAGAAGCAGAGTAGGGCTGGTTCTCGCCCAACAGAAACTGGAACTAAGGGTGAACCAAAGTTTGAAATTAAAGTAGGCCAAAATGTCCAACCACAAAGGCAAGGCAAAGAGACAGGATTGTGTGTGAAGGTAGAAACTGGAGCACCTGGCTGAAGCAAGATGGTTCCTAAGGATAGGAGGATACAGAATCTCAAGCCCTGGAGCTTGGCTGCCATGGGTGTAGAGTTTATGGTCAAGGACTCTTTTTGGCTTGGTCACCAAGTCTTGAAATAGATTACAGTGAAGTGTTTAAGAGGACAGCCTCTGGAGTGGGACTGCCTAGGTTCAAAACCTGGCCCCCCAACTTGCTAGCTAAGTGATGTTGAGGTTTTTTAATGTCCTGCTTAATATGTGTTAGCATTGTTGTTTGCTTCAAAGAACCCTGCCTGACTCACTTCCTAGCTGCCAAGAGATCCTTTTCCCAAAGCTTCAACCTTGACCCTTAAGCTAGGGGCTGAGGTCTGCCTTTAAATGGACATGCTGCCCTCCAGAGTCCTCTCTACCCATAGAGGTGACTTTATTTTTGCATGAGACTCATGTCAGGCTTACCTGATCACTGCCACTCCCATTTGGAGACTCTAGTTAGGATTCTTGGCCTAGTTCCTACCTCTTGCCCAACTGGAAGGCACTGCTAAGGTCTCAGTGTGACTAATAACCAAGTCCTCATCGTTACGGCAGATAAGAATATCTTGCATACATATACTACTTTACAATTTACAAAGTGCATTTATTTGTACCATTGACTCACAATTTTTTAGGTGCTATGGGGTCCACAAAAAACGTGTAAGAACTGGTCTCTGCCTTAGGGGTGCTGCCAGTGTTTGGGAGAATAGACTCAAGTACATAAACTGCAGATGATAATGTTCAACGAAGTTGTTAATTAGGTGTCATGGATTAAAAGTACAGTGATATTTCAGAGACAAAAGTGGTGGCTTGGAGTTCGTGGTAACTAGTGTTGACATCATGGAGAAAAGGTCGGGGTGTGGTGAAGTAATGGCAGGGAGGGTAGGAAGAGGAGTCGGTGACAAGCACTAAGGAAACATGGAGGTAGGAATTAATTCGGTGTGGGAAGGGGGTGACCATGAGGAAACTGGCCTGACTGTTTTGCAGGATTTGGGTTAGAGTAGTGATGGAGTTGGATAGTCCTATAGGGTGAATGTTTGTGTCCCCCCAAAATTCATGTGTTGAAACCTAATCCCTAATGTGATGGTATTTGGAGGTGGGGCCTTTGGGAGGTGATTAGGTCATGAGGGTGGAGGCCTCATGCATAGGATTAGTGCCCTTATAAAAGGGAACCCAGAAAGCTCCCTCCCCTTCCACCATATGAAGACACAGTGATAAGATGGCCATCTATGAACCAGGAAGTGGCCTCTCACCAGCCAAATCTGCTGACACCCTAATCTTGGACTTTGCAGCCTCCAGAACTGTAAGAAATAAATTTCTCTTGTTTATAGACTGATGGCTACCAGTCTGTGGTATTTTTGTTATAGCAGCCTGAATGGACTAAAACAGATAGGATGAGTAGGGTCAGATTATGGAGAGGAGGCAAAGGGAATTTAAAGTAGGTGGTTCACATATGTATTTTGTCATTTAATTCTCCAACAATCCTATCTATTTAGTATTATTGGCCCCATTTTATAGAAAGTGTGCATAATGGTGTACATACCCATGTCTTTCTAAAGCCATGCTCTTTCCAATTCAACATGGTGCCTTGTATTCAAGGTGGGATTGCAGGCTTGATGTAGTTGGTAGTGGGGAACCATTGTGGGTTTCTTACAAAGGACGTATAAGTGAAAGGGGGTTAATAATGAAGTTGTGTACTGTACATGGATGTTTCTGTTTACATAAAACAAGGCAATCCTTTGGTGGAACATAGAGAGGAATCACAGAGGCAAACCTGAATGTCAGATTATGAACTCAGCTCCCAAGATCTGCATCCTTTCTCCGTGTAGCAGCAGCGGCCAGCTTGTTTGTATCCACACAGTGCTCTCTCTGCATCACAGCCAGCATAAAAGGCTTGATCCTTCTTGGATCTGTGTCTCTAGAATTTATAATGCTTTCAGATTACCAAACACAAGGAAAGAAAATAGTTTTGTGCTATTGCCCTCCGTGTGTGGGAAATTGCATTTCTGATGAGCAAAGCTGTTGGCCTTCTGCATGCACCTGGTTGAGAACATGAGCTGGTGGCCAGGGCCTCGAGTGAAAAGGCTCAGGAACCAGTCATTCGGCTTCCACAACCCACAGAGGGGGAAGCAGACCCCATCCCTGTGATACTTTAAGCTATGTTCTGTAGTCTGTTGGTTTTTGTTAGCCAGTGTCTACACTAATAATTATCCCAGTAAAATAACTCTCTGTTAAAGAAGAAGATGCATTCCTGTGATAGATTTTGTTGTCAGAAGGTTTTTAACCAAAGACTGAAATGATGTGAGGGTTGGGGATATGTTTCAGGTTCTCCTCATACTGTGTGTACATGAGAGAGAGATGGGGAGTGTTGAAGGGATGATTCTTCTCAATTCTCATGTTTTTTTAGGTGAAAGGGGTGTTAAGCAACCTGGTTGTCTGGCACTTGTTGTGAGTGGGGCAAAAGGGCTCAAAGGAAGAGAGACAGGTTTCTGCATCTTCTCTAGAGTGTGGGTTCTTGTTTATTCCAATCCAAGACATTAGTTCTAATCCCTGGTGATCTGACTGGGTGACCCCTGGAGGTGAGACCTCTTTCCTAGTTGCCTCTAGGCTCAACAACAGGAGACCTTTTATCTGCTTGAGATCATTTCCTCTTCTCAATCTTTCCTACTACCAACTCAGTGCTAAGGAGACCAAAATTAAGGGTACCATCTCCACAAGCCCCTCCCCTGCCCCCAGTCCACAGGGTAGTTTTATGGACAACTGTTTTTTCCACTGACGTCATCTGTTAACGAGGGCTTGCTGTGTTCTAAACTCTAGGGGAGACTCGTCTGGAGGTGGGAGAAGCTCTAAGGTCATTTTAATTTAGATTTATCTGAGACAGCACAGAAATCTTGTAAATGGTGAGGAAACTGTCCTCACATAAACATGGAGAGAAAAAAACTAAATCAAATTCTACATGTATCTTCTTGTATCGAGACCAATGTTTTGAGAAATGGGCTTGCCAATAAACATAAAAACCATCCATACGTTTTCCTACCACTCCCCATTCTCCCCCTAAAGGTTATGTGGTTTCCACACTCTTAATTAACCACATCAAATAATTTGTTTCCTGGGCTGGGCTTTTTATTCGGTTGGTGAATGATAACCAGGCAGGAGATGATGGTAAGGAGATGGAGGACTAAGAAACCCTTTACCAAACTCTGTTAGCACGTTGAAAGGACTAAAATGATTCATGAGGCAGGCAAGGAGACAGCCTGCTGCTGTGGACATGGGAGAGGTCCATGGCCACTGTGGGGCTATCAGGACTTAGGGACCTCAGTAAGATACACGTAAAGATACAAGAGAAGGGCTCCTTTGAAAAAGGAGATGGGACTCGGTGTGTGCAGTCATCTGGGCTTTTACTGCATGTAGACAGCCCTTTTGGGCTTTTTCATTTATAAAATCACAATATGAGGTCATCAGGCTGTCAACCACAATAAAAATATTCAAAATTATTAGATCTGAGACCTAATGTTGCTTTCTAAGAAAAAGTCAAAACAGGTTGTATGCATTTAATTGTCTAAATAATTGAAAGACAAATTTTTATAATTTTGTTTTGTTGTTATTTTCTAAATTTACCCAGAAAACAATCACCCATCTATGAATAGCACTATAGGTTTCCATAAATGTTGATGTTTTCATTTGATCTTTGTAACCAGCCCATGAAGTAGGTTCTCAGGACAAACACGGATGCCACCCCATCTTAAAGATAGCACATCTGAGGCTCAGGGAAAGGAAATGATGGGATGGAGGTCACCAATTACGTTTGACTCTGAACTCCAGGTTTTTTTTTTTCAAACCCACTGATCTGATCTGAGTTCGACAAAGAGTTAGGTGTCATTGGAAATACCAGTGACCATGTGAAATTAATGAATGGTTTCATCCTTCCTGGTGGGAATGAGACTGCAGAGTAGAGCAGACTCATTTCTCCATCCCATGTGGAAACCCGGCCCCTACCTATGTATTATTAGTAGGGTGGACTTAGATGGTTTAAGGAAAGACTATTTCCAGGCAGATGGATCCAATAGATATTGCATAAAGAATTTGAAATTAGTTACTAAAAAAATTATATTCTAGAAGATCATAAAGCAAACATTTATTACATTCATTTGCCTGTTTTTTTTTTTCAAGCAAAGCCCTTAAGCTTGTTTTGGGGGCATCTGAAAGAGAGGACATTAACAATTTTAGAATTACGGATTCAAAAGGGATCCAATTTTAAACTCCTACCCAGTGGACCCACTGGGACCTACTAAGCTACTACAGGGCTGGCTAATGTCATCTGGATATTGTCTAAATAACTTCTAGAAATTGGTAGTAAGATCACAGAATTTTTCTAGCTTAAAGGAGCCTTCGAGATTATTATTATTTAACAAAAAGCTGTTAGGCTATTATATACATCAAACAGGCTGTTTTTTCTCTTGATGAACTGAATCTGCCTCAGTGAAACTTTTCCCTCATCTGTCTGAGCTCTCCCCGTGGACACAGTGTAAAATAAATCCATCGCTCTTCTGCACAAAGGCTGCTCAGATATTTGAAGATCATTATTTTTTCCTCTTTCATCTTCTTTTTTCTAGGTTGAACACTCTCAATGGGTTGAGTTTCTGTGTGTTATTTGTACTCTCTTTATTCTTATAATTCTACAGACATCTATAGAGCGCCTACTATGCATGAGCCTGGCATTTTAAAAAATTTAAACCTTTTCCTTGCAATATGAATTACAAGCTGAGAACTAGGGAAAAGAAAACTGGTTGTATTCTTTTCCTTTGTGTTCATGTAATAGACAATGAAATGTGTGTGTGTGCATACATACATACATACATACCTACATATGTACATATATATTTTAACCGTAGGGAATGAAAACTAGAAATGAAATAAATGAGAAAGAAGTTGAAAAGTTAATTAGGCATTTAAAATAAATCTTTGGACTTTTGATGGTTTAAAATATTAATTGTGGAGTTAATTATAGCTGCCTCTTAGAGACAGAGCTGCTCAAAGATACATTACAGCTGATTGTCAGGCCTAGATGCCTGTGAGGAGAGAGACTCAGCTTCAATAGCCTGTTGATTTTTGTTCCAGACCAGTACATAGAAAGTACACAAAAACGAAATTGCAAAATGTTGCATTAATTTAAACTCTGCTATTCTCAAAATTTTGATCTTTTGTCCTAGGGAACTCAGATTTATCTTTGTCTTTACTGGTAAGGATATTTACTCAGAAATAAAGAAACTTGTTAAATAAATTAATAGTGTAAAGAAGACGTCAAGGGGAATGTTTTAAGTATTCAAGCAAACAAAATAGCACCTTTAAGTTTTTCATAGTATATAATGTAAGTACTCAATAAAAATGTATTAATATGTCACATACAAAAGTAATATAATTATAATACAAATCTTTCTTAGATTTATGAAAACAGACGTGATGTACCAAGGATGTTGTAGGCCCAATGGAAAGAAGCAGAAGGAATCATCCCACTTTTCTTTAACATACTCTTAGACAGCCATCTTTAATTCAGACAGGCCCTTCTGGTTATTCTGAATTGGTGAGAAAATGGCACATAAATTGCATTTGGAATCACTCACTTTCTTTGCAGGTGTGTAGAAATAAAAGTGGTTTTGGTAAAGCACTTCCTGGACCCACAGGAAGGACCTATTCATCCATCCATCCCCCCATCTATCTATCTGTCCATGCATCCATTGGATAAATATTTATTGAGGGGCTAGCCTGGTGGCGCAAGCGGCTAAGTGCGTGCGCTGTGCTTTGGCGGCCTGGGGTTCGCGGGTTCGGATCCCGGGCGCACACTGATGCACCACTTGTTGGGCCATGCCGTGGCGGCGTCCCATATAAAGTAGAGGAAGATGGGCACAGATGTTAAATCAGGGCCAATCTTCCTGGGCAAAAAAGAGGAGGATCGGCATCGGATGTTAGCTCAGGACTGATCTCCCTCACAAAAAAGATGTATGTTTATTGAGCATCTGCTAGACGCCAGACACTGTTCTCAGTGCTTGAGATACATTAGTAAACAAAACAAAAAAAATCCTGACCTCAAGGAACTTTTATTTTAGGAATGATGACTTGTAGTCACTTAATAGTTGCTATTTTTTGTCAACTATCAACTCTACCCATTGAGCTGGATACTTTCAACTTTAAAAAAAAAAACAACAACTAATCATGTGCCCTAAGGATAACCAGGTCCCAGGTTCTACTCCTTATTTTTCTGCTACTATTAAATAACCACATCCTTCCTCAGGCTGCTCATGGAGTTTGTGGCTGAGGAATCAGGCCAGTGTGCCCTGGAATATAAATGCTGGGAGTCGCTGCCACAGCAGAGTCCATCATGGATCAGATGGAGTCCCTCACTGGGAAACAACTTGAATTGGAGGAAGGGAATTCTTCCCTTTCCCCTTTTGTTCACCTCACACCTTCCTTCCTTGCAGATAGGATCATTCCAATGACAGAGCAGCTCTCAGTGGTGTCAGGCTCTTTTCTTCATTCTACTTATTTTCTTCATACACTGGTTCTGCTCAGAACCCAGGCTCTGAGGTTTTTGATGTGGAGAGCTCTTCACTAAGCATGTCCTGAGGAGGGGGATAAAGGAGAAGAAAGCCTCCAAGAGAATGGTGATTCTACCACCATCAACAAATTTTGGTTTAAAACTCAAAGCTGGCTGATATATATCAGTAAGCAGATAATAATAACTTATATTTGCAAGACCTTCTGTCAGTCAGTAACACTAGCATTTGTGTCATGGTGTACAGCTTTCCAGATATCATTTCAGGTATTATCTCATTTGATCCCCATCAGAGTGCCCTGAGGCAGAATAGATAGCCCTACTTTAGAGAAGAGGAAACCCAGGATTCCAAGGAATTTGCCATAGGTCATGTAGAAAGCTTCCAAAATAAGACAGTGATTCCAAGGCCAGCGCTCCTTCTAACAGGCCGCATTCTTTCACCTCTATTATCTTGACTCACGTAGTAAGTGAGATAAGCAGAGTTCACGTCATTATTTTCCATATGTTACAAATGAGAGAACTGAGATTGCGTCGCTGGTGGTAGAATTGGGATTCAAATCCGGATCAGCTAAATCAAATCCAAGTCTTTCTGCTGTATCATCTTGCTTCATGTGTCAGGAACCACCACTCCACCTCCCAACACACGCACACTTTTTGTTTGGATCCATCACTGGGTAAGCTAGTTAAGGACTGCTGGACTTAGCCAGAAACTTACTGTGACGGTGCAGTGAAGTTCTGTTTTTGATACATGCTTGTGTTATTGTGATGTGCACCTTTTTCTTCCTTTTAGTATTGATGAGGGATCACTTTAAGATTTATAGTTTTTCTTAACATTTCTTTCCTGTTTTTTTATGTACAGAATATCTAACAGCTAGACTTACATGTAAAACAGCCGTATGAATATCCTTGTGAATTCCTCAAGTTCAAGTGTACTGTTTGCTTTTTGTAGGTGAATCTAGAGATATATCTACCTATTTCTGGCAGATAGCATTATCATCATGTTTTCCCTGTTTCTTGATACTTTGTGAAAGTATTGCAGAAATAAAAGAACTGTCTTTATTCCTTGATCTCTTGTACGCTTTATGAATTCTGAAACGTTGAGGGAGAACAAAGGAAAGATATGCTTTCATGCTTTCCTTAAGTTTTGAGAAGCAGGTTTAAAAAATGCTTTAAAAATTTTAGAAGCCAGAATGGGCAGACACTGGAAAGAAAGATCTCGTGTGCTCAAGGCTGACCAGGATACTTCTCTGACCCAGCCCTCGGGTTGAGAAGACTATTTAGATGTTTCTCCAAGGATTCTAGATTTATAGACCTGAGTGACCTCTCTGGGCATTGAGATGTATGTAGATGTTACTTCGTGGGGTTAATAAATATGGAAAGGGAATTGTCACCCACACATTCAGAAATTACTTAAAATGGGAGGCGGAGCTTTTCCTCTGAGTTTCCAGAAAAAAAGAATCCTTCTTATGCCACCTTGTATGGACAAAAAGAAATTTGAGGCACTGTGCTCAATAATGGCACTTCTTTGTTCTTATGCATATGTACTTATAGAATATATCCTTTTTCCTGCACTCATATCTATAATATAGAAAGTAAATAAACTTTGTATAGCATTTTATAGTTAAGAACCACAACCATATGGTTAGCCTTATGTGTTGAATTTCAGTAAGAAATAAAAGAAAACTCACTTGTAGATATATTATCTCATTTAATCATCACCACAACTCTAGGAATTAGACATAAATTACTAGAGCCAATTACTAATTGGGAAACTGAGTCTTAGAGAGATTAATTGACTTTCTCAAGGACACAGAATATTACACTCTAGGATCAAGACTTGAACCTAGTTTTCTGAATCCAGAATTCTAGCTCTTTCTGTTAAGAGACATCTAATAATCCAAACGCATTAGCAGAATCTTCCAGTTTTATTAAAACTTTTCTGAAGCCCTGGTTTTGAAGGCTTCCTGCTGTCAGAGCTATTCTTGGGAGATGGGAATGGCTTTTCCTATATCTCTCTGCATTATTATTGTTGTTGTTATTTTTAGTTCTATTTTCATGAAAAATATATTTTTAGCTCAGGAAAATAGCATAGCAGCAGCTTATCACAGTGTTCCAGAACAGGTGGGTCTTATCTCACCTACAAATTGGGGACACCTTCATGCTTCCTGGAGTGGAAGGAATGCAAAGTCAATTTCCCCCAGTGGACATCTAAAGCCAGCAGTCACTCATCCTATCCCAGATCCCATGCTCTGTTCTTTCTTCCCTCCTACTTCTTAGAGCCATGAAATAATGCAAAAGTATTTCTGTTTCCCCTGCAAAGGAAAGAGGGTTCTGGAGACCAGAGGAGAAGTGATGTTGATTCTACACAAGGAACAACATTAGGACTTTTATAAAGATTTTCTCAATTATTACAGTAGTTCTATGGGGTGGGCATCATCTCCATTTTTCAGATGAGGAAATTGGGACTTGAGTCTCTTTTCCAAAGTTGCACAAGGAGTGAGAGATGAAGCCTGGACAGGATCTCAGACCTGTAAGATTCCAAAACCTGCATGCATTCTGTCTGCACAGGATGCCCTCCCTCTTGCTGGAGAAAACCTCAGACCATGGTTTTCTCGCAGCCTTCTGAGTGGAGAAGTGGGCACCTAATGGTGCCCAACGCCCACGGTGATGTCACAGGGTGCAGCACCACCCAGTGGGAAGAGCCTGGACTCAGGAGTTGGTCAGGCTTGAGTTTGAATCCTGCATTAGCCACTTACTATTGATTGCTTTGGCATGTTGCTTAACCTCTCCAGACCTCCATTTCTTCACCCATAAAGGGGAAAGCTCCCTATGGGGCAGGGAACATGTGAGGATTAGATGGGAGGATATGTGCCAAGCCCTAACCTGGTAGGTGTTCACTAAATGATGCTTCCTATTATTATAGTGACTACCATTGTAGTTTTTTCAGATGAAAGTGTTAGGTCACCTAGAACCTGTAAGGGTGTGCTATTCAACACACAGTCTTTTTGATCTGTGAAAGATCTGTTTGCCATTTTCAGTGTCTCCACTCTGCCAGCAATCCAGATCTTACCAGGCCTCTCTGTTTTGCCAAACCTGTCTAGTGTGGCTCCTTGGGAAGCTTCCCTGGTCCATGTGATGGAAATCAAGCAGGGGGAGAAGCAGGGCCGGTTGCAGCAGAGGTAACATCAGGAACAACTGGGCTACAAGCACTTTCTTTGGCTGCTCCAGAATGGTTGGAAGAAAGTGCGCCTTAAGATATCAGAAGGCAGAGAGGAATGGTGGGGCTGTGGAGCAGGCAACTAACCAGGCCATTATTACCTCTGGGGCGGGGGTCGGAGGTTGGAGGTAGGGAGTGATGCCTGCTTGTGTTCACACACGTGAGTCGGTGAGAGAGACAAGGTGACCAGTTAATTTCCGTGGTCCACTGGGCACAGGCCAGGTACACCCTCAGCCTTGGATAAGTTTGTTGGACAAATGAGTGATGCGTTGACCACTCATAACTCTGGATGCAGAAGTGGTATTCAGATTATTTAATACTGACCAGAGTGGCATGGGCACCAACCAGGCAGAGTGGACAACAGCCATAGTGTTGGAACAGGGTCCTCAAGAATATCTTCTGTGTGCTGGATATTAACACTTTAGCTGCTGAATCCTTGGCAGGTACAGGGGAGAGACTGGGGCAAAGAGCGAGTGGTAGTTGGAGGTAGAGAGGTAGGTTCAGGCGCAGCTGTTTATCACGTGGTATAGAAATATTCCAGGATTTGAACCAGTGGTCCACATGTACTGTGTCTACTGTGTATCACCTCAGCGTAGGTGACTACAGGGATTTTCACTGTGTGTCGGAATGAAGCCAAAAACGTGCAAGGTTTTAAGAGCATTTTGCATGTCTTATTGGCAATATGAGGTGAAATAGTTATGTAGTAACTGTAACCAGCATTGGCTTCTGGTACTTAGTTCTCAGTTCTTTTTAAAAAAAACTCATAAATGGAGAAACTGGGGCCTTAGCACTCACTTAAGGAAGAAGTAACTTTGATAAGAACCAGGTGGGTTTCTTTCTCCTTATTGGTTTCATGTTTTTCAGATCTAACTTTCCCCAGCTGTGCCCTGCCATGAGCACCTGTTTGGGATCCCATGTGTTGTGATGCCCCAGGATACCACATGGGCCTTGGGGTCTTTCCCTTTGTGACTGCCATGGTGCTCTCTAGGGACTAGTCTTTGTGCCAAAGGCCTTTGTCTGGAGGACACCTCTTCCTCGCTCATTCCAGGGCCCGTGTGTCGCATGCCATCTTTTCATCTTCATTTTCTTGACCTTAGTCAAGGCTGTATCTTTTTTTTTTTTTTTTTTGTGAGGAAGATCAGCCCTGACCTAACATCCACGCTAATCCTCCTCTTTCTGCTGAGGAAGAGCGGCTCTGAGCTAACATCATTGCCAATCCTCCTCCTTTTTTTGTCCCCCCAAAGCCCCAGTAGATAGTTGTATGTCATAGTTGCACATCCTTCTAGTTGCTGTATGTGGGACACGGCCTCAGCATGGCCAGAGAAGCGGTGCGTCGGTGCACGCCCGGGATCTGAACCCGGGCTGCCAGTAGCGGAGCGCGGGCACTTAACCGCTAAGCCATGGGGCCAGCCCTAAGGCTGTATCTTTAAAACACATGTGCATCTACCTTTAGATAGTTTATCATTAGCTGGAAATAACTGTTCAGATAGATTTCAGGGTAGTTATTCACATTATTAAAGAGGATTCCTCAGTTTGAAGTATTTGCTAGCTGGCTCCTATGAAGTAGAGAGATTCTCGGGTATATTTGAGTGTGTATACAGATCAATAACAGCTTGAAAGAGAGGTTTGGTGCATTGCTAAAGAACTTTTAGCTAAAGCTGCAGGTGCTATCAGATATGGAGATATAAACACGTAACAGTCACTGAAATTTGTTTAGTCCTGTAGCTTTGCAAAGCTCATCCACACGTTTTCTCATGTGATATGTGAAATCTCCATCCCTGATCCTTTGCAGGATGGAACCACTCCACATACATGTTTAGGGAGCAGTGAGGTGGCTGGAAGCTGCCACCATGAGCCCCTCCAGTTGCACCAGGGCCATGACCTCTTATGCATCCATTTTTAAGGTCTTCATCAATGACACATGACCCTATCTCCATCCTCCCATTCTTCTCCCAATATTTACCTTTGTAGATTTCAAGGCTTTGCTCTTCTCCATGAAATGGTTGACATCCTCAGATTTAGCCCAAGAAAAAATAGGATTTCATTTCCTTTCCAAACTCTTGTTTGCAGCTTTTCATAACGATTGCAGTAGTGCAAGAGTGGGTATTCCCTGAAGTGGCCCTTCATGTCACCGTCTCACTGAGGAATGGTGGGGTAACAGTCCCATCTCCACCCCTCCCCGCTCTCCCCACCAGAGAAGAGCTGTGCAGGCTGGAGGGTGGAGCCATGCCTCCCGCCGGCTCTGTGGGCCGCATGGAGAGCCAGCGACCTTCCTCCGGGGCTCCTGATATCGAGCTGGGGAATGAGTAATTGGGACTCGCCAAAGTGTTTAAACACCAGAATTGAAATTAATGTCCCCTCATTGCTGGCTACGCTGACAATACATTACAGGAAACACCTTCCCAAAGTGGAATGAATGTTTGTTTATCCTCATGAAATATACATCAAAACGTGTTGGTGGAAGAAGCCCTAATGAGGAAAGGGGCCAGGTTTCCTGTTAATTTCAGGCGCATAGTTAACTGAAGTGGAGGGGTTTTTTTCCTTTCTTTTCTTTTCTTTCTTTCTCTTTTTTTTCAGAATAACCTGTCCACAGCTGTGTATCTAGGACATTAATATGGGTTTAATGAAAACTCCAGTTGATCTGTCCAAAGATATTGATGAGCACTGCCCAGCCGTATTAATCATCTCCTCGCGGGAGGAAATGAAGGGAATGGGCGAGCAGGTTTCTGTCAGATGCCAATCCAGATGAAGAGATGTGAAAAAAAATTTTTTTTTAACTCTCCATAGCTGCATCCATTTCCTGGGACGTCGGTTGGGCCAGGAGGGACTGAGAAGGACCCATGACAGCACAGGAAATTCTGGGGCACATTTAACGTTAACTCATTAAGCTTCTGCCAATAAATCCATTACTGTTAATTGTATTGAGATGGCCAACGATCCGCTGACAATATTCCTTCATTGATTTTCATTCGCAGTGAATCGATGTTCTGGCTTTATTCTCTTTGGCGTTTTCATGCTTTCATATCTTTCTCCTGCTCCTTGTCTCTTTCTCCCCATGCCCTGCTCCCCACACGCATCCCTCGCCCTTCCCCCCTGAGCTTTTTTGCTGTAATACAGTTCTCCTCTCACTGGTGATACGGTTCTCTCCCTAAGTGCCAAATGTTTCTTGATAGGAACAAGCTACATTTCTTTATGGCTTATGGCAAACTGCCTTGATTACTTCTACTGCTGTACCCATTATGTGAATTAAATATGTATTCAGTTGCATGCTGCTTGCGATGTTATTGCAGGGTGACATATGGTACTGACTCAATTAGAATGAAACTAGCATTAGATAACCCTTCTGATTACATGCATCCTGACCGGCTCCTCCTCGGCCTCCCCTCTGTGCTCTCGCACTCTCCAGTGTCTGCAGGCCGCAGGTTTTCATTACTGGTTATCATCTCGACCACATTGGATGTGGGCTGGGGGTTGGGAAGGGAGGGCAGTGTGGGTCTCTGGGAAAGAAGGCATATCAGACAGACAGACAGATATGAAAGGGTTGGAATGTAAGGAATGTAAAGGAATGTAAAGGATTCTGTGCTTGCGTTTGGAATCAACCTTTAAAATTATATTTGTTGGAAGTGGTTGTCAGGCCCACTATGAGAAGAGTCCAGAATAGTCTCTCTAGGAAGATCAGAAAAGGAAAGAAAAAGAATGACTGTCAAATGACTCTTATTTGTGTGATTAGTTGGTCCTTACCTTGAAAATTATTCATTTTAAAATAAGACTTTTTCCCTCCCCCCGATGGAGAGCCAATACTTATTCTAGTACCAGAAATACATTTTGTTTTTATAGCACACCTGTATTCAGCATATGTTAACCCATTTGATTCTCATCAGCATCTGACAGTGTAGGTGGAGCAGGAATCGTCCCCATTCTACAGATGAAGCCATGGAGACACAAAGAGGCTACAGGACATTATGCTTCAAGGTCTCAAAGTCACTTGGTGGCAAAATGAGGAGGAATCCTTAAGAATGCAGAAGGTTCAGAAGGGCAGTTCAAGGATGTGTTATAAAGTGATTGTGAGTCATTAAATCTTAAAAAAACACAAAAACATAAAAAAAAAAGAAAGTATTTTGAGTGTCTGGGTTGGGTCAGTACTTTCTGGAATATCATGTCCTGACACATCACAATTCGTACAGGAGAAGCTGGCATATAACATTTCCTTCTGAGGAGTAGCTTTCTCTCCTTGATCATTTTCACCAGGTTATAAGCTGTTCTAAACTCCCTTTTGCTCTTCCTGCTCTATCACTTCTACTCTCCAAGTGAGAACCTGGAGACCCATTCTTTCTCGGTCTCAACTTGGCACAACCCGAGGCCAAACCAGCTGCCAGTCTGGAGCCGACTCCAGGGTCTGGAGAGAAAGCCTGCTGGCATTCTTGGATTTCCTCAAGGGCTGATGGAAAGGCTGCTGGACCCAGGATTGCCTGGCTGACTCTTGCACCACCATCCAATGGGACTTCTGGTCCGTGACCAGCTCAAGTCTGCAGGCTTGTTTGAGCATCTACTATACGTATTTGTGTGCACCACACCATAAGCTATGGGAAATATCAAACATTTATGGGGTCACCAGGCATAGGTAGCTCATTCCTGGGCAGATAAATAGTATGAGGGTGAGGATAAGTGTAAATGAGGATGGTGTGAACTCAAAAGTGCCATAGATGCATTTATTAATCTCAGCATTCCTAGAATTATGGTGTCACTTAGCCCAGTGCCTTGAGTGTAGCAGGCACTTAACAAATATTGGTTGAATGGATGAGTAAATAAATGAATGAAAGGTATCAGTGCAAACTATGGTAATAATGAGGCAGGTTTTCATGGAGGAGATGGGGCCCCTTGTAGACAACATAACCATCCATCCCCATCCTACCCCTCCCCATCTACTTTCCCATTACAATAATGATCACTAATTTATATAACACTTTACATTTAAAATAACCCTTTCAAGAAACACGGAAAAGATAAACATGAAAGAGATAAAAATGGTTATGTGTAGAGGCCAGGTATGTGGCGGAGAAATGGGGGAAATGGGGAAAAAGGTGGGAACATGACTCAGTAGCATATGGGTATCATAATGTATATATTGTAGATATATTTTTATATTGTAAATATTACCTATTTAAGAATAATATTAAAATCAAAAAAATTTTCAGGAGGATTCTTCATAGCAACTCTGTATGTGTATGTGGAGGGGGCATTTTTATTAGGTTCTGATTTCACATAAGGAAAAGAGAGGTTAAGTAACTTACCCAAGGTCATAGAGTTAGTAAGTGTAGAGTCAAGACTAAACCCAGGTTGGGTTCTTTCCACAAGAGCACATGGCTTCTGTGAGCCTGGGCCCAAATGTACTAATCCCCAGAGGGGTGCCTGTGTGATTGGGGTCTTCCCGGGGACCTCTGTCTGCCAGTGTCACTGTGTGTATACCGAGGCCTCTGCAGGAGGAGAGAGGATGTGGGGCCAGGGCTTCTCCCCACTGCCGCTGTAACATGGCAGATTTAAACTCCCAGTGACACATCTGGCTTGGAGTTACAAGAAGAGGTGTCTCTGAATCAGCCCTACAGTTCATGCTCACTGTCGGGGAAGGAAGAAAGCATGAAACAGGTAGCTTTAACCTGGTCGTTAGGATGGGCCTGGTATTCCCTGGGCGCCTGCTGAGGAATGAGGGAAGTATTACAATTATCATAATACCTAGAAGGACTTGAAGATAAGTCTGGCACTGAAAAATGCTAAAAGTTGTTGGTCTTGTGAATTTAGGAAAGCGTGGCTTATGTTTTTGAGGGCAGAGTGTAACATTCTTATGGCATCCTTCAGGTAGGTGTCTCCTGTTACTCTATAGATGTCTACACTATTTAAGTTGCTTAGGAGTCCCTTCTCATCACGCCACCCTGACCCCTTGCCCTCCACCCTTTCTCCTTGGCTTCTACGTATGGCTGCCTCGCTTGGCAGAACAGAGGGAGAGCTGTGCCATTGGCTGTTCTAGTGTTTTCTCGCTTGGAATATCTGCTGTTCCTTTTGCAGCTTTCATGTACTTTTGCTCTGCAGGCCCAGCTAGTTCATAGCAAGGCTTTTTCCTGATCATCACCCAGCCAATGAAGAACGGATCTGTCCATAGACTCTAGAAGGGTGATCTACTGTCCTGAATACCACAATACCTTCCTTTTAGCAACATGTTGCTAATCAGAGGCGTCTTATGCCCCTGTTTGCCCTTCAGAAGAGTTAGGACAGTGTTCTCCCAGCCCAGCAGTTTTATGTGCCATGTTCTGTTTTGATTTGTCTAAAACTGTTCACTGTATCTTCTACACCTCCTGACCCAGGTCCCACCTCCATGAAGCCTTCTGGGATTATTCCAGACTTCATAGACCATCCCCTAGCCCCACTGATTCTAAGATTTCTAACTTCCTTCTATTAACTTCTAGAAAGCTTCTTTGCTTCTGTTGAGGTGAGATTTCTGCCTCTCCAGATCATGGAATCTTCCAGTTGACAAATCCAATCCGTTTTCTACACTCTTGCTGTATTTGATACCACTGACCTTTCTATTATGAAACTCTCACCTCTCTTGATTTCCATTTTATCCTGCTTTACTTCATAGCTCTTTGGTTGGGCCTTCTTAGTTAACTTCAGTGGTGCCTCTCTCTGGACTCCTCACTGAAATATTCCCCACCATTCCCCATGATTTCATTTATCACCTAAATACTCATGGCTCACAAATATATCTACTTGTAATCTCACTGAGGACAGGGGCCCTATCTTTCTTGTCAACTTCTGTATCCCCAGTGAATAGCACAATGCCTGAATCAAAGCAAATATTCAGTAAATTGAACACATGGTAAATTAAAACCTGTGTTTCCAGCCCAGATTGATTCTGTGAGTTTCAGATCTGCACATATAACTGCCTAGCAGGCATCTCTATATCCATGTTGAACAGGATCCTCCAACTCTACACATCCAGGGCCAACCTCCTTAATCCCCCTGTCCACGTCAGATCTTCTTCCTGTGTTCCTTCTCTCTGTCATCTGCCCAATTCAGAAGCCTCATATTTGTATCAGACTCTTAACCTTTTTCTAAGTCTGTCCCCCTCCCCCCAACCTCCATCTAATCATTAGCCAATTGTGTTGATTCTAACAGCAAGCATTTATTGAACACTTTTTGCCAGGCTGGGTGCCAGGTGAGAAAATACAATGGTAAACACACCCTGACTATGTCCCACATCATCTTCTCCTCCCCATCTGCCACAGTCCTAGGTCAGGTCCTCACCATCTTTCACCCAGACAGCTACATTGACCTCGTAGCTGGTATCTCTGCCCCGAATATCTTCCAGCTGTCCATTCTCTCTAAGGCCCACCATGACACTCTTGACATGTAAACCTGCTATACCCCTATTGAGAATTCTTCACTGGCAGCCCCAATGTCAAAAGCTGTAGTCCTGAATCTCAAAACTATTGTGCTATGATCGGTTGTGAAGTATGTCACAGGTAATTTTGATATTCATAATAGTCCAAGACCTGAGGTTTGCAAATTATTTAAAATTTTAAACTAATTCAAATTATCACCATAAAAATGTCACTTTCACTCACTTGAATTCCCATATGCTTTGCTGAGTGGAAAAGAAGAAGTAGCTTTATAGCTTGCTGGGAATTGTGCATTCCTGTGGGCACACCCTCTGGATTGTGCTCCAAATCTGATCATCATTGAGCGTGCATGTATAATGGACACAGGGTTGAAATCTGCAGGATGAACTCTGAAGTCCGTGGCATAACCTACATTGACTTTGTGATTTAGCCCTTGTCTACCTTACTGGGGCTGTTTCCTACCATTTTCTTCTATCTCTTCATAGGCTGCAAATATATTGAGTTACCTGCAATACTAAAACCTGCCACTTTTCTTCTTACACCTTTGAAGTGTGTCTCCTCTGTCAGGAATTCCTTGTACCTACCACCCCCGCTAGTAACCTACTACTGATCATTCAAATCCTAGCAGAGGCCTTGCCCGGGTACTCTGGCTCGGTTCTAGATATTCCTTCTTCTTTGTATTCACTTTGCCTTGTATATTGCTTCATTGTAACTTATATTACCTAGTCTTTGTAATTTTACTTTTTGCGCATTCTTTTATTTTATTTTATTTTTTTTGCTGAGGAAGATTCGCCCTGAGCTAACATCTGTGCCAATCCTCCTATTTTGTGTGTGGGTTGCTGTCACAGCATGGCTGACGAGTGGTGTAGGTCTGCCCCTGGGATCCAAACCCATGAACCTGGGCCACCAAAGCAGATCATGCTGAACCTAACCACTATGCCATGGGGCTAGCCCCATTATTTTATTTTACATGTTCATTTTCTCATTGGATTGTAAGCACTTTGAGGTTAATGCCTTTTTATATTCTTCTCCCAATTTTTTAGGACAGGCTTGGGTACATCATAGGTGTTCCATAATCATTCATGATATGAACTAGGGAGTCATATGGATACTATCTTATCCACTGGTCCCAACATTCTCTAGAGGCAGGCAACTTTAGTACCATATCATATCCTGATGGGCTAGTGAGAGCCCTAGACTGGGAGTCTGAGGAGCGAGTCCTAGCTCATCCATGAGTGGTTTTATGGCCCTAGACATATTACATAAAACGCATAAACACCCGTTTCCACGTGCATGGTCTATTTGTGGGACTGTCCTATGAAACGATTGCTTAGCAAGTTGGAAGATGTGTACTGGGAAGTATGGGAAATGGATCTAATAGGTAGAGTGAGGCCCATGTGGTTGGCATTGATAGTGTGACACTGAATGTCCAGCAGAGGGGTTAGACATGTGGCAAGAAATGGAAACCCAGTGGTTATGGGAGCATAGATGACAGATGCTGAAACCAGATTTAAGGACTTGTAGTCCTAAAATGTGTGGGATGTACTAGACTGGAGAGAGACTGAAGACAGGGATTTCAGCCAGGAGACCAAAGGACCTGGAGTCTGGGTAAATGAATGGTATTTTGGGAATGAAAAGGATCAGACTGTTTTGAAAGAACGAAGAAACGTGTAAGTCAAGGAAGATTGAATAATTTGATTCATTTATTAATTTGGATTCCACAGAAACTTTGAGATGGGAAATGCTTCAGTACAATGTAAAGCTGTTTAACAATTAGAACTGCCCCCAAATAGCTGGAGAGTGTGGTCACAGATGCCGACCTTATCATGTAACTGTTGGAAATGAGGCTTTGCCAGGGTTGTCATAGAGACATTTGCTACATCTTCTGCAAGTTGGAACTAGACTCTTGAGATGTCTTCCATCTCTGTGTCTCTGTGTCTATATTTAGAGGTTTTCTAACTGGTTACTTGGGAGAATGGGCTTGACATTAGTAAGAACAAGGAAATTAGGAAAGGGAGGTAATTTGGATGTCAAGTAGAGTTTTGTTCATTTAAGATTGTGGTAGATCTTTCAGTTTCATAGAATATTGTTTCTGTATAATTGTTGATTTTCTTATTGGCTGTATCTCTGACATCCATTTGATTTTGTCTCTCCAGAAACAAAGTGTGATCTGCTAGAATCCAGCTCTATTTTCAGGTGATTCCGAGGCTTAGCCCTCTAGTTCCCAGGGCCTCCTTTGTGGGAGGAGCCAGAGTTTGTTGTGGACTAGAAAAAATATAGTGGAAAAGAACTGGGGTTTTGGAGTTAGAGTGACCCAAATTTTTGTCCTGCATCATCCATCTACCGTGTGACGTTGGGCAGGTTACCTAATTTCTCTCATATCTGTTTTCTCAATGCTAAAAGTAGAGATCGTAACGTCACTTACTTCATAGGGTTTGGGAAAGGATTATAATAATAATAGCTAATGTTAATTTAGGAGTTAGGTACCAGGCATTGTATTATTTATATTCTCTGTTCCATTAATTCTCCCTGAAACACCTATAAGGTATATACTATCATTGTCCCCATTATATTGACCAGTACACTGAGCCTCGAGGGGTTAAATAACTTGTCCTAAGTTATCCAGGTAGGAACTGGCAGAATAGGGATTTGAACCTAGGTTGAATGACTGTAACAGCTCAGACCTTAATAACTGAAAGCTCTGTAGCTTCCCAAATATCGCTCTTTCTGTGAAACCCTGAAAGCTCTTCTAAGACCCCCATTCAGATTAACCACCCCTTCTACCATGTTCCTATAACAAAATACCTGTAGCTTTAATTAGCTTGTATTTTATCATTTTTCAACCATTCAACCTTTAATTTTAGTCATTTGTTCGTACGTCCCACTCTCATCACTAAATTATAAACTTTTGAATGCAAGAACTGTGCCGACCTATATATTTTCCCTCCAATGCCTTCTTTATGCAGAGGCATGCTCACTGTTAATTTGTTGGAAAGACATTATGTGAAAGGGTCACTCTTTCCCTAGGGAACGCCTTTGGTGCCGTGAGGTCACCTTTGCCTTTCTGTCACCAAAATAGAAAAATAAACATATCAAGGAGTACTATGAGCAGCACTAATGAAATGTGATCATTTAAAATAATGAAATAATTCACTTAGTCTAATTAGAGTTCTTATATCACTCCCCCCCACCAAAAAAGTCATAAAAGCAGAAGTGATCTTTGCCTCAGTAAGTTGTACTGTTTTTGATATTTGGAATTAAACTAGACAAGAAATGAAGTATCAGGAACCAGTTCCTCCTTGTCTCTGGGCATCAGACACCCTATATCCCATTTCGCCTTCACTTTTTCTCCCGTTTGCCCCTTTGGTTGGAATGCAGGCATCATCCTGAAGCTTTGCGGTCAATGCCTTAGACGAGCTGGAGTCTGATCTTCCCTTGGTGGGGAGTGGATCTCTGGAAGTGATTGAATGAATCCCCAGGGTACCCATTATCAAGAGGGTTGGTCCCTGAGCCTATCCTTTTCTCCATTCTGCCACACCTGAGATGGAAAAAAGAAATTCCATGGCCACTTGGGTAGCAGTAGAGGGAGAAAGCAAGACTCTGGCCTCTGAATGCCTTTAGGTTGAGAAGAACCTTTAACTGCTTTAGGTGCAAAGTTGAATAATAGCAGCAGTCCTGTTGGTAAAAATAAGAATGCACAGAGCATTTCACACGTATCAAAGCAATTATATATGTAGTATCTCTTATTTGTGTTCTTTCAGAAACAGCCCTGAGCAGTTGAATACATAGAAGGAATTACACAACTCTTTGGCAATGTTCAGTGAAAGCCCTTTAGTTGTTTTTCTCGTTTTGTCTTCTGTCCCCTCATTCTTTCCTTATCCTGAATGAATCTCTCTATAGTTACATCTCACCATTCAGAACTCAGTGTTGGCAGCTTCACCCATCTGAAGCAACAGGGAGCCAGGATCTTAGCATAGAAGGCCTCTATGTGACCAAAATTGTGACTCCATGCACTTCAGCCTGTGTGGTTGACTCCTCAGAGTGCCCAAAGGCCACCACCCAAAACCCCTTTACTCTTATTTCAAGCATGATTCTAACTGTATGGTTGTCGGGTTTCCCAGACGTTTCCTGTCAGAATATGTGCATGGTAATCACTAACATTTACTGAGCACAAAGTGCAGACGCTATCCTAAACACTCAAGAGGTATGACTCAGGTAATCATCACAACCCCCCTAGGAGTGAGGTACCATGACTTGTCTCCTTTTTACAGGTGAAGACACAGCACGGAGGGGTTCAGAAGCAAGATCCCACAGCCAAAAAATAGTTAGGTTTGGCTTCCATGATCTGGTACCACAGCCCATGTTTTTAACTGTAACACTAGGCTGCCTTTGAAGAGGAGGCAGTAAAACTATAAAAAGGAGACTGGAGAACTTAAAAAGCCCAGCAGACAGAGTTCATGGACAATAGACATACAGACTCCCAGCTAGCAGTGGGCCTGGCTGATAATTGGCATTTGTAATGATAAATGATTTGGGTCATGAAGAGGAAGCCAAATTATGTTTAAGATTATCTGTCTATCTGTCTATCTTGGTATCTTTTAAAGATGCTAGATGGAAATATAACATGTTTTTAAATGATTTATATCCAAAATGCTGAAAATAAACACAGTTTTGGTAAACCCCCAGGAATATGGAGACAAGGCAGCTTGCTATAGAGTGATTTATTTCTCACCGGTTAACATTTTCTTGCCTTTCTGCCTGCTCCTGGGTTCCAGAGTCTCTGTTCCCTGGGAGTCTCCCCCAGAACAAAGGTTCTGGACCCGTGGACTGCCTCCACCTCTTCACTGGACTCTCGCTCCAGAAAAGATGACAAGAATTTATAAATCACCCTAGACTGTGAATGGGGTGCTGTGCACATGCTGGACTCGATGTTGCTTTGCCTCTGCGGTGGCAGGTAGAGGGAGTGCAGTGCAGTCAATATCAGCCCTTTCGTAAACCACCATGAAAATGGAGGGGGCTAGTGGTCAGGGGATTCGAGAGGAGACAGGGGAAATCACTTCTTTGTCTGAAAGGGAAACACCTCGACTATTCCTTCAGGTCTGTTAAGTGTCTGTTGGCTGAGAAGGAAATTCTCCTCTTCTTTGCTTCCACTTCCCCCCATCCCCTTTATTTTTTGTCCCTTTGTAGAATAATATAAAATAAAAAAGCCAGCAGAAAGGGAGCTGTGATGCTGTCGTCCCTGGCGTTGATGTTATTTATTTTCCTCAGTTGCTGCTCTGGAAGCCTGGAGTTGACAGAGCGGTTTTGTAGAATAGAAACATTATAGACTGTTACTGTCAGAGTGTTAAATGTGATGGATAGAGAAATAGAGGCGAAGGAGGGGACTTAATACTGAGAGCCAGGGTGCTCATGGGAAAATAAACCATCCGCATATAAGAAATGAATGAGGTAATGTGGCGGGAGGTAATGGGCTTTCGCAACATGCCGGAACAGAGATGCTTATTACAGGGTGTGCTTAACCCTTGGCATGCTGATTTCCCTTTGTGGGTTCTGGGGCTTTTTGCCGTGTCCCTCTGTGGGAGCGTGTGTGTGGCTTTTCTTCAGGCAGGGAAGCAGGAGTGCTTAGAGGAGTGGAGACAAACGTGTTCTTAATAACGCTGTATTAGCAGCCTGTACATCAGAAAGCCCCGGCAGCTCGTGAGAGGTTGGGATCCCCGTGGCCGCGTGAGACAGAATGTGCCATGATGGCTGGGTTAGGGAGGAGAAGGGAGGGCACCTTGGGGAGCTTGCGACTGTTGATTTCTCCATTGGAGACTTCTGAGGAGTGCTTTGGTTGCTTGGGAGAGGAGGAGATTCATGTCCTAAGTGACCCCGGAAGATTCCCTGCCACTTTATGTAGCCAATGCCTCGCTGTTCACCCACTGACCGGAATGTGGTGGCTTTGCTGTAAGGTGGGAGGAGAGGAGCAGATGTGGTCATCTTTATTACCTCCTTGTTGAGTATAGTGCTTGCTATAGAGGTAATAAAGGTGAGCATGTCAGGTGGAGACCCTGTGTCAGATGGGCTGATGGAAGGGGCCCAGCTAGCCAAGGTGAGTTGAGTGAAATGAACTGAAAGGTGACCAGGTGCAATGGGCAAGGTGCTTTTCCTTTGTATAGAGTTCCTGTGACCTTTCCCACCCATCTTTGTGTCCTGGTGGTGGCCAGCCCTGCGTCTTGCGCGTGACAAACAAACAGTAAATTATGAGGCCTCATTTGATATGGGCCTCCATCCAGCTCTGGCAATTACCTGCTGTGTGGCCTTGAGCAAGTCATTTACCCTCTCTGGGTGTTAGTCCCCTTATGTATACATGGGGATAATAACACCTCGTAAATTTGTTGGCAAGATTAAACTTAATTATGCTTATGAAATTGTTGGCAGGCTGTAAAACATTATGCAAACAGCCAAGTATTACTGTTATTTCTGTTGTTAGTAACAAAACAATCCGTGTGTATTAAGTGATATGGTAAAGAATTTCACCCAAGAAATAATGTTTTCAAGCCAACAGCTTCACATGCTTTTATCCATACATTGCCATTTTTGTCTGATATTAAAGTCTCTTTGCCTTCGGTGGTGGACACCGCCCCGGCTGGATGTTTATATTGTTGGCAGTGGGTCAGTGGGCTCCTTGAATACTCTTGCAGTGACCATAGTCACCTAAGAGTCGTGGTCTTCCTTCCTCTCCTGTTCACAAGTTTCACAGAATCACCGAATTTTGGAGTTAGAAGGACCCTTAGTGAATGTCCATCACTGGCCTTGATTTAGTTTGGAAGATACTTCCTGCTGAAGCACAGACCCCACCTCCAGCAACTCTTGGATCTTTTCCTGGAGCTCTGCCATCTAAGATGTTCCTCAGCCCAACCTCATCCTCTGAGATGTCGCTGCTGCCTATGAGATTATGACACTAAGGGCTCTGTCCTTACTGTGATGATAAGATGGTCCACATTCTGGGGAGTTTTGCTTGTCATTTTGCTTTCAGCGATCCTCAGTATTTCCACAGGAGCAGAAGGACCTAGGTTGCCTGGCATGGTCTCAGGTCTCATGGGACTGCCCCAGGTCTCAGGTTAGCATGTGGTGCCCACTGGTGAGGTGAGGTGCTAGTCTTATCTCCTTGCTTCCTTTTCCCTGTTTCTCTTCCTCACTCACGGGTCCAGACTTTCCAGGCAATTTGGTCTCCTTGCTCTCCGTCTGTTCATGCTCCCCCATCTGCTCCTTCTGAGTTGCCTTTTTCTTTTTGTCCTGTATGTCTATCTAGTCTCTAGCCATTCTTCAAATTTTGCTTCTTCTCACTTTGTGCAACAATCACAGCTTACAGTGAATTTTCCTTTCTCTTAATTTCTCAAATCTGTATTACTGTATGTTATAACTGGCTATATAGTTTTTGGTGTTTCTCTGATTGTTTCACATGAGAGTATCTTGTCTTTCCAAGGATATTAACAATGTCTTGAGAAAAGGAGTATGTCCTATATAATTTTTTTCTTATAGATGGCACCACATTGCTCTCTTCTCTAATCATTTGTCATCTATTTCATGATAATGCTTTTGTAATATATAGCTTGCTTTTGCTTGTTTCTGGTCTTCCTCACTAGACTAGCAGCTCCTTATAGAAAGAAGCATCCTCTTAGGTGTCTTTTGTTGTCCTAAGGCATCTTGTATATAGTCTCTCTTGTTATCTCTTCAACTTATTGACAGTTTTTAACAGAAAAGTTCTCTTCCTGCCCTTGTCTACATGCTCAGATATCCTTACATTCAGCCTTGAATGGAATGGGAGTAAATGCTACATGTAAGTGACTTGTAGTGACAGAATCTCATCTCTCACTGAATAATATTGTTGGCACATTCAAGTAAGAGTAGCCCTGAGGCTTAAATGAGATGATGCATCTAAAGAGTTTAGAATGGTGCCTGACACATTAGGCGTCAGAACTTGTTAGTTGTAGTAGTAGCAGCATCAGCAGGAATAATGATGGTTGAGAAGCAGTAGTGGTAGCAATAATGCCTGATGCCCACTGATCTGTCTTTTATGCCCCATTTATATTTTGGTAGAGTTCCACATATAACCATGTAATGGATAGAATCTATAAGTGGAGAAACAGTAAATAACACCACACCCTCTGAAATGTGGGTCTACTTTGGGCTAGTGGGATCCTTCTGCCCCTTGCGTGTTCTGAAGGGGGGATCCTATCATGATGTCTTCCTGAGTGCCTCTGCAGTCCCAAGATATTCTCCTCAAATATGTCCCTGTAAAAGCCAACTCCTTTTGGGTTCATGAAGGAAGGTGTGTTTTAGGATACAATGAGGTACAAATCCCTGGGTTTGTTTGAAATTTGTAAGGAGGATAGCAATAAAGGAAGAGGGGAGATCCAACTCCTGGCCTTTGCAGAAGACTCCTCACCTCTCTGCATTTTTTAAAAAATTCCGCTAGGATGCATAGAGTAGTAGGATATGTAGACTGTAGAGTTCATGGGAAAGGGAGAATGAGGCAAAGCTTCCAGGACCATACTTTTCCCTTGTTGATCACTTATTTTTCTAAGTTCCTTTCATTTCTGTGTCAAAACACAATGCTGTACTTTGAACTTCACCAACTGTTATCTCAGAAATGTATGTGCTGAGGCCCTTCATTTTTGAAAAAGGGAGTGTGTGATTGGAGTTCAGCAGGGGAATTGCTAGTGTAGCCAAGCTCTGGGGTTCTTAAGAATAATCTGGAGGTGTTTATAAAATGCGGTTTCACAGGCCCTGCCCCAGTAGGTTTGATATCGAGCTTAGAAATCTGCATTTCACAAACACCTTCGATGAATTAGATGCCTGTGGTACATGCCTTAGTCTTTGGGAAATACCTCTGCCTCTACACCTCTTCCATTCCACTGGTGGTGATAGCCTAGTTACTGGTCCTGAAGCTGATAATCCACTATCATGTGAGAGCATTTAAAAGGCTGCCTATGGGCTGACTTCAGCAGCACATATAAAAAATGAGAACAATACAGAGAAGATTAGCATGGGTCCTGCACAAGGATGATGGGCACATTTGTAAAGCATTTCATGTTTTTTTGCCAAGCTGTAGACTTGTGATTTGTGCACTTTTCTATATCTGTGTTATATGTCAAAAATTTTTTAAAAAATAGCGTCAATTGTCCTTTTTTTAATGTCACTGTGACATATGACCCAAAGCCAAGAACTTTTGACCTACATCAAGAACCTATTTTGAAGAGAATAAAAAACTGTTATTATGGATCCATGGTTTTCCAGTGGGCAGCTGCCATTGGGGTATTAAGACGCGTGTTAGTACACTTTTGTTAAAAAGTGTAGTTTGTGTAGCAGTTTTTTGCGGGGGGTGGTAGGAGGGAACACAGTGTTCTTTGTTCCTCCTGTTAGTAGGAGGCAATTACCATGATGAGATTTTTTTTGGTGTCTACCATATATAGATGAGAATGTTTGTTGTCTGAACTAGGCTAGGAGAACACACCATAATATGGCCCTGGGCATTCATGGAGACGGGGAGTGAGGAGAAAATAAGAGGATGTCTTGAGCTCACATTCATAAGCATGAGGCTCAAGCTTTTTCTGAGGTCACTGAGATGTAATTGTATTTACTCAATTTTATTTGCATTGCCTCATTCTGGTAGAGTTGCTGTATTTATAGACATCATTTGGCTTCCCTTCCACACCAGCACTTCCGTATTTGAGTTGACTATTCATTTTGAGTTAGCTGAGTTGTGTTTGAGTATGAGTGTGTGCACTCATATGGATGTATATTGTGTATGTGTATGCATATATGTTTATGCCTCTATTCATGTGACTGGCCATCCTCTTCTCATGGTCTGGTGTAGAGACTTTGTCTATTCCAGAATGCAGAGAAAATTAACTTGTTGTGCCAATTCCACTGATATTCAACCATATAATGGCTTTTGATTTTTAAAAACATGGTGTTTGCAAATATCTATTCTTATTTCTCTGTTTTTCCACTATGTTATTCTAAATGTGGACGGCAAAGGAACTTCAGGATGATTGTGTAGAGTTGTGTGAGAGAGGAGAATGTGTTTAGAGTAGCTGATGTGTGTGTAATGGATTGCTGGGTATAGATTTGTGTATCTGTCGTTCAGCTGTGGTGGTGGAGCTGGGGGAGGGAGAAAAGAAGACACCCTCTGCCGCCCAAATAACATGCACTTGCACACAAATGCGCACACACACACACACACACACACACACACAATTGCTCTTTGCTGATTATCATGAGCCTAAACTCATTTCGGCTGAGATGACCTGTTAGCCAAGAGCCCAAGCCTACAAGTGAAAGCTTGGGTGTCTGCCCCTGCTGGTCATAGCCACAGCTTCCCTCACTGGCTGTTAATCAGTTTGGGAAACTCGAGCCGCTTCTGCTGGCTACACTCGGCTCTCTGCCTGAACCGAGAAGCACAGACCTGAGACAGGTCGGGAAGGAAAAGGGATGGTTCCTCCTCCTACCTTTTCCTAAACTTCTCCACACAGATCCAATAGCACCCATGAGGACTGAACCACCTTGTTACAATGGGCTCTGGCATTCAGAGCAACTTGCCTACAAATCTCTTTTTATTGGCATTTCCTCCAATTTAACCATCCCTGAATTGCATTTGAATCAGTTGAGAGGGAGAGAGAGAGAGAGAAGGAGAAGGGAGGAGGCTCCCCCCCTCGCTC
The DNA here is from genome assembly GCF_020826845.1 of Diceros bicornis minor. NCBI lineage: Eukaryota > Metazoa > Chordata > Mammalia > Perissodactyla > Rhinocerotidae > Diceros > Diceros bicornis. Next base: position 71,038,266 of record NC_080743.1, read on the forward strand.
TTGGAAAAGCAGCTCACAACCAGCTTTATTTGGTAAAATGCTGCAATAGATGCTTGTCAGAAATAATTTATTCCTGTTAGCTGTAATCTGAAGGAAAACAGATACAAGTCCTATAGTTAAAAAAAAAAAAGTAAAGTAGTCTTGCTTTCGCTGACAGTACAAAGGTGTCATATACAAGAAGGATTGACACAGACCAAGGGGTCTTGTGGGAAATATGATAATAACTATAAAGAAGACAGATTATTCCCCAGTTGCCAACATTCAAACCTTTTTACAGTCAGTTCAAACATATAAAACTTTATTGCTCTAGCAGAAAGGGGAACAATTGCTGGTTGCACAGCTTTCCCAGGGCTGGGTTTATACTGTCTGTGTTATTGCTCTATAGTGGCATTTTAAAGTTTATTGAACAAGACTTTTACAATTGAAGGAAGTATATAAAACTGTAAATTTATTAGATTTTTCAGGATAAGTGCCCTTTCTAGTTGTGCTCAAGAATTCGGAGCTACGAGAAACTGCTAGTTACAAGACTTATTAATATTAAAGACTGAGAGTACGCACATTTTATACCTTAACTGATCTCAAAAATAATATTATTATATTACTGAACGTCAGAGCTCTGATGCTATAGAATTGGATGGATACACACACGTAGGACTCTAAATACCAGACGTGTTCATTTTTCACTGGTGAAAAAGTTAGCTTTTGTCATATCTTACTTTATTTAATTTGAACACAATTACTCAGGATGCTCCTCTGTTCACTGAAGGATGTCTCAGGGTATATGTATTTTTCTCAGATCCTTGCTGATTTTGCAGCATTTCTCTGTGTATGGCTGTAATGCAGGTGGTAGGTTTTAAGAGCATATTTTAGGTGAAGCAACATATTGTAGCATCCACAAAAAGCAACTATACTTTTGATAATCAAAATACTACTAAAAAGTTCTCTTTTATGTTTTCCAACATCTCACTTTTATATCTTAAAAGTCTTGTAGGAACATGATTTCAGGAATTTTGTAATGTTTGTGACAATCTGTATTAGGGTTTCTCAACCTCTGCACTATTGACTTTTTGGGCCAGAAAATTCTTTGTTATAGGGGGCTGTCCTGTCCCTGGTTTCTACTATAGATGCCAGCAGCATCCCCGCTCCTCCATTGTGACAATCAAAAATGTCTCCAGACATTGCTAGGTGTCCCCTGGGGGCATAGTCATCCCCTGTTGAGAACCACTCATTTATACAGTATTATGTCTCTGAAAAAAATAAATTTTAGTGTAAATATATAATATAGGTAGTATTTGGTAATAAATAAAGCTATAGTTACCAAATATGATGAATTATAGGATTATTTGCTTTCAGAAATGTCTAACTGTGGACTTCTCTTAACTAGTGTGTTCCCAAAAGAATGTAACATAACTCAGTCTTTAAAACTTTACATATAATTTCGCAGGACCACATTATTCTGTAACAGGAGGTGTCCTGTTTGCTTGCCTAAGTCTGAAGGCGTTTGTTTATGGCAGATCCACTTATGAAACTGGATTGCATATTCTTTTTATATTATCTTATGATTAACCACTTATATGTTTGCCTCTTTGATTTTTCATGGGCAAATGTGGAAACATATGTACATATACATATATGTTTATATTGTGAGACCACACAGTGAAGGATTTGAGAAGTACAGAGACGATTTTGGTTATAATTTTCTCACTTGACATGTTTAATTTTGAGGTACCATTAACTTGCCTTTAATTTTCAATTTGTGTTCTAGAATTTTTTTAACCTCTTTGGAAGGCTTTGTTAGTGGATACGTTAAAAACATTCAAAGAAGTTGTTCATAGCACCTGCTCACCTTCAAGCTGCCTAATGTTATGCATGTGTGAATGGCACTTTGATCTGAGATTTTGTGTTAATTTGCCTAATGGCCATAGCATTTACAGAAATAATTAAGATAAAATGTTTTCAAAAGAGATTAAATTATAATGGGCCTTTAGTTTTTGACTGCCTGAATTTTGGAATTCTATATTTCTTTTTTTAAATTCCAGACACATGTGATTTACTAAGGGGCATCTTGAAAGTGTCTCAGTTCTGTAGAGCCACCGTGCTTTTCTGTCCCCATGGCCTCGGATGGCTGGGTGAAGTTAGCCATATGACAATGTGTCTTCTCTCCTCTTCTTGCCATATCTATAGGTCATTGGGCCCCTAGTCTGTAGGCACGTCAGAGATTTTCTTTTGTGAAGATGTGTGACATCCTTAAGAAGTATGGCATAATTCACTTTATTCACTAAATGTCTTTCTGATAAGCTGGGTGTAAATTGTATGATTGGAACGCAAATCATATTAGAAATCTGCTGGTGGGTCTGGCTAAAACACCATGGTGATCCTCTTAGTAAGCCAAAAAATCCGTTTACAGTCACTGGTTTAGTTGCCTGGTTTCCTTAAATCATAATATACCTTGCTTGAATTTTTAAACTACTAATATCCATGTGATACTCATTGTGTGTGATAGCTGTGGAGTTACACACATGTAATATACCTGTCTTTGAACTTGGCAATGGGAGAATGTGCTTAGCCCCTATTTGGGGGACTGCCACCCCTACAAATGATAGCCTCAACCCTTACAAGGTTAAATAGTACAGTCTCTGATTGAAATCATAATGAGAACCTGGAAGATGCAAACACACTGAGTCAGGCATACACAGCCCTACCCTTTTCAAAAGCACTCGTGGCAAAGAGGGGACATGTTCGTCAGTCTTGTTAACTTCCTGGATTCCTCAGTCCTAATTCGGGTACCATGGAGGAGGCAGCGGGAATACGATCTTAGAAAAACCCACAACCAAACAAAAGAAGGTGCTGAAAGACACAAGAACCTAACCTGAGTCACAGCTAAATTCCCAGGAAGATTTAGGTCCTGAGTTACTGGACTTCTCGGCAAGTTCGCCGCTTGCAGCAGTGAGTTGAAAAGGACTGTGGACTCTTTGGAGGCTGAAAGGGAATGAGCAGGAACAACATGAAACAGCAAATGTCAGGGAAGTCAGTACGCCCTGAATCTTTTATGAGACCTTGGATATTCTGATCACAGCTCCGCTGACACCGAGATTGGAATACAGATTACAAGAGGGAGCGTCCGTGACATGAAGCCCAGGCTTAAATCTTCCCAAGGTTTTAACGTGCCTTACCATATGAATATTTTGTTATTTTATTTGGCAGTGTCCCCACAGGAGGCCAGGAAAGAGAGCCTTGACTGAGCCAGGGGTAGGGCGAGTCTAGAGATGGGAGAGGTGAGAACAATATTGTAGCTCATGACACTAACACCTTTGTGGGGGTATGTACGTTTGTGCGTGTGTGCGTGTCTTTGGTGAGAAAGAGAAGCACAAACACCCTGTACTCCTGTCTCATATAGGGCCCTGATGCTAAAACCGCTAGAGCTGTTTATGAATTCACTGTCGCTTCGTAGTGAGAGGAAGGAAAGAAAAGAAGACCCTCTCCCCCCGCTGAAATGAATTTATGCTTAAGAGCTTGTAGTGGGAATGCAAATGGATTTAAGAGTTTCTAAAATAAGATGCCCTTTTTGGGAAAAGGAGAAAAAAACCCCAACTTTGGAGATTGGAAGGACAGTGGGAGGATGTGAAAATGACGATCTGTTGCTCCCAGAGGGGAAAGGCACGTGTGGTGCTGAAAGGGCATTGTGGGCAAGAGGGAGGTTGTCTGAGTGTGAGCCCTTCAGGTGGTTTAATTTCCAGCAGAGCTCATGGTAAGGACTGTGGGCCAAGCAAATGCTTTGCATTGCACTGTCTTGATTGGAGGCCCTAATTTAAGACAAGAGCCTTGGCAGAGTCCCAGAGAGCCCTAGGTGCCGTGGGGCCTGTAGCGAGGTCCCTGGAGTGTGCTAGACTTTGAATTGCTTTGCCGGAGCGTGACTTGGCAGCAGATTTGATAGTCTGGATTTTGCTTTTCCACATGTGTCCACATGTGGTAGGTCATGATGTCTCATAGCCAACTTGCAAGTCAGTCAGACCTCAGCCTGACACAGGCCACAGAAGCAGAGAAAGGCTGAGTGGCTAAGTGACCGTTGGAGTCCTAGCACAGCAAGGATCAGAACTTGAGTCTCTCTCTCTCTCTCTATTTTTTTTTTTTTTTTTTGTGAGGAAGATCAGCTCTGAGCTAACATCCGTTGCCAATCCTCCTCTTTTTGCTGAGGAAGATTGGCCCTGGGCTAACATCCGTGCCCATCTTCCTCTACTTTATATGGGATGCCGCCACAGCATGGCTTGACAAGCAGTGCCTGGTTGGTGGGCACCTGGGATCCGAACCTGCGAACCCTGGGCCGTGGAAGCGGAGTGCGTGCACTTAACTGCTGCGCCACCGAGTTGGCCCCAGAACTTGAGTCTCTTGATACAGCTTTTTCTTTGGTCAGAGTAGATCGACTACTATAGTAACTCTGTGAGGGGCAGGTGTTGATGAATGAGGGATAGTCATTCATAAATAAGAAATATTTATGAGGTGGGCGCTGGGCTAAGTGCTTTTAACTTACATAATCTTTACAACAATTCTATGGCACAGGTACTTTATCCCCATTCGAGATGGAGAAACTGAGGCTAAGGCAGAGTTAGAAAGTGGGATAGAGCCAGGTTTTCAATCTAGGATATCTCCCAAGTACTTGGCCTTGAACACGCACCTGGGTAGTTTTGGGCTGAATCTATTCCTTTATTTCAGCTACCGTTTATTGAGTGCTTACTGTATGCCAGGTTCTGTGCTAGGTCCTGGGGATACACTGGAGGAAGACAATGCCCTGGTCCTTCAGGGGCTCACAGTCATGGGGACACCCGAGCAAATCAGCAATGGCAGTGGTGTCGTAGATGCTCTGAGAAGGCTGGGCATGGTACTCATGGCACCTGCCAGCCCACAGTGGCAGCAGTGCCTCAGAGACAGGATGGCTGCAGCCCACCCAACTTTTTGTGGTCACGTTTGTCGCCAGCTTCTACCCTGAAGGTTTCATCTGCCTTCATTGTGTGACACAGAAAGAGCTGGCCTTTTTTCTACAGAAGCGGAAGCTTCTCAGAAAGGGGTCATGGACAAAATGAGAAGCAGACCCCGTAGAGGAATAGGCCCAGCTGCTTGTTTTAGGAAATCCTCTGGTCTTGTTAGCTCGAAATTGTGGAAGAACAAAGCTAGATCCATTGAAACAGAAAGAATAGGAAAACAAAAATAGAAAAAGAAAAAAAAAAAACACTTTAAGTTGAATAAACTACTGCTGAGCCGACTCATCAGTTCAGAGGGAGATTCTCATGTTTCCAGGATATTTTCACATTCTGATGGCAATTAGGGAAAGACTGCTATAGCCTTGAAACTTTGTCTGGGGGACTGAGCTCAAGACCACCAAGACATTGCACACAGACCACCCACTGCAGTTTCTTGCATAGATCTGCTGGCCAGTGTCTTGGTAGTTCTGCAAGGCAACCTAAGCCATATTTTGTTGGGAGAGTGGAAGAGGGAAGGCAGGTGTTGAAAAGCCATGAAAAAAAGAATTAAAACAAAAATGTGCCTCAGGCTCGTTTCAGCTGGCAGCCGAATTTCCCTCCTCTTTCCCTTTTGAATTTGATATTATTACAGGAACATTACCACGAACTCAATTTTCACTTGACAGTGAAATACCGGAAGTGGTCTCTGGGCCAGAGTGCTTTGTCGGTCCTGTGGGGTGGGCTTCCCGGGAGTCCCTGTAAATCTGCAGGAGGATTGCGTGGAGGTGGAGTGGTGGGGCGGCTAGTCACAGACCTCCAGCAGCCACTGGGAAAGGATGCTCCCTGGATGTGAGCTGCTCTGGACCCAGGAGATGCTGGAATTAGGTAGATGCAGCCAGTGAGCAGGGCATTTGGGTGTGAATCCTAGAATTGTTTTGATGATTAAATGAACAAATATATGTAGAATGCTTAGATTAGTGCTTCACACATATACCCGTGCTGAATAAATAGAAGCTGTTTTACTATTTCTTTCTGGAGAAACCAATATTATCCTTTCTCTGCAGAACTAGAAACTGATGTCAAGAAAAGAGGGGCGTCACTGTGGATAGGAGGGAATTTCTTTTTGATTCACTCATCTTTTTTTCCTTTTCCTCCTTTCAGTTCTTCCCTTTCCTCCTTATTAGAAAGCCCCCAGAAATTGGACTTAAACTGGGGGACTTTTGCACTGCGTTGAATTTATTGAGTGTGTGCATGGGCAGTGGAAGGTGCTGGCTTTCTATGGTAAAAGGGAAAACATGCTTAAGAGTTTAAGGAGGAAAGGGGGGACAGAACAGAGAAGAGGATCCAAAAAGGAAGACAAAATATATTTAGTTATTTGAAATATTGAGAAACATGGTGCTAAATAGAAGAGTGAACAGTGGCGGCTGAGTCCAGGGTCGGGTGGGGCACCAGTGCTTATCTTCCTTGAAATCCCACCAGCTTTTGTTGACCCCATCTGGCCAGCCAGGTGTGAGCCCAAGTATAACAGCAGTAGCAGGGATGACAATAACAGCAAGGCCGGTGCCACCAGTGCCACCACAGGATGAGTCTGCTGCTGGATGCAAGGCAGGATGCACTTGTCTTACAGTACCCTCTTGCTGTCGGCCCTTTCCCCCTTTCCTCAACTCCTCTCCTTCCACTTTGTTCCCGGTGGCACATGAGGGGGAAAAATTGCTTCACCCTGTAAAAGAACTGGTTGGCTGCTTCTATATGCCAACAGCAGTGACCCAGGGCTGAGCTTCAGCAACTGAGGTGTCTGCTGACCCGGAAGCAGAGAGATAAACCCTTTCACCGGAACTTTGATCATCATAATTTTGTCTTTTCGTTATGCCCCCCTTCCCCTCAGCACCATCCCCCACCCCATCCTACAGATAGTTGACTTTCTATGACAAGCCCGAGAAATGAGTCTGTCACAAAAGATCATGGGGAGAAACCAGATTATGGAAATTGCTTTCAGATCACAAAATCCCTACAAGCATGGGCTTGTCCCCCACAAGCGCAATCTTGGTTGATGTATGTGTCTACATGTGGAAAGTTGAAGGAAATAATATTAACGCTCCATTATACATATTCAGCCACTGTGTGTTGAGGGCCTGCTATCTGCCGGGCACTGGGATGTGGCCATTTGTAGGCTGGGGGGCTCTGAAGAAGCGTGGCCGGGGGGGATGAGATCAGAGTGGGATGAGAGGACAGGTTATTGAAGTTGAATTGGGGACTGAAGAGCAGAGAGAGCTGTACTGGTTCCCCCTGTTCCTCTTTGCTGTTTTCTTTTTTTTTTTCTATAAGAGAATCAGAAAGATCCCATCTGCCTTTTAGGGAAGGGTCGTGCCTGGTGACTGGTAACATCTGGGTTGGGGTCCAGTTCATTATGCCACCCAGAATATCAAAGCAGTTTAGGCGTTGGAAACCAGGGAAAGAAGAAGGGATTAAAAAAAAAAAGAGAGCCCTGCTGCCAATCGGGCAGCTCTCTGTCTGCTGTCTGCAGGCTGCTGCTACCCACTCGTTACAATTAAAATGAAGTGTCCGTCAGCGGCTATCTTCTCTGTGTGGCCCATATGTTTCTGAGCTGATACTGTCCGGATTATTCTGTTCGGGAAAACGATAACGGCTGTTTATAACCTTGGCAAAGACTGAGGCCTAATCAGGCTGGAGCACATTTTCACCGACTGGCTGATAACAGGCTGTTAGCAGCCTTATCGCTGGGGAGAGATAGGCCAAAATAAGCAGATCTGTGAGCACAGGAGCCCAATCGAGTGGTACACACTCTGGCCCCAGCTTTATTTTTAGATTCCCTTTTCCCGGTTGATATCAGAAGGCACAGAGGAAGGAGGTGGGGTGGGTAGTAATGTGTGCCCCCGTGGGGGTCAGAGTGAGGCAGAGGGGGATGTTAATCAACACAAGAGGCAAAGGGTCAGCGCCACTTCCAGTGCTCCGGGCTCCCTTCAAATGAGGGAAAACACGTGCAGGTCTTAGGAGACAAAGGAAGGGAAGTGACTGTGTTTCCTGGCCTGGTGTGTGGGCCCCTGATGCCTATTCGGCTCAGCGTCTCCCTGCTGTTGGAGTCTCTGTCTGGACCGGCAGGCTTAGGTGCTGAGTTCTTTCCACATTCGCTCCTGCTGTAGGGAGTGACTTTTGCTTTCTCTCTTAATCCACTTTGCCTGGGCATCTTCATGGCACCCCTCCAGAATGGCATTCCCTGCCCAGCTCATCCTCCTCTCATGTGCTTAGAGAGCAGACAGTGGTTTAGAGTAAGAGGAAAGAGGTCCGTGAGTATGGAGAAAGGACCTGGATTGAGGCTCAAGGAGGTATATAGACTGCGGTCCCACAAAGTCATGGATTAATAACTGATACTCAACCCCCAGGGAGGAGCTATAAGTTTTCAGAGAGATCCAGATTCCTGCCTCTTGGTAAAGCCTTCCCTTTGTGCTTGTCCCTACGCAGTGATCGATAAAAGCCAAATCTACAGTTAGCTTTTGCTTCTAGACCTAATTCTCCAAAACTACAGGTTACATCTGGGCCTTGATATATGTGTGGTTCTAGAACAGTTATGATTTTGTGATAAAAAAGCATGTATATGAGGTCAAGCATGTGAGGAAAATAAAAAGTAGGAGGGAAGGTACAATAGTGAGAGGCAGCAAATGTCATATAAAGAAGGGAAGTTTGAAGGTATTGTTTGCATTAGACAGTGGAAGTCTGTATCTTCTCAGTTCATTCTGCATAAACCTTCCTATCTAAGTGCATGCGGCTTTTTACTCTCTACTCTGCTTTTGTCTGTCTCCATCTCTGTTCTCCCCTTTCTTCCTATCCTTTCCCCGCTCTCTGTGCAGCTGCCTGATTCCTGAGTCACTTTTGTCTGCCTAAGACTGAAAGAGTAGAATCAGGTGGTGGGAACGAGGAACGAGAGGACCATGCAGGGGGAGGGGAGGCACACAGATTGAAGTAGGCACAGAAGGCAGCAGAAAGCAGCAGAAAGCATTATGACCATTATCATGCTAATCTATTTACCAGGCCCCCTTTATTCATTAATCTTTGAATAGCAGAACCGTTCATACAGTCTGAAATAAGAACCACCTGTGCCTCTAGGACCAAAAAAATAAGTGTTAAGGACAAATGATATGTGGAAGCAGGAAGGGGAAAATTAAATATCAACAAAAGGAATCAAATCCAATCTTTCTGTCATTTGGATCTTCACATATATGATTTTACAGTTTACATGTTGCAAAATGGCCAGCTGATTGGCAATTTAGGAGACATCTCCCAAGTTCAGAGAAAATCTCTAGGGAGGGTTCAGAATGTCCTGAAATTATTAAACAATCTCTTCTTAAAAATCCAAAGAGAGGTTTTTCTACACTAATTTTTATTCTTTTTTTTGGAAGTTAGTACCCATAAATGGAATATAAATGATTTGGGTTAACGCTTTAGATTCACTGGTTAACTTGATAAAGGAATCTTTTGCATTATCTTCACAAAATTCATAATAATGTAATATAGAAAGCTAAAGCTGGAAGAGAGCTTACATATGATCTAGTTCAATCCTCTTGCTGTCTTTTAAACCTTTAATTAAGAGTTCTTTACGTGTAGTCCAAGCCCCCATTTGTCACATCACACATAGACTGCTTACATTATCTTTGGACTAGTTATTCTTACAGGGAACAACGTAGCTCTTGCAAACAATTATTACCCTGTGTTAGAAACACTTAGCAGGGGCTGAAGGGAGATGTAGGGAAGAGCTCTAGCTTTCTCTGCCATTGTTGCTAAAATGGCGGAGATACCAGTTAGAAAGTCTGCGGAAGAGGACATATTCACACTTAGGTCTAAGCATCTTCTAAGAAGAAATCCAGCAATGGCCAATGGAATGGCATGGCTTCAGTATTCCTTCAGGTAGGACTTTAAGTTAGCTAAATAAGAATTCTCTTTAAAATTCATTCCCTTTGTCCAGAGATTGAGTTCTTTAGTTCTAACCACCAAACTTTATTGGTCACAAGTGTTAGAATCGTGGAATCTTAGAGCTGGAAGAACCCACTCATTTTGTACATAAAGAAATTGAAGCTCCAGAGAGGGGACTGGACCTGACCAATAAGTCTGAACCACGACTAGAACTAGGATATCCTGCCTTCTAGTTCAGTGTTTTTCATCTTTATGATGACTTTATATTATGATTTAGTTATAGGATGAAGCATTTAAAATAAATCCCTTAACTGTCCATGCCACTGTTTAGTCATCTGTAAAATGAGGATTGTAATTTCCCAATTGATTTTTAAGTTCCTCGAGAGCTGGGACTGTGCCATCCATCTCAGTATTTCCCAAGGCACTGAGCTCATACAGGGCTCTGCACATGGAGCTGCTCAATAAATGTTGACTATTGAATAGTTGAATGAATGAATGAATACAACTTTTAGTTGGACTTCTCAAGTGATGACTCTTTCATTAAATGATTTTTCCAAGTTATGTGCACGTTCTTAGCCATTCATTTTTAAAATCTCTTTCGGGAGAAGCAGTGAAAAATGATGATGAGGTCTTTGGTAGTTCTGGCAGAAGACCTTTCAGTCCTGCGGAGGCCTGATTATGATTATGGAATTTTTGTTCTTGTTTGTTTTCTTTGCAGCCGGTTGTTCGTGGAGCCTTGAGAAAACCTAGTGATCCTAGGGTCTGTTGACTCTGAGGGTCTCAGGAGGAAGAGTCATTGCATTGTGTATACTCTCTCCAGTGTATTGTGTGGGATCCTTTCATTGATCCTGAAGATAGAAGGAGAACTTATATGGGACTGTGGATGGGGATCTTATCTAACTTGTTTCTTGCTGTATCTTAGAACCTAAATAACACCTAGATTATAGTAGGTACTTGATAAATGAATGCGTTAAATGTAAATAGGTCTACTTTTGCTTGACCTGCCCATGCCTTCAAAGTGGGAAGCTGGGCTAGATGACTCGTGCTAGGTTCCTTTCCAAGTCTGTGAATTATCTGAGTCCACTCCTCTGACTCAAAAATCTTGGCCAGGACAAACTTTTCCCCTCAAAGCATACATTCTGTCAGTCCGTTAAAAATCTGTATCTTTGGACCTATAACCCACACTGCCAGGGCCTTTTTATTCCAAGCCTCTTCTCACCACCACAGTGCCACCCCCCACCCCCCATGAGATGACTGCCCACAAAGGCTGATTGCCCGCTTAGGCTTCTGAAAGCAGGCCTCCAGAGAGGTCAGAATCCAAGGCAGAGAGATTATTGGGGTGGGGGGAGGAGTTGGGTTATAACAAAAATGCAGTTTATTGGATCTAACTTGCTTCTCAGAGGCACGTGACTGGCATATTTGGGTCATTAAATATAAAGGCATTCTGCTTATGAATTATGCCAGCAAGATGTTTTCGGATCATACAAAAACGGTGTGTGTGGTGACTGCCAAGTAGTGTTTTTATGCATATGACTCTGAACACACCACACACCGATCTATGTAAGGCCGTGGAACTCTGTACTAAATGCAGCATCATTCATTCCAGGATCTCAGAACCTTTCATAAACATTCAATCATGTAAGACTCCTGTGAGTTAAATAAATAATAAGATCCTTACCCCCTTGAACAGTATATGAAGCCTAAATATTGAAAAATTAGGCAATTTAGCCCAAGGCAGAACGTGCAGAGAAAGCACGACCTGGTGAGGTTAACCTAAGCACCAGCGGCAAGCATTTTAACCATAAACATGTTTATAATGGCAAATTGCATTGTGGCTTTGAGAGGGGCTTTCAGTCTGTCTTCAGGCTTTTATTCAGCACCTGGTGTATACCTGGTACTGAGTTAGAAACTATTAAAGAAAAAAACAAAAAAAGACAAACATGCACAATTCCTTTCTTATAAGATCTAAGAAGCATTCTTTCACTTTGTCGAGCTCACTCTAGGTGCAACAGTTCAATAGGGGACATAATTAAAATATTAAGTACTGTAATACAGACAATATGCTGCTCTGGAGGCAGAGAGCAGCTAAGTTCCAAGGTAGTAGTGGTGTGAATTGATGGTAGAGGTGAAGGATTGGGGCTCAGAGTTGAAAAATGGGTAGAATTGGGGTCAGCTGAAGATAAAAGAATGGGTATTGAGTTTGAGAAGAACCAAATAAAGGCAGAAGCATTGGAAAGAAGATGCCATTTTTGTAGCTGTTCTTGCTATATCTCACTCTTCATACTGGTAAAAATAAAGGAAATGATACTGGTTAGTAGTGTGCCACCTCAGGAAGGATAGCTGAGTGACTAATATGTTGATAGCTGCCAGAGTGAGATTCTCTGTGTTCAACTGGCATGGGCATGGCACTGGCATTGGGATCTTGGGTTTCTTGCAAGCCTCTGTTTAAGAACATGACATTGGAGGTGTTTCTTTGGAGATTTCTATCCACCTGGTATATAGTGTGATCAGAACTAGACTTGGGAAAGAGGAAGGCCCTTCTTGGCCACAGGGTGGATATAGACTAGCAAATGAAACTGTATTGGGAAGGAATCCTTGGGTGTCCCAGTGGTCCCTCTCTTCGAAGACTGAGCTCTGTCTAGAATAGTCAGGCAGGTGTTCAAATAACTTAATGCAGCTAAAGACTGCAGCAGCTGGGACTGTCTTTGAGTAACTCTGGGATGTGGGAGTACAGCATCCCAGCTACGTACTTGGGCAGGTGTGTGTTGGCTCCAGAAAGTTAGAACAAATACTCTCTGGACACATCCTCTACATGTACGAGGGCCGCATTCCCGACATAGAAACAAAACGAAGCTCTTATTTCATCCAGCCCTGCCTGGAAACAGGTGTGCCTCGGCTGAACGCATCAGACATCGAGTTCAAAAACAAACAAATTAATAGCCTTCCACTAGGGGGAGACTGTGGTTTCAGAGTAGTAAGTGGAATTAATATTATCTACTCCGTATCTGGTTCTTGTCCATCACTAACAAGCAGTACCTAGCATAATCTCAAAGAGAAGATTAGTCTCTATTAATAATCCTGATGATGGTAACTGTTAATATATTAGCAGTCTTTTATTAAGCACTTACTATGTGTCCGACATCGTATTTGTTGTTTTATTTATTCCTCAAAAGAATATTGAGGTAGGTAATATTATCCCCATTTGTATAGATTTAGAAACTGAGGTTCAAAATAGTTAATACCTTGCCCAAGGGCACACGTGCTTTAAAGCATGGAGTTGGGAGTTAGATTTCTGAGTTTCGGGCACCTTAGTAAAAATGTTAGTTGTATTTTCATGTGAACTTGCCAGTAGCAACATGTTTTATTTTTTTTTTTACTCTAAACTTACACATATAGATTAATATATAATAACACCCTGTGGTGTTGGCATGTTCAGGGTAATTGTAGCATGTTCAGGGTAATTTTGGAGAATCTAGGTTGTATTTTGCTCAAGGATCTGTAACCCCCAACCTCCATAAAGCCAGCCATGCGTGGGGTGACAGTCTACTGCCAGTTGAGGCTCCTAATTGGATCACATTCAGGAACTCTGAGGGCATGCCTCTGAGTGGTCGAGATATGGTAGTCTTCATCGTTTTGGATGCTCCTCCTGTAGGACTTACTCTGGTACATGTAGGTCTAAGAGGAATATTTGACAACCAGGAGTATTTAGGAGTTAGGTGACAAATGTGGTCTTTAAAACGGTTCTACAGGTTCACTGTGCTGATGGTATTCATGTGGCATTGACTTAGGAGCACACAGGTAGCCAAACCCTGAATTGCCCAGGCTTTGCAGATGAGCTAAGCCCACCTCCGCTCCTTTGTGAAATCAAAGCCGTTGACAGAGGTGGCCTGGCTGAAGGTAGCCAGAGGCTCAGTAATGCTTTTGACTCTTTGACCGTCCAGATTTTATATAAAGATGGCAGAGATATCAGCAGACTCATCTTTGCAGCAGGGACTAGTTTTGAAAGAGAAGTCCGTTTCAGAATTACCAGTTTTAAAGTGTAAAAATGTGAATCGCAAGTAAGGCGTAGTTTAGGTCTTTTGAAACTGACATTGTAGCCCTGTTTTCCCAGTCTTTGCGGTAAACCCCACTCCTCCTAGTTGAATCGCACTGGGATTTTCTGAAAGAGGAGGGGCTGACCCTCAGGAACTGGCCAGAAGACAACTTTTGGTTGTTAACGAAAATGTTTCAGAATTCTAACTCAGCCTTGCTCCGGGCCAATGACCCCGTCAGATCTGATAAATTGAACAAACTAGGGACCTACCAGGAACTGCAAAGGAGACCTACCCAGGAATGCTGGTCTGTGAGTGGGAACAGCTGGTCAGGGTTGTGTCCCAGGAACAAGCAACTCCTTGATGAGCCATTTTTCTCTCATTCAGGTCTGAATCAGAGTGAGTTAGAGAGACTTCTGAGAATTTTGAGTTAGGAGAAATTCTTCTGTGTGTGCGTCATCCTGTGAGAGGGAAGATCAGGAAGCTAATGGTCTGATGGTCTAGGGTAAAATGTAGAATATGAGCCCTAATTCCAAATGTGATGCAAAGCTATGACAAGTGTACAACCAGAACCTGGACATCAGGAGGTGCTGGCCATTTTCGCTTGGTCTGAGTATTTGAAAGCGTTAGGCTGTTAATTGGAGTCGTAAATATAGTGTTTACAGGAAACCAGGGTGTAGGTGTGTGGTATATTACAATTACCTGGAGACCTTTTTTTAAATTGTACATATCCTAGATCTGATCTCTGGATGTGAGTAGGCCCAGGCATGTATATTTTTGAAAATCTCCCCAGGTGATTCTATGTCATACCCCACTGAATTGAGATCCAGTGGTTTAGATTATTATATAGTAACATTGTTTTTATCCTGTCCAACGAACATGCCAGCAATGGCTCACTATTCCTGTCATTGAATTTGGAGGGGTTTTGGCTCCTGAAAGTATGTGGGGTGTGCGTGTGTCTAAGTGTATGCGCGCATTCATTTGTTTTCTGAAGCACACGGTCTGCTGCTGGCCCTGTGACATGTGATCAGAGCGATGTGGATGTGGCAAGCCTGGGCCGAGTGACTCTCCCCATTTCACCCTGTCTGCAAACAGAGTTAACATCCTCAAGGTAAAGCTCTGAAATCCCACACTGACCTTTTCGTGAAGCATTATAATCAAGTTGAACATTTCCAGTTTTACCACAAATGCTTGCCCCATGGGAAAACACTTCCCTACATTTTATGACAATTGATTCTGATTTTGAGGAACTAATTTATATTGAATGCAAAACGTCCAGCCTCACATGGAAACTGGAAAGTCCCTGTGTCCAGACAGGTCCAACACCATGTTTTTATTGTAAAGACAGGGGAAACAATGAAAGATTGTGTTTTCTGTTTCAGAAAAATCCCTCGTTCATTGTTCTGCATATTTTTATTTTATTTTTTTTTTACAGTCCCCTGGGTCTGATGACAACAGGCAGTTTTACAGATAGCTGGGCTCATGGGAAACTTCACCCTGTCTGGATTCTAGGTTTCTAGATGGCAGAGCCTGCTGGCTCCTTTAGTGTGTATAAAGCCCCTCATTGTGCCAGGGATCCTGATGTGAACATGCTGACCCCTGAGAGACTCTTGGATACATAACTGACATTTATGCTGTGCAGTGAAAGTCAGCATTTCACTCTGCACATTATGGTTCTGGCCACAAAGGAAGCAATGCTCCTAGGACTCTTATGATGTATCCAAGAGCCCTGGAGCCTTCTAACTTCATTTGGAAGAAGTCACAGAAACAAAAGCTGCTACTTCTCAGGCTCACATCTGCTGACCTAAACAGGAGCCCCTCAAGGATGCCTTCTGCCAGTGCCCCAATTGGGGGCTCACATGGAGAAATATTACCATTGGACTTTGAGTACCCCTGCCCCCAGGCCCAGCTAATGTCTTCTTCAGTACGAATAGCAAGTGGTGTTTGGCCAAGGAGGTGGTGAGATGCTATTAGGGTGACAGAGATGCTTAGTGGGACGTTGCATGTTTGGCCTTGTGATCTCTGCTCCAGGGGAGGTGCTTCCTCTGTCCTGAAGCTGTGGTTGACCTAGGGCTTCAGCAATTTCCTTCCCGGGGTATATTCACAGTGGTTGCACCTTCATTGCAACAAGAGACCAATTTTAGGAGAGTCCTCTTGGGCAGGAGAAGAGGTCTCTTTCTCCAAAAGAATGTCGAGATGTCTTTGGCAGGCGTCATATTCTGCTTACTTGAACCCCAGTGAGAAGATGGCCAAGTGAGCAAGGGCAGGTGTGGGTGTCTGGAAAGATTTCTTCTAATCCCGAGAGTCTGTACACATTCTCAGGTTCATTGCAGACTGTCTATTCCTATTTCTGGAATTTGCCTCTTGGCATTGTCATGCAGGGTTTTTTTCTAGTTGTGCCTGTGGTGGAAAGGTCAGCTGTGCAGTGAGGAGCATGGGACTCACTGCTCTCCTCCCCTTAGGCCCTTAAGCAAGCATTTGACTGGGTTGCGTATGAATTTGGAAGCTAGAGGGTCTTAAGACTTTCTGTGTGATTCTCAGTGTGGCTAGAATTCTCTTTAGGGCACTGTTCCAAATCTCGGTCACTCTGTAAAATTGGGTGACGTTGTTCTGTTTTTTATTTTTTTTCCCTGTACAGCATTGGGAGAGAATGGACGTAGAAGCATAATGACTTAAAAGCAAATATAATTGAATTCTCTGAGCTACGGTGCTCTGTTATGAGGGTGTAGTTGTTTTGCACTGTAAAATACCTTCCCAAACATTTATCTAAATTCTCTCACTTTCCCATTTGCTGTCAGTAGCATGAAAGATGGAGTTAGTAGAGATTCACGCGTGTTCCCCACGTAGGAATACTGAACATTTGATTTAGTTTCTCATTAATAGCTCACCTGTGGTTCCCCTTTCTCCACCTAGCACTGGCTTGCCCCAGAGAAATGGAGAATCACACCCAAGGACTAGCAGGGGGTGCATATATTCACTTACAATATTTCATTCATTTGTTCGTTTATCTAGTCATTTAACAGAACTTTATTGAGTGTCTTTTTTGCGACAGGCTGTATTCTAGGCATTGGGGCTACAACATGAACAGAACAGACAAAATCCTTGCCCTCGTGAAACTTTCATTTCAATGAAGGAAATGGACAATAAATATGATATAAAATGGTACACTGTCACATAAAATACTAATGTTTTTTAAACCCAATTTTGCATCTTACCCCTGGAATGCTTCTCAGCTCTAGGCTCCCTGGCAAGTGCTCCCTGTGTGGCTATGCCTGGCTGTCACTGATTATAGATATCTGCAGGGCTTATGCTCATGCTCCGTAACCATTTTCTGTTACAGAACCTTCTTGCTGCTCACCGAAGCCTTAATCTCCTATGCCGCGATCAATGGGTGTGTGCCTTTCCCACTTGGATGCTCATTTTTTAATCCTTGCTGCCTCCCTCAATGTCATCCTGTTCCATTTTTCTTTATAGACTTTCAAGTCTACTGTACCTGCTGATTACTTAGTGGAGAGCGCTGGACATCTCCCTTAATTAATTCCATCGATTTCAAATCCCACAAGATTCGAGGTCCTTAGATTTCTGAAGCAGCTAAATGGAATGTCTAAATTCCAACCTTTTGCTTCTACAAATTGTTTTGCCACAAAGTTGCTGGGAGGAAGTGCTGCGGTTTTATTTATTTGAAGGAGTGTATTAATCCACAGAGGACTGTGTATTCTTAACTGGGCTTTTTGTATACAAGTTAGAAGGAAAAAGATTCTTGGATCTCTCTCTCTTTCTCCCTTTCTCCCCCCATCCCTTGTCAGGAATCACTTCTTCATTCTCTCCTTTCTTTTTGCCACCTTCCCCCTTTGTCATTTGCTTGCATAATGCTGGCTGATCTGGGACCTTGTCTTAGCAGCCACTGATTTCTTGAATTCTTTGAAGAAAGGTATAACCATCAGCTCAGGACTTCTTTTCGAAGAGTAACTGCCCAGGTCTTTTCCAGGAGGCTAAAGCTAAAACCTATGGCAGTGATCTTGTTGAGTTATGCATGTATGATTTTCTAATTCTCCCTGTTAATCGTAAGCATGGAATTTCTGGGGAAGAGTTATCAAATCTGTCTCAGTGTCATTAGGTTTGTAGGAACAACAAACCTTCCACATGGAGGTGGGGAAATCAGCATTGAGAGGAACTTTAGAGATTGTGAACTCAAGTCCCTCATTTTATAGATGGGAACATGGGGTAGGGAATTTGCACCGATTGAGCACTTATGAAGTACCAGGCCCTAGACCAGGCCTTATGCATATATGATCTCTGAGTGGGGAAGTAACTGAGTGTACTGGGCATATTCCAAGCTGCAATTAAAAACCCAATCCCTTTCCAGTCACCATACTACCTCTTCTTAAACCAAATAGCCAAAGAGAGGCAAGAGAGACTCAGTGCAAAGAAGTTTCTTGGACTAACTCCTTAAAGGCTTATGCTCTGTCCTGCATGCTAGGTTGGCCCCAATTGTTGACCCTCCTCAGAAGCTGGCCCTGGCAAATGCTGAGGGGTGACCAGCCTGGTTGTGCTTGGAGCATTGGCAGTCATCAAAGAGTTAATGTTGGATGAATATGGGTGGTGGGCAAACGGAAGGGGTTGGAGGGAGAGATAGACAGATGAATATACACCACCCCATCGTGCCATCTGACCATCTGAAGTTGTGTGCATGGTGCAAGGCCAAGAAACACATTCTGAGAAGGGGCGTGGACTTGTCTAAAAGGACTTTTTCCTTTCTGCCTGGGCCAGCCAGGCAGCAGAGCCCTGCACTGCCTGCGGCCGAGGAAGACTCTGTTGCTATGCGCCGGAAGCTTAATTTTATTATTGCTCTCCCCTATTTAATGTCTGTCTCTCAGGCAGCTGGTGATGTTTTAATGAAGCTGGAATTGTATAGTCTGTAGTGCTGGATAATCATAAGCTGCCGAGTCAGAATCAAATTAATAATTCATGAAATTAAAGTGTATAATTAATTTGAACCGTGCAGATGAGAAGAAGGGCCAGAGCCCACAGCCTGGAAGGAGCTAAAGTGTGGGGTGTGTTTACTGAACTCAGCTCCTACCCCCAAATAGTAAATTGACACACAGGTCAGGGGTAGCAAGTCTGTGCGTCTGTCTACCTGCACACACATGCTTACCTGAAACAAGGTACTTTCACCCAAAACTTGGACTAACCTTCTTAGAATCTCCAAAGCATTTGAGTTAGTTTGATTAACTCTTCCCTGGCCCCCAAAGAATCTTGTTCCAATGGGAAATGAGATTGTCAGATGTTAGTAGATTATGTATCTTTGTAGCGTGGGGGTCCTGCTGAAAGCCCCATCAGAACCTTCACTCTTTTCTGCAGTGCACAGGGACATAAATCAGATCCAAAAATTCACGCTTTCTACTGAATCCAGGCCCCTAGATTTCTCTCTCATCAATGCTCTCTCTCTCACACACACACAGACATACACACAGCAAATGTGAATGACTTCTTCGCAGACAATAAGTGATGATGTGTTTCACATCTAGTGTCTTAGTTTTCCTCACAGATGCCCTTTACAATAGTTAAAGAAAGATACTTTTGGTGCCATTCTTAGCAACAAAGTGAAGGGGAAGGAGCCCATGTGCCTCATCCAGAAATGGGGACTGGTCCACAGATTTCTGAACCACGCTGCCTCTCTCACGTGCCACTCTGAGGCAACTTGGCGACGGTCGTCTTTGTTGCCTCTCTAGGTGTCAGAGGCAGGAGTTCTGCTTATTGCTGGTGATGCTGACATAACTTGCTGAGCATTTTGCCTGTCTTCTGCAAAGATCCCTTTATTGTATCCTGAGGGATGCCTCCTCCGGTCCTTTTGCGTGCCGCTTGGTTTTGAATGACAAATGCTGTGCTGCTGTAGTAAGCAGAGGGATCTTTAGGTTACGCTTTTCATTAAAAAATCCCTTCTGGTATTTAAGCCTTCTAAGCATGGCATCTTCCTCCCCCGGTGGAGACTGGCAGAGAGTGAGAAGGCAAAACAGGGATCTGCAATTGTCCATCCTTCTCTGTCAGGCCTTTGAGAGTTCTTGTTCTAAAGGGACAAATGACTGGAAGCCGTCATACAGACTAATAATGCATAAACCCCCAAAGGTTTGGGTTGAACTGAGGCTCGGTTGACTTCAGATTCTTGAGTCTTCAGAATGTTTATTTGTCCCTCATAGAGAGGCTGGCTCTGTCTGCCTCCTTGTTCACATACTTAACCAGAAACACCAAGAGGAAAGTGTACCGGTGAGAAACCTCCTTAGGAATCCAAGGCCTCGCATGCAGCAGTGTTCTGCAAACCCGTTCTCTTTACTCCTTCTTGATGTACGTGTTTCCCCTAACTTGCCTTTGCTGCACAGCCATAACTTCTATAGCACCTTTCTGCTTCCCCACAGGTAAAGTGTCAGCCACTGGTGGTTTGCCAGACTGGCTGATTACCCATAAACACATCTCGAGGTTCTGTTTTGCTCCTAGCAATCCTTAAACCATTGCATGTCTGACATTCTCAGACTAATGCACAAATTAGGAACATCTGATGCCCAACCCATAACAGATGCATTTTGGGGCAAAAATAATGATCCTGTAATATGTCTGTCTTCCTATCTTCAAAGCACTTTGCCTACACAAGTAAATCCTTGCTATGAAGTAGTATCCATTATTTTTTGGCAAGAAAGCCAAGACAGAGAATTAAGGTGACTAGCCCAAGACAACTGGAGTAGTTGCCACCACGATGAGATTTGCTTTGTCTTACTTTTCAGTTGATAGAGGGAGTCTTTGACAACCCCAGGATTTGGAAATGAAATTTAACCACCTAAGAGCTTCTGGAATTTCCTTCTCTTGTGTTCAATTGAAAAATTTTGACTGTCCTGGATGATTGGATGTTATCTTGCTGGAAAAGTGTTATACTATGTGGTTTCTTATATGGCCCTCTTTACCATAAAAGTTTAATCTGCTTTTGACAAGATTAAAAATCGTTTGAGGCTGCTGTGGAATGATCAGAGTTTGTACACAGAGTTTTCATGTGAGCGTTCTTTTACAGACCAACATTTTGGTCAATCTGCAGCTGCCCCCCCGCCCCCCCCCCCCCCGGAATGGGATCTTTCTGATTCGAATATGTTGATTCAAGTTTACAGAGACTGTGGTCTTTTTCTGCCGTGGGTTTAGTGTAGAGAGAATGGGATAGGATGGGAATGATGGGTCCTGAGTCTACCTGTACATCACCTGAATAACTGGACAATGACCTGCCAGCCTAGTTATTTTAGCCATGCAAACAGTGATTAGGTTAGATTGCCATAGTATTGGTTTAATCAACCAGGTGGCATTCAGCCATAAATGTGGCTGGAACCAATGAATTAACCAAAAAAACCTGGTCACTTCTGGGCATATGAATAGATGCATGCTGAAGCCACATTAGAGACTTACATAAAATTGTGGGCATGGCTACTTACCTCACCACTGAATGAGTGCTATGTTTGAAGTCTCTTGAGTATAAAATGGAGGTCTGTGGAGTATAAGAATGGTCTTTAGAAAGTCTTTTAGGAAGAGAAGTACTTCTTAAAACCTGTAATGACAAAACAATGCTTAATTAGTAAAAGCAGCCCTGCACCTCACACTGTGAAACAGTTCTTCGTGAATGTCCTCAGTTCATATCTTTCTAGCACTCTTTGTATGGGGCCGGGAGAGTGCACTTTTACATGGGAAGAAACTGAGGCACGTCTAGGGGCAGTGACATCATCAGAGCCCCTTCGGATAGAGGCAGAGTTGGGGCTCAGCATTCGCTTTCTCCAAGAGCCACTCTTGTGCTTCCATAATGCAGGAAGAAGTCTTCCCTTTCGATTTCTGGGTTCCCTCCACCTGCCCTTTTTGATCACTTCATTTTGGTCAGATGCTCGAGCAGTGCAATATGGTGTTACGGTTTTGCTAAAGCTCAACACCAAGCTTAGGCTTTCTTAAGTTACAGACCCTTAGGGACGAATATTTTGACCCTTTAGCAGCTCCTCAATGAGTTATCATCCTCACCCCTTGGCACGCATATAATGAACATGTAATGAAATTCAGTAATTAACTTATTTAATTTATGTATTTGTTTAATGCATACCCTTAATATCTGTCTTATGATCTTAGAAAATCTCTACAATTCTGTTGGTTTTGATTGTAAGGTTCTAGAATACAGGGTCTATACCTCTGCAGTTTTATTTGCTACTCACTGTGTCATGTTAATAAAGCTACCGTTGGTTATAATTCAAAGGAATACAATTCCTATGTAGGGTATTTGAATAAAGTCCATTTTGCAAGAACTAACGTAGTTTTAGAAGTAAATAGGGCAAATAACCTTCATTTAGGTTCTGAGCAGAGGTGTTAGTGCTTTGGGTAGGTCTTCTGGCTGCCGCATCTACTCACACAATTGCAATTGTTTTTTATTATTGAGATTTAGAGATTGATTTAGAGTGTTCCGTACACACACCTGTTTGGGTAAGGTCTTGAGTTGGTTTGGAGCAAAAGGCAGCAGCCCCTTCCCAGGCACCAGAGAAGACTCACGGCCACGTGCGTGTGAAGAGGCGGCTTCTGCCACACGTGCCGTGAGGCTCTGTGCCTTTGTCAGCTGCTAGAATTTGGAAACAGGCACATGGTACATAAGGTTATGTACCATGCTTTCAAGTTAACGGTATAGCCTCCCCCAACCTATAAGGCGCACTTGTGAAAAGTTGTCTGTTCCTGATCTAAGAGGGAGCTCTTACCTCGTTGATGTTTTTAGTGGAATTTGTCAGCATGTGTGTCCTCACTTCCTCATCTGCTGAGGATACGAGGAAAGAAACAAATGAGCGGAAAGTGGAGATGGCTCGTTCCTGTTCATTGTGGTGAGAACTGAGGTGGCTATAGTTAAGGCAGGGGAACCATTTCAGGCCTTGCTTCTTGGAGAAGGGAGCGAGGAGCCCACAAGGATTGAAGACGTCCTACACAAACGGGTTCCCATTTCTTGTGCAAACCAATAATTTATTTGTTTTTCAAAATGAAGCCAAAAGTATAGGAGTACTTTTCAGAAATTATTTATTATCATTATAACTTTTCTCCACAGGCAGCAGATAACCCATTATTCAGAATTATAACCTACCTTTGATTTAGACATGGCCTGAATAATGACATTGGAGGAAATGCAGAAAATATGGGTATTAATGTCAACTAAACATACTTCACTCAACAGAAGCTGGGAACCTTTCTCAGCCAAAGATTTGTTTTTTTTCCCCAAAATACATATTTTTTTCTCAGGGCCTCTGGTTTTTAACTTTACAACACCGGTTGAGAATCATTGAATAATTTTTAACTGCAGGATGCATCTCTTTCCCAGTATTCTCCCCACCTACTGCAATATATTTCAGTTTAAATGGCCTGTTATTTTTCTTCATAGAGCCCTGTCTCTGCATGGGTGAGAACTACAAAGCCAGTCAGGAGGAATTTGATACGCCAAGTGGGTCAGCTCATTATAACTTCGAGGAAACCACAAGATAATTGTAGGGTTACTCTAGTAGGCTCCTCAGCACTGTGTTAGCTCAACTTGCAATAGCCACTTCTCTTTTTAGTACCTTTTATGGGACATCTGAATAAAGGTGGTTGACATGAATTTTCAAGGCAGAATTTGCAAGGCAGCATTCAGGAATATTTGGTAACCGAGCTTAGAGGTTTGAAAAAGCAAAAATAAAATATGTGACTGACTTCTTACAGTAAGTAGGAAATAAATTTGGGATAGTTTGCTTCAAATCATCGGAGTACCTTTGTTGATAAAAAGTGAATTTTCCCTAAATGATATCCTATTGATAGATTTACTTACTATGAAACGATCCGGCCCAAGTGGACCTACTGAATTACCTTTTGCCATTTATCCATGTGCTTATATTTGTACCTTCATTTTTTTTCTCCCTCCTTTTTCTCATCTTTATCATCAGAAGTATTTATTAAGATGCCATCTATAAGGGTAGCAATAGGTTGAGCCTGCTTTCTGGGGACTCATAGTTAATATAAATGCTTTTAATATGATATAAAGATTTCAAAGATGTTGCATAAAGATACATATACTTTATATAGGTATATATATGTCTTATGTGTGTGTGTGTGTATATATATATATATATATATATAATTAGTAAGAATAATAGGCAGCATTTATATAGCATTTACTATATTCCTGGGACTATTCTCAGCACTTTTTAGGCAATTTATTTAAAAGAAGCAGATGAAGTAGGTATAAGTATTATTCTTCTTTTATAATTAAGGAACCTGAGGCCCAGAGAGGTTAACTAACTTGCCTAAGGTCACACAGCTCATAATTGGCATATTTAGTTAATGTAGGCAGGCAGTCTGGCTCTAGAGTCTATGCTTTTAACCAGAACACTGTGCTGCTTTTCAGTATAAGTGTAATAAGCAAAGTTCATATAATAATAATAATAATAACATAAGAAAACGAAGAAGAACAAGTAAACGCTACCAGATATTTCCTATCCATCGGGTATGGTGGCAAGCACTTTACATTCGTTGCCTCATTTAATCCTCCTGGTGGTTCCATGATGTAGGTACCACTAGTATCCCCCACTTCGCATATTTAGAAACAGACTTAGCTTCTAAACTTGCCTTATGTTACACATTGAGTAAGCCTCAGAGCCACTTATTATTGTTAAGATAAATCCTGGAGGGCTTCAGGACATCTAAACACCACAGTAAGTCACTGTGAGGGTAGCAGAAGGCAAAGTTGGGAGCTGGAGGAGGTTAGGAATGGCGAGCCTGTCAGCTGGTTAGAGCGTGGAGTCCGCGAATCCATTGCTTGTCGGTTGGTTAGTTTTGCTCTTCCCCGTGAACTCAGTCCCTGACTGTTGGTCTCAGAGTTGATGGCATTGGTGAGGAAGGCGAATGTAAATAGATGGTACATAGCCATCCCCACAGCTAGATCAGTTACCTGAAGCTCATGCCTTATCGGCTGTGACCTGGTGATGCCAGCTGTGTGCCCAGGAGTCAGGTGTGTGAATGTCCTGACCTCTCCTGTGCTTGCCTCAGGAAGTGGAGGTGGGGGTCCTGGCACTGATCTGTTATTGGTGAGGAAGAAGTGGTGTCACTTTCTCATCCTGCATCTCATGGCATAGTTAGGTGTAAGATTTGAGGGGGAGGTGATTTTCTCCTCTCGCCTTTTTCCTGAGCCCTCTCCTGTCCCTCCGAAAAGTTTCAACATCCTGCTTCCGTGAAGAGTTTTACTGAAGCAAAGGCATCTATGACCCCCCCGCTCCTTGCGTTAGCCACCATACATAAATTGGGATCTCACCAACCTTGTAGGTCAGTCTCCAAGATTCATTATCCAGAAAAAGTACTACTCTATGTAAGCTGATCAAGTCAAGAGCAACAACAGGACATAAAGTCAAATTAACTCAACTGGCTCGGTCCCCTTGGCGTTAAAGAAGCAACTAGAACAACCATTTATTGCAATATTTTGCATATTTTCTCTCTTTTTAAGATTTGTCTCTGGAAGGTGGGAATTTGGGTGTATTCTTTTGTTTTACTATGCAAAAATGTAATGCAGAGAGGGGTAGTGCTCATCAGAATGAGGTCAGAAAAATGGAGGACTCCAGTGTTTTTTTGCCATTGCATTCTGTGTGTGTGTGTACGTGTGCATACTCATGTCTATGTCCGTGACACGTGGACAACAGGTCTTCTGGAGGCTGGCCCCCTCTGTAGGCTCTAGGGACTTCTCTACAAGGGATGACCTACTTGACCTATCTTTTTGCAAATGTCTTTTGCCTTTTTCCTACCCTTTGCTTCCCTTCCCCCGTCAGACTGTTACTGGCTCATATCATCTTCCCTTTTCATCAGCCAAAAAAAAAAAAATCTCGCTTGGCTTCTCCTCTGATTTCAGCCTGTCACTTGATGAGGTCCCTGCTATTTATATTTTTGTTTGTTAGGAGGGAGGGGGGAAACATATAAATAAAGCCCAGGCAAACCCAACTACCCTGCTGGATATGAAGGGACTCCCTCATCTCATGGCAGCAGGGCTGCCTAACTGGTAGTTAAGCAGGGACCAAGAGGTCCACACTGTGAATGCCATTGAAAGGGTTACTGAGAAATGCAAACAAAAACAACATGCAAATGAGGCTGCCAGCAACAGGTAGACTTAATCAGATGCTGTCAGATGAATTCAGCATCTCCCCGATTGTCGCCTCTCTTTGCCTCCCATTCGGAAGCCCTCATCTGCTCCAGATGTGGTTTAATTTACTGCGACTTGGCTAATTACTGTAATTAAGGATTAATTACTGTTAATTACTTTCACATAAACTCAACGCCAGTCAAAGAGCGGAGCCTTATGAAGTCTGCCACAGAAGTGAGCACGGCTTGGCGGCCTGTGTGAGCTCTGCAGGTCTCTATGTATCGCCTGGGCCCTGCTGCCACAAATCTTCCTGACCTTCCAGCATCACCAGCGGGATGGGAGGGCCAAAGGCGCAGGAAGGGTCAGTGCTCAGGCCCTCACAGGGCGTCAACTACCAGGTACTTCCCTACGCAGCGGGCAACCAGAAGGACAGCGATGATGTTGGGGAGAGGGCCTGGACCACCTGCGAAGAGATGTGCGAGGCACCAGCCTTTCCCAGTGAATGTGGAGCCAGGCTTGTCTTCTTTTTCTGTTATTACACAGTTGGCTTTGTGAGCTAGTCAGAAGCCAAAATTCCATATTGGTGCTGAGGCTCGGGAGATGTTCACCATAGGTGATTGGAGCAAAAATAACACACGAGGCTGGAAATCAGTACCAGGTCATCCATCTCTTTCTGAGTACTGCCTTCCCTTCTTAACACATGGTCTTATTTTTGAGGTGAGGAATGGATAAAGGAGTGGTTAAGCACACTGCATATACATAATAACACAAATATGAGGATGAGTGCCACCCTAAATACCTGTTCCCTGACTCACCTGGGCTCTCAGCTCTGCTCTTTACTGCTTTCACTTGTTGTAGAGAAACTAGTTACCCTAGTGACTATTAAAAAATGTTCCCCTCTCCTTAAGTCCTGAATTCAGTCTCCTCCCAACAGATGACATTGCCTTCTATATCGTGAAGAAAATTGAAAACTTTAATTTTGAAATCCCTCAATCTCCCCCTACATTGTCTCCAGATGTATCCACATCCTATCTTCCTTTTCTACTTTCTCAGCCAGATGTTCCCTTTCCTATATAAAGGTGATTCTTTTACCTATGCCTCTTGTACTAGCCTCTTCTCTATTGTGGTCCTTTGCTCTATCTGTCATTCTGTTTGTCTTCTGCATCTTCACCATCTCCCTTGCAGATGTTTCCTTTCCTCCAGCCCATGGACATTCGTAAGTCTCTTCCAGCCTACAGAAAACTTCCCTTGGCTCTGTCTTTTTCCAGCTGTGTACAGTTTTTCCCTTCTTCATAATTTCAAATTCTCAGAGACAGAAGTCTACACTTTCTTGACCCACTTGAGACTTCCTTTGTCTCCATCCTTGACTGGGACTGTTCTGGTTAATGTCACCGAGTCCCCACAGTTGCTTAATGCAATGTGTATTTTTCAGTGTTCATCTAATTGGACGACTTCTTTTTTTTTAATTTATTTTTTTTATTGATGTTTTAATAGTTTTTAACGTTGTGAAATTTTGGGTTGTACATTTTTGTTTGTCCATCATCATATATATGTCTCCCTTCACCCCTTGTACCCAGCCCCCACCCCCATTGCCCCTGGTAACCACAATACAGTTTTCTCTGTAATTGGACTTCTTTTTTGTTGTTGTTGTTGTTTTTGACACTTTTCTTCATGATCTCTTCTCAGAAGCTCTTCTGCCTTGGCCTCTGTGATTCTGGATGATTTTGTCCCCATGAACAGGCTTCTCTTTCTCCATCAGGCTGTTAGATATTGGTGTTTCCTTAGAGTTCTGACCTCAGATGGGCTATTGATGGATCTCATTCTACACACTTGTTGGGTGATCTCATCAGTCTCAGGGTGTTTGTGAGTCACCCTCTAGGCTAAGAACCCCTGCTGGTAGGTTGTGTGCCTCATTCGTACTGCTACCATCAACACAACAGGTGCCTCCTGCTTGCTGGACCATGGAACCTGGCTCATGTGCCTCGTTGGGTACCCACCAGGGCAACTTTCAAGGGTCTTTCTTGTTTCTTGTGCCACCTTTATTCTTATGCAGGAGGATTTTTCTGTTGGGGTGAGGTAGGTCTTTGTGTCATTTAAGAAAATCCTAGGACTAAATTGTTTCAAAGTGGAGTCCAAAGAAGGTCTTTTTTAGATTGTGAAATTCCAAAAGATGCGTTTTTGGTGCAGGAAAAGAATACTGGGATACTATGTAGTATGTTTTTATTCTGTGTACTACCATCTGTTTGTAAAAAGTAACCTGCTGTACATAAGTAAGATCATGTGTAAATTGACAAAAGGATAGTGTTCAAGTGTAAAGGGAGCCTTAACTTGAGGCTAAAGAAACATTGAAATTAATTTTTTTATATCAATTAAATTTTTCAATAAATTAAAAAAGAAAAATATTAAACAGCTTTATATTTGAATCAATTATAAGTGGCATTTTAACTTTTATTAAATATTTTTAAATCTTACACTAAACTTGTTGATCACTTAAAGGAAACTAACTTTTAGACAATTAAACCGTGTTTTTTTAAAATAGACCCTTTTATGTGTTTTTTTCTTGCTGTATCCACAGAAATACTCTATTAATTTTTTTCTTTGGTTGATTTCCAAGTGGATCGTTGGGCTTTACCGTACACATGCACGTGTTGACTTACTATAGGTGCTGTGTTGTGTAAGTGTGGATTCTTATTGTCTGCGTGCTTGTAGTTTTCACTACATGTTTGCAGATTGGGATTTTAATGGACATTCAGAGGTAAGTGATTTCAGTGGGTGTGCAGTTTACAGACGGGACAAATACATTAGATGCTAGTACTATCTACTTTGAAGTTTTCTGCTTTCTCGTTTTCTCCTGGAATTTTGTCGTAAAAAGTATATTCCTGTTAAGTCCAGATTTCCAGTAATGGTTTGAAGGAAGGGTTTCTTGTACCTAATGAACTAGAATCAACTTCAGTGGACAACTTATTTGCATGTTTAAAATACAGAAAATATAAAAACTGTAATGCTAAATTACTTAGCTACATCCTATTATTTCTTGTCTGAATAATTAAATTCACAATTTGAATTTCTCCTTTAAAGTGATTTTTGTTCGTTTTGCAAGCTATCACCATCAGATAATGTGTTTTCCATGACTCACCATGTACTAACTCTTGAAGTTTATGGATTGGGTACTTTTTTTCTCCATTATGTGAAATGGCTATAATATAAGTGGTTCACTTAACAAACACTTTTTGAGTGTCTATTCTATGTCACACACAGTACTAGGCCCTGGGGATAACAGGGTATTAAATTATCTGTAGTGATGCATTACAGTGTGATAAAATTAGTAATATACCATTACCATGAGTAACAAATATAGTTTGACATATAGAACATTTTTCTTTCTTGTGATGGTATTTATTTAAATGCCTGGATAGCATGTAAGGGACGAGGAATGGAAAGATGAAATTGTATAAGATGGTACTGTGATCTGGAGGGAATATTCATTTACTCCCTTTCTGCCAATGAAGTCACCTACTTCAGGAATGTCTCTGAAGTAAGGAAATGTAGAATAAAAAGGTAATGTCATGACATTATTTTCCAAGCTGGATAACGAAATCTATAGATATTAGACGACAAGTGAAACGTAAAACATTCCAAATGCTTCTATAATTCGTTAATGCTATTAAAAATATACATCTCCAGTTAAAATGTAATGTAAATGCTTAATTTGTTTGATTATATGTATTATGCAATTATTTACATAATATTGTGTAAGCTATATATGCACTATAGCTTTAGCTCATCTCTATTCCAATGCCAATATAAATATATTCTATACTGGCAACACCACAATCATTTCAGAAAATATATATCACTTTTGTAAAATGAAGTATTTAGATGTAAGTATTCATTCAACACTTGGCAGCATAAGAATTTATTGAATGCTAGAGAGGCCAAAAATAAACATGCATAGATATGCATAATCTAGATATAATGAGATTAAATTATATATGTTAAACATATATAGAATATGCATGTTTTTGCACTTCAGAAATTTTTTGTAAATATTATAGATTTGTATGTGCTTATACGTGTGTACTTATATCCGCATGTACGGGATCCTGGAGTTGTGTATAAAGGCCTCATTGCTGATAGTGGGAACAAAGCTGAAAAGAAAACAGAGAAAGGAGAAGGGAGGAGAATAGTAGTGATTAAGCCGGCATTGTTCTATACCGATCACTGGCTGCCTGCTATTGTTTTCCAGCATTTGAAGATAAAACATATTCATTTAGCTTTCAGAACGAATGGCTTTAATAAGGGCAGAGCGGAGAGGTGGGGTAACAGTGATGACTAGAGAGACCCATCAAGGCTCCCCCTAAGGCCATTCCGTCAGAGCCCAGGACCACGTGACCATTAACTCTGCAATCAGGACAAGTTTTCAACATTCCGGGGTATCCTTCAATGGCAGGGAGAGTCATTTGGAGTCAAGGGAAGATGTATATCAGCAGTAATTGGATTCTGGCCAAGGCTCTTAGGACAGTATTATCTACGGTGAGGGAATCGGGAGGGGCAGGACAGAGCAGAGGAGATGTGATTCAAGCCACAGCCAGAGAGCAGCAGCCACCACAGGCCACAGGCTGGATGAGTCCTGGAATACGGAGCTGTTGGTTTGCCCAGGAGTCAGGGTGGCCTCTCTGTGGATGTAAGTGATCCTGCTTCCCCAGCAGAAACGGGTTTCTGAATATCCTGCGGGACAAAACTTTGAGCTCTAAGGATGAGGCTGCCCTGGTTGCACTTGACTAGACAAAGCTATTTAAGGCCTGCAAGTGCCCCATCCAGCCTCTTCCCACTGCTGCCACCCTCCCCTCCCTGCACCCTGACTACTTCATTACAATCTGCCTTCAGGCCGGAATTGCCCTGCTTAAGCCTCAAATCATTATAATTACCATTATTAGAAATAGCTGCGGGGGAGGCATTGGAACACCAAGTGAAAATGTGTGAGTGTGTCCGCTGGCCCTGGAATCACTCCTTTTGAGCTCAGGGGACCACAAGGCATGAGGGTTCCACCAAAGCCAGCTAATGCGACGGCTGTCAGCTCCACTCACCCCACCTGTCAAGAGGAGGATGCGGTGGGGTTCATTTTTTTAATTGACACCTTCCTCTCTCATTCCACGCTCTCTCCTGTCAACCTAATTCCTCCTTTCATCTTCCTTCTTTGAGAAAAATCCATTCCTCTGCTACCCAAATAAAGAAAAGGGAAAAAGCCACATGAAGAACAATGAGACATGCATTATCCTCCAGAAAATACATAGATTTTAACAAAGGCACAAGCCAGGAAATACACCGAAAGTCAGAGGAATAATTGTCAACCAAATATTACGCAGACAAGATGGACAGATGGAGGAGAGAGAGAGAAAAAAGTTAGCAAAGCACAATGGAAAGAAAGAGAAAAGAGAGAAAAACTTGCTTAAAAATCTAAGGGAGAGTGAGGTAGGGGAGAGGTGATGAAAATACTGTGTGTTTCTCATTGTCTAGTCTCCTTCTAGTCCTTCTTTAAATGAAGCCTGGAGTTTCACTCTGTTGAAGGAAAATAGATATCGTATGAATGCTTTTGATTTTTTCAGTTCATAAGAAATCCTTTCTATAGATTTTCAGGAAGGATTATGAGTTGAAATTGGATGTGATGCTATTAACAGAGATTCAAGGAGACAAGGAAGAAAGGTGTGTGTCCAAGTAGATTCTACCCAACAGTTGTGCCTAAGCATCTCCCTGCCTTGACTTTTGGCAGCCCTAAGAAGTCTACCCGCTGTCTGTTTTCTCAGCGCTTGATGGCAGAGACCCATGAGAAAAGCTCCTTCAATGAGCTTTGGGCTGTTAAATTTTCAGGTCTCTGAATGATCATTTATTTGAAGTTAGATTGACATGAGTCACATGTAACGTTAGTAGTATTTAAAGATGAACTGGACCAGTTCCCTAAATCAAGAAATAAATTAAGATGAAGTTAGGGAAATATATCAGAGTTTACTTCAATATAGATATTTATCTTTTTTCTGTTTCGTTTTTATTTTTAATCAAATAAGGTACAATTTACATAAATGCACCATTTTATGTGTCCAGTTGGATGAACTTTGATAAATATATGTGTCTCCCCCAACCACCACCCAATCAACATAGAGAACATTTCTATTGCCCCCAAAAGTTCCCTGATGCCCCTTTACAATCAATCGCCCACCCCCATTTCTGGCTCCTGGTAATCACTGATCTGCTTTCTGTCATTATAGATTAGTTTATCTCTTCTAGAATTTCTATAAATGAAATTATACAGAATGTAGTCTTTATGTCAGGCTTCTTATATATAATCTCAAAAATAATGTTTTGAGATGCATCCCCATTGGTGCTTGGCTTAGTAATTTGTTCCTTTTTGGTGCTGAGTAATATTTCATTGTGGGAAAATACCACAATTAGTTTATCCATTCATCCATTGATGGGCATTTGGATCATTTCCAACTTGGGGTTCTTATGAATAAAGCTACCATGAACATTTTGTGTACAAATCTTTGTGTGACATACATTTTCACTTCTCTGAGGTAAACACCTAGGACTTATATTCCTAAGTCATACAGTAACTATATATTTAATTTTATAAGAAACTAGCACAATATTTTCCAAAGTGGTTATACCTCTGTCTCTTCTTGAGTGAAACCAAACATTCTTTTCCACAAAGGAAAAGTTAGATGAGATATTACATACAGTGATAGAAATAGGCATGGCCAGTTAATATAGGCTTCTCGTGTTCTATAAAGTGTTTATGCTCAGATTAATGTTCAAATTATTCCATTTTTAAAATTAAATAACATTAAAATAAAATCTTTCCTAAAATCTATATCTTAATTATTAGTTGATCTAGTTGAATTGTGTGCTTACTTAAGGAAACATGAGAACACGGTTCTACCACCCAGTGTTATATGGCCCAATTACTCGTGTTCTCCAAGAAACTTTCCCTAAATAACTCCACCCTGAACTCCCTTAATTCTTATTCTGTCCACTATTATTTACATAAATTATACTGTATTGCCATCCAGTTTGGAGAATATCCAGTAACTATTCAGTTGTTTCTAGTTGGCGCGATGATTGGTCTGTTTAGTGATACCAATTTTGGTGTAGGTCCTTTACACAATGGGAGCAGGTTTTCTCCTCTTCATGGTCACCGTGCTAGTCTCGTGCATACCGTAGGTGCTCAATAAATTCTTGAATAAGTGAACCTAGTCCCCAGAAACTGTAGTTCAGAAAACTCGCTACTACTCTATTGTCTAAAGTAAAATGTCTTAAATAACACGTGAGGATTCCCCTGGTGTAAATCAATCACAGACATAGACGCACGTGCATACTCAGTCTATGTGGTTTTTATTATGAAACTGTCTCGCCTTCTCATGTGCCTTAAGTGGGCTCCACATTCGATTCCCTGCCTTTGAGTAAACAATCATGCGATAAAGCTTAAGAAATATCTGGTTGTGGATTTTATTTTTCTACCTCGGCTGCTGATGTGTTACCTAGCAGGCTGTATTCTACACAGTGCCTGAGTCTCTCTCACAGCTTGTGGTAAGCGAAATTATTCCAAGATTCAATGAATACCTGCTATTGAGCGGCCTCCCTAGCCACCCAAACTGGTCTTTTGTTAGTGGTTATTGAGAGGATTGTCACAGCCATTGACCTACTCAATTTTACTTCAAAAGAAATGAGCATTTCTCTTCCCCTTTCATTTCTAAAAGCAGATATGGCAATTTGCTTAAATTGCTGTCTTTAAAAGTTTAGATGATTATACTTTTTTTTTTCCCTCTTGCCTTTTTTCTTCGTTTTCATTTAAGCAGCACGGTGCTGTCTCTTTTTCTAGGATTGGACACAGTTCCTGCTGCAGCGTTTATGAAGTGGCTGT
This sequence comes from Diceros bicornis minor, assembly GCF_020826845.1. Taxonomy (NCBI): domain Eukaryota; kingdom Metazoa; phylum Chordata; class Mammalia; order Perissodactyla; family Rhinocerotidae; genus Diceros; species Diceros bicornis. The sequence continues at coordinate 71,072,232 of NC_080743.1, forward strand.
GTGTGTGTGTGTCTGTGTGTGTGTGTGTGTTTCCTTACACATTAGTATTCCTTTACCTGAGATCTTAGAGGTGAAATAAGATTATATTGAAATATTTGATTAACATTTTATATTTTAATTCTAAGGTCCATTTTCTTTAGGCACAAATACTAGAGGTTTATAGCTTAAAAAAAATGCACCTAATGGAAAGTCTCCATTTCTTTGTGGATAAAGATATGGTAGCAACTAGCCTCAGTGACTTAATAGTAAGTAAGAGTAATAAAGATTTTTATATCTGAAGAAGAGACAATTTGATATAAATGTGGGGAGAAGAAATAAAGTGAAAGACTAGGGATGGAGGTATAGGGAAGAGTGAGGTGGTGACGAAGTCCTATGGCCAGTGGGCAGAGGCCGTAAGAGCATCTTATTCATGGATCCCATGCCATGGGTCCAGTTCCATGGGCCACAGTTATCTTTACTGTGATCTGTGACCATGGCAACAAAACATATTGAGCCATTACTTTACACCATGTGCTTTATATGTGCTGAACCATATGATGAAGAAAACACATTTTAAATTATAGTATGTATAGGGTAAAAAATATGAGAAGACTCAGTTCTGTCTTCAGGGAACTCACAGCATAGTGGCCTTAAACTTTACCCCTACTAGTAGCCAGCTATATTGCAAATAGGTTACCATTTCAGAGAGGACCAGTGGACAGAATAAACAATAGTATGACCAATTTTGGGGGGAAACCCCCTCAAAGCTCAGACACCACTAATATGGGTTTGTGTAATATGAAATTAGTATATTTACTGAGTAACTGATATGTGCCAGTGATTGTATGAGGTGCTTGGGATACAAAGATTAATTCATTAATTAATTCATAAAATATTGAATGTGTATCTGTTATGCACCAGGCATGAATAAGACACTGTCTTTGCTCTCAAGCAACTCAACAGTAATGACTCTTTTCCGTACATAATAATAAGTGCTTTGTTAATATCTGTATTTACAAAATTCTATGGGAAGACGGAAAAAGGAAAACTAATTCTGCCTGTGGATATTAATATTTGGTCTCTGTTACTATATATAGGATAAAAATTTTGAAACCATCAGACTTGTAACATTATTAGGTATGGAAGCCTAAGTAAATATATACAGATGAAAATCTAACAAGCCGGTAATTTATATATGTGTGAGTGTTTGTGTTTGCATTAAGAAAGGGCTATTTCTCCCTCTTCTTCTTTCCCACTATGTGGCATTAACAGTTTTGCCTATCCCAGCTAAGGTATAGACTGAGTGACACATTTTCTAAGACATAAGCAGAGAAGTTGGCCAAGTAGTCTGTGCCTATTTAAAGCTCGTGCATTGAAGACAGCATCCATGGGCAATGAGGAAGATATCTCTGGACTTCATGGGCCAGGAAGACTTTTTGGTAAAATTCTTCTTAGTGATTCCAAATTCATGTAATTTAGATGTATACCTTTACTATTCCAAAGAAAGCTGGAGAGATTTTTAAGGTTATAAATCACCATTCCTGTTAACAAGCAGCCAGAAAGGGTCCTATCAGTAAAATATATTTCAGATCCAAGAGTGAAAGAATGATGGTATATTGCATCATATGGTCCTTTGCTCCTGTCGTTTAAATGCAATATCTGTACAAGGAAGTAACTGCAGAAATGGGCTGTGCGTCCCTGTTGGTTGCACTGGTGGGCTAGTAGGCAACCTTTTCCTCTTTCTTTTCCACTACACTGCTCTAATAAATGGTGAGAGTGTTTTAATAAGTCCCCCAGTCATCGTCATAGTTATGATCTCTAGTTGAAGACAACTGTGTGAGGTTGGTGTCCTAGGATGTTAAAGTCAGCGTGTGTGCTTGTGTTTGTGAGTGCGTGTGTGTTTGTGCTTGATTTATAAACCACCAAGCCACGATGAAGTACTAGGGTGAAAATCACCTACGTTGACAGCAAAGAAATGTCACCATCAATTCCAAGAGGGTCTTGTAAACCTGGAGCTAACAGCCAACGGTTTAATTCTTTTAAAATAGAAATTTCTTTAACCTTTCTAGGCGAAACTATATCCCATCTGGAAAAAATACAAATTTATGGGCAAGAAGAAAAGCTGAGAGTTGTAGTTTCCATCTAAGAGCCAGATAAAAAATATCCATCTTTGAAAGGCAGTCTTCAAGGGATTCTTGAAGAGAAGAGTACCTTTCCTACTTAAGGTGCAATGAGTTCTAGAGAAACTCCAGAATGCAGAAACCTACAAATATTTTGTTCTATCTGAGGTAAGGGGAGAAAAATCTTCAAAGACTTCCCCTACAGGGTATCTGTACTACTAATGGACTGGAGGACCCCTTGTATATTCAACACTAAGAATCACCAAACTGGGTTTGGTACAGTAGTAGACTCATTTTAGATAGTGAATGAATGAATGATTGACACATTGAGACCAATATCCACATTAGAACTCAGAGATCTGTTTCAGGAAACTACTATATAAAATAAACAGTCCATTTTTAACTAAACTTGTTTAATCTATGACTTTGAAAAAATGAAATCAGAGAACTAAAGCTTGACCCAAAAAAGATCACATGGAGACAATTTAACCGAATTTGGGCTTTTATTTAGATAGCTACAGAATGGGAGTTAATAGTCCTAACCAGCTTGCTGTTTAAAAATGCTAGAGGCATGACTTCTGAAAGTGACTGTAGAGCAATTGACAGTGATGAATGTGAAGTAGTAATGAATAACTTCATAAGAGAGCAGAGATGTCATGGCTTTGCATATTAGTTGCAGGACGGAAGGATTGGCACCAAGCTTTGACTCCAATAATGTGATCAACTTGCCTGCTACAGGGTCAGTTCCTGGCAAACAGCAGTGGAAGCCAGTGAAAAAGATTCCTGGGAGACAAGACTAGTGATGGAGCAAAGCTAGACACACCCAGCTAGCCTAAAGGGGGTGCTTCTGGTGGTATTTTAGCTGTTGCATTCCTTCCACACAAACATCCAATCAATGGCAACATACTAAGATGGCCATGATAATACTAATATTTATTGCCGTGATAACAAAATTGATAACGATTCTATTGATCTCTTCTGTTCATTTCCTTTCTCCACTGCAGAGTAAGAGTCTTGGTTGACCATGACATGCTGAATTGTTCCTTTTTTCTTTTCTTAGTCTCTCTCTCTCTCTCTCTTTTTTTTTTAATAAAGCATCGTCAGGAATCAAGGATCCGAAACTCTCTGTCCTTGCCATCCACTATTTTGATCTCTTTACTCAAATACTTCCCTCTGCTGCTGTTGGAAATTACGTATGTCCAACCTGCACTTTTGCATAACCACATATGCTAGACCCCCTGAGAGTTTATTAAGTGCTATCTACCAGACTGTACATCATCTTTCATATATGTTTCCAAAATTGATTCCAAGGAAATCCAGAATTCTGTCAGACAGCTTACCAACACTGTATCACTTAGGATTAGATCTGTCTGCTAGCAACGTTTGAAAAAAAATGGTGGCTTAAAGAGTATCTTGTGGAATAGAATTCCAAAGGTGAGTCATCAGAGAACCAGGGGTCTCATAAAGGCATCATTCTGCATTTAACTTCTATCGTTAAGACCACCTCATAATTTAGCATTACTGCTGGATTTCCAGCTATCACATCAATGTTCCAGGCTGCAAGGAGAGAAGGAGAAGGGTAAAAAGGGCAATTTCTCATCTGAGTTATTTCCTTTAAGAAGCTTTCTTAAAACTCCCATATAACACTTGCACATATATATAATTACCCAGAACTTGGTCCCATGGCCGCTCCTAGCTTCAAGGGATGCTGTGAAATGTAATCATTTACCTTTATTCTTTATTCTTTGAATAAATTGGATTTCTGTTTCTAAGGAGGAAAGGTAGAATGGATATTGGCTAGGTAACCAGAAGTATGATAGGATCATATGGACACATTTGATTAATCTTGATTACTTCATTTCACATTTGTCTCACAGCACCAGAAGATACACCAGGAGGTAGGATCACAGAACATCAGAGAACAGTGGTGGAATTACAGGAATACCAGAAGACACAGGCAAACCATGCACATGTGTTTGGTGCCAGAAAGCTGAAGCCAGAAGTTCAAAGTCATATGTCTGACTCAATGGCAGATTATGTTTCCTAGGCTTATTTCTAGCCTAATCTTGTAATTTTAGAAGAACACCTCTTCTCTCCTCCATAGTTCCTTACTTCCTTATGTTTGGATTGAGATCTCAAAAATTTCCTGTACTTACTACTGAAGAACTTCCAACCACAACATCTTATATATGTCCAATGAGCAAATAGTTATTGAGCACAGCTCCTCTTACGTGAAATAACAATAACACTTATGGTTACAATGACATATTTGTATAGCCTCCATAGAGTACCCGATGCACCCAGATCCATTGCCTTATGGGAACCTTGCAACAACCCTATAGTGCAGGGGTAGGGTCTCGTCTATAGGAGAACATCTTGTTCTGTCTGGATTGTTTCTGCATCCCCAGTGGCTGGAACAGTGCCTGGTACATGGCAGTTGCTCAATAAATAGTTTCTCCCCACTCTCCCCTAGACACTGCATGCTCAGAGGTGTTAGGGGTAATAAACAGAGGTTGCAAACATGGCCTCTGCTCTCAGGTAGCTGTTGATCAGGAGGTAGGAGATGTATAGGTAATCTGAGGAGATTTTATTCAGCAGCATAGGCAAAAATTTTACATAGGTCCCAAATCTTAGTAGAGCTGTTTGGGCTCGTATCTTATCTGAGACGACAGGGGTGCAGGGAAGAGAGAATGGAGGGATTGCATCTTGGTTGATTACCTGTCATCTGCAAGACTCTATTCCGTGTAATATACCAAACTTGCAAGGTAATATTTGTATCCTCTACACCAAACTTACAAGTTAATATGTCTATTCTTATTTGGAAGATAGGGAAACTGAGTCTGAGAGATGAAGAAAGTTGCCCAAGGTTACGTATCTAGTGAGTGGCAAAGCTGATATTAAAATCCATATTTTTTCCACTATGCCACATTGCCTCTCCAAGGAAAAATATCAAAGCAGGAAATTTAAACTTTACAGTGAAAAATAGAAGGAAAGAACAGACCACAGACTGAGCAATGGCCTGGAAATTAGAATTACAGAATTCTGTCTCTCCCTGACACTGCCCAGGGATTTTTCTTTATCATCACAAGCTGCATGTTAAAAGTGCTTTATAAAGGATCGAGCCCTTACTGTACAAATGCTATTTCATCTTAATAATAACAGTTAAATCTACACCTACACTTCTGCCCTTGTAAGATTGGGCTAATAATACTATTTCTTCACCAAAGTGCTGGAATAATGAATATGTTGGAAAGTGCTCAGAGAACTACAAATGGAGTGCCCTTTAAACGTCACTACTTGTCAACACAGTAGATTTGTAAAATAATTTTGGATCTTCTAACTGAGCTGTGTCATCTAAATTTAAAGCACCCAAAGAAGGTAGTAGTAATAGTAATATCAATTCAATAGTAATTAATAATAAACTTAGTCAACCAGTTACAGGTTAGGCCAGAGCTTCTGTGCATTTCCTGCCAGAGAATTTACTGCTGCTATGAAGTGTCTAATAAAGTCATTAGCAGAGTGAGAGCCCATCTGAGATAAGACCTTTCCAGGAGCTTTCAGAAAAGTTTGTTAATGAATTCTTCTGTGTGGTTTCATATGTGCATATGCAACCAAAAGTAACTAATATCATATTCCTGACTTCCATTCTCCTCCAAATACTTTTACTTTCCAGTCTAGGCAGGGTTAACATTATTAAGTCTTGTGCTTGTGAAGAATCTTCCCTCATTGGCCTCCATTGTGCATTGTAAATATCAGAATCACTCACTCATTGATATGTTGTTCTCACATGGCCCTTGGCATTACCCAGGGAAGCATAGGATTATTTTATAATAGAACAGTATAACAAATATATTTTTAAGTGGCCATCCTAAGTACTTTGAAATAAAGTGTTAAATCTAATTTTTCTATGGCCAAAGGAAAGCTAGGAAAGTCAGCTTTTAGGTATCAAAAGCATTTAGAAGTATTTTTCTTGTGTTGGCATATTGGTTGCGCAAGAGCTTCAGAGCAGACAGTAGAGTAACAGGAAGCACTCCATGCTCAAGTCTTAGTCACTTAGCATGGAATTTATAGGTAAAAGTGGTAAGAAATAGTGCAGTTCTTAAGTGTAATTTTAGAAGGTTAAGGTGAATAGTTGTCTTTTTTCCTAAGTGACTCTTGTCTAGGTACGTACCAGCTCTCATTTTATCAGCAGCAATTTTATATCTTTGACATGAATGATCTCAGATTTTTTGCAAAGAATTCTGTAGGATCCTCATGGTTCCACGTGGGTGCATCGGATGGGGATGAGGCGAGGGCTGCCAGCTGAGCTGGTACAGGATCCCAATTTCCTTCTGAACTAGGGCCGCTTCGGTTTATTTAACATATTGGACTTGCAAGTAATCCTAAGGGAAGGATTTCACGTTTCACAAAATTCTTTTGAAAATCACTGCATTTTCTCATTTTATTCTCTCCACAAGTCTTTGAGGAGCTATTGTTGTTCCCATTGTGCAGATGAAGAGTCGAGGTTTAAATGAATTCAGAGTTTCCAGAGAGTAGCTAATTCAAATTCTGAGCATACCAGCTCAAATTCTGATCTTCTGACCCTAAATTTGGTTCTCTTACTACTAAGTACTACTGACTTCTTTTTCCAAATTTAAAATACTAGTAAATTTGAGAATGATCTTGTTTCTTTTAGCAGGTCCAGGCTGTAGAGAGTACTGTTTATAACTCTCCTACTTATGTAAATGTGGTATCTATATATGTATGAGCCACATGCATATATATATATATATGTATGTATGTATGTATTTCATATATATATTTCAAAGTACAGAACGGTAGGACAAAGCTATTCACCAAAGATAAGTTTGGTCATGTTTATATTCTTGGCCTACCATGAACGTAACATGACAGTGCATTTTTGTATATTTTGTGGTCACCTTGCTAGATTTTAGATTAGAATAGCCATCCACTCTGTGTAAGCATAAGCAAGTACCTCTAGCTCTCTGAATCTTGAATGACCATGGGCACACTGGAAATGAAAGTATTTGCCTGCTTCCACATGAAGAGTAGGCAAAGCAAGATTTTGTTTTCTGTCTCTTCTTGGGCCAAGGATTAGAGCAACTGTGAGACAATTAATTAATAATCCTTTGAGCGAAGTATTTGCTGGACCTTGGTGATGCTTAACTATTCTAGGACTTGACCTCAGGTACAGTGAGACCAGGGGAAGGGCTACCTGCATGTTCATGGAGGAATTGTGTACCAGGACATGCTGGGGCCAGACTGCTTTAGAATTTTGTTTAAATTGGAGGTTGAGGGCTGGAAGATAAGGTTTACAAATCAGAACAGAAACATTTCTTACTCCGCCTCCTAATGTATACACAGGAGTATTAAAATGATGAATGTCAAACGGTCCATGGAAAAAGATCTACCCCCCATTCTAACTCCAAGACGAAGAAGTTTAGTCAGTGTGATAAATAGTATGGGCACCATTCATTCTCTTTTCTATTTTTGGGTTTGTCAGGAAAAGTAAAGGTACTGCTAATTATACAAATAGACGAGCAGAATTTGAGGTGCAAAGTGTTAAAAACTAAGAGCATCAAATTTTTTATTCAAAATAGAAGATATAGAAAGAGCCTATCACACCCTAAATAGTAATTGTACAGTACAAAGGGTGTGTGTATATGTGTGTGTCTCCAGGGGTAGGAGGGAGAGCCAGTTCATCGGGGTTCCACTGACTTCCACTGCTTCACGTTTTCTGCTGGCTTCTAGAAGCAGTCATGTGTATCAGAGGACAGACCAAGAGATAATTAAGTGGAAATAAGAACTCTACATCCGCCTCTTCAGAAAGAGGTAGCAAATCCTCCTAATCAATTCTGATTCCTGCTGGCTTTGTTGCCTAAGGTCAGCTTAACAGTCATTAGAAAAGGTCATGGCAGGCGCTGTGATCTCTATCATCTGAGGTTAAATAATATGTCATTAAAAGGGTCAATCAGAAAAGAGTAGATTCCTTCCCTATGATTCACATATTTTGTGGAAGCCTCCGGCTTCTTGGAATTTCTGTCACAAATTTCAAACTCACAACAGAAATGTTTACACATTGCCGTTTGGCTGAATTCTGAGGAAGCTCTCCTGGAACTCTGGTGAGAATGGGAATTGTCGTCATGGGGAGCAGACGTCCATGACATCCGTCCTTCAGTTGGGACGAGGAGAAAGGTCAAGACATTGCATCAGACTTCGAATGAGGATTTGAAAATAACACCCTAACCTGATGGGAGCACCTAAGGATGGAGTGGGGATAGGGGTAGTGGTGGGTGATGGAGAAGACAGGAGGAAATCTTGATCCACTTCAAATAGGATCAGAAGTATGAGGAGGATACCAAAAAGAAAAAACTCACAACGCTGTAGTAGGTTTGATTTTAGCCTAATCTTTTCACCCTGAGATTGCTGAGTAGGTCTCACTTCCTGTGGGGAACTTTTCAAGCCACCAAAAAGTGGGGAAAATCATGCACGACTGATGCCCTTCCTTCTCTTAAAGACAATATTAAAGCAACACAGAAAATTTGGGAAACAAAGGGAAAAATACTGATAGTCCTATCTCCCAAATACAGCAACTCATTGTATTTTTTAGTATCTCCCTATGGTTTTTATCCACTTGCAGACTGGTAGGTAGGTAGGTAGGTAGATTAGATAGAGATATAGATTAGATAGCTAAAATTAGAATATATGAAGTATCCTACTTATTAAACTCACAAGTTAAAACAGAATAGGAATTTTCCATGTTGCAATATTACTTTCAAATAATTATTTTTACCAACTGCTTAATATTCCTTAAAAGAGTTTTAAGGGTCACCAATAGAAATAGGTGAAAGTAATGACAACTAGCATTTATTATTATTGTCAGTCCTGGGCAGACACAGGGAGATAATGATCTAGTTCTGCTTTTCTCCTCTTTCAAATTCTGCCAAATACTACTTGTCAGCAAAACAAAAGTGAGATGAAGTACATATTCAGGTATTTGGTTTTCAGTTGCTAGAGATTTTTGGTAGATTTGATCTTTCACATGAACTTACTGTTAATGGCAAGGCTTGGACCCTTTGGCCACATCAGAAGCTTTATAGGACAGTACCTAGGGGATGACTGGATGGGTGGGTGGATGGATGGATGGATGGGAGGGAGGAAGCATAGGGGAGAAGGAGGGAGTGAATCTGTCATTGATCAAAGCCTAAGTGCAAGGTTTAGGAGAACCGTGGACCAAGCAGGCAGGTATGGAAGGTTTACCCTTTCTGATGGTAGTCACCATTGTTGATGGATTAAGAGTCAGTATGTAGGAATGATAGTTTGAATGAATACATAAAAAGTTAGAATTTAAACACAAACATTACTGCATATGGGAAAATATATATTGCTTTGTTAAAAAAGGTTTTTCATTTCTTTTTAAAAAATACTTCAAATGTAGTCAACACTGAGCTGAAGCCAGTACAGTATTTGTGCTTCTCTGAAGTTTGTGTTAAAAGGAGCCTTCAAATTGAGGGCTGGGTGGTGTGTGCGTGTGTGTGTATGCGTGTGTGTTCCCTGAAAGCTCATTGTTGTGTGGTGGCCTTTCTTACTAAAATGCATGTATGTGTGTCTTTGTGTGTGTATGAAATATCTGAGAATACGGTATTTAGACCCCATTAATGAGGGTAAAAATGTACAGATAAACTGTATCATTTATGGTTATGATATGGCTACTGTCAAAATAGCATGTTATTTTGACAGTTGCTTTATCTTACTCTCACTGAGTCTACAATAAGAAACTAGTTTCTTAGCAACTAAAATAGATTCTCAAACAAGAGCATTAAAAAAGAAAAAAGCCCACAAAAGAAAAAATATACCCATAGTTGAAGTCTGGGCAAGCTATTCCTGTTGGGTGGGAATGAAACTGATCTGAACTAGTAAGATGTCCTCTTGTCCCCCCGCTGCCTTTGGGCAGCATCACTGGCTGAGGCAGCTTTTTCTCAGAGAGTCTGGATACTAGAACAAGAAGTAGCTTGCAGGAAGCTTGGGAAAGATTTTCTTTGTTTTCCCTTTTTTTTTCTTCCTTTTAGTGTCTTTTTTTTTTTTTTTAACTGTTTCTTACCTTATAACCTAGGTAAGAAAGTTCTATAAGTACTAGCACATAAGTTCTGGAACAGAAAGCCTACATTTAGATTTGTCTTCATTGTGACTTGTAGCCAGTGGCTTTTTTTCATGTAATTAGCTAAAATGATCAGGGTAGGGTCTGGGGGAGCAAAGGAAGAATTTACCTACTTCAGGCCTGTTGTGTTATGTCCATAAAACATTTTGAAATTCTCTAATGTGACAGTGCTCAGAGTATGGTCTGGGGATCCTCAGAACTTTTCAGGGAATCACAAAGTCAAAACTGTTGCAGAAACAGACATGAGAATCCAGCCGCCTTCTATTATGTCAGACATTAAGATTTGCAAAAATGTAAAACCAACCCGCTCTTCTCATTAATTCTTTTTGTTTCAAAAATAGTCTTTTTCATAAAAACGTGTTATATATGTTAATGTGTAATAGGCTTATTATTGTTTTAAAATGAATTAAGCAACATTTAAACTTTTCTTAGTTTCAAATTTCTAATTCAGTAAATATTGATAGATATAATCTATATAAACAAAAGCGCTTTGGAGTCTTCAATAATTTTTAAGAGTCTAATGGGGTCCCAAGCCCAAAATGTTTGAGAACTACTGCTTCTAAAAACTGGCTGTCTAGACGTTTGTGTGATTCAGGGGTTTGGAGAAGTCACCAATGCTATTTCCTTTCAAATGCTGTGGAGGTTTTGAAGTGGCTTCCCAAGAAATGAGCAAGTTAGAGGTGTCAGGCAGTCAGTGTGTCAATTTGGCTTCCTTCAAGTTTGTGTGTGTGTGTGTGCTCTCAGTGCCTGGATATCCAGGTAGATAGAGAATCAACTCTTAAGAAAGAGATTCACTTCTCCCCATAGTTTTCTTCCGCTGGCGCCACAGCCAGTGCATTTCTAAAGAGAGCAGCCTCTGGTGCATAGGTGCCACCCTCGAGCCAGATTACCATTTCAGAACAAGATCTGAGAAATAAGACATAGGGGAGAATGCAAAATGTGGAAGCAGGAGAGGGGGAATTGTTAATTAAGCTCTATTAAATATTAATTGAAATATAAATTCAAAACCTCACCAACTCCTGACAGTTATATCATCTAATTAAGTGGTAGGGCCTGTTGCCCCATGGTGTCATTGGGTGTACTAGGGGAATAAAGTGATCTTCTGCTCATAAACACCATGAACACTTTAATAATCCAAGGCGTTTGCCAGTAAAGTAGACGGGAAAGTCGGCAATAATAATTTTATGGAACATGGGAGAATTGAAGGGGCAGTTTTGATCTGGATGGGAGGGCAGTGAATCCGCTGAGGAACTCCACGTGTGATGGTTCGGCCTCTGTGGTTGGGGCAAGGGAGGTGAGGTCCTTGTATGTGCCATTCCATGTTTACAGAAGTATTTTCTGCACTTGAGAAATGTCTGTTGAATCCTTGGGATGAGTTTCAATTTTATAAACTATCTTGCAGAGAAAAATCGTGTGGGTGTATTTTGGCATAAAAGTTTCAAAAGAATCTAATTTGAAATGGTTTTGGAGATGAATTTGATTTCTTAAAAGCAAACATGAGTAAGTTTGTGTTCTGCAAGTTTTTTCATTAGTGGGTATGACGAGAGAACTGTAAAAATGACCTGAGTCCTGTATATATACCGCAAGAGAAAAGTTGCGTATTTTCTTTTCTAGTTTTCAAAAGTTCTTAATGGAAAGTAAGAAAATGCACAATGTTGTCTCCACTTTTTTGTTTCTCTGAATTATTTCATAATTTTTAACAAGTGCACAACGTGGTTCTGAGATTTTTTAGGTAGTGCAACTCAATTTTGAAAGTAATTATCGCGAGTCAAGTCAGCAACTCAGTCTTTATTTTTAAAAAGCCTCTAGGTTAATGCTGCAATCATTTCTCTGTACAAAAGCAGAGTGATTTGAATTCTCCTTATTCTTTTGTTTCTTTGGTTTGCTTGTTCCTGTTTCACATTGTTTTGTGGCAGGACTTCTTCATACCTCTTCATTTTACGTTGCTATCAGTACATTGGTCCCCAAGTTTGTGAGATGACATTTCAGTTTGACAAAAGGAGTTCTTGGGATTTAAAAACGTGTCCTGCAAGACCACCTTTGCCCTGGTGCGCTTCTGCCAGCCCCGTTTGTCAGTGACACAGCCAGTGCCTCGTTTTGACCCCGTTGGTTCTTGGAAAGGAGAGTGGCCCCTCCTCCCCTGGGCCACTGTGGCTGGCTGTCTGGGCTTGGGGGAAAAGTGTAATAGAATGGTGTCACGGATTGCTCCGTTCCTCCCCGTATGTTAGCAATTTCACTGTGGTCTCTTTTATTTCCTTTTCAATTTGGGCCTGAGCAGTTTCCTAAAGGAATGTGGATAAAGGCTCTCAGTGTGCGGAGCAGGAATAATGCAGTTTGAGTAGTTGCCTCACCCTCTGAAGGGGCCAGAGTAGCCTTGAAAGGCCCCTGGGAGGAGAGATTTCTGTTCGGTGTGGCCAGGAAGGGGTTGGCACTCCTGGTCTTCGTTTAGTATGTATCAAATAAGAAAAGCGTATATACCCTTGGCCATGAAAGAGTGGGCTTGGGAAAATGTGTATCTCGGCAAAGCTGGATTGAGCAGGTGGGGGACTTAGTGTTAGAGTCCCACTTGCCTGCCTAGATCCCTGGGGGAGAGTGCCCCCACTGCCCTGCTGCCTACGTGCCCGGCTCGCTCGTGGACAGGAACACGGGTCTGTGTGCTCAGGGGAAAAAGCAGAGGCTGGGCACCTTTCGAGAACTTGGCAGAGACTCCCCTGTTCGCTTTGGAGTGTTTCTTTTCTTGAAGCCAGGGCTGGATCTTGGGTCTGTGCTGCTGACGTTTTAGAACATGAGAAAGAGCTGCAGTGGGAGCCAAGGATCTGCCAGACTGTGTCGGGAGAACCTTTATCATTTCTGTCAGATACATCACAACTCGCTTGTCTTACCATACATCTTCCTAAATGTGACAGAATATTCAGCTGTTATTAATTGAATACTCTCTAATTTAACTGCTTAGCAGGAGAAAGAGTGACTGGTTTGTTTCAACACGTAAAACTGGCATCAACCTGTATGTGGGTTTCAATGCAGTTGCATTGCAGGGCCTGAAAACAGTCGTCGTATAAAGAGAAATGGCTACCCTACTTTTCAACGGGGTAACTAAATTCAGTTTATTGTTCTGAAACAAATAGAGGGGTGTGTGTGTGTGAGAGATATACACATTAGCGTAATACAAATTGGTTTATGGGCATGTTATACTTTATCATTGTTTGTGATAGGTGCATTGTAGACTGTACCACGGCTCCTCTGGAGTAGTTCAGCTCACCTAGAAGATTCAGTGGGACTGTGGATCTCTTTTATCCGAAGGCTTAAAAGAATGAACTCGATTATCCTGCCTTTATCTTTTGAATCAATAAAATGTAAACAGAGAGTCCTACAAATTTCTATATAATATTGAATGTGATGCTAAGAATTAAAAGCCATCTTGATGAGAAAATTAAAATGTAAGGAGCTAAGGATGCATTTTGAGAGACAAAACACAGCTTCTCTCTCCTTGGGCCTTGGGTGGAAGAACAAAAACTAGTCAACTGTCCGTTTCTGCAGCTACCCTCAGAGAAACGACAGAAGATTCCAATTCCTTGATCCAGGGAGAAACCAATGTGTGTGGATTTTTAATGTGTATGTATGTATACGTAATTGTGGGTTTTTTTAAAGAAGATATAAAATGCGCTTGGTGCCGGAATGCCTCTAGGTGCATGTATAACATATTCTTTTCTTAAATAAATGAATTCAAAGCGTGGCAATAAGTAGAAGCCAGACTTGGCATGAGCGGAACGCCCTCGGCAGTCAGGTAAAGTGAAACAAGGTCCGTGTCCCCAACTCCGCCGTGAAGGTCAGCAGAATGTGATTCGGCACTTTGCAGAGATGGATGAGAGTTCCGGGGCTGAGGACAGGGAAGAGCATACCTATAGTCCTTCCAAGCGCCCATCGTGGGACTATTAGCTTGAGCGTTCTGGAAAATATTATTACCCCCAGGGCGCCATGTAACTCCCTGGCTCCTGAGAAGCTGCCAACATGGCTCTCTCTGGGCTGCAAAGTTGGAGCTCCCCTGGCAAGCTGCCAGTGTTTTAAGAAGGCTCTGGGGGCCCAAGGTAGCCTCCTGGTGCCAGTCAACATTCATTGTTAAACCCAATTCAGAAGAAACTCCCCTGCTTTCCCCTCTGCACAGAGCTAGCTGGCACATGGGGAATATCTGTGCTGGCACAGTGCCCCTTAGTGTAGAGGCCGGCTTTTGCTTTAGGATGGCATGGAGAAGGGGATTATTTGCGCTGTGGCTTTTGATGTAAGCCATCATTGTCATATTATATGAATAGCATTGCACAGGGATGGCCGAGCACAAAGACTAGCCCCCCATCCCTCCCTCACGCTGCCCCGTGTAACCCAAGTCCTTGTCACAAAAGGGCTTATGGATTTTTTTTTTCCCCTCCGTAGTCCTATGGAAAATAGGGGCCTCAGTTGGAAACCTCAATTTTTAAAAAGGCCCCTTTAATTTGGGCATTGCAAAACATGTTAAAAATTAGAAAAGTGTTTTTTTCAAAGAGATAATTTACACGTTTTTACACAAGAAATGCTGTACACATATGCTCCCAGTCATATTTATAATTACGTTTTCTTTGCTGCGATTTAAAAAAATGTACTTGGCTACAAGGTCTTAAGGTACCCTAACATTGCATACATAGTTCAGGAATAAAAAAGCATCACATAAATTTTCGTAATTCAGAATAGAAGCCTGTTTAGTGAAAATACCAGAACCAAAAAATTTACTCACTAGAGGAAAACTGATTGAAGAATTCCTGGTGTTTTTCTTAGCTCACCAGATTCAGTGTTTATAAGACAAATGGAGGAAGGTAATGTATTTAGTACAAACTCTGGATGTCTGTAGACTTATTTATAAATATATGCGTTTAGGCTTATCATGATGTATGAACATATGTGCAGAGAGGAAGGGTAGAGATTGGGATCCAGAGAATTCCTAATGTGATAATACAGCAAAAATCATAATTCAAATAGTTATCAAAGGTAAAGTCTAGATGAGGAGGGAAATTTTATATTTGTGTAGCAACTTTTTGAAGAACTAGACACTCTTAGGTCAATGATGCTTTGGAAGTTGTAGGGGGGGAGTTTGGGGTCAGAGGAGCAGAGGTGGTATTTAACCATATTTCTGAAACTAACTGATCTAGATTTTTGTTGTCATTGTTAAGAGAGAGATGCAACAAATATTTATAGGGCCCCTTTTTGCACCAAGAACAGAGGATATTGTAATGAACAAGACAGAGGCTATCACTGCCTCCATGGAATGCAGATTCTTATAGGACAGACATATATAAACTATGTTGGGGTTTAAGGACATAACCTGCTGGGAGATGGTGGTATTTTTGATGGGCTGACCCTGACTTTGAAGGTTCAAGTTCAAAGAGTACAAATAGAACAAAGTCATGAAATATTGTTATTTTTTTTCTTGTTAACATGACGCCTGGAAAGTTCTAAGCGAATACCATTATAAGCTAATATTGGAGTCTTAACTTTTCGACTCACTGAAGATTCATGTTTTCTATTATTGCCTAAAGTTTGACCAAATAGGGAATACAAAGGGGTTGATTAAAAGAATATAACTAACAACCCCAAAGTAATGTTTTAACTTTCAAACTACTGAAAGAGGTTTAAGAACTTGAGAGGTGTTATCTCATCCACGCTTACAATCACATAAATTATATTACCCATTTAACATATCTAGCCCATGAAGTCAGTGTGTTCCACCTGCAGTCAATTGGGTATTGACAGAGAATGAAGAAAAGAGTTTTAAAAGGCTTTTTTCCAAGCTGGTTTAAGCCTTTTTTTAAAACATTTAAATCACGCTGTAACTATTTTGTAGCCCAGCGCGCTTTCACTCAAGCTAACACACTGGGTTGTGTTGACCCAGCAGAACTTCCCGAGGTTTGTTAACCATCAGGCCAACCCAGACTCAACCCAAGGCTGTGATTCGCATCTTTGGTAGGGTGGTCAGATGAACCTTTGGGTCCATTTGGATCTAATAAAACTAAGTTGTGTACTTGCGAGTTTTTCGCTTGTGATTTTATCATTTAAAATGGGATTTCATGGCTTTTGAGGTGATTAGACTTGGGGCAAGCTAAACTCGGTGACAGTTATGACTCTGGGTTGGGCAGCAGATCCACTCAGAACCATCCAGTTGGCCACTTGGGCTCTCACCCATGACCACTTCATGTTTATACAGCACTTTATGTTTCACAGAAATTTTTCCTCTTTGATCCTACAACTCGTCCGCCCAAAAACCTGTGTTATTTTCACCGCTTACAGAATCACAGATCTGCAAGTAGCGCTTAGTGTTCACAAAACACCATTGGTTATTTTTACCACTTCAAAGGTTATTTCAGACAACCACCGTCTTCTTGTTCATTATTGCTTAAATATATCATTGCATGGTGTCACGGCTCGTGGCTAATAAAGCTCCCACTCTGAGCGACTGCAGCGTGGCTTGGTGGGAAGTGACATTGCGAGCTGGAAGCCAACTCTGAAGTGGCAGGGTTTAGATGTGCCCTGATGCCCGGATTGCTCTCAGCTCCATAGAGTGGAGGACGTCGGAAAAGCAGATGACAGAAAGGTCCCTGCCTAGTGGTCCCTGCCAGAGCACAGGAGGGAGGTGACTTCCAGGGCCTGTGGTCGAGTGGAAACCTGCCCCCTCTCACTTCCTTCTTCCTCTGTCACCATCAGAATCCATGCTGCAGCCTCTCTTTTCCTTCCCAGCAACCAGCCAAGTGCAAGACTAGAGTGCAAACTCTGATATAAAATTACACTTAGCGTCCTTCCAGTACGCTTGTTAGATGGCTTTTTTTCTCACTCTTTTAATGCCAACAGCCAAGATGCTTGAAGCTGAAATCTGTTTCTTTTCCTTTTCCGTTCACTCAATTCCACTGGCATGTCTTGAGAGCTTTTTGTGCTCATCTAGCTCGTGCCTGGCACATAGTAGGTCCTCACTGACTACTTGCTGAATTAGTGACTCGACGGGAGTGACAGACCCTGATGGGAGTGATGAGGAAATGGAAGGGAAAAATTAAGTTCAAAAGCAGGAAAAACAAGCCTCTGCTTAAGAAGAGTCAGCATGGACACTGGTTACCTTCGACTGTAAGGGGGCTGACCGGAACTTTGGGTGCTGCTAATAATATTTCTTGATCCCAATTCTGGATACCAGGCTGCATGCACTTTGTGAAAATTCATCAAGCCAAGCAGCTATAATTTGTGTGCTTTTATTTAATGTATTTTACACTGTAATAAAAAAATTTTTTATAAAGGATAATGTCTTTCCTCAGGTAATTACGATCTAATTGCAGGTGGGGATGGAAGGTGGAGGTAGTAACCAGTATATAAGCAACGGATTATAACATTATTTGGCTGAAGCCAAATTCCAGTAATGTGCTGTGGTATCAGAGCAAACAGTGGTTCATTCCAGTCTCTGCCCTGATGTGTGGCATTAACGTAGATTTCTAAGCGGCAGGTCACCTCCTGAGCTGAAGCCCCCAAGTCTAACGCCCAGGGAAGTCCAGATTCAGTGCTCATCAATGACGCAGAAGCCTGAGTGGCTGGTTCAGCTTTGTCTGCTGGCTCCCATTTATGATTTTTTTTTCTTTTTTAAAGAAAGAAACATAAGGAAAACATTTGCTTTGACATTGAATCCACCCCCACATGTAACAGTAATTGCAGGTCTGAAGGGGAAAAAAAAGTATCATTCCAATTTGGGGCCAACCAGCCTTGACAACATTGTGTTAAACCTTCTGAAGACATGAAACCAAGCTGCAGCAAGGCAGCCCTGGCACAGGTGGACAGTTGTGGGCACAGAGAACCTGGCTGGGAGAAACTTCCAGAACCAGGAGACATAAGGGTGCCAACACTACCTTTCTGAGGCACTCTCAGGGAAGACCCTTAACTTCAGGCCTGGCTCTTGAAATGGCTGGTGTTACTGACCCTTTGGGGGGTTTTGGCTGTGAGCTACTCGGATGCCCAGTTCACATGATAAGATACGACCACTTGACCTCCACGTGGAGCCTGACTGGATCCCCCTAAAAATGACAGCCGTAAAAGTGCTATAGAAACAGGGGCCTCTGAAAAGTCCCGGAGCACACATGCTTTCTCTTTCAGTCTCCGTGTGTCTGTAAAAGTTCAAATACTGAGTCAAGTTTATTGTTTCTATCTCGTTTATTTTAAGTATAGTTTTACACTTTATTATGTGCAGTGACATCTTAAATGGAGCCTGTCACTCCATCTTGACTACTGCTAGGGGCTAGAGCCACTTACCATGTCACACATTTCAGCAGCCCTGATTAACAGTATCAGAATGAGCAGCTCCAACTCCACCCCCCCAAAAAAATAGTGCCCCTATTTACCAGAAGGAAGATACTAAAACAACAGGA
This sequence comes from Diceros bicornis minor, assembly GCF_020826845.1. NCBI lineage: Eukaryota > Metazoa > Chordata > Mammalia > Perissodactyla > Rhinocerotidae > Diceros > Diceros bicornis. The sequence continues at coordinate 71,090,906 of NC_080743.1, forward strand.
TCTTATATCTAAAGTGAGAGGGATTCTAAGTCCTAAATTGGGGTAGCACTCCCTCTGTCTCTATTCTTTCCTTCCTTCTTTCCTTCCTTCCTTCCTTCCTTCTCTCTTTCCTTCCCTCTTTCCTTCCTTCTCTCCCTCCCTTTGTCTTTCCCTCCCTCCCTTCTTCAGCTTTTCTGAGAATAATAAAGAAATTAAAAAGGCTTTTTTTTCAGAGCATGTTTTGGTCTCTGTTCTCTCTCTCTTTTTGAGAATAACATCTTGTTACATTAATTCATGCCCTAAAATAACAACAATAAAAAACAAAACAACACAAAACAACTTTCTTTTCTTCATCTCCCCTCCCCAGTCACAAGTCAGTCTTTGTAGCCCTGTCATTATGCGAGGTAGCCTAGAGTAATTTGAATATTTCATTCTCCCGGCTGCTAATGCAGCATGCGTTACAGATGGTACTTGCTTCATCCTTCTGGACCTGGTTCAATTATAAATGAAAGTTGGGAGCTGAGATTTGTCTTTTTGTCTCTGCTTAGTTGGAATAACACAGTAAAGCTTGATGGGTAGGAATTTCTCAAACTGCCTCTCTTTCGCCTCGGACGTTTCCCAGTGAGGTCTCTCCTCAGAGTACTTGGTTAGCACACACATTTGAAGCCACATGTGTAATTAATTTTTTTGATATTTTCTTCGCTCTCACTTGGACTAAGGCCGTATTCTAGAAGGACAAGCACCCTCTGCCCCCACTCCCACCTTTTTCTTTTCAGTTCCTATTTCTCATCCATTCCTCAGCTCTGACTCCATGATTTATTCAGGAACCTTGAGTAAAACCACTTCCCTCCTCTGTGCCCTTAAAAGGCCCGTCCCCTCACATCGTACCACTTAGGGACACACTGGTGGTCAGAGACAAGGAGTTTTCTTCTAATTAACACATATATCCCCAGCTCACTGACTCAATATATAAAAATAGAACACACGTGTATAGTAAATTATGCAAACTTATGAATGTAATCTCATATGCACATATTTATTAGACACTAGTAATATTTTAAGTGTGTGTGTGCGTGTGCATGCTGAAAGACTTAGGTTTGGTGTGTTTTTGGAAGTCTGAACAATAAACATTGAATATATTCTTTTATTGGGGTATTACTTTTATGAATATTTTAGTAAATGCTGTTTACCACAGGCTATAATTATTTGGGTCAGTGTAAGGTTTTTTTTCCCCCTCAACCCCAAATCCATGAGCACTAAGTGTTGGGCAAATGCAGTGTTATAAATACTTAGAGGAATGACTAATTTTTTACAAGTAATTTCAAAGAAGACGGGAAAAACATTGACCATGTTTCTCTTGGATTGATTGATTGATTGACATGTCATTAGATTATGTGGATGCTCCATAAAGATCCATTTTTTTTTTACATTTCTCTTTGTTCCTTACCTGCTGTTGGAAACCAGCTTTGTATGATCACACTCGTAGGCCTGTTACTGTTTCTACTCTTCACTTTGATGATCTACCTGGTAAAGTTAAACAGGGATATACATTTATAGTGTCTCCTAACCACCTACATTCCTATACGTTTGAGTCCTTCAGATGAAGGATAAAGTGGCCCACAGAGAAATTGCCATTTTTTAAGAGAGCATGTTAGAGTGTTTCAGTAAGAGCTGCCATGCCCTCCCTTGATCAGCATGGTTTAAGGAACTCTGTTCTTTTCTCATGCAAGTTGCAACAATTCTCAGCTCAGCATCTCCCTTCTTTTTCCTACTCAGTTAAATGGGATCCGGCCTACCCTAGAGAGAACAGTGAAAATTAACCCAAAACTGAGGGTCAAGTTTTTCGGAAATATGACATACTTAAAAAAAATTAAGTGTGGGGTCAGCCCAGTGGCATAGTGGTTAAGTTCGCACTCTGCTTCGGCGGCTCAGGGTTCACAGGTTCATCTGGGTACGGACCTGCACACCGCTCATCAAGCCATGCTGTGGCGGCATCCCACATGTGAAGTAGAGGAAGACGGGCACCGATGTTAGCTCAGTGTCAATCTTCCTCAAGCAAAAAGAGGAGGATTGGCAACAGGTGTTAGCTCAGGGCCAATCTTCCTCATAAAAAATAAAAATAAAAAAAAAGTAATAGAAGGTGCTTCATTTTCATATTGGCTTTATGTTAGCACACCTTTTAGAGGTGATCTTGTAGTTCTTCAACTACAATAGTGCACAGACCTACCGTGCACTATTGATACGTTCCTCCGTGTGTCCCAATCCACCTGATTCCTGGCTCGGCTTCTGTTGTCCGGGTGATAACAGGTGAGCAAGTGGTAAAAACTTGGAACCTAAGTGGAGTTAGAAATGCTGTTGTTCCCTGTTTTTCAGGTAACAACTAAGGTAGGGTAACTAGCTAAGGTAACTTCTTGGGAGCAAGTTTTCTAGGAACACAGCCATTAGAAATGTTTAGTGACCTCTTGTCACTTTCATACAACTAATTATCTTGAACTCACTTTCTGCTAATAAAAAATCTTGCCAGAAACATGAAATTGGAGTTCCTATTTTTAGCTAATTTGTCAATCCTTTGATCTACTTTTCTCTGGAAATTTGAAATAAACTCAAAAATAATAGGAACAGTACTAATATCTGTACAGTAATTTTCAACGTGCAAAGTACTTTTCGTATATGTTATCTCAATTTTCACCCTCAAATAATTCTGAAGAGATAAATTTTATTTTTCTTACTTTATAGATTGGAAAACAAGCTTAGGTTAAATGACTTAACCAGAATCACAGTTCAAACTAGTATGACTGTGTTAGGAGTAGGTTCAACTGTAACAGAAACCACATCCACCTAATATCAAGAAACAGAAAAGTGTGATCCTTTGGCATCCTCACGATCCAAGATAGCTGCTAGAGCTCCAGCCATCCCACATATAGTCCAGGCATCAGGCAAAGTGGTAAGGAAGAAGTGTGGACTGATTCCCTTTTATGAGGACTCTGTAGAATATTGCCCATACTTCTGCCTGTATCCTATTGACTAGGACTTACTAATATGACCATACTTAATTATAAGAGAGTCTTGGAAATGTAGCTGGGTAGAAATGTTTCAGCTATCTCTCAGAAACAGGGAAAACTTCTGAAATGGCACTGAACCTGGGTTTAGAAGAGAAGTGAGTGCCTTAGCCCCCAAATTTCCCCTGACAAGGTAAGATAAACTGAGTAGTTATTCGTATTATCTAGATCTGATTTGGAACATAGGTGTCATATTACACCAAAGAACCTCTGTGCTGAAGGCAAATGCAAATCTTGGTTTTGTTAGTGAATGTTTGCTAAATTGGTGTAACTGAACATATTCATAAGATGCATCAGAAAGTGGAGGTGATATGCTTTGCAGAGCAACAGCAACGACGGACAAGGGTCTGACTCGAATCACGCCATGGGTGGCCAATCCATGGAGACAGGAGTGACCTTCAAGCTCTGGTGTAAATTCTTAAAGATGACTTTGTGTGCTCCCCGCAGAATTTTTTTCAATTTGTAGCTGCTAAATTCACACGCCCTCTTGGTGTTAACTTCCACTTAAATCATAAAAGAATGGTTTATAGGATTGTGGAGATTTATGGGATCAACTCCTGGGTTATTCTGTTGTCAATGATCAAGGAACCTAAATGCCCCAGATGCCCTCAGTAGAGAGGGCTTCTTAACGACCAACTTTATTTCTGGAGAAAAAACAAAATCCAAGTTTCCAAGTACTTGGGTGTATACTTTTTGCTTTAAGGCTGAAATATCATGCAAGTCCTTGTCTGTGAGCTGAGCGAGCGGGGCATCTGTCCTCCGTACTTTGGCAACTGCCCCAAGGGCTTTGGGGGTCACACTGTACACTTCACATCTCAGAGGTATTGACGGCTGATGGTTCTCTTTTATTTATTTATATTTTTTAAAGAATAAGATGAAAATAGAGCACCCCTATGTTTTTGACAGGAAGCATTTTGTGTGTATCTGTGTCTCTATGTATAATATTTCACATTGTATATCACTTTAGCCTCTTAATATGACTTTCTTTAGGTCACAAATCCATATAGAATATTTGACAGTGTAGTTTGCTCTGATATTTGTGTCGCAGTCATGTGGGGATGACCACATTACTCATGGGTGAGGTCTGCAGGTCTCTTCAAAATGTCAGCAGAAACGTTATGATGCTGCCCACACCATCACATATTTTATTTAGACCACAGATATTCGGTCCCATAGTTTAGTTATCTTATTTTGTTACGTTTTCAGCTGCATTTTTTCATTTGCTTATCTTGCCTCTATAATTCTATTGGAATTTGTCTGAATAGCTATAGTCCACCTACATGGAAAAATACTTTATTAATTATGGCAACTTTGGTACACAAATCTATATATAATATAATTTGAAATGCATAGTGAAATGTTGTCAGATACGAAATATTTTTCACAATCCCATATGAAATACTTAGGTCCGTATATTTCTTTACCATTATTGAAACTGCTGCCAGTGTTTATTATATTGAAAGACATTTTTCTTCTAATTGAAAGCTTTTGTTTCATTTTTGTAAGTCAAATTGTTATAGTTCTGCTGTGAATTGATCTTTTTCCTTTGGGAAGGAGTTTTCCAGCACTGGAAGACAGGTATCCACACTGTTACAGATTAAAATCCTGTTCCTCCACTGTACTCTTTGTCTGGCGTGGTTGCTTCTACCAGTGACCATGTATAGGGTCATCAACAGTATATGGATATTGATTTAACCCTCAGTTTCAGGAACATACAGAGATAATGTCTTGACAAGTGGCAGGAAATATAAAGACATATATACATACAGGTCTGCTCTTAGTTCTTCCATGATTTTGTCTCTGCCTAGCAAGATTAAATGTTATCTTTAAAAATTTGCTGCCGGTGTATTATATGTACAAGTGTATGTGTGTTGTGTGTGTGTTTGCACATGCATGCACACGTGCAGTGGAGTGAGCATTCGCTGTCCTTTTCTGATTAAAGAAAACAGGATAATTTTGCTCTGATTTGTTTTGGAAACTTGGATCGGGAAGGGAGAACTCAGCTTCGTCTATGAAGACGATTGGCTCCTAATAATGGCTTTGTTTTGGTGCCAATTTAGGGAAGGAGGAAGCAAACAGCTAGAACAGTGTAGTCATAACCGTTCAAAATGAATTTCACCTCTTGGAAGTCGGAGAGAAGGCAGCTAACACCTCTTGGATGCCTTCCGGGTGCCGAGTGCTGGTCTAATGACTTTACACATGTTAACTCGTTTAAACCGACTAGCAATCCTGCGAGATAGGTGTGATTCTTCCCAGTTTACAGATGAGGAAACAAACTGGGGCTTCGAGAAGTTAACTAACTCTCCCGGAGTCGGGCAGCTAATAAGAGGCAGAGGAGTCAGAATTTAACTTGGGTCTGTCTGGTTATAAAACCATCCAGTTTCTCGGGTACTGTGAAAACTTGTGTCACTGTGAGTCAGATAAGCTCATCCTGTCAGGGTGTGTAATGCCCTTTAAAATACTGTAATGTGACATCATAGCGATGGCCTCATGTGCCATACCCATTGACTCTGCTTACCCTGTTTGAATAAATTAGAAAGTATTTATGAACTCACTCCATGCCCCTAGCAAGTCGCAAATGCTGTGGGGGTCCAAGAGAAGGGTAAGATATGGCTCTGCCCTTGGATGCATGGCTCTCAGTTGGGAGAACAGCACATGGAACAATGACAGCCGTGACGATCTTTAATAAATTCATGACTTGTGAGCATCAAGAGTAACTAAGGAACTGTATGCTGTCATTCACACAAGACATCCAGAGGCAGAGAAGGGGGAGATCAGTATGTTCTGAGTTGAACAGGGCCTAGAAGGACATTTAAATGTGGCTGGATGGAGGGCTGAAGGGAAGACCTTAGAGGAACAGCCGACTGAGCACTCACTGTGCGAACATAGCATCATCATCTGCAGGTGGAAGAGAGTAACACCTGCCTGGCCCGGCACTTTACAGTTTTCAAAGCACTTATATTTCCTTATCTCATTTATCCTTACTTCCTCTCTTATGAAGGTGCAGATATTATTATTCTCTTGTGATTGTTATTGTTATCATCGTCACCCCCATTTTACAGATGAGAAACACCGACCAAGTACTATTCCAGGCACACACTGTGCTCTCTGAAGGGCTGTAGAAGAAGTGAATGACAGTTCCTGGGGCTGAGGGGGAGGGAACACCACACGTGCAGAGAAGCAGAGGCCTGGCCTCATCCCAGGTCTTCTGATTCCAGTTTGGATATAAAAAGTAGGGGCTTTTATAGAATTTGATATTCCCTATCAATGGGTTCCAGTTTATGAATGATTTTATACCAGAAATTTTCTTTTTCTTTTATCCTTTTTTTCTTTTGCAACCTCCTATAACACATTTGCTGAAAGTACGTCAAGCTAGATTCCCAGGCCCAAACATAGAAGCCTGTTGTAAAATAGAATGTGCCTTGAGTATGATATGCCTGTTCTATTTCAGTTATGTCAGATCACTCTTTATGAAATAGTTTTTAAAAAGAAAATACTTTTCTTTTTAGTTCTGAGGCTGGACTGACTATATAATTTGTTGGGGCCCAGTGCAAAATGGAAATGTGACCCCCTCATTCAAAAATTATTACGAATTCAAGATGGCGAAGTCAGAGCATTAAACCCAATGCAGGGTCATTCTAAGCATAGAGCCCTGTGTGGCTGCACAGGACTCTTGTCCGTAAAGCCACCCCTGTTTGGAGGTTTGGCTTAAAACACAAGGAATACTTCTTATCCTGGAAGCTTTGTCAGGACCTCCCTAAACAGAGAGTGGGGAGGAGGCGTATGCATGTGTGGGGGTTGGAAAGGAGCAGGGTTCAGGGTGCAGCATGGAGGTGGTTTCTTGCATCTGCCTGTCTGTGTGGATGTACCAGGAACGTGTTAACTCTGCATTGCATAAGGAAAGATATCTCTTTATTAGTCATTCCCAAAGAATTCTGATTTGGAGCAAAGGAGCAAATAGAGAAGTGGTAGGCAACACAAACATCAAAAAATGGGCCTTCTGTACTCACTGCCAACTCAGAATTGGTTCATTTTCAAGTTTGAAAGTTTATTATTATAAGTATAGATAAGGCCCAACCTTATGTAGAAGTCCCAGCACCTTCCACATATATTCCTGGCAGATGGGAGAGAAACTTACACAAAAATCACATCTGCCACTCTGGACAATTAAGCAAAACGTAAAATTGCAGCTAAAACCACAGGGTATTTAAAGAGAACAAGATTTCAAATGAAGGACTCATGTTGTTGAACCAGAATGTAGTTTACCTCTATATCTTCTGAAGGAGGAGGGCATTTTTTGGTCTTTATATATATATATATATATATATATTTTCCTGCATCTGTAGATGTGCCCATTTAAGAAAGATAACTTGTCTCGTTCAGGGGAGGCTAAGCCAAAATTTAGTACTCTTCTGAATCATACTGTCAAAAGGAACATGAGAAGTGAAAAAAACTGTAACATTTATTTCACACCAGCCATGTATTAGGGGCTCACCAGAACTGTAGATGGAGAGCACTGCCAACTTTATTTTACAACAAGCTCCAACATGTCATCCAAGGCTTCCCCAGTGAGGGACAGAGATAGGACTTGAATTCCAAGTCCAGAGCCCATATCCTCCTCACACACCAGATAACCCATCCTATTCTAAATTCCAACATGGGAAGCCAGAGACATGGAGAGGACCAGGGTCTGCAAGGTAATCCAACCTCTCTACCTTGTAGGAACCCTATCAGCAAGAGGGGGGTCCCTGCTGTTAACATTCTCTGGGGCTCTGTGGAGGCTGAGTACTGCTTTATAACTTTGCTTCTGCTCCCTTAAATGTTTCTGAAATGTGATTGGGTTTATAGCTTACATCTCTTCTCCATCGTAGGAAACCCAATGGTCCCCAATAGAATGGTTCCAGCCAGCAGAACAGTTCACCTCCTGCTGAGTTGAGCATGATCTAGTGAGAAGCTTATCAACTCTCCCACAAAAGAAACTTAACTTTCTTGCCACTAATTCTGCCCAGTCCACTCTGTCTCATTTCCCCACCTCAGACTCTGAGTATGGTCAGCCTATTTGTGGGATGAGAAGACTTTCGTTAAGGAGTCCATTCAGATTGATTTAAACCTCAGATCCATTGCCTCAGCTTGCCTGTGTGGTTTGACTCCCTTGAAAATAAGTTGAATTCACTGGCTTAAGGTTTTGAGGGGATCATGAAGAATCTCGCAGAGGTTGCATGAGACTCTGGCCCCAAATTATGGGTCTATACTCTGGGTTCATTTCATTTCCTAGCCCCTATAGAGCTGAGCAGAAGGCACATTCCCTTTGATGTCAGAGCGGCTCTATCTTTGACTCAAGTCCTGAGGAGGAAAGGGTCAAGCAAGGGAAGAATCAGGCTCAGAAGACCCTATAAATAAAGAAAACACCTTGCCCCTAATTAAGGCACCTGGATGGTACTCTTTTCTCTATCCCTCACATAGTGGAGCCTTACTTTGTCATTTATTAAATGACCCCAGTAGAACTAGTCCTCTCCTACAACGCTGTCATAGGGTCAGATGAGGTCGTGTGTGTGCTCTACAAATGCAAATAATATCATCATCACCTGGAAACTAGAGTTTGAGTTGGCAGTCTAGGGAACATGTGCCAAACGTGGACCTTGAGCCACTTTTTATTACTATGGCACCAAATGAAATAGTTTATGCATAACTGTTATGAAAGTTCTCTCTAACTCTCGCATTGCTTACCTGCACCTGCTCCACGTCCCTACCTCTTGACTCCCTCGTCCACCTCACAACATAGTAACTGGCTTGAGACCAGTCCATACAACCCCCTGCACATACCCAGATAGTCCATGCTTCTCTGAGTACCAGGGCATAAGCCCAGGGTTGTGCAAAGGGTGTGGACTTTGAAGAACTGGAGGGCCGCCCGGTGGCTTAGAGGTTAAGTGCGCGCGCTCTGCTGCTGGCGGCCCTGGTTCGGATCCCGGGCGCGCACCGACGCACCGCTTCTCCGGCCATGCTGAGGCCGCGTCCCACATACAGCAACTAGAAGGATGTGCAACTATGACATACAACTATCTACTGAGGCTTTGGGGAAAAAAAGGGAGGAGGATTGGCAATAGATGTTAGCTCAGAACCGGTCTTCCTCAGCAAAAAGAGGAGGATTAGCATGGATGTTAGCTCAGGGCTGATCTTCCTCACAAAAACAAAACAAAACAAAAAAGAACTGGGCATGAGTGTTCTGTGTAAACCTGGGCTGATTTCAACCTCTCTGAGCCAATTTCCTAAACAATGGGTATCCACGATCTACGTCTGAAGAGTGATGTGAGGATGAGACAGTATGAAAAGTTCTTGGCAGAGTGTAAAGCACTGTAGCAGCAGAGTCCAAATCTCTGTTCAAAGGCTGTCTGAATAGCTCTTCCTTTTTAGAAAATGACTGGTTTTCCAGAGATGTGTCTTAATAACTGAGACCTTTAAAAATGACCTAACGAACCCTCTGTGCCCCATCTTGGCTTTTTATAGGTGACGTAAAATGACTTGCCCAAGACCACAAGGGACTCAGAGTGGCAGACCAAGGACATTGGTTGTACCCAAACCAGAGCTTTTTCCGCTGTAGCCACCTCTTTATCACGAAATCCCCACGATCACTCAGAGTCACCTTCTGTGCTCCAGCTTCCTCGGCCTCACAATGTGGTGGACACTTCCTCCCCTAGTGACCAGGACAGCCTGGAGCCACTCTCTTCCCTCTTCCTGCCATGCGTCATTGCCCGGATGTCCTGCAGACAATGCCTGCGGCCATTCGGCATCTGTGTGAATCCGCCGTTTTCTAGGGCCTTCTGTAGGGTAGGCAGACAATTATCCTGCCTGCCTATCTCTTCTTTTTGCTGTACTTTTGAAGCCCATCACCATCTCTCCCAGTTTACACTGCTGGCTTAGAGACTCTCCTCAAGCCTAGTGCCTCTCTGAAGCCGGGTCCCAGTACCGCTATGTCTTTTGATGCCCCTAGAACCCCTTACTCAGATGTACAGTAAAGGTTTTGGTGTTTATTACCAGGCATGAAGATGTGCAAAGAAGGAGGTGAGGCAGGCTATGACCTCTGACAGAGACGCAGGCCAGGACAAGCGGCATCTTGCATCCATCCATTCATCCTGAAGGCTGCAGCTTCTGCTGTGTTTGGCTGATCCTTTTCAGCAAGGCGAATTTAAAAAGTAATTCTTGATCCTGTTGCCTTAAGATCCCAGCTTTCACACTTTACTCCCAGGCCTCCTGGGGGGCCTCCTCCACCCTCCCTCCACTTGTATCTCTTCTCCCTAAACACCTTGAGGATTTGGAATACTTCCTGCCCACGTCTTCAACCAAGGGACCGCCAGGGGATTTCAGTGTTTATTGCTTTTTTCTCCAGGCTTGGAACAGCTCTGACCAGCTACTATTTGAAAATCATAGAAGTATTTTTTGCTTATTATCAAAAAGAGAACGGAGTTTTCTTGCAACTAAATGAGAACTGGATATCTTTCTTGCCCCGAGGTGTGTGTGTGTGTGTGTGTTTATGGGGGTGGTGGTGTCCAGCCTTCTCCTCCTCCGGTAGCCAAAGCTGATGTTCTGAACCACACCAAGGAGGGCAGGCTCCTTTCACCAAAGAGAGACATTCAGTAATTAGTTTTCTTGCCTACCTGCCTGTGTCCCCTTGTCAGTCAGTCTGTCTGTCATCTCCGCCCGGCATTTGTTTGTCTGGGATGCAGAACTCCCTGCACTTGACAATCACTACTGTCTTTCTGCCTTTTCTCTTAAACAGCTTTTTTAATGCCCCCAGAGACCCTTTAAAGAAAGAAAAAAGAATGCAAATGGAAATTGGCGCTGGAAGCTGAAATGAACATTGCTGTGAGTCATGGGATCCTGGCCACATGGGGACAAACTATTTTTTATTTTGGGTAATATTTCTTCTTTGGCATTTATTATACCTCTGTTAAACACAGCTCATGTGACACAGTGTTACTCATAGGCAATCAGAGAAAAAGCTGAAAGTTGAGCCATCAGTAGGGCAGGGCAACTTATTGTTAATAGCAGCCATTAAAGCTGAAAGGAAAAATTACCCATCTGCCCCTGCCAGACCTGTCTGCCTGAGATGAAGTTGGGCCTCCAGGCCGGAAGAGGGGCTGGGCGAATGTGAGAGCAGGAGAATGGAATGTAGAAACCCGAGATCTGTGGAAGAGAAGATAGAGCTGAATTCAAGTTTGGGCCCTACCCTAAGAATAGAAAAAGAATCCCCTGATCTCAAGAACTCAAGAAGCACTTCTGTCTGACCCTCCTATCTCATGAGAGCACCTGAAAGCTCTTACCCAGTGATCTGCCGCGAGATCCATTTTAGCTACAGATAAGAAACTCAACGGAAAGGTACATACAGCAGCAACACCTTCTAATTATGCAATGCTTCCCACCACAGGATATAATTTATAACAGATCGACTCTAACAAAGTTCTTTGCCATTAGACATTAGGGTTCAGCAATGCAATTTTATTTATTATTTATTTTTATTTTATTGAGGTCATATTGGCCTTGAACATTGTGTAAATTTCAGGTGTATGTTATTATATTTCAGTTTCCGTATAGGTTGCATCGTATGAGCAATGCAATTTTTTTAATTTTAAAAAGTCTATATTTAAAAGAGCATAGGGTTTAAAATCCTTTCAGACATTTTAAATCCTAGTCAAAGATGCAACACCATTTACCCACTCTGACAAGCCACTCTCAACGTGTGCTTTTAAAAATAGGGCCATATAAGCTGTCAGCTAGGAAAATAAATTTGAGAGGGCTTTGCAGAGAGGGTGTTTATAAAACTTACAACGGGTATGGAAGAGAAAGGCAGTGGCCCATTTTGTGGACAGTGCTAACTCACCTGGGGTCAGAGAGTGACGATTGTTACTCTCCTTATGTTATGACATGTGACATAGGATCACATGTCAATTTGGAAAATTATAATAGCAACTGGACTTGTGGCTTGGAGTATGGCCCCTGAACAGCACTGCCCACTCTCCTTCCACTACCCACCGTACACCTCAGGAGGGCTGGTGGGGTGGGGCAATATTGCAGCTCCGCACGGTTTTTTGGGGGGAGATACCAGAATGAAGTTTGAAAGGCTAGTTGGATGGCCCCAAGGATGACCTTCAAGGCTGGCTGGAAGTCTGAGCAGAGCTGGCAGGACTTAGGCAACCCCAGAGTACATGCCTGGCTCAGGATAAGTGGTCAGGCCTGTCAGAGGGGGAGTGCCTGCTGACTCAGTCCCAGAGGTGTTTCATACTCAGATTTCTCAGATAATGACCACATCCAGTTCTGGGCTCCAGCCCTAACCTGTTCCTTGGCTATCAAAACTAATGTCAGGTCAGATCAGCTTAACTCGTCACCAAGAACATTCTTGATTGAGCTTGGCTCCTTGCATTTGGTGGTTTTCTCCCACTAAGAGCCCTGGTTCCCAGCCTCTTTGTGTTGGTGGCACAATCTTGAATACTAGAATTATTTTGGTTGCACTTTGGAATGAATTTTAAGCTCTCTCAAAGGATCTTCGGCACCATGTCACTCAATGAATAGAGCTCTTCTTTCTGGATCCAGCTCTTGAAGACAGTCACCACATGGTCCTTCTTGATATTATGCCGTCTCTTACCTTCTGTTCTCAGCAGATGGAATGTAGGCACTGAGTGACCCACTCGGCTCAACGTTCTGCTTACAGACACTGCTGATGCACTGTGTATCTTATTTGTACTAGTGATTATACTGTACTCTATTCAAATGTTTTAAAAATTAGTTTTATGCACTTATCAATTGTTTAAGAGTCTGACAGTTTTGGCCTCAAGATTTCCTGTCAGAGACCATGAAGTTAAAAATCTCTGCTGCAGGGTTTCCATGCTGTGATCAAGTGTGGAGACATTAGGGATATATGTCTTAAGGGATAAGATAGTGAGGAATAGGGTGGGACTGGTAGGATGGGTGGTCCAGGCACATCATCTCAGAACCCTTAACTATACCCCACTTCTTGCTGGTCATGGCTCCTTTCTCACCTGTAGATTATCTCTAGAGGAGATTCATGATGTCACCACCTTGCGACACTTGCTAAGTCTATTGGAAAGAATTAAGTGTTGGAAAGACATTGAAAAGCTGGTGTTGGAAAGAATTAGTTAAGGTGAGATTTGACTGAAGAGAAGCAAGTGTTTTTACAGGGGGTCACCGAGTACAGGTGAGCAGCGTCTTTGCTGTGCCAATGCAATGGATCTGCCTCAAGAGGTAGGTCCAGGGCTGAGGAAAGTCAGAAAGTTATTTTTCTAGTATTCCCCATGTTAGTGGAAGCAATTTTCTAAAATGTTATGTCCACTTTGGATTCTTTGATTTTTAAGAAATATGAAGAGGAGAAAAGGATAGATGGCAAGATGAGGAATTTCAAAGGGGGCTGTGATTATTTATTCTTTGGAAGAGAAGGCTAATGAGTTGTTCAATTGTTTTACATAGAGGGGTGCTGTGAAAACAGTGTTAAGAAAAATTCACCACAAAGAAATGGCAAAACAAGAGAAAATAAAGTAAAATGTTTTCCTTTTTAAGTGAGATGCAGGGTCCTTTGGGAAGTTTCAAAAAATTCAGAAGTCCTGGTGTTTCCTCTCATGGAATGTGCTAAGTAAAGACCTTTTCACAAGCATGTCATTCATTAAATGCTGGACTCTCAAGTGAGATGAGAATCTCCATTTTGGGAGATAGAAAAGGCAGCTCCTATGTGGTTTGGGTTGGTTTGGCATCTTCAAGGTGAGGATGGGATTCTTAAATTTATTTACTTGAATTTCTGAGGCTCCGTGTGAATTCCTTTGATTTCTGTGTCTCCTGTCCCCCCCGGGCACCACTGAGTTGCACACCACCAGGCCGTAGCAGTCACTGTGGTAAGAGGCTGTGGGCTCCGTGCCACAGACACTACCCACGTTGCTTCTTGGTTATGATTTAGGGGCCATTATATTTTTACTGGACCTGAAAAATCTGTTCAAATGCAGTAACTCCAAGACTTTCCAAAGACTGGAAGGAGCAGAGGGAGGATGTGGGCATCAGCCATAATCTAATTTTTCTCCCATAATACTTGCTCTTCGCCATTTCTCAATTGCTATCTCCCAGTGTAATTAGCATCGCAAGCGTTTCCTCTTCGTCCCCTGTAGGTACACCACATTGTGCCAACACCCCGTGGCCCAGCAGGAATATACTGTATCCTTTGCCAGTGTCGATCAGGGCTTGATCACTCTTCACGGCTGTAATTCAAGCCTTCTAATCCTCCTCTGCCTTAGGAAAAGAGGCCTGTTCCATTAGATAAGCTGATTACTGTCCGGTGTGTGCTTCATGCCTAGCAAGAGTTGTTTATATGTGGAATTATTGCTGGTTGGAGTCTGGGCTTTACTGCCCTTAATAAGCTTGCTTGGGGGTCAGGGGTATCAGGCTTCACCTCAGATCTGGGAAGGGTGAGAAATGGAGTCTTGATTGCAGCTGCTTTTCTCTCAACCTCTGCCCCGGTGGCTAAATATTTACTTTTCTTCTCTGTTAACGGAAGGAACCAGATAAGATTTTAAGAGTCTGGGACTTTTGCCCCCAGGACTCCCTGTCAAAGGTCATAGAGTGCAAGATCAGTGCCCCAGACTTGGCACTCTTTGGTTAGCTTTGTAGGGCCATGTTAGTGGTCTTGAGGGCTAAGGGAGGGAGGAGTGTGGTGGGACAAAGTTGAGTATGTGGTGAACGCAAGAGCCACAGACTCAAGAGTGCCCGACCGCATGGCTGCAGAGACCATTTGAATGCCTCGTCACATTCGGAGATGTTTTCTTCAAAGCCACAAAAGCCTTGCAACCACCTTTGTCTCTCCCTCCCAGCCCATCTCTGGTCTGGGTGCAGCTTGTGGCTCGGGTGCCTCGCTGCTCATGGAGGAGGAAGTGCATTTGTTACGATTGTCTGCCAAGTGAAGTTGGCGTGATGGATGCTGGCTGTGCTCTCGGGATTCCCACCCGTTTCACTGAGGCAGCTCTTCAGGGAGAGGGTGGGGTGTCCTGTCCCCAGATGCAGAGCTGAGGTTAAGCTTAATAATGGCTCTTATGTGTTTAAGTCCTCCAAGTGGTTGCTGCATTTAATGGCGTGAGGATGAGTGAGTGCTGAGCTGGTTACAGGTAAACGCGATCACCTGGCCCTGGCCTTGGTCAGCCTCTGCGGGAGCCTGTGTTGGTGTCTGCGTGCATATGTGAATGTGTGGCGGCCTACACTGGAGTAAGGAAAATAGGATGAATGTCAACATGCTTCCTTGTGATAATATCACAAGCAGAGGCCTTTTGCAGAATAAACTTCCTCCGCACTGCTGTGTTTTAATGATCTGTTTGTCTGCTTTCCTCCATGAAACCATCCGTTCCTTTAGTTCAGGCATTTTTGCCTTCCCAGTAGCTGTCTGATCACATGGTAAGCACTCAAGGAATGATTTTTTTGTTTAATTAATGAATAAAGTAATTAGTGTATTTCAGTAATGAAGAGTCCTACCCACGAGTGAATGTGCAGTATAAATGGTTAGGTATTTATCACAGATCGCTGCACATGTATTCCTTCTCATGTACCTTTCCTGCTTTTTCCCCATGAAGCAAAGATTCCAGATGCTCAGAGGTGTGGGTGTTCCTTAGATGTCAAGGGCATGGTTAGCTAAAGGCAGGACAGAAACACTGCAAAGCCAAGTGTTGCTTTAGGAAGGACACTGTGACATGTGACTTAGAAGGAAGGGCCCCTGTGTTATGTCTTAACCACTGGGACATCTGGTCTGTGTAATGCTTCTTGATTCACAGACATCTTGAAAGTTATTTCATCTCCCTCTTTTCTTCTGCCTTTGCTCTCTCATTTTCCTTTCTTAGTCCTCTTCGCCTTCCTTCCATCCCCTCCAACTCTCTTTCTTCTCTCTACCTTGTCTAGGGAAATCGTTGTCTCCTAAAGATCAGCATATTCTCTAAATGGATGACTTGTACCCCCAGAGAGATTTCTTTTCCTTCTGGACTTAATTTATGCTCCTAAGAAGAATCCAAAGGAACCACACAGAGGGTGTCACACACTACGACAGAGCTGTGAAAAGTGACTGCAAAGTTTTAAGCCTAATTTGAGCAATGAAAAGTTTCTTTGATGTGCATTGATTCATTTTCTCTAATTTTAAGGGATTATAAAGCTATGAGTTTAGTATACCTCTCATTGTGTATATGGCTTGAGCTTCTAAATCTCAGCTAAAATTTAAGACTGGAAGTCTACACTGGATCCCATGGTTGTACCTTTGTGTACATCAAGGATGATAATCTTAGGAGTTTAGTATTGCTGCATCCCAGAGACTCTAACTATGTTGCTAAACTCTGAGCATTTTCTCACAGGACGTAAGCATGGTCCAGACTATCATGTTTTGCGAGTCCAGGGTCCTACCAAACACAGAACTGCACTACCCACAACAAGGCAGAGAGAAATTAAGAAAACCCCTGCTTTTTATTCTGTTCATCACTGTTTACATCCCTGTCACCTAAAGGCTGGATAACTCATCTCTGATGTGTTGTTGGCGTCCTGAGTTTTGAGACCAGCAGCGTTGTTTGAACGTTGGCCTAAAGTAGAAATCTCTAGATCTATCCCAAAGTAAATTCCCTGGGATCCTCTCTAGAAGATGAAAGAGAATTACATAAACATACTTTGCACTGATTTACAGAATCTTAAAATTAGCTAGTTATTTTTTCTAATCTTGTCATGCGTCCATCACGTGTTTGAGATACTATAACCTTTTTATTTTTTCTAGGATAAAGGAATATATATTATATACACATTCAACCATCTTGATACAAGTGCTAGGCACTTCTTTCATTGGAGGACTTCAAAACACCTTTCTTCTCACTTTTCTATGACCCCAAGTGTCATTTTGGTAGTATATGAAGGCAGAGAGGTGACCCCATAGTTCTGGTTTGCAAATTGGGGACAGAACCTGGAATTGGAGGGTGTCTCCTACCATGTGACCTTAAAACCGAGGTCTTGTACCAGCAACCCAATGCCTTTCATTACCAAACAGAGCAACACCACCATAACTTGAATTTCACTTCAACATCTCCTATCCCAAAAATGAAGACAAATTCACTTTTAAAAAAGTTTTTGCACAATTGTAACTTCTGATGGTTTAGTGTGTAAACAATTCTGTGACTTTTTGGTTTACTTTAAGACAGAGTAGGGTAGAAGGCCTTGAAGCTGGGAAAACCACATGTGCGGTGTTAGTAATTTTTCTTGGTTTAGGCTAGTTCGGTAGAGCAGAGAAATGAAATTCTGCAAAAGGCAGCATAGAAGTTCACATTGGCCTCCAACCTGTGAAAATTGCCAGCTACTAATTCAGGCCCTAGCGTCCTGGTCCAGCCCTGTTATTTCTTTAAGGCACTAGCGCTCGCTTGCTACCAGCCTTGCTAAGATTGGAGGCACCTGGGATGCAGTTGGGATGTTGTATTATGCTTCTCTTTCCCCCATGATTCTGCAAACTTATCTTACTTATGGTCGAGTCTCCCCAACCGACATATAGGGCCCGGCAGAGAGTAGATACTCAGTATATGTTTGTTGAGTGAACAATTGACCGAGAGACCAAGCTTGGTCCTTGGCGGGATGGCAATGTTGGCGAAATTGTGCAACTGAGAGATTTTTATTTTAACTGAGCTGTAAGGCTGTCACTAAACATAAGTGGACATGACCAGTCTGGTGGAGTTGAGCAGAGTGCAGTTGGAAAGCAGGCAGCATCTTAAGAGAAAAGCAAATTTGGCTTTTGAGATTACCATATGTCTGCTACGCCAGAGAGTGTGAGCCCCTGCAAAGGCCTTTGCTGAAGTGGGGACAGTTGGAGTCTCCCCTCCGATCTGCAGAGAACTTGCTGGGTGCTCAGCACTCTGTGCCTCAGTGTCCTCCTTGAAATAGGTACAGCTTGCTAGGGGCTCTCCCAAGAGGCCAGATGCAGCCCAGTGAAGGACCCACAAGGGACCTGAGAAGGGCCGTGCTAACATCCGGCTGGTGGAACAGTTGGGGAGCTTTCACACTTTGTAGGCTTGAGAGCAGATCAGAGAGTGGATCAGAGTGATATCAGCTCACTCAGTGGAGGAGAAAATGGGCCACTTCTTCAGATAAATATGGTAAGAACCACAGTAAGTAAGGGCCAGCCTCAGGGAGGCAGATCTTTAACGGAAAATTAAGGAAAATTAAGATAGCCTGTCATCTGTCTCTCTGTCAACTGTTGATGTATTCAGCTAGCGCCTTGTGGTGCTAAATGCTTTTTGATGATGATGGTCATGATGACCACTGTACCTCCCCCCAGTGGGAGGGTGCCTCCTGTGTGTGAGTTCTTGGCGGGGGGGCTCCATCTCTAGTGCACAGAGAGGAGGAACGGACCAGAGGACCCTTCTCCCTTCTCTCCCCAACTTTCCTGATTTTACCAGGCTGTAAAACAAGTGGAGGCAACAACAACAAAAAGCTGGTCTGAAAATCAGAGCCTAATCACTCCCATCTGCTCCGGCGCTGCTTCCTCTCGCTGCCTGCCGGGATGTTTGCTGCAGATGCTAAGTAGCACATTATTTTCGATAAGTTGTTATCATTTACTTGAAATCTACTTCTCCTCTAAAATGTCCCCCTGGAAACGTGAATCGGCATTTGAGGAGCCCTGTTCAGCATGGCATTTGAATGCTTGCACTCAAGTTCAAGAAAAGTGAAGCCCATGTGACCACCACGTGTGGATGTATTCAAGGTTTCAACCACTTGGACTGTGTTGGGAGGAGAGGAAGAGGGCCCTTGGACGGTCCAGGAGCTCAGAGCCACCCCTTATCCCATTCCCCAAGGAAAGGCACAGGCAGCAAGATGGGAAAGATTGGAAATGATGGCTCCGTGCTCTCTTCCCCAAAGCAGAAACCCCATGCATCCCTTAAAACATCAAGCCAAGATCTTTCTTGGTCCCCATGAGATGTTTCTGTTTTATCCAGTGAAGGCATGTTTTGCAGTCTGGAGCTCATAATCTCAAATGCCCTCTCCCCATTCCACTACCGCAACTGGCATTTCTTATTTAGCACCTCTTGCCCAGGATGAGAGTCTAGACACAGGTAGCATCCTGTCCTGCCGTCTGACCTTCCCTGTCAGTCAAAGGCTTAACGCTGTCATTGGCTGCTTGGAAAGTTTGAGAAGCAGCAGAAGCCTCCTGCTTCTCATGCAGCCTGTCTGCCACTCCTTGTGTCTGAGGACGGCACGAGTGACTCATTAGCAGCAAGGCACGTGCTTGGAGTGGTTTTTGTAATGAGTGGTGATGGATCATCTGTATCCTCTCCCTGAAGGACCCTGACTGACCTTGTATGCATTTGTGAGATGACTGTCTGGGGTCACAGGTGTTGTTCGTGGTCATGGAAAAAGGAAAGCTAATTGTCGTGTGTTTTGAAATGGACCTGGGGCACCCGTAAATAGACCTGGTGTCCTTCAGCTGGGGAGTTTCTGCTAACACCAAAGTGAATGGAGGTGATTTCTTCTCTAAGTAGGCTGCGTTGGGATTTCTCTTCCCTTCTCCTGTGTCCCTCTGGTTAGGCTGGTTAGAGTACAAAGATTATTTTACAATAGTGTAAGGAAATATCCCAATACAAGCTATCTATAGGTGGGCAAGTTACAGTGGCCTAAAGTAATTTGTTAGAACTTAGTCTTGCATAGCTCCTGCTCTTATATTTGCCTCCAGGTTTATAGTTTAGTCTGCCTTAGCTTTCCTCTGGCCAAGACAGAATCCTCTCTTTTCTCTCCTCTTCATCACGGAGGCAGCAGAGTGCTCTTGGCTGGTTTCCACAAGCAGCCAGCTCTCACCACCTACCCCTGTCTTTTTCAGTCTAGGCTACACTCTTCCAGACGACCCAACACCCTGACCAGGAGGCGTCTCCTTCCCCTGCTCCCTCACCCCAGATTTCCCGAATCTTCTCCCACCTCTGCTAATAGCCTGGGTAGTACCCAGAGAGGCCCCTCTAATGATCAAGCCTCTTTCTATCTGTTCTAAACCTTCTCTTTTTACAGCAAGAAAGTCTCCCTAATGGCTACTCAGGTTTTTCTATGACTTGCCTCTAGTTATTAAATCTGCCTCTTTCTAATTTCCTATAACACTCTAACCAACATGAAATCACTCTGCCTTCTAGAGTCCGTCCTTCCTTCCTTCCTTCCCTCTTTCCTCCCTCCCTTCCTTCCTTTTCTTTCTTTTGTAACAGCTTGTATTACCCTGGATTGGTTAGGCTGCCAAAAAAAACCAAAACTCTTCAAGACCCCCAAAATAACTTGGCTTAAACAAAATACAAATTTCTGTCTCTCTTACTTTCATATAGTTCAAAGGCAACCATCCAGGCTGGTATCTAGGGTATGAGAACTTCTATCTGGTTTCTCTCTCTAGTGTGACTTCCATTCCCCAGGCCAACTCATGGTTCAAGTTGGCTGCGAGAGCCTCAGCCATTATATTCGTGTTCCAGCTAGCAGAAGGAAAGGAGAGAGGTGTGAGAAAGGCAGTCCTTTTTTTTAAGGACATTCCTAGAAGTTTTATATCCTACTTCCGCTTTTCTGTCACTGGGATTTGTCACATGAGACATGACCGTATCTAACTGCAAGGGAACCTAGAAAGTGTCTTTCTTCCCAGTGGCCATAAACTCAGCTAAAAAACAGTATTCTCTTTCTATAGAGAATAGAAGAAATCAGGAGATCAACCTTTTCCTTCATCTCTGTACCAACACTCTGCCAGGCCTTTCTCTCAGTGTTCCCTCTCTCGGGTCCCGTGTAGGAGAGAGACAAATGCTCCATCATATCTCATATCTCAACATAAATATTAGCATAGTTAACGTACATAAAGTGATCTTATTATTATCAGTGTTAGTTGTAGTGGTAACAGTAGTCCTGAGATTCAGTGAGTCCTTTCTTCTTGCCTTGTTCAAGAAAAACACACTTGTGCTTTTTCTTTCCCACTCTTCAACTTTCCATTCTCTTACAGATTCAAAGGAATTATGTTTCTAATGGAGAGAGAAGTAGAAGGACCAAGTTAAAGAGACTGAAGGGATGAGTGAGCTAGAATATTGCACCTTGTTTCCTGATTCGAGACTCCATGTCTGACCCTGGCTGAAATTCGCTGTCCTGGATGTCATTCCTCTGTCTGTCCTTGGTCTGCACACCTCTGTCCATAGGCCTCATCTGGCAGAGGTGTGCATTTCCGTCTTGTTGGAGAGTAAGTCTACTCCAGCAGGGTGAAGGCATATTATTAGTAGTATTCTTAGTCTTCTGTGATTGTGGAATTGGAAATAATCATGGCGTGAGTTCAGACTAAATTATCAATGTCTTCTATAAGGACTCCTCAAGGTCGATTGCACATTGTCTTAGGAACCCTGCCTTTGAATTATCCCATGGCTTTCAAGAACTGGGAAGGATTCTTGTGGGAACAAAATGCTCTTCTTTTCAAACTTAGTTCTGATGGAATTGTTTGGAAGGTTGGAGAAAAAATAGTTCTGCTACATTGAGTTTGTAAATACAGGCAAGAAAATCCCGATTATCACTAGGAGCCAGAAGAGCATTTGTAGTCTTGAGACAGTGGAATGATGTCAGCAAGGTAAGACCACACATGGTACAAACGTGGCAACGTCCAATTATTTTAACATTTTTGAGTGTGGGGTTTCTCTGTGTCCCAGCAGAGAAGGATGATTGTGAGGCCTGAATCCCACCTAAAAGTTGAAACTGAAACACAGTTCCTTAAACTTGGATTGCGAAGAGTCTTGACTCTCTTCTGGTTATGATTTATTTATTTTTTAATGGAAATTTGAAAGCAGCCATTAGACATGACTTCCAGGCCAGCTTGTCTGACACAAGGTGAGATTGCTTCAGAGCTAAGTGGTTCCCAGAAGGGTCTTTCAGCCTTTTAGAAGGACTGAGTCTTCCGGTGTGAGTTCTGCCAGGTCAGGAAGACTTGGGCGCTTTCTGGTTCAGGAAGACTAAAGGGGCTCTGTGTAAAGAGGGGACACCGCAGGCTTCAGAGGAAGCAAGATTCTTAATGTGCTTGAGAGAAGAATAGCAGGGAAGAATAAAGAGGGGAAAGAAGAGAAAAAAGATGCTTTGAAATTTATTCTGTTGGCTGAGGATCAATTTCTTGGCCAGTGATGGTGTCAGTATGAGCTTGCCTGGGAGCGCAGGACAGTGAGGTAGGCTGGGCCTGCCTGTGTGCGTGTCTGTACACTCTGTCACTTAGCCTGGTTCCTTCTGTGTTGCTGATTCTCAACATACAGAAACCAAACTCCTAACTCTAAATCTGTCTTGCTTTCTTATTCTTCCCAAAGGGACCTTTATCAATGGGAACAATTTAGATTTAACCAACAATTGAAAACCTATCAGTTACCAAGCACGGATGTGTGCTTTTGTAAAAATCACTCTACTTAATCCTTAATAAGAATTATGGTGTGGTTGATATTAATAATGACTTTTGGGTTAGCAGGAAACTGAGCTTAAGAGAGGCAAAGTCATGCAGTGGGAATCTTGTACCTGGCTTTGAAGAGTTCTTCCTTTGTGCTATGCTATGGAGCTAACAGAAGAGAGCCCTGGGCCCGTACTTAGAGTTGTTGGGGATATTAAAATATGGGAGAAGAAATCTATTGTGTGTTAGCTCTTGCAGTGAAGCAGATGATGTGGTAGGTGCCTAATGGAGACTCCAAGCAACATACTATTTTCATCTTAAGACAAGAGAATATTGAGACATTTCTCTTGCTTTCTCTGTGGCCACTTCCTTTAGGAACTACCATTGTAGAGAGAAGCTTGCACCTGCATAGAATCCACAAGCAAGCCACCAACCAGTGACTCTGCATTTTTCATGCTTTTTATGGACAACTTAGTAGGAAACCACGTCTTGCATCATGGGTTACCATGTGCAGTCGAGGCCTCACACACCCTGCCCTGGTCCTCCCAAGAGTCTTTTCTCCTCCCTCACACCTCTAGGCCTGGCAATCTGAGGCCAGAGCCGGTGTGAAGTCACACCCTCCTCCCAACTTCTGCAGCATCCTTTTAGGCAAAGGGGTTCCCCGAGTGGCAGTCCAAGCTTGAGCTATTAAGGACCAAAGCCCCTCGCCGAGGCAGCCGGCACCCATCCAGAAAGGCAGGAGCCTGCTGCCTGGCACATGAGCCTTCTCTCTGCCAGCTGGCCTTGGGAGGCTCCACGTGCCAAGGAGGGGATGTGTGAACGGGATCCATGCCCGAGCATCTCCTGAGAAGTAGAAAATGCATGTGACCAGAGCTGCCGAAGCCTAGCACAGAAAAAGAGATGACAAGAAAAGCATAGTTTGGTTCTTTAAAGAAAACTTTAAAATATAAACAAACAAGCAAGCAACCCTCAAACCACCTCAAGAGTGTCATATATTTTTATTTTCACCCCCTGTCCTAAAACCTTACACCTAGCCCTTGCACGTAGTGTCTGTTGGCTAAAGGTGAAGAAATGAGTGCATCCTTAAGCTCCTTGCAGGGACCACATTTTATTTTGAAACTCAGCACAGTGCCTGGTGCCATAGGAAATGCTCAATAAATATTTGCAGGATGAAATACTTGAGGAATCTTAAAATCTTCCTGTTGACTGTCTAAAACCCTCAAGTCCCCTAGCCTGGTCTACCTGCTCAACAAACCCATAAAATAAGTTGAAAGGGCTAAAAGACATTTTATGTTCATATCAAAACCCCTGCTGGCTCCTAAGAGACCCTAGACCTATGGTTCCCACCTTAGTGACCCTGAGCTTCTAAAGGACTGAGAGATAGCACTGGGAGTCCAATGTTTTCAGCATTCAAAGACTTCATGAACTTGGACTTCTCATCTGGCAAGGCTGCCTCAGTCCACCTGCAGCATCAAAGATCTTCACAGGGGGCTGGAAGGTCTCAACTTGGTGGTAACTGGTTCCTCCATGCTAACCAGAAGCTCTGGCTGACAGCTATCGCTAATGTTGCTTTATAAATTTCAGGAAATAAAATTGTTAATCATTTCCATTTGTTTGATGGGAAGACTCTTAATAACACAAAAAAGAACTTTTCCATCAAACAAACTAGGGGATTGAGAAAGAGGGGTGAAGAATATCAAGACACACCACCCTAAGCTTCAAGCCACTAATGTGAGACTTCGGTCCCACCTTTGGTTTAGAAGAATCAAATTATGTCATAGTTATTTCTCAGCTCAAGTTGAGAAGTTTCCGGTTTATGATGTAACTGTGCTCGTGGGAAATGAAAGAAACTGGAGAAGGGGAAGAGGGTGTGGGTCAAGTGGGAATTTTTGGTTGCCGGCCACCTATTCTGGCAACTTCAAGTGCAGACCACAGGCCTTCAGGTGGTTGGTGTTACATGAAAGAAGGGACTAGAAGAGTATAAGCCATGGGCTTCTTGAAGCCAGAGCCCATGTCTGTTCATCTTGGAAATCCCAGTGCCCTCCGTGTTCCTGGCACTTGATACGTGCTTGGTCAGTAATTTGTTTAAGGCAACCGAGCATTCCTCAGGGGGCTCATTTGTGGTAACGTGGTATGTGTGGCCCCCTTCGCTGAGGCCACTGTCGGCCCTCCCAGGAATTCTTCCTCAGGTACCAGTCACGTGCCAGGCTCTCCCCAACACCCAGAGCCTTCGTCATGGGTACTGTTGGCTTACAGGGGACACACCGGGCTGTGGGTCCTGGAGGCTCTGGCTTATTGACAGCGTCGATTTGCTTGTTTAGAATTGCCAGATTTGAAGAGGCAGATTGGACAGTTTTGTGAAGTGGGTGTGGACGAGATGGCAGAGGGAAAGGCCTTCTTCCCAACAGTATGCTGGCTCTCATCCAACTTGTAACTGGAATGTAGAGAGAAGCAGCACACACAGGGAACTGTGGGCCGAGGCGAAGATCTGTGGGTTGCACCATCCTGCATCCTTCCTTCCTTCAATCGTCTCTGTATATTAAAAAATGCTTGAATAGACACTTAGTGCCAGAGGCTCTGTGAGGTCACATGGGGGATACGTTGATGCAGGACAGGTCATCACTGCCTTTCAGAAGCTCACAGCCTTGCTGGCAAGGTGGCAGGTGTGACCTGGTATGTCCTGAGATGCCCCGTGGCTGGGCTGTAGACAGTACATGCCCTGGTGGCTCAGAGGTGAGGGAATTCATTTTTGGCTATTATCTGGGTAGGTTTCTTGGAGAAAGGTTTTGAGCTGAGATTTGAATGGGATAGGACTGTGGTAAGTAGATTTCTCTGGCTGAGAGGGAAGAGGGAATTCTATCACATGGCACAGTGGCTCCGACCTTTATGGTGCCGTAGGCAGAAAGAGGTAATTGCAGAGGACCAGATTTGGAGGAATTTAAAGAAATTAGGAAGTTAGTAGGAAGAAGAACTTCCTTCCTTACCTACCTCATAAATGGTTGTCTTCTCCTTAGAGTATCAGTCATGACCTGGGCATCAAAAGACATTGCGTGTTTGTGTGTGCACGCACAGACACAGAGCATTATCACATCCACTTAGCTACCATTTGTGGAAAAGAGTCCAAATCTTAATGCTGTAGCAGAGGATGGAGTATTTAAGAGTTAAAGACCTAGCTTCTAGTCTTGGCTGTGTCCCATTCACTTTGATTTTGGAAAGTTACTTTGCCTTTTAATCTTCAATGATCTGCGATGTAAGTTTCGAATATGACCTCATGTTTTATAAGGTGATGCAATTCAGTGTGTGCCAGTACTTTAAGAACAAATAGAAGGTGTACCTGTGATATTTTCAGGAGGCAAGCACTTTGCTCTATTTCTAAAAATGCAGGGACAACATGTTTCTGTCCCATACTTCTGTCCAAAGTTCTGACCAATAAGGAGATGGCAGAGCAGTCTTGGGGGTGAGCCTGGGAGAGTTGCACTCCCCCAAGTCTTCTCCTGCTCATGCATAGTGAAGACTAGCTTGTGGACAGTGGAATACCCTGCATGGAGGTTCAGTCTTGTCCCTTCAAATCAAGCAAAGAGGTTGGTCAGAGAGTGTGAGGGCACCCACCCTGGGGAGGCCGCCTCATGCCCTTTCCCAAACCACATGTCTGTTGCCTGGCTGGCTGTCTCAATATCTCTATCATCTCAATCTCCCAGCCAAGCTTTGGGTCCCTGGACTGCTGTCCAAATCTGAAGACAACTCCTTCTGTAGATCTGCCCTCTTCCCCCTCTGCCAGCCCCACCTGTGGAAGTTTGAATCTAAGCAGGGACATTTCCCCCAGCGCTCACCTGGGGACTGGGAACAAGAGGGCCCTCCCAGCCCATCCAGTCCTTGGTGAAGAAAGAGTGCCCTCTAGTGGGCACTGTCTGGAGCTGCTGCAGATCCGTGTCACAGCTCCGGCAAAGACAAAACAACCGGCACGCAGCCCTCCTGCCAAGGATCTTGAACATGCCTTTGGGTTTGGTTTGTTTTTCTCCTTGTGTGAAGAAAAATAAATAAATAAAGCACAGCGGGAGGCCGGTTGTGAGAGCAGCTCCGACAGGGCTGTGACAGTCCCCTTATCTTGGGAGTTTCACCACAGAATTAACCCGAGGGCCACCGATGGCAGCAAGGTAGATGTGACATCAGATGCTTTTTAAAGGGCTTGTGACAATTTCTATATAAATCACTTACCTGCCTTGTCTGGTCTCTTACATGAGGGGGTAGATTTGTGCAAAGGAAACTCCTTCTTTACGAATTATTACCAAAGAGTTAAAAATCTCGCTGGGCGACCCCTCTGTGGGTAGGGAATCCACTGTAGTTGATTACATTTTTGGTGTTGGAAGTGTGCAGACCTGACTTTTAAAAGCCTATGTGCACTGGCATAAACAGGGGATTTGGCCCTTTAAAACCTGTTTCAGTAAAAGCTGTCAGACTGGGGAGCAAAGAGGTGAGGGGAGGGGGAGGGCGCAGGGCGCCCATCAGGGAAGCAGGAACCTGATCATATGTGATGGTTGCTGGATTAGGTAACAGCTCTGCTGGTTGAAATTGGATCTTGGAGGATGAGTGTTAACATCTCTGGTGTCCTGGCGAAAGGTTCATTTGAGTCTTGCATGGTGCCACAGAGATAAAAAGGAGCTTTTAAATAATCATTTTGTCTCCTACTCGCCAGAGTGCTGGCTTCAAGCAATAAATAGGCAGCATCAGTTCTGCTTAGACATATCACCCTTTTCATTTATTTATTTAATGTTGGTGGAATTTTTTTTTTTTTTTGCTGACTGGCTGAACAGTTTCCGTATCAGTGAATCCCAACACCCGTTTTTATAGTGGTACATTCAGATTCTCCTCCTTCTGGGTAGAAATATGTGCATGCAGTGTTGTTTATTGGTCCATCCATGCCTCCTCCAAACATTGCGGACACAGCCCAAGACCATCAGAACCAGAATCTTCTATGTAAAATAATGGAAGAGGAATGTTTTCTCTTGTTTATATTGGTTTTTTTGGTGGGAGGGGCGTTCTGATACGTATTCTGAAATTTTTTTACGTTCATAATGATTTGAGTATAATTTAAAGGGTGTAATTTGGAGAAGATTGTTGTTGTCTTTTTTTCATGTTTTTCTGTTCTTCTATTTCCTTCAAATCTCTGGTTTGGGGCCTTTTTATGTGTCCTGAACTCTGAATATAAACGCAAGCAACATTTATGTTTTAGTACGTTGTATTTCTACCAAACCAATTTCTTATTGGCCACATTCAAAAACCAATTATATTAAATCTTGGTGAATCCAAATTTCTTTTTGAAGAGTATTTGTTTATAAGATTCATAAAATGATACAAAAGCTAAGTGAAATGCTAACACTTTTACTGCATTTCTTTTTTTTCCCCAACTAAATGTATCCTTCATACCTGAGGGGGGAAAAAAAGAGTCAATATAGATTAGTGTTTTACACTTTATGATCATCTGGAAGCTTCCATGGAGGGTAGGTGCTTTCAGTGTGTCCTTTCAGTGTCTTTTGCCAGCCTTAGCAATTTTCTTTCTATTTTTTTTAAAACCAGTTAGATTTCAAGACCAAGGAAAATATTAACTAGATAAGTGTGCAGAGTTTGTGTGGATAGTTTGTGCTTCCCATTGATGGTTTAAAAGAAAAAGTGGAGCATGGGTGTGGGTGCAAGTCAGAGGGGCCGGAAAGGGCACACATTCTCAGGTCGATATTGGGCGACTGGGAAGTAGTGGTGGTAACATGCCCACCGCCAGCTACCTAGTCTCTGGAGGAACTAGTACCAGCACTTTGGTCTGTGGGCGCCTGTCTCTGTCTCTCTTACTTCTCTCGTAACTAATTGAACTTTGCTAGAGGGATAAGCTAATGGAGTGAGCGAGGCAATCTTAGGCACAGGTGCTGTCTGAGGATCCTGGACATCGTCTCAGGTAGGCAGTGCAGTGCGTAGGCTAGCGTAGTAAGGCACGTCCTGACCATTAAGATGACATTGTTCTGTTTTGCTTTGCTACCGTTGTTGAGACCAGAAATTACTATAACGTCTTTCAGTGTTGGGTCAGGTGCAAGAGGGATTGGTTATGGAGTAACCAGGAGGACCACCTGGAGGCATTATCCCCCTGCTGGAGTGTTACCAGCTCAGCATCTCGGGGAGCTTTTCCATCAGCCCCAACAGCTGCTCTCCACGAGTTTGCGGGCTCCTCTGGAGTGTGTTGGGGGTGAGATTCAGGAGAGTGGTTTCGAGAATAGAATTTTGCCCCAGCACAGTTTTTTTAAGGACCAAGCTAACGTGGAACAATACATTCATTTTTTAAGAATGACTCAGATATGATTTTTGTTTTCATTTTTAAGTGGCCCATGAATATTTTTGTTGATAAAACACTTAAAATTCACTAAGTAAAATTCCCTAGAGAAACACTCATAAACCCCACACACTAATGCCCTCAGCTCGAAGAATTCGCTGCACCATGAGGTGAGGAAGGAGGGCTTCTGGGCTCTAACACCAGGTGCTCGGGTGGTCAGAATCTTCTTAGCACCTTTAGGGACTGGTATTCAGGAAGTGGGTAGAGCATTCACTTGCTTTTTTACGAAAACCTTTGTTGTTGGTGATATGCTCTTCAGAGGACTTTGGAGATTTGAGTAATAAATTCAAGGAACTGAATAACATGACTAAATCTTTATTATTCAAGGAAGCAATTTCCCATTTAGTCTCCTGAGCCTCCAAAAGAAGAATTCCATTGGAAAAAAATCCACAAAATAAACCTCAACCTGTACCATCACCAATATAGCAATTTTATTTTAGTGCAGGAGAATATTGAAAATTCAGATAGGAAAGGAGAAGATCCTGGGTCCTGAGCGTTTGCTGTGTGTAGGGGCTGGCTTCCTTCTTTCCTCCCCAGCCAACTGCCTTCCCCACGTCCTACCCTCCCTCCACCCATCCTCTCTTACTTCATCGAGGAGCACCTGTTTCTACCCTGTGCCTTTAATCCTCTGCTCCTAGCTGCCACCACTGGTCCACGTGGCGTGACTTCCCACTGACTGTCTCGTGTTTCATGAAAGCAGTGCCACAGTTTTCCCTTCAGCACAGGAGGTGAGATTCCTTCTGAACAACTTTCAAGGTTGTCCTTGTCACGCCTGTTAGAAGCCAGGAGCATTGTGGGCGCAGCCAGCAGTTATGCTGGTATTATGCATGATGGAATGCCCTGAACGTCTACCTGTCCCCTCATATTGAGCTCATCTCCACCTTCCCTGTCACAACCCTGTGGGGTGCCTTGCTAGGGCTCCAGAGTCTACTGGAACTGGCACCATCCCCTTGGGGCTCACCACATGCGCCCTGCCCTGAAACAGCTCTTGCCTCTCAGATTGCTGCAGTGTTCTTATACCCACCGGGCCCATGACACCCTGCCATCCCCCTCCCTAAAATGGGAAGGAACACGGGACGGCTTCTTCCCTGCCTTTAATCACTTCCCTCCTTTCCTACCCTACCCAAAAGTTTTTTTTCGGTTTTTACTTTAATTGGAAATTCTTTTCATGTTCCCTCTCAACAAAGACTTGGCTGCTGACGACTAAACTGGGTTTAGATGAGTGATTTATTTTATGGCAGGTTGTATGATGGTAGTAAAAATAGACTGCCTCTCTCTTCTGCTGATTTACTCAATCGCTTGATCTCTTTCAGTCCAAATCACCCCGCCCCCCAAATGGTCCGTGGTTTTAATAAAAAGCGGTCATCTCATTGATCTGAGCTTCCTCCATCCTACCAGAATACCGGCTTCTCTGAATCCCTGAGACAGCTTGTTAAGAGGGTCTCACCCTTGTTTCCAACAGGACGGATTCCTTCTTACCTGGAATGGATAGATCTCAATTTTGGGAGATAAACGTTCCTACTGTGGGGCCGATTTGTCTTCTTGCTGTTTTAGACTTTTCTACTCTCTCTGTTAGTCCAAAGGAAAGGTCTTAAGATTTCACTCCAGATTAACTGGATTTGCCTGGTTTAGGTTATCTGGGAAATGAAAATTTAGGCCGATCAAATATTACAAAGTCAATGAGTATAAAACCACAAACTCACAGAAATCTAAAATTAGAAATGAAGAAGGAAATGCTTTTCCTTGAATTAAAATGTGGCATTTAGAGGATGAAAGTGAAAATTATATTCTGTTATAATTAGTTCCTTTGTACTTTTGAAACGTCTTTTATTGTGGTAAAATATACTAACATAAAATTTATGATTTTAACTATTTTTAAGTGTACAGTTCAGTGGCATTAAGTACATTCACATTGTTGTACAACCATCACCACCACCCAGCTCAAGAACTCTTTCTTCTTCCCCAAGTGAAACTCTGTACCCATTAAACACTAACTCCCTATGCCCTCCTGCCCCAGCCCTTGGTACCTAATAGTCTACTTTCTGCCTCCGTGAATTGGACTATTCTAGGTACCTCATGTAAGTGAAGTATTATTAATTTTTGGAACAAAGTGAATCTCTCCTTACATTTTCTCCCCTCTCAGTGTCTGTCTTTTTCCAGCCCTTTGCCCATTTCTCAGATACCATATTGCAAGTAATTTGAAGACTTATTT
Source organism: Diceros bicornis minor (assembly GCF_020826845.1). Lineage (NCBI taxonomy): Eukaryota > Metazoa > Chordata > Mammalia > Perissodactyla > Rhinocerotidae > Diceros > Diceros bicornis. The sequence goes on from NC_080743.1 coordinate 71,121,934, forward strand.
AACCAAATGAGACTTTTTTAAAAAAAAATTTATCCCTTGGGTTACTGTTAACGCTCCCCATCTCTTTGTGTCTTCCTGCAGTTTTGAGTATCCGGGGCGCCCAGGAAGAGGAGCCAACAGACCCCCAGCTGATGCGACTGGACAACATGCTGTTAGCGGAAGGGGTGGCGGGGCCTGAGAAGGGCGGTGGCTCGGCTGCAGCGGCGGCGGCAGCGGCAGCTTCTGGAGGGGCGGGTTCAGACAACTCAGTGGAGCATTCCGATTACAGAGCCAAACTCTCACAGATCAGACAAATCTACCACACAGAACTGGAGAAATACGAGCAGGTAAACCGAGCCAGGAGGGGTCCTGGGCACCCTGGGCCCTTTAGGGAAGAGTGGAGGGAACATAAGACTTGGGGGCTCGCAGAGACCGAGGGGGCAGCCTTGCCTGGACGTTGGCATTCTTGTGTCCAACATTTCCTGTCTAATCACAGAGCCACTTGCCGAACTCGACTCCACTAAGTCCTTGGTCTCCACTATGAAAAACCCAAGCAAACTGGAGATAAAGGCATTAAAAAAAATTAGGTTGTAAATGATGATTTCAGGAAACGGCAATAGTCAATATAAGGCACAGTCAGTGCCTGGAACTCTGGAATATTTGCCCATCGCCTGCAGCTGGGGTCTTGTCAGGATGATATAGGTCCTGAGCAGAGTCACCACCTGACCTGCGAGGAGATAGTTGGGCTCCTCTGGCCCTTGTTTGCTCCTTATTTAGGAGGATTCTTCATCTTCTGGGTGCTCATGGAATCCTAAGGGAAAGGATACTAAAACTTGGCCTTAGAGTCACTCTCTCTACCCAGACTCAATTCAGTTGAGAATCAAACATGTTCTCCTTTTTATGTATGATATGCAATACGAAACACACCTTTCTCTGTAAAAAGAGTCGAGGGTCTCAGGGGACCCCTGGAATCGGATAAAGTTGGATTCCAATCCGGACACTCCACTGATGGTCTGTGGGACCCAGTGTTCCACATACTCTCTCCCAGAAGCTGGTGGTATATGGCAAAGTGCTGTGGATTTGGAGTCAAGGATATCACAGGGCCATAAAAATCGTATGAAGGAAAGGATAAGAAAGGCTTTAAATTATGAAGTGGTAGGTATGTATAAGGTATTCTAATTATAACACAGCCCCTCTCTACTAGAGATCTCCCCCTCCACACACACACATACATGAATTTAAATATCATATTTCCTCTGGTCAGTATGAGCAATACTACTTTATTAGGAGTCTCTTAACATCAGCCTTTCCTCCCATCATTTAGCTGACAAATATGTTTGTTGTCACCTCTTTAGATGCAACTTTGTCCTGAAGTTTTACAGTTAACTTACTTTCACTGAATTGTTAGGTTTCTGGCTTTCTTTTCTTTTTTAAGAGTCACAAAAGAAGAGGGAGAAAGGGCAAAAAGTAGAAGACCCTCTATAGTCCACTTATGACTGTCTAGGTAGAAGGCAAAGGCAAACTTAATAGAAAATTTAAATTTTAAAATACAAATAGGCATTTTAAAATTTAAAATGAATAAATTTTCATTATTGCACTCCTATCTACCTTTGAAATGGATTTCTACAAAGTCCCTTCTTTTATGGGGGAGGGGGGGCGGGAAATTGCTGTGAAGCTTAAAGCCAAGCATGGTGAAATTCAACCATCAGACAAGGTGTAGGGAGGGTTCAAGGAGAGGAAAATAAAAGCAATCTTGTGGTAAGAACCTGTGAGTCATCACCCTCCACCTTCTTGGGAAAGAACCAATGTTCTTGCCATAGTGTTGGCTCATGTAGGCACTTCCCCAGAGCCCAGGAGATGCTGAGCTCAGATAGCTGGCTGATCCATGACAATTTCCCCCACTTGGACCATCATTTTAGAATTCAGAGTCTGCTCTAACCTATGGGATAACTTGAGAAGACAGATAGGAATGTTTCCTATAAAGGTCCCTAGCTGGCCTCTTGGGTTCTCCCTCCTCAGTGCTCTTCCTACTTTATCACTAAGTCTGCTCTCTGGCATAACAACCTATCTAAGCCTGTCATCCAGGTTAACTCATGCCAAACTCCAGGGGCACAAGAAGAGCCCAGAGTGTAGCTTTCTCCACTAAACCCATAACTGGAATGGATGGTAGGTTGGAAACTGGCTTTATTCTTAGCTCAGGTTGCCAACAACATAGAAGAACTGACTGTTTTCTTGATTTAAACCCCCTTGTTACTCTTCTGTCCTCGTCCAAAATGAGCAAAACACTTGTGCCGCCATAACTGCACTTGCTCCTCAAGGTAATTTTGTGGTTGGGTACCCAGGACAGATACTGTCATAGTGTCCATTTTGATACAGGTAAGGAAATGGAGGTCAAAGACGTTAGGTGATGTGTCTTGGTCACACTTCCAGTAAGGGACAGAGTTTGCCCTGGAATCTAATTTTTGACCCTTAGCCTAGGGCTCTTATTGGAACAATGCCTGACTCTGCTTCAAAGAGTATATATTTGTGTAGGCATTGGAGTAACCAGCTTGTTCTCTCTGTTACCTCCATGGACTAGATTGCTGGTACCTAAGAGAGGCTAGTGATAAAAATATTCTCCTTCAGAAACTTCTCAGGAATATCTACCTATTCTAAAGAGTAAAGATGTTGGAAATGGGGAACTTAAGGAAAACTCCGTCAGTACAGAGCAAATTATGTAAATGTAGAAATGTAGTAGTAGCTGTCTGAATTTATTATTCTTAAAAAATACTAAAAAATTATTCATCTATATGGGCATTTTCTGGGTAAGAACTGAATATTGCTTAACACACTCTGGGTGCTTAATAATTTATTAATCTTAGTTGTATTGTTAATTATAGTAAATAGCAGATTATAGGGAAATTATACCATTAACCTTCTAGCTAATATGTCTGAGAGATGTATCTTCATTTTTCTGTAGCCATTCCTCGTGGGAGCTTTTTTAAAAATAGGAAACCTCAGTAAAGTAAAAATGTCACTCTCTATTTTAGTAGTACCTATATGAAAATAATGAATCGCCTATTTAATAGTTGATTCTGTTGTTTTGTTTTTGTATGGTGGTGGTAGATACCACACGATCAGTTAGTTTTCCAGTAGTTAGCTATCAGAGCCCTCCTTGCCCCCACCCCTCAAAAAAAAAAAAAAAAAGTACCTGAATCAGCCATTGTTTCACTCTGAGGATATTAAATAAAGAAGGCTTCTAGAGACTTTCATTAGAAATAAAGGAAGGAAATTGTTTTATTCATTAAATGAGGTTGGTAAAACACTTTTTCAGCAGATCATGTTGGTAGCTAAGGTATTTAAGAGCTGGCATATTCTAATAGATAAAACCATGATGTCACAAACCTGGATATTATTCCAAGTGCTGTTTAAAAACAAAAAATTGATGCTCTTGTAGCTTTGCAGGATTCTTCAGCTTTTATAAATAATGCTGTCGGGGCATTGACTGGCTGAATCTCTCAGGCTCAACTGGGCTGGGTTAGTTCTGTCCACAGCTAAGAGGATCCTAAAATGTTGATTACCCTCATTGCGAAGATTGACAGCCCAATCCAGTTTGAAGGAGTAAAGGAAGAAGACAGGCTGAATGGAGTGCAGACTATAGGTGTGAACTCTAGGACACGAAGCAAGACTTTCCAAGAGGGCTTCTCTTTAGTCTCCTGCTCCCAGAAATGCCCTTGATCTGGAACCTGGGACGTCTCCTCTCAGAAATCCTCTGCTCTCGGGGGGCAGCTGGAGTGGTAGCTCTAGAAAGTGACTGTCTTTATGACAGTCTCAAGCAGAGTCTTCTCCGTCACAAAACTTTCAGCCCGTGAGGTTCTATTTAATTAATGTTGTAACCTCAGCTATTCCCCTTCCTGTCGCATCGTGAGCGCCTGACCTAATGGAGGCAGCGCGGCTTCTGAAGGGGCTGAGCTTGGGGGAGCCGAGGAGGAGACGTGCGTAGTTCAGGTCGTAGAAAAATCTGGATCGTTATGTTCCGTCTGTCTAAAATGGACTTGGAACTCTTCTCCGCTCTCTGTTGTGTGTTCCTGAGCAGCTGGTGAGCAGCTGCCCTGCTCCACCTCAGCAGTGGGTGAAAAGACTCCACTGTCTGTTTATGGCAGAGCAGAAAGGGCCCCGGGATAAAATGCCCTGAATAAACATCAGATATTGTGAGTATTTTTATTCACTGTAATGAAGCACATTATTATTAGCCAAGCACTGTGGCTTCCCGGCAGAGAGCAAGTGCACTTGACAATACCTCCTCACATCCAGCCCCTCCTCCCTTGGAGCCCCCATGAGGTGGGGAGCCTGCAGCCCAGTAGGGTGCAGCGCTTCCCCCTGAAAGCTGATTGGGCTGCTTCCTACATGCTTAATCCTCTGCTCCCTGCCCCATGGCCTCAAATTTCAGCCAACTCGCTGCCAGGTTTATTTCCCTCCCTTTTTTGTACAGTTGGTGGGGGTGGTTGGGGGTGGAGAGGGAAAAAGCTTATAATATAGATCTTGTGTTAATATAGTAATTTTCTTAGTGGAGAGCAAAATGCTCTGTGGACCTGATTTTCTATGGATTTGTCTTCAGCATATGCCTGCAGATAGAAAGAAGGTATTTATGACTCCCTTTATTTTTACCAAGAGGGAAACTGAAGCCTGGAGAAGTTTACCTTATCATGAGAATATGTTGGGTTTCTTGGTTATCTATATTTTGGAGAGATGATAATGACACATGTTTATATGGCCAGATACACACATGATAGCTCATTGAATCCTTACCACACTCTTTGAGTTGGGTATTGTCACTCTCCTTTTGCAAATAAAGAACATGAGGCTCAGAGATGTTGTATAACTGCCCAAAGTCCCACAGCCAGATGAGGCCCAGAGGCAGGACCTGTGCTCTTACTCAGCCCGCTCTGCTGTGCTCCTGTGAGCGATTTTACTCCATCTGCAGGTCACTACACAAGAGCATGGGCACTGCCAGCCTTGCTAAAGGGTTCGGAATGGTTAAATCCACTCTCAGACGAATAAAATGAGACACTGAGTAGTGAAAAGTGTTGCCCAAATACTCGTAGAGGCAGGGTAAAAAACCAGGCCTCCCAGTCTGCAGTGTAGACACAGCCCGGTGAATGCATCTACCTGTGTATCTTTTTGGCTGACCAACCTCGAAGGATTTCTTAGAGAAATGAACAGTAAATGTGTTATTGGTACTGCATTATTGACACATATGAAGGGCTTTGTGCTGTAAAAATAATGGCACTGCAATGTTATCATTAATGAGTGTTTCTGTTAATATTAAACTGAAGACCTTTGAGACCTTGGTCCTTTAACTCTCAAAGCATCATCTTCCCTTTTTCTTTACAAATCTAATACAGTTTTATGACAGTGCTGTGAGTGAACCTATGCATAGTTATTTTATTGAATGCTTAGCTAAGAAAGTCAGACTACAGATGATAAGTAATAGTAACTAAAAGAAAGGGCAGTGGTATTCAGAGGAGTAAGTTCAGGCTCTAGGAAGGGACAGAAGCCCCTGGCCTGGAATATGAACTGTTGAGGGCCTGCCTCAGCTGATGCTTTTTTGCTGTGTGGCTTTGGAAAAGTCCCTTCCTTTCTCTGGGCCACAGTTTTCCCAACTGTAAAGTAAGGAGGTGGAAAAAATGACCTCCAACTTTACTTCCAGAGCTGATGGTATGTTGGTCTGTAGCCTCAGAGTTTTCCTTTCTGCAGGGAGAGCTCCTGAATCCTCGAAGTCACGTTTTGATGCTATTTCTATAAGGCCTCTGAGGACAGATTCCCTTTGTCCTAGACATATGGATCTTCAGAAAGCTAGCGTAGGAGAGAGTTCTTATAATAAAACTAGAGGTAGAAATAGATTGGTGAGAAATCTCCCGGAAGAGTTACCAAAGCTTTAAATTCCATGATTCCACACTTTTGGCTGTTTATGCATCCCAGAATTGAATATTTGGAAGCTCTAACTATATTAGAGATAATGAGAAAGGCAGAAGTTCATGCTACATTTGACCCCAAACTCTCTTTGGCTGTTAACATTGGGGTGAAGGGTTGTGAAGTGTTTTATAGCAGGATTCATGTTCTCATCTTTCACAGTAGTAAAAATCATGAACAAAAATGATTAAGAAAAAATTTGTTGAAGAATTTTCTTTTCCCATAAAAAAAAAAATCTACATCATGGCCAAAAGTTGGAATCAAATGCTCTGAAAGGGATTTCCAGGCAGTCATTTATTTTATCCTTCTGATTTAACAAAATACCACAAACTAGCCCAGTTTTCCTTACTTGCACAAGTCTCTAGAAAAGCCCACATGGATTTATGTAAAGGACCTGACGTGTGCTGAGGCTTGGACCCTCAACATACTGGGTGTTTACTGTCTTGCCATTCCAGGCATGCAACGAGTTCACCACCCACGTGATGAATCTCCTGCGAGAGCAAAGCCGGACCAGGCCCATCTCCCCGAAGGAGATCGAGCGGATGGTCAGTATCATCCACCGCAAGTTCAGCTCCATCCAGATGCAGCTCAAGCAGAGCACGTGTGAGGCCGTCATGATCCTGCGTTCCCGGTTTCTGGATGCGCGGTGAGTCACCAACAGGGCTGTGCTGTCCTCTGGGAGAATCCCTCATACAGGGTTGGAATCCACGGCTGGCCCCCGCTCAAGGCTCCATTTTCACCATGTTAAAGGCTGAGCCAGATGGTAGCCTGAGAAAGGTTTGTAGGTCAGGTAAAGGAGGGCTGCGAGACTGGATAAGCCATTGGTTTTATACAGCTCCAGGAAAATGCATGATTGGAGGGGGTGATTTTTATTTTCACTACTACTCACTCTGAGTGCGTAGCAGGGATGACTTAGCTACAGTGACAGAAAAGGCAGGACTTTCTGTTTTCATATTACTAGGTACCTCTTTCATTGGCACATGTTGTAACTGTGGGCCTGTAGTGGTCTTACTAGCACACTGCAGTGACACACTTTCTCCGAGAAAGACAGTTCAGATTGAGAGCTGAGATCTTTTCCACACTATATATAGGCGGAGAGTGCACTCAGTTCAATGCAACAAATATTCACAAGTAGATTACCATGTGCCACCCTTGGGCTAGGTTTCAGGAGTACAAAGATGAATAAGACATGGTCCTTTGGGCACAGAGGGGCAAGGGGCTGGTCTGAGATGGGCCAAATTTTCAATCAAGGTTTGATGTTTTCTTTCTGGCATTGCTGCTTGTGACCTTACTTGTGAGTTCAAAGAATTCAGTTGAAGAAACCATGGAGAGAAAGGTTCTTTAGGACAACAACTGAGACACGGAGAACAAGTAATCAGTTGTTCTGGTCCTCCTGCTCTCTAGACCAATGGATTTATGCAAATCCCTTTGATTTCTTTAGCTCTGTTATTCAGCCTGTAAGATCATGGTGATAATCATATCTTTTATCTATTCTAGGACGGTATGTTGGTAATTGATCTAGCATATATGTTTTCAGATGGTGGGTATCCTTTGTGACCTACAGTTCATCTTAAATTAGCCATCTTCTATGAATGCAGATTTCATCTTTTTGAATTTTTTTACCCTTGAAATCATGTGTTATTCAGCTCTCTTACCTGTATCTATCTCTCTTTCCCAATTGTGGTCTTTACAGTCCCCAGACCTCTTTAAAACTCGCTGGGATTTCCTAAACTCCCTTTTATTCACTGTGTTCTGGGTTGCATGGAGTAAGAATTGAGAATGCCAGCTAGCAAAATGTATCTCTGGGCCAATCGAATTCCATAGAGTAAGTCAAGAGAAAGTGAAAATGAAGATAGCTTTTCCCAGCTGGGCATGGTGATGAGCAGGGGAGGGCAAAGTCACCCTGAAGCAGGACCCCGTGGCCTGCTGCCATTCTGGCTGCTTTCAATCAGGCTGTTCCACATGGTGTGAAGTGCAAGTGACTAGTGGCCCCTGTCTGGGTCCTTCCCCTGTGCTGCAGCCGCCGCCACTCTGCATGTACTGCTTACATCCCCATGGTAACCCCCCTACTTAAAATGCTGGAGTTGGTGTTTATGTTGGCAGATATTGAAAAAAAGGAAAAGTTGGGCCCAGACCGGGTTCTTTTCAAGAAAGAAATTGGGGAGAAAGGAGGAACAGGATCATTGTCTTGTCGGATTTCTTCTTGCAGTAATTCTACTGTGCCCACTTGAAGGTCAGACTCTAAAAGACGCAAAACTAGACGAGCTTTGTACACAGTTCCTTTCACTTCCACCAGCCTTTGCCTAGATTGTTCCAGTTGGCACCAGAAGGACAATCACCTTAAGAGCAGGTTTCTTTCTTGCTTTGGTTGCAACCTTTGAATCATTGCCTGTGAGCCAAGGTTCAAAACAAAAACAACTAACCCATTGTCATTGTTATTAGCATTTAATCTGAGGGTATATTTAGTATCGGTGAAAGAATATAACCCCAAATGCCAGCCCAAGACTGAGCAAATGGTTTTTCCAGCTCACAAATAAATGTTTGCCTGGACTGCCTGATTGGGGTAGTTAATGTCCTTACTTCCAGTGCTATAATTGGGAGTGTTAGGTAAACAAATCTTAGTAAGAAAGACATCCTCATTGCTGATATGCACATGCTGCTCTAAACTGTGCATCTGATAGGCAGGGCTTCATCAATAAAAGATTTCATGGCAGGCAAATAAAACACCAGGGGGACTTCTTTTAGGAACAGGATTAGTCTTTGTAATGTAATAGGTGTGTAGAATTGAAAGTTACTGCTTTGTCATGTAACATTCCTTGTATTAGTTTTCTTTGCAGATGACCACAAATTTGGCAGCTTAAAACAGTACAAAGTTATCTCATAATTTCTGTTGTTCAGGAGTCTGGGCCCACCTTGGCTGGATCCTCTGCTCTAGTCTCGTAAAGCTGTCATCCAGGGGTGAAGCTCAGGGTCCTCTTTCAAGCTCATTCCAGTTGTGGGCAGAAGTCAGTTCCTTGTGTTTTAGGACTGAGGTCCCCAGCTCCTGGAAGCCTCCCCCTTCATAGGCAGCCCATAATTTGGCTGCTTGCTTTCTTTCTGGAGGCCAGTGGGAGAATCTTGCCATTTTAAGGCTTTAACCTAATCTCCCTTTTCATTAACTCAACAGATTTGTAACCTATTCACAGGAATGATGTCCTGTCATTTTCACAGTCCCACCCACACTCAAAGAGAGGGCGTGTACACCAGGGGTGGAATTTACAGGCCTTCTTAGGATTCTACCTTCCACACTCCTCAACCAAGCACTTGCCTGGATTTTGTCCCACTCGAGTCATATCCTTTTTCTCTTCCTTAGATTGACTTAACTGTGCCAGAAAGTTTAGCATAAAAATTCCATTCATTCATTCAACATTTATCATGTCATGCTATGTACCAAGCATTGTGCTGGAAACTTGGTAAGGTTATTGTCAGGACTATAAATACGTTTTTCTTAGTTGAAAGAGAGAGAACTTATAAACCCTCTTAATGATTTTCAAGCAATAATTTAAACTCTTTTTTGGTAACATTTTGCCGGAGATAACAATGAGAACATAAACAGATGGTTAGAAGTCCACCTCTGCACTTCATCCTGATAGAGGGGACTACGTAAAATGAATTAGCAAAGAGGAAGATAGCAAGAAAGAGGAAAGGACATGCAGTAAGGTCTGGTCAAACTGGCAATGCATTTAGATTTATTTGTTTATCTAATTGAGTTCTTACTCTCTGCCAAATGCTATGTTAGCCATAGAATAACAAATATGAAAAAATATACATATAAATGTGGGTCCCACCTTGAAGGAGCTCATAATCTCATGGGACAAACAGACACTTTTACTAAACATAAAACTGCACGTGAACACGTGAAGTGCATCTGCCAACTCCGCCTGGTGGGGGGAGAGAATCAGGGAGAGGGCAGACAGTACTGAATCTCAGAGGAGCACAATGTCTGCTGCATAGAGGGAATAACATGAGCAAAGTAAAACAACATAATTTGACTTCAACAAGCATTACTTACTTGAATGCTTACTATGTGTTAGGCAGTAGAGTTTCAAATATGAGTGAAACATGGCTCCTGTCCTTGAGGAATTTGCTGTTTAGTTGGGGAGACATGTGTAAACTTGTGGCAAATGCTGTGGGAGAGAAATACACAGGGTGGTATGAGGAGGCACGGGAGCATGAAAGCCACGAGTGTCTTTGGGGAATGGAGAAGCATATGATGTGGCTAGATGGAATTATGCAGAGCATGTGTAGGATTGGGAGGAAATGAGGCACTAGGGATAGGATAGATCACTAAAAAACCTTAACTGTACCCATGAAGACTGTGAATTTGCCCTATTAAGTGGAAGAAACCCTCAGAGCTGTTTAAGGAGGAAATGTAATAATTTACAACGTATATTCTCCAATTACACTGCTTGGATTCAAATTCTGGCTATAACCCTGATTACCTTTGTGGCCCTGGGTAAGTGGCTTGTCCTAAGGCTCCGTTTTCATGTCTGTAAAATGGAGATAATCCTACACCCAGGAATAAATAAGATAATATGAAAAAAAAATTTAGTATAGTGCTTGGAACATGGTATTCACACAATAATTCAGCTATAATAATAATAAGGATCATTATATTATATATTATTATAAACATAATTATTTAATTTTATTATTATTATTAGTGACATGATCAGATCCATGGTTTGGAGGAATTACTCTAGTGATTCTCTTGAAGATGAGCTGAATTGGAGAGAGACGAGGTAGCAGACCACTGTTGAGGCCTGTGCTTCTCAAACTGGGGGAATACAGAATAAGTATGAACTACCTTCCCGATTTTATTCAAATATCTGGGAGAAAATCTTCTAATTTTAAGATAAAATGTTGGTTGGGGCTGGCCCGATGGCACAAGCGGTTAAGTGCGCCCGCTCCACTGCGGCGGCCCGGGGTTTGACGGTTTGGATCCTGGGCGTGCGCCGACGCAACGCTTGTCAGCCCATGCTGTGGTGGCGTCCCGTATAAAGTAGAGGAAGATGGGCATGGATGTTAGCCCAGGGCCAGTCTCCCTCAGCAAAAAAAGAGGAGGATTAGCAGATGTTAGCTCAAGGCCAATCTTCCTCACAAAAAAACAAACAAATAAAAAAAGATAAACGTTGGTATGTTATGGAATAGACTAAAGCAGCAGGTTTTAAAGACGTTTCGTGCTTTTGATGGTGTACCCCAGGGCTGTGAATTCACGCTCTCCTTGCAGGAGGGCTGCTTGGGCACTCTTTCTGGAAAGCATTGGTCTAGAGTTGCACTGTCTAGTACGTGGCTAGTTGATTTTAAATTCAAATTAATTAAAATAAAATAAAAATAAATAAAATAAAAAATTTACCTCTCTAGTTACACTAGCTGCATTTCAAGTACTCAATGGCGACATGTTGCTAATGGCTACTATATTGGATGGCAGAGAGAGAACGTTTCCCTCATTGCAGAAAGTGCTATTGGATAGCATTAGCCAGACCGTCATATGCCACACAGTGGCTCATCTAAACCCATTTCAAAAATAGCAGTGACAATAAGGATGGAACAAAAGACATGGATTTGAAAGCATAGAACTGACAAGACTTGCTTTGGAGCCAATCCTCTGGTGAAGGTAAGAGATGAAGAGGAATTGAGAATCACTCTCAGGTTCTGGCACCTGCTAGGTACTAAAATATTTGAATGAATGAACGAATGAACGAATGAATGAACAAAGAAATTAGCAAATACAATGAACTGTGTCTGTAGTGATGTCGTTATAACGTGGGTAACAAAGAAAGTGGAACTGGTTTGGGCGAAATGTGATACTAGCTTTGGAAACAGAGTTTGAAGTGCCTGGAATATGCAGTGGTAAGTGGACAGTGGCTTTTAGGAGAGGCACTAGGGCAGGGGACAACACATTTGGCAGTTAGCAACATGTGTCCACGGAGCCTACACTTCTCACTCTTGAATCACTCTGATTCCGAAGATTTTGTCCCTAAAATGATGCATTTATCTAGTAATATTTCATCAACTTTCCCATTTCTTAAATTAAAAACCTAGATACCTGACTATCAAAGCTTTTGATTGGCTTCAAATCTCAGATGTTAACTCGCTGAGCTGATAACACTTCAAGCCAATGCAACAAACCAGGAGTCTTAGCTCAAAAATAACCTTATGTTAGAAGCGTGTTATTTTCACTAGGTTACTTGAAATTCTGAAAAATCCTGATCCTGGGATTTCAAAGGCCCTAGACTGAGACAGCCACTAAAAGAGGTGATAAGTGAGTCCATCAGTGTAGATGAGACCACCTAGGGAAGATTTCACATCACAACGAGAAGAGAGCCGGGAACAGCTGTCTGCACCATCCCCATACCACCAGCTCATTCCAGAGAGGCTTCCTTTGAGCTCAATTGGAAGAGTCCCAAAAAACACACTGTAATGCTAATGCAAACAACTGAATGAACGAACCGAGGCTCTCCCAATTAGGGGAGCCTTCAGGGTCCACTTCCACAGGCCTGACACAACTGTCTTCTTTAGGCAAAGAAGAAGCTGGAGGTTATCTAAAGACTAGCCTGGAGACTGGGTTATCCACTTGGCTATCTTCCTCAAATTCCCATCATGCAAGAGCTTTTAACACATGCTTATTTTTTAGTTAAGCTTTTTAATCCAATCTGCCCAATTTCTGATGCTGGGTGACCCAGAAACTCAGCATGGCTTGGGAGAGTGACTTGGGCTTGGCGTAATCTGGACAGATGTGGTTAATACCTATGGACAGATGGTGTTCATCCGGTAAAATCAGGCACTTTATTGTGTTAATTAATCCAAGTGGGAACCTGAAAATACAACATTAGCTGAATTTCCTGTCTAGCAAGGCGATCAGTGCTTTCTGTTGGCTAAATTGGGAAATTCTATGTCCTGGCATAACCAGGGATGTTCTGGAAATCTTTTCTGTAACAAAAATCTTTTTTTTTTTTTTTTTGTGAAGAAGATCAGCCGTGAACTAACATCTATGCCAATCCTCCTTTTTGCTGAGGAAGACCAGCTCTGAGCTAACATCTATTGCCAATCTTCCTCCTTTTTCTCCCCAAATCCCCAGTAGATAGTTGTATATCATAGTTGCACATCCTTCTAGTTGCTCTTGTGTGGGACGTCGCCACAGCATGGCCCAACAAACAGTGCGTTGGTGTGCGCCCGGGATCCGAACCCAGGCCGCCAGTAGCAGACTGCGCACACTTAACCGCTAAGCCACGAGGCTGGCCCCCAGGAAAAGCTTTTGATAAAAGCAAGAAAGACAAAAGTGATAATAGATCTAATTTAAAGATGGAGACCCCACCATCTCAAGGAGGGCCAGCCAGCATCTGCAGTGAGCCTGACCTCCCTAAGCATCTCCCTAGCTACCCACAGGCCTTAGCTGTGAGGAGGCAGTAAAGTCATTCTCAATTTAAATTAGTTCAATTAGCACTTTTTTTTAAAGGCAGAAAAAACTGCTTTTATTCAAAAAGTGGTTTTCTTCCTTTCAGCAACCTGTATCATAGAAAGATTTCTGTGGGCTTTTGTTTTACCATTTGGCAGCTGTCTTTGCTTAAGAAGTGGTGCTTCTCGCCTATTGAGGGGGATCAAGCAGTCAGGGGTGTCATTTCAGTCCGTTCCATGCCCTCTTCCCTAGATGTCTTTTAAAAATGTTGCATGCACTTACATGGGCATAGAATAGAGAGAAAATGATAACTTAAATTTTTAACTTAGGGCGACGGAGTCTCTGTGTAATTGCTAGGAGGCAATTTGTATAGAAGAAAGAGGCTGGGTTTTTCGTTAGGCAGACATGAATTAATATCTTGGCTCTCTAACATACCAGCTAAGTTCTTCAGTTCTTCACTGGTAACTGGGAATAACCATATCTACCTCAGTAGTTGTAAAAAATGAATGATTTGAATTGATTGCTACGAGGGGTAAGGTCCAATGCCTGGAATCTGGTAGGAAGAATCACCACCGTGTCCTAGCATTTCCCATGTACCAGGCACTGTCCCAAGTGCTTTCTATGAATGGCCTCATTTTTCCCTTACTCTCACCCTGTGAGGTCAGTATGACTCTCTTGACTTTCATGTGAAGACACTGAGATTTAGAGAGGCATCCCAAATCACCCAGCTGGTATTCAGTGGGTCCAGGGTTCAAAACCAAGATGGTTGAATTTTGAAACTTCATGCTCCTCACCACTCTGGATAAATGCTTGTGGCTGTTCTTCTGGTCAGTGTCCCTACAGTGCACAATGAAGCATTTAACAAGTGCTTTTAGTGATGGTTTCAGCATCCAGTCCCTTTGTGCAAATCTCTCCTAATTCACTTTTCACTCAAAAATTTGTCCTCTCCCCGAAATAGATCCTCTTCTCTCCATTTTTATATGTATTTGGTGTGAACTTTTTTTGTTGTCATTGTTTCCTTTCTCTATATGAAGGCGGAAGAGACGGAATTTCAACAAGCAAGCAACGGAAATCCTGAATGAATATTTCTATTCCCATCTCAGCAACCCTTACCCCAGTGAGGAAGCCAAAGAGGAGTTAGCCAAGAAGTGTGGCATCACAGTGTCCCAGGTAAGGAGCCCTGAAAAGGCTCAGCCTGTAGCCTGGCTGTGGCAGAGCCACATGGCAGGGTCTTGGAGGTCTTGTTTTACTCAACTTTCATGCCTTGCAAGTTGTATCAGCTAATGCCCTAAAATGGCAAGATAAGCACATAGTGTGTATAAATAAGAGAGTTTCCAGGTAGTTACCTGGAAAAACTTGAGAGGGACCAGCAGAAGTAGAAGAAGACTAAGGAGACTACAGTGTAGAAACAGAGATAGGGTTCTTCCCACTGAGCCCTCCATTGCTTCAAATGGGTGAAGATTCTTACAGGTACTTGGAAAGCTCTCTGCATTTCTCATGTATTTTTCTTAAACATGGTCAGTTCCTTAGCCCATTTTTTGCCCAACCCAGGAACTTGTAAGAGTCAGTGAATGGAACTTGTAAATGAAAGGGACTCAAACGTCTTCTCTTGATGTGCTCGCTCTGTAACTGATGGAGTGTAGGAATTTTAACATGTCACTGTGATAGCGTTGGAATGGTTGCACAAAATGTCACTGAGTGCCCCATTCCCTCAAGGAGCAATAACCATAACAGGTGCCTGTTGATGTGGAAAGATACATGACAAAAATTTTATAGACCTGGAGTCTTCAACATTGATGTGAAGTATAAAAGTAGGCAATATTTATACGTACGTACATTCATTTTGTCCACTCAAAGGATCCATCTAAACTTATTCATTCTGAACCTCAAATACCACCACTGGTCTCTAGACTAGTGGTGATGGATCTGAAATCTATCTGAGAAAGTTTCCCTTAGAATTATGTCCCATGCAAGAGAACCAAATGTCCTGGTATTTCCATAAAAGGAGGGTGAAGTGGAGGAGAAGAGGCCTACTCTAGTGAGAAACATCATTTAACATTTTCCAAACAAAGTAGATGCTGTTTTGTGTAAACTGAGGATCTGTACTTCCTTGAATTGAATCCTGGCTTCTGTTACTCCCCACGGGGTACTGATTCCATCAACCTGTGTTTAGCTCAGCAGAATTAGGTCTCGTCAGAATATAGAACTCCACACAGGGTATTTGCAATGAAGAGATTGCCAGGGCCTCCCCAATAAGCTATGGTGCTTTTGCAGCAGCCTTGGAAACATCCTTTCAGATAAGGCAGAAAGAATCAACTGCTTTTCAACTCAGACCTTCCTTAGGTGCTTTGACCCAGTGGAAGGTCATTTCCAGTCTTAACAACGCTGGGAAAGCAGAAAAATCAATGGTCAAACTCAGGTGGCCTAGTTTTGTCTAGATCTCTAACAATTCTTCTTCAAATCTAGACTTCTTATCCACAAGAAAAGAGAATTGATGTTTTTTGATATTTGCTGCATGTTTAGGAATGGTTCCAGGTCTGACGCACGTCACTAACTCACAATCAGTGAATGTCGGTCATGAAATCTTCTGCTTCTGAAGTAGAATTAAATCACTATATTGTCTGAATTCAAATTCTGGGATTCAGTATTCCAAATCTCTGTTGAAGATAGAATGAATTCTTCAGCAGCTAGTCTGTATTATATCTAGATAAAAGATGGAATCCTGGCCTGTTCCAGCAACCTTCACTTCCTTCAGTGTGGAAACTCAAGGTGCAAACAGTTTGTCCATTAAAATGATTACTTATATACTATATCACTTTCCCTTTGCTCCGCCCACCCCAAGGCCATGACATTCTTCCTTCACCATCACATCATTCCCCTACAACAGTAGCCAAGCTGTGCCATCCTTGCCAAACAAGTCCCAATGGGATACAATATGATATGAAATTGTAGAAAGAGCATTTGGCTAGATGCTTGTTTTTGCCGAAAGTCAACTGTGGGATTTTAGGGAACTCAGTCTTTCTTTCTGGGCCTTAGTTGCCCTATCAACCAATCATGGTTCATTGGATCACGTGATTTATTAAATCTCCCTTTAGTTCCCCAATCTAGAAGGTGCCTTTTGAACTGTGCCTTTCTTGTCTTTTTTTTTTTTTTTTTTTTTTTTTTGGTTAACAATCACCCCTCCGTCATGAAATTATCCCACCTTGGCTTCCTTGACACTGTTTTCTCTGGAGTTTCCTCCTTCCTCTTGGGCCACTTTCACTGAGTCTTCTTAGAGGATCTAATGTCTCTAAAAATATTGTTCTTATAAATATTGTTCTCTACTGTCTACCCTAGAAATATTGTTCTCTCTTTAGCTCTAATCTATTCTTGCCCCAGCTCATATTTCTGAACCATTTTTTTTAAAGTCACAGATGCTTTTGAAATCTACTTACTATTGATTCCTTCCATGATCCAAAACAAAAATATGCTCATATACCAAAATCCATCTGAAATCCATCTATTGGCCATCCTCTCCTTTGATCCCTAAACAGCCCTTCCTCTATGCTAGCGCTGCTTGGAATATGATCCACAGAAGGCAGCATCAGCAGCACCTGGGAGCTTGTTAGAAGTGTAAATTCTTGGGTTTCACCCCAGTCCTGAGTCAGAATCTCTGAGGAGGGACAAGGAGGAGGCTAGAGAGTTTTAACAAGCTCTCCACTCACACTTGACTCTGAAAGGCACTGTTTTACGCACTTCATCTGAGTGATCTCCTCCATGCCTACAGTTGCAAGTATACCTCTATTTGATTATCCAGATAAGACTTCTCTCCTGGACATCAAATTCATATTTTACTTCTCACTGGACTTCATCATGGCTCTGCCCACAGGCTTTGCAAACTTTAAAAACATATTCAAGGGCCGGCCTCGTGGCTTAGTGGTTGAGTGCGCGCGCTCCGCTTCTGGCGGCCCGGGTTCGCATCCCGGGCGCGCACCGACGCACTGCTTCTCTGGCCATGCTGAGGCCGAGTCCCACATACAACAACTAGAAGGATGTGCAGCTATGACATACAACTATCTACTGGGGCTTTGGGGGAAAAATAAATAAATAAAATTATAAAAAATTAATAAATAAAAACATATTCAAAACGTGAATCAAACTCTCCCCAGAGGATCTATGATTCCTTCTGTATTACCTGTCTCAGACTGTGTTTGTCATCTGTGTATCCCTAGTGCCTAGCACATAGTAGACCCTTAGCCCATGACTGTTGAACAGTGGGTTGATTAATGAAAACACTGGTTCTATACATTGTCCAGGGCATATGATATCACCTAGTGGACAATGTAGGAAATGCCTGAACTGACCTAGCATCCTCCCTACCAGTTCTATTCTTCTCATTTAGATGGGAATCATTCCCACAACATGTCCCTTCTCCACCCTCTTCCTTCTCATTTTTCTCTCATGCAGCTGATTTAATTAGACGTCAGACATTTCCTTTCTTCCTCAGAAGTCCTCCCAAAGTACTTTCCTCTTTTCCCTCTTTCTTCCAGTTCATCCAGTTACCTCAGAAGAATCTCTTTGCCTCTTTTCCTCTCCCCCATTTCACTTAGAAGTCAAAAAGCAACCATAATTATGATTGATTCATAGGAATAGTGAAAAGTTATATCGAGAAAAACATGAGTTTGGGAGTGAAATTAGTTAGAAATTACATGTACCCAGAAGTGCCTTTCCTCTTCCGAGTTTAACTCTTTCTGTAGGCACCAGAATTTGCAATAAATAAAGCATTTTCTTACTGATTTTTTTCTGTCATTTACTAATATTGCAATGGTATGGTTTGATTTTTATAACAAAGGCTTGGCATTTCTGCTGTAGTATAAGCTGTATAGGTCTATGAGGGCTAGCCTTATAAGATTTTTTAATTTTACTAATGCATTTAAAAAATAACTGTGGTTTTACAAGAATTTTCTTTATCTGCCGTTGTTGGGTATAAATATAAATTATATGTAAGCTGTGGTACATGGGTTATCAACTTCTTCTTCCCTCACCAAATTCATAATTTGTTTTATAATTATATAAAAACTACAACATTTTAGTTTAAAATCACATCTGGAATATGAGATATAAAACTTTCCTTCCTAAGGCAGGAATTATGAGACTAAAACTTGAATTTCACTATGTCTCCACTTGTGTCTGGCAGAGGTTTTGATATAAAGGGAATAGGAGTACAGAATCAAGCCAAGACAGCTGCTGTGAGCCACGTGAAAGAAATAAAGTAACAAATGAAAGAAAATTAGGTTTATTATGTGTATTGGATTTAACGTTTAAAACCTGGAATTCAAGGAATAATCAGTTGTATGCTTCACTTTTCCCTTATGTAGATATCACCAAGCTTTGCACAAAATACTTAGTGAAATCTAGTGGATTGAATCATATTGATCCTAAGGTCTGTAGTACAATGCAGCTAAGAATCTAGTTCATATTAGTTATTTAACTTATAAAAATTTGAAATTAACCCATCAGTGAAAGCACCCATAGGTTGATATAGATTTATATGGATATTTAAAGGCTTTGTATTTTGATTGGCCAAAGTCAGCTTTAGTATTGATAAGTAACAGGCATTTCTTCTGAAATGTTGTGTTTAGTTTAGTGTCATATATTTGTGAGGTAAGCAAATTTGAAATGCTTGCCCCAAACTAAAAAGAGACTGGTTTAAATGAGCAGCTCCTCCACATTGACAAAAATTTTTGTCACAGTGGTTTTGCTAAGTTGTGTTACACTGAGGAGAATCTCGTTTTATATAGTTGCTCTTTTCAAAGCTCTTACCTCAAATCTTTTAATTGATGTTGAGAAATCAGAAATAGAAGACCAATTAGCCGACCTCTTCAAACCCTCTCATAAGCTCTCCCTTTCTTCTGAGATGTTTGTGAAGGATGAAATGTTAACTTTCTTATCTTCTCTTAAACTGCTCTAGGTATCAAACTGGTTTGGAAATAAGCGAATCCGGTACAAGAAGAACATAGGTAAATTTCAAGAGGAAGCCAATATTTATGCTGCCAAAACGGCTGTCACTGCTACCAATGTGTCAGCTCATGGAAGCCAAGCTAACTCACCCTCAACTCCCAACTCAGCTGGTTAGTTTTTTCTTTGATTTGGGGGGCTTGTTCTCCATTTTTATACTTTTCCTACATTGAGGTTTTCTTTTAATTCTTTAGGTTTCTGATTGGATGATTTATGTATTTGATTGTGTTTTTTGCTGTTGATGCCACTTTGGGTTTTTCTTTCATTTCCAAAGAGCAAAGTGTTTTACAGTTTATAAGATGTGCTTGTCTGGAGGTTTGCACTGATGTGCCTATTAAAGTTGGACAGAAGTAAATTGATTGGTTTTGATGAGGAGACCTATAAATTCTGCTTTCAGAGATGCCAGTAAATAAGCTAGATCTCATGCTTAGAGAGAGTCCCTTGGGGTTCTAGCATTTAGTCTGTTTTATATAAAGTTTTTATCCTTGTCTGTTTTGCTGTTTCCAACACATAATGTCTAGGTCACCTACTAGCATGCATGCTATGTGGGAATATTCACTCTTTTATTAAATAGCTCATTAGAATGTTCTGGTCTGCAAAGCCAGACTACGATTATTTCTATATGTGGTTTATAGTTGTTGTTCTTTACTGTTTTATTTTGTTGGTTTTCTTTCTGTAAACTGCAAAGAAAATTGCCACTCATTAATTCAGGTTATTCAGATTCTAATTTTCAAGTTACAGTATTAGGCATGTGCTCTGCTCCTGGTTTTATTTTAGTGAATATATACTGTATCACTAATTTCGGAGTTTAGGCTAACAATATATTTTTGGGTGTGCCTTGTACCATCAGTTCTGAGTTTACACATGTGAAAAAAACATAGTCGATAATGCATAAAATATAACCTTAGTGTTTGCATGCTATGGCTGGCATTTTGGTACCTTTCTTTGTGTAGAGAAAACCAGAAATAATTCCTTATTAAATGTTTGGTCTTATAATGATATTTTCCTTGTAATGAACCAGATACATTGATTTTTGCTGTGGGGTGCACCTCTAAGAATATTGACAACTCCAATTTTCAAGTGTCATAAATTTATATATGTTAGATCATAATATGATTAAAAATCTAATGTCTAGCATTTTGGGGATTATGTGGGATCTTTGACCCCAAAGCTTGTTTGTCTGCTAAAATAAGTTCTCTTTCTACCGTGTGGTGGTTTATTATTGGAGACATGGAAAGCTCCACACACTAACATCTTCTGTGAGCTTCTAGATGCACTAATTTGTTATCACAAGGTTCTCCAAGTCACTGAGCTATAGCATCAGAGCCTTCTTTTGTTTCAATGGCATCATGCATGAAGAGTGGCCTGGGCTTTGTAAACAAGGATATGGTAAGACAATGTAGAATTCAGTCTGGTTTTATTTTTCCCAGCACTCCACATTGGGTTACTATGAGGAGGATATTTGCTTTTCAAGGGTTTTTTTTGGGTGTGTTTCCTTCTTTTCCCATCGTGGTATGATTGATAAAGGATCAAGGCTAACGGGTTCAATAACCAGAGGGTTTCCTTCTTCCCCATCTGGCCAATTATTAAGCATTTCAGACCCAGCAACACTAGTTGAATTGCACTGCTAGGCAGACATTTTCACTTGCCTCTTTGGAAGAAGTACAGTTTTGTCAACATTAGCAAAAACACACTCAACACTCCTGCAAAGGTTATCATAATGCAAAACAGATATCAAAATGACTTTTTCCTATCCTTGATATATCTGCTTCGCAGATGGCTTAGCATGATTTATGACTAGTCCTTAGAAGGGCCCTGTGGACTCCCTTCATTACTAAATCTGTAACTTTTTATTCTTTCCTAAAGCATTTAAAAAGAGAAAAGTAAGCATTTTAACCCCCTACTCTATATTTAAGAATTATGTTGGCTCTCTTGGAATGTCAGTTTATGATTACAGTTTTCTAAGGAATTTTTCTGGTGGCTTAAACTTCATATGACTATTCTGAGCACAAAGTAAATTATTATGGAAAATTTGAGCTAAGCCTTCCAGTGGTGTCTAAGTTGTTGGAAATAATATACAGAAGAACTGCTTCATAGTGCTTTTTTTAAAGTAGAGACAAAAGAAAATTCTATTGTATATGTGCAATAGCATGGTATTTTAAAAGATAAACGTTTTAACAGGAAAAGTTATAAATGGGCTTTTCTGTATTTTCCTTTGCTCTTCACAGAAGCCAAATCATTGCACAAATAAAGTGAGAACTTTAAAATGCTCAAACTTTTCCCAGAGGGTGTTTATAATGTTGTATACCAGCTCTTTGATAATTTCAAAGGCTAAATGATAATTGAAATAGATAGCAAGTTTTAAATAGGAGGTTAATCTGTGAAAATACATTCTGGCTGAGTTTGAAGTCTCAAGTTCTGGAACCTGGGAACTTTTTATATGTTCAATATTGAAGGAGTTTTTTCCAGAAGCTTTGCTAAATATAAAGACTCATTTCTACTGCAAGGAAGATACTTTGCAAGTAAATCTTCTTCCTGCTAGAGGCTTTAGTGTGGAGAGCAGTACTTCAGTATCTTTATTTAGGCCACTTTAAAATATTCCTATTTGTTGATATATGCCTTGTCTTCTATTTCCTTAAGCATAATTCAAAAAAATTACTTGGGACTAGAAACCGTGGGGGATTAGCAAGCATTTAGAGATACTTGGCATGCTTCGTATTTTACACCAGTGGAGTTGGGCAAAATGGACGGAGCAAAGAGGAAGAATAGAAGGAAGACAAGAAAATTAAGTTTTGAAAAAAAGAAAGCAAGAATGGGAACCAGTTGAAGCAATAGTTGTAATCCTGGGTTTATAATTCTTCTAGAGTCACCTAGAGTGACACATTCTCAATTTCTTATTCTGTGAGATTATAAAAGCAAGAATTAAGATCTCAGAAAAATGTGGCCCCTTTTGGAAGCTTGGATTATCTTCTGGAGAACATTTTAACATCCAAGAAGAAAGAAATTGGCTTGTGCATTACAGATGCTTGCTGTGGCATAGCATCACCTTCCATATTTTATCAGTTTCTGGGATTAGCTAAGCAGTCCCAGGTTTATTGAGGCTCAGAACCCCCCAGATTTGAATTCTTTTGCTTAGCTGTGTGTGTGTGTCAAGGACAACAGCAAATTCAGCCATGAAACTTCTTCCTCTAGCACTATTTAGTTAGTGGCAAGCCCTTGTACATATTCATATTACGCCTCAATAGGAAGTTTGGTGTTTTTCTGGATTGATGGAAGATTATCGTATTAAAACCCCTGGACACTAGCTTCTAAGATGAGTTTATGCATAGCAGGCACAGAGAGGAGGTAACACATCCACAGAAGTTGACTGAGACTTCAAGTAAATCCATAGGAACTCTTATAATTTTGCTTTTTAAAACCAAGTAAAAGAATTTATCCCATTCATGTTTTCTGCTGTGTTCTTCCTGTTTCACTCCTTAATTTTAAGTGGAAAATGAAAACACAGCCTGCTGGAATTAGAGCTCTAGAACCTTGACATGCACACCTACTAAAGGGATTTCACATTGAGCCTGACAGCTTTTCCCTCTTGTACTTTGCCCTGATTAGAAAGTAAAAATGTTTTTTGGAATTTGGAAGGGGAAGAATCATGGAAAATAGAGAAGCAAGAATAAGTCATAATTAAGCTTACATCTAGCAGAGAGGCTCTACCTTTTGAGCCTCTAAATGGTGTGGGAGTCCCATTAGATCAGGCTGGCCATGTAATCTGTCTGGAGCCTTGATTTCTAAACTGCAAAAATTAGGGCAATACTTGCATATATCTGCTTCATAAAAATACTGTGAGAAATAAAGAGCTAGCACTTTTAAACAATTTGAGTTCCTTAGGAAGAAACAGTAAATCTATTCTTATTCTAGGTTGTTGGTTCTCAACTGGGGTAAACTTGCACCCCAGAGGACATTTGGTAATGTCTGGAGACATTTTTGGTTGTCACAATTTTGGGGGCTGGGTGCTACTGGCATCGAGTGGATAGAGGCCAGGGATGTGGCTGACCATCTTACAATACATAAGACATTTCACCACAAAAAAGAATTATTGGGCCCAAAATGTCAATAGTGCCAATGTCGAGAAACTCTGCTCTAGGTTTAGATTTTATCAGTAGTATTCTGTTTTTTGGATTATGAAGTTAACTGGTTTTTTTTTTTTCCTACACAAGTTTAAGTATCCTGAAGACTCCTTAGAGTAGAATGCAGACTTCGGGAAGTTGTCTTATGAAAATGGATGTTAACACATCTCCACATCATCATGTTTGCTTCAGCAAGTGCATTAGAATCCATAGGTGATCCATTATTGCTTCTCTGTCTAGTTGAGTGCAGACTTAGCTATGTACATCCCCGGAATGTCTGGATGGCAGCTTACATGAGCCACTTGCCTCTCTTCCCAAGCCAAATTCAAAACCTTTTAACTGGCAAGCCCGTCTTAAAATGTGCTTCTAGTAATTGCTGATTACTTTACAGCCACCCGCAGGTAAGGTTCCTGATTGACCTTCTCAGCAAGCCAAGTAATTCTGTTTTAGTTGCTTGAGAATTTCACAGCACCTCCAAGAGGGTCCATTCATTATTTGTCTACGAATTATGTCCTTCCCAGGAGGTTATCCATTCTGTGATAAGCTTTTTCCAACTTCCAGTGCCAAATGAAGAACATGTCTTCCCCTCATTATTTAGATTTTTGTGTGGACTTCTGTCTGCTTTATTGTGGTGTTAGTGGCATCTGGTCTCTTCCCTCAGAGCAATCCCTGCCTCTAGATACTTATCAGAGAGTCAGAAGCCATGGTAGTGTTGTACATGGGTGTACAGAGACAAATGCTGAAACAGCCCAGCGAAGAGCACAGGGACTATTCCTGCAATTATTGTTCTGATTCAGATGCATTTGTACATGAAGTACATTGATGTGCGCATATTTATCTCTGTGTACATTAGGCAGCCATACATATTTACAATTTATGTATTCACGTATATTTTTAAAATCATCTGTGTCAGTTGCAGTGTAGATCATGTAAATGGCACATTCCATGCCTTCGTGGTTCCATGTATGCTATGTTACTTGGCATCAGTGTAACCCTTTGGGGGTTTCTCCCATTTCTCAGTTTGTGTGCTAATTTCCAATAAACCATCAGCCAAGCATAGAGAGTGTGTGTTTATTACATGGTATTTGATTAGAAGATAAACAGAATACCTGGGCTTCAATCTGAACAATCTTGTGGGAAAAAAATTCTGATATAATAAACAATTATAATTTGAGCTCTTGGAGCTGACTGTTCTTGGTTCTGATGACATCTAAATGTGAGCATGTGTTGTAACAATTATTACAAAATGGCTTTTAATATTTAGGTTATATTACTGTGATTGAAAGACAGATTCGAGAGGGATGTAACTAGGACATAGAGGCTTGAATATTATGTATCTAACATGAGAGTGTGATCTGTGCTGCCCACTGCTTCACCCACGTGTTTGGGGGGACTATTGGAAGATTTGTACCACATCAGTGGAAGGAAGTTCCAGGCCCAAGCCTCCAGCCCACTGACTGAGTGTAAGCCACACCTGGTCAAATCTTGTGCCTATTTTGCCTAAGATCCACTTTTCTAATTCCTTTCAGATAGGCTAAACAGAGAAATGTGTGTCTGATGAGACAGGACGTGTTGCAGAGCTATGGATATGTCATAGTTCTTTGGATGGTGCTTAAGCCATCCCCATTCTCAAAGAAAGCATCCCCTTTTTCCCTCGAGAAGGGAGTGAGAGTAGAGGATCAGTTTATGTAGCAAAATAGCTACTTCCTGGTGTGTGGATGAACGTCCCAATGACCAAAGAAAAAATGGAGATGTGTCTAAACTTGAGGTTGTCCTCAAATACATTGTCCTCAAGTAAATCATTTGGTTCCTCTAAATGGCTCTGGCCTTTGAAGTATGAGGATACTATGAATAGTTCCGCATAGAACAGAGTGCAGAGTATAGAATTCATTGCTAGTTAAGTGGTCTTTCTATGGAAAAAAAAAAATCTGCTTAGCTGCAGCTCTTCTTATGGGGCAGGAAGCTCTCTAGGAGAGCACAAAACTCTATCTTGGGAGAAAGGAGAGAAAGTGTCAGAGCTGAGGCATGAATCATTGTTGGGCGATTCCACACGGATGATGGCTGTCTCAGAATATGAGGGCAGGAGTGCAATTTGAGCAATATAGGGTTGGAAATAGTAGAGTGGAACTGACCTGGGTCCCTGAGGTCTCTCCTTTGCCAGGCTAACGTCATGTTTTAACCAAACCTTGCACGTTGAGCTTTCTTTCCTAATGCGCTGAGCTGCACGATGACTTCAGAATAATATTAAGCTTTTCCACATCCTTGCATTTAAGTTGAGGGTGGGTTAGATTTACCACAATGGAGCCACTGGAACCTGGGTGGTGCCTAAAGGCTAACTCTCTGGGAGAAGGCTCCATCTCTGGGAGGTGAGAGCAGATGGTTAACTGCTCTTCTTGAGGCCCACTTTTATTATTATTATCGTTATTATTATTATCATCAGCATTTCATATTTCATGCATGCTTGAGAATTCCTGGCCCATGATTCTGTTTCATCTTCCTCCCCAATGGCAGGTGGTAGGGAAGAGTATATCATTCTCACATATTCTTGAAGTCCTCAAGGCTGTCTTGGGCTGTTTGCCACCCAACAAGGAACTTCACTTCTGTCTAGAAATCAGGAATGTGAATGCACTCATATCACAGGGCCAGCCCTAGTGTGTGTCATCACCTCCATGCACTCCCCTCCCAGGGGCTGCTCCCTATTGAGAGTAGATTGGTTTGGCAGTAGCTTATTTAGGAACCAGCTGAATAGCTTGTGTGCTCCATCGTGGTGGCAGAACGACCAGCCCATATTCTCTAGCTAACCAGCTTGTGGTCCCCTGGCCAACCCTAGAATTTTAGAGGCATGAAAGAGAGATTCTAGATCTGGAGACTGTCTCCAATTCAAATAGATTATGTTGAGAAGAATCAGTGTTCCCTTTCTCAGCTTGAAGTTGCTAAGGGGAAGCAGTCCTATTGGCAACTTGCAGTCAGATGTGGCTTCACATAACATGAGCGATATGCACCCTTTATTGCTTGCTCTGTTCTTCATGCTACTAACCAGACTCTGTGGATATTATTTTTATTTTAATTTTTATTTGAGGGGATTGCTTTGCATGTCATCCTTCCTCTTGGCCGTTAGTTGCGGGGGTTGAGCTTTTTCCTTTCTGTGATTCAGGTGCCTCACTCTTTCCTTTCCAGGTTCTTCCAGTTCTTTTAACATGTCAAACTCTGGAGATTTGTTCATGAGCGTGCAGTCACTCAATGGGGATTCTTACCAAGGGGCCCAGGTTGGAGCCAACGTGCAATCACAGGTAGGGACCCAGCCAATGTGCCGCCAGGTGAATGCGTTAGAGTCCAAGAGCCCTCAGTTGTATTGGCACTTCCTGCTTCTGTCCAGAAACAGAGAGAGAGAGAGAGAAATGTAGAAACCAAACCTTACCAACAACCAAACTAAAACAAAGACAACCATTGTCGTGGGGAATCTCGTCCACACTTTGTGAATGCGTTTGGCTCTGGCTTGTCAGTTACACTAGGAAGGCGGGAGAGGAGCAGCAAGCACAGGGTGAGGTGACCAAGGCCCATCAGGCAAGTAGAACCAGCGTATTCTTTGTCCACTAAAGGGAAAGGGAGGAGGAGTTCAGTCCATCGTCTCACTTTCCAGGTGTCCCTCTTGTTTTTTGGTTCCCACACTCATTATTTGCCCAATATGGAGGTAATTAATGAGTAGGCAAATACCTTAGTGTCTCATGTTTTCATTTTAAGCTTTACAAACACCCAGCCGAGTTGACTAAACTCATCTTCTCAGTCATCCTTGAGGTCAAGGGACTTGGGTTTCTGGTGATGAGTCTAAGACCATGTTGAGAAGCAAAAATCAAGTCGTGTGGTGTAAACCCTCAGTGTTCCTTAGTAAGCAGCTAGCCTTCACTACACTTCACAGCAGAAGGAAGCCATCCTACTCTCAGCATGGAGCCTGATGTGACAGGATAAAGCAGTATGCTCTGAGTCAGAATTACTGGGAAGTTCTGAGCCATGTCCCTCCAGTTTCCCACTGTGCGTGTGGAACAGGAAGCATTCCATGCCTGGAGTAGACCAGCTGGTCAGTGGTTCAGCCCCTTACTCAAGAAGCATTGCCTGGAAACAAGTTTGAGGAGATATGGTCAGACTTTGGTCAAGTGACTAAACAACTGGCCTTCATTTAAGTCTTCAAAAAGATAGAACGTTAGTCACATAACGCTCTCTCTGTGAGGTGGCTGCCCACACCCCCTCTAAACAGAACCTGGACTTTTATAGGATACTCAGCAAAGGAGAAGCTAACAGGATGATCTGTAGGCAAGGGAAAATTCCTTCACTCTCTCCCCCAACCCCTTCTGTCACCCCAGTCCCTGCCATCTCATGCAGCATTATTGAATTAGTTTCAGTGTTGGGAGTCCCAGCTTTCTTTTACCGTTTGCTGTCTTGCTTACTGAACTCAGAAAGGATAATGGATTTGGCATATCGAGGAGGCCCAGCCTCCTCCTAATGGACCATTTCCCAGGAAGAATATCTCCAAAATTATCGTATTAATTTGGCATGCCCAAATGGTAGCCTCTGTCATGATGATCTGCCTCCCTTTGCTTGCATCTCCCTGACTAATTTCCTCTCTTGTTCATCTGTTTAGGTGGATACCCTTCGCCATGTTATCAGCCAGACAGGAGGATACAGTGACGGACTCGCAGCCAGTCAGATGTACAGTCCGCAGGGCATCAGTGTAAGAAAACAAGGCTCCCCGCACCCTTTGTTTTTATTCTATCACTACCAATTATTTCAAAGCCATAGGGCTCACAGAATGCCACTTAGTAGGACTTATCTTAGCTTTACGGTCACCTAGTTTCTTGTTTCTGTGTCGGTCATGCCATCGGCAGCATTCTACCCACAAAAAAGTGGCGATTGGGCAGGCTTCATGCAGGCAGCTGGCGTCTAGGGCTGTCAGACACAATCAGTGTTTGCATGGCACCTGCGGCCACACGTGTTCAGCTGAGAGGAGCTGCTAAACAGGTGACACCTAGTACAACAGTGGTAGGAAATGTCACCACAAGCTGGGGCCTGGGAACCTGGGGAGGAAACCAGTAGCCAAAATCCATTGCGTCCAGGTCTGTGGTCTAAAAAAACATCCTTTCTTCAATTTGTCTAAGGACAATTAAAAAAAAAGAAATTAACACAGAAGCTGAGAATGTTTAAGGGATGGGGAGGGGTCCAGACCATCTTCTCCTTATTCTTGGATGCGCTGGCGGCTCCTGACTAGCGTGAAAATTCATAGCGACAAGCTATGTCGCATAGAGTGAAATCGATCAGACAGACACAAGGAGAACCGAGTGTAGATTTGGGACAGCAATCCAACTTGATTTCTCAGATCAATCGTCCGCTATCTCAGCAGTGGTGACAGCAAGCTGGGGCAAGAGGGCAGTCTGGAAAAGGAGGCGGTTCTTTAGATCAGGGGTGATTTTCTGGCCTTTCAGAGGTCACAAGAGGCTCCAGTAGGACTCTTGGCTCGGAAGTATTGAAGAAAACTATGGTTGGTTGATGGTGAAGATTTTTTGCTTTCTGTTGTTGTGCTTTAAATAAATTGGGGATGGAAGGAAGGAAAGGTAGGCATAATGTATTAATGTAATCCTAGTCTATACTAATTGAGGTATAGTGTCAGCAAGGAAGGAGGTGATGGCTCCTTCACCTCTGCACTGGTCAAATCATACAAGACTATGATCAGACTAGAAGGAATCATGAGAATACCAACTGTTTCATCAGATGAAGAATGGTTGAAAGAATTAGGAATTCTTAGCCCATAAAAGAGAAGAGTTGGTGGTACATAATAGTTTTAGACATGCTGTCTTCTGTGAGAGGGATTAGGTTCATCATGAATGATAGACCTATAGGGGGTAGGATATGATCAATGAGTAGAAGATTCAGAGAAACACATTTCACTTCAAGATTTTATGGGCTTTTCTCACAAAGAAGGGATGGGCTGCCTCTGGAAGTCAAGAATTACCCATCATTGGAGCATTCAACCGGTCTGGCTATCTCCTAAGTACGGATGTTGTAGAACGGAGTCGAGCACCAGGTTGCGAATGTCTTAGTGACTTTTAAGGCCCCTTCCAATTAGGAATTCTTTATTTTCTACCTTCTTTAGGCAGAATCCCCTCTGAATTTATATAATATTTATCAAGTCCCCATCTGGGAGGGAAGCAGTGAAGTGAAAGCTAACCCTGTTAAACATACTCTGGGCAATTGTGTCACTTTTCTAGAAAGAATTTCCAGAGCAGAGGGATTCTTCCCTTCTTGTGCTTATGCTATTAATACTAATTATTATTACCATATTAATGGCTGACTCGCCAGAAGCTTGCTTAGAGAAATACAGCATACCAGGGTGGAGAAGTATGTTTTCAAAAATGGATTCCAAATGAATGAAGTTGCTCTGTGTTTGTCTGTGTATGTGGGTTCAAGCACATATACATTTATGCATTTCCGGAATCTTTTTGAGATTTAAGATAGATTTTTCCAGAAAAAGCTTTGCTCTATATATAAGTGGAAGAGAGGAGCATGAGGAAAGTATAAGAGTGTGGGGACGAGAATATACACACACGCAGAAGGAGAACTGAAGAAAGTCTACGTGACTGGGCAGGAAATGGGGCTGGCAGTTCTGCTATTTGACATCTTTCTCTCCTAATTGGGTGGCACAGAAGAGAGCAGCCCTCAGACTCTGGGGGTCAGCATTGACTCCTCTGACGTCACTTGGTAGGCTGGGAATCATTTCTGAAATAGTGTAACCAAACATGTGCAGACAATTATGTCTGATTGCATGAGCCCACCACAAAAACTGGGCTTGAAAATGCCACTTGAAAGAGTCTTTCATTTTGCATTAATTTTTTCCCTGTGAACTATGTTTATTTTATTTCTGGGTCTTTAATATGCAGGGTAAATGAATCAAAGGCTAATCATGATATGATATGTTCCTTTGGTATCAATTTTAAATTGTGCCACCTGCAGGAGACTGAGCTTGTTAGAGTGAGGCGTATTTTTAGATAATGGTATTAGACACTGAGACGTGTACGGAGTGAGGCTCTGGCTGCTAGGAGAAGAAAGAGAGAGAGAGAGAAAAGGAGGGAGACAAGAAGAGACAAGGACAGGAATGAAAGGTTCAAGCCAAGAAATAAAAATAAACAATTTCTAAACCCAAGGCAGCAATGGAATTCCCAGCTGGGCTCTGGATTGTGTTTCATTCAGTGGAGGACATTTTCTGGGCAGCCTTTATCCACTTCCCTGGCTGGGTTTTCACAGCACCCATATCTTGTCCAACTAGCCTCTATTTTAAATCCCATAAAGTTCAGACCACTTGCATTTAACTAAGACCATGTAGCCATGGCATTGCAAGGTGTGGTGGTAAGAGTTCGGAGGCTCTGGTCCTGGTAACTCGCACGTGTCCATGGGCAGGCATTAAACCTCTTTTCTACAAAATGGGGCCAGTAATTCCCACCCTTAATACCTCAAGGGCTGCTTTAGGGAAAATGAGAAAATAAGTAGGAAAGGGCTTGGCAAAGCATAAATTGTTCCACGTGAATGCAGTATGAAATGTTATAAGTGATAACCTTCTAATTTGACCTTTTTTCTCCTCTTGTGTGAGCAGTTTTCGCAGTAGGCAGTTCCTGGTGAGGATAGGTTAAGACACAGTTGTCACTTTTTTTCTCTTCTGATGGAAAGATATGCTTTTGAAAAGGATATAGAGTTATGCAAGGCCTAAAGACCCCCTTCTTTAGCTCGGTGAGTGTTAAATTATACCTCCTTAAGTACTTTGTGTTCTCAAATGACAACGGGCAAACCTTACTAGGTTTAGCGTGGCTCTAAGTAATGGAAGGAGATTATTCCACTTCTCTGTCAATCAGACATAGTTAAAGATCACTTAGCTATCACATCCATTCTTTCCTTTCCATTCCCACTGCCACCATTCTAGTTCTAGAAAGAGTTCATTAGCTAGACTATTGTCATCATTTCCTAATTACTGTTACTGCCTTTAGTTTTTTCTTTCTCCTGCACACATCTCCTGAATTTTGTTATTCCGTGCCCAGAAATCATCAGTGTGTCTCCCTTGCCTATCTAAGCAAGTTCAAACCCTGAATTTGGCATTTAGGATCTTCCACACTCTGGCCCCGATCTACCTGTCCTTCCACCTCATCCTGCTGTCATCCAGGTAAACCTTGAATGCCAGGCAATATGGTCATCTCACCCTTACCTGCTTATGCACACACCCCTCTACGTTCACTCGTGCATGCCATCTAAATAAATGTCCTTTCATTCCTATACCACCTTCTCCAATCCACCCCACTTTCAAAATCATACTTACTCTCCCACGTCCAGCTCCTCCCTGCTGTCTGTCTTCTTCTTCTTAGCCTTTCTTTCCTCTTCTCTCTGCTTTATCACACATGTCCTTCCCTTGCATTAGAGATATGTGCACAGACATACTTAGCTAGTCTTTATGTCTTTTACTCCTGAATATGTGTGTATGTTCCCAAAATGCATATGGTAGTTGCTCAAAACATGTTTGTTGAATGAATAAATCAGGTAGGAGAAGTTAAGATACCACTGAGTTAAAAAATGCATTTTAATGACTAATAGCCACATCTTATATATCAGCTGTAAAGTATCTAGTAATGATTTTTACTTTAAATGCTTTACTAATCCGCAAATATACTGTCTTTTTAATTCAGAAAGTTGAAGTCTTCCTTTTTGTAAAAAGTTTTGAAACTTTTTGGCCACTGCAGATTCTCTGAGAATAGCATTCAAATCAGCATTAAATATATGAAGTTATATAGTGATGGTATTGCTGAGAGAATTATCCCTTTGAATCCTTTAACTCCTCCTATCCTAAAAGAAGCCCCTTATCAAAACCTATTTGTGGGATACCATCCATATAGCAATATAACATCGTTTCTAATGATATTCTCACTGCCGTCTCTGCCAGATGCGGGACTAGAACCTCCATGGACAAACTGGTGGAAGGTGGAAGCAGCTTGAAATCAGGAAAATTGGATCCTTCCTGTGGCTTTTCTTTTGATGAGTTGCTTCACCTCTGTGTTGTTGCTTTATCTGTAAAATTTACCCGATAAGCAAGCTCTCAGGTCCCTTTCAGCTGATAGTTCTAGAGTCCTACAAGTATGATCTTTGGTTCTTACTGTTAGCTCAAGGGACACCAGACTCAACTGTAGACTGCTCTTCCGAGAAAACTCTTTCATTAGAAACAGCCTCTGCCATACTTCCTAGCCTACCCCGTTGCTTCCTCCAATTGTATCTTGAGGCCCTAGATAGGAAGGAGGAAGAGCTTGCATGACATGAACTTTTCCCTTTGACTTCTCAGAGATTTGTGGTAACAGAAAGCATTATTCTTTGGGGGTGGAACAATTCATTTTTAATTATTTTCAAATGTGAGTTAAGGGAGTGAGTTCACTCCAGCCGATCTAAATAGATACTTCTATAAGATTTTCCTTATTCAAGTTTTAGTGAAAATGGAAATAAAGTGTTAGTGTTCTCTTTGTAAAGGCAAAGTGCCATTAATGTCAGTTGATGACAAAAATGTCATTAATTTTGCTTTGTGATAATTATAGCAGTGGAAAAATAGAGATGAGGCTTTTATCTTTGTAAACCATAACGTATGTGATTTTGTTTTGGTTTTCTTTTCTCCCATGTTAGGCAAAGGGAAAAGAGGACATTTACTAAGAAAATAAATAAAATATAAATCATTAGGACAAAAATAGCATCCTATTTGAGTAAACACATTTCAGGCATTTGGATATCATGAAGTTACATAGCAATACTTGGCCACAGGCCATCATTTTAATTTTTTCTTAACTACTTCTGAGAGACCTCTTTCCACTTAAAGTATATATTAATGAGATGTTGCCACATGTGGAATTGTAGGACTAGGAAGTGAGGGTGATAATTAAAATTCATATGCAAATCTTTAAAAACTCACTTTAATTATACGAAGTTTTAATTGTTCTGTTTTACCAAGCTGAATTTGAATTTTGAAGGTATTAAAATATATCCAGATCTACTCCTCAGTTAGTTGCCTTTGGGTACCTTCTGGTGCTGTGGCGGGGAACTAGTGAACAGCCCCAGGCTGCAGGGGTAAAGGGAGTGAGGAGAACCGACAGGTCTGAACATGGTGGACCAATCTCCAAAGCGTTTGAAGGCAGCAGGAATAGAGTAGATGGACTCCTGCCTTCAAGTACCTTATAGCCTGGCTGTTCTTTATGACAGAGCCAAAGGGAAACAAAGTTAAGTCCCTTTAGCTTTTTACATGATGAGGCCTTTAAACCTTAACACCATATCAACTGAGCATTTAAGACCAGAAAAGCAGTTTAGTTGAACCCACAATAGCTGGAGAAGGAAAAAAAATCCCAATATTATAATTTCATGTGCAATCCATTGTTTTTCCCCAGTTGCCAGGTGAAAGCCCTTAAAGGTACAGAAAATGAGTGAGACCAAATCATTCAATGGCATATTCATACATTCATGTATTCATGTATTCATTCATTCATTCATCCATTTGTTCAATAAATATGTCATCAATAGCATTTTTGACCTTTAGGAACGAGGTTAGGCTATATTATATCCAGGTCAATTTGGAGAGACCCTGTATCTGAAATGACATAAAACTTTGATGCCAATCAGGATGTATTTTAACTTTTAGTCTCATTCAATACTTTGTCTGGGATTAGGTTTCCTGTTCTTGGACTATTAGGACAAGGGAGACAACCAACTCTGTAGTTTAGGAGGGAGTTTGAAATTGTTATATAGTAGAAGAAAGGCATTCAAGACCAACCAGCAATAGTTTTAGAAATCTACCCCCCACCCCCAAGCACACAGCCATACCATGGACTTAAAATAATAATAATAATAAGCATCCTTTTGTGGAAACTCATCTCTTTGTAGAAGTAGTCACAAAGAATTTTGTTGATCTCAAACCTGGTGATACGATCACTCCAAAGTTTATCACATATATAGTGTATGTGGGTATGTGTGTATACATGTGCACATACTTCACTTCTGCCATTTTCTGCCTGTGTGACTGTGGACAAGTCACTTTCCCTTGATAGGACTCAGTTTCCTGAACTCTGAAAAGGACAATTGAGCTAGATGATGGCCAAGGCCTCTTCCAATGTCATATTCTACTTATAAACCATGATGTTTTTCCATTCCCAAGAAAATAAAAGGGGAGGTAAAATACTTCATGGCTATAAATAAAAGAGAAATTGGGGTTTTTGGAAAGATTCCCGTCTCTGAGATGACAATGTATGCCATGCTATTTTCACTGGAATTGGTATTTTATAGCATCCTGCCCAGTGGGGCCCACATGTGTCCCTGCAGCCATACTGTCCTTGGACTAGGATCAAATTAGTTGTTCCAGACTCAAGTTGGTCCTGCCTTCTGCCCTATAAAGAAAAAATATCATAACCTCCAAAGGGCAGTTTTTTGTGTGTGGATGTTCCTGCAATTGGCATGACCCCTCTAGACCTCAGTAAATATTAAGCTAATTAAATAGGCTGAATTTAATTGTGGGAAACGTTAGCATTGATTTCTGCAGATGGTCCTCTTCTTGCTGGGTCTAGCCTCGCCTCTTCTTGTCTTCTAGGAAAGAGTTCCATGTTTTTAGACAAGCTTGCTTTCAGAGAAAATATTAGACCTCTTTCTTAGAAAATCGATTGTTATTTTAAAATTTGGTACAGTTTTTAAATTTCTACTTATCTCTGGCTATATTTGAGTTTGGGAAAATTGTGTTTCACATCTCTAAATATTAATATTTGTAGCTCTAAATACTCTCGAATCTGACAGAGAAATAAGGCAGAAGGCAGGACCGACTTGGGTCTGGAAGAACTAACCATATAAGTAAATAAATGAATAAAGTCTTTATTCTACAAATGTTTATTGAGAACCTTCCAATATCCAGCACCATGAATGCAAATATCAATAGGACGTGGTTCTTGAACTTTGTAAAGTCACAGAAAGCTAGAAGGTCTGGGAGTTTTCTGCTTCAGTCCTCTGCTTCTCTGAAAAGAAAGGACTACGCCATCCAATATAATCAATATGATATTATTTTCAAAGAATTTTGGGAATGACCATTATAAGAGGAATTTACGTATATATAATCATATTCCCATCAACTAAAAATATGTGAGTTGCTTATAAACATGAATTGACATTTGCCATTCTTTTATAGATTTTGCAAGTGACTATGCCAGAAGCTATTCTTTCCTTCTAGAATTGTGCTATCCAAAAGAACTTTTTACACTAATGGAAATGTTCTATTTCAGTGCTATCCAATAAGTTAACCATTAGCCACACATGGCTGTTGAGCACTTGAAATGTGGCTGGTGTGACTAAGAAAATGAATTTTTAATTGCGCCTAATTTGAATTAATTGAAATTTAAATAGCCATATGTGGCTCCTGGCTACCATGTTGGACAGTGCAGTTCTAGATGCCTTGCCAGTCATTTAGTAGCCACTAAAGTTAGTTACTTCCTAACACAGAACACGGAAAAGCATGCTTTCTGTTTAAATAAGCCTTTCCTAACATAGTAGGAACTTAGTAGAACTCTATTAAAAATTAACTGTGTACATGAAGTTAACTCAGATTAGCATAATAATATGCTTTATACAATGAAATAATATGGAGGAATATTTACAATATAAACATATAAATACCTACATTTATTATGGTCCTATTTGCAGTAATTTCCAACTCCGTCAACTACGAATTCATCTAACCTAATAATTTTTCAAGCCTAAACCGGACAGGTCATTGAACT
This sequence comes from Diceros bicornis minor, assembly GCF_020826845.1. Classification (NCBI taxonomy): domain Eukaryota; kingdom Metazoa; phylum Chordata; class Mammalia; order Perissodactyla; family Rhinocerotidae; genus Diceros; species Diceros bicornis. The sequence goes on from NC_080743.1 coordinate 71,158,233, forward strand.
CATCTTGAGTCCTTTCTTTATGGCTAAAAACCCTTTGGGAGTTATAGGGGGTCTAGTCTCTGTTTCAGAGCTCCCAGGTGACCGAAGCCTTCACTGGCAGCCTCTCCTTAGCTGTTCCTTCCTCCCTGACCTGCTAGTCTATTCAAAGTGTGGCCCACAGATTAGCAGCACTGGCATCACCTGGAAGCTTGTGAGCAATGCAGAATCTCAGGCCCCGCCCAGACTCTTAAATCAGATTCTGCATTTTAACCAGATCCCCTGGTGATTCCTAAGCACATTAACTTTGAGAAGCTCTGCTCTAGTGAGTCAGGCTTTTAAATGCTGTCTAGGATTTACCTAAGAGAAGGAATTACGTTGCTTCCTTTGCATTAAGGATACTACCTTTTTAAAATTTTCCACTTTATTTTGAAAGTGTTTCAAACATATAGAAAAGTTGGAAGAATTTTACAGTGACACCAGTATACCTACCACCTGGATTCTATCATTAATATTTTACTCCACTGCATTCATCCAACATCTATCTGTATCTGCATCCTTCCATCCATCCATCAATCCATCTTACTTTTTTTGATGGATTTTAAAGTAAATTGCAGACAACAGTACATGTTCACCTAAGTAAATACTACTGGTATGTGTACCGTTAATTAGAGTTAAATATTTGTTTGCAGTTTTTTTTTCTCTTCTGAAGTAAAATTTTACACAATTAAGTGTACAAATCATAAGTGTACGTTCTCTGAGTTTTGACAAATGTAATACACTTGCATATAAATTTACTACCCTTTACTTTCTTGTGTCTACCCCTTTCTCATAGTTTACAAAAACAAATGAGAAAGAAGGAAAAGGAAGAAGGACAGAGCACAAAGTTACCCACAGAACAGTCTGTTCTTTTCCATCCAGTCAGATGTGTGCCTCCCCCTCCTACCCACAGCCACCTCTCACCCCCTCACTCCATCTTATAGCCAAACTCTGCTCAAAAGCCCATTTTAAATTGAATAAGATGGTTTATTCTACACTTGTCTTAGGTTCTGACTTGATATGCCTGCTTTTAAAGGAACTTGTATCCCTTTTACATAATAAAAACTTTTGAAATATATAAAAATAGAAACTAATGATATTTGAAAATTAAATTATAATGTGATTTCCTCACTTGTAAGATATTACATTTCCCCTCTTTATCTTTAGCTGTTTCTCCCCCTTTTTTCTCCAGTGTCCCTTAGCTTGAAGTCCAATTCATTTTCTGAAGCCTCCTTCAAACTTATACAAATACTTATTTTTCAAAGTCACACACCTGTCTAAAATTGTACTTTATTTCTCCTTAGGGAAGTGATCTGTCATGGGAGTGGGGAAGCCCCACCTCAGCTGACCTGTAGACTAAGGATGCTCTGTAAGAGGATGAGGTTCTGATGAGGGAAGCTTCAGGCCCCTCTCTCACCAGAGCTCAGAACTTCTGCAGAGACCCAGCCGTGCTACTGAGCACTCTGTGCCCTTTTAGAAGGATAAAAGAAGAAAAGAACAACTAATTACATGCTTAAAGTTCTGGAGATAACTTGAGCTTCCACCAATATCCATACTAGGAATACTAACTCGTAACGTTTATTGAGTGCTCTAATATAGTCCAGTGTCTCTGTCAGCATTCTCATCTCCATTTTATGGATGAGAAAACAGAGGCTCAGAGAGGTAAAGTAGTTTACTCAAGATCAGATAGCCAGTAAGTGATAGAGCCAGGCTGTGGGCTCAGGTCAGTTTAACTCCAAAGCCTCTATTCTTTCCCTTTATCCAGATGGACCTGTGAACCTCTAGTCCTTACGCTAAATGAAGGGAGTTGGTAAGAATCTTGCAGTAAGAGAATCTGGTATGTTTCCTGGTAATAAATATTTTGGAGCTCGGCTGATATGAAAAAGAATTATAAGAACTCAGTTATGACTCTTCAGTTATACGTCCTTTCAGAGTGGCATATAGAAGGCTTAAGACTCCTTTTATTAAAATTAAGTCTAAAAATTATAAAGAAAGTTCTTCCCTGGCTATAGCCTACTCTGCATTGTTATGGTGTCATATTTGGCTAACCAACTTAGCCAGGAACCCAGTGATTATACACAAGAGAGAGCAGAGATTTTAGATCAAGTGTCTCTTCATGGAGAGATTTAGTGGTTCATTAAAATAGATGGCAAGACTATTCCAGGATTCTAGATGTGAAATATCAATAGAGGTTAATTTTTTTTTTTTTAAATCTGGGACAGTAAAATGGAAGAAGAGGAAAATTTTGCCTGTTAATTTAATAGATTATACATTTAAAATAATGGTTTTAGAGGGTGGAAGATCAGCATTTAACTGGGGTATGAACTGTAAAAGTAACAGTTTCTCCTGGACCAACAGAAGAGATAAAAAGGAGCCATCATCGCTTCACTGGGCCAGGACTTCTACCAAGACTGTCCCTCCTCTTTGGTGACACTTAACACTTGGCATTTTTTAATAAGTTAAAAGAATAAATGTAACGAAGTGTGAGGATAATGTAATAGGAATAAAATCAGAAAAATTAAATAGAAAAAAATAATGACAACTATTAAATTAAAAAGAGCTAGGGAATAAAAAAACAGAAAATTAGGAAGAAAGAATATACTAATGAACTTTAAGGCAATGGAAGGATAAAAATGGCAGGAGAATGATAAAATTGCATGTGAAATGGCAGAATAAAGGTTAAAAGCAATTAAGCTACACGAGTACTAAAGAGAATAGTAAAAACATAAAATAAGCTAGGATGAGTGGTTAAAATAAATAACATCAGCTAAGAGCATACTAACAAAGATTATAAACAGATCAAATAGTAATAAAATAAGAAAGTGGTATAAAACAGTAAATTAAAGAACAATTAAAAAACAATAAAGATAGAAAATTAACAGGCTAAAATGACACTTAATAATTGTATTAAGAACTAGCACTTGTTGACTTTCCCCTGTGCTAGGTACTTTATATGCATTTATCATTTTTGTAATACAAGTTTATTAAAACAATTAGGGCATTTTAAAAATGTAAACAAAAAAAGTTCAGAGAGGTTAGAACCAGGCATCAGAATAAGCTAACAGCAACAACAAATCTAAAGGTTAGAGAAACAGACCTGCAGATGTCAATTTTCATTCCTGTCCAGTGTGATTGTTTTTGCTGTTGCAAGTCACAAGCAAGTGCTTGTCCTGGTACTCCCTCTCTAGACCATAGGTTCCGGAAGTGCCTGGCACTATAAATGTCGGCTCTCTCTTGCTCTTGTCCTGGTAAGCTTGGCCTTTCCTAGGGGCAATTCCTAGTGGTTAAAATTCTCAAGCAATAGAATCCATAGCCCAGAACCTACACAGTGGGCCAACATCTCATAATTCTACTCATCTTACATGACTCAGCTCGGGATTGTCTTCTCCTGGAAGTACCTCCTAGTTCCTCCAGACTGTACCTACATAGTCCTTAGTGCACTGGGTTGGAATGGGCATTTTCTGATTCTTTACTTTACTTCCTCTCTAGGCCCTAGGTTTCTGAAAAGAAGGATCCTAGGTTTGTATCCCAGCCTTCATTTCGGGCCTGGTACATAGTAGGTGCTTAATGTATGCTTTTTGAAGTGAGCCTACTTGAACCTGTTATCAAGAAGTTTTTCCTTCCTTTCTTTTTTTTTTAAACCAGCAACCAGACTTGTCGCTGGAATTTCTGCCTGCCTGAAATCCCCATAAACATATGGATTTTGTTTCTGTTATCCAGAGAGGCTTTCCCACAAGAGAATGGCTTTTTTCTTTCTATTTATCAGAGCCTGGTACCCATCTTTTACCTCCAACTTATCTATACCTTGTACCCTATTTTCTTCCAACTTAACGTGAGAAATCTTTTATGGGTATATATTCAGAGACCAGATAGCTATTGCTGTTTCTTCTCTTCACCGTACTTTTTTCTAGGGCAGGTGTTGTCTCTGGGAACTTGAGCTTGATCCGCAATCCATTCATTCATTCATTCATTCACTCATTTGATGAATGAGTGTATTTGATCAGTAGGCATTTTCTTAGAATCTATTAATAACCAGTTGTTGTGTTGGGCTTTAGGGCAGGGAAAATAAAACGTAGATCTAGTGCCTCTTCTCAAGCAATTCACATCTTGTCTAAGCTGATTGCAATGTTTAGCCTGTTTTTTTGACCCTATTTTTTGTAGAAAGGGAAAAACAACTGAATAACACTCTTCACAGGTAATTGTATTTTGAAGAGAGTCAGGAAATCACTTGATAACTTTCTCTTTGCTAGGCAAAAGAGTCCCTCCATCTTTCTTCCTCAGACCTGTATTTGACCATTAATTGCATTTTCTCTCTTTTCCAGTGAGCTCTAGAGGTTGGCTAAGACCTTTCAAACACACAAGACAAAGACCTAAATTAGATGTGGGCTTTCCTTCCTATGCTTTGTTTACATTTTACATTTACTTTTTTTTTTCTGATTACAAATGAATATTTAATGTAGAAAATTTGGAGAATGCAGGAAAATCACAGAGAAGCAAGTTACTGTTAACTTTTTGCTCTGCAGACTTCTCGCATTTTGTGTGTAAGTGTGTTTTGTGTGGGTGTAGAAAAGTTATGATCATATCGAACATATCCTTTTGTAACCTACTTATTTTACTAAAAATATATTATGAATATTTTCCATATCATTAAACATTCTTCTCAAACATAACTTTAATAACTGCATAGGAGCCTGTCATAGGGAAAGTCCATAATTTATTTAATCAATCTCTACTGGGGAACATTTAAGCTGTTTTCTTTTTTTTTTTTTTTACTATTCTTAATAACACTGTGGTAAACATCATAGTACAGAAAATTCAGTACATATTTTCTATTATTTCCTTGAATAGATTCCTAGAAATGGAGTTGCTGGATCAAAGGAGATGATGAAATCTCAGGCCTTTGTGATGTAGACTTTTTTCCTGGAAACTTTTATTAATTTATGGTTCTCACCAGCAGTTTATGATCATTCCCATTTCCTCATACCCTTAATAATACGGTCTTAGCAGTGTTTCAGTCTCTGTCAATTATCAAACTGTAAAATGCCATCTCATTTTTATTTTAATTTAATTTGTATCTCTTTGATTACTAATAAGATTGACCATTTTTCACATGTTTATTAGTCTTTTATATGTATTCTTGAAAGGTTCTTGTTTTTCTTATTGACGTCTACAAACTCTTACACAATAAGGATATTATTCTTTTCCACATTTGGCCAATATTTAGAAAATAGAGAAAACTCTATTTCTGAATGGAGGAGGGCTCATGTGGAATAAGGCCCCACGTCTCATTCTGTCTGTTTCTGTGGAAAGTTCTTTAGCATAAAAGCTGGATTGCTATCCTAGGAAAACTAAAGACAGATCTATAAGTGATACTGGTAATGATCTTAAAAAAGAAAAAATTAACCTTGCAATCTGAGTTAGACTAGTGACATTTTCTATATTTCTAGTCTATGAAAAAACTCAGAGCTACAAAATAGAACCTAAATGTTTTCTAAAAGAACCAAGAGATACATTATCAGTCAAAAATTTCCTTAAAGATTTACCCTATGCCTAGTATTACCCTAAGTATTAGGATTTGCCAAATAAGTCCTTGGCCAATTTATAGCCAGATTGAAGAAATAAATCTACATATATTTAAAAAGCTTTCCTGTAGCCTTAGCTAGACTTTGGTCTAGAAAATGGTCTTTTGAGTGACTAGATGTTTTCTCGTATTTTGGATGCTCTGTCAGTCTCCTTGTATCTTCTTTTACCATCTATAAGGTAGCACATTCTTTTAGGTTATTGAATTTTGACATCTCACCATCATTCCCCTCTGCCCTTCTCATTCTGTAGCAGAACATTTACAGAAAAGCCAAGTCAGACTCCCGAGCCCACAGCACAGCTGGAGGATTTCCAATGCAGAGATTTCTGGGACAATCTAAAAGGAAAAAAATAAAAATTTAAAAAGTCAACCCCCTCCTCTGCTTGGATGAGAATCCCAGAATAAAAGAGGGTATCGCCCAGCATCCACTGAAGATCTCTGGGGTGGTGTCAAATGAATTCAGAATTCTTTTGAGTACATAGATAGTTTTCAAGCACTTGCTTCCATTTCGTCAGTAAATAGAATTCTCGGAACAACAGTATCCTCTCATAAATAAATTAGGCACAATGGAGGCTAGCACCCCATTCTAGCACATTCCCCTCAACATTCTCCATCTGCATTTCTCCCACAGCATCCCACTATATCCCCCCCGCCCCTTCTGTTAGCTGTAATGACCCTGCAAACACTAAATGGCATTTGAGTGCATTAAGCAGCAAACTCTCCGGTGACATAGCAATTATGGCTCTGAAATAGATTTGGTGCGTCACGGAAGATAAGGGTTTTGAAAGTTTCTGTTGTGATTATAGCCTGTAACTCCCACAAATAATAGGCTTCAAAATAAGAGGCTGCCAACGGAGCCTTTGTGGCTTTGTCTCAGTGATGGCACGTAAATTGCTATTAATGTCCTAAGTGTACTTGAATATGCCAGTCTTTGGGATGTGGAGTTGGCTCAGTGTCTCTCTTTACGCGGCATGTCATTGTTGGTCTGATAATCTGGGGTAATTGCTCTCTCTTGGATGGTCAGAAAAGTGGAAGGGGCTTTAGCTTCCTGTGCGATGGTAAATAGCCTGAAGGTTTACACCACAAGTTGTGTGTGTGTGTGTTCTGTGTAGAGCCACTGTTCATCGTTAAGGTGTGTGTACAATCTCTGTGTGTGCCCTGCGTAAATAATAGCCTTTCAACAAAGCCAAGATAAAATCAAAGGTTATAAAAATAAAATGAAGAATTTGGCTCTGTATAGAATGAGCCAATCAGATAATTTATATTGAGAGTAAAAAAAAAATACCATTTGCTTAAATACCCAGATTTGGCTATATGAGTAAATATAATTGTCTGTTGTCCTATACAACTACTCTTTTCCTGTATAAGCAGCATCTGTGTGTGTGTGTGTGTGTGTGTGTGTGTGTGTGTGTACATTCTTTGGGTGCTGTATTTTCTGAACGTGTATTAGCTCTACGTAAATACGATAAAGTATGTGGAAATTATGCATGTTTTTATACACTGTGTGTGGATGTGTATAAGTGTGGATGTGTTTTGGTTTATGCTGGTCTGAGTGTAGAGGATGTTTATCCAGATATAAATAGTTTTCTGCACTAAAACACCTCTATTTAGCTAAATCAAGTTGAGCTTATTTTTCTTTGCCTCTGAAAAGTTAAATAAAACAAATTCTAAGTTTTAACTTCCTGTATTTGCATTTAACCTAAGGACCCCAGAAGTCTGTGGGACATGGAAATATTATGTGTAACTGTCCTATTTTCACTTTTAACAGAAATAAGAAAGCAACCCAGCCCTAAACCTGAAAATGTACACTACTTCATATGCTGTGTGAGCTATGAAAGGTTCCACCAAAACCAGCCTCTGTGTCTCAGGTCCCTTACGTGGCAGTGTTAATTCTGTGCCTTCACAACAGATGAATTAGAAAAGGATGAAGCTAAGAACGTGCCAAAATAGATCTTGATCTCAGAATTGACCTACATGTGCACTTCAATCATGTGGCGCTGGATGCTGGCAGGATGGCACACTCTGATGGTGTTGCAACTGAGAGAGTCTTGCAGTTGGATTTTGACTGAGCAGCCTTAGACAGCAGTTAGAATGCGTGCTGGATAAAGTTGGAGATAGTGACTTGTAATAAGGGAGTTCATATTTATACCGAGTGTACATGGACCAGGTTTATCATCTTACTCTACCAGGACTTTGCACTGCCAGTGTAAGATAAACCCTATTAACTGGCAAGATGGCGCTACACATAGTAGTGCCTCAGAAGTACAACCCCAGGGGAGTAGAGTGTGTCTTGTCCAAGACCAAGTTTGCTGAGGTGGATTGAAGCTTAAGCATGGAAGGTATCAGGAGCCAGCCATGATGGCCTAGTGATTAAAGTTCAGTGTGGTTAAAATCCAGCATGTTCTGCTTTGGCAGCCTGGCTTTGGTTCCCCGGGCACAGAACCACACCACTCATCTGTCAGTAGCCGTGCTGTGGCGGCAGCTCACGTAGAAGAACTAGAAGGACTTACAACTAGAATATACAACTATGTACTGGGGCTTTGGAGAGTTAAAAAAACGGAGTGGAAGGTATCAGAATCCCCTGAAAGACTTTTCTGAGGCTGGTCTTGTGGTTCATAGGTTCCAGCATCATAATAAACAGCACAAAGTTTCCCTGGTGGTGAAGTGCAGAGCATGAGTCATCTGCCTTCAGCCCTGAGCATCAGTAGCAGCCATGCTCTGCATGTAGTGCCCACACACTGTCACACAGCCAAGCTTTTGAAACTTGAAATGTCCAAAAGCAGTGGCATATAGTGGGGACTAAGTTTGGCAAATGGTAGTTTCTGACTCCTAGCTTCCTGGCCTGAGAAGTAAGAATAGAAGTTCACACTGGGTTTATATACCGTTGTATATGCATCAACCAAAGTAAGAGATTTATGGTTCATGCATAACTACACAGTTATGATGGACACCAGCAGTCAGACGGTCTTGTATTCACAGGAGCAGGGCACCAAGGGAAACTTTCAAAGCATTCATTTCTCTACTTGTTCAAGTACTTAATTGAGCAGCTGCTCTATCAGACATGATTCTTGTCCTCTGGTGGCTTGTGGTTGAGTGGTTTATCATCTCATTGAGGATAAAAATCAAAGCCCTTCATGTGGCCTGCAAACCTTGGCATGATCGAGCCCTCCCACTCTGCAGCCCCATCTTGCTGCAATTGCCGCTCTGCTCCTATGTTCCATTCTTTCTGCCCTTTTCAGTCCCTCGGAGCCTTTGGACAGGTCTCTCCTTCTGCCTAGAGGGCTCTTTGCCATACTTTGTACTTGTCTATTTTTCGTTCACCCTTAGGCTGACTTTCCAGAAGCCCCGACCTCAATGAGGTCCCTATTATACTCTCTCATAGCACTTATTACCATCTAGAATCTACATTTATTCATTTGATGATTTATCGAATGTCTGTTTCCCACAAGACAGTAAGCTCCATGAGAGCAGGCACCAGATTTTTAAAAAATTTGTTTTATCTACCATTGTATGCCCAGTACATAGCACAAGGTAGGCACTGAATACATATTTGTGGAATTTAGAATTAAATGATTACAATGAATATGATATGATGCTTACATGGATATTTAAATAAATAAGAGCTGAACACGGTTAAATGTCAAAATGAAGGGTCAAAAAGTCAATGGTACTGGAATTTGGAGAAGTGGTTGATAGTATGCCTTGAAGAAACTTGCAGGAAGGAGGGTGCTCTCAAGCTGGGCCTAAAAGATGACATGGATTCCTAGAGACCAGAGGAGAGGGGCAGGCAAAGGCAAACAACCTCTCATGTGACTTCCCTATAGAGTACAAAAAAATCTCACTTTGGCAATGGGAAATCTATCATTGCTTCACAGCAGCTTATACTACTAAAGTCTCGGTTAGCAAGGGTATCTGTTCTCTTCCAGAGTGGCTGATTGCACTGCTCATCTTTCTTAACATAGACACCTTCACGGCACGATCTCTGGGCTCAAGAGGCTGTGGTGGGAGCCAGACTAGAAATGGATGTGATGGTGAGACTTGAATGTAAGGTCACCAAGGACTGACCTAGTGGTAGGTGGCATCCAGAGAGGATACCCCCAGCAGGCAGGGGACCAGCAGTCCTAGAGCCAGCAGCATGGGCTAGTCCAGGCAGAGGACTGACTTCGGGGAAATGTGAAGGCAAGTAGTAGTCGATGAGCTGAGTTTCCAGAGCAGGATCCCAGTTGCAAGAGCAAGGCACTACCTCAGTCTTAAATGAACTGTGACAAACAGGAAATTAAGCAGAAGCTAGGCATAGACTTGGTAGATATGGTCTCAGCCACAAGGAAGCGGTTCCTGTACGAAGATACAGGTGCAGCCAAATTAATCCTGAGTTAGCTATGGTACCAAACTAGGGCAAAATAAGTCTTTTGGCTGAGAATACATATTATTCCCAGATAGGGTTACCCAGAGTTAGCAAATAAAAATACTGCGTGGGACGTACTTACACTAAAACAATATTTGTTGTTTATCTAAAATTCAAATTTAACTGGGTGTCCTATATTTTATCTGGCAACTCCATTTCCAGATCCTAAGTGGAGGCTGAATCTGCATGTGGATCTCAGCCTGGAGAGAGTAAAGATGGACAGAGACCCTATAGGCCACGTAGGCCTGAGGTGGTGACTAGGAGACTATTCCACATGCAGGGTGGGATATCTTCCTTCTTGTGCCCTATGGAGAACATTCCTTGTTGAGATGGTATGCTAAACTGTGGAGCTGCAACAGGCAGGATCCAATGTTTTGCTCACCTATTTTCCCTAAGAACAAAACATAACAATATAAATTTAATCATAGTTACTTGTTTGGGATAAGCTACGAAGTACCAAATCTCCTTGATGCTTACTTAGTATGAGAAAAGTTTACTTCCTAGATGTAAAAGTTACCCTGAAACCTGGCACTGCCTCTGCTCTATCTCTTGAATATTTTTTAGGTGTACACAGCTGTTTACATATAGTCAGTCTGAACTGTGGAGGTTTGGACCTGATACTGTATATCTCTCCACACCCACAATGGAGGATGGATGTTACAGTGCCGCTAAATGCTTGCTTACTTCTTCATATGTCCCTCCGAGGGATATTTATTGAAATCTATGCTGTGTCAGGCACTATAGTAGGCACTTTGGAATCAAAGATATGTTCCACATCCCTGCTTTCATGGTCTGGTAGGTGAGACAGACATGTGAAAGAGTGAATGCACAGGTGCTGTGATAGAGGGATGTACAGAGAACTGGGGGACCTGCAGGGGGACGAGACATTGCCAGGGGCAAGTAGGAGTGCGAGGATACTTCCATTCAATCTTGAAAAACAACCAAGGTGTGAGTGGCGTGTAATTGGATGAGTAAGGCACTGTATTCAAGAGGAAAGAAGTAGGCATGAAATGGCAGCTCTGTTATGGGAATTTCTAAGTAGCCTGATATGCTTGAAGTTTTAAACACGAGCGTTGAGTTGGAGAGTCAGCAAGGTTAAGGACATTGTAGGCCTGATGAGGACATTGAACTCATCTTGAGGCCAATAGGAAGCCATTGAAGGCTTAAACGGAGAGATGACATGATCAAAGCTATATTTTTGAAAGATCATTCTGGTGGCCGCTAGAGATCTGTTTACCGTTGTAAAATTTCCCAGGGAAATTTTGAATATTTTGTCTCTGAGGGGACTTTCCAATAGCATCTTTTTGCCCCAGAGCATGTCTTGGTGAGTGCTTGCTGTATAATCTTGGGAAAAGAATATGCATACCAGGAAAACATAGTTCTTCTGTCTTAATGGAAAAATGGTGGATCTAGGGCGTGACTCCACTGGGTGAGCTGTTGTCTCCCCTGATAAATAGTGGCTGTGTGTGTGTGTATGCATGTGTGTGTGCAAAGAGAGGGAGAGAGGATGCATCCATGTTTCTTTGTTCCTGGCCGACGCAACGAGTGCCCGGGTGATTGAGGGCCTGGAGCACGTACACCTCCCCACCCACACTGAAGGCACCTCTGGTAATGGCATCTGGCCCATATGCAGATCCAGCTCAACTCCGTGCTGACATCAGCCGGTTTGTGGCACCTCAGCGTATTTCTGGGTTGCAAATGAGAGTTTCTTAGTGCCAGGCTCACTCGGGCTGTCACATCAGGTGATGAATTCTCTGCATCAACCGTGTGCTGCTAAGGTAAGCTCAGAGGAGGAGCGGGAAGAGGAGGATGGGACTCAGCCCAGCAGCCGCTGCTCTGGGCTAACAGCAATACTGGATTTGCAACAGCGAGGGAGAGGCAGGTGGCCCCTGTTCCAGCACAGGGAGGGTGGCAGAGAAGAGAGAAGTCAGGGCTTTAGCTGCAATTCTGTGGTTTTCTGTTTTGTTGGGAGAAACCATGCAGGTTTTCCCATCCACCGTTGCTCCATTCTCGGCTCCGTGGCCAGCTCTCTCTACCTCCTCCCACAGGCATGCTTTGCTTTATCCATTAGATGGGGTTCTGGCAAAATTTAGTGTATATCAAATTATGTGCCAAACTCATTAGAGTAGGATATAGAGTAAATGGTCATTTTTGTTCCTGAAACTTTTTGTTCCCAAATACCTTGAATTTCTGCTGTGAAAGTCCAGATGTTCTTATCTAGGAAACCTGCTGTAGTTTGTCCTAATTTTATATTCTCTTAGCTTCCTCTTCCGTGAGGTTCTGGGTTGAGCCTGCTGCTGGTTTAGGCTTCACCTGGTGGAATTAAATGTTAAATCGAATCTTGCTTTCCAGGCCACGGGCCACAGAATTACCTGTAGAACTGAGTGCAAACTGTCCCGCTAAGGATGTTTTCAGAGATAAGAAGGGCACATTTGGCTTTGCAGATTTCACCTTCCCATCCCTGTAACTCCTCAGTGCATTCTCGGGCATCAGCATTTTGAAGAGTGAGTGTCTCCACTATAAAGGATAGTTTGCATTAGAGAGTGAAGGGGGAAGTTGGGGTGCAGAAGAAAAATAAAAACGGAAGTCTTATTTCCCACCACCCCCACGCGGTTGTTAGTGAAACCATCTTCGACTCTCACTGCTCCCAGAGATAAATAAACACACAAAGGCGGAGTTTCCTACTTAATATTCACCCTCAGTCGAGGAAGAGGGAAGGAATTGCTCCCCGGGGTTAACGTGGCAGTAAGCGAGGTCAGCTGTTTCCCAAGACAGTGCAGCCTCTGAACGGCCTCCATTAAAGCTGGAATGATACAGCTGAAGCAGCCGAAGTGATTTACGGGAAACCCAGTTAAGTTGGGTTTGCTCGCAGTTTCTGATCTTGTGGAGGTTTGAACAGCAACAGCAACAGCAGCAGACAATATACCGTAGTATAAACCACCTCCAGGGAAAAGAATTACGCAGCATTTCCCATTGTGAGACAGGCTTATTCTAAAAAGTACTTGTATTCATCTGACTTGAAACCCGTAGGCTGCAGTGTCCTGAATTTGGTAACAAGTGGCAGGTCATAGCTGAAATATCCTGGGGTAGGGTGACCAGAGACTGGAAGTCCCATATTCCAGTAAATCCCTGAGTTCTGGGAGGACTGGGATGGTTGGTCACCCAATCTGAAGTGAGTGTGCGTGTCTGTGTATGTGTTTATGGAAGGAGGGGGAGTGAAAAAAAGGCGGCTAAAGAGATTTGTTTTATTTCTTTATTTTTAATAGAAGATGTTATATATTCTTCACCAGGCCAACTAACATAATTAAAATGTTGGTTTTGATATCAGCTTGAACTAATTCCTGTCTCTACCATCTTTGAGTTCTCTGCCTCTGGCATCTTGCGCACTGGTCTGAGAAAACAGAACTTTGTAAGGAGAGACATCAAATGGCTATTGTTTGAGTTTATTTCAGCTCAGATATGACTTAGAAAGAAGTCTCCTGGAACCTTCTGGTCAATATACAATGCCTTGCCAATTCCCTTCTAATTAAACGCCACAGAGCTCATTTTCTTTACAAATGACTTCATTTTTGGCACCACTTGTTATTTTAATGGAATGGTAGCTTGGCTAAATAATAGTAATAGTGGTGATTTGCCAGCGATGTCATGAAACTCCTTTGTGCCATGTTCTATGACATGGATGCTAACTGCTTTCAGAGAACTTCCTCACCTGCTTGTCTCGTACCAGGTCAATTCTAAGATACATAACTTTTTTCTCTTTTACCAGCACTTTACTCTATGCCTCGTGATACTGTACTTAAGGAACCTCTGTCAAGTTTTCTTAAAATCCCATACTACTCAGCAGGCGCAGACACACACACCTATTTATTTATTTACCTATCTATCATTCTATCTATCTATCTGGTAAACATATACATATAAGAAAATTACTAGGACAGACATATCAAAATGCTAAGAGTATCTCTGAGTAGTAGGATTATGGGTGTTGTACATTTTGTTTTTTATGCTTTTCCTATTTTCCAAATATTATATTGCATATATAATTGCAAATATTATATGTGTGAGTATTATGTAAGCATATCTTACTTTTATAATCAGAAAAGATAAATGACGTTAAAAGATTTTCTTTGGGGAAAAATAATTATAACCACCATTCTCAATCAGCTTAAAATGGCACCAGAATACACAAGTTCTTGGTTGGAAAGGAAGGCTAAGATATTGTCACTCCTGTGACCAACCTACATTAGGAAATCGAATTAACTCTGTTCTTGATTCTGAGCACATTGCAGAGTCTTGGCCCCAAAAAGATAGAAAAGCCTCCTGTTATAAAAGAAATAATTCTCATTTTCCCCTCCTTGTTCTCCTTCGAATCTATCACAAACACCAGGGAAAATGTCCTCCAGCAGACAGAGGGAGTGGGAGGAGCTACCTGACTAGGTTATGAGATGGAGATTTGAACTTGAGAGCACTTATTCATTGATCCATGATTGAGGTGACGTGTTCTTGGCATTTCCCGGGATGACCTTGCCTTCTTGGTATCCGGATCTGCTCTTTAGTGAGGTAGGGAAAAAACCCATCCTCTTGCTGAACTAACTGGTGAGAGCTGATTTGAATTGAAAGGTTGGCTTTCCTGGGAAAATCGGAGCATCATTTGGGTGAGCCAATGAGAAAGAAAGCCAAATGGATGAAAAGGGCAGAGAAAAAGGAGCCTGATTTAAAGGTTAGAAAGCCTGTGTTCTGTCTCAGTCATAATCCAGAAGCCTGCTTTTCTCTTGCACCTCTGCTTTCTTAGGAATGAAATGTGAACAGGCATTTGCCAGCACCTGTGAAGTGCCTAGCATGCTCCTCAGTACTGTGGATTATGCTAGAGTGGAAGCTATAGTCCCTCCCAAATGGCAATAACAACACCTGCCCCCTGGACTCCAAATATTTCAGAGAATAAAACGAGGGGAAAGCAGAATAGGAAATAATTTACCAGGAATGCCTAAGACTTGGTCTGTTCAACATGAATAGTTCCAGAGTTCAGGTCTGTTAACTCGAAAGGAACACAGTGATTGGGGAAAAAAAGGCATTTTAGCACATTTATATTTCAGTCCTTTAAAATGTATAAACAGGGCCAGCCCGGTGGCGCAAGCGGTTAAGTGCGCGCGCTCCGCTGCGGCGGCCTGGGGTTCGCTGGTTCGGATCCCGGGCGCGCACCGACGCACTGCTTGGCAAGCCGTGCTGTGGCGGCGTCCCATATAAAGTGGAGGAAGATGGGCACAGATGTTAGCCCAGGGCCGTCTTCCTCAGCAAAAAAAAGAGGAGGATTGGCAGATGTTAGCACAGGGCTGATCTCCTCACAAAAAAAAAAAAAAAAAAAATGTATAAACAATCATGAATTAACCACTGTAGCAAATCGTTCTTCAACTATTTTAATGGTGGGATATTTTTTGAAAGCGGTGGTCATTAAAACAAACCCTTTTAGAACAACTCCTTGTTTGGATGCTTCTGTATTTAGAGTCTTAGAAAAATGATCTACAAGTGTAGATCAGACTTGTAGCTTCCTGTCTCGCCACCTTTTTAGATATCTTCACGCAGTCCAGTCCTTATGTTCTTGGCATTATTGTTTTACCTGTCTTATTTGCCTGAATCACCCTCTATACTTTTCAAGTCTCCCCTCAAAGAGTGCCTCCTCCATGAAGCCTTTCCTGATGCTCCAGCAAGAGGAGATATTGCCTTCATTTGAAACTTCACAACTGGGCTGTTCCATTTATTAGGTTCTGCCTTGAAGTCTAGTTCATTCGTGTACTTGTCTTATCCCCCTCCTTGAGGACGGGAACTGTGCCTCACTTATCATTATATACCCAAGAGCATCTAGTACAGAACCTTGCACAGAACAGGTACTTGGAATCCCATAACATATGGAACATCCAGAGCTGAAAGAAAGCATTTGAGCCAACCTTTTTATTTTTCTAAAGGGGAACCCAAAGCCAAAGAGGTGAAAATGCTTCACCAGAGTCAATAGCTAATCGTTGCCAGAGTCAGAACTGGAACTCGGGTCTCTTGGCCTGCAGGGCAGCTGTCATTCTGCTAGAGCACACGCAGTAATCATCTGATGGCCTGGACTGAATTAAAAAGCCTTTGAGAAGTGGGAGGTGTTAATATTGTGTCCAGCAGCTCACTGGGACAATCCAAACTCATCTGAGGGTGGGGGGAATATTATCAACCACAAAATAGCTGCCCATTTGATAAGTGTCCCCATGTGCCAGGCAGTGTGCTAGGCCCTTTACACAAGTTGCCTTATTGTCATTGTCTGCTCAAAACAGCCACCCAATCTCAGAGGACTGACTTCTCTCCCTTTTTCCCTTCTAGGCTAATGGAGGTTGGCAGGATGCTACTACCCCTTCATCAGTGACCTCCCCTACAGAAGGCCCTGGCAGTGTTCACTCTGATACCTCCAACTGATCTCCCAGCAATCGCATCCCGGCTGACCCTGTGCCCCAGTCAGGGCAGGGCCAGGAGGGAGGGTTTCTCTCCCAACGCTGAATCGGTCAGACTGGAGGTCGAAGCAATCAGCAAACACAATAAGAGTCTCCTTCTCTTCTCTTCCTTGGGATGCTATTTCAGCCAATCTGGACACTTCTTTATACTCTCTTCCCTTTTTTTTCTGGGTAGAAGCCACCCTTCCCTGCCTCCAGCTGTCAGCCTGGTGTCCGTCATCTTCCCTGCCCCTTTCCCTCTGTCCTAGACTCCCTGGGTCCCTGCCCTCTATCACATCGCTGAAGCATATTTTCAACAATTAGAGGAATTTAAAGGGGGAAAAATATACAAAGAAAATAATAAAAGTGTTTGTATGTTTTCTTGCTGGTGGTTTGAGGAGCCAAATTTACCTCACTCGGATCCCTCGCTCCCTTTGGTAACAGGCAATCCTTCTCTGTTTCTCTTGTTACTCTCACTACCTCTTAGTAGGAATACGCCACATTGCCCTACTCATTCCAGGCCTCCCTGCCTCCTCTTGCTCTGCCTTCCCTGGGGACAATCCTGATTAGAACACTTTCCTCCTCTTCCTTCCCAGCCCCAGGTATTCATTGGGGACGGCCATAGCTGGGCTTCTAAAGGTGCCACATTCTCTGGTTTCAGCTCCGCTAGGTTGATTCCCAGGCAGGAAGTCAGGGAGCAGGAGAGGGCACAAGGAACAAGAAGGGCAGCATTCTTAGAGGCTTTCTCATCTTCCTATAATAGCTCTTGGTTTCAGAGGCACAGTCTTTGGAGACCATGAGACACTTAGTAAGCAATGTTCAGAACCTACTGCAAAACCAGGTCTGAGTTAGGCATGGTGATGAACGCATCACTAAGGAGTAGAAGGTTTTTATCCTGAAACCCTTCAACTACCCCTTCACACACACACACACACACACACACACACACACTTGCACATGTAGGCAATGCATAGTCTCACACATTCACTTTCTCAAGGTCAGTCACATACCATATACAAATACCCACATTAGTACCCATAGCATTATGCCTCATGAGCCCAAGAGAGGGAATTAGCAACTCTGAGTGAAGGTCACTGACACAGAGAAACAATATGTGCCTGGTGCTTCCAGGACCTGCAGGCCCGCCAGCATGCATGCCCGACAACAACATACACAGGACTGGATCATGATGAAGGCCAGGTTTGCAGTGTAAACTATTCCTGTTCCTACCACCTCCGGAGCTCTCAGGGAGCCACTCACAGAACTTACAATGTCTATAATGGATTTGGTTCTGTTTTGTTTTTGTGTTTATATCAGGGACATTGCATTAGTTATCCAAAGTGTTATATGGCGCCACATTCTTGTTCTAGAGGAGAGAGTTGTATAAGAACATGGCTCAAGCGAACTTTTTGCTAGCTTAATTTGAAGACCCAAGAGTGATGGGGAAAGGGGAGGTAATGTTTTTAGTGAAATCATCATAGTGACTTTTATTTCCTAGGAATATCTAAGAAAGAAGAGTATATACTAGAAAGCTATTCTCTAATGTCACCTGAGCTTACATTATTCATAGCAAACTGCGCCAGCAATAAAGATGGCAGCTCTGTCACTTGATTAGGTGGAAGGTGGTCAAATCTCCTGGTGCTCCATTTTCTTTATCTGTAAAATGGGGGTTGTTATGCCTGGCTCATATCCAATCTGTAAATGTGAAGTCAGGGGAAGTAGCGTCCCTGAGATAAACTGGTTCTCGCCATGTAGGAACAATAAATGGTTTTCCTGTTCTAACTTCTGGTCGCCATCAGTACTGTGATGTCATCACCATGACGACAAAGAGAAGGGGTATTGTTGTTGCTTTTCTTTGGTTTCTTTTGGTCTGTTTGGTTTCTTAGAATAGAGATATGCTTCCAAACTAGATAAATAGGACTTGGTTCTCTTAGTTTGTATTTGAATCCAATATGTGGCCTTGTAAGTACTTAGTCCCCTGTCATATCTACTCTGCTTGAGAGGCCTCTGGGAGGGGTATAAGACCTTGAGGGGTGAGGATGGCCAGCTAACAAGGTCATGGAAATTCTGCATGGCACTACAGTAATGAATAGAAAATGCTCCCGTGTGTGTGTTGGGTGGGTGGGTGGGATACCTAAGAAACTGGAGGGTATGTGTATTTGAAGGAAATGCAAAAAGTAAATATTTGGCCTTGAAGACTAAGAGCAGTAGAAAGACTGTGTCTACTAACCTGTGCCATAATCAGAACAGGGCTTGATATAGAGAATTCCTAGAAGGAGCTATTTTGTGGTAACTCAGTAATGATTAGAACCAGTGCAGAGCTTTGTCTTAGTGGCAGGGATATATTGAAACTACCCACACAGGAATATGGTTGGATCACATCCACCTGACTGGGCAAAGTACAAAAGAGACGCAAAAGGGTTCTCTTGGAAACAAGGAAGAATGATTCCAGATTTGGGTTGAAAGATTGCCATTTTAAGTTAATGAAAAAGATCAGAGCAGTGCTACATTTGCACAGGCAGCTTCTCTCCCTGCAGTGGTTTGCACTGATTATCACCTCTCACAGCATCTTCCCCACCCAGCACTTCACTTCGTCCTCGTATCCAATACCTCTCCCACGATCTCCCCTCCATGCCCACGATCACATCCAATATGGCGGCCACAAGATCTCTCCACATTAAGCAAAGCATGAGAACACTGGCAGCAGAAGGATGAGGATGGAAAGAGTGTGCCTCTGGAAATACAGCTCCCTGGGAATTCGTATTAGGTCAATCCTACAGACACCAAAATGTGCCCAGGGCTCCTTCATTTTCTAATGGAAGTGGGAGCACTCCATTTTCCCTGGCAGCAAATTTCCTCTGAGAAATGATACTAGCCCTTGGGTTTGCCCACTTGTAACTCTTTGTCATATCCTCTTTTTCATCCCTAACTCCTCCCCCTGGCATGGAATTGACTCCCATGCAGTACTTTTGCCAAGTGGCACCTTCTTTACATTTATTTTTTATTTTGCTGTGGTGGTGGTTCTTTATTTGCTGGTTGCCTTTTCTCACACATATCTTTCCCCCCTCTTTCCTTCTGAGTTTGATTTTTCTGCCCAGAAAAACCTGACTTCGATACCAAAAAAGATAAAACTACAGAAAATCAAATTTAAAAAAAACTTAAAAAAATAACAAAAAAATACTCAATGATTCTTTCAGCTTTATTAACATTTTCCATTGTTTCTTGCGACTTGTGTCTCGTTCTTTGTAGTATTGATGATGAACATTTGATAATGAATGTTCTTGTATATTCAGATAAAGAAAAAAAAAACCAAAAAAGCGGTCTGAATTTAATAGTGTTTATAATAAAAATTTTAAAAATGACCCTCATAGCACGCAAAACAGGATGGGGAATTTCCCCTCTTCTTTCTGTGACAATGCGCATCATTCCCACATTAGTTTTTAACACCAAACTACCTACATTCATCATTTCCCCCATTTTTCTTTTATTTTCTTGCATTTGTGAATTAGTTCAAGAATGCTAGAAAAGTGTCGAGTTGTGCACATCCATTTCCTGTTTCACAATGTTTAAAAGTGACAGTAATTCATTTTGTAAACTAAACAAAAAAGGTTGGAATAGTAAGCATAATAGGTACAACCTAACACGTTATTATGTTTATTAACTTTGAGACCCAGAAATAAATTCTTTTCTTTTCTTTATTCCTGCTCTTTAAAATATAAAAAAAAATTATGTTTTGTTTTGTGTTATTTTTGGTTTGTTTATTGGGGGGGCTTTTTTTAATTGTCAGGATTATGATCTTGCTGTTTTTATTCCTTAAATATGTATACGAGGTGATGTGAAAAGATGACATTTGTAGAGTAGGCTGCTTCCTCGTACTTCTCCTTTGCTTCACAATTCAGTTGACTTCAAGAAGAAAGATAAAGCCCATGTTGATATCACATTGCTCGCCTGCATTTCCAGAGTGTGTGGCATTCCTGTAGTCCCGGAGAAAAACAAAGTCAGGGACTTGGGTTCTCCTTTTGGCCCTTTAAAAACTCAAGGAATAGGTCCAGGGGACCTTTTATCTTGTAGGGAAAGGTTTTTATTTCTGTTGATTGTGAATATCACCACAAAATGCTTTCTTTTCTTTCTTCTTGATTAATAACAACATTCCACGAAGCCTCTTTCAACTAGAGAAGATTTTTCTTCCAGAAGAATCCCACAGGAGATAGTGGTGTGATGGGTACCATTGGCTAAGTAGACTAGATCCAGGAAGCCATCCCTGTGGCCTGTCGGCCTGCTGATCCTTTCAGTTCTGATTTTGGAAGAAGAGTTGGTGAGAAACTGAGCCAGATTCAATGCTGTCGTTATAGTGCTGAGAGGTTAAGATTTATTTCACTGACAGTATACCTCTTATGAACCTCTGATTTGGGCAGCAGCGTAAAGCAAATTGTCAAACTGGCTTGGTTCGGAATGTTTTTATTAGCGATAGGAGAAAAGAAAGCAATACTATCTGGAAGAAAATTATTTTAAACATCTTTCATTCAACAAATGGTTAAGTGTTCAGAAAGCAGCCAGAATCTAAGTGAGGAAGTAATGCAGAATTGTGAAGCAACCCTTTAGGAAGTGTTTCTACCCAAACACGTGCACTCTTGTTTTTAATTCATAACAAAATAATGACGAGCTTTTCACATCACCTTATGGTTTCAACCCCTAGCTCAAAGCTTCCTGGAATCTTTTATTTTTTGTAAACTTTTCTTCCTTTTGTTAAAATTAATAAAACATTCAATGTTTTCCCCCTTTTCTCTCTAATGACTTCTTTTCTTTCCTTTGGCGTTTTCAATTATTTTGAAGTGCTTTCCTTTGGTTGGTTTTATTCTCGCTCTCCCTCCCCTTTTCTTATTATTCAGAGTATAAACCTGCAAAGTTCTGCTCTGTTTTGGTTTTGAAAGTTTAAGCTTTTCTGCTTCTGTGAGAGCACAGGCTTCTGTCCCTTTTGATTCCAATTGAACTTTTGTGTTCTCTAATGATACTAACACGGTGTAGGTTTTACAGTCTCCTAATTTGTACTGGTAATGCATATTCCAAATAAATAGTTTCTTTTGTTGCAAAAAAAAAATACTTGTATTTTGTGTAAATTTCTTCTTACATCCTGGCAACTTATCTTCCCCCAAACTAGGGCTGGGTTAGTGTGGATTAGAGTTTAAACTGTTGCCCTAATCATTTTAAAGTCTACATACAGTGGCAGTGGGGCAAATGACCTCATGGGCCACTTACCACCTACAACCTACAAAATAAGAGGGAAAGAAGAGATAGGAAGGATCTTTTATGGGCAAATATTAGCTGTGCTAATATATAATAATAGGTTGGCGCACCCTATCTTGTCTGCCCGTCTGTGACTGACTGCCATCCGCCAAGCACCAGTTAGAAAATACACCAGAGAAATTTTCTATAATAAACTCTAAGTTTCTAAGTTACAGCTGTTTGCCCAGTGGTTCTCCTTTCCTTCTCTTTGTCTGCTGTGATCTGGTCATAAGGAAAACTTTGGTACCCAAGAGATGTTTCAGGGGAAGGAATCTAGGTGAGAAATAACTAGGCTCTCAGAAGTATGCCAGATGTCACTCCACAAAGTTTGCACACTTACCATGTGTTTCGTCTACCATCTCATGTAAGCATCTCTCCTACTAGTTTGTCTGCACTCACATTGAGCCCCTCACCTTTGGGGTCATAGTCTATTACAGAGTTTCGTGTCTCAAAGTCTTCTGGCCAGAACACCATTTCAACCCTCCAGGCCTAAGTCTGTGTCCCAGCCTTTAACACAATCTTTCCATCCATGGAGTGGGATGGGACTTCTTGTTTGGCATTTGACATATTGTCCATCTAGGAGCATCGCATGCATTGTTTTCTCATTTTCATGCCATAACTCTCAGGAGGCTCTGTCAGAGCCCCCATAAGGCAGTTATGTATTGAATGTATCAACTTACCCTCTTATCCCAATTATGATTCCAATTAATAGAAAATAGATCAAAGGAATGGAGAGTCAATGAGGATCAAAGGGTCATTTTTATTAATGGACAAGCTAAGGGCCCAATGGCCTCAAAAGTATAAGGCTATCTACTAATGTTATTTTGGAGAACATCTCCAGGGGCCAAAATGGAGGCCTCATGTTTCCTCTTCAAATCTAAACATTGGAAGACACTTATGGGAGGTTTGTGTATGCAAGGCAGGCTCAGACCACTTCCTTTTCCTTTTCCAGTTGCCTGGAGAACTGTGGACATAACTTACCCGTCTAGTTTACTCCATGCAGTGATTTAGGAATCCAACTCCTTCCACATTGTGACTCCTCTACTCTAGGAATTTATCATCCTCCACATGTAGCTGGCAGAAGGGAGAGAGTAGGAAGGAGGCTCACCACTTCTTGAAAGCTTTGCCCAAGACCTCCCTTCTTCCATTCATATTCCTAAATATAAGGGTTAGGAGGTGGGGATAGGAGGATAGAAAAATGTTCTCTGGCTAGGCATCCACTTCCTGGCAATAACGCCGCACAATAACTTTTTGGATGGTTGGCCATCTCTGTCACAGCTAGTGACCAAAAGAATAAGCAAGAGCCAAAGATAAGCCCACATGGCTGTTTCACTGTGCTGGACATACTCCCAGTTAAAACATTTCCAGTCAACATCCCAGACTTGGCTTTGTTACCCTTCAATGGGGAAGGTGGAGAGGTGTCACAACAGGAGCCAGAGTTTTTCAACCCAATACTACCCCCTCAAGGGAGAGGAAATGGAAGTCTCCTCTCTGGGAATGTGAGAGTGGGAGGGAAACACCTCCCTTCCCCAACATTCTTCAGATTTGGTTTTTGTCTTAACTCAGGCATCAGCACCCAGCCTGTGGTCATCAGGAGGGGAGAACTGTAGTCCCTGAAGGCAGCCTGTTCCCATCTTCAGGAGGTACTCCCATATGTTTATTGCAGCCTAGAAAAGCCAGCAGTCACTTTGGAGAGTAGAGGTCTAAAGCCTTAAAGTCACAAAATCTGATATGCTCAGCCTCCTCTACAAACCATAGATTCCTATATGCTTATCCTTGTTGACATCCCCCACTTCCCACCCTAAACAAAAAGACATGCAGCAAAACACCAATGTTCTGAGCACTCTATCCAGAATATAGCCTCCCTTATGGAAACATCCAGCGTGGAGGATGGCACAAGAGCTCAATCTTATGAAACCATTCAGTGGGTGAGCCAAGGAGCGTGTTTTAACCTGGATCTCTGAACCAGAGGCCTGGAACAAGGATTGAGGCTCTTCTTTGGAGACGTCCTTCTCATTCCTTGCATAAAAGCTATGACAGTGTACAGGGTTTGCTGACCACTGAGCCAGTGAGATGCAGTCTATGGCTTCTAGCCTTGGGCAAACTTCCAAGGCCACTCTGGGCAGTGTGGTGGTGTGGGAAGAGGTGTTCTAAAGGGTCATGGCAGTGGCCATGCCCAGGGCCACATGCTTTGGAGGACCATGATCCTTGTGTAGCCTCCCAGGACCCATGCAAAAGAGAGCTTAGCTCATCCTCCCAGATGCCCCTGGATAGATCAGAAGGGTCCATTCATTAACATCCAGGTTACACTGTGCCCTAAGCCAAAATTCACTCTCTGCCACGATATCCAGCCACACTGCCCAGTGTAGCTCAGCAGAGTTGTCAACGAGCACCTCTTGATAGTATAAAAGGCCCCAAGTGCTACAGTACATTTCGATGCGAATCTCCCAATATGCATCCAGAGAGAAATTAAAGTTCAAAGTAAAATCCTCTTCTCTCTCATAAATTAAAACTCAAAGAAATGCTAGTCTACAACTCTGCCTTCCCTGATTTCCTCCCGTGTTTGTTCTCAGCCAGAATGCTCTCACTCCATTGCCCGAAGTAGAGACAAGGCAGTGAAGCCCTTTTCTATTGGAATGAGGGTAGCCGTTCTGGTCCTTCCAAAGTTCAATTAATCCAACCTTGAATCTCTCTAGTACCCACTTTTTCTAAAAAGTCACTTTAGGGGGCATATGAACCATATCCCAGCATCAGTCTTGCCCACAGAATTTAGAAAACACAAGCAAAGCCCGGGCTTCTAGAGCAAAATTAGGCTCCCAGAACCCAGATTATAGTACCATATGACTCTTGCTAATGAATGACCATAACGGAGATTTGATAGTTTGGGCAGGAAGCAGGAAAGACAGAAAGCACATGAAAAAGTAAAAAGAAAATCTTTATTTCAATCTTTCCAGTACCAGTTGATTAGTATCAACTGTAGTGTTGAGAAAAAGCCACCAAGAGGACGTTAATTTTGCATTCTGCTTCCTCTATCCTGGGGGAAACAATCCAGTCTATGCATTCTGCCTCTTCTCCTGGAGAATGACCTTTGAAATATTTATGTCTTTGTGAAAAATTCAAAAACGTAAAATGAGTCCCCTCCTGTTCACAGCCTTCCTTGTGGCTCCCTTCTTCCCCTTGGTATTCATATACGTATTTAAGATGTGTCTCGATTTCCAGTTCCCTTTAAGTCTTGTGTTCCTAATCCTATTTTTATCCTGTACCACTGTGACTTCTGCTCTTCTTGCTCTGTAATTCCTCCAGCTCATGGCCCCCTCTGAGCTTTTCCTTTGTCTCCACTGGAATCAATGTCCAATTGCTGAACCCAGGCTGAGGGTGATGCTGCAGAACGCTGGCCTTCTCCCCCATCAACTCTTCTCACAAACCCTGGCCTTCCCTCTGTAACTGGTGCTGCTTCGGTATCAGCAGAAACATTCCTTTCTGCAGTCTTTTGAGGTGTGCCCTGACGTTTCTCTCCTATTGTTGCCCATCTCCTTTTAAGGAAAGCCAGCCAAGATTAAAATGTTTAACCTGCCCTTTCTCCAGTTACATCCCTTCTCTGTCTCATGGAGAGCTCACTCTCTTTGCTGTTGGGCACAGACATTTGTTTTCCTAACATGCTTTTCTAAGTTCTATTTCAAAAATTTTTTCAAAAATTCTGGATCTGTCCAAGGCTTCCATTGTTCAGATAAATCCTGCTCAGCTTTAATTCCTTGAGTTGAGTCATGCTACACAAGAGGTGCTTTCCCATCGCCGATGCTCAATAGTTGCGTTCCTAACAAGCTCCCCTGTGACGTGTTTCCACTCTCCTGTAGCGCACCATCTCTGGGCAGCACCTTCAGAACATGACGTGTCTGCGGCCCTGTACACAATAACGGCTATGCTGGAATCACTAATAATTCTTGAAGTATTTTACCATGATCTTCTTGATTTTCCCCTTCACGTGTGTCCACATTTCTTTTTTTATCTTTTACTGAGACCTTTAAAGTCATCCACAGGAGCATCTCTAATTACTTTCGTTACCAGCTCCCCATCCGCTGCTTTCAGAGGGTTGTTCCTGGATCCTTCGGTGTGAGGAATACATCTAGTTTGCCCACTGAGATCTTAAAAGCCAGACTACATAGACTTGAATCCCAGCTCTGCTACTGTCAGGTTCTTTCTGACATTAAATGAGAGGTTTTTCTCACAGCAACCAATTCTCCAACATTCCAACACCAGCTAGGTGTCCTACAATTCGGTTCAATCCTGACACTAACTACCCAGGGTTAGCATTAGGCTCCACAGGCTTCAGGGCTCAGTCCCACAAGACTCCCTCACTTCAGATGCCAGTTGCAAGTATCATGTCGCCCGTACTGTACTTCTGACCTACCAGTTATAAATCGGGAGTTCCCAAAACCCCCATCTCAGGTTTGATAATTTACTGGAGTGACTCACAGAACTCAGGAAGCCACTTGGCTTACATTTATGGATTTATTATAAAGGATACAAATGAATATCCAGTTGAAGAGGTACATAGGATGAGGTCTAAAAGGGTTCTGAGTGCAGGATCCTCTGTCCCCGTGGAGTTGGAACATGCTACCCACCTGGCACGTGGATGCATTTGCCAACTCAGAAGCTCCCCAAACCCTGTGGTTTAGGAGTTTTTATGGAGGTTTCATTACATGGGCATGATTGATTAAATCATTGGCCATTGGTGATTAACTCAATCTCACCTGGCCCCTCTCCCCTCCCTGGAGGTTGGGAGGTGGGGCTGAAAATTTCAAGTTTCTAATCAAGCCTTGATCTTTCACAGGACCAGCCCTCATCCTGAAGATATCTAGGGGCCCACAAACAAGAGATGCTCCTATCACCCTTATCACTCAGGAAATTCCAAGAGTTTTAGGAGCTCTGTGCCAGGAGCCAAGGACAAAGACCAAATATATATTTTCCATTATACTACAACTACTTACTAGCTATGTGACCTTGGATAAGTTGCTTAATCTTTCTTTGCCTCAGTTTCCTCATCTATAAAATGGAGATAACACTGATACCTACCTCACAGAGTTGTTGGGAGGATTAAATGAGTTAATACTTAGAACAGTTAGCCCTTAGAACAATGCCTGACACACAGTAAGTGCTAAAAATGTGTTTATTAGTAGTATTATTTATTCTTCTGGTATATCTATCTGGGTGCATCTCCGTCCCTGAACTGGTAACGATTAGAATGTCCTCCTTTTTCCTAGTTCCATTGTAAAGAACTATTAGCCATGGGTATATTTTCTTTCTTTTTTATATCAGTCTAGCCTGGCTGCTAAGATCTTATCCTTCCTGAGGAAATTCCTGTCATCTCCCTGGCTCAATCAGTGTGTCTTCCATTGTTTCTCATGCACGTTTCCTATCTCAAGAAAATTTAGGATTCTTTAAACAAATCACAAACTTGACACTTAGAAGTAGATAAGCAGAATTGGTCTTGAACAAAATTGTGAGGTCGTTGAAGTTTGTCTTCACACATGCCACATACTTTCTTTGAATCCTTGTTCTCGTCTAGTGCCCTGTGTCTAGGCTTCTCACTACAAAGGTGCTGGAGATTTCCCCTTACGAAGAAAGGATGTGGTGTGTCTCTAATGTCTTACTTGAATAGCTTCAACATATAAAACCTCTCCTCAGGTGATACTCTGCTCTCCAAATGCTAGTCTTTGGGTTTATTTGCAAGCTTTCCAGGCCGATCTAACCTATGTTGAAGGTTGGGGGTTTCCTGCTTCTTATTAATCCATACAAGTAACAGTAGTTGAATGGGAATGAAGAAATGCACAACATGATGACTAGAAGTAACACTGCTGCATGGTATATTTGAAAGTTGCTAAGAGAGTAGATCCTGAAATTTCTCATCACGAGGAAAAAATAATTTTTTTCTTTTTTCTTTTTGTGTCTGTGAGATGATGGATGTTAACTAAACTTATTGTGGTAATCACTTTACAATATATGTAAGTCAACTCATTAGGCTATACACATTAAACTTAAAAGTGTTATATGTCAATTATATCTCAATAAAACTGAAAAAAAGAAAGAAATCATTTTTATTAATGGCTGAAGAGATGCCAAGTTGCTCTCCAAGTGCAAGGTTCTGGGAAACTTTCTTAGAGAATGGAGCAGACCTCCCAACTCTTACCTCAAATTGAAGACAAAGGGCCTTCTGTGCAGGCCTGGCCTGAATCGCCCTCCAGGCATGTCTAAGAGGACAGACCAGTGAGTAGAGACTCCTGAAGACCCCTGACTTCCTGTGTGTCTGCATAGCCTGGAAGCTCAAACAGGGCCCCCCACACCTGGTTCCAGAGAACAAGAGACTGTGACATCATCAATTGCATTAACCATTTGTCTTCTGCTCCCAAGTTTATCGCAGGCAAGTCACTGCATCTTGACCTTCAATGACATAAGCCCAGCTCTTTTATTCCCAGGTCCGCAGGCCTACCTCTCCACACATTACTGCTTTATTCAGTACACTTTCCTCCCTGGGACTTTCCTTGTATGGCCAATACCTCCTTTATGCCAATAGCAAAATCTCTGCTGAGGATTCTATGAGTCCCCTGGGCTCTTCCTCCAGGAGGTTATTGCTTGGGACACCATAGACACTTGCCAGAGAGGCAGCTATCTGTGTGACCATTCTTGCATTTCTTCACTGAGCAAGCATGCACTAACCGCCTCCTCTGTGCCAGTCATTGCCCTGTACTCCAGAAGGATCTTACCTCTGGTGGGACTACCACTGGGAAGACTTTTTCAATCAGACAAATGATTAAACAAAAAACAACCCAAATCTCTAGGCCCTTGTTGATAAATACGACTGTATTCATCAATTTACAAGCTTGGGTAAGAATTTAAAATTATGATGTCCATGAACAAAGCCCTAAACCAGGGGGAAATGGAATTAAGCTGGGCTTATGGGAACAGATGTGAATGAAAATGAACACATCCTTGCTATTGGATGACTTGAAGTAACTAATCCCATCAAGGGAGCTCAAGAAGCTGCTGAGGAAATGTGTGACCCAATTATTTCAAATCATTTAGGTTTGAGGAGAGGTGGAAGGATGCTCGGCAGGAATCCCTAACACCCAGAAGCAATGATGATGTTGATTTAAAGCCTTCCCAAGCCTGGAATTTAGTTACTCTACCTGCCCCCAGTCATATAGGAATTCAAGTCCATCCAATTCAACCAATACTTCTTGGCAGCTGAGCCCTGGGAATATGCCAGTGAACAAGATCACTAAGATCAGTTGGCAATTGCTCTCTTAAAAAATACATATGTAAATCCAGGTCGCTCTGTAGAGGTAGAGAAACAGTGTTAGAATGATAGAAAAGGAAGATTCTAAATTCTGAGGGACCTTCATTAATCCTCCTTTTTCCTATAAGCTCAAATAAGAACAGTTGGCTCTAGCCAATGGTCTTCTCATAGCACCCCCAGAAACTTCAAGCTTATTCCTTTCTTTTAGCCTTTTTGCAGCTTTACTCATGATATCATGATGTCAGCCACCTAGAATGATGGCCCCTACCATACCCACGGATCCACTCACACACTCATTCTTTTAGCAGGTGTCCATCTCTTCTATGCAGCCTTTCTCCTTCCTGGAATCATCTGTTCCTCCAAACTCCTCCAGTATGTCTCTAGCCCTGTCTTGAATTGTTATTAAATATCTTATCTCCCACATAAATTGTTAGAGCTCAAGAGGCTAGATCTCTCTCACACAGAGAATGAAGCACCATGTTATACACCTAGTAGGTGCTCAGACAATAAAGGGAGGGAGGGAGGGGGGAAGGGGAGGGGCAAAGGGAGGGAGAAAGGTAGGAGGGAGGGAAAGAGGAAGGGAGAGAGGAAATGAGAAAAGACAGGAAAATAAAAGACAGAGAGAAGAGATGGGAGGAGGTAGAAAGCACAGAGAAAAGAGAAAATGAGAGGAAAGAAAAAGAGGAGAAGGAATACAGAAAGGAGGAGAAATATTCAGGGACAGCGGGGGAGGAGGGGAAAAGATTGCAGCCATTCAAGTAAGACATTAGAAGCATGTCACATCCTGTCCCCCCTAAAGTGAGATCTCTGGCATTTGAGTAGTAAGAAATCAAAAAAAAGGGGGTACTAAGAGAGAAAAGTTCTCAAAGAAAGCATGCAGCAGGTATGAAGACCAACGTCCATGGCATGACCTCATAGTTTTGTTTAAGAGCAGCTCTGCCCACCTCACTTCTAAACACCAAGTCTGTGATTTATTTAAAGAATCCTAATTATTTTTAAGATGAGAGCCTGGGATGCCTAACAGGCCCAACTATCCCTGCCAGCCTTTCGTTTGAACATATGGTTATTTGCAACTAATCACTCATTGATTCTTTCACTCAGCAAATCCTGAGCAAACAACCCCACCCTGTGTGCCAGGCATGAGTCTAGGAATTAAAGACACAAAATCCCTGTTGTCAGGGATCGTAGATTCCCATGGGAGGGGCAACAGATAGCAAACAAAATAAACAAAACAAATAGTGTGTTAGATGGTGATGAGCGCTCGGGGGAGGTAAGAAAGGAGATGGAAGTGCTGTTGTGAACCGAGACAGGGTGGTCCAGAGGACTGAAGGAAGAGATGATTTTGAGCAAACTGCTGAAGGAGGGGAGAGAGTAAAACATTAGGATATCTGAAAAGATGGCTCCAGGTAGAGGGAACAGCCCCTGCAAAGGCCTTGAGGCAGGAGCACATCTGGTAGGTTTGAGGAATTGCGTGGAACCCAGGGTAGCTCAATCAGAAAGAGAATGAGGGGGAGACTATTAGGAGATGGGTCAGAAAATTAATGGTGCAAAGGAGCAGCAGAACATACAGAGCCTCTTTCAGGGTGTGATAAGGACTTTGGCTATTTCTTTGAATGCACCTGGAGGCCTTGGAGGGTCTGGGGCAGAGGAATTACATGATGTGACTTAAGTTTTAACAGTATGATGCTGGCAGCAGTGCTGTGACTAGACCACAGAAAAGCAAGTTTGGAAATAGGGAGGCCAGTTAGAAGACAATTGCAGTATTTGGGGCAAGAGATGTTGGTGGTGTGGACCCAGAGAAAACCCCAGAGTAAATGAAGTCCAATTGCCTTCGCTAGGACCTGCCTCTGCACACACACTTTCTTCTGCCTGGAACAACTTTCTTCCTGCTGGAACACCTTCCCGTATTTCGAGGCTCAGTGCTGACGTCACCCGTTCGCTGGAGTCTCCACGGAGGATATTGTTCCCACAGCACTCTGTTTATGCCTCTCTTGTAGCACTCATCGCATTGTGTTGCAATAACTCATTCACTTCCGCCTCTCTTCTAAACTGAGAACCACGATTTCAGCTCAGTCCACAAACATTTACACTCAGGGGGAATAAAAAGTTGAATAAGACACTATCCCAGTTATAATCTAGGACAGGAGCAGACTGAACAACTACTCCGCACTTACCATGGAGCTTGGCTTATAGTTGTCAAATGAATAAGTGAACAAAGAAATTTACGAGCAGCCAAACCACCATGGCTAGAGATGTGGTGTCCTTACTTGCAGTGCTGTTTAAGGAGTCATAGTGCAGGGCCTCATCTGCTGTTTCCATGGCTTCCCCTGGCTGTTTCCCCAGCACTAGGTCTGGCCAGGACGCTTGCCCATGGATGCTACAGTGCTGACAGCTAAGGATTTTGTCAAAGTGAGCGGGGGAGACCCTGTGAAAGATTCCAGGAAGCAGGGAGTGCAAGATGATTAAAGGTAGTCGTGGATGTATTTATTTTTCCTGTAGTTCTGGTTGTTGATGCAACGCTGTCTCCCTGGAGTCTCTTGGTGACATTTGTTACTTGGTTTTTCAGTCCTTAAACAGAAATTCTGTCCTTTTCACTGAATTGCTCCTCCTTTGCTAATGTTCTGTCTCCTCCAAGTCCCAGGCAGAGCATTTGACATTTGTTATTGGTACAAGAGCATCACTTGCTGAGTATGAACAAAAAAAAAGTTTCCCCAAAGGGGAGAAATGAATGATTATCTCAGATCTTTTCACCCTTTTTCTCTTCCTTCAGACATAACAGCAAACCACAGCCACACTGGGCTCTGGCAGGGAGCTGCCCTAATCAGTTTTACATTGCAGCTTCATGGAGATCTGCTGCTGTAATAACTGTAGATGTTTCAGTGGAGGGCAAAGGGTGACAGGTCATGAAGTAACAGGATATAGTGAGGTGGGGGCTTCAGTGATGACCACCTCATATAAGATGCTGAGATCCCTAGGGATAGGTCCTGTTCCTCCAAGCAACAAATGTTTTCTGAGGGCCTACCATGTGCCAGCCATTGTTTTGGGTACTGGGGGTGACCAACAAAAATAAAAACACCTGGTCCCTACTCTCAGGGTCCTTACCGCCTAGTGGGGACGACTAACATCAATCCGTTATTTACACAGACAGGTGTAAATCTGCAACTTGAAATGTAATATGAATAAAAGGGATGTGATCCTATGAGAGTCTATAATAGAGAGAATTCAATTAGTCAAGGGGCTCAGCAATGTCTTCTTGAAGAATTGCCTCTCTTGTAATGATAGATGAGAAGAGAGTTCTAGGCAGGGGGAACAGTAGGTACAAAGATCATCTCAGAGGAGGGAACCTGGCAGGCACCAGTACCTGAACACAGACCAGAGAGAGCAAGAGAAGATCCCCAAGGAAGACAAAGAGACCAGAGAGGTAGTCAGGGGAGGACCACATGGAGCCAGGATGCCATGTTCATCCATCTCCTTTCTCTCTACTTCAGAGTGCCCCACAAAGTAGGTTCTCAATGAGGATTGCATGCTCTGATAGAGTAATCATTCATTCATTCATCCTCCCAACGTTTACCTATTGAGTAGCAACTTTGTGCCTAAAAGTAGGGATAATAAGATGAATAATTCTCGTCCCTCATGAGATCACGGTCTGGTGAGATGCAGAAATAGAAACATGACCCTTCATTATTGGACGTGGCATCATCAAGTTATGTTTAATTGCCATGGGGTAGAGTTGGCTCAAGGGTGGTGAGCTGTGGAGGGACTGGGAAAGATGTGGAAGAGGACGAAAGAGGTGAGCCATTGCTGTTGACATGAGGAAGTTTAGCACCATTCTGTTTCCATTATTAGCACCAGGACCTGTTAGTTTCCCACTTCTCTCTCCTCTCCCAGCCCCTAGCCCTTCAGCCTCCAGTGCCATTGGGTGTAAATCTTTCTTGGAGAGTTGTTTCTCCTTGTGGTCAAACAGTAACAGGCTACTAAACCTGCCTGTGGGGTGAATTACGAGCCGCTCTCTGGAGCCCCGGCCTCTGTTGCCCACGGAATGAATTGTGGCGCTCCTGGCTGCTGCGCCTTTTATTTATTTATTTGTTTGCTTTAGCATATTTTAATCTGATCATTAAATTGCAATCTGCCACCCATCTTCAACCCCGACCGTCTCCGATGGAACAGATTTTTCCTAGGTAATGATACCTATAAACTTCAGGGATGGCAGCCTCTGGAGCAAACTGGGGGAGGGAGAAGCGAGGGGTTGCAGAAACACGTTCCACCTGGCTCGGCCTTGACTGGTCTGCTGTTGTCCCGGGCTCAGCCTGACCTATCTCGGGGCTGCTAGAGTAGCCAGGTTCTCCCGGGCGGCACCTGTGGCCTTTTCTAGCCTGAGAAGCATGTGCTGAGGAGGTAGAGGTGAGCCTCTGCACCTTGTCCTCGCACGCATAAGATCATCCCTGCCATTGTGCCAGGAAGTAAAGGTGTCACCCAACCTGCCGTTATGGTGTTGCCTGGGGAGAGATCTGCACTGATAATCAAAGGCAAAGAGGATGCCAGATGGTGCCGTGGAGCTTGTGTTCCTGAGGTCATCCGTCTGATCTAGTGCCACTCTGCACTGGAGGGATTGCCATCCAACAGCAGGGCCACAACCCTGG
This sequence comes from Diceros bicornis minor, assembly GCF_020826845.1. NCBI lineage: Eukaryota > Metazoa > Chordata > Mammalia > Perissodactyla > Rhinocerotidae > Diceros > Diceros bicornis. Next base: position 71,191,912 of record NC_080743.1, read on the forward strand.
AGAGGGTGACAGTCGTCAGTTATTATATTGGCACCACCTATTTATCTAGCATTTTATAGCGTGTGCTGACACATTCCTTTGAAGCCTCACAACAGTCCTGTGCGTGCGACAGGGCAAGTGCTAAGAGTCCCATTCTGAAACTGAGATGCGGGGACTGTGGAGTGAATTGCCCAAGGTAGTACTGGCTCATAGGAGGCTCTCAACAGGTGTTTGTTGAATGAAAGAATGGGTTCCTGCTGTCTTAAAGCAGCCTCAAAGGTACGTCTCAAGGTTTGCTTCTGGAGTCATGTCCAGTGAAACATGTAGGACTAAGATCCTAGAAGCCTGCAGCTCCCGCCTGAACCAGCTGGTAAGAAATCACCACCAATTCCCCCTGATTAATTCTTGTGCATGCCAGAGTACTTGATGCTGGAAAAGATGCTTTGAAGGTGTGGATGTATAGGAGGCAGGGAAAGATACGTCTCTACCTTATTGTGCTATGGTGGACTAGGCATGGTTCTGAGGGCTCAGCGCATATTCACTTATTTAATTTTCCCAACAACCCTAGGTAGGTGCTGTCATTATATCCATTACAAACAAAGACACTGAAACACAGCGAGATGGAGCAACTTTCCCAAGGGCCCAAAGCTGAGGAAGCCAGCTTTAAACTTCAGCGGGCTTGCTTCTGATTCTGAGCTATTGACCACTCTGCCATACCACATCTTTATTTTTTTTTCCAGAACATACAAACTCCTACTCTCCGTGTCTATTGTCCTACTTGTCTCACTTCAGATTTCAGGTACAGGTGGAATGAAGGAAGCAGTTGTGACCTGGGTGTGGGACTAGGAGCTCAGGAAAGGCAGGAAAGAGGAGATGATAGCAGACATCTTTGCTGCACTAAAGAACTCAGACCTTTTAAACAAATGAACTCTAAAGCCATGGCAAGCCCCTGCCCTTCTGTAGCTTCAGGAAATGGACTCAAGGCACAAAACTCCCTCAGTTCTTTCAGAAGAAAGGGAAGTCCAATCTGGAGATGAAACTCAAGAGTCTAAGCTTCTAGTCCAAAGACCAGCCACCAGATCATGGCCCTTAAAAATCATGTACTGTTATTTTTTTAATTGATGTTTTAAAATTTAGAAAAGCCTAATAGATATTCTATTCATTATTCCAAGTCAAATTGCATGTCAGTGAAGGAGGTGAATTTACATAACTCAGGGTAAAGTAGATAACTGGTCCTCTTATCACGCACCGGGGATCCTCATATGTGTAGCTCATGCCCCCTGGTGGGCCAACCCTGGGGAAGAGGCTGTTGGTCCCAGCTCCTTCTGTCACACAGCCTGTTATCCATGATTCCTCCATATTACTCAGCCATGGAATCTCAGAGAGCACAGGAAGTGTCATCAGATGCCAGAACATTCTGTGACAACACAGGGCAGCATCAGACAGTTGTGGCCCAAAACCATTGTGCCAGGACGTCATCCTTGAATGGCATTCTCTATTGATAATCTTACCTAGATTGGGAGCTATCCACTGAGATATAACCCTAATCCTAACCTTATAACCAAGACCTTCCCTTATTCTAACCAGAACCATGGACACTACCCCTTACCTGGCTCCAATCATGACCCTCAGAATAACTTTAACCATGACCTAGGTGCTAATTCGCTATTGATAGTTGGTGGATGGTTTGTTGATTATTTTATTATTTGTGTCTTTAAGGTTCCCAAGTTAAGCAAGATGACTGTGCTTTGAAGAATCATTCCAAGGCCAAACTTTTAAGACATTAATCTAATTTAAAAATAAACAAATTGTATGGTATCTGAGATTCAAAAGGGATCTCAGAAATCCCATGGCCTGTTCCTCCTCTTTCCAAGCTGGGCACAACCCCATGCCACCCAATTTGTGGGATCTGACCTCTGATACAGTGCTTACTGATGCTTTTCAACAAGAGAGAAACTCTTTTATTAAAAAATTGGATTTCTGAGAACCCCCTTAGGTGGACTGGATTAAAGAAAAGGAGGACAGCTTCAGGAAGAGTCTATAGTGGAGATTAAGAAACGTATGAGACAAGCATGGCACAGACAAAGAACATGTGCTTAGCACCCAGAGATCCCTAGGTTGAAAAGCTTTGTTCTGTGGCTTGGGATCTGGGAGATCTTGAGCAAGTTGTTCAACTTCTCTGAGCCTTCTGAGCCTTTTTCTTCATCTGTAAAGCTGAGATCTCAGGGTTGCCAGGATTAATGAGACACTATATTCAAAGGGCACAGCACGTGGGTGACACACAGCAGGTGCTGCATCCATCTTATTCCTCCTTGCGCTTTCCCGACGCTCTACATTTGGCTTCACACTCAGGACAGGCTAAGAAAATGGGCTATGCAGACTTTGTCACAGAGACCATGCCCTGTTGGGGACAAAGTGCTTCGAGGTACTGAGGAGAATGCCACCATCTGTAATTTGAAAATTCATGCGCAGGTGCCCAGGGCAAATGGTGGCTCCGGATCAGGCATATCAAGTGTGTAAGGTTGAGCATCCCATCTTGAAAGCTGTCCCTCTCCCTGTCTCAACACACCTTGCCCATTAGCTCTGAGGGTTCGGGAAACATTTTGCAGAAAGAATAATAAATAAACCCCAGGATCAGCCAGATAGCCGGGAAGGAAGGGAAGGGGGGAGGAGTCAGGCTAGGTTTCAGTCACTGCTCACCAACTGCTTCGTATCCCCCATGGATTTCTTGTCAATGATTATTCAATCTCAGGCCTGACCTTTCTATTCTAAATAACACTGCAATATCAGCGCGGCCCAGCCCGCAGCTTTTGCAGAAAATTAACTGTATCTGGCTCTCACAGGAGACCCAAGAAATCCCTTCAGTAACTAAGCCCAAACTAGTTTACAGAAAAAAAGACCGAGCGTTATCTTCTTCTCATACACTCCTCCTAATACCCGTCTAAATATCACAGAGCTCCCAGCTGTTTAATTCTAATAAATACTCATCTATTCTCAAAACAGACAAATGTTAGGTCTCAGGTGGGCCCCAAGCATTTTGTGCAGGAGAAAGAAGAGAATATGGAGGAAGAGAAAGAATAGAGCCGCTCGCAGCTTCAGATTTCCATTCATGCACGATGATAGCAGCTTAAGATGGCTAATGGTTTCCAGTTGAGTCAGAGCCAGAGGTGACTTGTGAGGGAGGCCATTTTCACAGTCAGGGTCCACAATGAGCGGTCCTTCCTTTCCTCAGTGGAGCCTCAGGTCCCACAGCAGATCCTACCACAGGAAGGGCTCTGAGAGCCCCGTGACCAAGTTGGATCTGTCTTCGTGCTTCTGGACAGCTGGAGGGTGGGGAGGGGCAGCGTGAGCGCCACATTAAGGGTCGGGCTTTTTTGGGGAGATCTTTCTACTCTGAGTTGGTGTTTGGACCTGAGTCCCAATGGTTACCCCACCCACAGGAACCCCATATGGAGTGTAAGAGGGGTGGGAAGAGAAAGGCCTCCAGTGACCTCTGAAACCTAGTTTATTTGCCGTAACAATCTAAAGGATAGGTGGGGCAAAAAGCAGAACCATATGACATTTTGGCTTGGAAAATGCCTAGAAATGCTTGGATTTCAGTCACTGAGGATGAAGAAATCCTCTGTCCTGGGTTTCTTTGGCCCTTAAGGAATCCCCTGTGGTTAGGAGTCAATGAGAGGCTCTTATGCAAGGTCCGGTCTCATATACAGAGGCCTTTGGGAGTCTGTAGGCCTGGCACCCCCTGCCCCCAGGTGATGCTCAGTTGGGAGCCAGGTAGGGATAGTGACTCAGATCCTTTGAGTCCCTCTAAGAGCCGGTTATGACCTTGTGACTCGGACGGCTCTGAGATGGGGAGGCATTTCTCAATTAGAGTAGTCGCTGATATTAATTGCCCTGATGCTGCACTTAGCTTTCGCATCTAAGTCAGTGGTTCCCTAAGTGTGGTTGGGGGATCCTTGCTGGCAGATGAGGAGGGTTCTCCTGGCCATTGGCAAGTAGGCCTCTGACAGATTGAATGTTGGTTTTTGTCTCTGGCATGAATTAATAGTGAACGTTTACTTTAACAAAACCTAAGTATCCCCCAGTGATGCCCCGACCTAGTCAGCCCCAGACATTCTGTTCATCTGCTGAGGTTTATTTAGATATTGTAACAGAACAGTCATGGGGCCTTAACTCCTCTGAAAAAAACCTGAAGGCCACAATTCTAGAGCCATAGTTAAAGCCCCATGAGGTCCATCTGCTTCCTTCTGCTCTGCTTGTCAGGGAGACTGGATGACTTCTATAGGCCAGGGGGAGGCGAGTTAACTTCCCAAATTAGGCTCCTTGTGGCTCTGTCAGGTTCCTAGGACAGACTTGAGGACCAGAATACAGCTGCCTATCTGGCCACTGGCTCAGTGTCTCTGAACCTCACATTAACACTCCTGGGCTCTGGCTCTGTCCCAGGCGGCACTGCCATCACTCGTTTAACAAGAATTTACTGAGCACCTTCTAGGTACAGGCCCTGTTCTGAGGATTGTGGCTAGATAACTGAATGAAGCAGATCAAAAAACCCCTGCTCTTTGAGAGCGCACATTATAATAAAGGAGCGAGACATAAACAAAATAAATAAGTAAAATATTGGTGAATGTTAATGATAAGTGCTAAAGAAAGAAGTTAGCAGAGAAGGGAGAGAGTGAATGTGTGGCTGAGGCAGGCAGTAGGAGTGTGTAATTTTAATTGGGATGGCTAGGGGAGGCCTCACTAAGAAGGTGACATTGAGCAAGACCTGAGGAGGTAAGGCAAAAGCAATCCAGGCAGATACAGCATGTTCAAAGGTCCTGAGGTAGGAACATGCCTGACATTTCAAGGAATAGCATGGATGCCAGCATGGCTGGAGCAGAGAGAACAAAAGGGACAGCAGTAGGTATAGCTTAGAGACCCTGTAGGCCATTGCCAATACTACAACTTCTACTTGGACAGACGTGAAAAGCTCTAGAGGGTTTAAGTAGGAGAGCACTTATTCGGAACTCAGGTGATCTAGGTCCTAGACTCAATTTTGCTACTAACTAGTTCTATGACCAAGTAATTTTAATTATTCTTATCCCCAAATTACTCTACATCTATGGACCTTAGTTTCATCACCTTTAAAATAAGGATTTTGTACTTTCGAATTCTAACGTATTTTCAGCTCTCACAGTCTGTGATTTTAGACAAACAAATTTAAAAGTAAATCAAAAGAACTCTTTGTTAGCATTGGAAGGGCACATTTCCACATCCTTCCTTGTCCAGGGTTCCTCTGGACAGATCATGATGAGAGACCCTGAGGGCATTACTCCCCATCTCCTATTTAGTTCAGAGGACAGGGACCAATCAGAGGCATAGAAAACTCATCTATGTCTCTACAGGGTCTTATTTCCCACCTCCACTCCCCTGTCACATATGCTTATCAACGAGATCAAGCTGATTATCTAAGACACTCTAGTTTTGTAATCATTATTCCATCCTATTTTAATTGAGCCCCTGTGACATACACTGCCCTGGGAACAGCTCAATGGAAGATGGAGGAGAAGGATGTAAGACGTGTTCTCCATGCCTGGAGAGTTGATGATCTTGTCAGGCAGGAGTTATCTAGTCTAAAACTAGACAGAATGTACTCATAAGATCCAGCTAAGTAACAGTACAAAGTGGTAAACAGTAGGTGCCTGACAAGAGGTACACACAGTGTGCACTACAGGGGTTCAGAGAACAGAGTGCTGTCTGTTGGCAGAGGGCCTGGGGAGACTTCTGAAGGACGTGGGGTGAAAGCCAGGCCTTGGAAGCAAGGTAGGAGTCTGATGGGTGGATATTATTGCCTCCGATGTATTGGCCCAATAAAGCAGGCATGACATGGTGGGTAAATAAATGTAAAGCAGGTTGGCAGTTTAATGTTGGTGTGCTCACAGGCACAGGCAGTCGGTGATTTGGGTTTTCATGAACTGATCAAAAACGTATCCCTATAGATTTTGCGACATCTCGTTTTAGGACATCCTAGTGAGCCTGCCTCACCATAGACAGATGGGATGGATCTTGGTGGAAAGGTCAGGACTGGAGATAAGTGATTCCCAGAGCCTTGCTGGGGCTCTCAGGTTGTCTGCTGTGCCAAATCTCTATCCCTCTGAAGTCCTTGGTGAGTCTGTGAGCATAGCTCTCACCCAAAGAGCAGCGAAGGAGGCCAATGGACCTTTCGCTTCTGCCTATCCTAGAGTCCCCAAATCTCAGAGGTGGTCGAAACTTCCTCCCAAGAAGAATGGACCACTCTCTTCCCTGTTGCTTTACTAGACATCATTCTCTATCATGGCACAGATAAGGAATTTTTACACTTGCTCGTTTAAAAGAATACACCAAACTCAAAGTTTCCCTTTACAAGAACAGAGGCAATATCTTGCTCGTCTCTGTGTCTCCAGTACCTAGCCTCATAGCATATAGTAGATGTCCAATAAATATTGAAAGCAATAGTACAGCAGCTCATTTCTTGTTAATCTTTTTGGGGTAGAATTTCAGGTTCCAGAAAGGATCTGAAGAAGGCTATGAACCCTCACCCCAGAGGAAAGTGAACTTGTGCACATACTTACAGGATTTTGCAAATGATTTCTGGGGGCACATGGGCTGCAGGTTGAGCACTGCTCCAGTGAGTGTATCAATCACTTATGATATCCTTTACAGACAATCCTGCCACCTCAGCCTGGACACTTCCGGCGATGGCGAGCTCACTCCCTCCTTGTTTGTGGGCAGCGTTCATGGTTAGAAGTGTCTTCTTTATATTGTATAGGAACTTTCCTTTCTGTAATTCCACTGTCATCCTAGTTCTCCTCTGAGCGACACTAAGCAGGGAAGGAGCTGGGAATGTGTATCACAGGGGCCCTAATTCATCACCACGTACATAACTGCTTTTCTACCGTTTATGGACAGTCGTCCTGAGCCTTCCTGGTCTTCCCTGGCCTCTGCTGTTCTTTGCTCTGATGGGGTTTATGTCTCTTCCCTATCCTGATTCTGTGTCTTTAGAAAAAGCCTGTTTTATCATCACCCCTTTTAAAGTGTAGTACCCAGAGATGGGCAGTGGGGACAGGCATTATTTCTCTCTTTGTTCCAGACAATGATCTTGCTTTTACACTGCCCAGGACCGCATTCGCTTTCTGGCCACCGCTTCACACCATTGACCCGTTAATGAGCAAAGAGTCACTAAAGCCCACGGGTCTTCTCCAGGTGTGCTGCTGCTAGGCCCTCTCTCCCCACTGGGCGTGTGTGCAGCTTGCTCTCCAGCCCTAATTGCGACACTTTTACATTTATCCTTGTTAAATGCCATCAGATTAGATTTGGTCCTTGCGTCCAGCCTGGTGAGACCTTTTGGGATCCTGATTTTGTCGTCCAACATATTAGCTCATTACTCTCACATGATGTGTTTAGTGTGCAACAAAGAGCTACCCCTTTTGGAGCATTTCTCTGACAGATGTTGTGCTTTACACAGCACATTCTTTCATTCTACCCTCACTCCAACTCTATGAAGTGTGAGCTATCCCCATTTAGTAGTTAAGTGCACCGTGACCCAGAAAGGTTAAGTAACTTGTCCAAGGATACACAGCCAGCATGTAGTAGAGTCAGGATTGGAGCCCAACTCTGTCTGACTCAGAAGGCCAAGCACATAGCCACTCTTTAATGCTGCTTTCATCCAAGTCATTAAGATTTTGAACAGGACAGGACAGGCCCAGGGCCTTGTAGCAAAACACTAGAGAGCTCTTCAGGCTGAGCATTGATTCATTTGTCATGATTCCTTCCCCTTGATTGGCATGTTCCCACTTCCCACAGTACCCACCTTATCCCGAGGAATAGCAAGAAGGATTTTGTTCACCATTTTGAAGAAACACATGTATAGTAATTTTGTGCTGTTCCGTGAGCCCCTTTACCAAATAGTAAATGTTATGAATGTGGTGTGACTTGGTTTTGGTAAATTCATGTGGTCTCTGTAAGTCCCGGATTCCTTTACTACATGCTCTGAAACAATTGTTTAAAGAATTGAGTTGAGACTCTTGCTCAAGAACATTGCTGAGCCTTCTTAGTTGGTAGTTGGGGGTACATCTTCTTTTACCAGGCCTCTAAGAGTTGCAGTGAAGGAAAGCCAGAGATATCCTTCTTGATAGTCTCTCAAACATCCCATATACCCTTTCTAGGTAATTATAAATCAATCTTCCATGAATTTACACAAAGCTTTATTGAATACACTTTAAAATCTTAGCAAGTATGACTTCTTAAACTATAAACTTCCATTGATGTATGTGACTCTCAGAAGCAATGCCCAATGACAACCTCATACATGGACCTTACAATGATCGCTTTTTTTTTATTACAGAAATAAGTAAATTCTTGTTGGCTTTTAATTTCAAAGACCATAATTAAGTTTCTTAATAGTTTCTTTTGTGACAGACACCTTTGATCCAAGACCACTGAGGAATGCAGAAAAAGGGCAGAGACCAGACTTCTTTCAAAGATTTTTTACAGAACAACAGTAAAAAGAAAAACCAAAAATAAGGGCATGAAGGGAGAGGGCACACAGCTTTTGTTGTGATTCTTGACTTGAAAACAAAGACCTCCACAGGTGACAAGTCTGAGCAGCTGATAAGGGGAGCTGCATCCCCCAGAATCCTGAGGTGTGCACTTTCTAAGAAGCTGTTCCGTTTTGGGGAGGTTCATTTAAGTTTTTTTCTTACCCCTATTGAGTATAGTTTGATATAGGAACTGTAGAGACCATCAGACCCAGGAATTAAACTCTATCAGAGTGTGGTCCTATCTTCCCCCTTCTGTCAATGAGACCTCTCTACCAATTTTCTCTCTGCTGTGAGATCCTCTGTTTTGACTGATATTTTGTGTATGTATATGTAATAGACCACTTATATTATGATATTATTTATTTAATTATATGCATTGTTGTGTATTACATATTAAATATATTATTTTACACATACCAATATATTCTTACTCTATGATTTTCACCCATATCAATCCATACTCATAATCATCTTCTAATCATCCTTCTCAAATCGTCATTTGGACAGAGGTGGAATCATTACAAGTTGTTGTAGGTAGGAAAATGGGAGGCTCTGGAAAAGTAAGCTTTTTCCTCAAAACCCTCCTCCACCACAAAACCCCCTTGCATGGAGGCTAAAGATACAGAATTCATGCTGAATCCTATTCCATATAGATTCACAGGTATCATAGAATGGAAGGAATAGAAAGACCTTTGAAAGAATCAAGACCGGCTACCCAAATATATTGGTGAAAAACCTGAGATCCAGAGACACTTGCCTAAAATGACATGACTTATTGTCAGAGTTTATGCTGGCTGGGTTCTCTGGGAAGCAGACGTTGAGGTGATGTTAGGACTGAGAAAGATTTATTGGAAGGTTACATCTGTGAAGGGAAAAGGGGAAGGATGTGTGACTGGGCAAAGAAGCTAACAAACAGTGATGCATACCTGAAAAAATCTCAGCCAACTAATGGGGAGCTCTGGAACAAAGATCACCCTTTAGATGAGTCCCATGTTGGGCAGATATGGCCAAACCCTTGTACCACCACCACACTCAGTCACTGTCTGAGTGGACCGTGAAGGATCTAACAGCTGGAGACTACCAGCTAACCACACTCTTCGGAATGGGGCAATGAGCCCTTTCTTTTTTTTTACAGCAAACATTTTTTTTTTCTTGCAGGGAAAGATTCACCCTGAGCTAACATCTGTTGCCAATCTTCCTCTTTTTTTGTTTTGCCTCCCCCAAGCCCCAGTGCATGGTTGTGTATCCTAGTTGTAAGTCCTTCTAGTTCTTCTATGTGAGCCACTGCCACAGCATGGCAACTGACAGACGGGTGGTGTGGTTCCATGACTGGGAAACGAACCAGGACCACAGAAGTAGTGACAGTGCCGAACTTTAACCTCTGGGCCATCAGGGCTGAATGAGCCCTTTCTTGAAGGGATTTATGAGTGGTGCGTTTCCATGTCTGCCACACAACTGGAATTTTCTCTTGTAGGTTCTATAGCAGTTTTAGAGAGAGATGATTTCAGTGACTTTATAATAATAGTAATGCTTATTTTTATTCATTGTAAAGTAAGAGTATTGTCTCAATAGATACATCACAAATGCCAAAAAGAAAAAAATATATATGTATATACCAAATGGTTTTTCATTACAACATTTTACAGTGGGCACTTGGGCAAACTATTGGAAATGGCCTAAGGTGTCTCCGGAGTGGAGGTCAGTGAACTTAGGACAACCCCTTGACTTTCCATTAGTGAGTAGTTAGATGAAGTAGTAAATAAATTATTATTAAGCACTTTGCAAATATAGTGTTATGTAAATGCTAAATAATCATAATAATACAGTAGTATGCTGATCTTGATAAACGGGGCAGCTTCCATGTCATTTAAAATGGATGGCGCAGCAATGTCTGTGAAGATGAACGAGTTCCATGTTCACAAAGCTCAATAACAAGCACAGCCTCTTCTGCAAGGAGGCTCAGCCTCCTGCTGAGCTGCTGCATTCTCCCCTGGTCTCTGTGGGACAATTAGCAGAGCAGAGGGATTCTGGCCAGCTTTAAGGGGGTAGTAAAAAGGCTCCTATGCAGGGATATTGAAAGTAGACTTAGGTGAATGCACATGGATTTGCATTTCTGAGAAGTCAGGGCTAATCTATAAGAGGGATGGGGGCAGGGAATTAACATTTATTGAGTGCCTCCTGTGACCCAGACACTGTACTCAGTGCTCTGTGTTTATTATCTCATTTATCCTCCAGGCCAACACATTAAGGTAATAGAGGACTGGAATAAAGCAGAATACATTACTATTTTCTGTAGAAAAGCAGAAAGATTGACCCCAGCGGTGTAGCTGGTGTTTTCCTTTTTGCATTCTGGGCAAGAGTAGGACCTGGAAGATAGGAGAGTCCCTCAGGGAATCAGAGAAAGGTTGACCCAGTGATTGATCACAACCCCAAATGCTGGGACGTTTCAGGCACACATTTGTGTGATGACAGTCACTTTCTCCTTTGGGGCTACACTCAGAATACCTGCTCCTCCTCACCCCCTGCGGTGGACCTGACTCCCCTGCACAGCAACTCCTGGTAGAGTCTCATTCAGACCTTTCATGCACTATCACAATATTTAGCAGATATTGATAAAGGGTTATGATGAGCCAAATACTCCACCAAAGTTTATCATCTCAGTTAATTGTAGTGGCAACCCTGTGGCGCAGGATTTATCTCTTCTAAGGTGCTCCCCTTAAGTGAGAACACTAAAATTTTGTTAAGTAACTTGCCAAAAGTAACACAACTAGTTCAAGGGGGAGGAGGTGAGAACTGAGTTGGTCCACAAAGCTTAGGCTTTTAACTATGGGGTAATGTTGTCATACCACCTGTCAACTGAGAGGTCCTGAGGCTTGGGGATTTGTTTCTTTTTAGCCCATCACTGGGCTATGTTCTTTTTTTATTTTTCCTGCTGAGGAAGATTCACCCTAAGCCAACATCTGTTGCCAATCTTCCTCTATGTTGTGTGTGGGTCGCCACCACAGCCTGGCTGCCTGCAGGTGGTGTAGGTCCACGCCCAGGAACCAAACTCTGGCCACCAAAGCAGAGCGCGCTGAACTTAACTACTAGGCCGCGGGGCCAGCCCCTGGGCTATGTTCTTAATAATGATTAATTACCCTTTGTTTAATGTGTCAGATTTTGAGGGTATAAGAGTAGCTCAAATGTTTGCTTTTTTTGGTACAGCTTTATTGAACATAATCGACATACAATAAACTGCACATATTTGAAGTATACAATTTCGTTGGGTTAGATATACATATGTAGCAGTGATGCCATGACCACAATCAAGATAATGAGCATATTCATCACCTCCAAAAGTTTGCATCCTTGTAGTCCATCCCTCCCACCCACCCTCATCTAATGCCCTTCCCAGGCAACCACTGATCTGTTTTCTGTCACAATAGTTAGCTTGCATTCTCTAGAGTTTTATAAAAATGCAGTATATAGTATTTTTTGGTCTGGCTTCTTTCACTCAGCATAATTATTTTGAGATTCATCTAAGTGCTTTCTTTTTCTTTGTTTTATTTACAGACATAAGGACTTTGAATAATTAGTATGTATTTTATTTAATTTTAGCTTTTGTTTTAGTCCAGAGTTCAAGTTCCAGTTCTGTCACTTACTATCTGTGTGCCAAGTGGCAAGTTTATTAACTCTCCAAGGCTTAGTTTTCTCATCTGTGAAATGGGTATAATAAAGGCTACATTATAGAGTTAGTGTAAGTGTTAGATGAGGTGATATAGGTAAATTGTATAGCACAGAATCTGGACGTGCTAAGCACTTAATTTTGCAATTTAAATAAAAATTTTTAATAATAAAAACAATTTTTTCATCAAAATTCCTCTGATGTCTCTTAGGTCTTCAATATCAAGTAATATAGCTAGCATATATTGTGCCAAATAGAATACTAAATGTGACATATGAACTAGCGCTTTTTTTTTTAAGCAGGACTTTTTTGCGGAAGATTGGCCCTGTGCTAATGTCTGTTGCCAATCTTCCCCTTTTTTCTCCCCAAAGTCCCAGTACATAGTTGTGTATCATAGTTGTAGAGTTCTAGCTCTTCTATGTGGGACACTGCCTCAGCATGGCTTGATGAGCGGTGACTAGGTCCGCACCCAGGATCTGAAACAGCTAACCCCTGGCCGCCGAAGTGGAATGCGTGAACTTAACCGCTATTCCACTGGGCCTGCCCCCTGGAGTAGCTCTTTTAATCCTCACAAGAAGCCTGTGAATTATGTGGGAACATTATTACCCCTATTTACAGATGAGGAAACTGAGATAGTTGTGGTAATTTTCCATTCTCACTGATAGTAGGTGATGGGAACAGAATTTGAACTGAGGCAGATTGGCTCAAGACCCTGCGTCATTTTCCATTCCAATTTGGCTACCTTGATATCACTGTATGCAGTGACATCATTCACTAACTCTAGGGTTCATGCTTTAGGATAAAAATATCTAGATAAGAAGACCATATCAGTAACTAAGTAAAAGTCAGAGAAATGGCTAATAAAATGACAAAATTATTGTTGGGACACCAATTATTATTAAGGGATATCAAATACTTCAAATGTGTTATAGGCATATACTTGCAATTTGAGCTTCTGAAGAGTAAACCCCACCTGATTCTAGGTTTAACTGTAAGCGAGTCAAAGACAAGGATTCCGTAGAGAGGAAATGATGGCAGCCAGAGCAGATTCTGCCTTGACTGGAAACACTGGAGAAACTTCTGAGTGTTCGATGTTTGAGCCTCAGGTTTTAGAGCAGGCCCAGAAGGTAGGCCCATCACTGAGGTTGTACAGTCCCAGCTGAGAAGGCTGTATTCACCCCAACTTTGGGGATTGGCTGTCAATTTAGAGCTTATTGGAATAGCTATGACAGTAGAATAGAGAACTTCAGTTACATCTTCAGTTGCTTAAATTCAGTAATTGGTATTTATTAAAGATTTGGAATTTGGTGGAACAGAGGGCGGGAGATTTTAATTCAGTTCAAACGAACACACATTTTTTATTTGTCGGGTATGCACAGAATCTCTGCCCTTGAGAAATTCCTATTTGGAGTAGGGGATAGAGGATGAAAGATATAAATAAATTAATTTCAGTATCAAGAAAGACCTAGATTCAAGGGATATTTAGAAGGCAAAATCAATAGACTTTGTATCTACCTAGAAGTAGGCGTAAAGGAAAGGTCAAGGTTCTGGCCTTGGAAACTGAGCCACCCACAAAGAGAGAATTAAGACAAACAGATTTTGTAAGCTGGGTGATGAGGGCATCTTGGGGTTGAAGTGTAATAGGAGATTCAAGCAGAAAACTCCAACAGGCAGCTGTGTTTCTGGATACTGAGCTCAGGAGTAGGGTCAAGGTTGAAGATAAAGGCTTGTGAGTTGTCAGCATATAGGATGTAGTTGGAGCCACGGGAATGGATGAGATCACCCAGGGGGAGTATGTAGAGTGAGAGTAAATGGTCAACACAGTAGTCGTGATGGTTAAAATTAAGTTTGACCAAATACCAATATCAGAAGCCATATTAAAGAATGGGGATGGACAATATATCATATAGATCTTTCCTATTCTCAACTCTTTCAAATCCACTCATTTCAAGCATACACCATTTATTCCGTGTGAATAGATGCAAACTCTAATTTGGGTCCCATTGAAAGGCAGTACAGTCGTGCTTCTTTACGACAGGGATACATTCTGGGAAATGCATTGTTAGGTGATTTTGTCATTGTGCAAACACCATAGAGTGTACTTATACAGACCTAGAAGATATAGCCTACTACACCTATGCTAGGTGGTGCTAATCTTATGGGACCACCATCATATATGTGGTCCATCATTGACTGAAACATCATTATGCAGCACATGACTGTACTTAAAAGGGAAAAGGACCCACAAACAGCCGGCCCTGGGTGTGGTCCTTTACGTACAAGTTGGGGCAGTGGCACTGGGAGAACTTGGGGTAAGAGATGGTGGACAGAGGTGCAGGTGGGATTGAATAGCTATTTTGATATATTAGGTACAAATCTGACCTAAACAACCATGTCTTTCTCAACCTTTTTTCTTTCATCAGGAAGAGAAGGTTAAGAAACTGAACTGAATAGAAGGCTTATTTCTGTGTTTAGTTAGTTGTGTGCTGACCTTTTCATACCTAAACTATCCTTCATACACATCTCCTCATACACTATTTCTCTATCATTCAGTCAACAAACACATGTTGAGCACCTTCTTTTTTTTTTCAATTAACAAGATGGATTTAATGAACCTACAATTATAGCATATGTATTTTTCTTTTTCTTTTTTTTAGAGTAGTTTTATTTTTTTTAAATTTTTTGTTTATTGCAGTAACATTGGTTTATAACATTGTATAAATTTCAGGTGTACATCATTATACTTCTATTTCTGCATAGATTACATCATGTTCACCACCCAAATACTAATTACAACACGTCACCACACACATGTGCCGAATTATGCCTTTCGCCCTCCTCCCTCCCCCTTCCCCTCTGGTAACCACCAATCCAATCTCTGTCTCTATGAGTTTGTTTATCGTTGTTATTATCTACTACTTAATGAAGGAAATCATACGGTATTTGACCTTCTCCCTCTGACTTATTTCGCTTTGCATAATACCCTCAATGTCCATCCATGTTGTCACAAATGCCTGGATTTCATCATTTCTTATGGCTGAGTAGTATTCCATTGTGTATATATACCACATCTTCTTTATCCATTCATCCCTTGATGGGCACTTAGTTTGCTTCCGAGTCTTGGCTATTGTGAATAACGTTGCAATGAACACAGGGGTGCATGTATCTTTACGCATTGGTATTTTCAAGTTCTTTGGATAAATACCCAGCAGTGGAATAGCTGGATCACATGGTAGTTCTATCCTTGATTTTTTGAGGAATCTCCATACAGTTTTCCATAGTGGCTGCACCAGTTTGCACTCCCACTGGCAGTGTATGAGAGTTCCCTTCTCTCCACATCCTCTCCAACACTTGTTGTTTCCTGTCTTGTTAATTATAGCCATTCTGACGGGCATGAGGTGATATCTCATTGTAGTTTTCATTTGCATTTCCCTGATAGTTAATGATTTTGAACATCTTTTCATGTGTCTCTTGGCCATCTGTATATCTTCGGAGAAATGTCTGTTCATGTCTTTTGCTCATTTTTTAATTGGGTTGTTAGTTTTTTTGTTGTTGAGATGCATGTGTTCTTTATATATTTTGGAGATTAAGCCCTTATCAGATGTATGGTTTGCAAATATCTTCTCCCAATTGTTAGGTTGTCTTTTCGTTTTGTTGATGGTTTCCTTTGCTGTGCAGGAGCTTTTTACTTTGATGTAGTCCTGTTTGTTTATTTTTTCTGTCATTTCTCTTGCCGGGTCAGACATGGTGCTTGAAAATATGTTGCTA
Organism: Diceros bicornis minor; assembly: GCF_020826845.1. Taxonomy (NCBI): domain Eukaryota; kingdom Metazoa; phylum Chordata; class Mammalia; order Perissodactyla; family Rhinocerotidae; genus Diceros; species Diceros bicornis. The sequence continues at coordinate 71,207,881 of NC_080743.1, forward strand.
AGACCGATGTCAAAGAGCGTACTGCCTATGTTTTCTTCTAGAAGTTTCATAGTTTCGGGTCTTACATTCAAGTCTTTAATCCATTTGGAGTTAATTTTTGTGTATGGTGTAAGGTAAGGGTCTACTTTCATTTTTTTGCATGTGGCTATCCAGTTTTCCCAACACCATTCGTTGAAGAGACTTTCTTTTCCCCATTGTATGTTCTTGGCTCCTTTGTCAAAGATTAGCTGTCCATAGATGTGTGGGTTTATGGGTTTATTTCTGGGCTTTCGATTCTATTCCATTGATCTGTGTGTCTGTTTTTGTGCCAGTACCATGCTGTTTTGGTTCCTATAGCTTTGTAGTATATTTTGAAGTCAGGGAGTGTGATACCGCCAGCTTTGTTCTTTTTTCTCAGGATTCCTTTAGCTATTCGGGGTCTTTTGTTGTTCCATATAAATTTTAGGATTCTTTGCTCTATTTATGTGAAAAATGTTGTTGGAACTTTGATAGGGATTGCATTGAATCTATAGATGGCTTTAGGAAGTATGGACATGTTAACTATGTTAATTCTTCCAATCCAAGAGCATGGAATATCTTTCCATTTCTTTGTGTCTTCTTTCAGCAATGTTTTATAGTTTTTGGTGTACAGATCTTTCACCTCTTTGGTTAAGTTTATTCCTAGGTATTTTATTCTTTTTGTTGCAATTGTAAATGGGATTGTATTCTTAATTTCTCTTTCTGCTACTTCGTTGTTAGTGTATAGAAATGCAACTGATTTTTGTGTGTTGATTTTGTATCCTGCAACTTTACCATATTCGTTTATTACTTCTAAAAGTTTTTTGGTGGATTCTTTAGGGTTTTCTATATATAATATCATGTCATCTGCAAATAGTGACAGTTTCACTTCTTCCTTTCCAATTTGGATCCCTTTTATTTCTTTCTCTTGCCTGATTGCTCTGGCTAGGACTTCCAGTACTATGTTAAATAGGAGTGGTGACAGTGGGCATCCTTGTCTGGTTCCTGTTCTTAGAGGGATAGCTTTCAGTTTTTCACCATTGAGGATGATATTAACTGTGGGTTTGTCACATATGGCCTTTATTATGTTGAGGTACTTTCCTTCTATACCCATTTTATTCAGAGTTTTTATCATAAATGGATGCTGTATCTTGTCAAATGCTTTCTCTGCATCTATTGAGATGATCATGTGATTTTTATTCTTCATTTTATTAATGTGGTGTATCACGTTGATTGATTTGCACATGTTAAACCATCCCTGCATACCTGGAATAAATCCCACTTGATCATGGTGTAGAATCTTTTTAATGTATTGTTGTATGCGATTTGCTAGTATTTTGTTGAGGATTTTTGCATCGATGTTCATCAGTGATATCGGCCTGTAATTTTCTTCTTTTTGTGTTGTCCTTGTCTGGTTTTGGTATCAGGGTAATGTCAGCTTCGTAGAATGAGTTAGGGAGCTTCCCCCCCTCCTCAATTTTTTGGAAGAGTTTGAGAAGGATAGGTATTAAATCTTCTTTGAATGTTTGGTAGAATTCACCAGGGAAGCCGTCTGGTCCTGGACTTTTATTTTTGGGGAGGTTTGTGATTACTGTTTCGATCTCCTTACTGGTGATTGGTCTATTCAAATTCTCTACTTCTTCTTGATTCAGTTTTGGAAGGTTGTATGATTCTAAGAATTTATCCATTTCTTCCAGATTGTCGAATTGGTTGGCATATAGCTTTTCATAGTATTCTCTTATAATCTTTTGTATTTCTGAGGTGTCTGTTGTAATTTCTCCTCTTTCATTTCTGATTTTACTTATTTGTGCCTTCTCTCTTTTTTTCTTGGTGAGTCTAGCTAAAGGTTTGTCAATTTTGTTGATCTTTTCAAAGAACCAGCTCTTGGTTTTATTAATTTTTTCTGGTTTTTTTTTGGTCTCTATTTCATTTATTTCTGCTCTGATTTTTATTATTTCCCTTCTTCTACTGATTTTGGGCTTTGTTTGTTCTTCTTTTTCCAGGTCCTTTAGGTGCATTGTTAGATGGTTTATTTGAGATTTTTCTTGTTTGTTGAGATAGGCCTGTATTGCTATAAACTTCCCTCTTAGAACCGCTTTTGCTGTATCCCATCAATTCTGGCATGTTGTATTTTCATTTTCATTTGTCTCCGGGTATTTTTTGATTTCTTCTTTGATTTCTTCATTGGCCCAGTCATTGTTCAGTAGCATTTTGTTTAATCTCCATATATTTGTGGCTTTTCTGATTTTCTTCCTATAGTTGATTTCTAGTTTCATACCGTTGTGGTCAGAAAAGATGCTTGGTATTATTTCAATCTTCTTAAATTTATGGAGACTTGTTTTGTGGCCTAATATGTGATCAATCCTGGAGAATGTTCCATGTGCATTTGAAAAGAACGTGTATTCTTCGGTTTTTGGATGGAATGCTCTGTATATATCTACTAGGTCCATCTGTTCTAGTGTGTCGTTTAAGGCCAATGTTTCCTTATTGATCTTCTGTTTGGATGATCTATCCGTTGGTGTAAGTGGAGTGTTAAAGTCCCCTATTATTATTGTGTTACTGTCTATTTCTGTTTTTGTGTCTGTTAATAATTGCTTTATATATTTAGGTGCACCTACATTAGATGCATAGATATTTACAAGTGTTATATCCTCTTGTTGGATTGTTCCCTTGATCATTATGTAATGTCCTTCTTTGTCTCTTTTTACAGTTTTTGTTTTAAAGTCTATTTTGTCTGATATGAGTACTGCTACCCCAGCTTTCTTTTCATTGCCATTTGCATGGAGTATCTTTTTCCACCCCTTCACTTTCAGTCTGTGAGTGTCTTTAGGTCTGAAGTGTGTCTCTTGTATGCAGCATATATATGGGTCTTGTTTTTTTATCCAATCAGCCACCCTATGCCTTTTAATTGGAGCATTTCGTCCATTGACGTTTAAAGTAGCTATTGATAAGTATGTACTTACTGTCATTTTTTAACTATTTTTTTTCTCAGTGTTTTAGTAGTCCTTCTCTGTTCCTTTCTTCTTCTATACAGAATTGATGGTCTCTTTAGTTTGACCTCTGTCTGAAAGCTCTACTCTTTAACTCCCCTCCTCCCTCCTTTTATGTTTTTGATATCATATCTAACCTCTTTTTTGTGCATTTGTATCCATTACATTCTTATCATGGAAATAGATAATTTTTCCTATTTGTGGTCTTCTCTTTTCCCCTTAAATCAGTCCCTTTAACATTTCTTGTAGCACTGCTTTCTTGGTGACAAACTCCTTTAATTTTTGCTTGTCTGGGAAATTTTTGATCTCTCCTTCCATTTTGAATGATAACCTTGCTGGGTAGAGTATTCTTGGCTGTAAGTTTTTTCCTTTTAGCACTTTAAATATATCATGCCACTCTCTTCTAGCCTGTAAGGTTTCTGCTGAGAAGTCAGCTGATAGCCTTATGGGGTTTCCTTTGTATGTAACTTGAGTTTCTCTTGCAGCTCTTAGGATTCTCTCTTTATCTTTAATTTTAGACATTTTGATTATGATGTGTCTTAGTGTGGGCCTCTTTGGGTTTATCTTGTTTGGGGCTCTCTGTGCTTCCTGTACCTGGATGTCTGTTTCCTTCCTTAGGTTAGGGAAGTTTTCATCTATTATTTCTTGAAATAGATTCTCTGCCCCTTTGTCTTGCTCTTCTCCTTCCGGGACACGTATAACATGGATGTTAGTGCGCTTGATGTTGTCCCAGAGGTCCCTTAGACTGTCCTCACTCTTTTTGATTCTTTTCTCTTTTACCTGTTCAGCTTGGGTAATTTCTTCTAGTCTTTCATCCAGCTCACAGATCCGTTCTTCTGTATCCTCTACTCTGCTTTTGAGTCCCTCTAGTGAATTTTTCATTTCCAGTATTGTATTCTTCATTTCTGATTGGTTCTTTTTTATATCTTCCATTTCTTTGTTGACATTCTCACTGAGTTCATCTATTCTTCTCCCCAGATCAGTGAGCATCCTTAACACTCTTAGTTTGAACTCTCTGTTGGGTAGGTTGCTCATTTCTGTTTCACTTAGTTCCTTTTCTGGGGTTTTGTCCTGTTCCCTTACTTGGAATGTATTCCTTTGCCTCCTCATTTTGTCTCTTTCCCTGTGCTTGTGTCTACGTATTAGGTAGGTCAGCTACGTCTCCTGCTCTTGGATAGGTGACCTTATGTAAGTGATGGCTTAGGAGGCCTGCAGTGTGCTTCCCTCAGTTCTCAATGTTCCAGGGGTGACCCCTATGTGGGCTAGGTGTGTCCTTCTGTTGTGGCCTGTTTGCTCTCCGTGTAGGCGCCCAGGGAGGCCGAGTTATGCTCCTGGCCAGCTGTTGTAATGCTCAGTTGCTTGTAGTTGTTGTGGGCCCTTCAGTCTCTTTATCAGGTGTGGGGAGCCCCAGCACAGTTGGCTGCAAGTTCTAATACCACATTTGTGTTGCAGTATTTCTTTTAAGTGAGTAGGCTCCCAGCGTGGCAGGTTGTTAGGCTCAGGGCCTTACAATTGCTGTAAGCCTCTAGCCTATTAGGTCTCTTGTCAGCTCTCTGAGGATTGCAGCTGGGTGGGGCTGGCCTCAGGCACAGGAGCACCCAATTGTTTCAGGCTTTGGAAGGTGGGGCAAACCCCCTATGTGGGTCTCTGAGAGGCACAAGTCTTCTGCAGCTGACAAACCCTGCTGCCCACAGGTCCACACACACAGTCAACACAGTCCTGCCCCGTGTGCGCACGCTGACCTCCCGATGCAGACCCAGTCTCTCCACGGCGGAAGCCCTACACACTCTGCCACCACCTCACACTCTCCACCTGCTCCTTGTGCACACCCTGCCCCGCTAAAGTCACCTCAGTTGCCAGGCTGCAGAGAATCCAGTCACCAATCTATGCAGGCCCACAAGTTGCCTGAGGGCTTGTTGTTGGGTGGGGCCAGTCTCTAGGGTGAGCTGCCTGCCCTGGCTGAGCTGGATTAAATCGATGCTCTAGCGGGTGGGGCAGACCTGGGCTAGCAGGCCTCAGGGAGAACTCCAATGGCACCTGTGTCAGCACGCCCACACCAGGCCACAACAATGGCTGCTGCCAATGTCCCAGTCCCTGAAGAGGTCTCACCTCCCACTGAGATGCACCCAGGGCCCAGTAGGTGAGTCTCTTTTCACCAAAGCACTGTGCACCTTTCTTTCTGGTGATTTTAGGATGCTTTCCGAAATGGGTGAGTTTGCGTGCGGGCCCTTTAAGAGCCGGTTTTAGTTTCTTTGTGAACCAGGTTTTCTGGGGGTGCTTCCCAATGCTTTAGTAGCAGACAAAGTCAGATATTATGCCACTCGGCTCGATTGCGCTGGGTCCACAAAATGCCCACAGCGGGGGCGCTCCCCGGCTCAGGGCCCCCCTCCTCCAGGGAGGGCTGCGTACCTGTGGGCTGCTCCCAGGCGGCCGTGAAGCTGGCGGCTTGTGAAGGCGGCTTTTTTCCTCTCCAGAAGGGAGTTTCTGCCTCTTCCACCTCAATTAGGGTTGTCCGTTGTTGCAGGAGTTCCTCTTATCCAGTTTTCAGTTCTGTCTCAGGGGTAATTTTTCCACGAGTAGTTGTAAATTGGCTGTGTCCGCGGGAGGAGGTGAGTTCAGAGTCTGCCTATGCCGCCATCTTGACTTCCCCCTCTCTGAGCACCTTCTATGTGTCGACCCCATGTTAAGGGCTAGGGACACAAAGAGGAATGGTGTTTGGTCCCTGCCCTTGAGAAACAGAGCATGCACTCATGGTAGCATGCTAATTATCAAAATGTTCTTCAATGGCATAGTCCTTTATCCGTGTCAAAGAACTCTCATGTACGTTATATTGTTGGAGTTCTACAGCACATCTGTGAAGGAAGTGTGGGAGATGAAGATTTGGCCACCCTGAAATATATCTCTTTAACTTGATCGTTTTCTCTGACGGACATTTGACCTCCCCCACTAACTTCCTAAAGAATTTGACATAGTAACTCCTTCCTGGAACAGATCTTCTATCTGATGGCTGTAATATAATGTAAAATAGATGTTACAATAGAAAAGGCACCAACAAGCCCATCTTATCGGAAGTTCTGTCTCTCTGGCCACATTCTCTGGATGGCCCTGTGAGGAGTTGCCAAACAAACATTTACATTTATAAGGGAAATCTCCATGTGTAAATATATCTCCCTCTCTGTATTGGGAAGAGGGCAGATGACCTCATTTCTAGAAACTTATCAATGTGGAAGGTGAGGCCTTAAATCTGCGTAATAACCTTACTCCTGTTTACTGTGCTTTAGTGGTAATCTCCTGTAACTGACTCCTCCCACCCCCAACATCCTCCTTTGTCCTTAGCTGAACATGGTATTTAAGACAAGAATTTCTGCTATTGTGTTGAGAAATGCAGTGTCCCTGCTTTCTCCCATGTATACATGTTATTAAACTTGGTATTATTTTCTCCTGCTAACCTGTCTTGTTAATTATTTGGCCAGCCATGAGAACCTTAAGGGAAAGGGCAGACGGGGATTCTCCCTCTTCCCTCACAGAAGTAAGGCCACGATTATTATTATTAAGCATCTGTAGCTGAGACACAATGGTGGAGTGGCTTGGGGAAGGTCAGTCAGTGGCTGAGATCCAGATCTTTTGGCCAACTGTTCTTTCTGCTAAGGGGAATGTTTTTCCCAGCACTCTCATCCTGGGCACCTTGCCTTTGCAATTTCCTGGTTGTCTATTTTATCTCTTTCAGTTGACAAATTTGACAGGCCCTTGGGGAACACTGACTCAAGAATAACTTGCCTTTGGTCAAGTGCTAAATCCCACAGGTGTAGGACAGACTTTGGAGGAGCCGCCATAGCTCTCACTGGCCCCTGCCAACCTCCAGTGTTTGTCTGGTGGGAAGTATGCTTATCACTTCTGTACGTACCAGGGAGCAGCTAGCAAAACCAAATTAGCTCAAACTGGCTGCTGTTCAGGTCAGCTAATTAAATTAGCTATTGTTGCATTACTGATAAGGACAGTTTGGAAAAGGAAAAAAGCCACTCATCCCAGCAGCCATAAGGCGAAAGCCAAGAAAATGTGTTAATGGGAACACTCTGAAAGGAAACCCCTCTGACTAGCAGCAGTACCTGGGGGTCTGTGGTGGGCTGTTCTTCTAGCCATCTGCTCTGAGCTCAATGCTCCCAGCCCTCTCTGGCTCTGGTCCTTGTGGGCACTGCTGCTCTCTGGCTTTCTGGTACCCAGCTGCAGCTAGGGCAGCCTTTTCCTTCTCCTCCCGCCGTGAGCCCGTCCTCCTGGGAGTCTGGAGAGAGCAGTGGGGATTTTTCCGGGAGTACAGCTCACCCTTGTATACTAAAATCTAATCTCTCCATAGCATAAAAGCCAGCTGATATTTGCAAGAGCTCCAAGGAAGAAAGGCAGAAAGACAGAAAAAGAGAGAAGAGAGGGAGGAAGGAAGGAAGAAAAGAGGTAGAAAGGTCCTAAAAGACTAATTTTTTACTTCCCAGCATCTTCTTTGCTTGGTAACAGCCTCTCCACCATTATGGGCAGTCTTGTTGAGGCTGTAAATTAAGTTGGCTGCTATCTTCTAGTTGATATTTGGACTCATGGATTTACCCTACACCAACTAGCTCTGCCCTAGGACTCTGGGTCCTGAGTACAGAGATGAAGTAGGAGCTCATTTGCTTTAGCAGCAGCACTTCAATGAGACCTTTCCCTTTACACTATACCCTTGCCACCATCAGCCTCCGTTCTCCTCACCTCTGCCCACCATGCCGTCTTAGTTCCATCTTTTTTCCAAAATTATTTATCCAGGCTTCCTAAAGTTCTGTGAGCTATCTGATATCTTTCTGATTCATTCTCTTGTCTGCTTAAATTAACCAGAGTCGGTTTCATGCAATCCAAGTGATGTAAAGATTGTTTAATCCAACTCCCTTCTTTGACAGATGAAGCTGAGGTCCCGAGATATTAAACGATTTTCTCGAAATCATACATATAATGGCAGAGGCAGGGCTAGAGCCCAGGCCTCTAACTCCACTGATTATGCTGCCTGAATGTGGTGCTCACTGTGCATCTTCTGAGAAAGTGAAGGCAGTGCCTGGGAATATCCACCTGAGTGTCCATGCGGAGAGCTTGGGGAATTCTCATCAGATTCTTTCCTTTTCAGGACTCTCTCTTCTTTCTTTCTTTTTTTTGGTATGTGTATTTTTTTTTATTGGGGTAAAATTCACATATCATACAACTAACCATTTTAAAATGTACAATTCAGTGGTATTTAGAGTAGTCACAATATTGTGCAATTAGAAGCTCACTCAAGTTTCAAAGTATTTCATCATTCCACAAAAACACCCTATATTCATTAAGTAACCACTCCTCATTCCTCCCGCCTCCATCATCTGGCAACCTCTAACCCACTTTCTGTCTCTATGGATTTTTTTGTCTTTATGGATATATCATATAAAAGGAATTATACAGTAGGTGAGCTTTTGTGTCTGCCTTCTTTCACTCAACATAATGTTTTCAAAGTTCATCTATGTTGTAGCATATATCAGTACTTTGCTCCTTTTTATGGCTGAATAATATTCCATTACATGGCTATACCACATTTTGTTTATCCCTTAATCTGTTGATGGAAATTTGAGTTGTTTCCACTTTTTGGCTATTATGATAATGTTGCCATAAACATTCATGTGCATATAAGTTTCTGTGTGGCTAAATGTTTTCATTTCTCTTGGATATATACCAAAGAATGGAATTGCCAGGTCATATGGTTATTCTATGTTTAACTTTTGGAGAAACTGCCAAATTATTTTCTATAGCACACTTCTACCAGCAATTTTTATCTGACTGTACCTTCCCTAGACCTTGTCCTGCTTGCCTCCGTAGCCCGTTCAGTGGCTTGCATCTTGTAGGTGTAACAATGCAGGAAATATTTATAATCTTAAATGGCTTCTAGCCACTAAAGAGAGAACGATCTTTTAGGAGAAAAATAAGTGTCAATTTTGACATGTCTGCTCTATAAGGTGGGCATGAAGACATAAGAGGAAGGGTGATGCTGCCCTTTGTCATATAGGGAGATGAATTTGGATCTTTCAGGATAACAGAGAGGAAAGGAGGAGGAAAGATAGAAAAAAGAAGGGAGCCCAGAAAATAGCAGAAAGCTGAGTACTGGGTACTGGGTGATGTGACTCCTCCCAACCTTGGCTGCCCAGAATTCTTCTGTAAAATATGTGTACTCTCAAATACTAGGAACAGATCATTTTTGTCATAATGGTGGTGGTGGTTGCCAATTCTGAAGAAGGGGTTCAATTTTACATTGGGCATGAAATGGTGGGACACAGAAGCAGAATTCAAGGAGTTTCTAGGAGGTTGAGAGTCACAGCCAAAGGCAGACACCCCTCCCCTATCACACACCTCGCTTGCTCCTACCCTCAATTAGCAGACACTCCGACACACTTATTCAAGCCATGGAATTTCCTTACATCGAAAGAGGCAGCGATGACTCCCTTTTCTTTTGATATGATAGATCCTGTTTCAGATTTTTAAGTCATGAGATAAGATCCTCCTGTGAGAAGACAAGTGAAATATAAACCTGTTATTAAAATTGTCCATGTGTAAGTTTATACATGCACTCTGTCTCTCACTATAAAGTGTGAAAACTCTAGAGTTCAAGTTTACTCTCAAGCCCTGAGTACCAAGGGCTAGAGTACTTTCTACTAACTAATGAATATTATAATTGAGGAAACCAGTAATATCTAGGCAAGCAGTAACTGTACTTATTCTACAGGACAGCCTGTAATTATAGTTGGAAAAATATTATATATGCTATGCTAGGCTATGAAATGATATGTATTTACTTTAAATTTAGAACATCCTCTAAGCCTCAGTTTCTTCATCTGCAGACAAGAAAGTTGAACTGTCTTCTTTCCCTTACGCTCTAGCAATCTAACCTAAATGGGTAATTATAAAAGCTAGTGAAATAAATGGGAAACTACAAAAGTTAGTGAATTGGGCGTATTTACTGAAATCACTCATAGAAATATTTTCCAAGCCTTTAAGACAAAAAGGAAAGGAAAAACCTTGCTACTAAAGCTGTTCTAAGAGTCTTTATCCCAAAAGATCAAGTTCTACGTCAGTGCTCATTACAAGGAGTACTAGAGGAAGTTGCGGCCATCAGTGTTCAGGTTCAGGATGCTAATGCTGTGAGACCCAATCCACATGAGAAGATGTTAATAGTGCCTCTGACCCAGAAGAAATCTGTCTTCCAAAAGTGTCAATTCAATCAATTGTTTTACTGGGAATTTAATGGAAAGAAGTAGCCTAGCCCTGGGCAAATGGATACTTTCATAGCATCCTGTAAAGTGAATAGAATTATTGCTATATATCTTCCTTGTGTAAAATAATATGAAATAACTGCAAAATATGTAAAATCGGGGAAATATCTTCATAATTCTATCACCCTAACACAACAATACCCATTTTCCATAATTATATTTTAATATTTGTCATATATATGTATCTAATGTATGTTTTGGCAATTTATCAGTAGATTTGTTTATTTTTTAAAGTTTATCAAGCTGAATTTAGCCAATATATGAGCTTAGAAGTCAGAATTACTGTTTTTTTCCCCAAACTTTGCTATATGTTCTTTTTCTCCCGTCTTGATCCTGTAGCCACAAAATGGAAACACTGACACTCTTCCTCTCCCTCTGCAGTGATTAGGGGTAAAGCTGCATGGCTGTGAAATCTTCTTAGCTATTTAGAGACAAGTACAAATTAATCTTAGATATATTATTAACTTTTGAGAAAATTATTTCTTTTCTCTGAAAAACCTTTTTGTATTAAGGGTGGGTTCTATGTACAATTCACCAAAAGTGGAAACAGTTTGATAACGCTCCCTCTCAACCTTCATTGACCTGCTGTAGGATCTGGAGAGACTGTTCATTATCAATCTCTTTTAAATGGAGGCAGAAAAGGACATGCAGAGGAAAACCACTGAACTCAAGTTAAGAGCATGTAGATTGAAGTCCTGCGTTTGCAATTTACCAGATGTATAATCTCGAGCAAGTTATTTAATATTATTTGGATCAGTTGATTCATCTGTAAAACATGGGTAATAATAACTACCTCACAGGGTTGTTATGAGGATTAAACAAGCTAATGTAGGAGAAAGGGCTTCACAAATGGTTCATTTTTTTCTTAAAAAAGAAATTTTAAATAGGTTACTCCATTGAACTATTCCTAATATTTATCATGGAGAACTCTTTCCCCACATTATATGAATGAAAAAGTAACTTCAATTTTTGATGGCCGATGAGCCATTTCCTGAATCATCGAGGTCCAGGCCTTTTCCTTCTCCTCCTATTTTCAGCTGATTAGCTGCTCATTGAGATCTTGCCAGAGGGTGGGCAAAAGAAATAAAAACTGAAATTGGTCAATTTGACTCTTTGGTAGCAGTCGTGATGAAAGATTTCTGGGTAGAGGATGTTAAAGTTGTGAGTTAAACTGGAATTTTGCCTTTTTACCAGGAAATTGCAAGAACCTACTGATCATTTGGATGTCCTGATGGTGACAGCTATTCCTCTTCTCTTGACTGAAGAAATGTCTTCCTCTACCCGAAAAGTGGTCTGCCTTCCAGAATGACACATTGACTTTTGAAGGAGTAAGAGGATACCTGCTGGCCAGTCATATCAGCCAATACAACCCTGGTGAGCAGTGGGCTGTCAGACGCTGCAACTAGATGACTGTTGAATCAACAGAGTCCCAAAGCAATAACCACTCTTTCTCTTCCCCACTAATCCAGCAATCAAATAATCACTTGTAAGCATTTACTATGCACCACCATATAATATAAAATGTGGTGAGTACCTAGATATATAAGACAACTTCTCAACCCTCAATAAAATTATAATGCATTAAGAAAGCAAGAGTTGTGCATGTGAAAATACAACTAACTACACAGGGGAGAAGACAATGAACACGTTTAGAGCATCTCCCATATGCCAGTCACTGTGCAAGGTGCTGTACATATATTATTTTATCTAATCCCCACCACGTCCCTGAGAGGCATTCCTATTCTCGTTCTATGGATGATGATACTGGGAGTCAGGGATGTTTAATAACTTGTCCAAGATCACATAGTGAGAGAACTGTGGAGCCTGTTTTCAAGTTTAGATATGTCTGACTCCATAATCTATGCTCTGTTATTTATCCACTGCCAATGGGAAAAATCAGAGCTTGGAGATATCATTTATGCAGTTGGGTCAAGCCAAGACCCTTTAAAATGCCTCTCAGTAAAATACATTGGTAAAGTTTTACCAAATCCATTAATTGGTTTGGGAAAGATTTCTAGCCAGAGAATAAATGTCTGGATGCTGGAGGCAGGGATGCTGTAGTGAAAATGACAGCACTCTAGTCTCAGCTCAGCCATCATCTACATGTGTTCATTTGAGCAAGTTGCTTCGCTCTTAGGCTTTTGTGCCATCTGTAATATAGAGTGTTTCTGGATTGTCTAAGGTCACTCACACTCTGTTACTGGGCAGGTGTATGGTATACTAGGTCTAAAGTCATGTAGACTTGAGTTTGCATCCTGGCTCCACCCTCACGCAGTGGGCTGTTGGGCAAGTCACTTAACCGTCTGTAAAATGGAGATAATAATACCTACCTCAGGGTCTTTGCCCTTACTGCTCATTCTTCTTGGAACTGTCTTCCCCAGTTATCCACAGAAGTCACTCTTTTACCTCCTTCAGGTCTTCACTCAACTTACTTTTTTGATGAGACTTTCCTTGAACATGATATCTAAACTTGCCAACCATCTAGCATTTCCTGTCTTCTTTCTTCATTTTATTATTCTCCTTAACACTCAACACCTAACGTACTATATATAGCACTTAATTATCTTATTTATTGCCTGTTTCCCACCTCTAGAATGTAAGCTCTATAAGGGCAGGGTTTTTTGTATTCTTTACTGCTGTATATCCAGTTTCTAGAATGATTTATGTGCTTAATAAATATTTGTTGCATAAATGACTGGTTGTTGTGAAGATAATGTGAGTAAATGCTTTGCACAGGACCTGGCTCATAGTAAACAGTCCATATATGTTATCTATTTGTTTTTATTATAATTTTATTATTACTTTGCCCCATCTCAGTGGGGCACATGAGTTGTCTTTCCCCTCCAGAGAGCCTGGGATGAGCACTCTGATCCCCTTGGTGAATGTGAACTCCTGACTCTGTTGAGATTAGCCTAGAAGCAAGAGGAATTAGTCATTGTGAGGGAAATTAGGGAGAGGATTTGCATGGTAACTACTTTCAAATATCTAAAGGTGTGGTCACATGGATAGAAATTCCAGGAAGCATATTTCTGCTGCATAAGAAAGGATTTCCATAAAATTAGATGTCTAATGATGGAATAAGCTGTCAGGAGATAGTGAACTGCTCATGCCTAGAGGTCTCCTAGAAGCTGGATAACCACATCTCCTTGACCCTTGGTATAATTATCACAATGAATGAGAAGCTAGGAATGCAGCCAGGGGTATCACACTCTTAGAGAGTCATAGAGATGGTTAGTAAAACATGGCATCTCTAGGAGCAAGATAGATGGACAGCCAATAAAACTATTGCTTTATCTATATAATCAAAGAAACAAGGGTTCATGATCAGGAGGCTGAGGATAGCCGCCTCAATTAAAAGTCAAGGTCCATTTCCCAGTTTTCAGGAGTCAGTTTTCAGATCTAGAATCCATTGACAGAGGGAAATGCTGGGTGCCCAGGTGGAAAGACCCTTCAAATATTGTAGTGTGTGTGTATGGTAATGATTTTCCCATTCTTTCCCCAAAAGGTCCTTGGTCATTTACTCAGGTAAGCATATACTGGGGTAAGAGGACTGCCCAAACATTTTGACGACTGTTAGACATAGGTCTCAAGTTGACATTGATATCTGGGACCCAGATAATCATCATGGTCTCATTGTCAGAGTAGGGGTCCTAGGTCTGGCTCACAGTGCATTCATTGGATCCATAGACCCATACTTGGTAATTTCCTCAGTCCCTGAATCAATATTGAAATGCATATACTTGGTAGTTGATAGAAACCTCACAGGGTTCTTCAGAGCTATTGTAATGAGGAAGACCAAGTGCAAGCTTCTGAAACTTCTCTTCGTCCAACTTCCACTTCCCTACCAAAATAATAAATCAAACCTCATCATATCCCCATGTAATTCACCAGTTTGGTCCCTACCAAAACCAGAGGATCCTAGAGGATGCCAATGTATTATTGCAAACTCATCCAAGAAGTAGCCCAGTTGCAGTTGCTGATCCAGGGGTGGTGTCTTTGCCAGAGCAGATTTGCTAGAGCATCAGGCATATGCTCTGCAGCTTTTGATATAGCAAGTATGTTATTTCCATCCCTCTCAAGAAGGAGGACAAGAAGCAGTCCACAGTCACATGGGATGGACAACAAAGTATATTTGTGATCTTGTCGCAGGGCTATGTTAATTTTCCTACTCTCTGTCATCATAGAGTCTGAAGGAACTTAGACTATCTAGTCATTTCAAAGAACATTATGTTGATCCACCCTGTTGATGAGGTCATGTTAATTGATCAGAAGAACAAGACGTAGCAAGTATATTGGAGGCTTTGAGTAAGATATGTATGTTTCAGAGGGTGAGAGAGAAAACGTATGAATAGTCAGAAGCCTGCCATATCAATGAATTTTTTAGAGACGTGTTGGGACTTCCTTTCCAAAGATAATGGCAAATTATTTGAGCTCATACCTTTTATCACTGAGAAGGAATCACAGTGCCTGACAGTTCTCTTTGGGTCCTGGAGGTAGCATACTCCACACTTAGGAATAATGCTCTCATCATTTACCAAGTAACATGGGAAATTTCTATCCTTGAGTGGAGCCCAGAGCAGGAAAGAGATCTACAGAAATTTCAGGTATTGATGCAAGCAGTCCTGAAACTTGAACCATATGACCCAGTGGTACCCATGATGTTGTAGGTACCTATGAAGGGACAAGATACTCTGTGGAGCTTTTGGCAAGCCATAATGAGAACATCACATATGGACCCACAAAACTCCGGAGCAAGATCAGGCCCTCTGCATCAGAGAATTATATTCCATTTAAAAAAGAGCTTAGCTGTACTCCTGGGAGCTAGGATAGATGGAATACTGACCATGGGTTATCAAGTGATCATATGACCAGGCAGCCTATCATGAGCTGGGTTCAGTCAGACCACCAAATTTTATTTTTTTTTGTGAGGAATATCAGCCCTGAGCTAACATTCATGCTAATCCTCCTCTTTTTTTGCTGAGGATGACTGGCTCTGAGCTAACATCTATTGTCAGTCCTCCTCCTTTTTTTCCCCAAAGCCCGAGTAGATAGTTGTATGTCATAGTTGCACATCCTTCTAGTTGCTGTATGTGGGTCGCAGCCTCAGCATGGCTGGAGAAGCAGTGTGTTAGTGCGCTCCCAGGATCCAAACCCAGGCCCCCAGTAGCGGAGCATGTGCACTTAACCGCTAAGCCACGGGGCCGACCCAGACCACCAAATTTTAAGACAGAGTGGACTTAGCAACTACTATTATAAGATGGAAGTGTTACATACAGGATCAGACACTTAACACCCAGAGGGCACTCTAAACTGCATGAGCAGGTGTCCAAACTCCCATGTTATCTTCCATTGTTGCACTGGTACCTCTCCCTTAGCTCACACATTTGGCTGAATGAGGTTCCTTATTATCAGATGACTGAGGAAGAAAAGGTTGAGCTGAGTATGTGGGTGCATGTCCCAAATAGATGGAGTTAGACTACAGTCCGTCTCAGCTAATGCTCTGAAATACAGTGGTGAGGAGAAATCTTTCCAATTGGCAGAGTTTTGGGTGACCCACTGGCCATCTACTTTGTGTGGGAAAAAAATGGACTGAGGTAAAAATACATAGAGACTCATGGGCAGTGGCAAATGGCTTGGCTGGTGGTGAGGAGCTTGGGAGAAGAAAGATTTCAAGATCAGAGACAAAGAGACTTAGGCAGGACATAGGTGGATGGACTCACGGGAGTGGACACAAAGAATGAAGATCTTTGCATCACTTATTTAATTCCCGCCAGACAGCATCCACCACAGAAGAGGCACTAAACAACCAAATAGAATGACTCAGATAGCAGTCATCAGCCTGGTTTTCTCATTGGCGACTAGTGAGTGCTGGGACACTAGACACAATGGGCACATAAATAAAACGTCCATGTGGCAGGGAACATGCATGGGCTCCCACTCACCAAGACTAATCTAGATATTGCCATTGCCAAATGTTTATGCAGCAACGTAGACCAAACTGAGCCCCTTCCCCCTCCAATATGGCACCATCCCAAGGAAACAAACCAACCACTTGGTAGCAACTTGACAATATGCGATCCCTTCTACTCTGTAGGAGGCAAGAATTCATCTTCACTGGAATCAACAGATATCCCACACTTGGTCTGCCTTTCCTGCCTTCAAGGCCTTAGCTAGTACCACTCTTTGAGGGCTTCTAAAGCATATGATCCACCGACATGGGATTCTACATACGTTCACATTGGACAAGGAATCCACTTTATAGCAAAAGAGGGGTGGAAGTGAGCACATGACCATGCTGTCCACTTTTCCTATGATATTCAACACTATCCAGATGCTACAAGCATGACAGAGTGATCAAATAGATTTTTAAAGACAGCACCAGCTTGGAGATGATAGCTTGTAATGACAGGGCTCCATCTTTCAGAACACACTGTACATCCTAAATCAATAACCATTATATGATTCTGTGTCCCTGATATGTACAGTACATGAATCTGAGACCATGGGGTAGAAGTCAAAGTGACCCCACTTCCTTCACTGTCGATAACCCACTTAGGGGACTTGTGCATCCTGTTCCCATAAGTCTAGTCTCTGTGGGTCTGGAAGTCTAGCTCACAAAGAAGGAATGCTTACCCCAGGAGATAAGCAAGTCCTATTGAACTATAAGCCACAGGTACTGTCTGGGCACTTTGGGCTCTTTGAGAAAAGACCAGAAAGCAAGGAAAGGAGACAGGGGTAACTGACCTTGGTCAGGTGGTAGTGCTGCTGTTACTTCCCTGCAGTTGGAGCAGGGAAGAATACATCTGGCATCCAGGTGATTCTGGTCACCATGCCCTTCTCAAACGTGGTGTATATATATACACATACATATGCATATGCATATACATGTGTGATATATAACATTTAGCCCCAGCTCAACGTATGCGTGATATACTTTTTTTCTGGCTCATGGCAAACCTTCCCAAAGCCACTTCTAGGCCTGTTTCCCTACATCCACCCCAGGGGAAACGGGGTTTTCTGCTGCAATTCAGCTCCGGCAGGTCCTGGTGGAGCCCTCCCTGCTCCAGTGCAGGGTTTCTTACCAAAGTCCTGCCTATCCCAGGATGCTCACCCTGTTGGCCTTTCCCTTCTCTTTTTACATTTTTTGGTCATTCTTTCCAATGCTAGGTGTCCCCAGGGGTAGAAAGGTGATCAAGCACAGAGCAGACCCTTCACTCCTGCATCTTCAGCAGATTTCCTGTTGAGACACGCAGTATTTTAAAAAAGTCAACCCTGGGAAAAAGAGGGGGAAGCTTAAGATGGGGGAGGAGCCATGGTTTGTGCACCACTTGAACTATTTCATCTATTTGATTATTTTCTTCTATTGCTGTGCAGACGCCTCTTTGGATGCCATTTGAATTGTGATGGCTCTCACAGAAACTCGCTCTGCTGTGCAGAACAAAGCAATCACATTTGCTGAGTTTTGTTTGAAAGCTTTTGGTTCCCATGTGCAGGTAATGAAAAAGGAGAGACCCTGGGTGAGGCAAACTCTCAGAAACCTGCCTCCTGCCCTCCTTAGATGTGCCTCCAGCTTTACCTTAAAGGAACAGATGGGAAACCTGATGTTGGCAGCTACAAAACATTCTCCAGTTCTGCTCTCTCTTTCAAACCTCCTCTGCTGCAGTCTCCCAGCTCCATGGACTCACGCATCCCTGAGCTGCTTAACACATGTGCCCAAGTACAGGAATCTGCAGGGCTGCAGGCAGCTTCCTCGGGCTGGTTAAGGGGTTTGGCAGAAGTTATTGGTAAGGCTATGAGGTGTGCTTGGCTCAATCTTCCGAGTGAGAGCTTATAAAGCCACTTCCCTTGGGCTTACTGACATTCAACTGCACTTTGACTTTGGAAGATGACCTTCAAAACACTATGTGATAACATGTTGATACTTGGGGTTCTTTGACAGGCTCCATCCAGATTGCCCTCACTCTTCCCTGACGGGTAATATAAACACATACACACACACACTCACTCATGGCCTTCCTCACAAGATGGGCAGCCTTCCAGAACCTCTTGGTGGCAGCAGGACTATCCCTAAATATGCTCTTCATGGAAGGGGCTGGACTTGGGCCAGGTTTTGTGACAATGGGATTTGGAGACAAGATGAAGTCCAATGGTTAGGTAGAGGCAGATGCCACCAATGCACCTGCATCCTGACTGGTGCTTGATGCATTGAGCCTGTAGTGCTTTTAAATCATTCTCTGAGCTTTGGAAAATGTGTCTCCTGCCTAAGCTGTCTCTGGCCTTATATATCTAATGTGTAAATCTCTCTACATTTTAGGGAGAACAAGTGAGCACAAGACAATGGCTACTGCCCCACTGAAAAAATGACAGCATGTGGGGCCTTTTCTGCCTAGTGGGTCTCACGTGAATGAGGCCCTGAGGCAGGCAGAGGTGGAAGGATGGTGGAGGGAGAAGTGAAGACATTCCACTGCCTCATCCTTTACACACATGTGCACGAGCATGGCACACACCACATGCCCTGTGCCCACCTTCTTCCCCTGTGCTCTCTTGAGATTTGACACTCTTGAGAGTGTTGCAGTCTGAAAGAGAGAGTGGAAAGGATAGAATAGGATTCGGGGGGTCCTGATACAAACAGTGAACTCAAAACCAGTTATGTGGTCTGAGTTGAAATCTTTTTTTTTTTAATTGAGATATAATTGACATACGTTATATTAGTTTCAGGCATACAACATAATGATTTGATATTTGTACATATTGTGAAATGATCACCGTAATAAGTCTAGTTAACATCTGTTACCATACAGAGTTACAGAATTTTTTTTCTTGTGATAAGAACTTTTAAGATCTACTCTCTGAGCCACTTTCAAATACGCAACACAATATTATTATTAACCATAGTCGCTATGCTCTAGAAATCTTTTGTTAATTAATTTTTCATATCCTTATGTTTTATCTCCTGACCCTGACCTCAGCTTCCTGAGGTGGGCAACCTGCCACGGCTATCTCTGGGGCCCTGCCTCTGCCAAATCACAGCACAAAAGTGTTTGCTAATTTTATTTATATATGAACAGGATCAGGAAAATACCACCAGTGAGAGAGAAGCTGAGAATTTGCTGGGATTCACCCAAAATCTGATCTGTCCTGGGACTTATGAGATACTTTCTCTTTGAGGGTCATTGTTCCTCTGAAAAAGTATTTTCTCTCTGAGGCCCATATTCTGTGGCCCAGCCGGGAGGCTTGGGCTGCTTTCCTGGAATCATAGGGAGTTGGAAGGGATCTGAAAACCCATTTCATCTAATTCTCTTATTTAACTAATGAGGAAGTTGACAGATTTCTCCATCTGTGATTTGCACTCATTATTTCATTTAACCCCCATGAGGACCCTCTAAGGTGGGTACTACTAGTTGATCCTATGGGGCTGGAAACGAAGTACCAGAGATGACGTGACTCGCCCAAGGCCACACAGATTGTTAGCAGTGGGGTCAGGGATTGACTCCAAGTACCCTGACTCTCAGTCTAGGGTCTTTCCATCTTCATCATTTAGACTAAATATTAGTCTGAGGACTCGTGCTGATGGTTGATGATATTTTCATGCATCTGTGACAAAATATGAAATATATACATTTCTCAACAGAAGTTTGCCAACTTCCTTTCTTGGAAAAGCCTGTCTTTTATGATGAGATGGTGCCTTTCCTGCATTTTTGGTATTTAAATTTCCCTTCTTTGTGAAATTTTAGTGATAATAAGTGGGGGCAGTTTAAATATTTGCTTGACAAAATAAAACATTGGTGATGACATGACAGTCCTTAATGTTTTTAAAAATTGAAAATCCCAAAGTCTGGGAAGACAGTACTCTATGATACTGTTTATATTGTTGCCAGCAGTGTTGTCCAAGATAAGTAGTAGGTTCCTGCAAGCATTTGACTCATCGTCTTCTCAAGCAGCCATCATCACTCTACGCCCAGCGTCGGCCCTGGAACCATGGGGGTAAGATCTTGTCCTCACGGAGCTGAAACCTCCTACCTGGTTCATTATGAGGAACTTCCACAGTCCCGGGGGTGCTACAGGATGTCTGTGAGGAAGGAGAGCCTTTCAGCTGTCACAGGACCCTGCAGGCTTAGGAAGTAGATGAGCTGATTTGACCCTGGATTTGACTCTCCCTTCCCGTCTCCAGGATTCCAGACAGGAGAGATAATACAGAGAACTGAGAACTTACCTACTGTGCCCAATGCCGCTCTCCGTACCCCGGGTGGAGAAGTGTGATAGAAAGAAAGGGTGCTGTGCAGTGCCTCAGACCTGATTCCAGGGCCATTACTAAATAGGCATGTGATCTTAAGCAGGTTCCTTTTGAGCTTTGCAGTGTTGTTGTGATGATAAAATTATGTAACTTAGACAAAGCATCTACTTCAGGGCTGGTAGGCACTAAACGCTCATTCAGAGTTAGTCTCTGTCCCCTTTTGCACACGTTCTTCTCCTACTTTGTCTCTAGGGGCAGTCCTAGACAACACTGAATTGTCTTGTCTTTGGTACCCTTATGTCTACATTCTTGCTCCCCTGCGTTCTTCCAGCCAGGGACAATGCTATTTGATATCCAAATTCACACTGAATGACTCAGAGTTTATGAGGATAGGTTAACGCGAAAGCAAAGGAAAAATTCTGGCAGTGGCATTCCAGACCCCATGGCACCCAGCTGACCCTGACACACAGCTGGTGGACCCCAGCACCTCACAACCAGGCAGGAGGCTGGTCCAGGTGCCAGGCTTGGGCCCAGCTCCACAGCCTCTGCTGTCATTGCCCATCATTCTCCTGCTCCGTGCACTTGGTGTTACAGCTGACACTTGAGATGTCACATTCTGACATATGAGGCTACAGGGGTCAAATGGGGCAGGGGTGGGGGAAAGAACTTGGCTTTCAAGCCAGGTACATGTCAAACCAAATTCCACTCATGATTGGTGTCACACTTGGACCAGGAACTGATTTGGATCAGAGGGATCTGCTGAAGTCAAATGACAATGTTTGTCTAGCTGGCGCGCTTATCTGACAGAATGTGCTCCCTGGCAGGTCCCAGGGTCCAGGATGGAGGCTTCGGGACAAGAGTTGGTGGGAGGCGAGTAGTGATGTTTTATCCTCCTTTGCCTTGTCTTCAAATTTGTCGCTAGCTCGTGTTTGCTGACATTTGAGCAGATTGTACTTATGCAAATAGGCTATTTTGCTTTATTTTGAGTCTCCTACATGCACAGAGACCACTAACTGTCACAAAGCTTTCTTTCCACAGTGGTGACTAACAGCATGGTCACTCACCCAGCAGCAAGGGAAAGGCCTGGCTGGGGATGAAGTGTGTTTAATATTGATGTGAGTTCTGAATAAATGAGGATTTGTGAGGTGGTGCTAGATGGTGTTCAATAGCATGGGCTTTGAATTCAGACAGACCTGAGTCTGAATCTCTGCACTGACGCTTATTAGCTGTGTGGTCCAGGGCAAATTTATTCAACTTCCCTGGTCCTCAGTTTCTACATCTGTAAAATGGTGATATAATAATATACACTGCGTGGGAGTACTTTGAGGATTAAATGAAAATGAATGCAAAGCAGTTTGCAAAAGCCCTAGAAAAAATATGATCTTGGGGTTATTATGGGAAGGTTCTAAAACTACTGCCACTTTAGTTTTACCACTTCATTGTGATTCTTTCTTTTTCTATCTGTAAATGAGGATAATAAGAGAATGCCCAAAGGAAGAAAGTAAGAGGACACCCAGCAGTTGGCGGACTGGAAGAAACACTTGGGAGAAGCAACTTGTCCCTCTTTGGCAATGTTCTAGTGGATTGCTCTGCCCTAGGAATTTCTTTAGTAAATGCTACAAGATTCACTGGAACTCTTACAGGAGTGCAATTTTGTTTTTGGAAACTTGAAGATAACCAGGCAGGAGGATAACTGAAATGTGGGCTACATGTATTAATAAGGGGGCATAAAATTATAATTAATAGAAAATCAGTTTCTTGCTTTCTGCAAATAAGTATAGAAAAATAATACAGAATATTTGATTGAAAGGATGCCTTTCTATCTTTGTCTGACCATGAAGTAGGGGATGGTAGTGGCTAGCGGGAACCAGTGGGGGAAAATGGCCACCTAGGGACCTCCAGAAATTTCCCCTTATTTCTCTCTGGAGCACAGCCCATGGAGCAGCAGCCAAACTCATTCCAGCTGCTCCAAGCCAATGAATGAATGGGCAGCATCGGCAGTTTGGCAAGAGGCCAAAGCAAGAAACGTGAAGGAGAGTATTCTTGGGCACCATTTTTGAGAAGAAGGGCCAACTCAGATGAGAAGTGATAATAGACTGAGATAAAAGAACAGGTCTTCAATTATTGGAGAGCAGACAGAATCCAAGATGGTAGCCATAAAGCGTCAATCTAATCTTATTGTTTTTTAATTTTATTATGAACAGTTCTGAACACGCTCACAAGAACAGAGTACAGCATTGTCCATCACCCAGCTTCATCAGCTATCAACTTTTTTTTCCATACTTGCTTCATTGTTTACACCCTGTTAATTTTGCTAAAGGACATTTGTAGACACCCTTAAATACTTCAGTATCCACTTTAATTTTTTTTACACAATCGCAATGCCATTTTCAACATCTACCAGATATAACAATTATTCATTATGAATACCCAGTCTTGCACCACCGTTTTAAAGAGCTACAAAACTAAGTTCAAAAGTTCAAAAGTTCAAAAACAGACACGTGTATATATATAGTAAGTTAATATATGATAAAGGTGACAGTGGAAAGGCTGTTTTATTCATTGTTGGGTTAATTAGTTAATTTGTTGGAAAAGGTAAATTTCAAGATGAATTTCAGATGAACTAACATTTCAGTAAAAACATCAGGGGGGATAAGATTGTCCAAACATAGCACCAACGGTTGGAAAGAATTTTAGGTTGGCTACCTAAAAGCCTCCTTATTTTCCCCTTGCCACCAATAAAGGCAGCATCAAAACCAAATAAATAATGTGCAACATTTCAATAAACTTTAAAATTCCAGAAGAAAATGTTCAACCCATATAACAGACAAAGGTTAAGATCTTTAGTATAGGAATGCTTATAAATCCATTAACACCTTGGCCCTCCAGAAGAAAAATCAGAAAGGATTGTCTGCTTTAATTCACAGACATTCCATGTTGCAATTTGTTAATTTTATGCTCTCTCTCCTTCACCCAGAGGCCACAGAGAGACTTCTTGGCAAGGAGGTTTGGGGACATTGGTAAATTGCTTATGTTCTGAGAAGTCACATATTCGGCTTTCTTATGTCCCATCATCTTATCCCAGACTTAACATTATTAGGTGAATGTGTTTTATAGTTTGTTGTTTAAGTTTGTGGAGTTTTCTTGTTTCATTAAAGAGAAAGCTTTCTCTCCTTTTTATTCTTTCTTTTTTTCTTTCTTTTTTTTGGTGAGCAAGATTGACCCTGAGCTAACATCTGTGCCAATCTTCCTCCATTTTGTATGTGGGTCGCTCCCACAGCATGGCTTCATGAGTGGTGTAGGTTAGCGCCGTGGATCCAAACCCGTGAACCCTGGGCCACTGAAGCAGAGTGCGCTGAACTTACCCACTACACCACTGGGCTGGCCCCTATTCTTTTATTTTTTTAAATTAATTTCAATGGAGGGGATTTCAAAGGAGAGGAGTTAAATGAAAATATCATTACTCCACCCTCTTTAAATCTACACCCTTGGATGATGTTTTGCAGCATTTTTTAATTTCATGAGACTGTGTTTAAACACAATGTTTTCTCATATATATGAAAAATGATACTGGCTCAATATAAGAATGAGAACTATCTGCATTTACTCCTATTAAAATAAGACACGCTTGCAACTTTGCTATATGAGTAATGATCTACTGGGAAGGAAGAAAATACTGTGCAGCTTGAGTTTACACCAATTTCTCAAGTGAGAGGCATGCTGGCACAACCAAGAATTGATATAACCTTCACAAACTGTGTCTCTATATAAAACCACTTCATTCTTCATATATCTCCCTTGAGTGAAGTTTAGTAACTGACCAAGTCAAAAGATATCCTCCCTTTGAAAAAAGTCGGGATGGGAAAAGGAAAAACGCAGTAACAATTGTCATGGAGGGTGAATGGCATCTTTGACATCCCAGATTTAGCCGAATGTCATTAGGTTGGATTTGGATAGCTGAATACTGCTGATATTTGTGCCCTTCAGCAAATTCTATATTTGATTCTCTTATCCCAAGGGCTTTTGTCAAACTGGGAGTATCGTATCAGGAACAGAGCTGCAGTCAGCCTCCTAGTCATTATGGTGGGATAAATGGCAATACATATAATACCCAGCAATGAAAAGGCCAGTGGGTGGAGGGGAAGGATGGGGGTCAATTACTTTTTGCACAATTTATCCGTTGCCTCTCAGTGTATGTGCTGGCTGAACTTATAAGTAAATTATTTACTTATTCTCTATAAAATCTCAGGAGGTTATCTTATTATCTTATTTTTCAGATATTAAGCATGATCACGGGAATGAACCCTTGGAGTTATATAATTCTTGTTTTCTAGGAGCTCAAAGAAACATATAAATATACATTAATATATATTAATAAATATATATACTATATAAATATATATATACACAGACACAAAGAGAGAGAGAGAGAATAAAATCTGGTTTATTAAGCAATCTATCAAGTATGAGTCTCTATTTATTTGCAACTTAGTGTATCTACAAAATAGTGTTCTCTCTGTAACAATGAAGGACAGACTAAGACCAACACAGAGAATGTCAAAGGCAGTAGTTATCAGATCAATACTAGAAGGTTTGCTTTTTACGACTAAAGTTTGCCAATGATGAGATAGAACTGACTCTATTTCCTCCTGGGTTCTTCTGCCTTGTGTATAGAGGTACCCAAGCTAGAAACTTGGGCATCATCCTCTACTTCTCCCACTCTTTACCCATACCACACCCATGTTATCGCCAAATCCCTTCAACTTTAACTGTTAAATAGTGATGGAATCTACTGCTGTCTGTCCTCCCTCATTGCCCCCTTTGTCAAGCCCTGCCATAGCTTCCTCATGGTCCCCCCAGATTCCATTCTTATCCTCTTCAAACCCATAGTCCACACTGTTGCCCTCTAGTGATCATTCAAAAATGCAGATTTGATCCTGTCTCTCCCTTAAAAACCTTCAGTGACTCCTTTTCACCTTCAGGATAAAATCCAAACTTAACAACATGGGATAGACTTTTCCAATCTGGGCTTTGCCTTATCTGTCAACACCCCTCCATCCACAGTATGCTCTAGCTGCACTGAGATACCTGTAACATGATTCACGTGCTTGCTAAATATTTGATACTTTTGCCTGCTTCCAGCTGTCTGAATTAGCTCCCTTCGCTCCCCTACTATCCCACGTGTTTGCCTGCCTCGCTTCTTTCCTTCAAGAGCCAACACACTGTCATATTTCCTTAGAAGCATTTTTGAATCCCCCTCCCTCCAGGCCGGGTCCCTTTTCTATACTCCCTAGTAACTTATACATAACTGTTTCATAACATTCATCAGACTTGATTATAATTTTCTATTTACTTGTGTGGTTCCTTTTCTCTGTCATGTTAAATGAGATCCCCACTGCTAGTAGGCTCCAAATAGATGATCCATGATGTATTTCAAGGATGTGGAATAGGAGAATTAAGAATCAAGTAAAAGGGTAAGAAAAGACCTCTTAAGTCTCCTCTATTTTTGAGTATCTGAATTTCTCTGATCCCAAGACACTATAAGATACTGAGTTTTCTTAACAATAATCAGAGAAATAACATGTTATCACTGCTTTATCATAAAAAATATTTTGATCTTTTTAATGCCTTTGAAATCGATTATCCAGCAATAGAATTTATATAATATTGACCACATTACTGTCATTACCATGCAACGCTTTTACCCACCATGCTCAGGAAGGAAACTTCTCCTCATGACACTGGCCAATGCAATTGGGAAACCGGGTCCCACCATGCTCTGCCTACATCAGCTCTATCCAGGACTTCTATCTTCTAACACCATAACATGATGGTTAGATTAGAATGTGGGTTTCAGAGGAAGATGGTTCTAGGTTCAAATCCAACTCTACCATTTGCAATTGTGATACATGGCAAAGTTACCCAACATTTTTGAATATGATTTTCCTCATCCCAAATGGTTATTATAAGGATTAAACAAGATAATGTACAAGTGCTTCACAAAGAACTTAGTACATAGGAAGCATTCACAAAATTATTATTATTATTATTATTATCATTCTAAAAGAGGAAAACTGAGAAGAAATAACTTCCCAGATGTTAGGTCCTCATGCTTGCAGAAAGTCAGAGAGGACAATGGTTTTTGATGATTCTTTTGAACATGACATCCCAACTTCCATGGCTAAGCCCACATTATACTCTGCCCAAAGTCAGATGCAGATATAGATGGGGGTTTTTTCCCATTGATCCTGGTGGTGTTGATGTTATCAATATTGGAATCCAGATCTGCAAAGGGCCTGACATTTCTGAGACTCACTGAGCAAGGTCTTCCTAAGAGACAATGACAAAGGTGGAGGGATATGGAAAAGAAAGGAGAGAGAGAGGTACAGAAGCTGCCCGGCTCCCAATCCCCTAAGAGATAAAGATGTTGGGATGTCAGCCAACACCCTTAAGTAATAAGGAGTGATGGGAGAGAAAAGCTGACAGTCTGTGACATGTGACATGTGACTTTCTAGTGACCCAGAGACTGGATTTGTTCTAAATGGGAAGAACTGGCATAGCGACATCAGGAGTAGTTTCCAATGCAGCAAGTAGCTCACAAACCACTCACAAAGGCAAATGGCCAGAGGGAAAGAAATTATTCAGAGGACCAGAGCCTTGCCTTGGACACTAAATTGATGATGCATTGTTAAACTTCCCTTGAGCCATTTGCCACACCCATTTTGGCATGGAAAGTTTCCTCAATCAAAGAGAAAGCAATCTCTGATGCTTTGAATTTACCAAACAAGTAAATTAAAAGCTTGGTACATAAAAAGCTGCCTTTACTTTATAGAAGAATTCACTGAATTTTGTTTCTTTGAGTTGTCTGTTGGTTTTGTTTTGTTTTTACATAATGACTTACCTAATGCATTTACAAGTCAATATCTATAGCATTAAAATGCACACACTCTTTGCCTCAGCAGTCCCTCTGTGGGGATTCTAGTCTTTGGAAATGAAACCCCCAATGGGCATGATTCTCATATATGAGTGTTCATGGCAGCATTCATGGAGGTTGCAAAAAGTTGGAAGCAACCTGAATGTAAATGAAAAGGAGAAGTTAAACAGAATAGGAACATCAGGCTATGGACTATTATATACCTACAACAAAGAATAACCATGATTTACATGTATTGACTTGAGATGTGTCCAAGATATATATTTTTAAGGGAAAAAAGCAATTTTCAGAGTCATGTGTAAAAGATGTTTGTATGAGCAAAGAGAAGGCTATAAAACAGTGCTCCCCTAAAAATGTTAATATTGGGTATTTACAGAGATTGTGATTGGAGGTGGTGAAATCTTTAAACATTTCATTATACTCCTCTTTGACTTATAATAAAGATTACAGATTATGTTTATAATTATTAAAAATCCAGTTAAGTAAAATGTATGTATGTGTATGTTTACACAATACATATGCATGCACATAATAATATATAACTATATACATTTCAAACCAGAACAAATAAAGTTAGGCAAACTTGTGTTTAGGATCAAAGAGCAGAGAGAGGGCAGGAAACAAATTTATTGACTGTGGACTTTGAGTCAGTGCGTGATATATGTGATTTCATTTAGTCCTCACAACTCAATGAAATAAATATTAGTAGTCCTCTTTTACAGATGAGGAAACTGAAGTTCAGATAGGCTAAATGATTTGCCCTAGGTCACACAGTTAGTAAGGCATAGAGCCAGGAATTTAACCCAAGCCTGTGTATCTATCTTCAAAGGTCATAACTTTCCACGAACCCAATTTTATAAAGTAATTTCTTTGAAAAGCATAGATTTCTTTTTATATAGCTCACACAGGTATAACTAAATAAAGAATATTCATGTCTTGTTTATTAAATCTTATATAACTGAAGAAAGAATTCACTGAAAGTAACAATTCTATGGTTAAAATATAATATTACTTTATTATGGACAGATTTTTCTTACTACGTTGTCATGAACCTTCCTCTATACATATCTAATGAAGAAATGACATTTACTGATTTTTGTTGTTACTATGGAATTATTACTTTAGAGTAATATTGCGGTTGTGAGAGTAAAGACGGTCATAGAAAACAAAACACAGAAAAATGTGTTTGGAAAAAAAATAACCACATACTGTTAGTATCTCTGATAGGTGAAGCAGATTCTTGGTTAAAGGATCATTGTTCATGTCTCAGTTTTCTCAGCTATAAAAACACACAAACAAAAGATCGTGGTCCTTGAACCACAGTTAATCGTAGACACGTTGAAGTTATTTTCATATTCACTCCACGGGGTCCACCACTCATGACATTCACTCAGTTATATCCCCTTTCCCCATTGCTTCATGGAATCTCAGGCAGATCCTAAAGTATTTGTTTACTTTCAGCTCTAAATAGAGTCATTTAATTAATTATTACTCTCCTTAAAGTTTTAAAAGGTCCAATCCAGTGTAATATTAAAACTCAAACCTCAGATGCAACTCACAACTTCTTTCCTCTCTTTAACTCACGCCTTACTCACCAAGAACCTACAGTTGGGGAAAGGGCATGATGTGGTCTTTTCATTCTTTGTCCACCACCTCCCTACTTTGTCTCCTGTGTATTCTGAGGTCTAAGCAGAGGGAAGCCAGCCCTGGTGGTCTAGTGGTTAAGATTCTGCACTCTCACTGCCATGGCCCAGGTTTGGTTCCCTATCAGAGAACCACACCACTCGTCTGTTGGTTGTCATACTGTGGCAGCTGCATGTTGCTGTGATGCTGAAAGCTATGCCACCAGTATTTCACGTACCAACATGGTCATCCATGGTGGACAGGTTTCAGGGAAGTTTCAAGACTAGGACAGACTAGGGAGAAGGACCTGGCCCACTTCCAAAAAACTTGGCCATGAAAACCCTATGAATAGCAGTGGAGCATTGTAGCATTGTCTGATACAGCTCCCAAAGGTGAGAGGATGGCACAAAAAGACCAGGCAGGGCTCTGTTCTGCTGTATACATGGTCACCAGGAGTCAGAATATACTCAACAGCACTAACAAGCTGAGGGAGGGGGGAGTAAATAAAGACGGAAGACTTTCATGTCATTGGTGCCACTGTAATCCTCTCTTGGCTAATCTTGACTCTCTGTGCTGTTCGCCCCATATGTCTTACCCCTGAAGAACTCTTGCCTTGACAGTCTGCCCTCTTATATGGTAACTCAAGCCCAGGGACTTCCCACAGGACCCACCCAACCATAGGAAACTTGCTCATCCTTGCCAGACCCAAGGGTGTTAGTGAAGGTGGCTGCCTACTGTTGTTCTCTCTCCTCACCCTACCATTTCCCATGGCCACAGCTGGTCTCTAGCCCCGTGAATTCTAGCAGGGAGAGCAAGCACTAGTCAGGAGTTTCACATATAATCTCAAAGAAGCCTTCCAACGAACATTCACCCCATCTCCCTTCTACAGCCCTGGAGCCCACAAGTCTACACTTCCTGAATATCTAGTGGGGCAGTGAGAGACTCTTCTCCATTTCTCACAGGTGCCTCAATCCCCATGAATATTTCTCTTGGGTCTCCATCACTTGATTTGGAGGAAGTCACCCCTGAAAAGGAAAGTAAATGGAGAAGAGATATCACAGTCCACCCTGCTAGTCTAAAAATCTTCTTTCAATGAATCACTTAAGTCATCCATTTTTGAATCTCTTACATTCACTGTTGGGCATTGATGAGGCTGATGGTTACTGGACAGGTTCCGCTTCCTCTGAGTACATTTTGGCAGGATGCTTCTAGTTCCTCTCTTTGAAGTGAAGCATTACTTCTCATCCATTGTTCTCAGCTTTGGGGCTTCAGCCAACATTCCAAGACACTGGGAAACGTCCCACTCGACATCCTGTTATCTAAGAAAAATGCTTTTCTTTAGCTCAACAATTCATCAAGAAAATTAGAGAACAGAATTTCAAATTCTTCAAAAGAAACAAGCCAAGTCATAAAATCATAGAAGTTTTAGAACTTAGAAAGATCTTAGAAATCACTGCCTTTTCATTATCTATACAGAAAACATGTTCCAGATAGGAGAACTGACTTACCCAAGGTCATGGCTATTAGAGGTAGTTAGGAATAGTACTGAGTCTACCTATAGATTCCTCATTTGATGAAGGCCAGGTAATAGAAAGTACTTTTATCTTCTCTGTGATGCTTCTCCGCCATTATCATCCTATTTTTATCATTGGGGGCATACTGGGAAGAATTTATGACAGAACAACATTTTGAGATATCAAGATTATAGTAAAATATATTCAACTGGAACTTAATAAAAAACCTGAAGCAACAGGAATTTTTACATTTTCTTTATTTTGCTTTTATGAGGAAGGAGTAAAGGACATGTAAACAAATTGATGTCAGGGACTTTTCCAAAAAAGAAGTTTTCAAGGTATGTCACTTCTTGATGAATCTAGTCAATACAGTTTCTCCCCATTTAAAAACTGAAATAATAAACCTTAATATTTTTGTAGTTTTTTTGTCACCTACAAAGGGCTTTTACACATATCATCTGAAACTCTGCACTGAGAAATGAGGTTATATTAATGACCCTGAAGTACTGTGAGCACCTTTTGAATTGCTAAGGGAAGACGAAATTTTGTTCTGTGAATTTAGTGGTAAGTGTGTTATTTAGAAATAATCCTTCCACATGTGATATTAGTGCGTGGAAATTCTCTACTAACTAGAATATTCCAAAAACTAAAGTATGTCGCTTTCCCAGCCATTCTGGATGTTGGATTGCCATTCTGATGTACTTATGATTGGCAGACACTACTGCATAAGATAAAGTCCCTAAATCCTTTCTTTCACAATATGTATCAAAACCTTTAAATTATATTCTAGAAATTTATCCTAAGAAAATAATTGGACAAGTGTACAAAGCTGCTTTATAATAATATTCAGTGCAGTACTATCTTATAATTTTCAATATTAAGGAATATTCCTATATTAATCTCAATGTCTAATAAAATGGGAATGGGCCCAAAGATATTACATAGCAATGAAATGGAATTCTGTACAGTCAATACAATTGTGATGTAGAAGACAATTTCATGACATTTGAATATGTTAATGCTATTTTGTTTAGGGAAAGATTCAGGCCTCAGGGTGTACAGTAAAATCACAATTTTGATTTAAAAAGTTATGCATCTATAAGTTTGTGTGTACTAGCAAGAGTAGTGCTGAGATGTGGACACCTTTGGTTTGCTGCCCCTGAGACTCTTGTTTGCATGAGCTGATAACTGGTATGATATGCATGAGATCTTTATGTTTTGGGCTGAAGAAAGGGCAAGACATTTTGGGGATGGAGATATCCGAGGAGATGGAGGGAAAAAGAGATGAGGATGATTTCAATGACATGGACTGTATTCCAAAACCTAGCCAGAGAGATTGGCTTCAAAACATGAGAGAGAAGTTGGGGAGAGAAGCTGAAGGCTGTGTTGGTAAAAACTGCCAGTCTATGGGCACCAACAATGCCACTTCAGAACCTAGGTCACAAAGCTTCATAGGTTTGGGAGAAGGCCACTGTTCCACCCTGTCCCCAACTTCCAACTTGGCTCATGGTGGCACCCGCAGAGGACAGCTGTGCCCACCAGTGGGGCCGTCTCATGGAGGACAGTGGCAGCATGGATAGAGAGGAGGCTGGAGCAGAAGAGAGATGTGTTTCCAAGCATACGTAAGACACTTACGTATCACCCAGGACCCCTGGAAAAGGCTATGCCATGCCCCGAGGGGAAGCTGATGTTCAGGGTGAGCAAGTGGGGACTGGGCTCTGCCACAATTTGTGCCTTAATCTAATGCAGGGTTTCTCAACCTCAGCACTATTGACATTAAGGGCCGGATAATTCTTTGTTGTTGGGGGCCATCCTGTGGATCACAGGATGTTTAGTAGCATTCCTGACCTCCACCCACTAGATGCCAGTAGTAACTCCTCCCCCAACTTGTGACCCAAAATGTCTCCAGATATTGCCAAATGTCTCTTGGGGACAAAATCTCCCCAGACAGAGAATCACTGATCTAATGGAACTGCAGTTACAATCACAGGTTGGTGAAAATCGTTGCATGATAACAGCTAACATTTGTTGAGTATTGACACTGCCCTGAGCCTTCATGTTTTTACCTCATGAAATTAAAAGTGCTTCATGTTTTTAACTCATGGAGTGCTCACAACTCCACGAGGCAGGTTCTGTACTCATCTTCATTTTATGGATGAGGAAAGCAAAGCACAGAGGGGATAAGTAACTCTCCCAAGCTCACAGTGTTAACAACCAGAAACCCTACAACATTGTTAACAACTGGGGACTTCTTGTGTGATTTCTATTTTTCTTTTTCTTTGTAGGTTTTTAACTTTTTTTTTTTATATTTCTCAAATATTTTCCAATAAAATAAATCACCTTCACAAAAATTATTAAGCAAGCAATTCAACAAGAGCCAGTGCTGCAGGACTCCTGGGACGTGGAATTAGCTGGTGAGCGTATCCTAGCAAAGAGCTCCAATGGGTCTCCTGGTACACAATCCCAAGAAAAGATCAAGATGGTCAACACGATTTTAAACCAAGACCAGAAAACAGCAGGATAAAAGAGAGACTTGACAAAGGATGTGTTCTCATGGTTTGCTGAGTTCAGTGTTCATCTTCTCTAACTATACAGTGCTCCATGGCCTGCCACCCGCAGGCACCCACCTGACAGCAGGCAAAGGGCAGCCTCTCACCTTGAGCAGGCAATGATCTCCTCTGGTGTGGTCGTGGAGCTGTTCCTGGGTCGGAGGGCTGGCAGTGTGTGGGTGGACAGGTGTGGAGGCCGAGGCTCCAGGAAACAAAGGGCTGAGGCCCACTGGCTGGGATTGCATCTTGCGGGCGTGTCAAGTGCCGGCTGGGGCGGGCGTTAGGGAGTGATTCCCGCTGAGGCTGGGGCTGGCAGCTGAGCGTTTAGCAGAGCCTGCCTGTCAGTCACTGCTTACTCTCATCCCTTAATGGCTCTTCCCTTGTCATTTGCCTGGTGTCGCTTTTATCTTAAGTGAATTTAACAACGGTGAAAGGTGCCAGTCTGAAATCCCCAGAGAGGAGCTTTGCTAGAAGAGGAAGAGCAGTTGGAACGAAGGTTTCCCCTGTCAATCGCCTCCGTGGCCCCACTCCGGGAGTAAGTAACCCCATGGCTTCGAGGGTACCCCGGAGGCTGGGCTGAGCCAGCCGAGCTCTTCCCACAGCTCAGCAGGCATCCTTAAGGGAAGCCAGCTGCATGCAGGTCTGCAAAATGGAAGACATCTTGCAATCACTTTTTCCTTAATTTCCACACTCAGGAGTATTTCAGGAGGAATTTAATCTCTATGTTTCTGGTTCATTTACACTTAACTTGTCACAGGATTCTTTCCAAAAAGCCATTTGGTGCCCAAGAGAACTTGTGATCTTTTTAAACATATATCCATCTTTTTTTTTTTTCTTTTTTTTTTTGGAACTAGCCACGTTCAAAGCAATGTCTAGGCTACACATGAATATCAGATGGTTTTCAATTTCAAATCCAGTTAAGTTCCTAGAGTGGTTCTGTGAGGCAGTCCATCTAACAAACCAATGACAGGTGAAAGCAGGTATCAATTTGCCCTCTCAGGGCTGGGAGTCAAAGTTGGGGTGTGAAATGAGTAAGCAGGAGAGGGAGGGATGGAGGAAGCAAGAAGAGGAAGAGAGAGGCTGAAGGCATAATTCCAGCTTCCTTGTCTGACTTCTTACCGTATACTAGGTACTGTGGTACCTAGGTACTGTATACTAGATACTGCTAAGCACTTTGTATGCAACTTCTTGCAATAACCCTATGGCGACTTTCAGGTTACCAAGAAAGGAGTTTCCCTGTTTTATGGATAAACTTAAGTTAAGTAAAGCACCCAGTTCATGCAGGTAGTAACTGAGGTATCCGGAACTGAATCTAGCTCCATCTGAATCCAAATTAGCAACATAGACATGAAGAGAAAAAATAGAGATAAGAGTAAGAAAGGGAGCAGTGTGAGCCCTCCCCTTTGCCACTGCTCATGTAGTGTAATCTAAGGCCAGAGCCTCTTTTTCTGTTTCCATCCTTATCACTTCAGAAAGCATTGTGGGATTGAGAGAGAGTCTAGCTGATTTCTCTCCATCTCATTGTGCAGACTGTGCCTCCATTGGAAGAGCTTCCTTTCAGCTGCAATTACGGGGCACTGTCTCCTACTCACCTAGGAAACCAAGCTTGAGGTAGAGCCAGAAGGGCTCTCTGACCTTCGGGTGAAACTTGACTTTGCTCTTGAAAAGAACTGGAGACAAACCATTTCCTAGGCACTGAGGGCAGTTATTTCTGGAGGGAACTTGTGTTTTTAAGACAAAATTCCTTTGTATGTTCTGGAGATTGAAAAAGAAGAAACAGGGTGTGTGTGTATGTGTGTGTGTGTGTCTCGGTGTGTGTGTGTGTTGGCAGGATATCTGTGGGAGCAGAGGACAATTTTCAGCTCCACCAAAACCCTAGTTTGCTTATCTCAGTTGAACAGTAGTTTGCTTGAGGCCTTACTTCCCACTCCATTTAGTTCATGAAGTGCTGAGGACCTCTGATGGCAGGACTGTTGTACTTGATATTAAATATACCACAGTGAGGAAGCAATGATCACATGCATTTATTTTGGTTGTTTTTATCCAGCGCTACTGCCTTTCTGCAATTTACACAGATGATCCTGGATATCTCCAAGGTTAAGGGCACTCCTAGGCTCCCTGGTACTTCTTTCTCATCTATTTAAATATATGCGTGGGCGCTGCACTCACTTTTATTTCAAGAAGGACTTTCCACTTAATTAATAAGTGTAGAACTTCCAAAAGAGATGATGAAAAGTGCTAACATAGAGGCCACCAAGGTGCATGAGAATCCAAGAGGATCGTGACCACAAGTCCTGCCACTCTAGAGAAAAGCATCTTGTAAGTCCATGCCTGAGGAAATAAAAGTTTGAAAGGATGGGAAAATGTGAAATGGAGCCAGGACAGGGGCTTTCCCTGGGGACCCAAGGCTCATAAATTGTTTTTGGATGCAAAGGCATGGAAGATGACATACCTTCATCCACTCCCAAGAGCTGATGTTGGCAACAGATGTTACCAAAGATTGAAGAACTGCAAAGAGAGGGAAAGATGCCAGTTTCAAGAAGCAGCAGCTATTTTAAAGGACCTGGAATAGATGAGTCTAGATTTGATCAGTCTCCCTTTACTATTAGCTGCACTGGCAATCATCGTCTACCCCACACAGTTCTGTATTTTACCGCCATTAGGCTTGCATTGCCTTCCCCTGTTTCATGTGGGCTTGTTGTGTTTCCACACATCAACCTCTACTCAAAAACCTCCAGAGGCTTCCCCTTACCTGCCCCATGAGCTCCAATCTCATTCCTCCACTTCAAAATTCTTTTTCACTTTTACTCTCATTTCCTCAGCAATGTGCACAAATGTTCCATTCTATTAAAACTGATACATTTGTCACATAGGGTGACATATTGTCCCAGTTTTCCCAGGACTGATGGGGTTCCCAGGACACAGGAGTTTTGGTGCTAGAATCAGGAAGGTCCTGGGCAAACTGGGATGAGTACGTTACCTCATCTAAGTCAGTACTGGAAGCACAAATGTTGAGTTGTTCTGCTTCCCTACTCTCATGCTTCTCCTCCTGCTTGGAATGCCACCCTCTTTTTCTCTACCTGTTAGAAATGTATCATCTGCCAAGGTCCATATTAAATCCTAGCTTCTGGGTGAATCTTTCCCAGATCCTTCTCAGTGACAATCTACTTCTCTTTCCTTTGAATCCCAATAGCTCTGGTTACCTGGGAGATTCATAGGGAAACAATAGAGTAGAGTGGTTGGGAACATGGATTTAGGAGGAAGGTAGTTATGAGTTCTAAATCTGATTGTGACAATTGCTAATTGGACATACTTAACCTCTCTATGCCTCAGTTTCCTCATGTTTAATAGGGGGGCAGGGGCGAAGGGGTGCAATTATAATACCTAGCTCTTTGGGAGGTTGTGAAGATTGAATGAAATGATATATGTAGCACTTGCCTCATAGGTGGTATATTGATCTATGCCTAGTGAATGTTACTACTCTTTGGTTCTTTCTTTCATTCAATGAGTGTTTGCTGAGTGCCTTCTATATGTCTGGCCTTTTCCCTGAGACAATGAATCAAACAGACAAATATCCCTGCCCTGAAGGAGCTTAGGTGGAGAACATAAAAGTAAACTACAAATGATGGCAGATGGTAAGTGCTAGAAGAATAAGGCTGTAGAGGGAGATAGTGAGTGCTTTACATCAGAGTGGTGAGACAGCTTAGGCAAAGACCTGACAAAGTGAGGGGTTGATGCATGCAGACATCTTGAGAAAAGAGGTCTCCATGTAGATGTGATAGCAAGCAAG
This sequence comes from Diceros bicornis minor, assembly GCF_020826845.1. NCBI lineage: Eukaryota > Metazoa > Chordata > Mammalia > Perissodactyla > Rhinocerotidae > Diceros > Diceros bicornis. Next base: position 71,244,822 of record NC_080743.1, read on the forward strand.
TACAAAGCGCTGAGGAGGTCCCTCTTGATGTTTTTGGAAAAATATGGCTGAGCAAAAAGAGTGCAGTAAGGAACGAGATCAGAGAGGTCGTGGGGGAGGTACAGACCATGGAGAACCATAAAGATGACTGAAGGACTCTGGCTCACACCCCGAATAAGAAGAGATGACACTGAAGTGTTTTGAAACGGGAGTGACGCATTCTGACTCCATATTTTAAGAATCACTCTTGCCACCAGGTTAAGGATAGACTGTAGGTAGGCAAAGGCAGAAATGGGGAGACCTGACTGTTGTGGCAGGTAACTGGGTGAGAGAGCAAGGTGACCTAGACAAGGATGCAACAGGTGAAGGTTCTGAGAATGGTTAGGTTCTGGCTATATGGCGAAGTAGATCCAACGCTGACAGAGAGTGGTCGGACTCCATTCACGACTGACTCCAAGACTTTTGTCTAAAGAAGGGAGAATTGCTGTCAACTGAGAGGAGTGAGACTGGGGACATCCAGCCTGGAAATGAAGACCAGGAGTTGAGCTTTGGACGTGGTAAGTGTATGATACCGATTAAACAACCATGTGGAGATTGGAGATGCTGAGCCATGTTAACCAGGCAAGCCTTCCTTTGTAATTCATCTCATGGTTATTTGGAGTAATTCAGGGGATGATGGAGATTATTGGGGGGTAACTAGAGCCCCTCCTTCAAGCCTCCCTAAGTATTACACCACTATTTATCTAGAAGGTCAGATCCATCATCTTGTACTTTTTCCTGACCTTCCTCAGTTCTTAGAACAGTACTGGGTACAATAAATACCTGATTTGTATTGAGTAGTGACAACAAAAGCTGCAAAGCAGGAACTTTGGGTTCCATGAGCTCTTTTAAAACAGAACCCTCATGCTTCTAAGTCCTTTTCATAAAAGAACTTGGTCCTCCATGGGAAAGCCTTCTGAAAGCACCTAACACATTCCACAGTCCACGTGAAACCTTAGTGAGCACCCAGGCAGGCGATGCTTTGTGGCGGAGACATTCCCTCTTCCAGGTTCCCCAGAAACAACAGAGTAAAAGGCAGAAGACAAATGGCCTTTGCCTCTGAAACAGCTGCCGCTGCTCCCGCATCTGCATGGCCAGTTGATTTAGAGATTTGTGAAGAGAGCCTTTGAGCCCCTTGCTACTGCCAAGTGCATTATCATGAGCATCCCATGGCAGGAGTTATCGTTCTGTTCCAGGTGCTGCAGGACTAGTGCCCTGGAGCTGGAAGATGAAATACACCTGCTCCTAGAGGTACCTGCAGACACAACCTGGACACAGCCCTGAAAGTGAAGGTCATCTTGTTCTGGATAATGCCTTGGAGCCAAGTCAACCGCACTCAGCAAAGACTGACTCCCGAGGGAGAGACCTGGAACCTGCTGTTGTCGAAAGACCCTGATAATATTGCCAACTCTCCATTATTTGTGTCAATATGCCTGGAGGTGGAGGCGGGCACCACGGCACAAGCTGATACAAACAATACATAATCCAGAAACCAAAACCATTTCCCCCGATCATGAATGACATTATGACCTTTTTGCCCTATTCAAGCCATCCTTGGCAGATATTTCAGATACCAACTTTTGCCATAGGCCAGTTTCCCCCTTCCCTTACAAAATTAATGTTCTACAAAAAGATTTCCATGATCAGATAGATTTGGAAAAGTCTGAGTTAACAAAATGAAATAGGTTTCTTTCTGCAGGATTTTTCAAAACTGTCAGGATGCTTACATGCATTGAAATTGTCCAAAGAGGAAGAACGCACGCAGAAATATTTGAGTACAAGGACCTGTTTCCTGAAGCACCTATCAAGGCAAGTGTTGCTCTCATCTCACTTAGGGAAATGCTTTCTTAGGCTAACATTAAAATGGTTTGCATTCTCTGAGACCAAATGATGCTTGGGGAAGGAGCCCAGGAAGATGCTGCGGATTCATTTTAAGAGTGCCACAGGAGATTTAGAAAGAAAGGAAAAGAGAGGGAGAAGTAATCAGCCCAGGGGCATGAGGGGGAAGGTGACTCTCACGCCTCGGTAGCTTCTGGCTGAGGGATTCAACCCTATCCCAAAGGCTTTGCCTTAGAAGCTGCGAACAGGGCATCTGCTCTAAGACCTGGCGGGCAATATGTGCTAGCGTTAATGGGAGGAAAAGCCTGAAGGAAACCCAAAGAATCCTATCCAGGCTACTTTTAAGGGAATAGAACCTATTAGAATTTAAATACACAAAAGCCTTCACTTAAAACACAATCCTCAGAGAGTCTTCCCTCCAAAACTTTTTGTAGATGAGACCAGCTTTAATGAAGCCCTGTGGTAAACGCTTTCGTGTAATCAGAAAATCAGAGAAGTTGACAGGAAGTATAGGGGATTTCCTTCTAACCTCCTACTCTATCCCTCAATTCTCTCTGCAATATTTAGAAGAGCCATATTTTTGCTGTTTGAACACCTCCAGTGATGGGGGTCTCACCACCTTCTAAGGCAGCTCATTCCATTGTCAGACAGTTCTAACTGTAAGAGTCCAGGAGAGTAAACTCTACTTTTTAGTGAGTAACATAATCACGAGGTTCCGGCATTCTCCGTGCAGGCTGCTTTGTGCATGCTGTGCACCTGGTTCTGCCAGCAAGTAACGCAGAATGTAAGATAAGCAACAATAAAGCAGATATACTGAGATTCTAGGACAATGAACAGAAAGAAACACACAAATAAAGCAGCCCCAACCAGTCTTTAAGTTTTACCCTTTGGGGAAAAGCAATCATATGGCTGTGCCTTTTTGGTTAAAGAGGAAGATTATTTGCTGAGAAAAGTGAGATGATCTATGTGAAAGTGTTTTGAAGAATTCAAGGGTACCATAGGCATAGTGTAAGATATTCCTAGTCACGGGACCAACAGTGGGAGCCACAACACGACAGTGAGTAGAATGGGGAGAAAGGATCAGATTGCTAAGGGGCCAGTAAGAGGGAAGGGAAAGCAGTGGAAGGTGGGCAGATGAAAGTTCCAAGCGGGGAGAAAGCGGATCAGTGAGAGAGTGAGGGTCCTTCGGGAAAATCAGTTTCTACCTATGAAATATGCCACCTCAGTGACCACACACCTTCAGTTCTGTTACCTAACTCAGAAACTTGGGTGTCATCCTTAACCTCTTTTTTTCCCTCGTCCCACCACCCCTCCCAGTCTGCTGTCAAGTCTGTGTATCCTATTTTTAAACACAAGGAAACTCTAGAATGTTTCCGGCTAGCAAGTGCTCATTATTTTTAATTAAAACAAAGTAAGAGCCTTTTAACAGGTAAAGCAATGAGAGGTGAAACCTTCCGTGTGAATGTCTCACTGTGTCAGTGGGCACCATTTACGCAAATGAGGGAAGATGGGCTTCTCGACAAATGAGCCATTACGGCTAAGTTTCTGGATCAATGACGGCACCAGGAATGAGCTAAAGGGGAGGAATGTCCTTTGTTGGAAGGACTCACTGCCTCCCCGCATCTCAGAATAGACAGCTGCCTCCCTGAAGACGTGTCCTTTACCCTTAGACTCTAGTTCATCTGCTCCTGAAGTCGCCGATGATGCTGCTGGTCATGGAAAAGATAGATCAGGTGACTCCAGATTCAGCTTCAGCTGAGGAGGTCCTGAATCTTCACTCACACCGGCGTTCCTTAGGCCCCTTAGAATGAGGAGATAAGGGCATGTCCTGAAAGTAGCAGCTGGGTGAGGGAGGGGGAGTGTGTGTGTCTGTGTGGGAGGAATCTAGAGAGTGTGTGTGCACGTGCATGAGTATGTGCCTGTGCAGGTGCACATGGCAGAGACAGGTTGAGCTGTGGCCCCCTACCTTCCTCAGCTACCTACATCTGGAAACCAGGAGATCCCCTCTCTAAGTTGAGGTGTGCATTGATTACAGTATTCAGAGTACACTGCTGATTTGCAGTGATTGAAAGGTCTCGTGATTTGCTTGCAGGCCTTCGATGGCCTTTGAAAGCCTTCTATCTCCAACCATGGCCCTTAAGTCCAGTGCTCATCACACACAGCCAAGTCCCATGTCATTTCCTCTCCAGAGCAGCTGTTTTTTTAAACTTATAGGACCATGAGCCATAATTGCTCCTGCCCTTCTCCCTTAGTTGGTCTCTCTGGACTCAGCACCTGCCTACCTGACTGTATATGTCCATTCTGGGGATCTCAACATCAAAGGTCTACTTTCCTGTGTAGACAAGTATGTGGGGCCTGTGGTTAACTGTAAAATGCCGCTCAAAGGCACTAAGATGGTGTATTTTATGGAACATTGTCTAGGGAAAAATAGCACTGGTGGGTGAGCAAACAGTTTGCTCCACACTAGACTCCTTCCAAGCACCTTTTTCTTCACAATTCAAATCTTGCCTGTGTCTCATATCACCAGTCCACTTCCTCCAGGGTCCTCAACTCTGGACTCCAGCCCTCTCCTAGCCAGCCCAGGTCTGAGGCTCCATCTATGCCTACAAGACAACGGGTGCTTAAAACTTAGAATTCGGAGGTCACCTGACTATTTTGGGCCACCCAAAAGCTCCCACAGGCATTTACCTGGAATTGGTGCTGTTCTCTTCTGCCTTCACATGATTAAGTGGGTATTAATTTCAGGTGTCTGGTAACTGTTAATTTGAGACTAGGGCCATAGAAAGGGGTTCTAATTTTTAAGAAGGGCTACCATATTGATAATTCATGCCTCCAACACTCATAGGGTAGGGCAGAATGTGGTGTGAAAAAAGCATGAGTTTTGGAATTAGATCAGATTCTCAATCTGGATTCTGCATACAGCCTTAATCTCTCTGAACTTCATATATAAAGTTGATAATTGTGATATTTGAATGAAATAATGTGTATAAAGCACCTGGTACATTACTTACATATAATAGATTCTCAATAACGGTAACTTTTAATCATTACTTCTGAGCACTCCAAGACATGAGGTGCTAGGTTAGGTGTTGTGACCTCTATAAATTTTTATTCCACATTTGAGTCCAGAATCCAGATTCTTAATCCCTGTCTCAATGGTTCTCAACTCTGGCTGATTCCACGATACCTAAGAGCTTTTTGTCAAATGACAGATATCTTACACTACTTGAAAAAATTCTGATTTAGCAGATTTTGAGTGGGACGTGTAAATCTGTATTTTATAAAAGCTTCACAGATGATTCTAATGATCAAGCAGAGATTTGAAAGAACTGCTTATAGAGCCAGGTGAATTTCACCACTAAATCTTAATGATGTGCTAATAATGAAGTCGCTGATGCAATAGTTGGTTAAGTAGATGAGCTTTTTTTTCCCAAAATAAACATAGTAGCATCCCCCTCCAACCAACCAGAGTATAATATAATAGAGGTGGAGGATGTGTGTACTTTTGAAAAGTTTCCAAGTAGTTCTTCCCACTTCTATTGAGAACCACTCCGCCGGGTCTGTCTTGGAGCTTGAACCCCAGTGAGATGCCAGCATCCACCATCTCTGGCACCATCCACCTGCCTTGTGGCTGGAGTTTTAGAAGTCAACATCTGTAACTTGGGTCCAATTTAAGACAGTGACAAAGGCTCTTCCAGAAAGAAATTTGGTTTTGGGATAGGAAACCACTCAGGTCTTTGCTAGGCATTGACATAAACTAACACAGAAGAGAGGATTATCCCAGAAGCTGATTCGTGAGATGTTGTGAGTCAGTGACAATCCAAACTAGGGGTGAAAGGTGTTGATCATTTTGCAATTCCCTGGCACTAAGACAGTTGGTTAGTTCTCAAGTCCTGGAGATAAACTGGCCCAAGGAAGGAGAAGTTAAGCAAGTGAGTAATCTCATGTTGAAATTATTGTTATTCAGGGATAGTGATCCTCAAAGCAGAAAGGAATTATAGCCCAAGTTAGTTGTGAAGATGGTAGCAGACAACCTCAACTCTCTACAGGAGTCCCAGTACCTAGGCCCAGGTGAAAGGACATTGTTCTTGTTTTCATAGGAAATAGATTTCAGACAGGACTACAGAACCAAGATCTATGAGAAACCCCATCAAATATGAAACTGAAAAGAATAAAATCCAATTCAAGTTTTCAAGAAGAAGAAACAAGATTGAATCTGGGAACTGCACACTGATAAAATAGATGTGTATTGTTTAGGAAAATTCTTCAATATAGAATTAACAAATGATAGATATTTATAAAACAAAGGAGTGGTCTCTGGGATGAGCATGGATTCACTATGAACAAGTCATGTACCTTGAATGCATGCCCTATTTTCTATGATTATTAGACTGATACCATATGTGTATTTCAGCAAGACATTTGACAATTTTTAAAATGGTATCCTTGTAAACAAGATGAAGAATGTGAATTCATAATATATTATACAAATTTACTGAAAAACTCTAATAAAATATACCTTCATGTACTGATATTAACAACGGAGGAAAGTTTTTAGTAATAATTATAGTATTAATAGTAACCAATATTTGTTTATTGACTTAGTGCTTTACATGCACTTTCACTTTTATTAACCTACCTGAAGTCTCTAGTGATGGGCCTAGTTCCATCTTGCTCTATATTTTTGGCAATGACTGGGTGAATACCAAGTAAACATTTATGAGTGTTAGAACATGGGAGGAACAACACTATGTGGGATTATTTAAATCAGAGATATCGTGAAAAGTTCAAGTGATTTTCAAATTTTTCTAAAAGCATCAGAAACTTGTCGTCAAGAAAAATCTTTGGAAGACAGATGTGTGCTGACATAGAAGGAGAATTGCTTGCGTTCGAGGGCCTGGAAGCCTTGTTTAATCTTCTTTTCACACTGGATAACCCTTTACCCTGCCTCCTCTTGGGAGCTGGGGTGGGGTTGGGTGAGACGGAGGAGGTACCTCTGGTGAATCTCCGGACTCTGGAGTCCAGTGTAGAAAAATCCATGAACTAGTTTGACTTCCAAGCCAACATCCAAAACTAGGATTAGATGATGATATGTCAAGCATAGTAATGCTATTCTCATGTCTATATCCTACTTCAAGACACTTCAGCATATACAGCGTGGATTCATAGGTGTCGAGTAGATTAAGCATCAATCAGTCTCACCTGGGAACAATGTCTGTATTAAGGGCCAACATACACGGGAACTGGAGTGAGCATTACAAAAGGTTGACAGATATCAATTCCTGCCCTCAAGGAATGGATGATCTAAAACAGAGATAGACAAGAAGGCATGATGGAAGATAGAGATGACCTTATAGCCAACCGAAAGACAGCCATAGTCAGATCCATGAAAAAATAGTGATGGACTACAGTGGGTGCAGGTCTTTGGTTCAGATGCAGTGTGGAGGGTGGAGGGAGAGATCTGTATCACACAGCAATGTGTCATTCATGTGTGCGTTTTTCTCCCACATGTGCAGTGGAGGAAAGTAGAAGGAACATTCAAGTTTCTGGAAGCACGTGGAAGGACAAGCTCTTCTTCATAAATAGGAGAAACAAATAGGTCATCATACCATCTGGCTCCTTCCACCAGCAGAGGTTACCAGAGAGTGCCCACCCTGGCTAAAGGCTGCCCCTCAGGATGCAGATGGCTTTACAGTGGGTCTATTTCTCCTGCACTCACATGCAGGGAAAGGAAGTAGAGTCTGCCTCGAGTTCACCCTTGCACTGACTCCCTGTGGAGATCCAGCACCCCGGTCCTGGAGCTGCAGGTGGGGCTCAGGACAACGCTGAGAGCTGAAGGTCATGGAGGCAGAGAAGCAGTGGCCAGGTAATGAACTCCAGGACCCAGAGAAAGGCCTTTGTCTCAATGTGCTAGAGATGAAGTGGCTACTGCTTGAGGCATATGTGGATGGGATGACAAGGGTCAAGCCAGTGGGAAGGTGAGGGTGTCCCAGGCTACCTAGCATTTTATATGCTATGTGTTGGGGTTTCTCCTCCACTAGAGGATAAGCTCTTCAAATTCAGGGAGATGTTGCCCACCCACTAATTTGTCCCCCAATATGCTCCTAAAAGACCTGGAGATACCTTAGAAATGTCTTTCTCAGAGTTCTACAGTCCTCCAACTACTTCCTCTGGTGTTTAATACAGATACAGAATCCTGGGACCCACCCTGTAACTACTAAATCAGAATCCCTAGAAGACGGTCCAGATTCAGAATATTTTAGAAGCTTCACAGATGATACATATATACACAAGTGTTTTTGAACAGCAGACCTAGAGAAGGATTTAAAAGTCACAGCTGTGTAATGCTGGATTCTGAAGCAAGGCCTCAGTTTTAAATCCCAGCTCTGCCCCTTACTCACTGTAAAAGCTCAGGCAAGTTACTAGAACTTTTGCACCTTGATTTCCCCATCTGTAAAATGGGAATAATAATAATCTCTCCCCCATAGAGTTGTGAGGTCTAAATGAATTTGCACATGTACAGCACCTAGAACAGTGTCTGGCACACAGTAAGCAGTCATAACTGAGCAATGATTATCTGTCCTACTCGGTTTATAGAGGGAAGGGAAATTGGGTGTGGGAAGCAAGGCACAGCCAGTTTATGGCTCAGTGAGAACGAGAGTTCAGGTGTCCGTGATCTCACTTCAGGGCACTTTCTGCTTTTGTCCCTTCCTCTTTCTCTTCAAGAAAATTCAGAAGTTTGACGCTCAATCGCTAAGAATGATCTGAACATGCTATTTAAAAGCAGGCTCATGGGGACAACAAAAAAGTCTGAACAGCATTTGGAGAACGCTTCTGTGTGCCGCCAGGGCGTGGTCGGTGGGAACCTGATCTGTGCAAGATGTCACAATCAGAGACTACAGAGACAAAGGACACCGTGGGAGCATCTTGTCCATCTCTTTTATGGACTAGAGGTGAGGCCCTGAGAGCTGCAGTGACATGTCCGAAGTCCCAGGTTGTGACGTCCAGACCAGTGTTCTGGCACCTCCCTGACCGCAGGAAGTGATGCCATGTGCAGGGTGGAGCCTACTGTATTGGACACTTTTGCAGACTCCTCCAGGCCCAGATCTGCTAGCCCAGCTTCTGACAATCCCTCTGCCAGCCAACAGTGCCCATCGGCTCGCAGCCCTGAGAGCTGAGGCTCCGAGGCCTTTATGAACACAACATGGAATAAACCAACTCGGAGTGATCAGATTTGGGTGGGGAAGACCCTCTGGGATTCCTCTAAATCATGTAGAGCAAAGCATTTACGATAACCTCAGCCTTGCCCTTTTTATAACTTCCTCCAAGTGAGCAGACAGCTCCTTATTACTTGTAACCAGATGTCATGATATTGGATGTCACCTGTCCTTTAAGGGTTCCTAACAACAGTCTTAGCTACAGCTAAAGATTCTCATCAGGACCTCTTCTTTTCAGGTTGTAACTACTTTTCACACAATAAAGGTCTGCCCTCTTGGGTGCACTTCCTCCCCACACCTACCTTTCACCTCTGGTGGGATTCGGGGTCCATGTTTCTGCCTGGGATGCAGAGAAAGAAGGATTGGTGTGAGGAAGCAGGAGAGACAGGGCCTGGTGCCTGGAAACGACTCAGCATCTTGCCCTTGTTACTAATAATCCTCCCAAAATCACCGAATGGTTTCTAGGCATTAAAGTTATCGTTTGCCATAAACCCCTTGTCTGTTTTCTGGAGAGTTTAATATATTGCAGGAAGTTTCACCCATAAAAGGTGATGGCTGTGCTCCTGTGAGTGAGCTGGGCGTCTGTAACTTATGACCTTCATAAATGTGAGTGGGTCTCGCGAGCGAGTCCATCAGTCTTTGGAGTAATTCTGCTTCGTAGTAAAATATTTTACTGTGCACACTGCTGTCAGCATTTGCCTCCATGGTGTGGAGACTTCCCATTCTTGCTGCCTCTTGCTCCCTACTTTTGCTCCATTTTTGATTCTCTCACTTCCAGAATCCAGTTTAGGACCCAGAGAATCATCTTTGCTTTTTTAGGGCTGCAGCTCAGCTCAATCTGTGGACTTGCTGGACTTGGAAAGTGGCAGAATCAACGTAGCATTACTTATCACTGTGACATTTTGGGTACTTTTTTCCTTACAGAACTGGAGGGACTCTGCCAAGAAAGCCATCAGTTTAACCAGGGAGAGTTCTTTATTGTCAAATGAAACTGTGTGCTTGAAGGTGCTTTGCAAGCTGTAGAGTCTTCTAGAAGAATGAGACAGCCAAGTCACCCTGATGTAGCATAGCAGATACACTGCATCATAGTCCCAGACACCTAGATAGACTTTGTTGAAGTCATCGCCTTAACACTGGTCCAGCAAGGAACCAAACATTTTCCAGGCATTGTGAGCAGTAGAAAGAATGCTCCTGTCCGCGAGTTCAAGTCTCAGCTCCACCACCTGCTACCTGTGTGACATCAGGCAAATGACTCACCTTCTCTGTGCCTCAGTTGCCAAAGGCATAAAATTCCTATGCCATCCCCATTGCAATGTTGTTGTAAAGAGCAAACTCAATACTTTACAAACAGCAAAAAACTCCAGAAGTGCCAAGTGATAATGTTTTTATGGTAAGGAACAACAGAGGAGTAAAGACTTGAAGGAAATGCGGCCAAGTGGAAAATGAGAAAGTTAATAAAAAGATTCAAGAGAAAAAGAAGTAGCTGGATATAATAAGTGGACTATATGGCTCTCATGATCGAGTGTCGCATCTGTCGTGGGGATGGGGAGAGTGCTGGGAGCTGAGTCCATGTGACCATACTCACGGGGAGCAAGCTTGCTGAGGATCAGGGGCCGGTTCATCTGCCCAGGAACCTGCTGCTGCCAGAAATTGTCCGTGGCCTGGTCTCAGGTCAATTGAACTCATTTTCCATTCAGCACGTGTTTATTGAATGCCTACTGTTTACCAGGCACTAGTGTAGGTTTGTGAGTTATAGCAATGAACAAAACAAAGATATCTACCCTCAAGGAGGTTACGATCTGGAGGGGGAGGCTGTCTGCTACATGTACATGCTGGATAAACAGTTCCTCAAACATGGAACAGAGCCTAGAGTGGCAGATGCAGTCCCATTGGCTCTCCCGTCCCTCAAGCAGACACTAGGGGAGGTTTATCAAAATTGAACCTGTGGGTCATTGAACAAAGAGAGTTCATCAGACTCCATAGGGCTCTGCAAATCTGTACTGCATCCCTCTTTTCCTCCCTCCTCTTTGCTTCCTTCCTCCCACCCTCCCTTCCTTCCAAGGTGCACATCATCTTTGTGTCACAGGTAATATTGTGTTTTAAAATAGACCAAAAGGAGCAAGTTCATTCCATCAGTGACTGGTGTGGCTGTATTTGGAATTCACCTTCAAATCTGTTTCTAAAGAATATTCAACGAGTTTCTAGGAACATTCAGAGCGACAGCAGAGAGATAGAGTGGGGAATAGAATGGAGCAGGGGAAACACGTGAAATAGCGGGGTGCAGGGTTTGTTCCGAGGGAAAAATCAATGTTACCTGGCATTTTAAAGGCTGTCTTGTAGTCTTCTCATAATCAGGGGCTGCCTCTTGCCTAACTTTGAGAAGCCTTGTTATTGAGATGACAATCATGTATTCTTTAATTTATAACGTGTCTGAGCAATTACTTATATAGGTCAGCTATTGCTGTGTACCAACACAAAATCTCAGCGGTGTGCAACAGTAAGCATTTATTTTGCTCACACATCCTCAGGCCGTCTGGGAGTTGGCTGATACAGGCTGGGCTCAGCTGGCCAGCTCTGAGCAGTTGTCCTCAGTGCTCCTTTCTTCTCTCTACTCTCTCTATGCTCACTTTCGACATGCCAAGAAACGCTTTCAAATGTTCTCCAGAAGCAGGTTTGAAAGTGAAATTTAAATTCAGCCACACCAGTCATTGATGGGATGAAATTGTTCCTGCTGGTCTGTTTTAGAACACAATATGAACTGTGACTCAGGGATCAGCTGAAATTGAAGGGAAATTTCAGTGAGTATCTCTGAAGACTTAAAAAATCTAATGAAAAAAGTGTTTTTAATCAGACAAATTTTTGTTTGAATCGTTTCAACAGATTAAATCTAAGAGAAAATATTTTTAAAAACTCTTATGCGGGGATTGACTCATAGAAAAAGATTCATCTGTTATTTCTACCTTTATGGGTAAGGCAAGTATCTCTCTCCCTTTCTCCTCTCCTGCCCAGCCCCCAGCTGACCCCTCCTCCTCTGACTACCTGACAATTTAAGACACCTGAGGTGCAGCAGGAGAAAAATATGACCCTGACTCCAAGTGTGATCTATAGGGAGCCCTGGCTGCACACCTTAATTATTGCTAACAAAGTAACATTTTAATAGCTTTAGGCTGAAATTGATGAGACCTCCTGTTCACTGGAAGTCTTGCAAAGACATGACATGACATCTTGTAGGAAAAAAAGAAAGGACACAATGGTGTTAAATAACTGACTCTATGTAGAATGGTCAGTTTAAAAAAAATGTATTGTCCTTGTTCAACACTTTTTCCAAAGAACTCAGAGTCCATTAGAGCCCATATGTTCATCTAATGCACTTCCATCTTTCTATAAATAGGATGTAAATATTAGTGTCTCCTTTTACAGAAGAATAAGCCAAAGAAAGGCCTTGTGGAAAGACAGCACAAAGTCTTCCAGCAAGGGAAAGGTGAGCAGCTAAATGTGAGATTCTAAATTCCTTGAGCCAGTGACTTCTCCACCTATCTGTAGAATGGTGTTAGTTGTGAATGGTGGGTCTGGGTGACATACTAGATGGTTGAGGGGGTTCCAAGGAACTAAGAAAAGAGGACTTGGCCTCCAAAGTAAATCTGCTGAAGTCTCAATATTCAGCGAATGACTATCTTGAGCACTTAGTAGTTCTTCAACCCATCATGACCTTTGAGGAATGCTCTTGTTTAATAACCCCAATTAATACATGGAGTGACTATGATTTCTCAGTCCACAATCCAGTCCACAACATCCATCACCTCCTCTGGCATCCATGGTGATGTTTGATCTCGGTCATTAGTCCAAGGAATTCACACCATAGCCTCCTCAGAACTCAGCTACAAGACCTCTTCAGGTCTGCTGACCCTTTCTGCTACTTCAAACCCCCCCATCCAAGGTAGTATCAATTATTCTCCAGAACCACTACAGGATCATGAGAAAATTGATAGGGAGACTGACTGCAGAGTCTCTGCTTGGAGAAGACTTGCTACCATTTCTACTCTGCTGTTATAGCACTAGGATGCTTCAAGGAAACCTCCCCGGGGAGTGTGACTTTACATCTCGAGGAGTGGGAGTAGGGGGGAATGGGATGCGGAGACTCTTCTTAGGGACCCATAACAGTGTCTAATTCTATCCTTCTCCTGTTTGGCTTTCCTCTGTCTTCCCAGGGAAATTAGAGCTTCTCCCATATGAGAGAAATGGGCTCAGTATCTCATCTTCCAAACCACTTCATATGACATAATTTTTATTCTCTATGTCTTTAAGGGTCTTACTTTTTATTACTCAAAAGCTAGGTTTCTGGAACTCAAAACACCCTACCTCCTTCCTTTTTTTTTTTTTTTCCCCCCAAAATGAGTTTGAAAGGTATTTTTTAGTTTGTTCAGGCTACTACAACAAACTACCATAGGCTGGGGGCTTGTAAACAACAGACATTTGTTTTTCACAGTCTGGAGGCTGGGAAGTGTAAGATCAAAGTGCTGGCAGATTTCGTGTCTGGTGAGAGCCCACTTCCTGGTTCATAGACGGCTGTCTTCTCACTGTATCCTGATGTGGCAGAAGGGGCAAGGGAGCTCTCTGGGGTCTCTTTTATAAGGGCACTGATCCCATTCATGGAGGCTCCGCCCTCATGACCTAATCACCCCCCTAAGGCTCTGCCTCCTGATACCATCACATTGGGAATCAGAATTTCGACATATGAATTTTGAGGGCACAGACATTCAGTCCATAACAAAGTGTCTGTTTAAGAGAACAAAAGGCAAACTTTGAATGTTTTTCCTTTGTCCTTGCAATTCTACATCCTGGATGGTAAGTAAAGAACACCTCACTGTTGTCTGAGTCAGGAAGGGAGGGAGGTGGTAGGATATTTACCAAGGAAGGCAGTAGGTTAATACTTCAAATTATTCTGCCACATTGCAAATTTGTTCCCATCATTCAAGGTAAGGCAGAACAAATCCAGAGAGAGTAGAAATTGGGGCACTCTGTTTCCCAAGAATTAACCACTCACTAAGAGGAAAAATTGGGAAAAAGGTTTAAGTCAGCAGGAGAGAAAGAGGAGAAAGTGAAGAGCTATTAAAACATGCTGAGTCTTTTAGTAGGTATTATTTTTGTCATGTAACCATACAGTCATAAACATAATTCAATAATAAATAGCTTCCTGGTGAATAATATTGAGCTAATGCTTATTTAGGGAGCCCCAAAACACCTGAGTCAAATACGTATCATGTCATATTATATGTCACACTTGGTATGTATAAATAACAGTGTGTTAACATTAAAGGCATTATGTGACAGTAGATAGGAGATGTCCTGGAATTAATTGCAAGGAGTGACAGTGGAGGGAAGAACAATGCCATTGTAAAGAGATTAAAGAAATGTAGGTTACCCTATTGAGATAAGGGGAATAAAGAAGGTAGGAATACCTGATGTCATTAGCAGAAGTAGATCTGAGACTATTAAATGCTTGGCAGAGTAGAGTGATGAGTTCTTCATGACAAGTAAACTTGAAGGTGTGTTAGGAATTTTAGGTGGGGTCAGAGATGATAGCTCTTGGCCAGGACTGGAGATGACCATTCTCAGATCCTCAGTCTCTGTTATCTCAGTGAAGTAGCTCCATATGTAACTAAGATTTCTTCAGATTCTACAGAGAAATAATATTTTTAAAGAATTTCTGAATAATTAAATCAAACTGTCAAGAAAGAAATCTATTGGTTTCAAGATTCAAACCACTCTAAGGAATCAATGCATCACACAAGATGGGAGCTTCTAATATGCAAATATGCGAAATAAATGAGTATAGTTTTAAAAGAAGTCCATCTTACTTAAAATTTAAAACTCTAGATTTTGTTTTAGCCCGGGTTCCCCAGAAAGCAGACCCTTAGGCAAAAAAGCCTAGTGCTACTACTTTATTAGGCATGTGATCTCAGGGAAGCAAAGGTGAGGGGGAAATGGGAAACAGTCAGGGAAGAAGGGAGAGACAGTTTGAGGGTATGTTTCCAAACCATCCTGCTCTTGGTGTCAGGATCTCTCAGGACCGTCTCCTGAGGCATCATATGAACAGTTGCTTCTCAGGATACTACATCCAGGTGGAGGAGGAGAGAAGAATCCATCTGCTGGCCCCCTTCTCCCGTTATTCAAGACTTCATCTTACTGGGGAGTTAACTCCCCTGTTCTTCTTGGTGGCTTATGCTTCAGCAACAACAGAGAAGTCCCTAGGCAGGAGGTGAAAGGGAGCAGTATAGAGCAGTGTGGGCAAGAAAATGCTTGAGAAGGGTCCTTTGACTCACAGGGCATAAAGTCAGTGTGGCCACTGCCACAGCCAATGGTCCCAGAGGTGGATGAGGATGAGAGAATCTGATGGGCACATAAAAGTAATTGTTTGTCTTAGTCTGTTTGGGCTGCCATAACAAAAATACCACAGACTGAGTGACTTCAACAGCAAACATTCATTTGTCGATGTTCTGGAGGCTGGGAAGTCCAAGATCAAGGCACCAGCAGATTCAGTGTCTGGGAGAGCCCACTTCTTGGTGCATAGACAGCTGTCTTCTCACTGTGGCCTCGCATGGGAGAAGGGGCCAGGGAGGCATCTGAGACCTCTTTTATAAGGGCATTAATCCCATTCATGAGGGCTCCACCCTCGTAACCTAATCAACTTCCAAAGGTCTCACCTCCTAATTCCATCACATTGGGAATTAGGCTTTAACATATGAATTTTGAGGGACATAAACATTCAGTTGGTAACACTGTTACAATATTTTAAATAAAGATTTAGCTTTACATCTTCTCAAATAAGAGAAGGGGATGTCTAGTAGTGTGAGTACTTATCAAAAACAGGAAGTTTTACCCAAGAATTCTTCATCGTAATTAAATAATATGTGGGTTAAATGTGTATCGCTGTCCAAATGAGTTGGGAAAAGAGGTGTCCTTTACCTGTTTGGTATTAGCTTTCTTGAAATCAGAGAGAACGTTGAGAAAGATCTCTTGTTGAGTAGCAAATGATATCTTGATAATTAATATTAATTGCTAATATTTGTAGAGGTTAGGCATTGTTTTAAGAGTTTTGCTTTGAATCTTTGCGTTAATACTGCTATGTGGCAACCGAGACACAGAGAAGCCAAACAGCATTTCCAAAGGCACACAGCAGTTCAGTGGTTGAGTTAGGATCCGAATCCATGGGTTCTGACCCAAGAGCCCATGGTTTTAACCATTATACTGAATTTTGACTTTTTGCTAGATGATAAAATTGCAATCACTTCTTGTTTCTAAAATTGATGTCTGCTTCTGAGAAGTCCTGAGGTTTTCTTGAAACGTCATTAAGATTCTGCAAGTTAGCAAATAATGTTCAAACACCTCTGGAAAACAATGAAACTGCAAGAGTTGTGACAAAAGGGAAACTACATATCAACTTAAATCTGGTAATAATTGCCATGCCACATATTGACCACATGTCCCCAATGGCTGACACCCAGCATCACCCCAGAAACCATCGTAGTAACTAGAGGGCATCTCAAGGGAATTAGGAAACAGGTCCTTTCTCCAGGAGGGTGCAGGCATCAGCCCGCACTAGTCCACTAGGTCTGGATGCTTTTGCACAGTGAACAAGGAGCAGTGGTGGAGTTGGTAGTTTCAAGAGGCTGAAGGAAAGTACAGAGAGCCCCCTCTGAGAGCCAGGTAAAATCTCAATTCCCAGTCCAGATAGCTTTCAAAAGCGAATCTTGTTGCCTGCTTTTAATGTATTTTTTTTTCATGCTCCACAGATGTCCTTTCTCATAAATTCAGAAGTATCTGCACGTTCCAAGGTGAGCTGGTATCTTCTTTTTATTGCCTGCAGTTTACAGGCAAGGATCTGACATTAAAAAAATACGGCACTCGCTTTGGAGAGTATGACTCTCTTTCCCTGCTCTCTCCTACTTTTCTTCCAATTCTCTTTGCTCTTTTCACCTTTGTGCTTCTGGTTAGCGCACCCAGGGGCTCGGGAGACCCTTCCAGATCCTTTGACTTCTTTCTCCATTGGGAAAGGAGGCATTTTCTCTACAGACTGCCTCACAGAGACACTGCATCTGTCTAAGACTAAAAGAGCCTTCAGAGAACTTACTTTAGCTGTTTGCCAGCTAACCCATTTTGCACGCTTCCTGGGGAGAGACAATATGCACGATCTCTACAGGAGGAAGCAGGAGAGATATTAGTTCTGTGTAAATATCTCAAAGGAAATTTATGATGCCGATGGGAAATTTAAGTCCCTTAAAACAACTGCTGGTTTGTGAAAACAGGGAGCAAATTTTTATCACCTCATGCCTGTGCTTTCCCTCATCCTCTTCCTGAGGGACTGTGGCTATGGATCCAGTGGTCTCTCTATCTCTCCCTCCTTGATGGCACTCACTGTGGAGAATTTTGATAGACCATCAGTTCAGCTAACTTGAGAAGATTTGTGTGCTTTTAGATATATTCTTGTGGATATATATAAATGTACTATGTGACTTGCATATATTATTAGTTCTCTATTCATTCTCCATTTTCTCTTTCTTCTTTCTAAGGGAACCCTTGTATCTTTGGGGCTACCAATGTGCCCGGTAAAAGACATTTTCAGTACCCTCTCCCAGCTAGGAGTGCACAGTTAATGAAATTCTGGCCAAAGAGATGTAAATGGGAGTTGTTCAGAGAAACTTCTGTGAAAACACCATAAAATAGAGATAGTAGCCTCGAGCTCCTTTCTGCTCTTCTGTCCTTCCTTCTTCTTTAGACCTGAAACTTGAACCTGAAGCCCGGAATCTCAGCAGCCAAACTAAGCCACGAGGCAATCTTGAGGGAGGAATTTTGAGCCAAGTATGGCAAAGAAGAAAGATGAAGTATTCTAGTTTCCTGATAACTGAAGAATTATTATATCAGCCCTGAACTGCCTATCTCTAAAGTTATTTTATCCAAGAGAGAGATAAAGTTCTTTCTTATTTCAGCTAAAGGTTTTTGTTTGTCTATTCTATGTAGCAATACCTAATCTTAACTGCATTACTTCTGTGATGAGAATGTGCCAATAATGCTTTCTCATCACGGATTGATTCAAGTATCTGCCACTGTATTTGTTAACATTATTTAGGTGACAAGTATCAAAAGCCAACTAGAACTAGCTTATGCAGAAAAGGGGAGTTTATTATGAAGTATAGGCATGCCTCATAGAACCCAGGGCCTCAGACCCTCTGGAACATGCTGGACCCAGGAACTGCAAAGCCATCTAGAGTTGTTCTCCATCCCTTGTTCCTGTTCTCTTCTGTGCATCCACTTCTTTCCTCTGTCTTTCTGCAGGCCACTCTCCTCTGCTTCTCTGGGCCACACAGTGGTGGATGTGATGTCCCCTCCCTTCTCCTGTTTCCCAAAGTGAGACTGATTCTCTCAGTCTCAATTCCCTGGGGGACAGAATTCTCACTAGCCCAGAAGAAAAGAGGTTCATTGAAAGGTGAAGGGGCACTACAAAACACATCCACTAATCCTACCCAAAATGAAAATCTGATATAAATATAAAACAATCTGAAGTGAAAGCAACAATGATTAAAAAGAAAACCAATATGTTAATGTCTGATTTTTCAGGCTAAAAATGTATTTGTCCAAACATTTAATAAAAAAATAACACTGATCTTGCACAAACACATCCAGGAAATAGAGAATGAGAGAATACTTCCTAACTTTTTTGAACAGATGAGCATAACCTGATTCTAAACCTTGAGAGTGACATTTCAAGAAAGGAAATCTATAACCCAATCTCTCGTAAATGTAGATTCACAATTCTTTCACAAAATATTCACAAATAGAATACAGTGAAATATAAAAAGGTAATACATAACCAAGTGGGATTATTTTAGACATGGAAGGGTAGTCTAACATTAGAAAACTAGTTAGTGTAACTGACAACATTAATAAAAAAAGGAGAAAATATTATCATGTTATGGGATAAAATTTCATCTTGATAGATGCAGAGAAAGCATTTGGCAAAATTCAACACTCACTCATGAAAAGCTTGTAGCAAATTAAGAACAGAATGAAATTCCCTTAATGTGATAAATACAATCTACAAAAAACCTGTAGCAAACATCATTTTAATAATACAATATTGAAAACTTAACCCCTGAGTTTGGAAATGAAACTAAAATTCCTGCTATCACCACTTCATTTAACATTCTTATGGAGGTCGTAGCCATAGTAATAAATCCAGAAAAACAAAAAAAAGCATACTTATTGAAAGAAAAAAATAAAACTCTTATTTTTCACAGGTGACATGATTGTGCATCTAGCAAATTCAAAATAATCAACAAACTATTATGTGTAAATGAGTTTAGCCAGGTTATAGATACAAGACCAATATACAGGAATTAATTGTATTTCTATATACTAGTAGAAAAAATTATAAAATAAAAAATTAACACCAAAAATATAACACCAAAATGTATCAAATACTTACAAATAAATCTAGTGAAAGATATGTAAGATTGTTCCACTGAAAACTACTAAACGTTACTAAGAGAAATGAATTACATGGAGGGGTAATTATGTTCACAGATTGGAGAATGCGGTATTTCAAATATGTCAATTTTCCCCAAACTAATCTGTGGATTTAATGCAATTACACTCAAAGTCCAGGTAGGCAATTTTTTTTAAATGGAAAGCTGCATATATACATCCACTATGACCAAGGAGTTCCACTCATGGGTATATCCCAACAGAAATCAATACATTTGTTCATCAGATGTCATGTAACAGAATGTTCATAGCACTATTTTTAATATCCCAGTCTGGACACTACCCGAATGCCTATTAACAATGGAATGAGAAATATATTGTTGTTTATCCACAGAATGGAATGTTAATCAGCAATGAGAACAAATGATCTATAAGTATATATAAAAATATTGACAAGTCTCACAAATATAACTTGAGAGCAAAAAAGGCCAGATTAAAAAAAGAATATATACAGTATGGTGCCATTTATATAAAGTATAATGGGAACATCACTTCTACTGTTGGAAGCAAGGGGAGTGGTTACACTTGGGGTGAGGTAGTAGTTGGAAGGAAACAGGTGACGGTTTTTTGGGTTGCAAGGAGTGTCCTGTGTGTTGATCTGGGTGCTGATTACATGATGTATTCAGTTTATAAAAATTCATCTAGGGGCTGGCCCAGTGGCGCAGCAGTTAAGTGGGCGCACTCTGCTGCGGCGGCCTGGGGTTCACAGGTTCGGATCCCAGGCGCCCACCAATGCACCGCTTGTCAAGCCACGCTGTGGCAGCATCCCATATAAAGTAGAGGAAGATGGGCATGGATATTAGCCCAGGGCCAGTCTTCCTCAGCAGAAAGAGGAGGATTGGCATCGGATGTTAGCTCAGGGCTAGTCTTCCTCACACACACACACAAAAATTCATCTAGTTCTATCTTGTGTACACTTTTCTATTTGTATGTCATACTTCAAGGCAGATTTAAAAAGAAATAAAATGAAAGCTAAAAAAATACATAGTTTTACTATGGTAACTTCTGCTTCTCCACAACTGGACTCTATTTTTAATTTTTTATTAAGGTATCTATATTAACTTTTAATTGTTTAAACCAACACAAATCATTTTTTAAAGAACACAAATGAACAAATAAATGCATGAGTATATTTTATTAATTGCAAAAATTGTTTGCAACTGACATTCTACTTATTGAATTTAATTTGATTTACCAAAAAACAGGTACCGGGTAACGTGTGGTCTATGTATATAAAGCGCCAAGCTAAGAGAAGTTGAGAAACTGAGTATGCTTTCAGTGGGCTTATTCACCCCCTGCCTCATAAACTTTCCATCCTGAGGCCAGTACCCCAATGGCATTATCCAAGGCCTCCCTCTTACCCCACTCCTCAGCCCAGGCAGCGTGCATTTGTCCTGTATCCGTTCTCTCAATGCCCTGCTCTTGGCTAGAATGAACCTAACAAGGTAATTTGAGCCCAAGAGTTAAGAACTGATAAAGACTAAATATTTTATTTGTCCCAGAAGACAAATTTACTTTAATTTTGAAATTTTCTGTCTTAAACCATAGAAATGAAAAACGAGACAATGGCAGGCCCTTGGCTGACCACTAGGGGACATGTGTTTGGAAAGGCAGCTGTGGTTGGCATTCTTCAAATCATAAGACCTAGGCAACTAATCACATATAAGCCTGTCTCGACCATTTTGTGACTTCCCCAGGGTCTTCTTCACAGTTAAACAAAAAAGTTATTAGATTCCTTTTCTCTTAATGGCAATTATAACTTCTAAATCACCCTCTACTCATTCCTTCCTTCAAAGCCCCCTCTTGAAGTTACCCTGATTTAATAAACTGGAAGATTCTATTTGGTTTAAGCATTGAACTTTTGCAGCTCAGTAATTGAGGGAAGGACTGGTTTTCATCAAGTTCTCCACCATCGTCCAAATGGCAGGAGGACATATTTTGACCAGTTCCCGTTTGACATTTCTGAGTAATCAACAAAGCAGAAAAACCAGGGAGAGTTTATTAGCACTTTGTTCTTCTCAGAGGCAGAGTGCTGAATAAATGCCTTTTTTCCCCTTTGGAAAAAATTTTACTAGTAACCATAGCAATAATAATTCCATCTCCGAGTGAAAATTATTATTGTTATCTTCGTTGGCAGCCCCAGTTTCTTTCCTGTCACAAGTAGACAGAAGGCAGACACCGTCTTGAAGTCTATAAAAGGCTCACCTAAGCAGGATGGGGAGCAGCTGCTTTCTCTCTCAGCTGAGAACAGAACAGAGAATAATGGCTTAACCATAGAATGAGGGGCTTAAGCTAGATTTGAGGAAGTGGTTCCTGGCAGTGTGCTAGATAGGTTGTCATGGGAGTTTACAGAATCCTCTTCTTTAGAAGCCTTTAAAAATAGCGTAGATGATCTGTGCGTGGAATGGCAGATGTATGCCCTGATTTGCCTGTGTCCATCGCACATTTAATAAACTCTTGTAGGTCCGGCTGTGCCTTTACTAGACTATGAAAGCAGAGACAAAAGCCCAGCCCTCTTTATCATTGTCTACCCGCATCAAATGTGGAACATGGCGGCTCTGTAAATGTGAAGGAATGAGTGAAGTTGGGAGTCTGGATAAAATGATTTAGCAATGATCAATTACAGTCCGCTGTTTTATAGCTAGTTAAATATTGACCCTATGGTGATTTTCCTACATTCGTTTCATAAAACAGGATTTGACCAGATGCACACCATTTGGCCAGAAGGCTCTTTGAAGAATTACCAAATCCAACTCCCTTCTTCTGGATTGTTAACTTTGTTCACGTGATGATTCTACACAGGCTCTTGAATAAGAAGGAAATATTCTCTGAAGTGAGACTTGCATGCTGTGTTTCAGAAATGACTCCAATGTACATGGAGAAAACAGTTTATAGGAAGAACTTGAACCAGAGTTCAATCCAAACATTTCTTCTTCCAGCCCAACTGATTCTCTCTCATCAAAGGAATGTGCTAACCTCTTGAAAAGTGCTTTCATTTCAAAAGTAACGGTCAGAACCCTGCTCAGTCCTTCAGCAACAATATTTTACCTCAGAGTTGACATTTGTATACCAGCAGCTCATTTGTTACAAATCCTAATTGCAGAGCAACAATCCAAAAAAGGCAATACAAAAGGCAAAAAGGAAAAAGGCTCAGAAACCCTTTGAGATACCATCTAATTAAAAATGCAAATTAAGAAGAAACCACAAGTCATAAATCCTGTTCAGTCTTTTCAAAGGCGCCAATTACCAGTGACTCATTGGGAAAGGGGCTGCCTTTAATTTTAAGTCAAATTTCTCAATAGTATCCCATTGGCAAGAAATTAAAGCGACTGCCAGTTTAGTAATACAATTAACACTTCAACCTTTGTTATCCAAACTTTACTCATTCTTCTTGTTCTGTTTCTCTAGCAACCACTAATGTAGACAATTTTCCATTGGATTTTACTGACGTTCTAAAAATATTTTGTTTTCCGGTGATAAGCAACCTCATTTCTGAACTAATCCCCTCTTCTCATGAAACTATATTGAGGGACATTCCAGAAAAGAACAAACTCCTTCTTGACAGAATCTCTTTTCTAATAATACTTCAAAAGGCAAGGCAGGAGAGTATGTTACTGCAGAACAAATGTCCTCACACAGATGTGGATTACGAAAGACTCTTGCTAGGCCTGGGTCTGGCCATGTGTCAATATGGATACATTCATATGTCAGGGCCTTCATTGTTGTTTTGTCCTCAAGTACTAATTCATAATTTGTGCATTATACTTTTTATTATCATAAGAAGTAACATTAGTTATGGAATAGAATTTTTTTTTTAAGTCTGAGAATGGGAAGAGAAATACAAGAGATTACGTAGGCCAATCTCTTCAGTCTAGGGTTCACTTAAATATGAATTGAGTGCCAGGGTCCAACTGAGAGATAGAAACCACACAATAACTTGAACAATGAAAATTTAATATGGAGAATTATTAACTATAACAGGAGATTAAAGTAACAGGGGATTGGCTAGTAAGAAGTGAAGAGCTCCCTAAAGAATATAAGCTAGCAGATGGAAGAAACAGCCACTACCACAAGGCTGATGTATCAAAAAAGATTCCCTTCTCCCCTCCCCCAGAGCTGAGATCCAGAGAGTCTACTGGACAATGAGGAATTCACTGAGGTGTCGAGCAGGTGGGCTTTGCTAGGAGTCTGTCCTCTAGGGTACCAAGGGAAACTGTTGACAGGCAGGTGCTGCACCTCAGAACTTGCTGAAAAATCCCCCAAATGATCAGCCAAGGAAGTTTATGATGGGGCCACGTCTTGCCAGTGTGCTCCTTTACAAAGATGCTTGAGGGAGTGCTGGGGTAAGCTGCTGGCCACTGGGCATGCTACAGAAGCCCGGTGCTGGAGAAGCCATCTGCTGCAGGAGTCAGGCACTGGAGAAGCTGCCTGTGCTGCAGGCTCTGGGCACTGGGGAAGCCATGCACACTGTCGAAGCTGGGTGCTGAGGAAGCTGTGCATGCTGCAGGAACCTGGTCCTGAAGAAGACACTTGCACTGTGGGAGTCGGGCACTGAGGAAGTTGCATTTGCTACAATACATTGCCAAGAAAGCACAAAGAGCTAGGAAGAAAATCTCCAGCCTCTACCAGTGCCCATCTAGCATCCTCTACTGACAAAGCTTTATCTTGTGCTAGCTGACAAAGGAGAAATATTTAAAGGGCCCATCTCCCTTTTCACAGAGCAGACAACGAAGTTTGGATCTGGAGCCAAAAGACAGTACAATGATATGTATTGCCTATTGTATGACAGGTATTTTCTGTATATCATCTAATTTATTCTCTACACTATTTCTAATGGTAAATATCATCAGGCACAATATACAGAGGCCCAAAGAGTTTAAGAAAGGTCACAGAGGTAGTAGGCAGCAGAGTGGGGATTCAAATCTAAACTTGGCCAACACCAAAGCCCATTGTCTTTCTGTATGAGGTTTTCTTCAGTGAGGCCTAGACTTTCAGAAAGAGTGTGGCTTAGGGGGCCAAACTCAGGGTGGGGATGGGGATAAAGAGTGCAGGTTTTGGGTAGGGATTCTAAAGGCTGGGCTGTGGCAGGAGTGGGGTTGGATTGCTATGAGCCTGGGGAAATCTGAAAGGCAGAGTCTGAGGCAAAACAGAGATGGGAACTAAATTAAACTGAAGTCCAAAGGGGCTAGGCGAAGAACCAGAGATGAGGTTTAAGTCAACAGGATGAAACTGGAGGCAGGAACACACCAAAACAAAGCAAACAGTTTCCAAGTAGAGGTCAATCATTCCTTGAGACGAACATCACCACCTCTGGTTACAGGGTGACTGTGGCCACGCCCACAGGTAGAGAGAGCGTGGCTAAGGGTGTACTCTGGTTCAGACAGATTAACAAAATAATGGCCAAGCTAGGATTAGAACCCATTTCCCCTGACCCCCCTTTCTGTGCTCTGTCCACACTTGTCATCACCATCCATGAATTCTAGAGTTGGGCAGCAGTAGACAAAAGTGTAGGAAAGAGCTGGACCACAGAGTCTTTTGCCTATTGAAGTGACCAGAGGACATAAAAGTGGAAAACGTTGATCAAGTTTAGTTCAGGTAAAACATTTGATATTTTTATAGCACTTTGCTTGGCCTCCCATTGTCTTCCATGAACCTTCATGAGCAGGCGTGTGATAAGCATTCAGGAACCCTGTTCACAGACTGAGATTCACATTGTCATTGAGAATCATTAAAGCCTTTTCATCAAGGATACTCAGCCTTTACTGAACATTGGAATCATCTGGAAAACCATTAAAAAAACAGTGATGCCTGAGGCTGTTTCATACCAATAATGAGAGTCTCTTGAGGTGGGGCCAATGTATCAATATATTTGCAAGTTCCACAAGTCATTCTAATGTGAATTCAGGATTGAGTATCACTGTCATGTCCTGACTATAGCAGAATGACATTGAGAGAGACAAAAAGTAGTTTAAATCCTTCTTCTCGTGGGATTTACTCTCCTGTGGGATTCTAGAAGAACTCCTTTCACAGAGTGATTGACCACTGAGCTGTATTGCACATTGCTGTCTCAGCAAAGATTTTGAACTCAAAGCTAGTCAAGAGGTTTAGTAACTACGCAGAAATATGCAGAAGAGAGGTACAGGCTTCTAAAGCTGTGTTGTATGCTGAGAACCAACAAGACACGGAAGACTGGCATTGTCTTTGTTGGAAAGGGAAACGTTACAGTTCTGAGGCTGATCCACTCGTTGGCCTTCATTAAATGAGGTGTGCTCCTAAACTACCTAAGGGTAAGATTTTAACTAGGAAATCCTAATCTTCAGTGACATATGTGATGAGGAAAAGCAATGAAACATCCTTCTGCTTGGTGATGGGTGAAGCCCTAAAGATTCAATCTGGTCTTGATGAACATCCAAGAATCTGGATGCCCACACCCCACTGAGGCAGGGGTTTCTGCCAATGATGCTGGTAAGGAAGTCTGTGGTTTCTCACAGTGTCTGATTTGTTCAATTTGTGTATAAACAAATACCATAATTTCTGTCCTGGGGTATAAACAAGCAGGTTTCCCTTCTGTATCCAGATGCCATTACTATCTTTGAAACTAGTTGTGCATCTAATTAAAAACAAAATTTTATTTAACCTTCAGTTTTCTCTATGTCATGTCACTTCACATTATTTAAAGTAGTTCCCTTTAGCTTTGTGAAAGAAAAAATAAAACTCAGATTGCAAACAAGATAAAATTCTTTAAAAAATTATGAAAATTCTCAATTATACGCATAGAATAATATAAAAAACTGTGTTGTATGCGTTATCCAGCTTTAACAATTATCAGCTCACAGCAAATCTTATTTTACCCATACATTCGCTCACTACCCCATCTAATGTTTTTTGAAGCAAATTCCAGACATCATATTATTTCATCTACAAATATTTGAGTTGATAATTCTTAGAATAAGATATATGAACTCAAAAAATAACATATTTTCATAGCTAAAATATTACTGATAGTTAATACCTTCTAATACCCAGTGTTCCAACTTTCAATTTTATATCAATGGTATCAATTTTTTACATATTGTTTAAATCAAGATCCAAATAAATTGTATACATTACAATTAATCAAAATGCCTCTCAAGTTTCTTTTAATCTATAAATTCACTTGATCTAGTTTTTTTTTTTTTCTTATAATGTATTTGTTGAAGAATCTGGGTGCCTCGTCCTATAGGGTTTCCCACAGTCTGGATTTGCCTATTGCACCTCTGTGGTATCCTTCAACATGTTCTCCTGTCCTCCATATTTCCCATGATTCAGTTGTTGGATATGTAGGTTCAATTTTTATGGTAAGACCTCTTCAGAGGTGATATTGTGTTTTAACATCAGGCAGCACATAATGTCTGGTTCTCACTTTTTTTTGTAATCTTAGTAGCCACTGATTCTCAATGCCTAGATCCATTAATCATTAGGGATTAGAAAATGGTAAATTCAAATTCTGTCATTCCTCTGTCAGTTTTTTAAAGCTGGAATACATCTATAAGAGAAATTTCCCTTCATCTATTATTTGGGTAAACAAGGGTATGGTCTGTATAGGAAAGGAGGAAAAAGTGTTGATTTTATTCTTTATTTCTTTTCCCTTTGTCTACTAGTTTTCAAAATAATGAGTGGTTCACAAGATTTCTCCAATGGTGATCAATTGAGTTTTTTAAAAAACAGCTTTATTGAGTCATAATTGATATACAATAAACTGCACTATTTAAAGTGGCAATTTTATAAGTTTTGAAATGTATATACACTACTGAAACTATCACTACAGTCAAAATAATAAACATATTCATCATCTCCAAAAGTTTCCTCACGGCCCTTAGCAATGTCTTGCTCCCACCCCTCCATACTCACCTCTGATTCCCCAGACAACCACTGATGTGCTTTCTGTCATTGCAGATTAGTTTCTGGAATTTTACAGAAACATAATCATACAGTATGTTCTTTCTCTTTTTGGGGGGGGTGGAAGGGAGAGGCAATCTGTCGTATTTCACTCAGCATAATTATTTTGAAATTCATCTATATTACCACATGTGTCTGTAGTTCATTACTTTTATATTTCTGTGTAGTATTCCATTCTATGGATCTGTGGGTTTATGGTTTTCATCAAATTTGGAAATTTTTTAGCTATTGCTTCTTTAAACATTTTTTCTATTCCCTGAGCTCTCTTTCAGAGACTCCAATTACCTGTTTATTAGGCTGCTTGAAGTTATTCCACAGCTCTCTTCTTCTTCTTCCTCTTTCTTTAAATCTTTTTTTCTGTTAGTGTTTCATTTTGGATAGTTTCCATTGCTATGTCTTCAATTTCATTATTCTTTTATTCTGCAATGTCTAATCTACCATTAATACCATCTAGTGTATTTTACATCTCAACCATGTTTTCACATCTAGAAGTTGGGCTTGGCAGGTATATGTGATATATATCTATATATATATTCTATGTCTCTATTTAACATGTTTAATTTTTTTCTCAAGGTTCTTGAACATATGGAATACAATTATAATTACTTTTTTAGTGCTCTTGTCGACCAGTTCTATCATCTGTGTCATTCTGGGTCAGTTTCAATTGGTTGATTTTTCTCCTCATCGTGGGTAGTATTTTCCTGCTTCTTTGCATGCCGGGTAGTTTTTTATTGGATGTCAGACATGAATACCTGGGTACCTTTGTATTCCTATAACTGTCCTTGAGGATTCTTTTGGGTTTCTGTTTCAGTTGCTTGGAAACAGTTTCGTTCTTTCAGGTTTCGCTTTTAAGCTGTTTCCCTTCATCTATAATTTGGTTACTCAGTACAACAGCCTGGGATTTTTTTGTGTAATGTTAATTTTCCCCACTACTGAGGCAAAGCCATTTGACAACTCTACCCATGCCCTGTGGATTATGAGGTTTTCTACCCTACCTGGTGGGAACACACATAATTCCCAGCTCTGTGTGAGCACCAGGGGTCATTTCCTCTAATCTTTTTGGGGAGTTCTTTCTCCATCCTTGAGTAGCTTCCCACGTGTGTGTGCTGATTAGTACACAGCCAAATACTCAAGGGGATTTTCAGCTCAAGTATTCAAGTATTTGGGAGGCATATACTTATAGGGGGTAGAAGACATAAATCAAAAGTTTCACTCTGGATATATAATGCTTAAGATGTGTGAGAGATCTTCAAGTGGAGATGTTGAACAGAGAGTTGGAAATGTGAGTCTGGAGCTCAGAGGAGTTATCTGGGCTAAAGAGATACATTTGAGAACTGTGATCTTAACATAATGCTGTTTCAACCACAGGAAAGCATGAGATTATCTAGGAACAGAATGAAGAAAGCCTAGGACTGAGCCCTGTGGAATTACACATTTTCTGAGTGAAGGAGGAGATCATACACAGGAGACTGAAAAGGAGCACCAGTAAGGTAGAAGAAACCCCAAGAGAGAAAGGTGGCATGAAATTCACCCAAGAACATGTTTTGAGAAGGAAAGTGTTGTTGACTGGGTCAAATGCTTCTGAGAGTTAAGTAAGATTCCGTTGGATTTGGTATCAGGGACATCACTAGTGATCTTGATGAGACAAATTTTGGTAGACCATGATGGTTTTCTTCTTTGGCAGAAGCCATGTTATGATGGTTTGACGAATGGGGAGTTGAGGAAAATGTTAATATAACTCTTCCAAGAAGTTTGACTCCCAAAAGGAGAAGAAAAGTCAAGAAAACCATGAAGAGGACTGTGGGGATCAAGTGAGGCCCCTGGCTTAGAGATGTAAAGCATCTTCCTATCTTTTCTTTGGGGGGTCTCTTTTACGTGAACTGAAATTTCTTAATTCAGCCCTTCAACTTTTAGTCAGTAAAGATTTCTTAAAGCTTCTGTCATTGTGAGGTCCATCAGGCTTTGTTTTTGGTGAGTTGATAGCTATTTTAGCGGGATGTTGTAATCCAAAGGCATTGGGGCTGCAAGCCATATGCCATTTGCAAACAGTATCTCTGCAAAAACAACTCAACTGGTCTTCTTGTCTCCATCTTATCTGATTAGATCCATTCACCCTACTGCAGTTAGATTACTCTCTTTAAAATCTAAATTTGGCCTATTCACAACCCTGCTCAGTGTCCTTCAAGAGGTCTGCATCCACTAAGGAATAAGCTCAAGCATCTTATCAGGACATACAAGACCTTCCATGACATGGGCCCACCATCTCTCCAGATTCATTTCACACAACTGTTCCCCACCTTTTCACTCTGCATTGCTTGCAATTCCCCATATACACCAGGCTGTTCCATTCTCCGATGGCACCACCTCCTATGTTCACTTATCCACCTCTCTTTACCTGCCTAACTCTTACTTATCTTTCAAGATCCATCTCAGCCATCGTCTTCTCCAAAATTATTTTCTCCCCTAATCTTTCAGAGAACTCCAGGTTTACATCTTACCTCCACATATCATATTATATTAATTTTAAAGAAAAGGGTCTATTTTCTTCATTGGACTATAAGTTCCTCAAGAGAAAGAACTATATCCTGTTTTTCTCTGTACTTCCAGCTTTCAGTCCAGTGATGCATAGAACAGAGAAGGAAATTAATAAATTAAGTTCAGGGGAAAACAGGAACACCAGGACAAAGGTTTCAGCATAAAGGAGAGGTTGGTATAAATAACCCAGGACTAAGACCTTGAATAAAATGAGAGCCTTGGCCTCCTCCTTCTAGTCCCTAGGACAGTAGCTCAAAGGAATAGTTTAGGTAAGACAAACTAAGACAAGACTAGTAAGTTGGAGCCAGTTAACTTTGAACTTCAAAAACCATGCAAGATAATTGCAATTTGAAAGCTATTTGGCCACACAGGTTTGAAGTAGTAAACATAGAGAAGAAATTATTGTTCAATTACAAAACAACAAAATCTGGGAAAAGTCAAATGGCATTAAATACTTGTAACAAAAGATAGTTGAGGTTCTGTTTTTACAATCTCTACTTCAGATAGCAAGCCTTAGTCTGGGATCCTAGTGCTTTGTCTTGTTCAGTTTTTCCTCCTAACTCTTATCATGTCAAGCTACAATGGCATCATAGAGATGTGTCTAAGAATCTGGATTCAGGAGCCAAACTTCTCGAGTTTATGTATTGGCTCTGTTCCTTACTGAATGCGTGACTTAAGGTAAATTACTTTGTGCCTCAATTTTCTTATCTGCAAATTGAGGATATTAACAACATGTACCTCATAAGATTGTTGTGAAGATTAAATGAGGTTTGATAAGTGTAAATCACTTAGAACTGTCTGCCATGCTAAATACCACATAAGTGTTTTTTTGTGTGTGTGTGTGAGGAAGATCAGCCCTGAGCTAATATCCATGCCAATCCTACTTCTTTTTGCTGAGGAAGACTGGCCCTGGGCTAACATCTGTGCCTATCTTCCTCCACTTTATATGGAACGCCACCACAACATGGCCTGACAAGCAGTGCATCGGTGCGTGCCCGGGATCAGAACCCAGGCCACCAGCAGCAGAGTGCGCACACTTAACCGCTACGCCACGGGGCCAGCCCCCACATAAGTGTTTTTTAAATTAAAAATTAGTACCTAAAATACTAGACATCCTAGTCTCATATAGGCAATGAATGTGGAAAAGATCATCAGGTGTATCTCTCCAAGCCAAGGAGCAAATAAAACTGGGCTCAAGAAAAGATTGGATCAGCAGTAGACACAGAAGTTCCCTTGTGTCTCCAAGCTGATAAAGCTTTGACCTAGCAGGAGATGGTTTGTAGTCTGCCTGCCCACTAACAATGATGGAAGAGAGTGATTCTTTGCACAGAATAACCATAAAATGTCTATAGCCTGGATTAAGCCCTTAGGTTGAGAGGCCATAATCAAGGTAATTTCTGAGAGCTCCATTAATAAGCTTTTCTAGAAGCTGCCAAAGTCCAGCTACAGTAATTATCCAGTCAGTTTGCTGAATCAGCTAGTATAAGCTTCTGCAGTCCTGTTGCTAATTAGGCTCCAGCCTCTCATCTCATTAATAAGCTTCCAGTTCATTTGCATGAGAGGAGAAATTGTGGGTATGGGGGAGTTTAATAGAAACCCAAATCACCTTCAACATGTGTCTTTTTTATTAAAATATTTAACCTTTTATTATGACTCAGAAACATCTGTTGGCATTACACTCTGTGAAAAGACATGATGAATTCAGCGTTTGCAGAGTTCCACAGTCCCTCCTCCTCACACCTGGTCTGCTCCGATCAAGTAGCAGGAGGAAAAGACAAATGAATATGATTAACTCAGTGTTAGAAATTTGCAGTTGGAAGAAACTATCTGGTTCAATTCCTTCCTTTTACAAATTAGGAAAACAAGACCTCAAGAGGTGGGCTGACTTGCTTAAAGACCCACAGAGCTGGAACTTGAGCTCAGGTCATTCTTCCTTTGACTCAGTTACTCATGATTATATACCTGACCTGCAAAACTTCTGATGATACTAGCTAACAAATAGTAGTAGCCTATTATCTGATATTGGGCTGTAACTTCTCTCCACTTGCATCTGTCTTCAAGGAAGAAGAATATAATTATTGTCCCTTCTATCCATTTCCAAGAACTGTCTCTTTAATTAAGCTTGTGTAATAGGCAGAATTTTGGCCCCCATGACCTTTGCCCTCTGATGTCATGCTCATGGTTATGTCATGTGGTAAAAGAGACATTGCAGATATAATTAAGGTTATTAATCAGCTGGCCTTAAAATAGGGAGGTTATCCTGTATTAGGAAGGCGGGCCCAATGTAATCACATCAGCCCTTAAAAGCAGAAAAGGAAGCAGAAGAGGAAATCAGATAGATGTAGCAGAAGGGGAAGTTGGAGATTCCAAACATGAGAAGAATTCGATGGCCCATCATTGACTTGAAGATGAAGGAGGTCAGGTATCAAAGAAACAGTGACCACAGTCCTACAATCTCAAGCAATTGAATTCTGTCAACAACTTGAAGTGAGTTTGGAAGCAGAATCTTCCTCAGAGCCTCTAGATAAGAGCCCAGACTGGAGAAACCATGATTTCAACCTTGACAGGGGCTGAGCAGAGGACCCATTGAGAAACTCTAGGCTGGGACTTCTGACTCATTGTGGGATACTTAAATGGGTGTTGTTTTAAGCCACTAGGTTTGTGTTAATTTGTTACAGCAGCAATAGAAAACTAATACAGCCCAAATCCATCTATTTTCCTCTATCTCCTTGGCTACCACCCTAGTCTAAGCCACCACCATCTCTCTCCTGGACCACTGAAGTAGCCTCCTAACTCTTCTCTCCACATCCCTTCTAGCTCCTCTTCTGTGAGGTCTTTCCAGTGCAGCCCAAATAATTTTTTTCAAACAGAAACTTTATCACGTGATTTCTTCCCCAGACTCCACACACACTCACCCTGTCTAGGACATCTTAAAACCATCTTCCCAGTGGCTTTTAGATAAACAACACAATATCCTTTACATGGCCTACTAGGGCCTGTGTGGACTGGCCCCCACCCATCATTCCAGCTTCATCTTGATCACTCTTTTCCTCACTCTCTCTGCTGCACTCTCACGGACTTTTCCTCCTCTTCTCTGTCATGCTCCCTCCCATGGCAGCACTTCACAGATGTTCTGTCCTCTGCTTGGACTCCTCTATCCCTCTCCCCTTGACCTGGTTAATGTCCACTCAGTCTGTTGCTGTCAACTTAAATGTTGCTTCCTTGTGATGGACTAGTCAGCTTGTCCTATTAGATACTTTCATGGCCCTGTATGTTTTCCTTTATAGCATTTTTCAGAGTCTGTAACTATACCTTTAATTTTGTCATTCTTTGATTATACTTCAAACCAGAAAATAAGTCCCATAATGTATCATAGATTTTTCTGATTGAGATATTATATTTAAAATATCTATCACAAGCCTAGAAAATAATAAGCACTCAATAAATAGCAAATACTATCATATATACATAACATATAATATTATTATATGCAATCATTAGGATACTCACCCAGGATCACTGAGGAGGAACCCCCAAATCCCACCTGGTGGGAAGAACCTGGGAAGAAAGACTCCATGGAAGGATTTTAAATGATGAGCAAAATTAAGCCAGGTGAAACAGGGATGGGAGAGGAGAAGGCATTCCAGGATAAGGAGGTAGCATGATCAAAAACATGGAAATGAGACACAGCATGATGAATGTGGGGAACTCTGCTGCTGGCATTAGTAGTTATACAAATCTCATAATAGACATGTTTTGTCAAAGCAGGTGTCCCAATGCCTGCCTAGTGTATAATTTGGCATGTGTGCATGCCCAGACAATGAACTGAATATTGCCACACGAAATTCCTGGTGCTCTTCTTCCAACTTGGCATCCTCTGCAAGTGTACTAAAGGGACACATCTAAGGCTGGCGTGGAAATATGGAAGCATTGTGAATGACAGGGTGTTCAACTCTTTGATATTAGGTTGTGGTGTTTTTTTTTTAATTGATGTTTTAATAGTTTATAACATTGTGAAATTTTGGGTTGTACATTTTTGTTTGTCCATCACCATATATATCTCTCCCTTCACCCCTTGTGCCCCCCCCACCCCCATTGCCCCTGGTAACCACAACACAGTTTTCTCTGTCCATGTATTGGTTTATATTCCACGTATGAGTGAGATAATATGGTGTTTGTCTTTCTCTTTCTGGATTATTTCGGTTAACATAATACCCTCCAGGCCCATCCATGTTGTTGCAAATGGGACGATTTTGTCTTTTTTTATGGCTGAGTAGTATTCCATTGTATATATATACACCACATCTTCTTGATCCAATCATCAGTTGAGGGACATTTAGGTTGCTTCCACTTCTTGGCTATAGTGAATAATGCTGCAATGAACATAGGGGTGCATAAACCTCTTTGGATTGTTTATTTCAGGTTCGTTGGATAGATTCCCAGTAATGGGATAGTTGGATCATAGGGTATTTCTATTTTTAATTCTTTGAGGAATCTCCATACTGTTTTCCATAGAGGCTGCAGCAGTTTGCATTCCCACCAGCTTTGTGTGAGGGTTCCTGTTTCTCCACATCCTCTCCAACATTTGTTGTTTTTTGTCTTGGTGATTATAGCCATTTCTAACGGGCATGAGGTGATATCTTAGTGTTGTTTTGATTTGCATTTCCCTGATGATTAGTGATGTTGAACATCTTTTCATGTGCCTATTGGCCATCTGTATATCTTCTTTGGAGAAGTGTCTGTTCATTTCCTCTGCCCGTTTTTTTTTTTTTTTTTAATTGATGTTTTAATGGTTTCTAACATTGTGAAATTTTTGGGTTGTACATTTTTGTTTGTCCATCACCATATATATGACTCCCTTCACCCCTTGTGCCCACCCCCCACCCCCACTGCCCCTGGTAACCACAGTCCAGTTTTCTCTGTCCATGTGTTGGTTTATATTCCACATATGAGTGAGATCATACAGTGTTTGTCTTTCTCTTTCTGGCTTATTTCACTTAACATAATACGCTCCAGGCCCATCCATGTTGTTGCAAATGGGACGATTTTGTCTTTTTTTATGGCTGAGTAGTATTCCATTGTATATATATACACCACATTTTCCTAATCCAATCGTCAGTCGAGGGACACTTAGGTTGCTTCCACTTCTTGGCTATGGTGAATAATGCTGCAATGAACATAGGGGTGCATAAACCTCTTTGGATTGTTGATTTCAGGTTCGTTGGATAGATTCCCAGTAGTGGGATGGCTGGATCATAGGGCATCTCTATTTTTAATTCTTTGAGGAATCTCCATACCGTTTTCCATAGAGGCTGCACCAATTTGCATTCCCGCCAGCTGTGTATGAGGGTTCCTGTTTCTCCACATCCTCTCCAACATTTGTTGTTTTTTGTCTTGGTGATTATAGCCATTCTAACGGGTGTGAGGTGGTATCTTAGCGTTGTTTTGATTTGCATTCCCTGATGATTAGTGATGTTGGGCATCTTTTCATGTGCCTATTGACCATCTGTATATCTTCCTTGGAGAAGTGTCTCTTCATTTCCTCTGCCCATTTTTTGATCGGGTTGTTTGTTTTTTTGTTGTTCAGTTGTGTGAGTTCTTTATATATTATGGAGATCAACCCCTTGTCGGATGTATGTTTTGCAAATATTCTCTCCCAGCTGGTTGGTTGTCTGTTCATCTTGATTCTGGTTTCATTAGTCTTATAAAAGCTCTTTAATCTGATAAAGCCCCACTTGTTTATTTTTTCTTTAGTTTCCCTAGTCTGGGTAGGCATGTCATCCGAAAATATTCCTTTAAAACCAATGTCAAATAGTGTGTTGCCTATATTTTCTTCTATGAGTTTTATAGTTTCATGTCTCACCTTCAGGTCTTTGATCCATTTTGAGTTAATTTTTGTGAATGGCGATAGCACATGGTCCACTTTCAATCTTTTGCATGTGGCTGTCCAGTTTTCCCAACACCATTTATTGAAGAGACTTTCCTTTCTCCATTGCATGTTCTTAGCACCTTTGTCGAAAATTAGCTGTCCGTATATGTGTGGTTTTATTTCTGGGCTTTCAATTCTGTTCCATTGATCTGTGTGTCTGTTTTTGTACCAGTACCATGCTGTTTTGATTACTATTGCTTTGTAGTATGTTTTGAAGTCAGGGATTGTGATGCCTCCTGCTTTGTTCTTTTTTCTTAGGATTTCTTTAGCTATTCGGGGTCTTTTGTTGCCCCATATAAATTTTAGTATTCTTTTTTCTATTTCTGTGAAGAATGTCATTGGGATTCTGATTGGGATTGCATTGAATCTGTAGATTGCTTTAGGTAATATAGACATTTTAACTATGTTTATTCTTCCAATCCACGTGCACGGGATATCTTTCCATTTCTTTATGTCATCATGGATTTCTTTCAATAATGTCTTGTAGTTCTCATTGTATAGGTCCTTCACCTCCTTGGTAAGATTTATTCCTAGGTATTTTATTCTTTTTGATGCAATTGTAAATGGTATTATCTTTTTGAGCTCTCTTTCTGTTAGTTCATTATTAGCATACAGAAATGCAACTGATTTTTGCAGATTGATTTTGTACCCTGCAACTTTGCTGTAGTTGTTGATTGTTTCTAATAGTTTTCCAACAGATTCTTTAGGATTTTCTGTATATACAATCATGTCATCTGCAAATAGTGAGAGTTTCACTTCTTCGTTACCTATTTGGATTCCTTTTATTCCTTTTTCTTGCCTAATTGCTCTGGCCAAAACCTCCAGTACTATGTTGAACAGGAGTGGTGAGAGTGGGCAGCCCTGCCTCGTTCCTGTTCTCAGAGGAATGGCTTTCAGTCTTTCCCCGTTGAGTATGATATTGGCTGTGGATTTGTCATATATGGCCTTTATTATGTTGAGGTATTTTCCTTCTATTCCCATTTTATTGAGAGTTTTTATCATAAATGGATGTTGTGTCTTGTCAAATGCCTTCTTTGTGTCTATTGAGATGATCATGTGGTTTTTATTCTTTGTTTTGTTGATGTGATGTATCACGTTGATTGATTTGCGGATGTTGAACCATCCCTGCGTCCCTGGTATAAATCCCACTTAATCATGGTGTATGATCTTTTTAATGTATTGTTGTATTCGGTTTGCCAATATTTTGTTGAGGATTTTTGCATCAATGTTCATCAGCAATATTGGCCTGTAATTTTCTTTCTTTGTATTGTCTTTGTCTGGTTTTGGTATCAGGGTGATGTTGGCCTCATAGAACGATTTAGGAAGTGTTCCATCTTCCTCTATTTTTTTGGAATAGTTTGAGAAGGATGGGTATTAAATCTTCTTTGAATGTTTGGTAAAATTCACTGGAGAAGCCATCTGGTCCTGGACTTTTATTTTTTGGGAGGTTTTTTGATTACTATTTCAATCTCTTTACTTGTTATTGGTCTATTCAGATTCTCCATTTCTTCTTGGTTCAATTTTGGGAGGTTGTATAAGTCTAAGAATTTATCCATTTCTTCTAGATTGTCCAATTTGTTGGCATATAATTTCTCACAGTATTCTCTTATAATCCTCTGTATTTCCGTGGTATCTGTTGTAATTTCTCCTCTTTCATTTCTAATTTTATTTACTTGAGCCTTTTCTCTTTTTTTCTTAGTAAGCCTGGCTAAGGGTTTGTCGATTTTGTTTATCTTCTCGAAGAAACAACTCTTTGTTTCATTAATCCTTTCTACTGTTTTTTTTGGTCTCAATTTCATTTATTTCTGCTCTGATTTTTATTATTTCTCTCCTTCTGCTGGCTTTGGGCTTTGTTTGTTCTTCTTTTTCTAGTTCTGTTAGTTGTAATTTAAGGTTGCTATTAGGGCTTTTTCTTGTTTGTTAAGGTGGGCTTGTATCGCTATGAGTTTCCCTCTCAGGACCGCTTTTGCTGCATCCCATATGGTTTGATATGGCATGTTATCATTTTCGTTTGTTTCCAGATAGTTTTTGATTTCTCCTTTAATTTCATCAATGATCCATTGGTTGTTCAGTAGCATGTTGTTTAATCTCCACATTTTTGTCACTTTCCCAGTTTTATTTTCATGGTTCATTTCCAGTTTCATAGCCTTATGGTCTGAAAAGATGCTTGTTATGATTTCAATCTTCTTAAATTTATTGAGGCTTGCTTTGTTTCCCAACATATGGTCTATCCTAGAGAATGTTCCATGTGTGCTTGAGAAGAATGTGTAGTCAGCTGTTTTTGGATGGAGTGCTCTGTATATGTCTACTAGGTCCATCTCGTCCAGTTTTTCATTTAAGTCTACTATTTCTTTATTGACTTTTTGTCTGGATGATCTATCCATTGTTGTAAGTGGGGTGTTAAGATCCCCTACTATTATTGTGTTATTGTTGATTTCTCCTTTTAGGTTTGTTAATAGTTGCTTTATGCACATTGGTGCTCCTATGTTGGGTGCATATATATTTATAAGTGATATGTCTTCTTGATGGAGTGTCCCTTTTATCATTATATATTTCCCTTCTTTGTTTTATTAACCTGTTTTATCTTGAAATCTACTTTGTCTGATATGAGTATGGCAGCACCTACTTTCTTTTGTTTGCCATTAGCTTGGAGTATTGTCTTCCATCCTTTCACTCTGAGCCTGTGCTTGTCTTTAGTGCTAAGATGTGTTTCCTGAAGGCAGCATATTGTTGGGTCTTGCTTTTTAATCCATCCTGCCACTCTGTATCTTTTGATTGGAGAGTTCAATCCATTTACATTTAGGGTAATTATTGATATATGAGGGCTTAATGTTGCTGTTTTGTCACTTATTTTCTGGTTCTTTTGCATTTCCTTTGTTTCTTGTCCCATTTGTTTTCCTCTGCCCGTTTTTTGATCAGGTTGTTTGTTTTTTTCTTGTCCAGTTGTGTGAGGTCTTTATATATTATGGAGATTAATGTGGTTTTTTAATTTTTTTTTATCTCCAACTGATCAACAAATATTTGTTGAGCTCATCTCTGGACCAGGCTCTCTGGAGAATCCAAAAGAAGTGTAATATTTGATTCCTTACATCAGGATGATAATTAATATCATTAAAGGGGCAGTATAAATACATATAAAAAATAAAGATTAACTCAAATTAGTGTACATGGTAGATGCTAGTTGCCTACCCAACAGTCATTCTCTCCTTCCTTCCTACTAACAGAACCCCAAGTTTGCTCAGATATGACACAGATTGCAACATGCTCTGAGAATGTAGGTCCTTACTCCAGTTCCTGAGAAGGAACTGTGATTGGTCTAAGTTAATTACAGACGTTCCATTTCTTATTGCCAGTGATTGGTCCAAGGTTAGGCATGTGAGCCTCTTCTGGATAGTGAGACATAAAGGGAAAGTCTCTTGGGGTGCAGGGATTTTCTTCTCTGCATCTTTCTTTCTGTGTGGGATGCTATTATGTGTGACTATGGTGCTTGGAAGCATTTTGAAACCATCAAGCAATAACCCTAGTGACAAAAAGCCAGCACACTGAGGATGGCAGAGAGAAGAGATAGAGTGAGCCTGAGTTCTTGATGATATGTTGATCCTCTGCAATAAACCTGGTATTATCTATCTCTAGAATTTTGTGTTGTGAGATAATCACATTTCATCATTATCAAAGCCATTGTTGATGAGGTCTTGTGTTTCTTGGAATCAAACACATTCTAACTGGCACAACATATATGAAAGGCACATTGCAAAGAGCATAGAATTTGCAGTCATAGGATTTAATGAAAGGGGTTCAAATTCCAGCTCCATCACTTAGCCTCTGTGGGCCCTTAGAGGTAGTGTTAGGGGAAGGGCAAATGCATTGGGGTATACAAAAATAAGGAAGCTACTCCTAAAGATTTTACAATCCAATGAGCTAAGACAGACATAATTTTTAAAACACTATCTAAATTGCAAGGCTCAATGGAATGTACAATGAAAAGAAGAGCTGATATTCAACAAGTACGTACTGATATGGCCAAACTAGATGTTTATGGCCAATGTTAGTCCTGATAGATAAATGCCTATGATGCACCAGCTTTCCAATATTTTGAATATTACAGCTTTGAAAGACATCATACTCTGGAAGCATAAAAAGCGTAAAAGGGGGATGTGGAGCATTTGAGTTGCATCTTGAATGATGAGAAGGACTAATAGAGAATAGGAGCTAGCCCATTTCACCTGAGGAAATAGCAAGAACAAAGGTCCTGAGGTGTGAAAATGCATAGTATGTTCAAATAGGGTAGCTACTCATTAACCTATGTGATCTGATATGTGAAAAATAAATTTACAAAGCATACACATTGGAGGAAACTCAAGTTTGCAAAAGATGTCTTTTATTTCAAAAATGTCAATGCAAGATTCTTTGAAACATGTTGTGCTAGTAAAATTATGTGTTTGTTTACAGATAACGACATAATTGTCAGCTTGTTAGCAGAGTAGAGATAGAAAACTAACACACTATAGTCAGTACCTTAAAGAGCAATCCAAATCAAATAACAGGTTTCTGAAATTCTAATAGCAATCAGTGGTAAAATAAATTCAACTCACATATACTTTTTTAATAGTAATTTTTAAAATTTGAAATAAGGTTTTAGATTTACAGCAGAACTGCAAAATATAGTATAGAGAGTTCTCATACACCTTTCACCCAGCTTCCCCTAATGTTAACATCTTAGATAAACATTTATAAAATATACAAAATTAACCTTAGTGCAATACTGTTAACTAAAGTATAGAATTTATTCAGATTTCAACATTTTTCCACTAATATCCTTTTTTTCATTCTAGGATCCAATCCAGGACCCCACACTGCATTTAATTGTCATGTCTCATAGTCTCCTCCAACCTGTGACAGTTATTCAGTCTTTCCTTTTCTTTCGTGACTTTGACACTCTTGAAGATTACTAATTAGTTATTTTATAGAATATCCCTCAGTTGGATTTGTCTGATGTTTGCTCATGATTAGACTGAGGGGTGCATTGTTAGAAGGATGCCACAGAGGTGATGTGCCCTTCTCAGTGCATCATATCAGGAGGTACTTAACGGCAATGTGTGTTACTAGTGATGTTAACCTCCATCATTTTACTAAGGTGGTGTCCATCAGAATTCTCCCCAGGAGTAGAATTTTCCTCTTGTGCCCTTTGCTCAGCTGAAATGACTGTTCACTGATATCATAAGGCCAGAAATGCTTATTGCCTTTCTCCCTAAAGATTAAAGCTTTTGTTCTGTATGAGAGATAAACGAGAAAAATCTAGGTAAATTTCTTGCCCCTCTCTATGGCTGCTTTTCCTCTTCTCCATCTCTGCACTACAACAGACACTTCTTAGGGCTCTTCCAGTATTTTCTGTGAGTGTCTAGTGAGTTTATGGAGAATGAGGCTGCAAGAGAGCACGGACTCCTCCAATTTCTATAGCCCCTAGGAGGTATCCCACTATCCCACCAGCCGCAGACCACGTTTAACCTTCACCAATTTGTCAACTACTGCAACAGAACTCTTCTTACCAGCGTCCAGGTGTGTCTACCCCAGGTGAGCATGTTTCTGCATTTCTTCTCTCCCTACAGGCACTGTCTCTCCTTAGATTTGGGGCCAGTTGATTTCTCTGTGATCCTAGCTGCCTATGGGTCCAAAAATAATCATGGATATGGAGTTAGATGGAAGCCTGAGTCTTCACATATACATGTATTGTGTAAAGCACCGGTAATTTGGCACAATTGACATCCAGTCTCCTTCTTGAGTTTTCGGAAACAGAAAGTGAAAGAAAATACTATGTGTTTGGATGCACACATGTGTTACCACCTTTCCTGTTCCTCGGGGCTTTGTTTGTGAATTTTGGAGGAGAAATAGTGGCTTCTATGTTGTCTATACACATGGAAGAAACCTTCTGTGGAAGGAGGAGATCAAAGGAAATAGTAGTCTTTGGAGTCAAGGGATCTGGGCCCTAATCCTGACACATAGAACTCTGTGGCCATAGAACTTTGAGTAAATTGCCTAACTTCTCTTGGCCTCAGATTTTCCATCTGTAAAATGGGGATGATAAAATACAACACCTCGGCCTGGCCTGGAAGGATTGAATGAGAAAATGCTAAAGGGCAAATATTTCTCTAGACCACGAGTCAGCAAAATTCTTTCTATAAAAGGCTAGATCTTAGGTATTTTAGGCTTTGCAGACCATACCGTCTGTCGCAACTATCCAGCTTCGATGTTGTAGTGCAAAAGCAGCCACAGAGAATACGTATATGAATGGGCATGGCTGTGTCCCATTTTTATTTACAGAAACAGGTGTCAGATCAAATTTGGCTGCAGTTTATGACCCCTGTGTTGGATCAAACCTATCTGGGGGCACATTTAAGGTACAATAAAATTACTGGTTACTCCCTGCTTAAAAATTCCCTCTTCTCACCCTCAGCTAGTTGATAGATTTGGGCCTTCATTCAGATCTATCTCATTTGAAGGGAGGAAAAATATTATTTCTGCGATTCCACAAACTGTTTTAGTTACCCATGTTCCATGTGGTCGCTTGGTCACAAAGGTTGAGAAAGTGCCATTGTTTCTGCCCAGAGAAGTCTCATACCACTGTCCAGTTGGTCCAGCACCAACTGATGCTGCCCAGGCCTGCTTTTGAGTATCCCCAACTATTTCCATGCAGGATCTTGCTTTCTGATTGTTATTAGTGAAGGCTCCTGAACTAGACTCCAGGGTTCAAATCCCAGCGGTGCATTTGCCAGCTGTATGACCTCGTGCTAGAAATAATTTCTCTATTTCAGTTTCTTCATCTACAGAATGGGAATAATCAGTCTCTGCCTCGCAGAGATGCTGTGAGGATTAAATGAACTAATATGTAGAGTATTTAGAACAATGCCTAATTACACAATAAATCTACTACTAT
Organism: Diceros bicornis minor; assembly: GCF_020826845.1. Lineage (NCBI taxonomy): Eukaryota > Metazoa > Chordata > Mammalia > Perissodactyla > Rhinocerotidae > Diceros > Diceros bicornis. Next base: position 71,287,771 of record NC_080743.1, read on the forward strand.
TATTGTCTTGGGTAACACTCTCTGTGCCAGATATTGAGTTGAAGGTGATGGGATTCTGATGTTCTTATGAAATTCACCCTCTAAGGAGGGGAATAGCTTTCCATCCTCTCATACTTCTTCCCTTGAATCAGAAACCTCTCCAGGGGTTAACATGTGTACCCAGGCCCCTAGATAGACTCATCCTGCCACAGAATTGACTTCCTGATGGGGCCACTGAAGTCCTTGGAGCCCCGCCTTCCACCTTTCTGACTAGGTTTGGGCTAGAGTTCTCCTTGTTTTCTCTCCCAGGACCACAATGAGCTGCTCTGTTCCCACTGTTTACAACACACACATGGGTTGGGCTCTTTCTCCTCTAGGAAGTAGATCTCCCAGCCCCTTACCCAGCAGACCTGTTCTCTCAAAGCTCCACTTTGAGATGCAACCAGATTTTGTGAGAGCATTTTCAAGCTTTTAACTCTATAAAATGCCTGGGATGTATTTGCTTCTTAGTAAATTTTTATTCCCTTTCCCTAAACCAGCAAAGCAAAGAAAATGTAAATCAGTAAAAAAAAAAAAAAAAAAAAAAAAAAATTTATTTGTAAAAAGAAAGAAGTTTTTGATTTCTGGATTCCTACTTGGAATAAGAGAGGTTGCAGAGCAAGAAAGAGCAAGTGGCAGGGGGAAAAGTTCATCATAAGGATCTAGTATTTTCTGCTGCTAAAGAGCATGAAGTGACAATAATGATGATGATGAAGATGTTGACAGTGATGCCTACGACTTATATGCTCTCAGTACGTGCCTGGCACTGGGCTAAGCTTGTGACATATTCAGTCCTCACAATCACCCTATGAGGTGGGCATTATTCATCCACATTTTACAGTTGAGGAAACAAAGAGTTCACGTCCAAGGACACATAGCTAAGTAGTGGCAATTCAAACCCAGATCAGTTTCATTCTAATGCCCTTGCTCTTAAGCCCCTCCCACTCCTGCCTACACTAGATTGTGGTACAGCCAGAAGCCCTCAGGTGTGTGTTAAGCAGGCATTTGACATCCTCACCAAGCCCGTGTGTAGAGCTTTGCCAGCTGGACCTACACCTGAAGAAACAGGAGGGGATGCAAGAGTGGACAGATGCTCATCAGCCAAATGACCAATGGAAGTCACGGGGCAGGAGAGATACATGGCAGGGAGCAGAGCTGCAAGGCAGAGGGAGCCAGGGTGGGGCCTCTCTGGGCCTTTCTTGCGGCAGGGGAAGGAGTCAATGGCATCCTGGACACTGCTCAGGCAGCTGTGAAAAGCCTTCTGTTTCATGGCTGGGACACAGACTTGCTGACTTTCAAAGCAAAGTGGCCATGCTGTACTGGAATTCAGGCTCAGGTAGCTATCAGGAGCCAGAATGTGCTTTCTATTCAGAGCATTGCAGAGCTGCACTCTCTGGCTTTGGGAGCAGACCGAGAAGGTCAAGTCCAGTTGGCTTAACTCAAGAACCAGCCCGATGGATTATTTATCTAATTTGCAGTGTGTGTGTGTGTGTGTTCATGTGCATGAATATATGTGTATGTATGCATGTGGCTATCTGTGTAGGTATACATGTGTGTTAATACGCATCAGCCATACGTATTCCTGTGCTCACCGCCTGCACACATGCGCAAGTACCTTGACACTTAGAAGGGTGAATTAAATGAACAGACGCTTGTGAGCCTGCCAGCCTTCTCTTTGTACTGACAGGTCAGGGCCGTTGTTTGGTGCTATTAACCTGGGACTCAGAGACTTGAAAATGAATCCAACAGGGTACTGTGGCTTGGATGCCTTCCAGCATGTGGTGTGTGATGGGGGTTGTGTTTCAAAGCCTTCATCACGCTAGACTGCCAACTTTCCTGATACCTTGTGCTTTGGAGGACACAGGCAGAGTGGAAGTATCAGGCTGGAAAATTGCCCAGTGATCTGTTACAAACATATTGTCAACTGCCGGAGCCTCCGGTGCCCGTCCCTGCAGTGATGGGTGAATGCCATTCCCTTTGGCTCTTTGGAAGCCATGTCTACTCTGATTCATACTGCCGTGGAAAAAACATCACACCTCGAGATGGAGGCATTCAAAGGCATGAGCACATTGTCTGAGAATGAAGGACAGTGTGGGAGAGTGCGAGAAGGTGACATGCGTGCATTCTAGGGTATGGGAGGGGGACATCCCCCTTTCTACCTCTCCTGCTGTCTCCATCCTATGCTTGTCCCAGTGCCCTGCATCTCTGAGTACCATCTCTCACTTGCTTTTTAGTATCTAGCTTGTGTGTTGGGGGGTCCTACAGGCCCCAATGACAATGTTCACCACCATCAAGTCTGCAAAACAAAGTTACTGCAAACCTAGCGTTGAAAAGTCTGGGCACAGTAGGCAACTGATTTCCTGATATCCTTTGAGGGTCCAGAAAGGTGTCTGTGTCTCAAATTCTTTACCCTCCTAGTCTGATATATGACTCCTTACTTCCTCCATTAATTTATATTTCATCTTAAGGATATACATGCATTTTTCTTTAATTTAGAGTATATTGTTATCTGGCAAGGGTCACATATGAGAACTAATACATTAGCAGTGCTTCGTTTTATTAATTAACTAAACCATCACCACTCTTGGCCCCTTGTAGGAGACTTGAGAGAACGTGGGGACACATGATGGGTGACTTTTGATGAAAAGAACTAGGACTCAATCAGATCCTTGTGTGTGTGTGTGTGTGTGTGCACATTATGAAAAACAACTGAGATGGAAGACGGTAAGCCCAGCTTCGCCCTGAAGACCTTGTAGATACCAATGAAACAAAATATACAGGTGCACAAGTTAGGTGATATACCCTGAAAAGAAAATGATACAGGTTCCCAGTGATTCTATTGAGTGATGAGTATGGAAAAGTGAGAGTTAGGTGGCGTTCCTCTGGGAAGCCTTCCTGGGGTGACTTCTGAACTGGTCCTGAAGGCCTGAGGGATTGATTAGCATCACCCCAAGGCTAGTTTCAATGGCCAGGGAGCAGGCAGCAAGTGAACTACTTTAAAAAGGTCCCCTGGCAGATATTTGGGATGACTGGTGTTGATCAGAATGAAGAGAAGTGGGAGGAAAAAATGAAGGTTATGGGCTGCCTGGTCCCACTGGCCCGGGAAAGTGATGAGCATAAAATAAAGAAATAATTGATATGGACACAAATCAATTAGATGGTGACAAATAAAAATTTTAATAGCCCAGGATGAAGTGTTATTAAAAATGGCTTGTCTGAGCCTGATGCCTTTAGATTTACATTTAAATATAATTAACACTGAATGGCACTTACTGCTGTTCTCATTCTGCCAGCTGATGGTGTTCGTTAGAGCGCTGTGGAGACGTCGGGAAGCATTATCTTTAGAAAATATTCCATCCCTATTTTCATTCATTTGTAGTTTAACTTCCTTCATTACTTTGCATTAGGAGAAAGAGCATTGTTGCTTCCTGGTGGACCCGCTCCTGCGGCTCAATTCCACGGTGAAATCATCATCAGCTTGAACCACCTCCACAGCAACCAGTTCCACTAGGAGAGCACACACTTCGGCTCACCCAGTCCTTCGTTTCCCCTGTTATTTATTACTAAAGGGATTTGATATGGAAAAACAGGCTGTTGATTTTCTGAGACTTTGGGGCAAGTTGCTACTTTTCTTTCCCTAGAGAGATGGCTGTGAAGTAAGGAAAAGACATGTTTGGGAGTGAAGTGGACCTGGCTCCTTGAAGCCTGTCTCTATCTCTCCCTTCTCTTTTCTGCTGCAGGTCTCCCATCGTGAAAGTGGGGCTGTCAATACCTCCCTTACAGAATTGTCTGCAGTGATTAAATAATGAATGGATGTGTATTGAGCAATTATTATGCTCCACATGCTTTATGTGCATGATTGTATTTTATCTAAAAGGTAGAAACTATTCTTCTAGGTTTTGATTATCTATTTGCTATGTAATAACCCACTCTGAAATTTGGTTGCTTAATACAACTACCATGTTATTATCTCTTATGGTCCTGTGAGTTGATGGGGCTCAGCTGGGATTCTTCTGCTGGTTTCTCTTGGGGTCTCTTGTATGTTGCAGATACACTTGGAGATGGAGTCACCTGGGCTCGACTGGAACACTGAAATGTCTGAGTCCCTCTCCCCACATGGTCTCAGAGCCTCACCTCTCCAGGTGACCTCTTCACGTGGCCTCTCCAGAAGGATAGACTTCTTACCTGGCAGCTAAGGGCTCCCAAAAGCACAAAAGCAGGATCTACCAGGGCTTTTAATGTCTGGGCTCTGAATCCTCAGAACAACACTGTTAGTTTCCTTCTATTCATCCAATCAGGTCACAGGCCGGCGGAAGTTGAATGTGGGAGGGGATTACACAAGGGCAGAAAGACCAGGAGGCATGGTTTATTGGGGGCTGGCTTTATTGACTGGCTGCCATATTTCCATTTTACTTATGAGAAAACCAAAGCTTAGAGACTCAAGTAACTTTCTCAAAGTCACAGAGCCAATAAGAAGTAGAGCTAGGATTCAGACTCAAGCATCCTGAGTTTCAGAGTTTGAGTCTTTGACCTCCACTCTGTACTGACTTTTGAGTCCTGAAAAATGTCTAAAATAGTGTTTGGCATCTAGAATGTACTCGTGGAATCAAATTTTATTTTCTTTCCTCTCTTTTTTCACATTATTTCATGAGAGTTATACAATGTCAGTTACTCAAATATTCATCAAATTCTATGTGCCAAACTCTGTGCTGTAGATACTGAGGATAACGTAGTAAACAAGACAGACCTCCTGGCCGACTTTGTAGGGGTTTTCAATTGATATTTGTGTAATTAGCAAATAGGAGCTTGAGACAGGCTCCTCCAGGTGAGGTCAGGCGTTTAGTTAACGATCTGCACTTTTTAAAAGTAACTTTTACTTTTTCTGTATTATACAAATAATACTTGTTCATTGGAGGAAAAGTAGGAAAACAGATAAGCAAAAAAAGAAAAAAATTCCCATTATCAGCTAACTAGGTATAATAATTATTGACATTTTAGCATATGTTCTCCTTACTAGAGTTGTATCATATAAGTAAATTACGTTTTACTAAGAACGTACTGTGTGTCAGAAACATACCAAATGCACATATTTGCAACCAGTTTTTTTCTTTTATTTAGCAATATATTAGGAACGCCTTTCTAGGCCAATAAATGTAATTATGCACCATCAGTTATACCTGTTCATTGTATGCCAGTATATGGATATTATGTAATATATTAATTAGTTACCTGTTGTTGGACATCTGATTTCTCTGCAATTAGCATTCTTGTAGCTAAAATGTGTGCTCATTCTTAAACATTTCCTTAGTATAAATTTATTAAGGTGAAAATACTAGGTCAAACTATGTGCACGTCTTTCAAGTTTTTGACATGTTTTTTCAAATTAGGAGAGATTATACCAATTATATCAGTCAAAATGCCCAGCATTGAGTGTGTATACCTATTTCCTTACTGCCTAACCACCACTAGTTATTTTTCAGATTTAAAAAAAAATCATTGCTATTTTGATAAGTGAAAGATGGTATCTTGTGTTATTTTAATTTGCAGTTATTTGATTAATATTGAGGTTAAACATTTTTGTATCTGTATCGACTAATTGTATTCTTTCTTTGTACCTGGCCTGTGCCCGTCCTTAATCTGTCTGGTTTCTATGAATGGGTTGCTTTGTCCCTGTCTCAGCCCCCATCTCGAGCCCCACTTCTTGTGGCCAGGTGGGTCTTGGTGCCTGTTTCCAAGTCTTTCTTCCAGGACCTGCTGACATTCCACTTCCTCTTGGACTGTTGTCCTGACTTACCTTCCCAGAGATTGCAGTTCTGCCCCTGACCCCAGCCTGGGATTCAATTCCTGCTACTTCCATTCAAGCCTCCCTGGTGCTGAATGCTGGTGTCCCTGCCAGGAATGTAACATTGTCTGCTTCTTGAGTACCCTGCCTCTTGGGATCTGTCAATCTCCCCATCCCCAACCAATCCTGTGGGTGGACCTCTCTGCCAACCTGTTGCCTGTCACCTGTCTCTCTTGCAGGATCTCCTCACATCCCTCCAAGCAGGTTGTCTTCCTCCCTTTCCTCTGTATCCCCATATCTGCTCACTCCAGTGGCTGAGACTGCACCAGGCATGGCCCCCTGCTCTTAACTTTGTTCCTCTTCAACTACGAACACACTGTCCATTCCCATTTTAACAGATGAGTAAATAGAAGCCAGAAAAATTGGCTTATCGAAAACAGCACAGCAAGTAAGCTAATGGCACCATCAAGGCACACTGACTCCTGAGTCCAGCTTTCTGTCCACGGGGGTTGTTAATCTGAGGTCTGGATTTCTGGAGGCTCATGAAGCCCCTACAATCCCACGGATAATTGCATGTTTATTTGTATGTATATTTTTCTTGGGAGAGGGTCCTTAGCTTTCGCAAGATTCCCAAGGGACTAGTGATCCACAAAACGTTTATAAAACCATGACCTCAAAGAGTTCATTGCATGGCTAAGAACCGTGACTACTGTTACTGCTACTACCACCACTTTCACTATGACTATTATTGATAGTAAGAAAATGAGTGCAAGAGCAGCATATATAACATAGAATTTAGGAGGAGAATATTTGCCAGTAAAAAATGTACTTAAATTCATGAATGGTTTTATAGAGGAACCTGTCCTGTCTCTGTCCCAGGTTTTATGAAGATCCGAAGTCTTTGAGCCTGAGAGCAACACCAGTCATGTAATAAAACACTGAGGGTCCTGAGATAACAGTGTGGATCCCTCTTCACTCTATCAGCAGCATTCCTGGACAGTTGTTGGGGGCTTCCAGAGCAAAGAGCTGCTGCTCTTTCTATCAGAGCACTACTTAAATTAATACAGAGACCTAGAAATGAAGGCTACTGGCTAAAAAGAGGAAAAGGCTGTTTGTGATGGGGCAGAGCAAAAGGCATGCAGGATGGGAGCATTGCTAGGATTGCTTAAATCCTGCTGGCTGAACACTCGGCTGGGTTGCATATATTTCTTATGCTGATCCCAGTGGACGTTGAGTTAGAAAATCTGGACTTGAGGCCTTGATCTGGCGCTCACAGACCACATGACTTCAGAAAAGTCCCTTCCCCATTCCAGGAGGAAGTCTTCACTTCCTCATTAAAAAAATGAAGAATTTGGAAAAGATGATTTCAGAAGTCCATTCCTGTTCTAACCATGCAATACTTTTATTATTCTTTAAAATGTTCCCTCTGTGATTCTGAACTTGTCAGAAAAATAGTAGTAACATCCTGAAAATCTTAGGATAGATAACTAAAAGGGATGGCCAAGAAAATGTGACCCAAAAATGGTGGATAAGATACACCAAGCCCTTGTTCTCCCAGGGAAATATCAGAAAACAACCAGAAACTGGCTAAAATAACCTTATAGGAATTCTGGAAAACAGTCAAAAGTCTATAGTAACCAAGGGAACACTCAATCAAGAAAAAGCCACATTCAAAAAGTAGGAAATTTTGTGGCATATTTACTTGCCCTTGTCCCAGCCTCTCTCCAGCATGGAAAAAGTGGTGACCCAGTTTCCAGTTCTCTCTCTCAAATCAGATGGATCTGAGCAGACCTTATTTGCCATGTTCTGACCTGTCTGGGGGCTGCATGAAGGACTGGTCTCTGTCTTACTAACTTGGATCTCAGGTGAGGAGAAGTGGAGGGGGTTGTTCATGAAAGCTGCAGGGAGACTACAGACCTGCAGAAGCCTGTGGCAAGACCATGCAGGTGGAGATGTATAATGGACTATCTAATGCTCTGAGAAGCTGAAGTGAGACTCTCTAGGAAATTAAGACAAGCAAAAGCAGCCACATATACAGAGGAATTGAAAAAGCCATACACAGGCCCAGTTAAGATGTGTGTTTAGAAAAGACCTGAGAAGACCTTATGCTTTTACTTTGGCCTGATCCCTAGGCTCAGAGCACACCCAGCTAATCAACAAAGGACCACCCAGCACAAGCCAGTTTGGAAAGACTGAGAGAGGTATCTGTTTTTTCAAATGCCCAATTTTCAACAACAACAAAAAAATCACAAGGCATACAAAGAAACATGAAAACATAGCCCATTCAAAGGAGGAAAATAAATTGGCAGAATCCAACCCTGAAGAAGCACAGGCATTGGATTTACTAAACAAAGACTTTAAAACAACTGTTTTAAATATACTCAAAGAGCTAAAGGGAAACACAGACAAAGAACTAATGGAAATCAGGAAAGTGATACATGAGCAAAATCAGAATAACAGTGTTAATTCTCTGTTCACATGTGATTTTGTGTGATTATTCATCCCGTATCTTTCCACAGATCAGTATTACAGGTACATAATTGAATCTGGATTACAGTGATATTCCAAGTTGTATTCACTGTACCTTTAAAAATAATTTTAGTTATTATTACAAAATATCATCTATATTCTAGGCACTATGCTAAGTGCTTTATATACTTCATATACTTCTTCTCTTAATCCATTCAGTAACTCTACAAGAATATTATCATTTATTCATTTTACAGATAATGGTTAATCAATTCCCTTATGCCCTCTTGATACCTGAGGTCATTTTTTCAGCTGCAGAGAAACTTCTGGATGTTATTACCTCCCCACAACCAGCAACTGTTGTCTTGCCAAAGTGTTTAAGACCTTTACGCATGGGGCCTATCCTACCTATGCTGCTCTATACCCCACCAGCTTTTTTTGTGACCCTTCCACTTTATGAGAAGCATTTCTCCCCTCTCACACACAGTGTTGTGAGTGTCAAAAGAGTCATGCAAATAATGACTGAACAGTGTTTTCTGGACCAGGCAGATTATCAGAAATATTTGGGGGGAATTTTTAAAGATGCAGATTCCCAAACCCCACCCAAGACGTACTGAACCAGGTTCTCCAATAGCACAACCCAGGCTTGGTGTGGGCAAAATCTCCCCTGGGTAATTCTGATGTTCACTCAGTGTTTGGACACTGCTGTGGGAGCTCAGACAGATGTAGGCTTGACACAGGGGAAGTTTACACAGGGAAGCGGATAGAGAACACTCAGCTGAGGAAGGCAAACTCCATCTGGTTTTTAAGAACAAATGAAATTCAGATAAATGATGATAATTGAAAGGGCATTTCAGATGGAATAAATGGTACAAAAAGGATACACAGCCAGGAAGTACATGACCTTTTGGGAATGAGGGGGGTGTTAGTCAAGGAGTAATAACAGTTCCTGATGCTTCCCTCCATGTAGAGAGAGTTCTGTTGGAGAACAGTCCTGGCCTCTCTCACCCCTCACTCATGCTGCCCCAGGGCAGTTTAGGAAAGAAATTGAACATGTGCGGTCCAGTCCCTGCCCTTCCTCCTCCATGGAAGCCAGCTGCTCAGGGGAAGCACAGGTTCCGCTCTGCTCCTCCGTGCCATGAGTTTTCAGACACAACTTCTGCTCCTGTGGGATGGAGGATGCCTGTCCCAGTCCAACATTGCCTGAGACTGGATGGGTAGATCTGTCTAAAGCTGAGGTTTCAGTATTAATTTAGTCCACTAGCCTGAAGCTATATATCACATTCTTCAATATCAGCCATTTAGGAAACAGAGGTAATATGTTCATCTCCATTTGTCTTATTTCTCAATTGGCTTAGAACTCAGGTAGGGAAGAGTGGTGCTATTCATTGGGTCCCTCAATCCCCAATAGGAGAACAGTGTTGGAAAAAAAAAAAAGATGAGGCCACACTAGGGAGCACGCCTGGAATGCCAGACTTTAGGCCAATAATTCTTAAACTTCTTGAGGTCACAAATTTGTTTGAGGGTCTGATAAAAGTTGTCAACATTCTCCCCATTTAAAGGTGCAGTATCAAAATTATCTAGGGGTTCTTTTAAAAAATACAGATTCCCTAATCCCACTCAAGGTCTCCCGAATCAGATTCTTCAATGGTAGAATACAAGTTTTTGGTGTGGGTAAAATCTCTCGCAGGTAATTCTGATGTTCATTCCATTTCAGGGTCTTCAAAGATTTCCTGAAGCCTCTCCATGGGCCACCTTCTCCCAGTACTAAGAACTCTAGCCTTAGGCAACAGGGACCGTTGCATCCTGGACCTGACAAAAGAGACATGGCAGGCATCAGTCATGTGGTTCTGACAGTGATGTTGGCATTTGGTTTCAATATGTAAATGGAGTCCAGGAAGAATTAGAGGACTAAAAGAGGAAAATGGTCAGCCTTCCTGAACTTTCTTTCTGAAATTCATGGCACACCTTTGCAGGCCTCCAGGACTCTGATGGAGAGAGGTAAACAATCCCTGCACTGAGAACATCAGGAAACACCAAGATTCTGTCATTTGTGGTTCCTGTGTCTGGTTCTCATCAGCATCGTCTCCAGGACATGGTCCTCACATTCGGATGATGAGTTAAGAAATAAACCGGTGATGTTATACTTGGCTTACTTGTCAGTATTCTTCTGCCCTTGCATTCATTTAAAAAAAAAAACTACCAAATTGCAGCTGCTTCTCCTTCCTTAACTTAAAGCGTATAATGCCAGCAACTTTGGAAACGGAAACAGGCTAGTCTGCCTAGAAATCTCCAGAGCATTGTAGGCTAATACATTAAAATTAAAGAGAAACAGAAGCCATCACTACAAATTGCAACATTATTGTTCAAGCCAAGATCGTCCTAATTAGAAACCAGCATTTTTATAGACGTCACAGGGGCAGTGTTAGTGCCGCTTTGCTGATGCTAAAAAGATAGTGTGGAAATGTGATCAGGGATCCTCACACTACTGTCTAACTGGAAAAAAAAAGTTAATTAGGCTCTTTTTGGCATATTAGTGAAGACAGACTTATTAGACACATTTACAAGCTAATGATATGTCTATACTCTGCTATCAAAAAATGCATTTAAATAAACTGATTTACAGTTCAGCCATTTTCATCTCTTTAACCAGTACATTCACAATTACACTACCCACATTTAATTGGCATGGAATCTGAACATTTCTGGGGACTGTTCTGTGAGATGCTAACGGTATGGTGTCTGTCTCTGGCTCAGAAATTAAGGGCATCCCTAGGGAGCCGACTTGACACTTTTCTGAGCAGGATAAGCCCTTTCTCCATCGAAGCCCACTTTACACACTGCTTTTAGTGATGCTTCTAACAAACGCAGCCATCAGAACCTGTCATAGCTGGAGATCCTGGCTTTACCAAAGAGGCTACTTCGGCTCCCTAATCCTTAGTTTCCATGTCAATAAAATGGAATTACAATTGTTCCTTCCTCAAAGTGTTTTTGAGAGGATTAACTGAGCCACTGCCTGTAAAGTGTCTAGAGAAGTGCCTGGCCTGGTAAACGCTCGATAAATGTGACCTGTTGCCATTATCATCATTATTATTATCACTATTACTGAACTTCTGTGCTTAAAAGTCTTCACTGGGTCCCTATGTCCTACAAGAGAAAACCTGACTTACTTAACATGGTCCGTAAAGTCCTTCAGATTCTGATTCTAATTTCTCTTTCCAACTTCCTCACCAACCTGTTCTCCCACCACACTGTGCTCTAGCCACACAGAACTGCCAACCCTCTGCAAGCATCCCTTTGTCCTCTGCTCATGCTGTTCCCTCTACCTTCATGGCCCTGCCCTGCTGCCCAATTGCCTTCTCCCCCTAGTCCTCCAGAAGAGCTTCTCTTCCTCCTCCTCCTCCTCCTCCTCCTCCAGAGCTCAGCTTGAAGCACCCCTCTAGGCTACTGCTTCCCCACACCTGTCCTTCCAGGCAGAATAATGGCTCCTGCCCAGACTGCATCATACATGCCTTTCCCGGGGATCACTTATTTCACAATGTGAGAGTTATTTGTTTACTAGGCTGCCTCACCTGCCAAAAGGTACACTCTTCAAGGACAGAAACCAGGACCAATTCCTATTTTTATGCCTAGTGTCTGACACAGTGCTGGGTACAACCAGGTAATAAACCAATGTTTTTGAATCCAGTGGAATCAAGTTAAATTAAACTGATTTGAACTAGAGTTTCAAATAGACCATTTCTAAAGTGCCATCTGAACTCATAAGCCCATTATTTTATAAAATACTAGATTCAACTCCCTTCTCTGAGCTTCAGTTTCCTTGTCTATAAAATGTGAATAATAATTCCTAATTCACAGGGCTTTTGGGAGCCATAGCGGGTCAATTCATGTGAAAAGACGCTGTAAACTTCAACTGCTACACAAATGTTACATAGTAGTGTCTACTTGCTTACGCTTGCTTCTTCTGAGAGATGATGGGATAATAGAACAGCACATTGTCTATGCAGCTTGATTTGTATTTGTTATTAGTGTTTTTCCCATTTCCCCATAGTAAAGGTAAGCTCAGTATTAGTCCCTCCCCAGGGAAAAGGAAACATTTCTTGGTGCCCATTTCGACAGGTTGTGTGAGATGCTTGGAGTAAGTCTCCATACGTTGTAGCCGTCACGTCCAGATGCCAATCTCAGTTCCTATAGTAGAAGGATCATGGGAAACGCTTTTTCTCCTCCTCTCCCCCCAAGCTCCTCCATAATAACAAAGCCCAGTCCATCTTTTTAAGGGGATAATCATCATCAAATACATCATTTGAGTTTAATGCCTGAGAATGACTTCGCATGCCAGTGACTAACAATGTTACGGACAATTATTTCTTTAGAACATTACTGCTTCACCATCAAGGCAAATGGCACTTTTGTAAGGTAAGAAATGTGGTTTATTGGGAGAGTGGCTACATCGAGGTCTGCCATTTAATTTGATAACTGCTCATCCTCAGCAATTCTTTGAGATCAAGTCACTCGAGAGCAGTTTTTTACAAGTACTTTCCCAAGTGTTTCCTGAAATGCTGTGTTCCAAAATGGTATCTGCTATTTGTCTGAGGCATCTTTTGAGGAAAAAGCATTCATTCACCAAGTAGGAGAATTAGGGAAGCCCCATCCAGTCCAGAACAGCCAGTGCTATGGCCCCATCTCATTCATCTGCTTTGGCAACAGAAAGGCTTGGGTTCAAACCTTGCCTCTGGCACTTATCATTAGTTAGATAACCTTGAACAAGCCCTTTAATCTCACAAGCTTTGTCTCTCTCAACTGCAAAATAGAGAAGGAATTGGGCCCTCACCAGGCAGTTCTGAGGATTGAATGAAAGAGCATATATGAAGCATTCAGTACAGTACATGGCTTCTATTAGGAGCCCAGTTCATGGCTGTTGTCACTGTGGTTGTCAGAGACATGCTGTAAGAGGGAGTAGTAGTTTCAGTAGTGGCTGGCACCTAGCACAATGAACACAAAAGATGCTAAGTTAATGTTGACGAATAATAGATGAATGAATGGTATACCCCTTCACATTCCAGAAAAGGGCATTGAGGAACATAGGCGCTAAATGAGCAGCATAAAATCACGAAGCAAGTTTTGGGCAAAGCTTCACCTGTACTTTAGATCCTTTGATTCCCAATATGGTGCTCTTCCAGCTGCCCCAGATTGCGTCCTTCTCCTTCTGTACATCCCTGTCACCTCTTACTGTCCCCAACATGTGTGTGTGTATGTGTATGTGTGTTTGAGACAAACATTCCTGTCTTACAGATAGAGAGACTACAATTTTTGAAGGACATGCCCTACTTGGGTTCCCTGGAAGGTAGTGATAGTAGCCAGGCTGATGACCTACTGTTGGATGCACTGTCTGATGCATTTCATACCTTGCTTCTCATGCTTCAGAGCCCAGGTCTTAGCGCAGGATTGAGCAAGAGCCTGGAGATGAAGGAGGCAGAGCTGGAGTTCACAGAACAAATCCCCAGAGACTCTGTGACTGAATAATATAGGGAAGATACCATGATTTTGTGTCCAAAATCCCTTTACTTTACCCTTCTCTCTAATGCCTTCCACCACCTCATCCCTTTAAACTACACCATGGTTTCTACCATACCACGAAGAGTAGACACACTAAAAATGCAAGGAAAAACAAAAGAAGTTACTTCCTGGCTTTTAAGCTTCCAAAACCCAGCATAAATTATAGGTTTAGAAAAACAATTGTCTAGCCCATTTCCTACCACATAGAGGGAGATGAAAAATAAAATGTCTAAGCTGGCAAATTAGAAGACAGTAGGAAAGGAAACAAGAGAGTTAAACCCTAGTTTGGGTGTCTGAGAGTGGGTCTTGTCACCTACTCACCTTGGGCTATGTCCTGGTCATGGGCGTTGCTAGGAAATGTAGAACATCCTGATGAATGTGAAGATGAGGTGGAGATAGGAAACGGGGTCTGCTTCCTATCAAGAACCCTCACAGGGGTTCCCCACACCTTTGAGGTGTCAAGCAGCAGCTGAAAAGAAAGCAAGCCACAAAGCAAGTCAAGGAAGAAAGGACCTGAGACAGTCCACTACATGTTTCCTGGGGCCCCAGAATGGCTGGGAGAGCAGCCAGGTTTTTCTCTGTTCGTTTCCCTTAAATAAGCTAAAAAGTAGACATAGAGGATGTAATGGAGATATATATATATTGAGAGAGAACCAGCACATCTGCAGGGGTTTCTCAGTCTTGACAAGGGGATGCTACAGTGGAAAAGCCTGTAGACAGAGCCTTGGATGTGGATGCAGAGACCTCAGTGGAGCCATGTGAAGGATGATGACAACAAGGAAGGAGACGTAGTCATGTGCATCTCTGCGTGTGGATGATTACAGACTCTACCAGACACTTGTCTCCACCCCGATGTGAATATGCTCTCCAGAATTTATATGCCAAGTTGGAAAAGGAGAGACAAGAGAAAATTTATGATTTACCAACTATAAACCTCAAATGGCTGAATCTACTTTAAATTGACTAAGATTGTTTTACAGGGATCAGGTAAATTGGGAGATAAAAATAGAATTGATAGTTACAAAATATGAAGCTACATTTCTGCAAACCTAAGGAACTGACTTTAAATTAATATCTACTCTGACTTGTTTCTCTTGTAATGCCAGAATATGATGGCCATTGGGCAGTGTACCATAATCCATTCTATCCGAACCTTCTTCAGAGCCATTTGAATAGGTCTCTTGTATACATCAGGGCAGACCAAGAACACAGGCATACACCCAAATGCCCAGAAAGCTCACAAAGTACCTCTAATCCAGCAGGGATATAGTCACGGTGGTGACAATGACATCAGTGATGACTGTAAACACTCCACATATAAAATCCTCAGGAATAAGAAATACACCTAGTCCTTAGAATATACCATCTATGAGGTTCTTAGCTCAAGACTTGGAAATGTTTTATCTCCAAACTAAACCTCTTTCCTGAACTCCAGATTCATATATCTGTTGCTGATTTGATACCTCCTCTGGGACGTCTAATAGACATCTTAACACATCTGAACCTATGAGCTCTACTCCAACCCCTGGCCTCAGCCAAACCTACACAGCCTGCAGTCTTCTTCCCCGTCTCAGGTTTTGACAACTCCATCTTTAAGGTTGCTCAACTAAAAAATCTTGAAATCATTCTTGACTCCCCTCTTCTCTCACACCCACATCCAATCCACCAGGAAATCCTGTTGTTTTTCCCTTCAGAATAGATCCAAAATCCAACCAATTCTTACCATCACAACTGCTACTACTCTTGTCTAACCATCTCTCACCTGGATAATTCAGTTGCCTCCTAGGGGTCTCCCTGCTTCCACCCATCTACACTGTAAACCCTACAGTCTATTCTTCACACAGCAGTCAGAATGATCCTTTTAAAGTGTAAGTCATATCATGTCACCCTCTGTTCAAAACTCTCCAATGGCTCCTATCTCACTCAGATAAAAGGCCAAATTTCCAGCGCTCTTTGCTGTTCTTTGAACATGTCAGGCATGTTCCTGCCTTAGGCCTTTGCATGGCAGGAACCTCTCCCTGGAATGTTCTTCCCTCAGATAACCATATGGCTGAGTGTCCCACTTTTTCAAGTATTTGCTCAAATATTTGCCTTTTAAAAAAGCCCTCTCTTGAGTACCTCATTTGAAATTGCAACCTGCCACTCTTCCTCTGCACTCCTAATCTCTTCTCCTACCTGGATTGTTTTCCATTTAATATTTATCACCTTCCTACATACCATAATTTACTGAATATTATGTTTATTTCTTGTTTTCTCTCTCCTCTCACTAGACTATAACTCTACAATGACAGGGATTCTTGTCCTGTTTTGTTTTTTACTGCACGCTGGGTGCCTAGAACATTGCCAGGCATGTGGTAGACACTCAATAAATATTGGATGAACAAATGAATGAAGATCATTGGGCACAAAATGTTCACACTAAAAGGGACTCTACCGTTTATCTGGCCCACATCCTCCTTTTCTAGATTAAGAAATTAAAAATTATTTCCCAGAAAGATTAAGATATTTATTCAAGAAAATGTCATGTGTCAGAGGTTTCCTGACTCCTTGTTCTGTTGCTCAGGCTATTATGCCTTCCATCCTTGATCTTGAAACAATGTTGTCATGCTTGTTTTTCCTTCGAGACTTTAAGTACAAAGAGATTTAACCATCTTCCTTAGTTCATGGCAGATTCTTGTCAACATCCCCGTTCCCATCCCTCGCCCTTCCCTAGGCACTCACTCTATTATGTTTATTGTAGATATTCTCAGATATTAATATGGTGCAGACATATTATTGTTTTGTGTATGTATTTGCTTAATTTATATACATGATACCATGCTAGAGAACTCACCCGGTGTCTTACTTTTTTCGCTCAACTGCATGGTTCAAGTCTTGCTATGCTTCTGTATTTATACCTAATCCATTGCTTAACTGCTACATGTATTTCTTTGGGTGAGTCTACCACGTTTCACTCATCTACTTCTCCATATAACACACCTTAAAAGCATGTATCTGCAATTTTTTTCTCTTTTGGGGTCTGCAACAATTGTTATGATTTAAAATAATTTTTAAGAATAAGGAGGAAAATGAGTAGCAGCCAACATGAATGAGGTCATGTGGAATACTGGAAGAGGCAAGGAATTTGGAATGAAATTTGGGTATGATGATTCTTTGGGCCATATACTCTCTCTGTAACTTGGGAAAGTCACCTGACTTCTCTCCTGTGCATCTCAGTTCCTACATCCTTAAATCGGTGGTGATCATAGTACATACCTTAACGGGTTGTGACAATGAAAACACAGCAAGGTATGTAAGTGGGGAGTATAAAGGCATTTTATCAACTAATAAGTTCTATATAAATGCTAATTGTTGTTCTTGTTTAATTTCCCTGAGAAAGCTGCGTACCATGGAAAGCTTTGCTTTCCAGACCATGTGGTCTGAAAAAATGACCTATTAACATAAATAAGTCCCCTCAAAATGGTGGATTGTTTTACACTCTTCTCCAAATCAAGAACAAAATGGCTCCCCTCCCCAGCAGCCATGTACACAAATCTGGGAGCTCTGTAGTTCACAGAACTACAGTTCATCGAGGCTCTTTGCCCCTTCAATAGCCATGGATGCCTTCAAGGGAGAGAGCCTGTCCTAACAGCAGCACGGTTATCTCATGCACATAGTCTCCTCTTGATAATTTCCATAAAATACAAGTTTTCTCTAGAGATCCTGCCTTAAGCATCAGGTCAGAGACTGCATAAAAGAATTCCTAAGGGTGCAAGTTGTACAACCTTGCTAAAAATAGATTTGCAAACATAAATAGGAACCCTTCCTGAGCTTAGTAAAGCAATAACAATGACAACCACAACAAACATTGTGATAGTAATTGGAAGAGATTTAGCCCAGAAATGGAGCACGAATTCCATCTTGAATCTCTACTCTGTTTAGAGGCCTGTCTGGGTATGGTTAATGAGTTGGTGAACCAGTCCATTACAAGTCTGTTTTCATGGCCCCTAAGAAGCCTCCTAGGAGAAAGCTCCTCCTGAGGAAACAAAGAGCTAGTCATATAACCCCCTGGAGTACAGGCTGTGCTGCTTAAACAAAGAAAACCTAAAAATACAGTAGCATAAATTAGACAGAAACAGTTCAGAAGTGGACAGTGCAAGAGAGTGAAGTGGCTGTATTCCATGAGGTCACTGAAGGACCTAGGTCTCTTCCATCTGGTAGCTCTGCTGCCCCCTAGTGTATTACCTCTGTTTGCATGGTCAAAGGGCCATTACCATGTTTGTGCTCCAGCCCACACAGAGAGCAAAGCCCCGGAGAAGCCCCTGCCCAGTGCCAATCATTTGGCCAAAACAAATGCCTATCTCATGCTACTGTGTATTTTTGAGTCTCTTTGTTAAAGCAGCACAGTCTGTACTTTAATTAAAACTAAAACTAAAACTGTCCCTTTTCCATTAAACTAATCTTTCTCCTAAAACTTCCTCAAAACCATAAAAATAGATTTCAGTCCTGCTTGTAACCTTTGGCCTAAACTTGGTCATATGGTCACATTCCATTGCAAGAGTGCTTAGGAAATGTAGTCTCTAGCTGAATGCCATGTGCCCAGCTGACTTATTGGAGGGAGGGAGGGAAGTTCCTTTACTAAAGGAAAAAAGGAGGTAATAAGTTCTGGAACTATTAGGGATTGCTGCCACACCCAGTATCAAGGCAATTGGAAGGAAGAGTCATTCTGCTCCCTGTCAACCTAATCTATCCTTAACCCAGCCATGTGGACTCATGTCTGGGTCCTAGTTAGAGAGAGTGGTATAAGGAAAAACTAAAAGGTCAAACGTGTTTAATTAAATCATGGGTAAGCCTTCAGGGAATGAGCTAAGCTGCTTTAGGTCCCCTCTAACATGTTGGAACACCAAAAAATGGAGAGACAGTGTCCCACTTTAAACCAAAAACCACCATGCAGATACGTCACCTTAAGAACTCAGTTACAATTCCTGGCATATTTTGGGCTCTGGGTGGAGATGGGAGAAGCCACAGTGGTGACATATGGGAAACAGCAGTGTCTGGCAGGAGACTGCAGTACCTTACAGGAAGTAGTGGAACCAATGGCAAGAGATGTGGCATCCAGTGGGAGGCTGAATGGTCTCATTGGCAATGGCAGCAGTGCCAGTAGAGGCAGCAGAGTCTGTTGAATGTGGTAGAACAGCAGCACTGCCTAGCGGAGGCAGTGACACTGGGGGCAGAAAAAGAAGCAGTACCTGGGAACGCCACATGGTAGCTGACTGGATTTATTCCTGGATTTATTCCTATACACATGAGCTTTCTCTAGGGGACTGCCAGAAATACGTGTACGTGTGTGCATGTGTGTTTGGAGTGGTGGTACTTAGCAAAAAGTCCTCCATGAGCAGGTGCCAGTGAAATTTATATTATTAAAGTTCATAGGGTCTCATTTGTTTCCACAAGAGGACAATTTCTAGGTAAACTGGTCCAAAAAGCAAAGTTTCATATGCCATGTTAAAGAGTTTTTGAGGACGCTCCCAGCACTTTTAGTACAGAGTAATTGCATCCTTTAAAGTATATAATGGAGCTACAGTTTCTCATTTTTGAGAAAAGAAAATGGAGTTAAATGTTTTAGGATTCACTTGGTGTTTTTCATTCAGAAAGTAGTAGAACCAAAACGTAGACCTGAGTCACTAGAGTCCTAGACCCCACTATCTGTATCATGGCCTATTCTCAAATGGGATGATGTCACCACTCATAAGAATTCCATAGTTACCCACCAGAGCAAGGAATGAGGTGATGGGAGGACGTTTCCTAGACAAAGCAGAGCTGGGGATCTCAAGATACTGAGCAACAGTGGGGAAATGTCACATTTATTAATTTTTATAAAATATGTTAATAGGCTTCCCATTATTTCCTCTCTCATTATCCTATGTTGCCTCTCTGCTTCTCTGACACTTAACTGTGACAATGTGACACCAAAAATATCAGGGCCTACAGGCTCTCTGATCCCTAGCTCCTTTTCTTTCAGCAGCTGGGACATTTGACCCTTGCCAGCAGGCTCTGCTTCAGAGTCAGGGTAAATCAGGCCCCCCCCCCACACACTTTTTTTTAATACTTCAAAAAAGGTCATGGACATGAAAATATGTAGGACACAGTAAGCCTTCAGCAAATTTTAATATCCTTCTTCTTCTCAAGTTCTCTAAATATAGTATTATCTCCCTAAAAGTGGAGAGGTATAAAGTTGATCACTTGGGAATCAGAGAAAAACTTCAAATCTCCAAGGGCACATCTACAAAGCAAGTCCTAGAAATCATGCAATTAGCCCTTCAGAGCTTGAAAATAAGCAGACAGGAGCCACCACTCCCCACTCAGTGGCTGTAGCAGGCAATTCTAATTGGTTATAGCACTCACTCTTGTCTTCTGTACTCTTTCCTTTAAGGTAAGTTGCAACCCATACCACTGCCATCAGAACTTTCTGAGCAGCAACTCCCAATTATCTGGAGTTAGAACATAAAATAAAAGCCATTTGCCATCCCTGCCCAAGTTCATCAAGATAGTTATTCAAATGAACTCCTGCATATAGCAGTTCTCAGTTGATCCTATTTCTTGGTTTTTGTCCGGATAGGTTGGTCTTTAAAAGGTTTAAGTGAGTCAAATGTGCCCAGGTTCAACCCCCTGAGGTCAGAAAATGTGAGACCTTGGGGCTGGTCCCATGGCATGGTGGTTACGTTTGGTGCACTCAGCATCCGCGGCTCAGGATCGCAGGTTTGGATCCCAGGCGCGGACCTACACCACTCATCAACCATGCTCTGGTGGTGATCCACATATAAAGTAGAGGAAGATTGGCACAGATTTTAGCTCAAGGCTAATCTTCCTCAAACGAAAAAAGAGGAGGATTGGCAACAGATGTTAAGGCAAATCTTCCTCAGCAAAAAAAGAAAAGGTGGGACCCTGGACACCCCACCAAACTCCCCATGGAGAAGATGCCTTACAGAGAGTTATGAAACCATGCCAAGGCGACAGAGAGCTAGTTCACACAAACACCTGTTGAAGGGAGGAGATGTTTTGTAAACCAGAGTGAGGAACCAGAGATCTTGGATGAACAAGCAGGGCATCAGATCAGAACCAACAGGGATGGGCAAAATGTGGGCGAGGATGAGGAGGTCAAATGTTAAGAAGCTGAGCTCTTGCCAGCAATGCTTCTGTGTTGGGCTACCCCATCACATCTCAGGTGGCTACCACAAAAATATTTTGTATTTTTTAACCCTAAATGTTTCCCCTGCTTATCTCTTCACTCATCTGATGCCAGAATATTGGTTAAAGAACCTGGAGACCTATATTCAAACTCTCATTCTTTCACTTATTTATGGACAATGTGAACTGGTGTGAGCTCCCCAATTTATGAGCCTTGATACCAAGTTTATATAGAAGTAGTCAGACAAGTTGGTCTCTAAGATCATTTACCTTGGAAGTGCTATGATTCTGAGGTGGAAAGAAGGGGGCAAGGCAGGAACCTGACTCTGGATGCTGGAAAGCAGAAATGAATACCTTTTTTAAAAAAATAAAGAAATGTTAGAAATTATTTTGCTAGGTAGTAGTATTTCGATTGTCACACATGACTTTTACGTTCGTGAATTTGGGGCTAAAAACGATGTTTAATTCATCACTAACATCTCCCTTTTGATCATTCCATAAACCCATTATAAAGTCAACCTAATTTGATAGTTAATAGAGGTCCAGTTCTCTGGATTGACTATTTCATGCCTCATGCATTAAGTTATGCCATAATAGACAAAAATTATGAAGCTTTTACTATGTGCCAGGTACTATGCTTTGTATTTATATGTATTACCTTGTTTAATTCTCTCACACAGCTATTGAGTACTTTTATCCCTAGTGAATGAGGAAATGGATATTTAGGGGAATTAAGTAATCTGCTCAAGATTACATAGCTAATAAGTGTTAGAGCTTGATTTTGAACCTAAGCAGTCCGACACCAGAGTTCTGGTAATGTTGGAGACATGTGCGTAGTAGAATATGCTTTAAAAGAAAAAAAATCCTGTAAGATAGTCTTGTAATAGACAATATATAGTTCACACATATCATATTTATATGTAGTATTTTCCATAAAATATCTCATAACAAAAGTAATTGTGCTCAAAGGGCTTCTGGAAAGGAATGTCATGATTAGCAGTTTACTGAGTGGCTCTGAGATGCCTTCAGCAGTGTGGCACTCACACAAAGTTCATGGCAGATTGATGGTCATATGCTCTACCTCTCTAGTGCCAGGGTCACTCCAGGATTTAGCCTAAGTGCTGGTCACTGGGGCTATGCTGGGCAGATCTGATCTCCCTCAAGAATCACAGCAATCACCCAATGATACTATAACCAGAAGGATGAATTTGTGCAGGCACAGGTAGATGCAAATCAAACAAGCACATACTAAAGTGGCAGGGGAGAGAGAGAGAGAGAAACAAACATTTTGAATCTTTGGCAATCGTCCATATTCTCTGTCTCTACTCCCTAAATTCCCTTCTCTCTCCAATCCACTCTAATATGGCTTTCATCCTCCACCACTCCACTGAAACTTGACTTCTTGTCAAGGTCATCAATGACCTAGATCTTTGATACTCAAAGTGTGGTCCAAGGACCAATAGCTTCAGCATCACCCAGCAGTTTGTTAGAAGTGCAGAGTCCCTAGCCCAACCCCAGAATATGATTTTAATAAGATGCCCCAGGGAATCCCTATGCTCATTAAAGATTGAGAAACACTGACTTAGATCTTTGCATTGCAAAAGACCAATGTTCTGCCCTCATTGCTCTTAGCTACACTTGGCATGGTTGACCACTCCTGCATTCTTGAATTATTTCTGTCAGGGCTTTGGTAATATCATCTTTATCTGGTTTACTTCCTACCTCCCTGGCCATTCCTTGTCAGTGTCCTTTGCTTGCTTTCTCCTTTACTCTCTCTGCCTCCTCTACCATACTTCCAAACACTAAAGTGCCCCCAGGCTTTGTCTTCTGCCCTCTTCACTTCTCTATCTATACTCTTCTCAGGTGATTTTATCTAGTACCCTCTAAACACCGATAATTCCAAACTATATCTCTATTTCAAACCTCTTTTTTGAGCTCTAGATTTGTATATACATTTTTCTACTGGACAGTGTCTTCATGTCCACTTGGGTATCTAATAAACATCCAAAAATTAACTTGACCAAATAGAACCATTGATTCTATACTCCATCTCTCCAAGTCTTCTCCATCTCAATAAATAGCATTATCACCTATCATTTGCTCAGGACAGAAATCCAGGCGGCATCCTCTAATCCTTCTTTTCCACATATTCTACATCCAAACCAATGCCTCAGCAAGTCCTTACCAACATTATCTCCACAGTAAATCCCAAATCCAAACATTTCTTTCCATTTCCATTTTATAGCCCTATCTAACCCGGACCACTACAGTAGCTTCCAAATTGTTTTCCCTACTTCCACTCTGATCCATTCTCCAAACTGCATCCAGAGAAAACTTTTAAACCATAAATCAAAGTATAGTACTACTCTGCTTAAAACTCTCAATGTCTTTTCATTATAATGACAACAAGGGCCAATATTCTTGCTATACTAGTTAGAATAATTTTAGCTGCAAGTCATAAATACCCAATAGAAAATTATCTTATATTTTACTCCTAAGGAATTCCAAAGGTCAGTGGCTCCAAGGTTCAAGAGCTCCAGAGAGACTGCTGGGAAGATTGTAGCATAAAAGGACTCTGAACTCATCTCTTCCCATGGACACAACAAATTTACAACTACGCTTGAAAAATCACCCCTGAGAGAGAACCAGAAACTGGATAAAAACAACCCCCACAACAAGGGAAAGTGCTAACTGGGTGGAAGAGGCAGAAATTCCTTTCTGGAAAGGAAAAACTGCATTCTAGCCATGGTGCTTCACAGCTAGGAGCAATCTTAAGGTACAAAGTTTTCCCTGGAGGAGTAGGGGATCTGAGTGGGAGAACTTTGCCATAATAAGCAGTTTTTGAATTCAGCACAACTGAGACAAGTGTCATAATATCTGACTTTGCTGGCTATTAAATACAGTGGGGAATACCCTCAGAAAAGCTATCAACATAAGAGAAAGAAGAGCCTGCTCTTAAAGGACCCACAAACAAATTCATCTGTTTTGGAAAGAAACCTAAAATCACCAGAAAGAAAGGTGCACAGTCCTTTCGTAAAAAGAGACACACTTGATAGGCTCTGGGAACATCTCGGTGAGGCAGGAGGCAGCTGAGACCACTTCCTCAGGGACTGAGACATTGGCGGCAGCCATTATTGTGACCCAGTACCTGCATGCTGACACTGATGCTGGCAGACATATTTGGAGTTCTTCTTCTGGCCTCTTAGCACAGGGGTCTGCCCCACCCTCTAGAGCACTGATTTAATCCAGCTCAGCCAGTGCAGGAAGCCTACCCTAGAGAATGGCGCCACCCAACAGCAAGCCCTCGGGCAGCTTGTGGGCCAGCATAGGCAGGGTGTGGGGGACCTCTGTAGTAGGGTGAGTGGGTCCACCTCTGTGGGACAGGGCATGCACAAGGGGTAGGCCTGCATTGGCAGAGTGTATGAGGCCTCTGAAGTGAGGCCAGTAGGTCTGCTTCAGTGGGCAGGGCATGCACACAGGGTAGGACTGCATTGACAGGGTGTGTGGGCCTGTGGGAGGTGGGGCTGGCCAGCTGCAGCAGACTTGTGCTTCTCAAACAGCCATGTAGGGGATTGGCCCCACCTTCCAATGCCTGAAACTATTGTATGCTGCCATGCCCCGGGCTGGCCCCACCCAGCTGTACTACTGAGGGAGATGACAACAGCCTTGCAGGCTGGAAGCCTACAGCAATTGTGAGCCCCTGAGCCTAGCAACTAGCCATGCTGGTGGCCTACTCACTTAACAGAAAAACTACAACAGGAATGTGCCATTAGACCTTACAGCCAACTGTGCTGGGGCTGCCTCCACCCAATAAAGTGACCGCAGGGATCATAGCAGCCACACGCAGCTGAGCATTAGAACCAGCCAGCCAGGGGGACAGCCTAGCCTTCTCATGTGCTTGCAGTAAAAGCAACCCTACCACAACAGAAGGACACATGGAGCCCACACAGGGAACACTCTTGGAATCCTTGGAACTGGTGATGAGAGGGAAGCACACTGCTGGGTCTCATAAGGCATCTCTTACATAAGGTCACTTCTCCAAGATCGAGAAACATAGATGATCTAACTAATACATAGACATAAGCAAAAGTAAGAGGCAAAATCAGGAGACAAAGGAATATGTTCCAAATAAGGAAACAGGACAAATCCTCAGAAAAAGAACTAAACAAAAGAGAGATGAACAATCTACCTGACAGTACAAACTAATGGTCATAAGGATGCTCACTGATCTTGGGAGAAGAATGGATGAATACAGTGACAAGTCCAACAAAGAACTGGAAAATATAAAGAAGAAGTAATCAGAACTGAAGAATACAGTAATGGAAATGAAAAATTCACCAGAGCGAATCAATAGCAAAGTAGATGATACAGAAGAATGGATCAGCGACCTGGATGAAAGACTAGAGGAAATCACCCAAGCTGAACAGAAAAAATAATTGAAAAGAATGAGGACAATGTAAGGGATCACTGGGACAACATCAAGCACACTAACATCGATATTATAGGTGTCCCAGAAGGAGAAGAGAGGACAAAGGAGCAGAGAATCTATTTGAAGAAATAACAGCTGAAGACTTTCCTAACCTAAGGAAAGAAACAGACATCCAGGGGCAGGAAGCACAGAAAGCACCAAACAAGATAAGCCCAAAGAGACCCACATCGAGACACATTATAATTAAAATGTCAAGAATTAAAGATAAAGAGAGAATCCTAAAAGCTGCAAGAGAAAGGCAACAAGTTACATACAAAGGAATCCTATAAGGCTATCAGCTGACTTCTCAGCAGAAACTTGATAGGCCGGGAGGGATTGGCATGATATATTTAAAGTGCTGAAAGGAAAAAATCTACAGCCAAGAATACTCTACCTGGCAAGGTTATCATTCAGAATGGAAGGAGAGATAAAGAGTTTTCCAGACAAGCAAAAACTAAAGGAGTTTATCACCAACAATCCAGCCATAAAAGAAATGCTAAACAGACTTACTTAAGTGGAAAAGAAAAGACCACAAATAGGAATAAGAAAGTTATCAAAAAACAAAACAAAACAATAAAATCACCGGTGAAGGCAAATATACAATAAAGGTAGCAGATCAACCACCTATGACGCTAATATGAAGGTCAAAAGACAAAAGTACTAAAATTACCTATTTCCATGATAAGAGGATAACTGATACATGCACAAAAAAAAATAGGTTAAATATAATATCAAAAACATAAATTGTGGAAGGAGGGGAGTAAAAGAGTACAGCTTTTAGCAAGAGATCAAACTTAAGAGACCATCAACTTAATATAGATTGCTATATACATAGGTTATTATATACGAACCTCGTGGTAATCACAAACCAGAAAATCTATAGTAAATACACAAAAAATTAAGAGAAAGGAACCCAAACATAATACTATAGAAAGCCACCAAACCACAAGGGAAGAGAGTGAGAGAAGAAGAAAGTAACAGAGAAGAACTATAAAACATCCAGAAAAAAAGTAAAAAAACGGGCAATAAGTAAATACTTATCAATAGCTACTTTAAATATCAATGGATTAAATGCTCCAATCAAAAGACATAGGGTGGCTGATTGAATTAAAAAACAAGACCCATATATATGCTGCATACAGGGGACACACTTCAGACCTAAAGACACTCACAAACTGGAAGTGAAGGGATGGAAAAAGATACTCCATGCAAGTGGCAATGAAAAGAAAGCTGAGGTAGCGATACTTATACCAGAAAAATAGACTTTAAAACAAAAACTGTAACAAGAGACAAAGAAGGGCACTATAGAATGATAGAGAGAACAATCCAAAAAGAGGATATAACATTTGTAAATATCTATGCACCCAATATAGGAACACCTAAGTATATAAAACAATCATTAACAGACATAAAAGGAGAAATAGACAGTAACACAAGAATAGTAGGGGACTTTAACATTCCAGTTACATCAATGGACAGATCATCCAAACAGGAGATCAACAAGGAAACATTGGCCTTAAATGACACATTAGACCAGATGGACTTAGTAGATATATACAGAACATTCCATCCAAAAACCTCAGAATACACATTCTTTTTAAATGCACATGGAACATTCTCCAGGATAGATCACATATTAGGCCACAAAACAAGTCTCAATAAATTTAAGAAGACTTAAATAATACCAAGCATCTTTTCTGACCACAACAGTATGAAACTAGAAATCAACTACCGAAAGAAAACTGGAACAGCTACGAATATGTGGAGATTAAGCAAAATGCTACTGAACAACTATTGGGTCAACAAAGAAATCAAAGGATAAATAAAAAAATACCTGGAGACAAATGAAAATACAACATGTCAAAATTTATGGGATACAGCAAAAGTGGTTCTAAGAGGGAAGTTTATAGCAATACAGGCCTACCTCAACAAACAAGAAAAATCTCAAATAAAGAATCTAACAGTGCACCTAAAGGAACTGGAAAAAGAACAAAGCCCAAAATCAGTAGGAGGAAGGAAACAATAAAAATTAGAGCAAAAACAAATGAAATAGAGACAAAAAAATATATAAAAAATCAACGAAACGAAGAACTGCTTCTTTGAAAAGACAAACAAAATTGACAAACCTTTAGCCAGACTCACCAAGAAAAAAAGAGGGAAGACTCAAATAAATAAAATTAGAAATGAAAAAGGAGAAATTACAACGGACACCTCAGAAAAAGATTATAAGAGAATACTACAAAAAGCTGTACACCAACAAATTGGATAATCTAGAAGAAATGGATAAATTCGTAGAATCATACAACCTTCCAAAACTGAATCAAGAAGAAATAGAGAATTTGAAGAGACCAATTACCAGTAAGGAGATTGAAACAGTAATCAAATCCCTCCCAAAAAATAAAAGTCCAGGACAAGACAGCTTCCCTGGTGAATTCTATCAAACATTCAAAGAAGACTTAATAGCTATCCTTCTCATATTCTTCCAAACAATTGAAGAGGAAGGGAAGCTTCCTAACTCATTCTATGAGGCCAACATTACCCTGATACCAAAACCAGACAAGCACAACACAAAAAAGAAAATTACAGGCCAATATCACTGATGAACATCGATGCAAAAGTCCTCAGCAAAATAGTAGCAAATTGAATACAACAATACTTTAAAAAGATCATACACCGTGATCACATGGGATTTATTCCAGGGATGCAGGGATGATTTAATACCTGCAAGTCAATCAATGTGATACCCCACATTAACAGAATGAAGAATAAAAATCACATGATCATCTCAATAGACACAGAGAAAGTATTTGACAAGATACAGCATCCATTTATGATTAAAACTCTGAATAAAATGGGTATAGAAGGAAAATACCTCAACATAATAAAGGCCACATATGACAAACCCACAGTTAATATCATACTCAAGGGAGAAAAACTGAAAGCTATACCTCTAAGAATAGGAACTAGACGAGGATGCCTACTTTTGCCACTCTTATTTAACAGATTTAACAGAGTATTCAAAGTCCTAGCCAGAGCAATTAGGCAAGAAAAAGAAATAAAAGGGATCCAAATTGAAAAGGAAGAAGTAAAACTGTCATTGTTTGCAGATGACATGATTTTATATATAGAAAACCCTAAAGAATCCACCAAAAAACTTTTAGAAATAATAAATGAATACGGTAATTTTGCAGGATACAAAATCAGCATACAAAAATCAGTTGTGTTTCTATACACTAACTACAAAGCAGCAGAAAGAGACATTAAGAATACAATCCCATTTACAATTGCAACAAAAAGAATAAACTTCCTAGGAATAAATTTAACCAAAGAGATGAAAGACCTGTACACGGAAATCTATAAAACATTGTTGAAAGATATTGAAGAAGACACAAAGAAATGGAAAGATATTCCTTGCTCTTGGACTGGAATGATTAACGTAGTTAAAATGTCCATACTTCCTAAAGGAATCTACAGATTCAATGCAATCCCTATCAAATTTCCAATGACATTTTTCACAGAAATAGAACAAAGACTCCCAAAATTTATATGGAACAACAAAAGACCCCAAATAGCCAAAGGAATCTTCAGAAAAAAGAACAAAACTGGAGGTATCACACTCCCTGATTTCAAAATATACTACAAAGCTATAGTAATCAAAACAGCATGGTACTGGCACAAAAACAGACATACAGATCAGTGGAACTGATCTGAGAGCCCAGTAGTACACCCGTACATCCTGTACTATTAGACAGCTGTACAATTAGGCAGCTAACTTTTGACAAGGGAGCCAAGAACATATAACGGAGAAAGGAAAGTCTCTTCAACAAATGGTGTTGGGAAAACTGGACAGCCACATGCAAAAGAATAAAAGTAGACCATTATCTTATACCATACACAAAAATTAACTCAAAATGGATTAAAGACTTGAATGTAAAACCTGAAACCGTAAAACTTCTAGAAGAAAACATAGGGAGTATGCTCTTCGACATTGGTCTTAGCAGCATATTTTCAAATATCATGTCTGACCAGGCAAGGGAAACAATAGAAAAAATAAACAAATAGGAGTACATCAAACTAAGAAGCTTCTGCACAGCAAAGGAAACCATAACAAAACGAAAAGACAACCTAAAATTAGGAGATGATATTTGCAAACCACATATCTGATAAAGGGTTAATATCCAAAATATACAAAGAACTCATACATCTCAACAACAAAAAAACAAAAAACCCAATTAAATAATATGCAAAAGATCTGAACAGACATTTTTCACAGAAGATATACAGATGGCCAATGAGCATATGAAAAGATGTTAAACACCACTAATTATTAGGGAAATGCAAATCAAAACTATAATGAGATATCACCTCACACCAGTCAGAATGGCTATAATTAACAAGACAAGAAATAACAAGTGTTGGAGAGGATGTGGAGAGAAGGGAACACTCATGTATTGTTGGTGGGAGTGCAAACTGGTGCAACTACCATGGAAAACAGTATGGAGATTCCTCAAAAAGTTAAGAATAGGCCGGCCCTGTGGCTTGGTGGTTAAGTGCGCGCGCTGCGATGCTGGTGGCCCGGGTTCGGATCCCGGGTGCGCATCGAGGCACCACTTCTCCGTCCATCCTGAGGCTGAGTCCCACATACAGCAACTAGAAGGATGTGCAGCTATGACATACAACTATCTACTGGGGCTTTGGGGGGAAAAAATAAAATAAATAAAATCTTTAAAAAAAAAAAAAAAAGTTAAGAATAGAACTACCATATGACCCAGCTATTCCACTGCTGGGTGTTTATCTAAAGGACATGAAAACATGAATGAGTTAACCATATACACAGCCTTATGTTCACTATGGCATTATTCACAATAGCCAAGACTTGCAAACAACCTAAGTGCCCATTAAGGGACAAATGGATAAAGATGATGTGGTATATGTACACAGTGAAATACTTACTCAGCTGTAAAAAAAAAAAGATGAAATCTTGCCATTTGCGACAACATGGATGGACCTTGAGGATATTACGCTAAGTGAAATAAGTCAGAGGGAGAAAGTCAAATACCATATGATCTCCCTCATAAATAGAAGATAAAAACAACAACAACAACAAACAATCATATAGAGACAGAGATGGGATTGGTGGTTATCAGAGGGGAAGGGGGGAAGGAGGAGGGCAAAAGGGATGACTGGGCACATGTGTATGGTGATGGATGGTAATTAGTCTTCAGATTGTGAACATGATGTAATCTATCCAGAAATTGAAATATAATCACGTAACCTGAAATTTATATAATGTTATAAATCCCTGTTACCTCAATTAAAAAAAGAACTCTATAATGTCCTTGAAGACCTAATCTCTTTCATCTTTTTGACCTGTCATCTTCAATGCATCAGTGATATCTCACTTCATGGGTGCAAGATGGCTGTTGCAGCTCCAAGTACCACATCCTCACATAATGTTGAAGAGTAAGAAATAGAAGGCTTCATTTTATTAGGAAGGAGGAGAATTTTTCCCAAATGCTCTAAGCAGACTCCTCCTCAGATCCCAGAACTGATTCACATGACTAGCCCTAAATTAATTACTGGTAAAAACAAATATCTAAGCCAATCATGATTCATTTCATGGAGAAGGAAAAAAGGCATACCTTTCCAGAGACATTGTAGTCCCATTTCTGAAAAGGCAGGTGATCACAAAGAGGGGAAAAAGAACAAACGGTGTTTGTCACACTTTCTGTGCCTGCTAGACCTGGCTACTTTCCCACCTCATCTTTCTCTATTCTCCCTCACTCACTACCCTCTCGCCACACTGGTTCTCTTTCTGTCCCTCAACTGCACCAAGCTAGGGACTTTGCCCTAGTTATTCCTTCCACTTGAAATGCTTTTTTCACAGATGTTTGCATGGCTGCCTCCTCATCATTTAAGTATAGTCTTCTCAAACAGGACATCCCCAACTACCCTAAGTAATGTAGTCTTCCCCCACCCCACCTCCTCATCTGTCACTTCATATCACGTTGTTCCATTTTGTTTTCTTCATAGAACTTAGCAGTATCCAAAATCATAATATTTTGGGGTTTATATTAACTGTTTCTACTCTCTAGAATGTCAATTCGTTGGGTCACATATTTCGTGACTGCTGTCTTCAGTCCCTAAAACAATGTCTGATACATAGTAGCAGACTACCAATGAATTCTTGTTGACTGGTGGACCATAACTCTGGACAAGTTACTCCGTATGCTCACTCCCAAGGCTATGCTCGTAATGTAAGGTCGCAGTCAGTTAGGCCAGGTCATAAAAAGAAATTAGCCAAGTAGGTTGAAGAACAGAAACCTCAAAATGGATCAGTCTGTGGTCAGTTGATTGGCTAACTTTGCCCACTTCTCTGTCTAGGGTGACATCTTTAAGAAACAGTCTATAGTCTTCCCTCTATATATTTAAATATTGCTGAGTAAAACCTATTTGCCTTGGGAACTTTGCATAAGAAAAGTCCTGGGAGACTGAGCATGTGAGTAACTGCAGCCGGCTGTGATGTGCTAGGTGAGGACAACACTGACAGCCTACAGAAGCAGTTTTTCTAAAAGGTGAAAAGAGCCCCTGGAGGCTGAGTTTTTACTCCGTTTAAACTCCCCTTCAGGATAACATCACCTGCAATTTTGTGCAAGGATGACAGATCTGACCAAAGTGGAACTGGACTTTGTTTTGAGAAAACTACAAAGGAGGTCAGGGTGCCCAAAGGGGCTACAGACCAAGGTTTAAACCTAGGGCCTGCCAGGCCTGGCTTCTGCCTTGGTGAAGCCACATAATCTCTCTGAACCTCAGCAGCTTCACCTGTAAGGTGAGGCTCATACTTCATGGTAATATCAGGAAGATTATATTATATTATGTATATTATATCATATTATATTACATTACATTTATTATATTATATTACATTACATTACATTACATTATATTATATTATATTGTATTATTTTAGTGCACGTGACGTACCTGGCAGATAGTAAATGCTCAACTTGTCCTGGTACTCTTGCCTTCCAACTTTGCCAGCAAGAATCCAGACTCACTAAAAGCAGACAAATTGAAATGTGATCATTTATGCTCACAGTGCTCTCATAAAATCTCAGAGATGGAAAACATATTGAAAGACTTCTAGCCCAACCACTGCTTTTGTTCACTAAATAAAGTACTGCTGAGGTCTTTGAACAACAATTTCCTAGGCTACTCAGAACGCCTGAAAATAGGCTTTCTTTTCCAATAATCTTTTTTAAATAATTCAAATTTAATATAAAGTATGGTAAACATGCTTTGTTGTAAGTCATGGAAGAAAGCACTCAGCCTTGGGAAAACCCTGCAGTTGATGCAAACATAGCCCCCCCCCCCCCCAAAAAGGACGATGTAGAGCACTTGGGGCTCTCGGGTTCCTGAACACTCAGGCAGCTCAGCAGGGTGCCTTAGTAGTGGTGCCAGCATTGTCTTGCCAGAAGAGAGATTATTACCTATAATAAAAGACATATTCAGTTTTTCAGTTCTCCTAAATCATCCAAGGTCTTGTGCCTCGATGGCGAGTCAGTGGGCAGACATCAGAGGTCAGCCTTGACGACTAGTGTTCCTATGACCTGGCCTAAAGAGGCCACACAGTTGTGTGGGCAGACAGTGATATTGGGGGTTAGGAGATTGATATTTCTGTCTCTGTTCTGCTAAATATCACCCTTTTGGCTCCGGATAAGTCACTGAAACATTTTAGGCTTCAACTTTCACATTCATAAAATGAGAGTGTTGGCCTGATAGGATCTCTAAATGTTCTTCCCACATCTCACTTGGCATCTTTGTGGATGTTCATTTATTTTCTCCCTTATCTGATCTTAGATCTTAGCAGAAGGAAAACTCTGTGTAGGAGGACTGAGAGTTAAGGCTACTAATAAAAACTATAATCAGTCCTTGGTATTTGCGGATTAATTCAATTCCATAAATGTTTTTCCATGAAACATTCAATGCTTATTGTGCACCTGTTTGGTATCAGGAAGTCACATCCACAATCACAACCACAGCACATGAAAAACACAATCCAAGCAATTCCAATAGAGTATGATGAGTACTACAAGGTTTAAGCAGTAGGTGCTATGGGGGCAAATAGACAAAGTTCCAAACTCAGTTTTGAGTGATCAGGGAAGGGCTTCCTAGAGAAATTCACATCTAAGATGGAACATAAAGAGTAGACCTTATCTATAAAGTATAGACAGTAATTATTTACTTTTGTTTATTCGTATTTTTTTCTGCAGACTGTGCAAAAGCCTGGTAGCAGGAGAGGGCATAGTGAGCAGTATGGATTTTAACTGAAGACTATGGGGATCATTAAATAGTATCATTAGCAAGAATCATGATACAGTTCCCACATCAGAAATATCATTCAGGGTACAGAGTGGAGAGATTGGAGGGGAGCAAAGGAAGTCTCTGGAGTAATCCAGATGAGATGATAGTCTACAAGAAGGGAGTGGCAGTGGGGATGAGAGCAGTAAGAGGATTGAAGAAAGGTTTATGATGAAGAATTGAAAAGACCTAGTATTGTCTAGTCAGGGTGGGTAGGAGAGAGACTAGTGAAAGACGGTATAGGAGTTTCAAGCATTAGTAATAGGCAAATGGCAGTGCCATTCATTCAGTTTTGTTGAAAGTAGATAATAAATTCAGTTTTGGATACATTGTGTTCTGTTGAAATGGCAGATTGCCTAACATAGAGGCCAACATGTAGTGTACCCACATTCACCCAGGAATATTTATTGAGCACCTACTATGCACTAAACACTGGGCTGGGATCTGGAAATATAAAGATGAATAAATTCCAGCAGTCCCTGTTCTCAAGGATCTTAGAGTTTAATGAGACATTAGATATATAAACAAAAATTACAATATAGCCAAGCTGATAAATGTTATAGAAGACAAATGTATTCATGGTAAAAAGTGTGCTAAATGAAGGTGCTCTGGCAATGAGTAATATAGAGAAGAAGCAAGTAGCCAAGGGCTCCACTAGTGAGAAAGGCTTGTGATGAAGGTAGAACTCCAACTGGGTTTTTAAAAAAGGGCCAATTCTAAGCAAGGAGTAAGAAGTTCTGTTAGGCAGGAAGAGTGATCCAAGCAAAACTAAAAGAGTAGAACAGTATTTGGCGTGTTTGAGGGACAACATGTAGAACAGTTCTCCTAGTCCAGAGGAATCTTAAGTGGAGTTATGGGTGTAAACTTGGAGAGACAGAGTCTTATGGTCTTTGCCTACAATTTTACATGTGCAGCCTGGACCTCTAGTCTGAGCTCCAGACTTGTACATCCACCGCCTGCTTGGCACCTCCGCTTGGATGGTTAATGGACAAAGACAACATACCCCAAACTGAACTCCTGAACTTCTGTCTTTAAAACCCGATCTTTCTGGAGTCTTCCCCATATCAGAAAAATAGTAACTTCATATTAACGATTGTTCAAGCCAAAAATGGTGGCGTCCTTGCCTCCTCTCCTTCTCTCTCAACCAACATGAAATCCACCAACAAAACCTGTTGGCTCAGAGTGATGCCAGCAAAAACAGTGGAGTAAGGAACTCTGAAAACTCCTACATAAAAGCAATGAGAAAACTGGCAAAAAGTGTAGGAATCAACTTGTTTAGAATTCTGAAATTAACCAAGGCTTGTGGCACCTAATAACAGAGACTGAAAATACCTGAAGTAAAACTTACAGAACTGAAAGGAGATTAGACAATTCAACAATAATAATTTGAGATATCAATATCTCACTTCCAATAATGGATAGAACAAATAGATAGAAAATCAACAAAGAAATAGAAGACTAGAACAAAACTATAAACCAACTAGACCTGACAGATCTATAGAATACTCCAGCCAACAATAGCACAATACACATTATTCTCAAGTGCATATGGAACCTTCTTCAGCATAGATCAAATATTAGGTCATAAAACAAATCTTAATAAACTTAAAAAGATTGAAATCATACAAAGTAAGTTCTCTGATCACAAGGAAATACAATTAGAAATCAGTAAAAGAAGGAAATTTGAGAAATTCACAAATATGTGAAATTAAACAAAATATTCCTAAGTAATCAATGAGTCAAAGAAGAAAGAACAATGGAAAATAGAAAACATTTATAGATGAAGGAAAATGAAAATGGAAACACAACATACCAAAACTTGTGGAATGCAGCTAAAGCAACTTACCTTTGGAGCTTTAGTTGCCTCATCCATAAAGTGGGAAAATAATTATCATCTAAAAGTATTGTTAGGATTACATGAGACAATGATGGTAAATTACTTAGGATAGTACATAGTAAATACTCAACACGTGGTGGCATTATTTCGTGGAGCCCATAAAATAAGAGGGCTACTTTCTCTTCTCTGCTGCCCTCCTTAAGCAGGAACTCACTGACCTTTCTGAATAGTGTTCTATGTCCTAATACTTCTAAATTGCAGAACCTCTTCCTCCTGCTTCCAGGAATGGACAGGTAGTAGAAAAAACAAAACAAGGGGTAGGACTATGGTTAGAAATTTAAAAATGGTTAAAGCTTTTAATAATGAGCAGACGTGTATACTGAAAGACTATAAAATATTGAAGGGATTAAGAAGTTATGGTGTAAATTTAGTTCATGTTTGTTAATGAAATGTCAAATAATTTTTGTTCTGCTTGAAACAACATCCCATATCCCCCTCCCCACAGACCCTAGAAATCATCATTCTACTTTCTGTTTCTATGAGTTTGACTATTTTAGATACTTCATATAAGTGTAATTATATAGTATTTGTCCTTCTGTAATTGGTTTATTTCACTTAGCATAATGTCCCCCAGGTTTATCCATGTTGTCACATATGGAAGGATTTCCTTCTTTATTAAGGCTGATACTATTAAATTGTGGTGTGTATATATATATATATACACACACACACATATATATACATATATATGTGTAATTTGATATATGTATATATCACATTACCATGTAATAATAATATAACAATGTGGTATATATATAAATATAAAGCACATTTTCTTTATCTAGTCATCTGTTGATGGGCACTTAGGTTGTTTCTATATCTTGGCTATTTTGAATAATGCTGCAATCAACATGGGAACTGCTGTCTCTTCGAGGTAGTGATTTCATTTCTTTTGAATATATACTCAGAAGTAAGATTGCTGGGCCATATGGTAGTTCTATTTTTGGTTTTCTGAGGAACCCTCAAACTGTCTTCCATAATAGCTGCACCATTTTACATTCCAACCAACACAAGGGTTCCGAATCCTCCACATCCTTGCCAGCATTTGTTATCTTTTTTTTTTTTTAATAGCCATCCTGACAGGTGTGGGGTGATATCTCATTGTGGTTTTGATTTGTATTTCCCTGATGAGTAGTGATGTTGAGCATCTTTTCATATATCTGTTGACCATTTGTGTGACTTCTTTAGAGAAATGTCTATTCAAGTCCTTTGCCCACTTTTTTATTGTTTTGTTGTTGTTGTTTGTTGTTTTTCTTTTTGCTGTTGAGTTGTAGGATTTCTTTATATATTTTGGGTATTAACCCCATATCAGATACATGGTTTTCAAATATTTCCTTCCATTCTGTAGGTTGCCTTTTCACTCTGCTGATTATTTCCTTTACTGTGCAGAAGGTTTTCAGTTTGATGTAGTCCCATTTGTCTATTTTTGCTTTTGCTGCTTGTGTTTTGGTGTCATATCCAAGAAATCATTGCCTAGTAACTTTTCCCCTATGTCTTCTTCTGGGAGTTTCATACTTTCAGGTCTTATAATTAAATATTTAATCTATTTTGAGTTGATTTTTTTGTACAGTGTAAGATAGGCTCTAATTTCATCCTTTTCACTGTGTATATCCAGTTTTCCCAACACCTCTTGTTGAAAAGACTATCCTTTCCCCATTGTATATTCTTGACACCCGTGTTGAAGATCAGTTGACTGTATATGCATTAGTTTATTTCTAGGCTCTCTATTCTGTTCCATTGGTCTACATGTCTTTTTATGTCAGCACTATACTGTTTTATTTACTGTAGCTTTGAAATATATTTTGAAATCTGGAAGTGTGATGCTTCCACCTTAATTCTTCTTTCTCAAGATTGCTTTGGCTATTTGGGGTCTTTTGTGGTTCCATATGAATTTTCCGATTATTTTTTATATTTCTGTAAAAGATGCCATTGGGATATCAATAGAGATTGCGTTGAATCTGTAGATTGCTTTGGGTAGTATGGACGTTTTAACAATATTACGTCCACCAAATCCATGAACACAATTGATTTTTATATGTTGATTTTGTATCCAACTTTGCTAAATTCATTTAATAGTTCTAACAGGTTTTTTTGTGTGTATGTGTGTGGAATCTTTAGGGATTTCTACATATAAGATAGTGTCATCTACAAACAGAGACAATTTTACTTTTTCTTTTCTGATTTGAGTGCCTTTTATTTCTTTTTCTTATGTAATTGCTCTGGTTAAGACTTGCAGTTCTATGTTGAATAGAAGTAGTGAGAGTGGGCATCTTTGCCTTGTTCCTGATCCTAGATGAACAAAAAAGCTTTCATTTTTTTCACCACTCAGTATGACAATAGCTGTGGATTTTTCACATATGGACTTTATTATGTTAAGGTAAATTCCTTCTATACCTAGTTGGTTGAGAGTTTTTTATCATGAAAAGGTGTTGAATTTGGTCAAATGCTTTTCTTCATCAATTGAGATGATCATGTGGGTTTTGTTCTTCATTCTATTAATGTGCTGTATCACATCCATTAATTTGCATGTGTTGAATCATATTTACATCCTAGGGATAAATCCTACTTGGTCATGGTATATGATCCTTTTAATGTACTGTTGAATATGGTTTGCTAGTTTGCTGAACATATTTGCATATATGTTCATAAGAGATATTGACCTGTAGTTTTCTTCTCATGTAGTGTCTTTGTCTAGCTTTGGTATCATGGTAATGCTGGCCTCATAAAATGAGTTTGGAAGTGTTCTTTCTTCAATTTTTTAGAAGAGTTTGTAAAAGATTCATGTTAATTCTTCTTTAAATATTTGGTAGAATTTGCCAGTGAAGCCATCTGGGCTTTTCTTTGTAGGGAGGTTTTTGATTCAATCTCCTTATTCATTATTGAACTGTTCAGATTTTCTCTTTCTTTATGATTTATTCTTGGCAAATTGTAAGTTTCTAAGAATTTATCCATTTCCTCTAGGTATCCAGTCTGTTGGCATATAATTATTTATTGTACTCTCTTATGATTTTTTTTTTCCTGTAGCATCAGTTGTAATGTCTCCTCTTTCATTTCTGATTTCATTTATTTAATCTTCCCAATTCTTTTCTTAGTCTAGCTAAGGGTTTGTCAATTGTATTTATCTTTTCAAAAGACCAACTCTTAGTTTTGTTGATTTTTTCTCTTATTTTTCTATTTTCTATTTTGTTTATTTGTGCTCTAATCTTCAGTATTTCCTTCCTTCTGCTAAATTTGGGCTTAGTTTGTTCTTGTTTTTCTACTTCCTTGAGGTGTAAAGTTAGTTGTTTATTTGAGACCTTTCTTCTTTTTTACAGTAGGTATTTACTGCTATAAACCCCCCTTTTAGTACTGCTTTTGCTGTATCCCCTGAGTTTTGGTATGTTGTTTTTGTTTTCATTTGTCTTGAGATATTTTCTAATTTCCCTTTTGATTTATTCTTTGACCAATTAGTTGTCCAAGAGCGTCTTGTTTAATTTCTACACATTTTTGAATTTTCCAATTTTCCTCTTATTGTTGGTTTCTAATTTCATTTCAGTGTGGTCTAAAAAGATAATTGGTATGATTGTGACTTTCGTAAATTTATTAAGACTAGTTTTGTGACCTAACATGTGACCTATCCTGGAAATATTCCATGTGTACTTGAGAAGAACATGTATTATGCTGCTGTTGGTGGAATGTTCTGTATGATTGGGAAGTTTAATCCATTTACGTTTAAAGTAATTATGGATAGGTAAGGACTTACTATGAACATTTTTGTTAGTTATTTTACGTTAGTCTTGTTATTTTGTCCCTCTTTTCCTCTCTTGCTATCTTTCTTTGTGGTTTGTTGATATTTTGTAGTGATATGCTTTAATTTCTTTCTCTTTTACTTTTGTGGATATTTTATAGGAATTTTCTTTGTGGTCACCATGAGGCTTACATAAAACATCTTATAGTTATAACAGTCTATATTAAGCTGACAACAACTTCAATTGCATATAAAAATTCTATACTTACACTTCTCCACCCATATACTTTATGTTATTGATGTCACAATTTACATAATTTTATATTGTATTTCCATTAACAAATTTTTTTGGTTGTAGTTATTCTTAATACTTTTGTCTTTTAATTTTTATACTAGAATTAAAAGTGATTTACACACCACCATTATTGTATTACAGTAGTCTGTATTTGTCTATATATTTATCTTTACCAGTGAGTTTTATACTTTTATATGCTTCTGTGTTGCTGTTTAGTGTCCTTTCATTTCAACTTGAAGAACTCTCTTTAGTACTTCTTGTAAAACAGATGTAGTGGTAATGAATTCCCTCAGCTTTTGTCTGTCTGGAAAAATCTTAATCTCCTTCATTATTTGAAGGAGTGTTTTTCTGGGTATATTATTCTTGATTGACAGGTTTTTTTTTTCTTTCAGCCCTTAGAATATATCATCACACTCCCTTATGGCCTGCAAGGTTTCTGTTGAGAAATCCCCTGATAGCCTTATGGGGCTCCCTTGTATGTGACGAATCACTTTTCTCTTGCTACTTTCCAAATTCTCTCTTTGTCTTTAATTTTTGTTGATTTGATTATAATGCATCTCAGTATAGATTTCTTTTGATGCATCCTATTAGAATCTTTTGAGCCTCATGAATCTATGTGTCCATTTCCCTCCTCAGATTTGGGAAATTTTCAGACGTTATTTCTTTCAATAAGCCATCTGCCCCTTTGTCTCTCTCTTCTCCTACTAGAACTCCCATAATGTCTATATTAATTCATTTTATGGCATGCCATAAATCACTTAGGGCTTTTTCACTCTTTTTTATTTTTACTCCTCTGACTGGACAATTTCAAATGATCTGTCTTCAAGTTAGCTAATTCTTTCTTCTGATTGATCAAGTCTGCTATTGAAGCCCTCTAGTGAGTTTCTCTAGTTCAGTTTTTGTATTCTTCAGCTGCAGAATTTCTGTTTGGTTCTTTTTTATAGTTTCCATCTCTTTGTTAATATTCTCACTTTGCTCATGTATTCCTGATTTTGTTTAGTTGTCCATCTGTGTTCTCTTGTAATTCACTGAGCTTCTTTAAGATAGTTATTTTGAATTATTTGTCACCTAATTTATGTATATCTTTAGGGTTATTTTTTGGAGATTTATTTTCTCCCTTTGATTGTGATATGGTCCCATGAGCCTTTGTGTTTCTTGCAGCATGTGTTGGCATTTGCACATTTGAAGAAACAGCTGCTTCCCCCAATCTTTATGGACTGGCTTTGACAGGGAAAGACCTTCCCCAATCCAGCTGGAGATTCAGGGGGCCTCTCAAACTTTTTCTATGGAAGTGAGTTCTCTGGACTTGTGCATATAGACTCCTAATTAGAGAGATTTCCTAGTTTCTTTTTTTTTCAGAAGCCCATAATCTCTTACCCCCTCTGGTGTCTGACCACTGTAATTCAAACTGCGATGTTGGATGCACACTCCACTCTTCTCTCTCCTTCCCTGTGGAGATGCCTTGAGTTCTGCATTTTCTTCCAATCTCGCAGAACTGTACTGGGCATAGCAGGCTGTCTGCCATTTTCCCTTTGTTCTTTGCTGTTCTCACCAAACTATGTTGGATCCGTCAGTGTTCTATGTAGTCTGAGACAGAAACCGGCCCCTCAGGTAGTTTACTGAAAGGCCAGGGTGTTGGAGGCACACTCAATTATCCTCCCATCCTCCTGGGGGAGAAACCTCAGGTTCTACACCTTCTCTCAATCTCACAGGGTTATGCCAGCCACAGCAAGCCACCCATTCCTTTTCCTTTGTTCTTAACTGCTCCCAGGTGTCCAAATTATGCTGGTTCTGTCAGTAGTCTGTGTAAGGCAAGACAGAAACTGTCCCCTTGGGCAGCACACTGAAAGGCTGGGACATTGAAGATATGTTCCACTCTCTTTCCCCCAGAAGAAGATGTCACAGGCCAAGGTGATCTCTCTTGATGCAGAGCTTGGAGGAGGAATTGACATAAATAAAGTGAAATTGGGAGAGAAGTTGATACAAGTAAAGTCAAATTGTTCTTCTTACCTGTTTCCGTGTGACTATTCTCAGTTTTACATTTGTCTGGAGTACTGCAACTTCTTCTTTGTATTCTGTACCTCTTATAAAGGCATTTTTGTCCATATTATCACTGTTTCTGTGAGGTAACAAGGCTTGGGACTTCCTATTATGTCATCGTGCTGATGTCTTTCCTCCGGTCAATTGGTTTTTGACATGGGCACCAATACTATACAAAGGGAAAAGTATCATATCTTCAACAGATAGTTCTGGGGCACCTGTATAGCCACATGAAAAAGAATTAAGTTGGATTCCTACCTCATAATATACTAAAAATTTAACTTAAAATGGACCAAAGGTTTACATATCTCTAAATGTAAGAGATAAAACTATAAAATTCTTAAAAGGAAATATAGGAATAAATCTTAATGACATTGGATTTGACAATTGTTTCTTAGATATGACAACAAAAGCACTGAAAGAAAAAATAGATAAATTTGACTTCATCAAAATTAAAAACTTTTTTACTCCAAAGGACCTTATCAAGAAAGTGAAAAGACAACACACACAATTGAAGAAAATATTTGCAAGTCATATATCTGATAACGGTCTAGTAGCCAGGATATATAAAGAGTTCTTACAACTCAACAAAAAAAATGACAAATAACCCAACTAAAAAATGGGTAAAGAACTTGAATACATATTTCTTCTAAAAGGAAATACAAATGGCCAGTAATTACATGAGGACATGTTCAACATTATTCATCATTCAAATGCTAATCAAAACCACAACGAGATACGCACACAAGGATGGCTATAACCAAAAAGATAGGCAATAACAAGCGTTGGTGAGGATGTGGAGAAATCAGAACCCGATACATTGCTGAAGGGAATATAAAATAGTGCAGCCATTTTGGAAAACAGTTTGGAAGTTCCTTAAAAAGTTAAATGTAGAGTTACCATATGACCCAGCAATTCATCTCCTACATATATACTCAAGAAAATTGGAAATATATGTCCACACAAAAACTTGTATATTAATCTTCATAGCAGCATTATTCACAACGTCTAAAAATTAGTAACTACTCAAATGTCCATTTACTGATGAATAGATACATAGAATGTTGTATATCCCTACAATGGAATATTATTTGGTAATTAACAGGACAAAGTACTGATACATGCTACAACATGGGTGAATTTTGCAAACATTATGCTAAGTGAAAAAAGCCAGACATAGAAGTCACATATTGTACCATCCTATTTATGAAATGTCCAGAAATACAGAATATAAAAAGACAGAGAACAGATTAATGATTTCCAGGGGCTGAGGGAAATGGGGAGTGGGGAGTGTTTGCTAATGAGTACAGAGTTTCTTTTGGGAGTGATGAAAATATTCTATAGTTAGATGATGGTGATGGTTGCACAACTTTGTGAATATCCTAAAAACCATTGAATTGTGTACTTTAAAATGGTGAACTTTACGGTATGTGAATTTTAAAATGTTAGCTCTACCTGCACAATATATTAAAAACCTGACCGCTGCACCACTTCCACCATTACTGACTACCTCCCCGCTAACATCCTCTCTAACTTGGATTATTGCAGTAGCCTCCTAACTGGTCTCCCTTGTCCCCAGGCTGTTTTCTCTTGGTCTTTGTAGTCTCTCTTGTTACATAGGCCAGGTCATGCCTTACCTCCACTCAAACCCTCCGAAGGCTTTTCATCCCACTCACTCCAGAATGCTTTTCATCTCACTCCAGAAGCCGAGGTGTCTCCAGCGGCCTAAAAGTTCCCATACAATCTGAGTGCCTGCCACTTCTCTGATCTTATCTCATCCCCCTCTTTGCTCTAGTCCCA
This sequence comes from Diceros bicornis minor, assembly GCF_020826845.1. Lineage (NCBI taxonomy): Eukaryota > Metazoa > Chordata > Mammalia > Perissodactyla > Rhinocerotidae > Diceros > Diceros bicornis. The sequence goes on from NC_080743.1 coordinate 71,331,351, forward strand.
CTAGCCTCCTTGATGTCTGCTAACTTTCCAGACACTCACTCTCACCTCAGAACTAATCCACTCACCCTTCCCTCTGCCTGGTGTCCTCTCCCCCTGATATCTGCATGCATGGCTCATTGTCTTTTAGGTCTTTGCTCAAAGAGCGCCTTCTCAGTAAGACCTCTCCTTAGCCACTCTACTTAAAATTAAACCGCCACCCTCTCCTTTCCCCACCTCTCCTACTTCCCTCCTTCATATACTTATTACCGTCTGAGATTTCACTTATTTACTTGTTGGTTGCTAGTCTCCTTTTGCTAGAAAGTAAGCTCTCAAGGGCAGGCATTGTTCATTGCTGTATCTCCAGTGTCTAGAACAGTGTCTGGAATATAACACACGTCTAATAAACTTTTTGATTGAATAAATTAGATGGTATGGGCAGCTATTCACTTCCTCTATGCATGACTTAGGATATGCGCAAGCCAGTCAGTCAAGATTTGTTAAGCTTTTAGACTCTGGTTCTTCTCGCTGTGTTTTCACCTCTCTGGTTTAGTTATTTGCTTGCATTTCCTTGGAGAAGATGTCTACTTTTCTCGTGCTATTGTACATACAGTCTCTCCACCAGACACAGCTGAGCACTACTTCTGTGCCCTATATGTGGTGCTGCAGTGGCTGCACACAGGAGCCAGCAGCTTTTACAAGGCTTGGAAGGGTAAATGGAATTGAGATCACGTGCAAGCTGAATGAGAAAGTACAAAAGGCCTTGAGTTATTTGCTAACAAATGTAGGGGCACTTCTATGAGAATATGTCAACACAACTCTGTTTTTCCAGGCCCTTAATTCAAAAAGGTCGGAAGGCCTTTATCCCTGTAAACTTCCATGGAGAAGGGAAAATGACTGAGTGAGAATTTACTCACTGTTTTTAGTTCCTAGGTATTAGTCCAAGAAATATCAAAATTGGTGGGAAAAATTTTGCTTTTGACCTATTTCTCTCTCTCCCACCCCAAGTAAAGCAAAGGCTACAGTTTGAATTTATTTTCTATCTAAAAAAAAAAAACATACATAAGTTCCAAAAGACCAAGCGTTCTCTCCTTCCATGCCTGTCAGTTTTATCTCTCTTCCTAAGATGGTAATTTTTTTGTTAAAGCAGTTGTTCATTTTTCTGTTGCTTAGGAATTTACTTTTAGTCTAAAAACAAGACATCAATGATCCAAGTGACAATGTTGCTGCAGGGTAAGGTTGCTGCTCAGTTTTCATTAAGAATAGAACAAATAGTAGTACCTTAAGTGTGTTCACTGGAAAGATTTTCTTGCAAAGAGCATAAATGGCACCTGATAAAACATCTCATGTAGCTGTGTTTTAACGTGTACAGCTGAACTGGATGTGACTACGAGCAGGATGAGATGTTTCCCTTAGGTCTTCAAGACCTGTCCTTTTTTTAGGAAAACTCACCTGCTTTTCCCGCATGCAGTGGTACAGAAGGTCCTCTTTGGGATTGAGGCTGTTTGGACAGGTGCCCTAACATGAGTTATCAAAGATTTGAGGGGTAGTGTTGAAAGCCACAGATTTCGAAGGCAGAGGACTTGGGCTCAAGGCCCAGCTCTAAATTAGCAAGTTGTATTGAGGAATTCACTCTTCTCTACCACTCATTCTGTAAGATGAGTTGAAGGCAACACTCCCTGTTTCACAAGATGCTTATGAGAAGTCATTGGAAAAATGTATGACTTTATATACGAAAAAATAGATGCAAAAAAGACTTTATAAAGGTACAATAGAAAGTTAGTTATTAGTAGTATAACTTAATTGGTCTAGGTTACTAAAGTCTTTTACCATGGGTGTGTTACAAGGACTTCTGCAATATGTCATGTGAATCATCATAATGAGTCATGTGCTGGGTTAGGTGTTTCACATTTTATCATTATTTATTTTATCAAATTCTTTTATAAAACTTGTGAAGTCAATATCATTAGCCCAATTTAACACATGGAAGGTCATGCAATTATAAAATGGCAGTTGGTAATCAAACCCAGGGTGCAGAATTGACCAACTGCAACACTGACTCTCCACCCCATCATGCTACCTCTTTGGAAACATGGAGCCGCCAGGCCACTTCCATCTCTAAAGGATAGGAACTGCTGATTCAAAGTGAATCTAGTTAACGGCCCCAATTCAGCCTCTCTCAACTGGTTCCTAAAATAACACAGAGGATTCAGGAAAAAAAAGATGATATTTTGGAAAACAAGAATGACAGAACACCTAATGCTGGAAATGAGGCAGAATTGCTACAAATAGTAACACAACAGATCTCGATAGAGAAAACTCTGACCAGACCTTGTACATGGCATGATCTGACCACTTCGTGGACCAGAGGCCGCCTAAACAAAGATAAGAAAAGGCTCTGTAGCCCTTTCACCATATACCTCCTGACTTAAGCTGAAAACCAGACAGCCATTTCCCCCCGCCTTGGTGTGAGGCTAAATGGGAAGATATGTTTCCTCTAACACCATTTCTTCCCTGTTCCTACAGCTACCCACACACATAGACCATTCTTGTTCAGGCAGGGGCTGCAATCCTAGAAAATAGTTAAGTTAGAAGTGAGGTAAGTCTTGTTGGTGGCAGAGACTAGAGGAGCCATATACGCCATAAATAATAGTTTTTAAATTACCACCTAGACTCTAAATACTAGAAAATAAAGCATTCAAGTGGATTAAGTTGTCAACTCAGAAGAGCAGAGGTGCACTGGTTGAAACTCGTTTAGAAACTGAGAAATAAATTAGGAATTGTACACATCAACTGACCCCCTCAATGGTGTATTTGAAGAAAGGATTAAACCACCACATGGGTAAACCAAGATGTGAACAAAAAAGATGTGCCTTCACTGTAAACAACAAATGTGGACAAAGATGCTGCTTTATTCAAAGATTACTGAGGAGAAATAAACCAAAATGGGATTATGAAAAAAAAATACTTCAGACCAAGCGAAAGCACCCAGAAGACCCAGAATAACATCATTTCCCGGAAACTAACCTTTTGTAGCAGACAAAAGAAAACGTCCAGAAACTGATCGGCATCCTTAATCGAGGTCTAGAGGAGACTGCCTCTCTGAACTAAGAGTAGAAAATAACAAAGACTGAACAAGTTGGGATGATAGAGCAACAGGATTGGGGAAAAGCAACAACAGGAGACAAAAATAGAGGTAAATGACATAAGAAATGATTCCAACAGAACTAAAAACAGAAATGCAGGATTGAAATCCTCGTTGAAGTAAAAAAGCAGAATTGATGCTGCAGAAAAATAAATGAATGATGCAATGGAAAATTTTGAAATAATCTTTCAGAATACAGAAATTGACATTTTTAGAGGTAGAAAGAAGATAAAAAGTCTGAAAGTGGCAATGGGGAGCTAGCAGGACATCTGTCCCCATCCTGGTTCTGAGCGATGCAGGGTGGAAGAGAAAAAGCAGCCTCCCCTTCGTAGGGCTAGAGGAAAAATTGTGTCCTCAGGAGACAGGCAGGTTTCAGTTAAATGAAAGTAAAATGGAAATGAAAGCAAGTAAAGAGAAAGCTCAGAGAAGAAATTGAAAATGGAGGAGAGTTTGTTTTTGCCTCTCTGAGATAGTCACTTTATATCATCTCATCAAACCTCTCACACCCTGCCCTTCTGCCCCCCACACAGGCAACATTGCCTCATAACTCATTCAGAAAAAGGGAAACTGTATATAGGTGCATTACCTGCGCCCATCTTCTCCACCTGTGCTCCCGAGAGTAGAAAAGCCACACCTATTAAAGGCAATACCTCTGTGTGCACAAGACCCCTGTCTCTTCTCCCCTTCTCAAGGACTTCACTCCAGTTCTCCACTCTTCCTTTCATCATCAATCTCTCCCTTTCTGCTGGGTTTTTCCAACCACCATGAAAACGCTCTAAGGAAACATCTCCCCTTGAAACCATATCTCACATTGCCTAATAGCCCATTTATTTTCTCCTCTGCATACTTAACCTTCTCAAACAAGTTGTCAGCGTATGCCATTCCACTTCATCACTTCTGATTCGCTCTTGATTCACCCTTCAGTCCACTCTAGTCTGGTTTCTGTCCTCATCGCTCCACTGACACTGCCTTTACTCCACGTTCTTACCACTCCAGTGCCTGCAAGCTCAACTTCCAGATATGAGCACCTGCACTTCTTTACTCAAGGGTGTTTTTTTTGCCACTGGAGTCCAATCTGCCTCTACACAGCAAATCAGAAAAGCCAGCAAATCAGTGCCCTCTCCCCACTGCAGGAACAGGGCTCAACTAAAGATTGACAGGGTTTGATGGGTGAATAGTTCCCCTCCCTTGAAGAGACCCTCTGAGGAATGATTTTTACAGTTGCTTCCAGAGTTTCCCAGTGGTGTTAATCATCACTTGCCCGCACTGGTAGCTGGCTGTCTTCACTTCCTTCCCTTCCGCCCCTTCCTTCCTTCCTTGTCTCACTTCTCCATTCCCTTACCTTCACCTCTTAAATAAACTACTTCCACTGAATCTTTGTTTCTGGGTTTGCTTCTGAAGGAATCCAAACTAAGACAACCTCCATTATGCTAACTCTTATAATACACATTTCCCTGTCTCACCTCAATGACCACTTAGCAGCATGTGACCCAAAAAACCACTGTCTTTCTTGAAAACTCTCCTTTCTTGATTTTCAGGATGCCACACCCTCCTGTTTTCCCCCACCTCACTGGCTGATCCTTCTTTACCCTACCTTTAATACTGGAGTATCTTAGGCTCAGATCCTCCATTTCTGGGCCTCACCCACTACTCTTTTATCTTATCCTTTCCACCTGACTCCCCATGTTTATAACTCCAGTCAGGCCTCTCTTCTGAATTCCAGACTCACTCTGGACGTTAATTAAAGGATGAATCTTAACTCTACATTGAGTTTATATTCTTAGAGTTTTGGGGTACACCAGGCACTACATAAGCTCTTTAAATATGTTGTCTCATTTAATCCTTACAACAATGCTCCAAATTATTATACTTGTAAAGGCAACAAAAGCGAAGCTCAAGGAGGCTACGCATTTGAACTGGGTCTTTCAGACTCAGACAAACTCTGAAAGTCACACTCTGTTAACCATCAGGCCATTCTGCTTCCTGTATTTTTGCCTCCTTTATGCAATGGGCACATAGGTTTTATAAAGTAATAAACTGCCAGAGCTGGAATAGAACTTACTGATCATCTAATCCAGCTCCCTCATTTTACAGTTTCCCTAAAAGGGCAAATAATTTTCCAAGATTTACTTAGATATATGCTTATATTTATGATGGGTGGTTATTTTCAGGTTTTATACTCTGGGCTGTAAATGGTGCCAAGGGTCATTCATCTTTCTTGTTCTCTGAACTGTATCTCCAGCCTTGTGGCTCTCTCCTCACAAATGTAGATGGCACAAGGCTTCCTAACTCCCCTGATGCTGACAGGGCTGTAGAGAGAGTGCTGAGGAGTGCCATGTCACTTCCCTTGGATATTTTCTCAAGTGGAGATGATGTTCCAATTGTACAGACCAATGACTGACATTTTAACCACAGGAACCCTGTGAATGTATCTCTGTTAAATATCTACCCATCCCATTAATGCTATTTGTTGTGCTGTATCCAGAGCAACGAAAACCAAGACTGTGTCGGTGCCAAAGACATGAATAAAAACTGAAAAAAAATTGCAGCCATCCAGATGTTCTTTGGCAATGACAAACACCCAGACATTTGGAGACATCTGGATGACTGACTGACTTTTTCAGTTTTCATCTGGAAGATGAAGATTATGCAGACACAGCGTAACTACAAGCTGGATGATAATAAACAAATCTCTGACAGTGTCCACAGGATTCCAAACATCTGGGTGCAAAACTGAAAAACCCAGCTAACTATCCAAATGTTTGGCATCATTTAAGCAAAACATTGGACAGCAGGAGATGGGCAAAAGATCCAAAAAAGGAGGCAAGAGGTCCCCAAAGCAAACTTTGCCAACATAAAAAATAGCTTATGTTCAATTTTAAGGAGAAACTGAGTTAGGAATGGTAAATTTTTTTTATTAGAACCCACATTCTAGATCTTTTTCCTGTACTCGGGAGCTTCCAAACCTCCGGAATTGTACAGTAAGGGTCTGACTTGCCTACAGAATATAGCAATGCTTAGACATCACAGCAGAATACCAAAATCTTGTTTTTGTGTGGTTTCTCAGTCCACCTAAAAAAATAAAAAATATGTCTGGGGCTTAAGGGTTTGCCAACAAAGAAAGAGGTGGCGATGCTTATCTCACTGCCAGGGTTGCGGGGGAAAGAAGAGGGTGCCTTGAGGTATGAGAACGCTGGAAAATAAATGAAACAGTTCAGGCTGTCAGTTCAAGATCACTAAAGAGTATCCTCAGTAAGACTGCTAGGCAAGGGTGTATCTCCCAAAAGTGAATTTAGTTATATTCTTTAACTGATGAAGGAAAGAAGCATGGTACACATTGGCTAATAAAAGAAGCATCGATGGAAATTATCTTCTCATTTGTGGCAGAAATGGCTCTCAGAGTGATGATGGCAATTGCAATAGTACCCGCAGCAAAAACTAGTGCCCTGATGGTGATAGTAGCATCAGACAGAGTCTACGTGGCTTTAAGGACTGGTAGCAGAGATGAAAGGTTGGCACCTGTTGGTGGAGAAGTCAGAGAGCTGAAGTGTCTGCAGGATCTTGAACAAAACTAAGCGTGGGCTGGGATGCAAACATTCCTCTGATTGTAACTTGAGCTCGTGATTTTTCTTTTTGCTGCTATATTCTAGGAAGATAGGACTTTGAGCCAAAGAAAATTGGAGGCATCTTGATGTTGCTTTTCATCTGAGCCATGTTAAGGAAAAAGTAATAAAATTTGCACCTCTAAGCTTTCATACTTGTGAAGTCTGCTTTCTGGCCATTTTCCTTGACATTATCTGGAAACAAATGCTCTGCTAGAGCAGGAGGCAGAGAGTACAATCTGCAGACCAAAGAAGGAGAAAGACTTTGGACTCAGAGATAACATTCACTCAAAAACGTGGAAAACCGCAAAGACAATCAGTAATTTCACTGACAATCCAAAGCTGAACTTCACTTGCTAAATAGCCCTTGAGTCCCTTGCAAATTTTAAAACCATTGTTCAAAACCAAGATACTTTTCTCAGAAGGTGTCTGTCTCTTGATCAGCCACCAAAAGAGAAGGAATATAAAATCTATCCCAAAGGCCCCTTGGATTGTGTAAACAGCAAAGGTCTGTACACATTCACTGGGCCCTTCATTCCATTGTGCCAGCATTGTTTAAAACCAGATGCTGGCTCTCCCTGCCTCTTTGCTGGAAGAATTACTGTCAACATGCATTGTTTCTGAGAGAAACTCAAGGCAAGACAGTCTCCAAGTTCTGTAATTAAAACAATATTAAAAAAAAAAAACCTATACAAAATTCTCTGAGTTCAACACTTTTATGACAAAGACACTCCTTAGGTTACAGAGAAGTAACTTAGAAGTAATTGAAAAACACCCCAAAGGTGTGTGTCTTCTAAATAAGGCCCACTACTGTGTGACCCAAGGCAAATTGCTTCAGTATTCTGCGCCTCATATTTCTCGTCTGTAAAGTGAATGGTTTGGAATTCCATGATCCGTGAGGTCCCACCCAGCTCTATGAGTCTACAAAAACATTTTCTGTTGGGGGGGAGGCATATGGGAGCTCTCTGTATTTTCTGCTCATCTAAAACTGGTCAAAAAAATAAAGTCTTTTAAAAAATACATAAGCCCATTCTAAATATCAAACAAACTCAAAGTCAGGAACATTTACAGAATACCTGACCAGTACTCCTCAAAAATGTCAAGGCCATTAAAACCAAGGAATGCGTGAGAAACTGTCACAGCTTGGAGAGACTAACGAGACACGATGACTAACCGCAATAATACATCCTGGATTGGATCCTGGAACAGAAAATCGGAGAGTATTGGAAAAACTGTTTAAATCTGAATAAAGCCTGTGGTTAGAAAACTAATAATAACTAAATAAATAAATACTACATCTACCTCCAGTAAAAGTAAGACATGTCACTTTGAAAATATAGGAAGATATACAGAAAAACATGTGAAAATCTCCTAGTATAATTATTCACATATAACTACTTTTAATATTTTGATGATTTCTCTCACACACAAAAAGTATATTTTACATAGTTCAGATCAAAATAAGTATGAAATGTTGAATCTTCTTTTGCAATTCACATAGTATATCATAAATATTTTATTCTTTAGCCAAACTTATCAATAATATAATTTTAATCTCTGAAATATTTATACATTAGGACTTTAATACTATCTTTGTCCTTATAAATTTCTCTTCTTGATTCATTAAAAAAATATTTTTTTTTTTTTCAGTTGAGTGGAAATCCTAGCCATCACCAGTGTTATTTCTTTTAAGTGCTCCATTCAAATTCTGTTTGGTTCTCTTAAAGAAAATGAAGTGCAAAAAAAACGAGGGGTATGACTACAGTATTGGTGTTCTTGCCTTCAGAAAATCTAAACAGCAAAAATCTTCACTTAGAGAATATATGTTGTTTCTCAATTGAAAGGTATTCACCACAAGATTCCTTTAAATGATTCACTCCCTGCCGAATCCAAATCTCATGTACCATTTACTAAAATTTAATTGGCACACCATTGTGTTTGAAAAATTCCCCTTATAACGTCAAAGCATGACGATTCCCTAAAGATGGAGTAAAGTGGCAGCAGGTACAAATGACAAGGGACATTGTAGAGGGACAATGTAGAGAGACATCTACGAGTAGTATGTGGCTTTACAGGGACCATCCCAGCTCAGATCCCTCGTCTTTGAGAGCATCACACATACAACAGGAGTGAGTCCAGTTGGTCATGTTTGTAAGACATGCCCCTCTTTGCCCATGTGAGGCTATGGTTCATTCAACCTTGAGTGACAGCCTGATTCACAATGAGTCAATCAGCTTCTCTCTCCTGAGAATTTGGAGTTAGGATTGAGAGACTGGTCATTTGACCTTGATGTATCCATTTGAACTGAGGACATATAAATTTGGGAGCCCTTGGGAGACCGTGTTTGGCAAAGGTCACAGAGCAAAGCACATAAGTCTGTCTGGACAGAGAAAAAGAGAGCGAGGAGACAGAGAGAGAGAAAGAGGAGCAGAGAAGCAAGAAAACCAGAGCACCTGGGGATGTTCTAATCCCTGCTTCCAGACCTCCTGACACCCTGCCATGCTTCCTGCTCAAGTCACCCCAGATTTCTTATTTCAGCTAGGTTTATGTTCCTTGTAACTAAAAGAACTTTTTCCAAAATAGATCTTGCAACGCCTGTGGCTGGACTTTTACAGCAACCAATGTAAAACACTTGAAAAAAACATTTTAAAATATATATATATTTGTGAGGAAGATTGGCCCTGAGCTAACATCTGTGTCAATCTTCCTCTATTTTGTATGTGGGACACTGCCACAGCATGGCTTGATGAGCGATGTGTATGTCTGCACCTAGGATCCAAACACAAACTTAACCACTAGGCCACAGGGCTGGCCCCTAAAATATATACATATATTTTTTGTGTGTGAGGAACATCAGCCCTGAGCTAACATCTGATGCCAATCCTCTTTTTTCTGAGGAATGCTGGCCCTGAGCTAACATCCGTGTCCATCTTCCTCTACTTTATAAGGGATGCTGCCACAGCATGGCTCGACAAGCAGTGCATCGGTGCGCTCCCGGATCCGAACCAGTGAACCCCAGGCCGCCACAGCAGAGCGCGTGCACTTAACCACTTGTGCCACCAGGCTGGCCCCCCCTAAAATATTTTTTTAAATAAAATGTCTATTAACTCCACAAATACTTATGGATAACCTATCATGTGTCAAGTAATAGACAATAAGAATATATTTGTTCAACTAGTGCTGGGTTCTGGGAGATACAGAAATAAACAAGATGCTATTCCTATCCTCGAGAAGCTTACATCTGTCTAGCACTAACTATGTGCCATGCACTTTGTTAAGGTTATTACCATGATTTGATGGATTGAGTATTAATAAAAGTGGAATTTCAACAAATTTGCCTTTGACAAGATGAAGGCAAGTAGCTCTTTTAAACCATCATTTGTTTTATTTTTCTACAAGGTGTTCGGTTTCATTCCACTTGGTAGAGTAAACCCACTCAGGTCATTTGTGTCCAGCTCTGGTCCTTCTTACATCTTCTGCTACAACTCAGGGGAACCCGGGGAATTGAACTGCTTGAGACTTTGAACTCAGGATCACGGCAGGCCCCACTCACGTTGTCTTTCTGAAGCACCCATCTCTTTAGTGTGTACTTTAATAGACTGGAAGGTGCTTTAGTGACATAAACTAAATTCTAATAGAAAATGTACAGGTAGACAGCTTAATTATGAAACCTAATTAGACTAATGATAGGTAATAATTTTTAATCTTAGAGATTCTATTCTATTTTTCATCCAAACTTTCCATCTACCTCCTGTTATTAGGAAAAAACAGAATTCCTTGGTTTTGGGTCAAAAATTGCTCTCTCTCCTGCCAATTAAATGTAATCAAGCAGTTCTTCTCACGTACATACCCGAAAGTGGCTGCCCATCAGAGAAACCTGGAATGTTTAGAAGAAACACAAACTCCAGGGATACACTTGGTGTCTCTGACTCAGTGGGTCTGAAGATGGACCCGAAATCTTGATTTTCAACAACTTTCCAGTTGATTCTAGTGTGATGTGATTCTGTGTGGGTAGCTGAGTTACTGTTTGGAAGACGGAAGTGTGGCATTGAGAAGGTGAATTAAGGTCAGTGGGAAGGAGAACCCTGATTTCCAGACCAGGTGCCATATTCAGTTGTGTGAGTTGCGTGTTGGCCAAGGACATCCACGGAGGAGGCAGCAGGGCCTGAAACCCAGCCCTGGCTCCACTCTCCGGCCTTGCACCTGGCACAAGACTGCATCCACCCAGAGGAGGGGCGTCTGTTTCCAATTTGCTCCAAGGCATTGATGGGCCAGTGGCAGCCCAGTCACAGGGGCCAGCTGTGTGATTACAGCCGCCATGCCACACAATATCCAGGCCAGCTCAACATCTCCCTCCATGCCTTTAACAGAGAGTCCTTCCAAGGCCAACCACCACATAAAAATGTTTTCATATCTATTTTCTGATCTTAATTCTTTTGCTTAAAGGATTTCACACTAGGTCACAATTTCTCGAAATATATTCTAGGGAACTTTATCCTATGTGATAAATATCACACACACACACATACACACTCACACCATAGTCACATTAATCTGAGAAGCAGCGTACCCTATTTCCCTCTTGGAGATTAACAACACTCATCAGTATATTAAAGTCTCTGAGAAGTCCTGCAGTAAAGAAATCTGGCTGACTCAGAGAACGTGGCTTAACTCAGTTTCCCAAACCAAAAGAGAAACAGTTTCTTTCCTGTTGTTTGTATGTACCACCCAGCTAATCCTTTTCTGCTTAAGACATGTCCTTGGACATCCCTTTTCTTCCATCCACTGAGTTTCTGTGGCTTATAATTTAAATTAAATGACACAGGGACCATGTCTTAGGCATTTTTGTCTCTCCAGTATATAACACAAAAAATGCATATGATGGGCAATACATGAATGTTATTGAATGAATGAATAGACAAATAAGTGGTTAAGTATTTTTTACAAGAGGATCATTTTTAAACATTGGAATTAACAACTTTTCAGTGCTTAACATTCCTTTCTGTGTGTATGTTTGTTCGTGGATACAACCTGTGTGTCTCGGTGATTAACTGTCCGAGTGGTGAGGCCACATTTTCCTAGAGGCTCTAAGCTGCTGTAGCCCCCGTGGTCCTCATTAGCAGAAGAGGCTGAAACCTACCCATTCCTTCTCATCTCAGCTTGTGCCCTGTCAGGACGTATCAAGATCTTCCTTGCTCAATTCACAGGCAATCATTATTTCAGAACCTGAGATAGGAAGGCAGTAGATTTTATGTGATTAGCCGTTGAGATAAACGTTAATTAGTTTTCAATTTCCATAAAGTACCCCACTGACAGAAAGATTTGTTAAGTCAGTTAATGGCTATAGATGATTGTTCCAAAATTGGGATGAGGGATAAGCAGCTATGAAGACAAGGGCTGGAGAGGAGTGAACATGAAGCAGGCAGCACATAATATATTATGAAAATAAGTGGGAATGGTATGAAATGAGTCACTGCAGAACCTTACAGTTGATAATCGTTAGGAAAAGCAGAATTAGAGATTGGGAAAAGGTGAGAGACCTAAAGTGAGTGACAGGCCAGGCATTTTTATTGTTTGGCCCTGGAAGAAAAAATATAATTGAGTCCTAAATCCAAGAACTGGGACATGTGTGATGGCATAACTACTAAACCTAGACCCCCACGTCAAGGCAGATGTGGACCCCATTTTATTTTAGTCCCATTCAGAAAACTGAGAAATTCTCTCATTTCTTCTTAGAGCGGGGGAAATTGTTTTGGATAAGCAAAGACAAAGGAGAGGGAGAGAGGGATAGGTTAAGGGTTTTTATTTCTCCCTGATAGCATAGAAACTAATATTGAGGGTTTGCACATGAGAAATTTTGCATTCCTCCTCCACCCCACACTTGCTGGCTTGGGCAAGTCTCATAAGCTTCCTGAGCCTCAGTTTCATTTTTTGGAAAAGAGAGATGTTATTGGTATCTACCTCGTGATGTTGTATAGAAGACCAGAAGAAATAATGTACATACTGCCCTTTGCACTGTGCCTGCACATGCAAAGTATTCAACTCATGTTAGCTAATACTATAGCTGTTGTGGGGTAAGCCCGTTTACCAAAGTCTCAAAGTACCTGAGTGCCATTGATGATTAAGTTCCAAAGTTTGCTAGTTGCCAGAGCCCTAGGTGCTGCTATTGATGCTTCTGAAAATGCCAACGGCAGTTGAGAGTCTTGCCAGAAACAAAGCTAAACTCTGTAACAAGCAGGCTCCATGCCCGGCACTCCACTAATGACCATATCCCACTCATGCTCATCTCCCAATCTGTTCACTGTGCCCAATACGGGAGAGACTGTCAGGTCCACTGATGACACTTGTCCTCTCTACTTCTGGGTCTAGGGGTCAAAATATGTCCCTGTTATCCCTTTTTTCTATTCAATGTAACAAAATAAATGAGAGTTTGCAAGAAAGATGCAACAGTTGACCCTTTTTTGTTTCCAATCCAGTGTTCCCTCCAGCACCATCCTCCGTCCCACAATAAGCTGGTCCAATCTGTCCTCTACCACTGGTGCCCAAAAGCCAGGCTCAGAAGTTTGAGTCACGGTACTCACATATGGCGGGCAACCTCTTAGCCCCAGTAATACAATTGCTTGCAAAAACATTAGCTGCCTTGGTTTAGTTTTGCCAAAGTGTGTTCCTGAGGGAGGTGGGGAATTTGAGGGAGCCAGGTCAGAGTGGGTTGTGACTGCTCTGTCACCAAGTTATACAGGGGCAATACCATGTCTTTAGTATTAAGAATTCAATTAAACATACCTCCTGGCAAGTCCTAGTCTAGCTAAGCATGTGATGACACATGAAAGCCAGAGCAATTTTTATCAAGTACACCTCAAATTTCTCCAGGTTTTCTGTTCTAGGACCACACCAGGAGTTGGCAGCCAATATTAACCTATTATGGTTTCTTAAGAATTTGTGTTTTCGAACTCTAAATTCAGCAAACATGTCAGATGGCTGAGTAATAAAGTGTAGGGCCACAGGGAGAAAACGTAAATTAGAAAGAGACTCTGCTTCTCTCCTTGAAAACACAAAAAAAAAGGAAGGGAGGAAGAAATGGGGGGAGGAAGGAAGAGAAGAAGGGAGGAGAGATGAAAGGAAGGATGGAGGAAAGGAGGGAAAACATTTTACTAAATCATCAGAAAAATTAAAGGATGTGACTGGAAATAACGATATTCAAGGAAAAATTTTTTCCTGGTAATTTTTTCTTATGTATTTAAATTTAGATGTTTGATTTTTTATGGTGAAATTTATAAATAAGCAGGAAATAAGTATAAAGCTTAGGGTTAGAACACAGCTTGTTTCTACAAGAACAAGATGGTATCTGGAAATATTCTCTTCTTTATTTCCTTATTTTTAACACAAAGAATAAAAAGCACATGATGCAGTCAGAGGTGTATTGACAGTGACATTTCATTAATGGTTTGAATAAAGCAATTTCTTTCTAGCTCACAGTACCCAAACAGGCGGCCACAACAGCAGGGTAGTTTCCCTTATAATTCTGTCTCAGAAACATCGATTACAGATAAATAACCATACATAATGATATATGTTTAATTTCGTAGACATTTCCTGAAGAAAAGGAACTTTATACTATTTTCAAACTCAACCTCTTTTTCCCATTTTTCTTGTTCTGTTTTTGAAAAGAGGAGGCAATGTGACTGCATAATGATCTATCAAGTCAATACTCCTGGGGATATATATCACACAATACAATGCAATCTCATTAGACTATTCTGGCATTAAAGAGTGTTCTATACACAGCATTTAAATTCAAAAGTCCATCTCAAATCCCAGAGGTCTGGTCCACCCAGCAAAATTATCTGGAAAATTCATGCTGAATCCCTTCATTATCCTGAATTATCTAGGTATTAGATATGTTGGCATAATAGAGAAGAAGCAAAGGCTATTTATTGAGAGCTTGCTATAGCAAGGGAGTCAGACACCATCATATGCATTTGGCAGATACTCAGCTAGAGGCAGAAAAGTGGGAATGCTTTTATAGTGGAAACAAAGAGAAGGCTTCAGATATGCCCTGATTGGAGGCTGTTGGCATGGGGAAGCTGTAAGCAGGCTAACTAGAAAAGAGGCATCCTGTGTGACTGGTTCAAGGTGCATATTTGGCTTTCTTCAGTTGGTCCTAAGTTGGAAGTAGAGGCAAAAATTGCGAAAGCTGTCTATTAATCAGGTCCTGGCTATTTGGGGCCAATTGCTATAAGAGTTATTGTTTGGCTGCCTTGACTGGTTATATACATAGTAGATTGGCTTCCTGGGATGGTTATTGCAGATTATGAGTCAGAGTTCTATCTTTATACATAGTCTGGTCATTTTCCATTTGTATATTCAGTCTCTTATAATTAAGTAATTTCCTATATGCCTGCTGTTGGTTTTCTTTTGTCATGAATAATCTGAGTATTTCAAAGAAATCAGGTTTATTAGACCAAGATGTCTTTTTATTTATGACAACTACATTGTCCCCAATGGTCTAATAAATGGTTCACGGATTCTATGACTTTACTTTAGTGACATCATATTAGCCAAAGCAGTTCCCTCACAGGTGGAAGCTTCATTCATTCATTCAATAAATATTTATTGAATTATTATTTATTTATTACTATGTTCCAGGTTCTAGGTGTAGAGATACATTAGTGAACAAGACAAATGAGATTCCTGCTTATACTGTAAAGCGAGAGGGGGACGATAAATAGGCAGAAAAATGGATAAAGGAATAACTAACAAAAAACAGTTAGATGGTGAAAAGTACTATGCTGAGGTCTCTAAGAAGAAGACATCTCAGCTGAAATCTGAATGACAAGGATTCAGCTCTTCAAAGATCAAAATGAAGAATATTCCAGACAGAGGGACCAGCCGGGGCAAAAGTTCAAAGATGGGAAGAAGCTGGCATGTTCAAGGACTTGAAAGGCTTGTGTGGATGTAGCATCGTGATCTAGGAAGAATAGTAATAGAGGAAAACAGAGAAATAAGCAAGGGCCAGAGCATGGGTGGCTTTTAAAGAAGATAAAAAGATTATTTTTTAAATTCTAAGTATGATGGAAAGGCATTGGAGGGTTTTTAAACAGCAGAGGAATCCCATTCCACTAACAATTTTTTATGGACCACTCAGAGTTCTGGATGGAGAATAAATTGTAAAGTGTCAAGTGAAAGTGAGAGGACCAGTTAGGAGACTGGCAAGAGATGCTGGTGGCTTAGACTAGGGTTATAGCAAGGGAGGCAGAGAAATAAAGGATAGGAGCACATCTTAGCGATAGGTGGATTCATAGGACTTGCTAAAAGGTAGGATATGCAGAGTGAGGGAAGGGGAGGGATCTTAGATTTGGGGTTGAGCAACTAGGTGGACGCCAGTAACATTGAATGAGATAGAGAAAACTGGGGAAGGAGTAGGGTTCAGAGAGGAGAAGGAAAAATCCTGTTTGGGCCAAGTTAACTTTCTTGTGTATGTCGCTTTAGAGTGCAAACCTAGGGAAAACCAGTTAAAAGCTATGAATATATAGTTAAGGATAGCGTATGGAATCTGAAGGCCTCCATGGCAGCTTTGAAGAATCCTTGGTAAGGCCATATGGCTGAGTACCCAGCCCTAACTCTGTATTGCAGAGTTTCAAACGTTACAGTGCCAATTAACTACCTCCATGCATCTCAGGCTATGTTAAGAGCCCTGTGGGGAAGCAGTGGAACCCTGAGATGTGCGATGTGGATATTTGCAAAGACGTAGAAGGGGCTGAAAACCTTGAATCTCCAAAATCCCTCAACTTCCCTTGTCAGTGGAGGCAGCTCCTCCCCTTCCCTTCTCCCTCATTTCCTCTCCTAACTCACTCTTCTCTGAATAAGTCTTTCAATGGCTGCACCTGGGGCACTTGCCTCACTAGCTGATGCCAATTCTCCTCAAGCCCACCACCACCACCACCACCTCTTATTGCCTCCAGGCCAATAATAAGAGATAGCTCAGCTAGAGAGGTAGGAGCCCTGCTCCTCACCACTGCTTCCACCCCGGCAAAGGAGGGCCAAAAGATACTTTTTTCATCAAGGAATTAAGAAATGCATTGGTGAGTGGGGCTCCGGCACCGCTGAAGGCTCTTGTGGTGGCTGTCCTCTACAGGCTAGAGAAGATGGTGGGGAATGATGCAATAGATTTGGGTTCCCTGATCTCAATGGCACTAGTGGGGTCCTGAACTGGTACAGACCAAGTGGTATTCACTCAAATATAAGAGACCAGGAGGGCAATTACTATCATAGGCCACAGGGACAAAATGATAATCAGAGTATTTTAATGTGCAATGAGGATTAATTAATCACAGGATCCCTAGATATAATATAGATGGGCTGTCTACTAAGGTTGCTTGACTTATGTAAGAGAAAATATTTTAGGTCTGATGTGCAGGAACTTAAGTTGCCAGAATGGGGATTCCCAACCCCTTAACCAGTTCCCAGAACTAAGCCCATTCCCAGACCCAGAGTTCCTTGATGGAGGAGGAGGCCAGGTTCCTTTGAGTTTAGACCCTGCAATACAACTACATGTTTATACCATGTAATTTGTATACCATGAAACTTATACCAAGCTTTCATTGCAGGTGTCTGAGGCCATTTACCAGGGTGATTGTACACTGGAAAGGGGGAAAAAATCAATTTCTGGAGTTATTAGATGCTGGCTCTGAACTAATGCTGATCCCTGGAGAGAAAATTCTATCATGGTGCACTTGTCAAGTAGGGGCCTACGGAGGTGAGATGATAGATGGAGTCTTGGAACTAAGATCTTCATATTACAGTGGAGATCAGATCATAGGTAAAGTCTTGGCCCAGCTCCTCTTACAATGGGCCTATGAAGACTCATTCTGGGGTTATTTCACTGGTCCCAGACTGCATAATAAAAATGAAAATACTAAGTAAAAGGCAGATTGCATACATTATTCCCTTCCCTTGAAGTAAGGCTATTATGCTAGGAAAGACCAAGTGGAAGCCCTTGCAACTGACCTCTCTCCACCCCCACCAGGAGAGTAAAGCAAAATCAATACTGGAACTTTAGGGAAACTGCAGAGAATAGGATCTCCATCAAAGAAGTGAGAGAGGCAAAGGTGGAAATTCCTTCCAAATACTCAATAAACTTTCCTATGTGTTTAGTGCAAAAGCCAGATGAGTTATAAAGAATGGCAATATAGTATCGAAAACTTAATTATGTTGTTATTACAATCACGGTTGCAACTATAAATGAGGTATATGTACTAGAGCAAATGAATCTGACATCAGATACACTGCTATTGATATGGCAAATGCTTTATTTTCCATTTAAATCAGTAAGAAAAGTCAGCAGCAGTTTGCTTTTATATGGCAGTGTTAACAATATACTTTTACAGGGTTTCCCCAGAGCTATAACAACTCTCTTTCTCTGTCATAATTTTCTTGATGTCCCACAGAACATCACAACATGATTTTTCAACAACAATATCAGTTATTAACATTGTGCTCTTCACAGCTGGTAATCATGGAATAATAAGCCTCCTAGATGCCTTAGTAAAACATATGCATGGGTAGGAGTGAAACTCCAAAGGGTAGGAGATAAACCCTATAAAGTTTCCAAGCCTTGCCACATTGGGGAAGTCTCTCAGGGCCCAGTAGTGGTCCAGAGAATGTTGAGATATCCCTTATAAAGCCACAGACTGGTTCTTATACCACCCATTATGAAGCCAAAGCGCAACGCCTCATTGGCCTTTTTAGATTTTGGACACAACATATACTTATCTTGGCATGCTATTCTGACCCATTTACCAAGCAACCTATAAGTCTGTCAGTTTTGTGTAAATCCCAGAAGAAGAAAGAGCTCTGTGACAGACAAAAGCTTTGATGCAAGCTGCCTTTATGATCCAGAAGACCCGTTTATATCAGAAGCATCTATGTTAGAAACATTTGCAGTACGGAGCCTCTGGAACACCCAATAGGAAAACCACAGCATAGGGCCAGCATAAGTTTTGTGTGCTCTGCTTTGGTGGCCCAAGTTTGGTTCCTAGGTGTAGACCTACACCACTTGTCTGTCAGTGGCCATGCTGTGGAGGTGGCCCACATACAAAAAAAAGAGGAAGATTGGCAGCGGATGCTAGCTCAGGGAAAATCTTCCTCAGAAAAAAAAAGGAAAACCACAGCATAGCCCTAAATAAGGCCAAGCTCTCTTCTCTTCCAATAACTATTCTGAATTTGAAAGTAGCTTATGCCTTGCCATGGGTAGAGACTGAATGCCTGACAATGGGTCACCAAGTGACTATGTGACCTGAACTTCCCATAATGAACTGGGTGTTATCTACAGAACCAAAAAATTAGACAGACGTAGAATCATTCCATTATAAGAGAGAAGTGGTACATAAAAGATTGAGCTCAGATGGTCAAAAAGGCACAGGTACATTGCACAAAGAGATAGCCCAGATTACTATATTACCTGTCCATACCGTGTTTCATTGCCTCTTCCTCAGCCCACCCCTGTGGCCTCATGTGATGTTTTCTATGACCAATTAACAGAGAAGGGAAAAAGCATTGGTGTGGTTCATGCATATTTCCACATAGTATGCAGCAAAAAAGTCTGCAGATGCTGTCCTAGATTCTCATTCAAGGGTGGCCCTGAAAGACAGTAGTAAGAGAAATCTGCCCACAAGAGGGCAGAATTGTATGCAGTATATTCTATCACCTATTTTTGTATGGAAGAAAAGATAGCCTGAGTTACACATCTATGTTGACTCATGGACAGTGGCTAATGAGTTGGCCAGCTGATCAGCAATTTGGAAAGGACAAAATTGGAAAACTGATGACAAAGAATACTTACACAGAGCTCTGAAAACAGAGAATCAAGAGATTGTGCTGATAAATGCCCACTAGAGAGCATCCACAACTAAGGAGACTCTCAAATAAAGAGACAAGATGAACCATCTTGAAGACACCAACCAAATGGCTCTTTCCCTAGCCACCCCAGTGCTTACTCAATGAACCCAGCTACAAAGTGGCCATGGAAGCATGGAGAAAACTCTACGTGGGTTCAATACCGCGATCTTTCTCCATAAAAACAAGTCTGGCTGCCATCATGGCTGAGTGACCAATCTGCCAACAGCAGAAGCCCATGTTGAACCCTCTATGTTGCATCATTTCCAGAGATACCCGTCAGCTTACAGGTTGGTTACGTTGGACCCTGCTTGTTATAAAGTAAGTAGCACCTTGTCCTCACAGGAATAAACACATATTGCTCTTTCCACCTCAAGTGTTGTGATCAACATCATTATTTGTGGGCTTAAAAATGACTCATCCATCATTGTGGTATCTCACCACCACTGCCTCATAACAGTAGACGTATTTTATAAAAGAATGACATATTTTACAACCACGGAATTCAGTGGTTTTATCAAATGCCCCAACTTCCAGAGGCAGTTGGCTTGATAAAGCAATGGCCTAGCCTACTGGAGGTTCAGTTATGGTCCCAGCTGAGAGACAACACCCTGCACAATCAGGGTACTATTTTTCAGATGTTATATGTGCATTAAATCAACACCACCTCCCGTTAGTCAGGGTGCATGGGTTCAGGAGTCAAGAACTGGAACCAGGAGAGGCCTCTCTCGCTATTATACCCAACAATCTACTAGAAGAATTTTTCCTTCATCTTCCTATGAACCTCACCTATATGTTTCTTGAAGTTCTAGTGTCCAGTGGAGGAAAGTTTCCATCAGGAAACCAAGCCATCCTAGATGAATTGGAACCTAAGTCTGCCTTCTGCACATTTTGAGTTTCTCATTCCTCCAAACCAACAAGTAGAGAAGAGGAGATCACTGTACTGGGTGGGGTGGTCGATCTTAATTTTCAGAGAGACATTTGGTCTTTAAGAAATTAAGAAAGACAATGGGCCGGCCCCCTGGCGTAACAGTTAAGTGCTCGCTCTCCGCTGCTGGCCGCCAGGATTCGGATCCCGGGCGCACACCGAGGCACCGCTTGTCAGGTCATGCTGTGGCGGCAACCCATATAAAGTGGAGGAAGATAGGCACAGATATTAGCCCAGGGCCAGTCTTCCTCAGCAAAAAGAGGAGGATTGGCATGGATGTTAGCTCAGGGCTGATCTTCCTCACACAAAAAAAATAAAATAAAAAGAAATTAAGAAAGACCATAAGACCAAATTAAGAAAGACCATATAGAAAACACAAGGAATTTACTGGATTGCTTCTTAGTACTCCTTTTCTCCATAACCCTGGTTGATGGAAATCCGTGTCAACCAAATAAAAACTTGACTATCAAGGACTCAGATTCTGCAAAAATTAAGGTTTAATTATCTCTGAAAAGTAAATTATCCTGTCCATCTGAGATGCTGGCAAAGGGTAAGGGGAATAAGAACTCTGTGGTGGAAGAAGGCTGCTATGAATACCAACTTAGGTCCATGATGCTATACAGGCAGAGATTGTAACAGTTTTTATGTTACTTTATTGTTTTCATTCTCCTCATTTTTCTCTTACAAAGTTAAATGAAGAACCCAATGGTGGCTAATGTTTGAAGTTTCAGGGGGCATGTGATTAATCTAGCATCTCCGCATGATATAAAGTTACTGATGGGATTGTCTGAGTCTTCTGCTGGAGATGCTAAGAGGGGGAAGGGGACAGATTGTGCTGAATATTATTTATTTACTTATCCAGATCTAGCATCCACTTTCCTCCACCCTGCTCTGTCCCACAGCAACCTCATCTGTTAAGTGTTACATCCAACAGGGCTTCCATGCCTCTGGCCTCAGTTAATTGGGCATCTCCAGCAGGAGACTGGAGGGTTGGAAGGAGAGTGAGGTCAGGATACTCATTCCCCTGGCTTCCTCCTGTGATGTTGCCTTAAGCTGTCTGTGTCCCTTGACCAAAGATCACACTACTCCTCTCCAGACAGCCTGCTTTACACGATTCTCTCCCCTTATGGGTCCTGTAAACTTTCCACCCTCATCCCTGCAGGCCTGCAGGGGTAACTGCTCTGCTGCTGCTTGCCCTGGGTTCCTGCACCACTGCACACCTGCCCACACTTCTGTAATAAAGCCTTCTCAAAGTGTCCTAATTTGAATGTGCCATCTGTTTCTCATTGGGACCTTGTCTGATATAGTTGGAAGGGAAAGTGAGAGACTAGATATTGGGTAGGTAACCAACAATTGAGAAGATGAAGAGAAGCTGATGATAGTTATTTTGACCTAAAGTGATCATGCTGTGGTGGTTTTAAACATGTCCACAAATTCTTTGATATTCTTCCCTTTGAGAGGGAGAGCTTCCCTCCTTGAGTGTGGTCTGGACTTAGTGGATCGCTTCTAATGAACAGAACAAAGTGGAAGTGGCAGTGGCCACTTTCAGAGACTAGGTCTTAAAAGGCTCTATGATTTTCCCCTTGCTCTCTTGGATTGCTTGCTCTCAGGGAAGCCAACTGCCATGTCATGAAGACACTGAAGAAACCTTGGAAAAGCACATATGGTGAGGAACTGGAGCCTCCAGCCAACAACCATGTGAGTTAGTCCTCTAGGAAGTGGATCCTCCAACCTCAGTCAAACCTGCGGATGACTGTAGCCCCTACTGACATCCTGACTGCAACCATATGAGGTACCCTCAGCCAGAACCACCAAGGCAAGCCATTTGATATTCCTGACTCACAGAAACTGTGAGATAATAAATGTTGATTGTTTTAAGCCACTAAGTTTGGGGTAATTTGTTACGCAGCGATAGACATCTGATATACTTGGATACAACTAAGATGATATATTAATAATACCAGTGGTTAATATTTATTGGATGCTTATTATACATCACTTACTGTGCTAAATGTTTCACTTAATTTTCACATGTACCCTATGCGGCAAGTACTATTATTAACCTCATTTTATAGATGAGGAGTCTTGAGGCACATGGAGGTTAAATATCCCACCCAAGGACACATAGCCAGCACTGTATTTCTTGGATTATAAGATGCATATTTTTTCACATTTAACGTCTCTGAAATCGGGATGCCTCTTACAACCAATGATAT
The DNA here is from genome assembly GCF_020826845.1 of Diceros bicornis minor. Classification (NCBI taxonomy): domain Eukaryota; kingdom Metazoa; phylum Chordata; class Mammalia; order Perissodactyla; family Rhinocerotidae; genus Diceros; species Diceros bicornis. Next base: position 71,354,112 of record NC_080743.1, read on the forward strand.
CTTACAGTTGCTGGCAACCAGGCATCAGTGTGATATAATTGCAATGGTGTGCACATGTGTGGCCTCAGTCAGAGCTGTTCATATTGTTATTGCTCAATTGAGTTATATGCTTTAAGCTTAATTGCTGTTTAAAATATCTTCAAAGGAGTATGTTATGACTTGGCATTAAAGTTAAAAGTTATCGCATACACAATAAGACAAAAATAGAGCAGCAGTTCATAAATTTTATATTTGAGAAGTAAATATTTATTACTGGAAGAATAACAGCAAGTCCATATTTTCTAGAAAAACAACAACTAAATCTTTTGTGGGACCTAACAAGGAGGATGCCCATAAATAGCTGAAACTGTTCCTCTTTATTCCTGAGATGCGTGCAAAAGGATTACCTACCACATGCCAAGCAAGGCACTGTAATAAATGGCCAAATTCCTTGAAAAAGAAGAAAGAAATTTTGAGGCAATAGGAGACTGGTGGAACTGATGCCTGTGTCATGTACAACTATTATTAAGGCATTGCTTCATGGTTTAATTAGTGGCATCGTTTTCCTTCTTAGTGTTTAAAATAATAATGGTGTATCTTACAATTGGTGGTATCTTAGAAATGATAAAATATATTAAGTGGTCAGGCTGAGATTTTAACTTGGCGACGTGATTCTGAAGTTCATATTCTTAATTACTACACAAAGTGTCTCCTCTATGATCTTGCTTATTGGGAGTTCAGGTATTGCCTAATCAGCTCTGTCTGGTGATTTAAATAAAATTTATTCAAAATTATTTTCTGTCTCTGAAAAATTCCAGGATACGGGTTGCACACCAATATGAATATACTTTACTAAACTGTATGCTTAAAAATTGCTAAGAAGGTAATTTTTATGTGTATTTTAACACAATTAAAAATACAAATAAATAAATAATAAAATATTTCCCATTTTCAAGTAGCCAGTTTACTTTCTGGACCATGGTGGAAGGTGTTGGCAGGTGGTTGGGGGTGAAGGCAGTATTCTGTACCATAATATCAAAAAGGCATTGAAGTTCTGTGTCCTGATTGTGGTGGTAGTTATGTGGGTGTATACATTTGTCCAAACTCGTCAAACTGTACACTTAAAATGAGAACATTTACGACGTGGAAACTATACCTCAACAACGACAAAGTTGATATTTGAAAAAACATTGAAGGCGCTGGCCTGGTAGCGCAGCGGTTAAGTGCACATGCTCTGCTGTGGTGGTCCAGGGTTTGCAGGTTCAAGATCCCATGCGTGCACCAACGCACCGGATGTTAGCTCAGGGCTAGTCTTCCTCACAAAAGAAAAGAAAAAATTGAAAATTTTGGTAGAGAACCAGGCACAGGAAAAAGAAAACCTATATAGTAAACATTACTGATACTACAGAACCTTTTAACTTGCTCAGATGATTTTCTATCTTATTTCCATAATTCATCATATTAGCTGTCCATCTGAGCTTGGTATTACAATGCATATGTGAGAAGAATGTTACACACTGTGTGGGGCATGTGCCTGATCTTCCAATATAGTTTCCCAAAAGAAGGGTTTGACATGACGTGTTCATGCTAATTTCATTCTGGTTCCTAGGGAAAACCACACCTTTATCCAAGCATTCACACATATGTGTTTAATAATCCAATTTGTCAACTTAACTTGGAACAATTAAGTTTACAAAGTGAATTCTTCACTCTTTCTTTATGAAGTAGAAGGAAGGTGCCAACAAGTTCCTTTTCGCCGCAACATCAAACAGTTGGGAGGAACTTCTCAGGTCCTCACGGGCAGCAGAGAAGGAAATTACATGAGTCTTTCCCCCAGCTCTTTCTCTGACTGCAGCTGGAATCCCGTGCCTATACTCTAAACAGAGTGCAAGTAACCCTTGGATAAACTGATCTCACTTCTCCTGAGTCATTTCTCTTTGTTTAGGAAGATACCCTGATGCTGCAGAAGCTGGGGACTTCTTAGTCCCTGCTACAGGGGTCTGGGGAGCAGACTCTTCCTCTAGAGCACAAATAGTAGATGTGATGCAGGAAAGGAGAGGAAAATAAACACAGGTAGATGAAGCTGCACTATGGGTTTCCCTCTGTCACATGCCAAGCAATGCATCTGAAGAAAGGAGACTGATTGTAGCCTTGGGTTACAAGAATTACTCTAGACAGTTTGGTTGTGAAGAAAGCTGTAGAGAGGTTAGATAAATTGCTCACCACGACCAGTCCACACCAGAAACAAAGTAAGGGAAAGGGTTTCAGATCACTCTGTCCTGTGTGGTACCCTACCTTGACCACACAATTACTCAGGGTTTACTTACCTACCACGATCTGTCACAGACCAGAGAGAGGCAAAGCAAGGATAGGCATGAATAGGTGAGCCCATAACATGATTAATGCTAATTTTAGGGGAACAAGTGGTTTCAGGGTGGAGGTGGGGATGGGCACCTCAAAGCCAGAGTGTGAAAATGCAGTGACTCATGTAGATTTTTCCATTGTTTTGCTAAAAGGCCTGAATCAAATGGCTCACCAACTCAGTAGCTCCATTTCTCCTACTATAAAAAGAAGTCAATATTTGATCCTGTTTTCTTTCTCTCAATTTCTCTCTCTCTCCCCCTTTCCCCTCTCTCCTCCTTCCTTCTTCATCCCGTCCTTTTATTCGTTTATCTAACTACTATTTCTTTAGAACCACTTTATGCTAGTCACTGCTCCAGGCCTATAAAATGGTGGGCAAAACAAAGTCCCTGCCCTCACAGAGCTTACAGGCTGAAGAAAACAGATATTTATTTAAATAAACTCTGATAAATGCTGTAAAGGCAAGGAACACATGACTCACCTTGTAGTGGAGTAACGTGAGGTAATACATGAAAAGTCTTCTATTGGAAAAGTAGAAATAATAATAATAACATTAGAAATAATGATAATGAAGATATTAATGTTGCCAGATGAGAGAGTGGAATTGGGATTGTAGAGCATCGGCAGCTCAGTTGAGATGTGTAGAGAGAATGAGAGACAGAGACAGAGAGGGAAAGAGAAAATGTCGCTCAACTAACTCCCATTTCAGCCTCACCTCTCACCCTTTCTCCTTAATGAGGGCCTGACTCCAGCCGACTCCACGTTTCATCAACCATCCATATAGCCAACAGCAACCTTTTCTCTCCCTGGTCTTTATATCTTTTTTTTTTTTCCCTGTTTGGAGCAGACAGGTGATCCAGGCGTGGAAGGGCATGCATGCTGGGTTCTTGTGCCCAGGCTATCAAGACAGGCAGAGGAGGACACACAGGAGGGCTGAGATTTCCAAATCACGCTGTCAGGGTGAACTTAACGTTTGTTGTTAATGACTTTGACGTTATTAGGCTAGACAGAGGGATGTCGATGTGAATCATTTTCAGTGTTTTTCCATATTCATAATGGACTAAATATAGTCAGAGGAATGGGACTAGCGGGCACAGGCCCCTGGATGGTCATAGTGGATGATTCCTATGATGAAATTAAATGCCAGCCCAGCTCCTTTGTTCCCTGAGGGGCATAGAAACCCATATCCCCATCTTCCAACCCACAGTTGAAGCCACGATACAGTTGTTAGATTTTTACCCTTCTTTCCCAGTAGCCAAATTCATTTCATGAGGCCAGGCACTCTGCTCTGATTTGTGGAGATTCAGAGTGCACAGATCCAGCCAGGGCCAGCCAGTACCAGCCTGCCTCTTCCTAAGGCAGTCTGTGCCTCCGCCCAGTGCCAAGTCTCGGGCCATGATTTTCGTTAAGTGAGAAGGTTAATGTTTTTACTTATATAAAGGGGAATATGGAGAGGGGAGTGATTGCAACTTTGAAAATAAATAAATAAGCCTTTTTCTTTGTAACACTCTGAAAGGTGGAGGTAGAGAAGACTAAAAAGTACAGAAAAAGGGTCATTGGTTCACTCATAGAATTCAAAACTAAGAACTCAGCTGGTAATGCTAGGATGCTAGAAGTTCCAGATCATGGGTTTTGATAGATTAAATTTAATGTTACCTGTATGTACATATGCCATTTAGCAATTAGTCTCAAGTAAAAACAAAAGAAAGGATTTATTAATTGTTTTAATTTATGAAATTTCTGATTATAAAATAATACATGTTCAATATAAAATAATTGAAAAAACAGCAAGAAGTAAAATTACATGTAATCTACCATCATATATACATGTATACTCACATCTATATCTATATCTTCAACCATGTCCTGGTTAGCATATGTGCATATAATATACTGTCTGGAGGTAATTAATTTTAAAATTCTTCTGTATAGACAGTGTGATATGGGTGTATATATCATTTAATTTTAATATTCACCTGAGAGTTATCTAGAAGTTTTTATTTAGCACATAAAAATTCATTATCAAGATCCACATCAGTGGGTTTGATAATTACCCTTATTGATTTTAGAAATAATTTTGGGGTGAGAAAATAAGTAGTGTTCAAGATGTGTGGGCTGGATTATTCTATTGTCAGCTTGTTTAAACCAGGAGCTATATTTCCAGAGGCTCCTTCTGTGTAATTCTGGGGTAGAGTTGATAAGAGAAGAATTTGCATGAAATTTAGGAGCTGGAAACGAAGCAGCAGCCATTGCTCTGGAAGTTCTTAGCCGTTTGCTACACCGACAGACATAAACAGAGGTGCCCAGCAAGTTCCAGCTGGTGCTTACTCTCCTTCACTTCGTGTCCAATCTTCTGCCTGACTGTTGGTCCTGCTGACTAGCAACAGCCCAGGTTACCCCCAGCCTCTCGGCAGCAGACCCACAGAAGCAAGTATAGAAACAACAGCTCCCCAATCACGCCTGTGCAAGTTTCCCCTACATGGTCCCACTTCGGCCCCCCAACATGCTTGATTTCTTATATTCCCTTGCAAGTCCAAACTTGTTCACTCATACCAGTGCCTCTTCCTCTGATTCCCTGACTTTCCATTTCACATCTCCATTTCTTAAACTCCTTTCACAGTTGTGCAAGGTATCCTCTCTATAATAAATGCCTCATCCCGTTACGCTCAGAATCATTCTTTCCTAATTAAACCCTGGCTGACACGGTTATTTGCTCCAGATGTGGTTCCAAATGAACAAACTCTGAAGGATGGGAGTCTCATTTGATTGTATTTAAAGGCGTTAACGATCCTATTTCCACTAGTGGTGAATGGGACATTGGTAGCCCATGGCATGCAGTAGCAAACAGTTATTTAAGTCATCACCTGTGGTCACCGGAGTCCAGTGCCTGTAGAAAACAAGATTTTGAGTGATCCAAAAAACTTACTCCATAAAGCATTTTACTGGAAATAAAGAGTCTACGGACTATCAGGTTGGTTGGGCGCACTTGAGTGTACTGTAGAACATGGAGAAAGAAGATGAGGAACTCAAAACTTTTACTTTCCAGGTCAAGGTCCAGGTAAGTGACCACAAAACTCCTTTGGCTGCTCTCTGTAAAACAGTAAAAGTGACTTATCTTTTATAGCTTCAGATTGAAATATCTGAAAACCAATCCAGAGTTTAATCTTGTGGGTGGCTGAATTACAATGCAAATAGAATTTATATGCTTAAAGAATCTCTTATGTTAAATTTAGTGTGCTAATTGGGAAGAATTAAAACACCAAAATTTGGAATGGGAGTACATGAGTAGATTCAAATGAGGCTAAGCACTTGGAACCCCCATATTCTGTCAAGATTTGTTTATTGCTAGATGCATACCTTTCTCCTCTGTTTGAGGAAATTAATCTTCCCTTCCCGAAAGAACATGTGATGGCATCTTTTGTCTTGCAGGGAAACGCAGATCTTCCTCAAATCCTTTCCCTACAATCACTCTATACTTTTAGAACTGTATCCGGACTCAATCCCATCATGTCTCCAAAGGGTCATTTCAAAGTGTGACCCATAAGGATATAACACTGAGAATGAATTGTGAGATTTGTCAATTATCTCATCAGAAATTTGGGGGAGAACGTGTATGAGAAAGGATCCTAAGGATTTGTATCACGATGGAAGGGATACAATATTAGACCAAGGCAAATTTATAGACATGACTGTATTGAGCAAAGTTTCTCGGTTCAGTGTGTTGAGTGACTTGGAGAAGCTCTAACAGTTTGTATAAAAATCAAGGTCCAAGTTCATGCTATCTAAAAGAGATGCACTTCAAAAATAAAAAGATAGGTCAAAAGAAAAAGAAATTTTTTGAAGAAAGATACACCATTCAAACAGTAAGCATAAGAAAGCTGGTGTGGAGGGGGCCGGCCCAGTGGCACAAGCGGTTAAGTGCACGCGCTCCGCTGCGGCAGCCCACAGTTTGCCGGCTTGGATCCCGGGCGTGCACCGATGCTCGGCTTGTTAGGCCATGCTGTGGCAGTGTCTCATATAAAGTAGAGGAAGATGGGCATGGATGTTAGCCCAGGGCCAGTCTTCCTCAGCAAAAAAAAAAAAAAAAGCTGGTGTAGATATGTTAATGACAGGGAAAATAGATTTCGAAACAAGGAGAATTGTCAGAAATAAAAAAAAACATTTACTAATGATAAAGGCTGTTAATCAAGAAGACAAAAGAATTGTAACTGTGTGTGAACATAATAATAGAGCTTCAAAATGCATAAAGCAAAACCTGACAGAGTTAAAGAAAGAAATTAATCTTAGAGACCTTAACACTTCACTGTCAATAATAGATAGAACAACTGATTGAAAAATCTGTAAGGCTGTGAAGATACAAATGACACTATAAAGTACCTTCACTTTATAGATATTTAAACAATATTATACCCAACATGGAGAATAGAATACACATTCTTTGAAAAAAATATAGATTATATGCTGAGCCATAAGTGTTCTCAATAAATCTCAAAGATTGAAATCTCTTACACAGTATGTTTTTTTACCACAATGATTAAGTTAGAAATTGATAACAAAAGAATATCCCAAAATACTTAAAAATTAATATTTATTAATAACTCATGGGCTAAAAAAAAAATGGCAAGGAAAATAGAAAATATTTTGCACTAAATGATAATGAAATGTCAATATACAAAACTTTGTTGGATGTAGGAGAAATAGTACCTAGAGGAAAATTTATAGCGTTAAGTGCTTATATTAGAAAAGAAGAAAAATTTAAAATCGACAATCTAAGTCTTCATCTCAAGAAACTACAAAAAGAAAAGCAAACTAAAACTACAGAAAAAGAAAAAATAGTAAAGGTGTGGGCAGAAATCAATAAAATAGGGACACACAAAAAATAGAGGACATTGACAAAGCTGATAATCAGTTTTTTGAAAAGAATGAAATTGATAAACTAATTGATGATAGATCAGGAAAAAAGAGAGAAAACATGATTTACAAATATCAGGAATGAAAGTAGAGATATCACTATAGACTCTGCAGATATTAAAAAGATAATAAGGTGAAATTTTGTACCAATAAATTCAACAACTTACATAACACATATGACTTTGTTGTAAGATGCAACTTATCAAAACTGACACAGAAGAAACAGGAAATGTAAATAGTAATATGTATTTTAAAAATTGAATTGATAATAAAAAACTTTCCCACAATAAAAACTCCAGGCTCAGACACTTTCACCAGTCACTTTTATCAAATATGTAAAGAAAGAACTAATAGCAATCTTTAAAAAAACTTTCAGAAAATAGAGAAGAAAGAAAAAATCCACAATTTCTTCATATGGCTGATATAACCCTAATATTTGTCAAGATACCACAAGACAGGAAAATTACAGGTCAATATCCAGTATTACATGAACACAAAGCAATCCTTAACAAAATTTAGCAAATTTCTTCAAGACCAAGTGAAGTTGATTTCAGAAATGCAATGTTGGTTTAATAACTGAAAATCAAAGTAATTCATCACAATAACAGAATAAAAGAGAAAAACATATGATCCCCTCAATAGAGATGGGAAAAATTGTGATTTAAAAATTTCTTAAAATAGAAGTAGAAGGAAGCTTTCTCAACCTGATAGAAGTTACCTTTGAAAAACATACGTGATCATTATTCTCGGTGGTGATAGTGGTGATATAATGAATGCTTTCCTCTGAAGACTGGAAGCAAGGCAAAGACGTCTGCTCTCACCACTGCCCGTGTTACCAGGGCAATAAGGCAAAAAATAAAAAAGTATGAAGTTTGGAAAGAAACTAGTGAAGTATTCGTAGACGAAATAATTGTTCATATAGAAAGCTTTATGGAATCTTAAAAAAAAAAAAAAAAAAAAACTACTAGACCTAGTAAGTGGAATTAGAAAAGTCACCAGATACAAGGTCAATAAAGAAAACACCAGCAAAGAATTGGAAAATGAAACTTTAAAAATTCCATTTACAATAGCATCAACAAACCTAAAAAATGTAATAAATTTAACAAAAATCACACAAGACTTCTACCCTGAAAATACAAAACGGCTGATATAAATTGGAGAACACCTAAATAAATAGAGAAGTACACTATTTCCATAGATTGGAAGACTCAACACTGTTAAGATGTGAGTTTTCCTCAAACTAATCTATATATTAAACACAATCTCTTGCATTATACCTACAGTTTTTTTTAATAGAAATTGAGAAGTTGATTCTAAAATACATGAGGAAATGCAAAGACTCAGAATAACCAAAACAATCTAAAAAAAGAGAGACCAAAGGTGAATTCTCAGCCCTGATTTCAAGACCTACTATAAAGCTACAGTAATCAAGACTCTGATATTGGCCTAATGATAGTCACATCATGAAACAGAATAGAGAGCCCAGAAATAGACCCCCACATATAAACCATATTGATTTCCAACAAAGCTTCCACAGCAATTCAATGAGGAAAGGAAAAATATTACAACAAATTGTGCTGAAACAACTGGCTATTTGTATGGGGAAAAATATGAACCTTGACCTCTACTCAATATAGTTAAATTGCTATTTCAGTTAAATCATAAAGACTATAAATATTGTTAATAGCAGAACCATGTATGGTTTGATGACTACATTTACTCTCTTTTAAGATTTGTTTTGTTTTAGTGTTTCTTATTGTCTTTCTTGGGCACTGTGCTACTCTTTTATGCAAGCCCTCCATCACATCCAGACTTCCTTTTCCATTGAAACAACTCAGCGCCATTTGCCTTGGTTCCAGGTTGTGGGACAGGTTCAAGTCTGCTCCATTATGAGACCCAGATTGAAAAAGCAGCGCCGCCTGAAGCTTACTCCTTTTATGAGGAGGACAGAATATAAGAGGCCAAAGTTAACCTCACGAGCACACTTAAAGCCTCTGATCAATGTGGTGTACATCATACGTCCTCACAGTCCGCTGGATGAAGTAAGTTACGTGGCCAAGCCTCAAAGGGATGGGAAAGTATACTCCTCTATAGTAGAAGGGGAAGAGAAGTGGATATTTGCCAAATTATAACATAATTTCCACATAGCCTCCTAGTTCTTGGTGCATGTTTGAAAATATATTTATTCTACCTTTGTATGACTAGTAGTTTGGTTGAGTGTAGAATTCTTCATTGAAAATAAATTCCATTAGTATTTTCAGGGAATTGTCCCACTGATTTCTAGCATCCCGTATCGCTGATGAGAAATATGGTCTTTTCTGTTCTAAGTGGCCTATTTTTTTCCTCTCTGAAAACGGCTTTTTTCCTTGGTGTTCTGAAATTCTACAATGCTGTACCTATGTTTTGATCTTTTTTCGTTCATTCTAACTGATATGAGGGAAGGCCTTCCAATCTGGAGATTTACAACTCTCACTCTAAGAAATTTCACTGTACTATTTCTTTGATAATTTCCTCCTTCTCCATTTTCTCTGCTCTTTCTAGAGCTCCTTCCTGGAGTGATCTTCTAAGTCTGATCTTTTAACTCATATCTTCCATTTCTGCCTGTTTCTTCATTTTTAGGGACTTTCTTGGTAGTATTTTTTTAACTTTCTATTGAATATTTTCATTTTAATATCTCAGTTAAGATGTCTTTTGCCTACAAGTAAGTGAGGACTCAACTCAAAATGGTTTAAACAAAAAGGGGATTGATTATCTCCCAGAGCAAGAAGTCTGGCCATGAGTGGCACAAGGGATTAATAAATTCAGCTACTTAATGACATAGGGCTCTGACAGCTTCATTGTGTCACCCTTGTCATTGAGTTTATAGACTTTTAGTAGCCAGATGGCTGCAGCAACTCCAAGCATCATATTCTCACAAAACTAGATCTGAAGGAAGAAAAGGAAACATCTGTATTGTGTCCTTTTTTTACAAAAGAAAAAAACTTCCAGAAACATTAATTTCTTCAAACCTCATTGGTCAATATTATATCACATACCCATTCTCAGGCCAATTACACAACAGAGAACAGAATTACTACTATTGTCTTAATCAAGATCCACTTCTGATGCTGGGGAGGGATCAAGGCTCCCCTGAAACACAAGGTATTTGCAGAAGGGTAGACACAATCAGGATTCTGTCAGAAAAGAGGAAGAGAGGTGAGTGGGATTCTAATTAGAATTTTGTTTATGTTCTCAGAATTTCTTATTTATTATGGTTTCCTATGAGGTTATTTTAGTCTATATTATCTCCGTCTTCTCTTTCATGATACTGGCAATCCTCAACTATCTATTGATCCTTAGTTGTGTCTATATCTTAAATGTGACAACCAACAGCTGACTGGGGGCTTGATGCCTCTAGGTGGGGCATTCATCTGTCAGGCTACGGCCCAGGATAGAAGTGTGTGACTATTTTTTAGGGAGATCCCTAGAAGAGAAAATGCAGACGTCTTTTTTTCTAAAGGATATCCAATTTCTCAATTTAGAAAAGAATAGTCTGGAAATTAGGGATAATGGAAGGGTTAAGGAATGCCAAGTGTTTCATATATGTGCTTTCAATTAATCCCTCTACTTATAACCCCACGTTACCTTCCCATTCATTCTTCCAGCCACGTGCCTGGAGCCCCTGCTCTGGTCCCTGAGCTATAGAAGCTCCTGCTCTGTCCTTCGTCTGGCCTCAGCCCTCCCCATTGGGCAAGGAGTTCAAGAGACCAAGGGAGGATCCATCTAATGCTCACAGTTCCCCTTCTAGACCATGCTCTGAATAACCGGGACCCCAGAATTCCCTGTTCAACCAGCCCCAAGCCCTCTTCCTTCCAGGCACTGTGTGGGCCTCTTCCCCAGGCCTTGAATGGTAGCCAAGGTGGGCCATTTGTGGGAGTGTGTATGGAGCTATGATGTGCCAACGGGGTGGACTACGTAGGTGCACAGGAGGCCCTGAGTGGTGCAGAACAGCGGGGAGTTAGAGAAGGAATGCCAGCTGGAGGCTAGGGGGCGCCATGTGTGCTGCTGCCCTGGGCCCTTCAAATGACAGGAGGGAGCTTGTTTATCTTGATCTTGCAAATTCCAAGCCTCTTTGGGATTAGGAAGGAAAAGAACAGCTTCCTCAGTTGTAACATCCAGTGTTCTCTAGGCTTCTGCTTCTCAAACTTGACCGTATATAAGAATGACCTGAGCCTATTAAATACATATTCCTGGCCCCACCCAGGAAGTCAGATTCAGCAGGTCTGGCATGGGGCCCATAAATTTATTTTCCTAACACATTTATTTCCCTAACAAATTCTAGGGGCAATGCTGTTGCTGCTGGTCCACGGACCTCAATCTGAATAGGATCATTTGGTTGAGGCCTCTTATGTCCTGCTTTCAACAGTTACAAATTCCCTATCTACTCTCTGTCTCTCTCTTAATTCCAATCTCTCTCTCTCAGGAATTTATTTAAATTTTTCATTGTGATGTTCTCTTCATTGTTGTGTTTTATAGCACTGAAAATTTTATTTAGTATCATTTTAGTGGCTTCTCAAGAGGAGGAAAATATAAATGCGTGCCATCAATCAGTCATCTTTTTTGTGAAAGTTTTATAAAAGGTTTTTAAAAATTGATATTTAAAGGGGTAATTTTTATTTAACTGAAAATTAACTGAAGTGACCTGCCTCTTCCTTCTGATGGTGACAGATAAATGGAATGTTACATATTATCATAAAATAATAGTATTGAGTCTAAGACTGGATTTGACCTCTACTTGACCTAATGTACATGGATATTACTTTACCCTAGCAGCCTCATCTGTAAAATGTCAATATCATAATTATACTTGATTCTTGTTTAATAGAAGTATTCTGAGGTTAAATGAGAAATTATTTATGAGACATTTCCAAGACCTGCATTGCAGTAATTAAGATCCATATTTATGTAGGTCCCGGCTCTGAGTTGCCTCAGACTCCACACTGCCATGGTCTAATTCTCCATTTCCCTGGCACACTAGAAAGAAGTACAGTGTAATTGGAAAAGAATAAACTCTGGAGTCAGACAAACCTCAGTTTGAATTTGATCTGAGCCACTAGCTCGGTAACCTTAGGCACATCTCCTCATCTACAGAAAATGGCAGCAGACAAAGGTCTAACAACTCTATTTAAAAGTGCACACCAGTTGATAAGAAAACAGTAGAACCCTGAAAGAGTATACTATAAAAACCAACAATTCACAAGTCAAAATGCTGCTAATAAATTAACACGTGAAAAATGTTCACTAATAATTTTTTAAAGATGCAGAAATTAAAACAAGATATTATTTTCATCTACAAATTAGCGCATATTTCTTTCAATGACAATACATATTACTATCCAATAAAATATCTACTCTCTACAACCTTGTGGCACTATATCATGATATGACACTTCTGTAAGGTACTTGAATAACATGAGTCGAGATCCTCAAAAATGCTTGTTATTTATTTTTATTTATTTATTTTTTTGTGTGAGGAAGATCAGCCCTGAGCTAACATCCATGCCAATCCTCCTCTTTTTGCTGAGGAAGACTGGCCCTGAGCTAACATCTGTGCCCATCTTCCTCCACTTTATATGGGACTCCGCCACAGCATGGCCTGACAAGCAGTGCATCAGTGCACGCCCGGGATCCGAACCTGGGCCACCAGCAGCGGAGCGTGCACACTTAACAGCTACACCATGAGGCAGGCCCCAAAAAATGCTTGTTATTTTTTGATTCAGCAATTCTTTTTTCATACGTGTGTGTGTGTGTAGGTATATGCATATGCGTCTATATACACATATACACATATAGACGCATACACATATACAAGAGAAAAATTTTTCTTCTTTTATATATGTAATATTTTCTTCTTCAAATATGTATATCTTTCAGATACTTTATATATATACCTTTTAAAATACTCTATATGAAAAAATATGCATAAAGATGTGGCTATACTGTCTATAATTTGCTTTCAAATACCACAGTAGGGACAGTGTGACAAATGTGTGTTCCTTTAAACCTATACCCTCTGGGTGGATATAGATGATATTTAAAGTTCCCTAAACCAGAAAACACATTTCAGGGGGTAATCAGGAATCTATACTCCAGAGGGAACAACTACAAATACCTAGAAAGTTTGATAATTATATGAGATATTCGAAATGATTTTTCGTTCGGCATAAATAGCTATTGGACCATGGTTGGGGTATACAATGTTGTATATAGACATTGTGTGTTTGGGTACCTAGGAATTTTCTGAAAAACCATCACAATGTTCACCTTCTCTAATCCAGTCTCAGGGGCAGGTTCAGCTTCCTGAAGGCCTGAGTTTTATAAGGTCAATCCAGGTGAGGGAGTAGAGGTAGTGGGTGGTGACCCCTGATGGTTATTGATTCTGTGGAGGGTTTCAGCACTGTTCCTGCAAAGCCGGGACACTCAGGAGTGTAGGGGCCTGAGGTCTATCTTAAGCCTCCTCCAGTTACTGAGTCAGCATCTCCCTATCCTGTTCTGAAATATTGCCATGTTTGTGATCCCCAGAGAGGGAATGGAAGGTAAAGCAGAGGGCTATGGAAATTAGGGGCCATGCCAGAGGAAGAAGTCAAAGGTGAAGTACAGGGTATAGGTGCTCCAAACAAGGAAACCACAGGTCTCCACTCAGAAAGGGCTGAGAACAAGGAGGAAACACGGGCTGTGGGTAGTAGAGACCACAAGCTGCTTGGCACAGGCTCCAAGTGCAGGACCTTGAGGGTGGTCTTGTGAGTCACAGGACCTCCACTAAGAAGCATCTTTTAATAATGTCTACTTTTGGGGGCCAGAAAGGCAGCTGGCGCCACTGAAACTGAGCCTGGTCCAGAAATATTACTACTAGCATTAGCTATGCTTCCTTAGGCAGACAGTATATTGATTTATCATCTCACCTAACCCTTACAATAACCCTAATTGGCAGATATTATTATATGCCCAATTCACAGACTTAGAAGGATTCTCTCTTTTGCCTAAGATGGTAAAACCAACATGTGGCAGAGCCAAGATGTGAATGCAAGTCTATAGGGTTCCAAGGCCCAGCCCTTAGTAAATGGATGTGCACTGGATTGTAGATTGCTGCCCCATTAGTCACACAGGGGATACTACTCATGCCTGTCACCCAGGCTGCAGAGTAGTGGAGGTACAAGGTAAAGTAACTTTCTCCTCCTACGGCTGATGTGTGTGCTTTATGGTGGTAACCATGGAACCCCAAAGGCCAGAACCTGCCCCTGAAGTCACATTTCTCAGGACACGGCAGATACAACCACCAAAAGCAGCTGTGGTCAAGAAACTCAAGGGCTCCTTCCCCATGGAGCCCCAATGAAAGAGCAGTTCAGCTGCCAAGGAGAGAAAGTGCGGCTAGGCCTCAGGCCTTGTTTCCAGGGCTTTGTACAGGACCACAACTCCCAGAGGCTGGACCACTAACTCCTCATGGCTACTTCACTGCCTAGGTCCCTCTCTCTAGACCTGGCCCCTAGAGAGCGATTTTTCTTACTCAAGCTCTTGGTCTTACAGACCAAGTGAAGCTATTTGGTAAATCAGGTCCAAGAACCCACCACCCGAGGAACACTGTGCTTTTTATTTCTTGGTGATCAATACTGCTTTAAATATCCCAGAGGGTGACTTTATTAGTTTGCTAGGGCTGCCATAACAAAGTGCCACAGACTGGGTGTCCTAAACAACAGAAATTTGTTTTCTCATAGTTCTGGAGGCTAGAAGTCCAAGATCAAGGTGTCTGCAGGGTTGATTTCTGCTGAGGCCTCTCTCCTTGCCATGTAGATAAGTCTCTTATCCCTGCTCGTCACATGGTCTTCCCTCTGTGAGTGCTAGTGTCCTAATATCCACTTTTTTTTTTCAAGTTTTCTTTTTTTTTATTTTTCTTTTTTTAAAGATTTTGTTTATTTTCCCCCCCAAAGCCCCAGTAGATAGTTGTATGTCATAGCTGCACATCTTTCTAGTTGCATGTCTGTGGGACGCAGCCTCAGCATGGCCGGAGAAGCAGTGCATCAGTGTGTGCCCAGGATCCGAACCCAGGCCGCCAGCAGCAGAGCGCGCACACTTAACCACTAAGCTGCAGGGCCGGCCCCTCCACTTCTTATACAAACACCAGTCATATGGGATTAGAGCCCACCCATATGAACTCATTTTAACTTAATTATCTCTTTCAAGACCCTATCTCCAAAAACAGACAGATTTCGAGTTACTAGGGGTTAGGACTTTAACATGTGAATTTTAGGGGCACATGATTCAGCCCATAACAGTGGCCAAGTACGCATTGTAATTCAAAGGAGGAATTTCCAGGTTGTATAGAGGCTGCCCATCTCTCAGCTACTCAAACACACAGCATGTAGGAAATTACCCCTGTCTGAGTTGTCCCACATTAGGAGGATCATATATTTTATTATCCAAACCAGGACACATTCCAGAGAGAAAGAGGGAATTATTGATACTGAAGCTAAGAAAACAGGAATAAACTGGGACCATCCCCAAGGTAAACCTGGAACTATGGTCTCCCTATCCATAAATCAAGAACCAAGGATTTCCACGTGTAGCTACATTTACCAGAAGGAATAGACTATTTGCACAATGCCTCCTCAATTTCTCTAGCAGTAAGCCCCTAAATCCCCCTGGGCTCTGTTTCAGACAGTGGTATCCACGAGCCCAGGGTGAGCTGCTCCACCCTCCCCTCTGCTGACTGTTGGTGAATCCAGCCAGTGGGCTGTGCATTGCCATGTTTCAGTTCTGTGGTTCGCTTTCCGTCGGTACAAGGTGTGGGGATACACCGTGCTCCAAATCTACAGAGTTTAGCCTCTAACACCAGGAGGATGAGCCTCTTAGGAGACATAATTTTCAACCAGGGACTGTACCGGCCTCCAGGAGGAGTCGTCCCAAAATGGGACTCAAGGTACCTGCTCACTGTGCACTTGCCTTTGGAAATGACTGGGACATTTTTATTGTCATGATGACTAAGGCTGGTACTGCCCTTTTGTGTGGAGTGGGAAGTAACGATGCTGAACATCTTGCAATCCTGAACAACCCAGAACTGTCCCACGCAAACTGCCCGGAGCGCCTCAGTTGAGAACCGCCGCACACAAACGCAGATGATCTCATTGTGGGCTTGTAAACAGTACAAAAGCTGTTTGGAAAACATCTGGGGGCAGGGAGACCTCAGGCTGGAGATGTTACCATTCACATGCTCACTCTGTCCCCAAGAACAAACCTGTCCTCTTCCTACCCTCTTTTCACCCCATGAAAACAGTGAGTCTAGATGAGAATTTTAGGACCTCGGTTTGAATCCAGGCCCTACTGCCTAGTATTTGTGCCACCTTGGACCACTTAGCTAGGTTTTCTGGGCCTCATTTTCTTCGTCTGTATAGTAGAGGAGATATGATGCTTATAGTACTTGCTCCTCCTATCTTTCTCAAAGGGTCTTGTCCCCACAGGGTGATATTTGCGAAAGTGCTTTGCAAACTGAAAATTCTGAGCACAGGTCAGTTGTATCAGCAAATGTGTCTCCTCCACATTTGTACAGGACAAATCAGGCCCGCTGTGAAGGGGCTCAGCCTGTCCCACCGTGCTTGACTGGGACAAGCGAGGAAAGAGCTGCTTAGCTTTGCTCCCCTCACCCTCCGCACACTTGTGCCTGCTCTCGTTACAAATGCGGGTCCACAGAGGACGCAGCCAAAGCCAAGGAGCCTGGGCTGCCGTCCACGCGCCGCCCGCCCCAAGCCTCTTCCCTCCACCACACCTGTCACTTCCCTCCTTTGCCTCCAGGGAACAGGGGTTTGAGGAGTCCGTGACTTTATTCTTAATTGCATGTGAAGTGTTGTAAACCCTATGGCGCACGTAAAATTTTAATCTATTTTAGTCCCCATTAATTTCCTATCCTTATTCATTTATAACTTGCTCTCTTTTCTCTTTAACGCTCCCTTTTCCCCGATGGATTTGTAAAATCCCCTTTTATTCCCTTCAACCTCTGGCAGGCATTAATTGACTCTCCAGTGGGGTTTTGTGCGTGTTTCCCCTTCAATCTCCCTGAAGCCCCAATGCTTCTGGAAGGAGGAGTCTGAGGGCTGGTCAGGAGCTGGAGAGGGCTGTCTGACCTCCGGCTCTCTGGCCCTGACGATGTCTCCCTCCAAGATCCTTCCGGGTCGACAAGCTGCTTGTGACTTAAATTTTATTGCCGGCAAAATGGGACTTAAGGTACCTGCCCACTGTGCACTTGACAGGCATGCTGTATAGAGCAGTTAACTAGAGGGTGGCCTAATTCCCCTCCTCTGACTTTCCAGAATTATGCCCTGTGGCCCCATTCTCTTGTATAGTGGATATAAATTTGCAATCGCTACACTCAGGTGTAAGACAAGTCGTGTTATTTAACTTTTCTAAATCAAATTAAACATGACCCTGAATGCTCCCTTGTTGGAGTACCAGGCCCCCCACTGAAGGACAATGCAGAGGGCCAGGGATCTTACTCAGCGCTCATAGCCAGGAGGGGTCCCCAGTTCTTTGTGCACAAAAGTCACTGCCCCACGCACTTTGTCCAAACCATCATGGTCTCCTGAAAGTGGAAATTCAGATCCTTGCTCCCAGGGTCCACAGACCGGATTCCCTCTGGGGCTCTTTCCCAGACCTGAAAGCCAGGGAGGCACCAAAAGTAAGATCCCCTCCCTATCGAAGGGATACTGTCCTTTCGTGAGGGTTGGCTGTTCCACCTCTAAGGGTCTCTCAAACTGCCTCCATCTCCCTGCCTAGTCCCACTGCCGCCCCAGCAATGCAACAAAATGTCTCAAAAATCGCTAGAAACAAGTTGGCTACTTTTTTAGGTGGAGAAGGAGTCTCTTTTGCAAATGAGACTTTTTGCAGAGTCTCTTTTTCAAGTTATGTTTAAAAAAAATGCAGTAACAGATTAAAGTTTTTGCTGTCTCATCTGCTTCAAATCTTCTCTCCTCCCCTCCCCTTACTCCGCCAGCTCAGGACTGATTCAGGAATAGAACCCTGCTGTAGGAAAAAGGTTCTACTCCACTTCTTCCCCACTTGCTAGCCTCTCCAACGTCCCTGTCCCACGTGGATGTGAGGATGGCAAAAACGGGCACTATTTTGAGTAGACAGTCCTGCCATGTCGGGTCTTCTGTACATTCAAATCCAAATACTGCATTTGGAGATCAGACCTCCGCATTCTGGGAGTCTCCCACCTATAGTTTTCTTCTTGATATGGCCACATTTAACCTCCTCAGCCTCTGATCCATCCTTCTGTTCGGGTCACGCTGACCTTCCAGGCCAGGAGTCCACATCTGGTCTGGGAAATAGAGCCACACACTTGTGCCTACCAAAATCTGGGAGAGCAGGCCCCCACCACAGGCTGCATCAGCCAGCCTCTCTCCTGAAAGGTTTTTATTTTTAACTCGTAAGCCAGGTACCAGTCCCTAGGAACCCTCAAACTCCAGGAAATACGTGTTAAATTCTCCCCGGTAGTTCTCTTGAGATTCCACCTTCTTATCCTCACCACTTGGCTCTCTCTCTAAAGAAATCCTGACAAAAACTCTTTAAATCCCTCTCCCCAGTTTAATCTTATCGTCTTCCATCAAAATGCAGTTGGTATATCCTGCATGAGCAGTGAGCAACCCATTGTTCCCAGCTTTGGGACCTCAAAGACGAGGTGGGGTCTGATTTTAATATCCTGTTACCAATGTATAGCATAATGCCAGGCAGTGATAAGTGTAATAACAAAAAAAGAAACTGGTATAGGAGAAACAAGCTTGACAGTAGCGACTCTTTGAAGAGAGAACATTAAAGTAAAGATGTGGACAGCTGGAGGAGTGCCCAGGCAGGTGTCTGGGGAAGAGCATTCCAGGAGGAGAGGACAGCAAGAGTGTGGGTCTGGCATGTTTCAGGAGACCAGACTGGCTGGTGCAGAAGGAACAAGGTAGGCAGGCTGGGCAGGAGGCAGGGATGGCAGCCAGGGTGAGAGCATGGCGGGTCCCATAGGCATGGTAAGGAGTGTGGGTGCTATTCTAATGGATGAGACAGTCCTGGAGGTTTTGGAGCAGAGGAGATGCATGGCCTGACAGGTGTTAAAGGATCAGGTGGCCTCTGTGTGGGAAATGGACTGATGAGGAGCAAAAGTGGGGGGCCAGTGAGAAGATCCAGTAATGGGGACCCTAGTAAGAAGTGGTCACATTCAAGATAGATTTTGAAAACTGAGGCAGCAGGAATGCTGATAGAATGCCTCCAGGATGTAAGAGAAAGAGAGGTTTTTAAAAGGAAGATTTTGGGGCCAGCCCTGTGGCTTAGCGGTTAAGTGCACGCGCTCTGCTACTGGCGGCCCGGGTTTAGATCTCGGGCGCGCACCGATGCACCGCTTCTCCGGCCATGCTGAGGCCGCGTCCTACATACAGCAACTACAAGAATGTGCAGCTATCACACACAACTATCTACTGGGGCTTTGGGGTAAAAAAATTAAATAAATTAAAAAAAAAAAAAAAGGAAGATTTTGAACTTCCCAGGTAGCTCCAGCTAAGGCTGATCTTACCTGGGGGAGACAATGTCCTCAGGGTAAGCAGAACTCTTCATCCGGGACTTCACCCAGATTTGCGGAGTTCCAAGGGTACTTGACCGCAGAACCTTTCTTCAGAGCTCATCCCTTGCCATCTCATAAATGGGATGGATTTGCAAGATAACACCTATAAAGCAGTTTTTTCCAAAATATAATCCAAGGTCCAAAGTATGGTCGCTGTCATAGACGAAGAGCCAATTATATAGATGGCCTGGTTCTTATTGATTTATATCTGGATCTAAAACTATAAAAGATAAGAAGCAGTTTGATGGGGACATAATAAAAAAAAAATGAGAGAAATTAAAAGACATAGCACACTTAAGTCAGCCACTGTCTCAACTAACCCAATTCAAGCTTAATTTTTAATCATTGCTTAGCTCTTAAATTTCCTTTTAGGGTTATAGAAAACAATAGTAACTTACCCTCAAGGTCTTGTCTAGGCCCAGTTTTATAATGACTCCTGTGTTGCCTGTACTGTTATGGTCTTAACATTTTAGTTGAATAAAGATATATATATTTTTTACTTTTGTATAGATGTATTAGTTTTTAATTGCTCCTATGGACTCTCATTTCTCTCTGAAATCTATATGCTTTAGTGCAAGGATTGCAAAATCTAAATGTTACCTGCCCTCAGGGGTCAGGCAGGTAACAGCCGTAGAGAGGGGCTGGGTGTGAGGCACTGGGGAGTGATGGGTGCCCTGGAGAACAGCCAGGTTCATGCTTGAAGAAAGTCATTCCAATTAAAAAAAGGAAAAGAATTAAAGACCGTGCTGACAAAACAAAACACAGTGTTTACAAGACCCCTCCAACATTGTCTCTTCTGATTACATGAAACAATATTTTCTCTTAGAACCCAAGCCTCCATTTCTCCTGATCAGTTAAAAACAGATGCTAAAATATTCCCAAACCAGTAAAAAACAAAAAGAAACATGAAGTATTCCTCGGCTCACTTAACAGGGACAACTTGCATATTGCTGCTGCCCCTTCTGTGAATACTTTCTCTAAACTTCTCTGCCCTGGGGCCACTTCTTTATTGTGCATTTACAACTTGATTTTCCACCAACAAGAAGATATTCTTAAAGAGGCAACATTTTTTTACTTTTCCTTTTGAGCTCTTTAAAAATCTAAATAGAATAAAAATGTTTTCAAAACTAGTGTTTTCTCCATTCTTATATGTGAACAATCCTTAATGCTTTTCAAAGTGCTTGCATATACTGTATTATTTAGGATGCACTAGATTATGCAGCAGTCATAAACAATGCCAAAATCTCCAAAGCCCAACATAATAAAAATTCTTACTCACGCTACATGTCCAACATGGGGCAGCAGGGCTCTGCTCATTGTAGTCACTTAGGGAACCAGCCTACCAAGTTCAAGATGTCATCTCAATACGGGCTTCCACAGTCACTACTGCAGTGAGAAGGGCATGTGGCAAATCAACCACTGGTTCTTAATACTTCTACCTGAAAATGACACGCATCACTTCCGCTTGCATTTCATGTGGCAATATTTAACCTCAAAGCAAGCAAGAAGTGCAACACTACCATGCACCAGAAAGAGGAGAACCAGAAATATTTGTTGAACTGCGCTAATGAACTATAACATACGTGTTATCCCGATAAGTACTTACCACAGTAGAGCTGGAAATCTATTTAGCATAGAAAAAGACTAAGACTCAAAGAAAATTAGTGACTCTTCCAATATAATCTAGCTAGTTACTGGAGACCAGAAGCAGGAGCCTTGTTTTCCTAAATCTTAATTTAATGTCTTTCCATCCCAGCATGCTCTCAACCTTGGCTGTGTTAGCTAGATGTTTGTTTTTCAACTAACTAATTTACTTATTTATACTCTCCTGGTTTCAAAGAATATTTGAGTGACATTATGTGATAATTATGCCATGGCCTTATTTTATTATATACACACAGAGCTTCTGGCTGTGATTATATTGAAGAAAACGCAGGTTTTATATTATTTGAATTTTTTCCTTTATTTTAACCACCTATTAAAATAATGATATGGTGGATTTAATCAACCAAACTGTTCAAGATTGTTGAAAATAATGATTCCCTTGAAGAAAAAAAAAAATCAATTCAGAGGTCATCTGAGGATGTTAAGGCAGAAGTCTTCAGGTACAATGTGCCACAGCCGTATACCCTTGTGCTGAGAGCTGAAGGGGAGAGAGGAGCCTCCACAGCTCCTATGTGCCTTTGAGCATTTGAGCAACCACATTCCAAATTTCCATCAACTGTGTCTTGTTACAACACGAAAGGGAGAACTCTGGACAGTAAAATGAGATGGCTCGCTTAACATTTTCTGGGGCAAAATGAACTTTTCACCTTTGACACAAATGAAATTCACATCAGATGACAACAAAAGATCCAAAACCCTAAACACAAGTCATAGCTTAGATAATTTTATATGAAAATCAGGCAATGTTTTCTTTCATTCTCATCATGTATTTTTTTCAGAGTTTAGAATTAATAAATTCATTAGACAATTGGCATCTCAGTCTTTAGTTAACAGACATATTTGCATAACAATCATAAACCCTTTTCCTGTATCTGGGTGTGTATGTGTGTGTGCTTGCGTGTGCACATGTGCACGAGATGTGGTGTGTTAGCTAGTGGGCATGCATGTGTTGGCATTTTTAGGGCCCCCGGGATGAAATTACAGCAAAAAATTTAGAGACAGTCTATTTTTCTCAACTTGCCCGAAAGTGGTTTCAGGCTTCTTCATTTTAATAAGAATCAAATGAAGAATGCTGACTCATTAAGAGGCTGACTTGAGAGGTGTGAATTCCTAGCTGATGGCTAGGCATAGCTATGGGTTGGTATTTCAAAAAGGTGAGAAAATGATTTTGCCTAATGTTTAAGGAACTGTATTTTAAATGCAGACCTAGAAGATCTGTTTACAAGGGCTTTCAAAATTGAGAATATTTCAGGTTGTTGTCACAGCACTGCCAAGAATATATTTTATTCAAAAGCACTACAGGAGGCAAAAAATAGATATATATACTTTTAATTTAATTTTTTACCAGTATAGTGAGGATAAATGATAGTACCTAATTCATAAGGTGGTTGTGTCTGCCACATAATAATGGGTCAACGGTCATCACCATCATTACTATAATAATATACTAATAATTTTCAAATGTTTTTAATTTTTAGCCATAAAATTCATTTATTCTAATATTATCTTAAATGTAAACCCTGAGTGTAAAGCATGTATGTAAAACAAAATTGCTTTAGTTGAAGACAGAGTAGAGACCCTGAACCCCATCACTTTCCCAACTCCAACCCCTCCCAATAGAACATATCTGGAAAAATCATTGCTTTATACTATCATTCAATTGTGTCTGATATAGGTAAAATTTACAACTACATATACACACACATTCATAACTAGTTATTTGGCAAATATACTAAGTATAGTTAATCTCTAATAATAATAACTCTCTTTTATTGAATGCTTACCAGTTTGCTCATGCCTTTATCCATATTACCTCTAATTATCATTTTAACTCTGTGTGATTTGTATTATTATCCCTATTTTATAAATGGGGAAAGGAGACACAAAGAGGTCACACAACTCTCAATTAGTGGAAAAGCTAGGATTTGATCCTGAGTTTGTCTTCATTCAAAGCTTAAGCTCTTTCCACTTTACCATGTGTTTCTCAAACTGGATATCCTTGAAAATTCTATGGGTTTTCTATAATAAGTTTTAAATTCAGTTTTAATTTTTATAATTAAAAAACTTTCATGTATGGATACTCTGGATCATCTCAATAACTACCTTATAATTGAGCTCTGCCACAAGATTTCAGTGTTATTTGCTTTTGTTTGCAATTATGTTGTTGCCAAGTGGCACCACTTGAATGGCTCCTACTAATGAGAAAAGAACAGAGGTGAACTGAATAGTAAATGATGCGTTTGTGCCAAATGAAGGCCAAATGACATCACAGCAGGCCATACAAAGTAGTTCAGTAGAGGAAAGTGGTGTGCAAATAGAGTCAGTACACAAGGTAATAACATGGGCACACGGAACTCCCAGGAACTAGGGCTGCAGCAGCCAGGACCATGCTTATGTTGCAAACTGTGATTGAGTTTCAGCCAAACACTACTCATCACAGTACATTAATGTTGTTCATTTGAATTTTATTATGTTTGTATCTCAGTTTGTATTTAGTTGGTTAAGTTGCTTTGGGTGTATTAGAGCTCTTACCGTGAACAGTTTATATCCAGTTTTATGTTAAACATTTTTAAGTAACATAAAAATAATTTAACACAGGGTTCCTTGAGCATTTTTTCCCTTGAAAGTGGGTCTACATACACTGCTTAAGTGTAAGGAACACTGCACAGAATGAACAGGCCCTCCACCTACTGGGTTTGCTCTTGAAAACCTTTGGGATAGGAATCTGAAGACAGGTCGGTTCCATAAAAGTCTACTCAATTCCATCAAACCATTAGTTGACTGATATTTTTTCTTTTTTGCAAGTTGTCTGAAGCCACGTATAGTATCCTGAATATAAAATCTGATAAACATAAGGGTCGTGTGTATGTCCTTGAGAGCAGTTTTTTTGTCCAAGAAAATTCTAATCAGATGTCTTCTTTGGTTGTAGTAATTAATACTCATTTTATTGAAGCTACTAATCCAAAAGTGTAATTCTTCCTTAAGCTTTTTAGTGCAATTTGAAAATCTTATTATTTTACCTTTAAATCTAGTAAATCTTAACAATCGTATTTCGGGGGGGCATTATTAATGTTTGGTCCCACTTACACATTTGGTTAAGTTCCTTTACCAATTCTAAACTGCACTTATAAATTTAATATATTCAGTTTTCTCTTTGAACATTTCAGTTATCTGGCTGAAAAACTTTCCCCAAACTTAAGTAATTCTTATAAATCTAATTAATTAGACTTTGAAGTGAACCTTAAATTGTCTTAAATATTTTAACACTGTGTATATAATTAGTAAGATTTCAACCTAAATTAAGGGATTAAATCAATCACTCAATTGCATATTTTAAATTGAAGTTACAAAGCTAAACTATTGTTCTAACAGATCATTATAAGTATGTAAATATTACTAGTAACTAAAATTCCAAATTTTCCCAGATTCCTGACACAAAGACATTAACACTACGGTTTTGGGTCTTTTAAACTTTCAATACTTAATTCTAAATCTTCTGGGTTTTGGAAGAAGCTTACTTAGTAAAGAAACAATTATGTTACCCAGGCAATTTAGGGGACAATATCTGAGTCAATTGAGGTTACCTGACAATCTGAGGTTTCAGCTGGGATGGTGACTGGATATTTGTCAGCAACACCGATGTGGCGTGCCTAGTTCCATTTACCATGGTTGTACCAAAACCCTCCAAGGGGGTGGCCTCATAGGCTGTGTAGTTCACATCAAGTTATATATTACATGACTTCTTCCATTTACCCCAGAAAACTTCATTTCTAACTCTAGCTTGCCTGATTGGATTTTGTTTTTCTTTGTTTCTTAAAATACATAAATGCATCTTCCCCTTAACTCTAAAGACTTCTGGATCTGTTAGAATCTTGCATTCTTTTCACACACTTCCATCTCTTAAAATTGAATTCTAGATATATCTCATGACTCACTGACTATTTAATCACAACTTTTACAGTCATTCCTCTGACACAACATATTTCTAAGATGCATAGAAATTAGTTTGGAAATCCAGCCCAGTTATTTTCAAAGGTTTTTGTTTGTTTGGAACTCTTTGCTCAGTCATAATATTATACAGAACTATGAACAAATAAAGCAGACAAAAGCTTCAGATTCTATCATGTTAAAACAATGTGGACCTCCAGACATGAGATCACAGGGAAAGCTTCTCCAACTTTTATTGTTACAGTCTTGGCAATCAACCATGAACTGTCACATCTCCCTGGATAGCAGTAGGAAGGATAGAGCATACGGCCACATGGCTTGCAGGCAGTGATAGCAGTAAACCATGATCCTCTTGCCAGGGGTGATTATTGGACTATGTACCAAATCCAGGTAAGGTCTAACAGTAAAAGGTGGCATGGGGTGGGAGGACTGTGGAAGACTGTTAGCTAAAATCCATGTTTTCCTCTTCTTTTTGGGTATGGAGCTAGACTACATTTCCCAAACTTCCTTGCAACTAAATGTGGCCGTATGACTGAGGCCTAATCAATGGAATGTGAATAAATATGACGTGTTCCATTCCTAAGAAATCCATAAAATTCTCCCTTACCTTGTCCTCCATGTTCTTTTCCCCTATGACCAGCAGGAATGGAGACAACCCCCAAGGTAACCTTGACAGCCACAATTTGAAGATTGCACATCCTCCATCAGCCTGGGTCCCTGAATAACTGCATGGATGAGGGCCACTCCATCAGCCTGTTCTCCTACTCAACACTGTTACACATCAAAAACCACACTTGGGGGCCATCCAGGTGGAACAGTGGTTAAGTTCCCGTTTTCCACTTCAGCAGCCCGAGGTTGACTGGTTCAGATCCTGGGCTCGGACCTACTCACCACTCATTAAGCCATGCTGAGGCGGCGTCCCACATAGAAGAACTAGGAGGACCTACAACTAGGATATACAACTATGTACTGGGGGCTTTGGGGAGGGAAAAAAAAAGGAAGATTGGCAACAGATGTTAGCTCAGGGCCAATTTTCCTCAAAAAAACAAAACAAAACAAAAATCCCCACACTTGTACTGTATTTGAGTCATTATACCTTTGAGGACCTATTTGTTATGGTAGCTGGTTCAACTTAATTGATAGAGCAATCAATAGGATCAACTTCTCCAGATGGCCCTTTACTCTAACTGCTATGAATAGGGTCTCATTCATTATCAATCTCTCCAGCAGAAGGTGACTATTGACCATATCCACTCAGAACGATGCAATCTTGAGGCTGGTCGACAATGGGGCCTGGCACCTCAATACAAAACAGACTCAAGCTTGCATCATTCTGAGTACATTCTGATTCCCTCAGTCCACCATTACCAGGTCTGGTGCCCTGAATCTTAGTCAGACTGGAAGGATGTTGGGGAGGCATATAGTTTTTCTATTACACATGTGTTGAGGCTTTTCCTGATGGTGACAAGTGATTCCAGAGGTTTCAGGGTGGGACAGCTATGCACAGAGTGGCCAGATTCCTCACAATACAGTGGGGTTACCCCCACCAATGGCACAATTGTTCAATAAGGCAGCAAAGTATATTTCCACCATGGAATAGGTCATGATGGAATAGTCCATGCTGGGAAATAGGTCTGACTAACTAGGAATTAGAGCCAATGGCCTTTCAGCCTCACAGAGTAGGATTACCAGAATGGGCTGGCCTTTACCACTGGAGCCATCCCATCAGGCAAGGGATCGTCAGACGCCTTCACCTACTACACCTACTACACTTTCACCTACTACACCTACACCTACTACACCTACACCTACTACACCTAGATGGTGTAGTAGGCTATACCATCTAGGTTTGTGTATGTACAGTGTATGATGTTTGCACAGTGACAAAATCACCTAACGACTCATTTATCAGAGACTACCCCTGTCATTAAACGATGCATGACTGTATTTCTTCCCTCTGAGTGCCCCTATCCCAGTTCCACAGCTAATTAACTTCTGGCATCCTTTAACATGTCAGTCAAGTTTCATCTACTCTGAGAAGCTTATGATCTCTAAGAATGGGTTAGCTTCTCCTTTCTCTATTTTTCTGTAGTACTCTGAACTTATATTTCTATGTATTAGCCAGTTTTGCATTTATTTACTGTTATCTCTCTTGCCAGTCTGTGACTTGGGGGCAGTGGCTGTGTCTTTCCTCTTGAAAACCAACCAGCCTTCATCATCACGTATGTGTCATTCAAGAAATATCTGTTAATGAATTAATGAGCATTTATTTGACATCATATAGACTGACCCCCAAATTAAAGAGCTGGAATTTCAATCTCTAGCTATTTTGTTGTCACATAATCAGAACTTATATTTTGTCCGTCACAACTTCCCTGGGTGTTTGATTTCTTCCTCTTAGCAATCCAACGATAGTTCTCTACCTTCTGCTTTATTTCCCAGGATAACAACAGAACATAAAAGGCATTAAAGGGTTAAACATGTAGCAATTTGTTTGACATGAAAAGAAAAAGATACAAAGAAATTTTAATAAAAATACAACCCTACCAGGATTTGGACTCATTACCTCTGCAATATAAGGAAGACACGAGGCAATGTGAATTTACAGGTGTTAATTAGCCAACAGAGGTATCCTCAATTGTTCCCAGAATACCATACAAATGTGGAGAAATAGAAAAATTCAATCAAAGAGCATTCCCTGGCTCATAGGAAGGACTGCGTGGGTGCACAATGTCATGCAAATAAGATTTAATTTACTGCATGTTTTTCTGCTTCCACCAAATTTGTTGAAGAAAATGGATCTTTCTCTGCTTATGGCTGTAAATTCCTGCATCATCAAAGCACACTCAGATCAAGATGGTGTTGCCTAACTGCTGCTTGAATAATAACAGAAGAAATTCTCTATGCAAAAATACTAAATAGATATTCCCATGGGCAGCATTAATTTGGAAATAGTCTCCATTGCTCTGCAGAGTGGAGTCTATTTTGATAATAGGAACACGAGTAGGACCTTATTTTGAACCCAAGTAGTTATTCTGATAAGGGTTCCTGTTCCCTTTCAGAGAATTTAGAATTAACTGTTATAATGGTTTGCATGAGGGTGATTTAAAATACGTCCCTGCAGTCACAATTAATTAAACCATATTCACAACTCAGCATAAGTAACACTTTGGGGGATATATCTACACAGCATCAAATAACCGGTCTAATATTTGCCCCACTGCACTGATCTGTTTTCCTGGTAAATTGTGGACACAAGCGCAAGTAAATTCAGCCTGTTGGTGCGATTATGATCATCCAGCCACATCCATTTTCTCTTTCAGATGCTCACTCACGGAACCCCTGTCATCTTCCCAAATTGTGTTGTACTTGGCACACTTGAGTGTTCTGGAGATGCAGACACGTTGTAATAATTATAGCTAACACTTAAGCTAATACTTATGTGTGCCTACCCTGTGCAAATCACCATGTGAATCACTTTTTAAATATTCATGTTCATCTATTCAGTTCTCACATCAAATCTGTGAGGTCAGCACTATTATCTCCATGTAATAGATGAAGAAACTGAGGAACAAAGAGATTCCCTAAGATCTTACAGCTGTAAATGGCATAGGTGGGAGATTTGGCTCTTCACCATGACTCTCTGCTGCCTCAGTTCCCAATAAATCCTTGTTGAATGAATGAACGTGGCTCAGAGAATCAGACCAAAAGGAGTGATACAGCTCATCAAAACAGAGATTTGATTACTGACTGCCCATTGGTGGTTCTTAAAATGGGATCGGCAAGTTTTTTGCCATTCATTAAGCTGCTCCACGTGTCGTGCATTTTATGACAAGGACATATTAGCATTTGTTTTCTGGTTGGTATTAATATTTTATGAAGCCCAGACATTGCCTCCTGACATCTTATCCAAATGACTGGGC
This sequence comes from Diceros bicornis minor, assembly GCF_020826845.1. Lineage (NCBI taxonomy): Eukaryota > Metazoa > Chordata > Mammalia > Perissodactyla > Rhinocerotidae > Diceros > Diceros bicornis. The sequence continues at coordinate 71,383,524 of NC_080743.1, forward strand.
ATCTTCTCGTGTATCATTTATTCTGGAGAATGTCGAGGTTGTGTTCTTGTGTTGGCGAGTGGGGGTAGATTCATTGGTTTGCAAAGTCTCTAGGCCAAAGTGCTTCACAGTCTGAAAATCTTACAAATCCTTGACCTAGGTGATGACATTTAAGGGTTGGGAAAGGGGATGTGATCAGGGTTTTCTGTTGCTCTGAGGGGAAAAAGATCTTGGGACACATACTCAGGACCCCGATTGTCATCCTGGGCTATGACAGGTCTCAGAACCCAGCAGCTGCCTGAGAAGGAGGGTCATTTCTGACATTGGGAATCTAGCATTTCTGACCTCTAGCTGACTTAGAGAGTTTTCAAGCATGGCATCATATCAGTTGGCTGAGAACTGGCTCAAGAGGAGGGGAAAAAAAGAGCCTGGATTTCTTTGCTGATGAGTCTGCTCAGTCTAGTTATTTTTGGTTTTATTCACAACCACATCAGATTAACTATGTGTTAGGTTGAACTATACGAAATTGCTGACAGTTGATCGTTTTTGACGCTCAAAAAATGGCAATTTCGTATAGATCAAGCAGATGATAGCAGTTCTTATATAGTCCCCGAAATACTTAGCATCATGGTATTTCCAACTATAAGAGCAAGGTGCATAGTCTGCCAGCCTCTTTCGTTAATTCAATAGTGAAGGACTCACTGAGTGGCTAGTGTGTGAAAGGCATGATAGTACAAAGGCTGTCCTGATAGCACAACTGGAAGAGGAGAGAAACACGACCCAGGCAGCATGTGTGCCATGGCACTGCCTCCTCCAATACTGTCTCTTGATTTAAAAAAAATAACCTCGAATTTATATTGCTTGCCATCTATAGGTTGTTATAAAACTGGTAATAAAAATACAATTAGAGCTTAATGAAAATTTATTGAGCCCTTCCCATGTGCATTCTCTTCAGAGCTAGAGTAGATATGGGATGGACAAACAGAGATCCTATCCTCAAGTGCATTTCAAGTCATTCAACAAATATTTTTTAAGCACCTACTATGTCTCAGGATCTGATCTAAGTGCGTGGGGACACGTCAGTGTTCAAAACAGAACAACATCCCTGGCTTCATGGAACTTACATTCCAGCAGAGGAAGACAGGCAATAAACAACAAACAAGAAGAAAACAATAGGTATAAAAATTTACATTCCAGCAGAGGAAGACAGACAATAAACAACAAACAAGAAGAAAACAATAGGTATAAAAATTTACATTCCAGCAGAGGAAGACAGACAATAAACAACAAACAAGAAGAAAACAATAGGTATAAGAACGAACAGAGCAATTAAGGGGATCAGGACTGTAATGGGGCTGCCATTTTAGAAGAGGAGGTTAGAGTCAGCTTCATTGAGAAGGTGAGAGTTTAGCAAAGACTCAAGGAAAGTCAGAAGTTAGCCATGCCGATATCTGGGGGTAGAGCATTCCAGGCAGAGGGAACAGTCAGTGCAAAGGTCCTAAAGTGAGAGCACTCAGAAATGTTCAAGGAATAGGAAGGAGGCCCATGTGACTGGAACTCATGATGCATCATCCCTACTAGTAATCACACAGTAAGGAAACACCCAGATGAGTGTTGGGTTCGACCATAGAGAAGGTCAACCAGGTGACTGTAAATGGCTAGAAAGCATTGTTAAAAAGTTGACAAAATGGTAGCCTATTTCCGAGATATTTAATCTCAGAATGGCATTCTGTAAATACACCTCAGGCATATGAGCTAGGTACGTGGAGCCAGGCCATGTGCGGGGCCTGGGAGAATGCCAAGAGAAAGTCATCTGGGAAAGGGGCAAAGTCCTCCTCACCAAGGGATCAAGAAATGAAATTGAATGCTGAGGAAAAGGAAGAGTGAGGGGAAAGGGGGATTTTAGCAAAAGTATAAAGCCATGAGGGAAAATGTAAAACAACAAGTAATTTTAAAGATCTACTGGTCCATTGGCTTGAGGATTAGAGCCATTGGTAGAAGACTGGGTTTACAGTTTTCAAGTGTAAATTAGCCCAAACTGAGCAGATGCTGCCCAGCAGCCAGAGAACAGAGGCCTGGCCAGGTGCCGGGAAGAAGGGCAACCACGATTTTCTGACTCCCTTAGGCTAGGAGTGTCTTTTTCTCAGACTTCTATCCTCTTAAAATGTGCATATGTAGAGAATCACTCAATATCGTGAATTGTTTGCACCCCTCACCCTCCCCAGCCCCCCAAGGCAGATGTGTGCCCTATGTGGGTCATGACCTTCCTCCTGTCTCTGTGTAAGAGTGAATTGATCCTGAACCTGTGGAAGGTAACTGGAAGATCAGACACCAACCCCACACATACCTCACCCCCACCCCCAGAAAGAGGTTCACAGGGAGAAAAGCCTTGGTGGACACATCTAATCAAGCACTCACAGGTGTGGTGTGTTGTTGAGGAAGCCACCACTTAGGGCTATGGCTCTGCAGGGGGCCATTTGGTTCTTCTTCTGTAGGACTTGTGTTAAGTGGGGGACAGGCTGTGGGCTGGAGTAAGAAAAAGAACAAAAAATACTGCTCTCCATAATAACGAGAAGTCCTGACTCCATTATGGAAAGGTGGCCTTGCCAATTGTAATGGCATTGGAAAAATGGCTTGAGAATAGCAATGTTTTTCAAAAGGTAGTCCTAAAATTGCATCAAAATCACCTGGAGTGTTCGATATAATTCACATTCCTAGGCCCTGCTCAGACTTGCAGAACCAAAATTCCCTGGATGAGGGCCCAATAATTTTAACAAGCTTCCCAAATGCTTCTAATACATGTATCATTTGAAAAACACTTGTGTAAACTTTAGTAGTTGATGGATTAATGTTGTTCTTTGAGAAGTGTGTGTGTGTGTGTGTGTGAATACCTGTTTGATCCGATAGTTAACCTCTGCATTTGAAAGAATGCAGAGGCAGCTGGGCAACTCACAACTCCAAATGCATGAGATTTAGCCTGACTATGTCTGTCCTGAGTTATTCTGCAGGACGTGGAATGTCAAAACCCCTCCCCACCACAGGCATGTATATAAACACACACAGATGGGCACGTGCACACACACACACACACACACACACACACACACACACACACACTGCACCTAGTGGACCAGCCTTCCTGGTATCTGTAGCATGATTCCATAATGGAAACTCAGACTTGGAAAAAGGTCCAGCTGCCAGGAAGGATATAAATCCCAAGCTAGACCTGCCCCTATAAGATTGCCTGAATGGTGGAATGACAGTTGGCATAGTGGAAGTTAGAAGAAGGAGGTATTCTTACAGAGAAGAGCAGAACTAAGGCAGAGATACAAGTTTAAGAAATGCAGATGTTAGTGAATGGGGCCTCCTGTATGTATTTTACCATCTGGGGTGCTTTCCTCATGAACTAAAAGGAAAGTCAGGTTTAGAATTTTTCTGAATCTACAGGAAACTCAACTCTTCAGTCCAGGATGACGTACCTGTGGGGCCTGGGGAAAGGAGCTGTGGAGAAGGAATGTGGGGCAGTAAAGGAGATGTGGCCACCCCACATCCACCGCTCACTCCCAGGCATCCTGGTGGAAGGCACAACATGTTGTGGAGAGAGCTGTGTTCCCGAGTTCTGGGCAGCAGACAGTATAAAGCGGAGCCTATAGCAGCACTGAGAGAGACGGAAGGAGACCTCTCCAGGCCAGTGTCAGGAAAGATGAAGGCAATTCCTCCTCAACAGTCACATACATATAGAGTGGTGGGTTTCAAAGTTCTATGACCATGGACACAGGGTGAAATACATTTTATATTTTTTTTATATTGCACCCCAGTACACCAAGATGTATATTCAAGTAAAAGTCTCATGAAATAACACTTACCTTTACTCAGAGCAAAACACACAGGATCCACGATATTGTATCGTGGATGTGACTTTATACTTGGAAAACGTCTGTCTGGCTGTCAAGAAGGACATGAATCCCTAGGCCAGACTGCCCCTGATACCTATTGTTCTTTATTGTTTTAATTTATTTCATTAAGACTAATGCTGCTCTTGACTCACCTAATTAATTTCCTGAGCATAGAAAGCACTTCACCGGAGGAAGGAGACCCTTAAAGGAGCAGGAAAAACTACCTCCTGGGTTCCATTTCACTCACATATGTCTGTTGGGTAAATGGACTCATTTAGCTGAATAATGAAAAGTTGCTAATTGGAATCTAGACCAGGGGGTACTCAGCCTTCTGGATGCGACTCTGAGGACCCTCCTCACAAAGCCTTCTCTGGTCTCCCCAGTTGAACTGACAACAGTCTCCATCCTGCCCCATGCGCCTTAGCCTCTAACTCTTTGCTGGTACTTACGTATTGCATAGTTTTCACTTCGTCTTTGTCTCCCTCACTGAACTGTCAACTCCCAGAACAGGTTTAGTGCTTTATTAATTTCTTTCTACCAGAGCCTTACACAGTTCTGGCACCGGACACTTACTGTTTGTGGGTGTTTGTGGAGTTCATTTGTGGGAAGGTTTGCTGGACTGAATTTGTTGAATAGAACCAGTATTTTATATATATATACACATATATAAACATATATATAACAAAAAATATATTTATATATATAAACATATATACAAAACATATATATATTTATGTATATATAATATATGTAAAACATATCTATATACATATTCTGCCTCCAGCCAGCACAATTACCAAAGGCATTCATGCTGCCTGGGAGGCAGAAGTGATGTGACCAGTGTCACATGCTTGGACTTGAATCCTATCCCCGCTTCTAGTCATAGTCATGTAATTTGAGCAATTAATTTAGACTTTGGGAGTCTCAATTCCCTCATCTGTAAAAAGAAGATACTGAGAGAATTCATCTCATAGGTTGCTGTGAGGCTTAAGTGCACTAATCCACAGGAAGTGTGGGGCACACGTCTATGGCCTCTTGTTAGAGTTAACGGCCATCATGACAGCCACTGTGCAGTATACCACCACCCTGCCGTGCTAGAAAGGCAAAGTGTGGACTTTATTTTTTAATCTTTGGTATAGGCCAATAACTTGCTGATCAACCACATTTTGGTATCTCTGTCCTCAGGTTATTTGGAGATGGTCTAAGACTGCACTTTCCAATACAACCACCACTATTCACACATAGCTATTGAGCACTTGAAATGTAGCTTGCCCAAATTGAAATGTGATGTTAATATAAAATACACGGGAGTTTGAAGCCAATTTTTTTAAAAAGTGTAAAATTTCTCCTTCTTAATTTTCATATGGATTACATATTGAAATAATAATAATATGGATATAAAGGGTTAAATAAAATACATTATTAAAATTAATTTCACCAGTTTCTTCTTACTTTTTTAATGTATCTACTTCATTATATTACATCATGGGTGTGGCTTCCATTATATTTCTATTGGGCAGTGTGGCTCTGAGAGTTGAGCATGTACTGTACCCTTCCATCACATTCCAGTCTCCTGCTCCTTAAAAAGCAACCCTCCCCCAGTACCTTTCCTTACAGTTCTCCACCCGCATATCCAATTCTATCCCCTTTTGTATGTATTGTCCTACAAGTCAATGATCAGCAACTCATTCCAAGAATACCCTTGTTTAAAGGTGTCTTGCTTCCCATGTTTTAGGAACAGTGCATAATCAGATTCTGTTTATGGTACTGATGATCCAGATAACTGTGCAGAAATGGCTCAATAAATGGTTGAAAAATATTGTTTCAGTATTTTACTCAACAGATAAATGAGTAAATATTTAGCAAGCATCTAATAAGAGCAAGACACCATGTTTGATGCTCTGGGTAATACAATGGTGAATAAGAGACAATGTGGCTTTCAAAGAGCTTAGCATACTTAACATAAAAGCATATTTTTCACTCTTTGCTATGCCGTCCTTGCATATCTATTAACCCCCATTTCCAGCAGTTCCCTGCCTTTGGTACCAAACTACCAATGCAATCCTGACTTTACCATCCTGTTTCACTGGAAGTGTTACCATGTTCATTTCTCTGCCTGGAGTGCTCATTCCTTCCCCTCTCCTCTACCTATAACCTCCAGATTGAATGGAGTTTCAGGGCTGAGTGTTCCATCCCTTCCTCTAAAAAGCCATTCCCAATACTCCAGCCAAGGCGGCAACGGTCGCTCCATTTTTCATGCAGCTAGTAGGCTTTATACATAGCTCTGTTGTTGATCTGTCACACTGCATTGCAACTGTTTATTGCCTATTCATCTTACCAGATAATGAGCAATTTAAGGACACATGTACATCCAGAGAAGTTGGATGTTAAGTTTATACTTAAGGACCAAACTTTTAGCAGCCCCATGCACTGCCACCATCCATTTCCCAACTGATAAGCAGAGGAAGAAAGGCAGGCAACCTCATAACTACTATTTTGGGGGTGGCTCTGATACAGGAAGTGGAGGAAATTAATTTTAGCATGAACTTGTATGGCAACATTTAATGGTCTGGCCAGACTCCTTGCCAGGACATTTCTGGTTTGCAGGAATGGATTGTCACATGTATGTTCATGGGCTCTATTTAATGCAACTTGCTGATCTGGATTCTTTGAGAGCTAGGAAGTTTTGGCGCTGCCTGCCTACAGCTGCAAAAGGCCGCTATGGAGTTGGGATAAACTGCTAGTAGGGTGGCTCAAAGTTAGAAGCTTCTGAGATTCATTTACTTGAGCATCAGGAGCTTCCCCAAGTGGAGCTGTACTGCCCAGCAATGTTGTCCAGCATGACTAAGGCAGACACAGCAAAGGAGTGAAGGCAGCAATGTCTATTAACCAACTGTCGAGTAGCTCTCGCACAGTGGGAGCTCAATAATTGTTGAAAGAATAAATGAATGAGTATCTCTACAAAGATTAGGACAGACTCTTATAAGTTGAGAATCCTGTCACTCCTGCTGTGACAATAGCATCAAAGAACTGCTCTATAAGCATATTTGCTAGGAGAGTTTCTAGATGGGCAAGAAAGGGACAAAATTATGGAGGAGTTTCTGTCCTCAAAGGCCAAAACAAAGTCAAATGGAGACTTATGCTCTCTAAGCCACACAAATAGCTCTTCTTTGTGCTATTTAAGTAGGGAGATCAGTTAGGAGAATCTTATTCAGTTAATTTCATTTTTTAAGCTCTCACCCTATATTAATTAGCTGATAGAACCCTTATGGTGTGATGTGTTTAGGGCCATTGTAGAATGCACACTGTCACGGAAATCTGTTTTGTGGGACTTGTTAGCACAGATATTATTTAGCTAAATAGCTCTTAATGATTCCTTCAGAGCCTGCTGCATCTGTTGGGTAATTCGTTTTATAGTTGGGGACGTTAAAAATTCTATTTTTTAACTTACTCAACCCTAGTGACCTATTTCTAGACCAGGGAGGTTAATGGAGTATCATTGTGTTCAGAAGAGAATTAAAATAATTCCTGATTTATCCTAGAGTAAGGAAAAGTCCCAGAGTGCAGTATTATTCCATTTTGAAGAGTCATTAAAGAATATATTATTTTTTCAAACAAATTGCTTCAAGGGAAGAGAAATTTTAATTACATCAAATACCTGGCTCTCTTGAAAATAACTTGTTGAATTCAAACAACTGCGAGTTGATGTGAATTTATTTTCACAAATCAGTTTGTGCATCTGGGAACAAGTGGACTGGGGTTCTGAAAGGTCCATCCGATGAGTTCTGTTGCAATCAAGTAGCCATGACTAACAGATCAAGGGTTTCAATTTGCTGCAGGCGATGCCATAATATGTCATTTAAGAACTCCCCAGCATCTCAGGGCTGGAGCAGCCTTGGCGGCTGCTCTGTGATGTCAACAGCAGCGTTCTCATCAGGCAATCCATTTTGCTTGTGAAATGCAAATATTCAAATGATGACAGATGGGGATGGAAAGGAGTGCTTCTTTAATAATTCTGTAATTCCATCAATTCCATCTTAGGTAAAGTAGAGTGTTGAATATGGCATATATTGGAACTCCACAGTGGTCAAGAGCTGTTTCTGACTTGTTTACCTTGCATGCTTCAAGATGAAACTAACATCTTGCAAAAATGAATCCCAGGAAGTATGTCTGATAACATAACCCATCAACAGTTCCTGAGTAGGCCTCAGACTCAGAGCACCCATTTCAAGTGTAGAGTCTGCTTGGTTTTCTCAAAAGAAAGCAGATCTGTGCATTTGGAAGTCCTTTGTCTTGAGAGCTGACAACCTCAGGCCCTTTATAGGAAGCTAGACACGACTTTTGGACCCAACAGCGACTGGTTCAATTGGTTCTGGTGGAAAATATGCACGGTGTTCACTGCAATAGAGGAGAGTGGTTAGTAACCCAGGGAAGAGAGAAAAATTGAATCAAATTCTCATTTCTGCCACTTACAAGTTCTATGAATTTGGACAAGTTATTTAACTTCTCTAATCTAAGTTTACTCATTTGCAAAATGAGGATAATAATATCTAATTCACAGGGCTGCAGTGAGAATTATGTGAGATAATGTATATAAAACGCTTAGTGAAGTGCTGCTTATGTTGTAAACGCTGAAAACATCAGTCCTTAACAGGGTCTTCCCTGACCGATGAGAAAATGCAGGGTTTTTAGGATGACCATAAAAAGGGAAAGGGTATGTGTGTGGTCACCACTAAATGTTCTTACATAAAAAGAATATATAAGTAGTTTCATCTAGAATAGGAGTTGGCAAACTTTTTCTGTAAAGGGTCAGATATTAAATATTTCAGGCTTGAGGCCATACAGTTTCTGCCGCAACTACTTACCTTTGTCATTGTAGCATGAAGGCAGCATCGACAATCCGTGAACAAATGAGTGTGGCTGTGTTCCTATATGTACAAACTAGGCAGGCAGCCAGACTTGGTCGTTTGACAACTGCTAGTATAGAATAGAAATCATTGTTTCTCGAAGGACAATGGCCAATAATTCAAAGGGACAATAACCAAAATTGCATCCTATTATGCACTCCATCCTTTCATCCACCCCTTCCCCATACAATAAAATATCTGGTTGATTTTAGTCACATAGAGGGTTTGTAGCCTAAATTTCTGAAGATAATACAAACAAATAATGAACAAGATACGGACAGTAATATAATTTAGTAGACTGGGTATGATCAGCTACATAGATGATACCAAAGGAGATAAAAATCCTGTTAAAAAACACATTTTGCACAGGAAGACTAGATGGTCTACACCACAGAGAATGATACAATGAGCTATTGATTCTACTGACTCTGGTGAGTAAATTTTAAAAGTCCTAGAACTCTTAGAAGGCACAATGAGAATTGGGAATTTTAACAACATCAAAAAACACACACACATAAATATTCAACTGATCTTCAAAAGAAGTATGACTTTAGAAATCGCTGTAGGATAAATTCCAGCCGAGACACACACACAAACCTATTTTGTAAAAAGGAAAACGATCATATATGAATTCACTCTCTTCACTGACTGCGTTGGGAGGAAAAAAAAGAACACAACGGTTATATTAGATTTTTTGAAGTTAACCAATCAGCTAGCTATTTTTGATATAGTTCAACTGTTTATTTTTATGTAAGTTCAATTTTTTTTTTCTATTTTAGAGTCTGACAATTTATGACCTTGAAATGCAAACCTGATGCAGTCCCCCTTCCCACGCTCCTCAGTGGGTTCTCTTCACTCTTAGTGCTTTTGGGATAAAGACCAAACACGTAACCTGGCCCACAGGATTTGCTTGGTCCCCACACACCTCCCCCTGCAGCTTCATCTTCAACCACCCTCCCCCAGGTTCTTTGAGCCTCAACCACCAGTGTTCCGACGGCTCTCTCTCCATTGTCTAACTCGCCACTGCCACCCTCCGCCTGCCCCATGATCATCCCCCACACAGTCTTGGTCTAGTTCCCTTCTACTCCTCACTTAGGCTTCTGTTTAAATCACTTCCTCCTGGAGCCTTTCCTGACTCACAGGCAACTGTCACAGAACCTGTCTCTAGCCTTCAAGCTCTTATTACAGTTTGTCATTATCCATTCATTAGGATGATGGTTTAATTAACGTCTGTCTCCCCCACTGGGCCATGAGCTCCCCAAAGAGCGGGAAATGTGCCTGTGTTTGAATGGCGGAGGGCTCAGCTCAGTGCCTGGTGTGTAAGTAGAGCCATGATGAACAGAGATAAGGGAGTGGTAATCAGAAGGATCTAGAATTAAAACATAGTCATAAAGGGTCAAAACAAAGAAGATTTCTAAGAGATGTTGCACATATTGCAGACAAAACCATGCCGTTTTAAAAAATAATACAGATTTTATAAAAAATAAAACAATGTTTGCTCATTGTTCTTAACTGATGATCTAGACACTGGGTTGGCCAACTTCTTCTATAAAAGGGCAGACAGTAAATATTTTAGGCTTTTGGGGCCATATGATTTCTGTCTCAACTACTCAACTCTGCTGCTGCTGGAGCCTGTTGGAGCAGCCGAAGAGAGAACAGAAACAAGTGAATGTGGTTGGGTTCCAATAAAACCAGGGATTCTCAACCTCCATACTGTGGACAGTTTGTTTTGTTGTGGGGGCCTGTTATGTGCTTTGCAGGATGATTAACGGTGTTCCTGGACTTGACCGTCTAAATGCCAGTCATGCCCCCAGCCCCACTCGTGAACCAAAAATGTCTCCAGACGTTGCCAAACATTCCTCGGGGACCAAAATCATCCCAGTAAAAAACACTGTAATAAAACTTTACAAAAACAAGCCACAAACTGGATTTGGCTCATGAGCTGTAGTTTGCTTAATCCTGATCCAGAAAAAAGAAAAAAAAAATTAGGAAATTCTTTAATGGTGTTCTATTTCTGGGAGGGCTATTAATTTACTCTATTCTCGAAGTTCGTGGATCCTCTCCATGGAATAACGGTCCTTTGAATACTTTCTTTCTCAGAGGTGAGTAAACCCTTAGAGTGTGGTCAGTGCAGTCCTCAGAGAGAAGCGGAGTCGACTGATTCTAGGCTGTGTGAAATTTACCTGCTCAAGTAAAGGATGCTGTCAATGTTTGTACATCCGTTCCTACTGCCATTTGGACCCCCACAATTCCTCTGATTATTTTGGTTAGTTGTTTTTGGGTTTTTTTACTAGCTTTCAGCAAAGTGTGCATTGCAGGGCAACTCAGGAGCTGAAGGGATGGTGAAAAACAGCAGGGTTGACTTAGGTTTAGAGCTGAAGATCAAGACCCGAGTGTGGGTTCAGCCTCCTGGAGCTGGAAGTGTGGCCTTGAAAACCACTGTTTATTCCTTCCCACATTTTTCCCCCCTTTTTGGACCACAAGTACACAGACTTAGATTTATCAGAATCTTTGGCTCATGACACCTTCTCGTCACTGGTCTGGGCAGGTCCCATTTTTGGCTTTATTAGTTTGTTTATATTATAAACATCTGTGCCCCCACCAACACAAGAAGCAAAATATAGTCACAACCTAACATGCCCCTAGATGATCCCTCCCCATCCTGTCCCCTGCCTCCTGTCACCTGGGGGAACCAGGCTCCTGAATCTTATCTTCATCTTCCCACTTTCTTTCCCAGGATGTAGATTTCTCCTCTTTAAGGTGTGGGAGTTCAAGTGAAGGGGTTAGTGAACTGACTTCTCATCTTTTAAAGCTCTAACTCTGTGGTCCTGATGGCAGTCTTTTTCTCCAACAATCCTCACAAGTTGTGCCAGGCATGTATTTTATATCTCTAAATGGGATTGAAAACCTAGGCAAATTGGTTTTGTGAGACACACAGAAAATAGAGGAATTCCCATTCACATTGAAGATAGCTCCTTGCAGGTTTGAGGCCAAGGCCTTTACGATATGCTAAGTCCGTGAAGAAGTGTTGGATCGAAAAATGTTTTCCCTCTGATAGACAAATAGACTTTTAAAAAATATTGAAGCCTTTCCCCTTTCTTGCCCATTTCTCTATTTTTACGTTAAAAGAGTCGTATCATTTATACAGCTCTGTTGAGAGAACTCAGTCTATTTGCCCCTGGGGCAGTAATACTGGTATGGTAAACTTCAACACAGCGTGTAATGTATGATCTGATTTTAAATTCTTCAAAATGCCGATTTATCTGATTTTTACCAGAACCGAGAGATAAGGCAGTCATGCCCCCATGCAGCTCGACATGTCTATATCCTTGAAATTGAACCTCAGGGCAGACAGGAGCACCGGGCTGGCACACTGAGTGTGAATAAAGGAGGCTGGTGCTGACACACGTGTGAAAGAGAAGATACAAAAGAGAAGACACTTGGGAAAAAACAATCCCTGGTGTGTGGAAGGGAGGCGGGGGAATCAGAAATGTTAAGGACGATTTGCACCGCTACTGATTTAATGTGGGAGAAATTGAATTCTCGTGTTGGCGTCCCTGACCCATTTGAGTGAGATTCTAGCGCCCTCCAGTGGATAATTTGTAGAATTGCTCTCATTGCGTTTGGACACTAGGTCTTGACTTCTCTCCTGGGGGCCTTCTTTTAATAATAAATATTTCGTGTTCTCTTTACTATTTGAATTTCAATTTACTATGCATATAATTTCAAAATAATCAATGAAAATTCTAATTATAATATAAAAATCCAAGGGAAGTAATTTTTTAATAAAATAAAAATGAATGAATAAATAAAAATATGTATATATATATTTATTACACATATGTAAGAAAAGAAAACAATTTGCATTTAAATATATAAATGTCGAGATCCAAGTGTTCTAGAAGACGTAATTACTTGGAAACTTGCATCTAGTTAGAATTTCCAGAAAGGTGACAGTCACAAAGGCAACAGGTGGAAATGAACTATATCGGCGTCTTAAGTGCCACCAGCAGCATTGTTGTAGGTTATGTGATTTTTCAAAATAAGTAAAAAATATCTGGCAAAATTCTGACCGAAACAAGAACAATCTTCCCTGGGGTTTGCATAGCAAAACATTTTCATTTCTAGAAAATGTAAGGTACATTAAAATTTTGCAAAGTGTCCTTTATGTTTTCATGTTCAATGGAGTTAGGGTTTAGGTTCCTCAGGCAACTATAAATATGCTTTGCACCTGTTCTGGCAGAACTTTCCAAAGCTGTAGGGGATGCTGTGACAATTCTTTGTCATGCTGAACTGTCTATTGTGTTTCAGAATATTTAACAGCCCTAGTCCCTACCCACAAACGCTGACAGGACCCCTCAATCAATGATGGTCAAAAATGCTCCCACAAGTTAGCAAACGGCCCTGAGGGAAGAACCACCTCTGTGAAGAACCACCACCCTTGCCCTTCCTCTGACCCTTCCTCTGACGCTGAGGAAGTTTTTGTCAATGAGAATCTTCCACCAAGGGCTACCTCTATGGCTTGACAATATGGAGGCTTGATCTTTTCCCCCTACTTTGGGATACTCTTGAGATGCTGGGCAAGACATTCCAGAATGAGTGGGGAAGGGAAAGAAGGGGTCAATTAGAGCCGGTGATGGTAGAGCAGACAAGTGCCAGGGCTGCCTGGCTCCAGAGCACAGCTCTCAACCTGTTCCTCAGCAGACGTGAGGCGAAATGCCAGATTCTGAAACCAGCTCTGACCGCCTCCAGCACCCCTGTCTCCAGCTCTGCACCACTGGTTCTCCTAGACGTGTTGTCTTCAAAGATGGGCGTGGTTGGCCTCACATCTCAAGAACTCTTAGAATTCTTCCTTGTAGGCCTTTCAAAGCACAACTGTGATTCTTAATTCTGAACACTCATGTTTGACAAAAACAAAACTATGCTCAACAGAGATAACTCACTATCAATAACAAGCACAATGATCCAAGAATAGTTTTGTTTGTCTGTTTTATAGGAATGGCACAAATTGTCTACACTTTAAGCCAGTATTCTCTGAAGTATATTAAAGAGGGCCACTGGTTTGAATGACTAGTCATAGATATTTCTCAAAAAGAGAACAAGTGTTCCTTGTCAAATAGGATCAGATATGCTGGCTTAAACAAATTGTAGCAGGTATAAATTTTACAAACTCAGGTGTGCAAAAATGTAAACTTTTTCTAAAACTGAACATAAACTAACTTTACAACTTCCATCCTATTTAGTGTCTTGAAAAAAATACCAATACTGACAATACAAGGGAGACATCGTCACAGCAATGTTCTCCATCCGTTCAGGACTTTCCCCTCCACGCTTCCAATTTCCATGGGTGATATAAAATCAGGGAAGGGCCTTACTTCTGGAGGCTTTGGGGGATCGGAAAGCCAGGTCTTCAGGCTCTGCCTGCGGTGACATCCACTGCTGATGGGACACATCTTGTTTGCTCTTTAGTCTCAGTTTTCCATCGTAAGCTTTGGCATCTGCATCCTCCCCGTCTCTCTTGGACACCTTGGGTCTGCCAGCCTTCTCTTAACTACTTTTCCAAGGCCTTCTCTAGAGCACAGACACTTTTGGCTACTTTTTCTACACTGCAAGGAGGTGTGAGAAGCTTCGGGAACGTTCCTAAGCTGGAAGCCTCCGCAGGCTACACCAAGGAATTGACGCTCAGGGTCCTCTCCTCTGGAACCCCCAAAACTTAACTAGATTTCTATTTCCCTATCCTCCAGAGCACTCCCCCATGGGTGTTTGCCTGTGGGATAATGGGCCAGAGGGTCCTTTCTCAGAAAAACCCATTAGTAGCTGCCCTTAATGTTCTCCCTTCAGACTCTGAAAAAGCGTCTCCCTCTTCTAGCCCTGAAAGGAATTTTTTTTTTTTTGCTGAGGAAGATTCACCCTGAGCTAACACTTGAACTCTTCCAGTTGCCAATCTTCCTCTTTCTGCTTGAGGGAGATTCGCCCTGAGCTAACATCTGTGTCAGTCTTCCTCTATTTTGTATATGAGTCGCTGCCACAGCATGGCCGTCAACAAGTGGTGTTGGTCCACACCCGGCTGCCGAACCCCAGCCGCCAGAGCGGAGTGCACTGAACTTAACCACTAGGCCGTGCAGCTGGCTCCCTGAAATGGTTTTTATATCCTCAGCCTTTGGCCTGAAATTGGCTTGGCAAATAGACTTGAGCCTTCCAAGCCAAATGATTAGAGTGATGATTCAGAAGATTTTGCGCCCTAGGGAACATGTGGCAATGTTTGGAGACATTTTTATTGTCACAATTTGTTGGAGGGTGCTATGGCATCTAGTGAGTAGAGGCCAGGGAGGCTGCTAACCATCCTGCAGTGCACAGGACGGCCCCACAGCAAAGGATCTCCTGCCCAGAGGGTAAATAGAGCCGAGGCTAAGTCACCCTGGGTTAGACCAGGAAGTTGTACTTGTTATTTTGTTTTTCTATCAGAAAGAAAAAGAATCAATTCATTTTCTTAAATTTCTGGCCTAATTTTGTGTTCTAGTCAAGGACCACACTCCTAGCTGCCAACTGTTATTTAACAACCATATTAACAATTTCCACTGGACCTTGGAAAACCGCAGACATAAGCAGTTTGAGCAAAGAGATTGGGTTTTTCTAATCTTCTTGATAATGTGCACCTGGGTGCTGATAACTGCCATCCCCTCTGCTGTCTTTGCGTGTCCTCTCTGTCAGACAGTGGAGGCAGGAAGGAGGAGCCTTTCTTGTCTTTGCAAAGCTGTCTAAATCTGCAAAACCCAGCCCAGTGGGGAATGGCTGGCAGCCTTCAAACCAACAAGGTTTGTTTCTCAGGAGGGGCAGGAGAGAGGCTGTGTCCCAAGGCACACAGGCCCGTCCTGGACCTGCCTGAACTCAGAGCAGCATCCTTCATGGTGTGATGGCAGGGCACGCTCCCCTCAACATGCGGGGAAGGTCAACGGAGGTGTTCAACCTGTGTTATGCAGAATCTTAGGGTTTGCAGAAGTTTTGGGGGGCTCACTCTTCCACCAGAGAAGTGCTCGTTTCTAACTTTTTTACACATTGGGCTTTTAGATCAAATTTAAAGAAGTAGTTCTGAAGTATAAAGGAAGATGGAGAAGTGGATATGATGTCATTGTCTCAAAAGGCCGCAGTCTCAATGCTCACATTCCCTTTCCATGAGCGCATGCAGATCAGATGGTGTGTGGAATTCCCCCATCGCCGCACCAGGTGAGTTGCAAGGAATTCCTGGGAGCCCCATAGGATAAGAGTAGAGATGGGAGAGCTGAAGTTCTCAGTGACACCTACCACAGACAGAGTCTGCCCTATCCAACTTCTAGCCTGTGTCCAGACCAGGCAAGACCCCGCCCCTTGGTGTGTTCTCATTGTGAGCCTCTCTCAGTGGCCCTGCGCATCCTCCTCGCCGTAGGGGCTGTGGTGTGCAGAGGAAGGAAGACATGGGCTGCCGTCCTCGGGCGTCCTCCTGCCGGCACCTGCCGCCTCTGCAGAGGGACGGGGAGAATTGAGCTGTGTGGCAGCCATGATTCCTAATGTGCAGGGCACACTTGTATCACCAGGAACATCTGTCACAGCCATAACACATTTAGGCTGGTGGTTTTGTTTACACAACCCCAAGCAACCAGTCTGACTAAGATTGTCACAAAAAGACTGATAGAATAGGGCAGCGAGGGGACAGCAAAAGCTGACATCATATAAATAGAGAATTGGACACAGCCTTAAACAGGTAACTTCAGACTTTTGATCGCTCAAGCCATGCTGTTAATCTATAACACTGACAGAGACTTCCCGATATGTTGGGTGACAGTAAAAAGCAGACAAGGAATGAGCAGGCCCTATTTTCTTTTCCTTTCTTTTTTTGTGAGGAAGATTAGCCCTGAGCTAACATCCGTTACCAATCCTCCTCTTTCTGCTGAGCAAGATTGGCCCTGGGCTCACATTCGTGCCCATCTTCCTCTACTTTATATGAGGGACACCTGCCACAGCATGGCTTGATAAGCGGTGCATGGGTACCCGCCTGGGATCTGAACCTGCAGACCCTAGGCCGCCAAAGTGGAGCACACAAACCCAACCACTACGCCACTGGGCCAGCCTCTGAGCAGGCCCTATTCCTAAATAAGATAGTTCTTTATGGATTCAGAAAATATTAACAGAATTAACAATCTCAATGGAAAAAGACACAAACACTGATGTTCAACGCGCCTGGCATAAAGAAAACCTGTCCCTCCTTAGCTAACATGGTCTTCTACTGGCGCAGCTATCCATTTTTATGGGCCATTATTATTATTGTTATTATTGTCACTATTATTTTGCAGTGATCCTCAACTCTGACTGTCTATAACAAGCAGGAGGAGCTTTACAAACAAACGAACAAGCAAGATTCCCAGGCCTTATCCCACCTTAACCGAATTAAAATCTCAGAGAGCAGAGCCCAGGAAATTGAAATTTTTAAAACTCCCTCCAGAGATTCTAAGGTGCCCCCTAGGTTGAGAACCACTGTTCTAGCTGTGCATATAGACATGTTAGGTGACAGCATTTTAGCAATTTTGTTGCCCAGAATACAAAAGATCCCTTCCTCCCTTGGTTTTGTGGTTCTAGCGCAGTGCTTCTCAAACCTGGCTGCACATTAGAATCACCGGGGGAGCTGTAAAAATGATCGCTGCCCAGACCCCACCCCAATCCAATTAAGCCAGAATCTTTGGGGGTGGGAATTAGCATCAGCATTTTTTAAAAGTCCCTGGATGATCCTAACATGTGGCCAGGATTTCAAACCATTGCTCTAGTTGTGGGGGTTCCCAACCTTGGCTGCACGTTGGAATCACCCGGGAGATTTACAAAAAATACTGAGATCTGGGTCTTGTCTCCGAAGATCCTGATTTAATTGGTTTGCTGGGAGATCTGGGCATAAGGGAATTATTAAAGCACTCCAGGTGCTAATAGCATGCAGTCAAGGTTGAGACCACTGGGTCTTCAGGAGGTAGAGAAAAAAAAAAGAGAGAGAGAATTCCAGTAGTGTAACATTATGAGAAAATGCAGAGGAAGGGCTGAGCTATTTTTAAACTGAAGCCATTCCTTCTTTCTGACCTAACAGGTGTGATTTGCTCCATAACGCTGGTGAATAAGAGATGTGATGTTGCTTCATTAAGTTTGGCCCAAGCCCAGGTTGGTGGCAAGTTTCACGTCCATCTGTCAAGGCTCCTTCCCACTTTCCCGAGTGTACAGAGCATTTGAGACACATCCATTTCAATAGGATGGTTGGAGCATATTCCCAAATAATGTTTCTGCCTGCCTAACCCGTACCCCTCGCTCTTTACTCACAGATTCCTGGTTCTACTCTGGACACAATGCGCCCCCAAAAATCCTGTTTCCCAGTTTCCCCTAGAGGTGGAAGCTCTGGCCAGTAAGGAGTAGGTGGAAGTTGTTAGAACACTTTCGTTTTCTTATTGTGAGCTCTGACCCTTTGTGCTGTCTCTTCCTCCTTCACACTAGGACGCAAGGCTAGAGATGAAGCAGGCTTGAAGCAACAATCAAAAGGAACGCCACAAGCCACGGATGGCAAAGCAGAAAGACTGAAGGAACCTAGGACACTGATGCCTTCATGGGCCCACATCACCAGCCCTGGATTGCTCACCCCATGACTCTTGTTGAAGTGAAAAATAAGCCTAAGTTTGATTAAGGCACTGTAATCAAATTTCTCTTCCTGCAGCTGAACAGCATCCCCAACTAGAAAGAGCCTGGAACACAGTCCGTTTCTAACTCTGTCATTGTTCTGCACTATGACTTGATGCCCCTGGCGAGTGCTAGGTATTTACTCTCCGTCTAGTTGGCCAGTTGCTAATATCCACTCACAGCGGGCAGTTCTGTTCTCTGAAGGATTCAAGCTCTTTCCATCACTCTAGCCCATGATATTCAGTGTGCCAGGGATGCCACCCCTCATGATACAAGATAGCTGCTGAAGCTCCATGCAGCACTCATCCTTACATAACAATATTCCAATATGGAAAAGGAGGAGGCAGCTCTCACTATTTATCAGTGTGAAAAATATTTTCCAGAAGTCTCCAGTAGACTTTCTCTTAGGCACTGTTAGCCATATTTGTGTTACTTATCCAGCCCTAAATCCGTTGTTGACAAAGGAGTGTGGGATTACCATGATTGGCTCCGAACAATCATGGATCTTCCCCCAGAGCTGCAGGAAGAGCCCACTAACATTGAGCACTTTGCTGTTCCAAACCTGAACCAAGCTGGGGCCCTTCAGCAAGGAAGAAGGGAGAAATGGCTATTTGGTAGGCAAGCATCAGGGTCTGCCAAAAGGGGCAACAAGGGGAAGAAGGCAGAGGCAGTGTCAGAGGCAGAGGGAGAAGCACACACCAGGGTAAGGACACACGAAAAAGCATGTCGTATTCAGGCAGCAGTAAACTATTCACTATCGCCTTGACATGAAGTCATCAAAAAAAAAAAAAAAAATCCCCAAAGAAGGGGATCGCAGAGGTTTGGCCAAAGACACAGCATAGAACTGTGGACATGGCAATTAGGAGTTCTTTATGGATTACCATGCAGCCCCAGTGCACTGTCCCTGCGTGGTAGGCAAGGGATCCCTCATGGTATCTGGCATTTTGTGCTCAGGACAGCACCAATCCCAAAGGTGAAGCATTCTGGGTAAGAAGCAATGCTGACCAAAATGTGTCTTCAGCTCATCGGCTCCTACTGGGCCCACAACTTGCTGATTAGGGCGCTGACCCACCCGACTTCAATCGAACCCCTGCCCCTCCAGGCCTTCTCTATTCTAATGGAATCTTTTCTCAGCCTTTGACAGACCTCTTTAAAACCAAACTTATAAAAATACGTTTTTTCCCCCCTAATAATCACTTTGATTAGTCACGGTTGCATTTAAATTACTTCTAGGCATCCATTCTAAATAAACAATCAAAATAATAATTAAAAAAATGCTTGGTTCAAAGGTGTTTATTGCAATGTTTTTATGACAGTGAAAAATTGCAAAGATGTCCATGTAGGATAATGGTTAACTGAATTATGCATAACTATGAAATGAAATAATAACTTAGTATTAACTATAAGCATTTAACTATTAAAATTTAACTATTTAGAAGCATGGAAAGATATCTATGGTATAAGGTTAAGTTAAACAAGACATGATCGTGAGAAAGATGAAGATCGCCAAGCCTCCTCCATTTACTGCCACAAGTAGGGGAGGTGGGAGAGGCCAGCATACAGATGCACAACTATTATGCAGGGCTGTTATAACAAAGTGCTGTAGACTTAGTGGCTCATCAACAGACATTTATTTCTCACGGTACTGGAGATGGAAGTCCAAGATCAAGGCACCAGCATGGTTGGGTTCTGGTGAGAGCGCCCTTCCAGGTAGCATGTGGCCAACTTCTTGCTGTGTCCTCGCATGGAAAAAAGGGCACAGGAGCTCTCTAGGGTCCCTTTCATAAGGGGATTAATCCCCATACAAGAGGGCTCCCCCTTTATGACCTAATTACCTCCCAAAGGCCCCACCTCCTAGTACATCACCTTGGGGGTTAGGTTTCAACATATGAATTTTGGTGGGATACAAACATTCAGTCCCTAATAGCCCCATTCAAATTGCAGAATCTGATCCACAAGATTAACTCCTTATGGTGGGAGAAGAAGGAGAAAGGAAAGGAGGGAGTAAGAGAGAAGAACCTGAAGGGACCTATAACAAGGAGGTAACTCACTTTTTCAATTTCTATTTTCTTTTGTCTTAAACATCTGATACTATATAATAATACTAGAATTTCCAAAGTAATTCTGAGAATTCACCTTTGTTGATCTGTAAACAAGATATATAGAATCCATACCTAGTATCCTAGAATGGACAGCCTCCGTGAAACTGAAAAATTCTAGAGCCAATAGAAACTATTAACAGAATAGGCTCACTTCAGAAAGCCCATTTCAAACAATTACTTGAGTGCCAGTGCATTTTACATATATTCTTTCTAATACCCACCACGTTTATATACGGTGTGCCCTATTATTTTCTTTTTACACATGAGGAAATTAAAGCACAGAGAAATTAAGAAACTTACATACCAAGTCATGTAGTGAGTAAGGGCTGGGACTAGGATTCCAACCGATGTCAATCTGACCTTTTTCATTATGCCATATTGCTTTCAACAGTTTTGCAAAGACTTTTCCTTAGGGAGAGAAAAAACCAAAGCAGTTGCTGTAGAGAGTGCAAGTTGTTCTTATAGATACCCAGCTGCACAGCCTGGATCGTTAGAGATGGCTCAGGATCACCACTTTGCAACTCCTAGGAATTAATGGATCGAGGCAATAACCATCAAAGAAAGAGATAACCAGACATTATGTAATCTCCAGTAGAAATACACAACACCACCTCTGATGTAGTCTTAACAACCACAACAATAATAACAAAATCACATCCAAACTTGGTCAATCTTCTAGGTCTAAGTACTAATCTTAGGAAACGTAGAAGACAGAGTAACACGTTAACCATCAGCAAGGGAATGAAAACAGAGAAATTCAGACCATGAGAAAATCTATAGGACAAACGACCTGGTTTCTTCCCAAATTAACTGCAAAGGAGAAAAAAAAAACATATATATAGAGAATCTATTGAAATATAATTAATGGATTGACCACAATGCATGGACTTTATTTGTATCCCTATTCAAAACAAACTATAAAAAATATTATAAGACAATTGGAGAAACGAGAACACTAATCAAATGTTTGATGATGTTAAAGAATTATTGTCCATTTTTTAGGTGTGATAATTATATTATAGTTATGTTTTTTAAAAAGAGTCTATATTTAGAGGTAGTTACTAAGGTATTTATATAAAAATGATATAATTTGTTTCAAAGTAATCTTAAGGTTGGGGGTGACGCAGGAATCAGGTGCATGAATTAAGATGGGATCTGAATTGATGGCCACATCAGGCTTATTATACTAGTCTCTTTACTTTTATATACCATAATTTAAAATCTTTTTATTTTTTTGGTGAGGAAGATTGGCCCTGACCTAACATCTGTTGCCAATCTTCCTCTTTTTCTTTGAGGAAGATTGTCCCTGAGTTAACATCTGTGCCCGTCTTCCTCTATTTTGTATATGGGACACCGCCACAGCATGGCTTGATGAGCGGTGTGTAGGTCCGTGCCCAGGATCCAAACCTGCAAACCACAGGCCACTGAAGCAGAGTGTGCAAACTTAACCACTACGCCACCAGGCTGGCCCCTAAAATCACTTTTTTAAAGAAGCCTAGTTCAAAATAAGTCACTTGGGTAAGTCAATAGTCAATTGCTCTAGCAACTATTTCCAATATCCCCCCTCCCTTCCCTAATTACTGCTGATCTTTGACTTCTCTCCCCCACCCAGTCTCTGTCACCTTAGAACTCCCCCTGTTTGACCTTGGTTACCACCATCATTTTGCCTCTGGATCACAGGAGCCTCTCACCAAGCCTGTCAGGAGAATTTTGAGTTCCTCAGTAGAGTTGATAAGCACGATTGAACAGGAAGCTGCCAACCTCACCATCCGCCGTGCGCATCAAGGGGACAACAGTCTCCAGCTATGGGCCACGGTGACCAACCTTCTCACCCAGGACCTGAGCTGGGATCACACTGCCAATATTTAGGATGAAGTGATTCTTACAACCAACTTAACTTGATCAACTCATGCTTACTGCAGAGGGAGGCTCAGCCAGACCAGGGGGTACCTGGTACATTAAGGCAAGTCAGATGAGCTGGGAAGCCCCAACATCCTTGTGAAATACCTGTGGTCTCACAGACACACTGGAAGGGGCATTGGGGGCAAAGTGAGGGGGATTCTTCCAAAGCCAGATGACCAAGTCTCTTTCAGCTTAGGGAACTGCTGTTTGACCATTGGGTCACATACTTCGTAAGACTGTTCTGCCAGAGTTTCACCTGGCCCAGGAAAGACTGGCTAGCCCGTCAGTGAAGGAGAACCTAGAAGATGTAACTCACTCTCAGACTTCACATCACATGACTTGTGCAAGTGACCCTGGAGATCCAGGCTGAGAGAGACTTCCTCTCTGGGAGGGCTGTCATGGCCCCAGGAATTTCTGGGAGTTCAAGCAACTGGATCCTTGGGAACAGTCACATCCTACCCCTCACCTGCCCCAGTGTTGGCATAAGCAATAGATCTGTGGCCCTTCTTATGTTGCCATTCACGCAGGAGACCCAGCTTCTGGTGTACGGGGGACTGGGTTTATGTGGGCCAGGAGCCCACCGCTCAGACTAGGACTAGAGGTGGAGAGCCCTCCAGGGAGATACTGGCCTGCCATCCGAATGCACCAGTGTCATTGGAGGGTTTACGGTATAAGAGGGGGCAGAAGCTGCCCTAAATGACTGTGACTGCAGCATCTCCCTCCATCCCCTCCCCCCAAGCCAGAGTGCACTCACCTCTCAACAAGGTGAAGAACCACCTTGATCTCTGCCTCAGAGCTACAGCTATGCAAGTGCAATCCGCCTTTGAACAAGGCCTGTCTTTGTTCTCATTGAGCCCCGGTGCCTGCTATGATCAACCTGGCAGGATTTTCCAAGGCTCAGACCAACCCCATGACCATGCTTCAGAAGGTCAAATACAAAGCCATCATGGACATGCTCTCAGGAAGCTCCTCATACCAGTTAAGACTGTGTTCACCTGTGAGCAGGGTCTCTCAACTTTGGCACTAGTGACATTTGGAGTTAGATAATTCTTTGGAGTGGAGGGCCATCCTGTGCATTGGTTAGCTTCTTTTCTAGTCTCTACCTAAGAGATGCCAGTAGCACCTCTCCAGTTGTCACAACTAAAAATGTCTCCTGATATTGCCATGTGCCCCCTCCGGTAGCCCCCAATTGAAAACCGATGAGCTGTGAATGACAGAAAATCCAAAATAACAGTGGCTACAATGAGGCAGAAATTCTCTCTCTTTCATGTAAATGAAGTCCAAAAGTACTCAGTCTGGCTAGTATGGAGGCTCCAAGATATCAGAGACTTGGCTCCTTCTTGTTGCCTCTGTATTAGCAACATGTGGGTTCCTCTCCAAAGTCCAAAATGCCTGCTCCAGCTGCAACCATAAAGTTTAGCTTTCAGCCACAGGAAGCAGGGAGAGTAAAGAGCCAATGTCCTCTACTTTCAAAGACACTTTGAAGTAGAAGTGACACAAAGAAGTGACACACAGCACATATACCCATGGGCAAGAATTAGTCGCCTGGTCACACCTGACTGCAAGGAAAGCTGGAAAATGTAGTCTGTATCCTAGGAGGCCATGAACCCAGCTAGAGGTTGGGGGTTGTGACCACGTCGGAAGGGGAAAACAGATAGTAGGGACAGCTAGCTGTCTCTACTGCACCATGATAAGCTAGAGCCATATCTGATTATCTGCCTAATACCTGAGTTCCACCTGGCTGTGTTGAAACCAGGAGTGGGAATGCATGGAGTCTCTTCTCTTCCCCACCACCAGCCTCCACCTGGCCTTCAACCAGCCACTAATCCACAGCTCCCCTCTGATCCTCCTGCTCTACCTGCATTCTTTTAAAATGCTTTCAATCCTTTATGACACATTAATGAAGGTTCACTCTGAAAATATAGCTAAAACAAAGGAAGAAAAGTCCCCGGTATTCACACTATCTTGAGATCATCATTGTAAGTTTTAGTATATATCTCTGATAAGAGCCAACGTGTATTGAGTGGCTACTAAGTGCCACACCCTATGTCAGGGGCTCACCTGTCCCACCTGATTTAATCCTTACGCCAACCCTGTCAGATAGGACTGTCACTGAAGTACAGAGAGGGAACTGTAGTCTGTACCTCCCTGACACGGCTGGGAAATAGCTGAGCCCGAATTTGAACCCAGAAAAAGGGCTCCAATGCTCCTGCTCTTAACTCCTTTCACAGTCTACATTCATCTATCTATCACACATACATGCACACACACGCGCACACTATTTTCTTATGGAATGAGGTTACTATAACGTTATTTTGTAAGCCTTTCCTTTTCATATAATGATATATTATGAACATCTTTCCATGTCTTTATATTTTCCTTAAAAATAGCTTGGCATGCTGATTGAGAGCCTGATTTTTGGACTCAAAAAAACTGGGAATGGAGTCTCAGTTTAACCAGAGTCTAACCAGGGTGGGAAGCCCCTCAGACCTTCTGTTTTCTCATCTATAAGATAGAGGTAATATTAGATTCTAGTCATAGGGTTGTTAGGAATATTGCGCTGATACCATTAAAAGTGACTTCATGGATAATCATAATGGCTAACATTTACTAAGCAACTGCCAGGTACCATCAAAAGCCCTTCAACATGTTAGTCATTACCATTTTCCCATAAAGTCACTTTCAATGGTGTCAGTATTCTATTCCATGGAGATACCCTGCACTCACTCTAGTTTACACTCCCAGAGTTTATGTCTGTAATAAAAGCCAAGGACCCTCCTTGTATGGTTGGGATATACTGGATCCTAGAACCTCAAGGCTGCCAGGGAAGCTGCCAGAAATTTCCCTTAGACCCAAAGAAGCAACTACAAAAATGTCAGAGGATCAGCAGCAGACTAAAGGTCCCTGCTGGGCACGACCTCCCTGGTGGGTCAAGTTTCCTTCTACGGGGCTGACACACGGGCCTGTGACCACCTTCAGCCAAGGGTCGAATCCAAAGTGGTGTCCATATGGGCAAACAGGCAGATTTTGTGAACTTCCTCTCTTGAAGTTGACTGCTCACACTCTCTGCCACCCTTTTAAGTAAAACTCAATTCCCATCCTTTTGGTAAGGAAAGTCCAAAAATCACACCTCTGACAGCCTCTGATCTTGGTCTTCTAGTTTTCCTTTGTAAACGGGTAGAATTGCCTTATAAAGGAAAAAAATGTATGGGGGAAAAGAGATGCAAATGACATATATTTAGCCAGGTAGGTGGTCCGAAGGGAGGAGAGCAGCAGCCTTTGAAGGGAGGAGGGAGTTTACAAGGGTAGTAAAGGAAAAGCCACTCTCTGTGTGTCTCCCTTACTCTCACACAAACAGCACACTCACAGCACTTCCGACACCAGATGTGTGGGGGGTTTCCACACCAAGCAATTCTCTGCGACGCCAGCTGGGTGTCCTGCCATTCAATTCAGACGCTAACTGGAGTTAGTGCAGACCCACAGGTTAAGGGCTCAGTCCCACAAGCCTGCCCCTACTTCAGACGCCAACGGCAAGCAGTAGGTCTTCAGATTAGCTACAACTTCTGTCCCACTTGGCTACAAATCAGAGGTTCCCATGATCTCCCTTCTTAAAAACGACCATTTGCTAGAACAGCTCATAGAACTCAGGGAAACACTCCTGTTTACCAGTTTATTATATAATAAAGGATATCATAAAATATACACATGAACAGCCAGATGAAGAGATACATGGGGCGAGGTCTGGAAGGGTTCCAAGCTCAGGAGGTTCTGTCCCCGTGCAGTTAGGGTGCACCACCCTCCTGGCATGTGGATGTGTTGTTCACCAACCCAGAAGCTCTCTGAACCCTGTACTTTTGGGATTTTTAAGGAGGCTTCATCACCTAGGCATGATAGATCATTAACTCAATCTCCAGCCCCTCCCATTCCCCGGAGAGGGGGATGGGCCGAAAGTTCCAACCGTCTAATCGCAGCTTGGTCTTTCTAGTGACCAGCTCCCATCCAGGAGCCCACCCAGAGTCACCTCATGAGAACAAAAGATGCTCCTATCACACAGGAAACTCCAAGGGATTTAGGAGCTCTGTGCCAGGAAGCGGGGTCAGAGACAAACATATATATTTTTTTCTCTTACGTCACAAGGGGGAAGGCAGGGGCTGCAGAGGGAGGAGCCCTCGTGACCAGATAACTTGTCCAGCCTCACAGATTTGCCTGCCTGCCCTGTGCTCTCAGCTGAATTGCGCAGAGGAGCTGCAGTTTTGTGTTTGACCACCAGATGGAGACGTCAGCTTTCAGACTGGAAACCTCCGCCCATCTTTCAGGGCAGGCACCAAAAGGCTGGGGGGGATGTCCTGAAGCCCTGGCGCCCTGTCCGTGCCCATCGCTGCGCAGAGCCTGGGCTGCACGCTGCCCTCCCTGAAGCTGCTGAAGTTAGTCATTTTTGCTCAGTTTAAATTTCACCAACAAGATTCAGCCTGTGAGCTGT
This sequence comes from Diceros bicornis minor, assembly GCF_020826845.1. Lineage (NCBI taxonomy): Eukaryota > Metazoa > Chordata > Mammalia > Perissodactyla > Rhinocerotidae > Diceros > Diceros bicornis. The sequence continues at coordinate 71,410,471 of NC_080743.1, forward strand.
TTTTTATCCCTGCTGGTTTCTGTTTTCTAGGATATTTTTCCATTCTTTTTTCCGACCAATTCCCCTTCCGTTTTTTTAAATCTTATTTACTTTGATTTCATATTTAAAAGCTAATTAGGTAGAAAAAGACCTGTCAAAAAAAAGGCACTTGGAGATATACTGAGGAAGAAGTTGCCAGACAGCCTTTTAACTTAGGCAGACTTCCTGGCCTTCTGCCCTCAGGAGCAGACAACTGGTCCTCAGAGTCTGTCCAGTAAGAGAGACATCACATTGCCTTCACAGACACACCCAAACACGCGGCCTCACACATGCACACACTCTCACTCACAGACACATGTACTCACATACCTAGAGGTACACTTGCTCACACACATATGCAGGCACATCCATATGTGTGCATAGTAATGCTACTCACCCACACACTCTCACACTCACTCACACGTTCATTTTACATATACATTTACACACACGCATACTCTCACACACACTCATTGACACACACACATGCACACGCACTTATACATACACTCTCACACAAACATACATCCCCACATACCCTCACACGTACACACACTCACCTCCACACATGTGCAGACACTTACATATGTGCACAGGCACACTCACTGTCACACTCACATCCTTATATAGACACACTCTCACACACATTAATACTCACACATCTACCCACACATTTACAACACATGCTTACATATATATATCAAGTAAGAAAATAAGATGTTGTAAAACATTATTCTGCATCTCCAGTGGTCCCTAGCACAGTGCTGGGCATCCAGTAAAAGGAAAAGTGAGAACAAACAAAACATTTAAAACGGGAAGAAGAAAATTTTTAACTGATCAACTCCTTTCTGGGTAAATTAAATTTTGAAAGAGCAAACACTGGTCCATCTATTGTCCACCCAAACATTGTTGTAAACGTCAAAAACTGGGACTTTTAGCACAACATATGTCAAAAACAAGTATCAAAAGTCAAAATAAAATGCACACAGGACCGGCCCGATGGCGCAAGCGGTTAAGTGCATGCACTCTATGCGGCAGCCCGGGGTTCGCCGGTTCGGATCCTGGGCACGCACCGACTCACCGCTTGTCAAGCCATGCTGTGGCGGCATCCCATATAAAGTAGAGGAAGACGGGCGGGGATGTTAGCCCGGGGCCAGTCTCCCTCAGCAAAAAAAGGGGAGGATTGGCATTGGATGTTAGCTCAGGGCTGGTCCTCCTCACAATAAATAAATAAATAAAATGCACACAAGATAGATTGTTGCTCTAAGTAAACTGTCCAGACAAGGTTTGGCATGACTTTGAGATTAGCATCGTCATTCCCACTTTACAAGGGAAGAAAGACACCAACACCAACACCTGGAGCAATTCAATGACACCTGTTGCTAAACTGAAAGCTCTTTGGCAGGGAGCATGTCTGGGACATCCCACTTTGTATCCCTCATCCTAGTAGAGTGCCTGACTCATTATTTTCTTACTCAGGATATAAATATAAGAGTATGGTATGAATGAATGACTGTGCATGTTCGATAAGTATTATCTGGATAAAAGAATGTGGCTCAAAGTCACACCAGTTAAGACAGGCACCCTTGAATTCAACCCCACCCTGTCTTTAAAGTACATATTCTTTCTAGCACAGCCATTGCCATTTGAGGCTGACAACAAAAGGTACAGTACAGCGAGGTCACAGGTCAAATGCCCCTGGGATGTGGGCCAGAGCTAGTCTCTAACCCTCGAAGGTAATGATCTCTAGGTCTTGGTCACACCTTGTTCAGGCAATTTACAGAGTGCAGCAGCCATTTCTGTGTGCGTGGTCCTGTTTTCTTAACTTAGATACTTTTTTTTCACATATTTTAAGCTACAAATTCCAGTTTTTGACATTTATAAAGTATCATTTATCAAAGTTTTTAAACCACTTATTTTTTTTAACTGGTTTTGTGTATTTTTCTTAGATTTTTCTCTAGAAACACGGAGATACTTTTAGAGTATCCCAAGATCTAAATATTTGGTTAGAGATTTCTTATTAAAATATTCTCCTTCCCAAGTATTTTTTATTCTTTCAGAGCCATAGATAATTCAATGTCTGTACAAGAGAATAAATGATGAATATAATCTGCTGTTATTTCAATGACCGTTGAGAGGGAGGTTGAAAGTTCCCTCACATCTTTGTTTGTAGATTCTTTCATCTACTCAACCAACTGAAAATTTGAGTAGAATTTTGTCAGAATCTTCCGACCCTGCTGTTGCCTGCCCAGGACAGCTCTTCTCATAGAACAGAAGGAACCTGACCTCACTGAATGATTTCTGTGACTCATTGTTCAAGCTTCTCGTTTTAGGCTCTCTTCTAAAAAGGATGCCTGAGGATAGACGGTTTCAGGAGAGTCTTATAGGGGAGCTGACATTTACCACGTGGACCAAGGGCAGAGAGCATCCTCAGCAGAGGACCTGTGGGCAGAGCTGCAGTGCTGTGTTTGGGGAGAGGGGGCAAGAGGCGACATTGAAATAGTCCTTGAGGCCAGGTGCCAAAAATTTTCCTTTCCACACACACTAAGTAATACAGAGTTTGGGATTGACTTGATGGGCATAAACGGCTCATGAGTCTGAAAATTAGAACAAATGAACCTTTAATGATCTACATCCAAACGGATGCACATGATGTGTTCCCATGCGTGTTTCATGTACCTGAGGCAGGCTTGCCTGATTCAGTTTGTGAGTGACCAGGGGTAAGCTTTATCGCAAAGAAGGAGAGTTTTTGCCTAAAAGTAAGTTATACAGTGGTTGATCTGACTGCTTCGGGCATTATTTTGAGCTTTAATAGAAGCAGAGTAGACTTGACCCAAGATTTCCACAAAAGCAGTCATCGACCAACAGGGTCACTTGCGTGGTTTGTGGCTGCAGCTGAGGCTGGCATTCCTCTTCTCTGCCCTCACCCCTCACCCCCTACCCTGCTATGTGACACCACAGGCTTTGCCAGGTTGCAGTACAATTACCCAGGATGTGCTTACCTCCCCAGCAGACCTGAGCTCCTTGAAGGTAAGATCATGCCTTATTCACGAATCATGCAGCAAACACGTGTAAGTGCAAAGTTGGCACCAGACACTTTGTAGCAATGGTGAGTAGACAAGGACACTGACAGGGTCCTCATGCTCAGTAAATAGACAATTACAGTTCAGTGCCTTGAGTGCTGTGATTGGGAAAATGCAGGGTGCAGGGAGGCTCACTGGAAGGGCACCCATAGTGGACTTGAGAGGTTGGGGCAGTTTCCTGGAGGCAGTAAAGTCTAGACCAAGTCTTAAAAGATGTGTAGGAGTTGTCTCCTCAGCATTTGGCACAGGACCTGAATGATGCAGGGCCTGAACCCACTCCCTAAATGTCTGATGAAAGAAGGGCAGGATGAAGGGGATGTGAAGATAAACTGGTGGGAGGAAGAAAAAGGCAAAACTGTAAATTGAATGCCACCTGCTCCCGGGCTCATTCCCATGCAAATCCCTGAGCATCCAACTAACTCTTTCAAGACCAAGACTCCGTCCTAGAGAGAGAAGTCCCTCCTCTGGTTGGCTCCCGTCCAGTTCCCATCTCAGTGCCCAGCTCTCTCGCTCCAAGAACCTGCAGTCTGTGTACAGTAATTACTTATGGCTTTCAAAAAGTTTCCTCCCTCTTTTCCACCCTTCCTTTTAACCCCAACAGCTTCAGTGAAAACTTGCCAGAAGCAGGCCTGCCAGGCCAGCTGAGCGAGGGGGCGGCTGGCGGCCGAGAGCTTCCCCATCCGCAGCTCTCTCCGCGGGTGCCCGGCCCCTGCCTCCACGTGCGCCTCGCACCGCGCAAAGCGCTGTCACGACTCGGTGGCCGAGGTGATTAATTAGCGGTGTGGCCGTGCGGGGGACGCGTGCTGGCCTCCACATCTGCCCCGTGACAGCGGGGGTCAATATGCGGTGTCACTCCTTTCCCTCTCACTCCCTCCGAAGCCTAATCGGCTGTGACACGCAGGCCAGCTGTTCTGAGAGGTGGAGCGCGGCGGGCGTTTCGAGGACGGAGGCTGCGGGCGGGTTGACGCGCCTGCGGAGAACGTGAGCTGCTGCCCGCCGGCAGCCCACGTCTTTGTGCCAGGATTGGGGCAGGCTGCAGGCTTTGGGCGTTCGCATCCTGTGTCTTTCTCCTCGCTTTCCTACTCTTCACAGCCAGAAGGCTGGCTACAGAGAAAAGGGGGAGGTTGCAGCGTTCCACACGGGACATCAAGCATCGCCCTTGTCCCCCAACAACCAGAAATCTCCCTCCCCTCCAGGACTAAAACCATTGTGCTCCCCTCTTACTGCTCTATTGTGAAATAAATTCAATCAAATTTATTCCTGCCAAGGAGAAGAGAGAATATATGAGCTGGAGGGGGAGGGGGGAGGAAGAAAAAGGGGCAGTTTAGCGCATTGGGAGAGGGAAGATGCCAGGATTGGGAGGGGATCCATATCTCCCGAGAGAGAAGCCCTAGAAGAGGGGGACAGGCCTGGTAGTGGGAAAAATGCGAACGGCTCTGCCCAGTTTTGGGGACAAATACGATTCAAGAGGAAACACATTTTTTAGAAAACGTCTGCCGGGACCGGCCAGGTGGTGGTGCGAGCGGTTAAGTGCGCGCACTCTGCTGCGGGGGCCCGGGGTTCGCCAGTTCGGATCCCAGGTGTGGACTGACGCACCGCTTGTGAAGCCATGCTGTGGCGGCGTCCCATATAAAGTGGAGGAAGATGGGCACGGATGTTAGCCCAGGGCCAGTCTTCCTCAAGAAAAAAGGGGAGGATCGGCATCAGATGTTGGCATCCTGAAAGTCACTCTTAAAGTGACTGTATAACAAAATGATCAGTGTGGCTGGCTGGATTGAGGAGGGAGCAGAGGGGAAGACCCCTAGTATTTATGGAGCCCTCACTGTGTGCCGGGAAGGAGGCTAAGATTTCTGTACCCCTTGGTGGGCGCTGCTGGGCCTCTCCACATCCTGCTACTCAGAGTTGAGTTGGTGGTAAATTTGAATGATTAGTTCATTTGTTTCATTCATTCAATAACTTTCACAGAATCTGACTCTGTGCCATGCACCGTGTTGCGCACCGAGGTACGGAAGAGCTGGAGGAACCCACGGGTGAGGCTGGGGAACAAAAAGGGAGTACCGATTACAACTCAGGCAGAGAGGCGGTGTGGAAGCGCCAGGCACGGGCAGCCAGGGGGCTCCACGAGTCAGGCGGGAGCAGGGAAAGCCCAGGAAGGCCTCCAGAAGAAGGAACCCCTGGGCTGAGTGTAGAAGGCCAGAGGGCGTTAGTCAGGAATCACTGGGTTCGGGCAGAGGGAGCTCCAAACTTACATCTGGGGCAGGCACAGGTCGCTAATGCAGGGGGCACCCCCGCAATCCTCTGCTCATCTCGGCTCTCTTCTCGGTGTGGAAGAAGCCAGGGAAGGCCACAGCAGAAACGCCCGCCGGGCGGATGGGGGCGAGTATATAAGCCAATTTTTTAGAGAAGGGAGGGCCGCCTCGGCCCACAAGTGGGAGGACGAAAGGGGTGGAGAAGGCCTGGAGGTCCCCTCAGCCGTGGGGCAGTAATATCCTCATTAGGAGGGAGGGGCTGCGCGGCACAGGTAGCAGCGCGCACGCCAGAGGCCCCACATGCTGTCAGCAGTCTGAGCAGCTGTAATCGCTGAAGCTCCTGCCTCACACCTCGCCTCTCATTAGCCCCCCGCTGGGCTGCTGCGCAGGCAGAGGAGGGAGTGCCTCGGCATCCTCGGCCCGCTCCGCCCCTGGACCACCGTCCTGCCACTCCCGGAACCACCCGACCGTCGCCTTGACCCCCTTTCTGGGTCCTCCAGCCCTTGAAGCAGGGACATAGGAGCTAGGGGTGGGAAAAGTAGGAAATCAGCTTCATCCTCGGCTCCCTTGTGTCCAAATGTTCGGACATCTGTGCTAAACATCCCTACGGTCGTCCAGCGACTGAGCGGCGCCCGGCCCTTCACTTTTGGTTGAGTGCGGGTTATTGTTCATCAGCGTGTTTGGACCACACAGGATGGGCAAGACACCTTGACAGGGAACAAGGGTGCTCCTTCAGATGCTTGCAGTCTAACCTGGGAGGAGTGAGATCACACCGTGGCAAGGAAAATAGTAGTGCCACCATGCAAGAGATGTCCTGATGCTAACCAATAGCAAGCAAGAGGAACAAACGGAGTGAATTCAAAAGAAATGGAGGAGCTGGGGCTTGGCGACTGTTCTCTGAGCCTACTGTGCGCTATCGACTAGAGCTACAAAGACTACCAGAAGGTGTGTCCTCTGCCTTTGAGGAGGTCACAGTCAGCAGGGTGGTGAAGATTGAGGCTTGTGACATTCCAGGCAGACTGGACACTGGAAGCAGGGGCCCCAGGTGAGGGACAGACTGAGCAGGACAGAGAGCTGGTGAAGAGGAGCAGGAGACCCAGGAGTGAATAGATCAGGATGGGACAGGGCTGTGACAGGGAGAGTGCCCTAGACTGCAGTGGCCAAGGGAGTCAGGACAGCCTGGGCACAGTGCCCGCTCTAAGAGGGCTTTTCATGATCTGCAGCCCTTCCTCTCTCTCACTGTACTCTTCGCTTCTTACCTAACAAGAGCAGTGGGCTCCAACCTGGGGCTTTGCAGGGTGGACCAGGGCTTCCCGGAGCTGGAGATGGTGTCATTGCTACTCCCCATCCTCCTTTCTTCCTCCCATGTCCCTCACAGGGGCTTTCCTTCGCTTCAGACACCACCGCCCACTCACTCATGTCCGAAGTTTTAATTCAGCTGTATAATGGGTGTTCTTTCTTTTAAAGTGTATGGTCAACCTGTTTGTCTTAGGAACTTTGCATACAGACAGTCAAGAAGCTTTGGAAAAGTCGAGGGGAAATAGTCATCGTCTATTTTTAACTCTGCATTATCAAGAAATAGGCTTCACTGATTTCCAGTTGCCCCACCCCTACTGTTGATACCACCTCCCAGAGCAGACTGAATTTTTTATTTCATGAGCTAAGCAGTAGCTCTGGTATCTGATGGGCGTAGCCTTCTTGGGTCCTGGGGTCAGGATCCTCATAGCCTCCCTCCATTCTGCCAAGTGCAGAGCCCAGCATTCAGCAAACGTGCTGGTGAAATAACACAGCTTTCTCTGAACCCTCAAGGTCACCCAGTGGAAGTGTGAGGACAGCCAATCAAAGCTGAATCAGGTGCAACTTTGTGAAAGAAAAGGTGACACCTGAGGCTCAGACAGAATGGGGATCCTCCACCACCTGTTCAGTGCCTCCACCTGCCAGGCAGAGTTTCCCTGAGCTGCTCGAGGCAGCAGTCTGTCCTTGATATAGCTTTTTATTCACGTCAGCCTTGCTTGCCTCTCTGAATTTGGCATTTGGCTAGCTCTCATGGCCCTCTAAGGCAGCTTTTCCAAGAACTTGTTCAGTGAAAATTTAGACTCTTGGGACACTTAATTTAAAAATTAAATAATAAAATTAAATAAATAGTTGGGAAGGTTCGGTTCTGTGGTCATATAAATTTGGGCAATGTGACTACTGCGTTCCCCTCGCACGTTGGCCTCTTCAAGTTTCTCAGAAGTCCTGCAGTTAGGAAAATCTGTTTAATTTTACCTATCGTAGCTGCCCAAATTTATTTCATCGCAGAATCCCCCTTTTTATGTAATACCTATTAGCATTAGGAACTTGCGTTTTGTAGAATGCACTTGGGGTAAATGTTGCTTGCCTAAAGGATCATCAATGATAGTTTGAGGTATACCATTTTACCTGGCTACTCTTGAAGATGCAAAGCCTTCTTGAACCAAAGAAGTAATTCTTTCATGACAACCAATGGGTATACAGATGGTAGCCCCACTGGTACCTCTGAAATCACATCACATGGGTGATCTCCTACTCTATGCAGCCAACCAATCCAGAGAGCCCCAGTGACCATGGGCTGTATAGACTCACTGGACATCTCTTCAAAATCAAAAGCATGCCTCTTCTGTGACAGAAGATGAAAGGTTGAAGCGTATCCTCTCAAATAAATTAATACTTACCTCATACAATTTATTTAGCAAAATAAAAAAATTCATATGCACACAGGAAAAACAATCAAACAAGAAGGATGGAAGATCCACCTTCCTTTTAATCAAAATTTGCTCTCCAGCATGTGACTTTTTAGCCAAAACAAGCACTGTGTGTGAACAAAAGGATGTGGGAAATAGTTGTTAAATAAACAGTGCACATCAGCTCTTTTCCGTATCACGTCTGAAAACATGAGACCATGGGGTCTCAGAGGAAAGGCCCTTGAAAAGGAAGTATTTAGGCTGGATCTTTAAAAATATGTAGGATTTTGACAGGTTGGAGGTGGCATGGAGGATGGAAGGGTGTTCCAGAAGGATGGAACAGCAAACCAAGTTATAGAAATGAAAAAGTACAGAGTGAGTTTGGATAACAGGCAAATAGTCCAATTCTTGGTAGAGGGAGAGAATTTTGTAGTGGAATTGACTCTAAAAGTAGGTAGAGTCAAGACTCTGGATGGCCTAAAGAGTCAGACCAAGGTCTTGATCAGGTCAGCATGACATGTCTGAGTTCTACACAAGAGCTGTGGAGGCCATCACTTCATCCAGGCCAAAGCAGGACATGCTGTCGAAGGATGAGGGCAGCGTAGCAGGGAAGGAGGGTAAGATGCTAGAGATTTAGGAGGTATTAGAGAGGAACCATTGCTGGAGTGCACCAAAGGAAGCATGTAGAGAAAGTGAGTAATATTAACCAGAGGGACGGTTCCTGGAATAGAGGATGGGGGTGACAAAGTCTCTTTCCATCAAAACTTTTAGTTTCTAGTTAAGTGTCATCACTTCATCTCCCCAAAGTGGCTTGTGCTTGGTGAGAACTGAACTTGAGGGAGAATAGTTATAAACTCTAAACACTCTTCTAAGCCTTGGGGTGATGTGAACTTTGGGGAGAGAATTACCACCCACAGGCCTGGAATTACCCGAGTATGCAAAGGAACACTGAGTTGTGACCTCACTCTGCCCATGGGAGGCATCATAGTGATGATTTCAGATTTTTTCTCATTAATTCATATTCTTTCTCTTTACATCCAACAGGTGTCCATATATATATTTGAACTGCTGAGAAATGCTTTGCTGTGGAACATCTTGGTGCTCAAACCACGTCTGATCAATACTTCTATTTTCTAAAACTTTTCTTGGCATCTTTTACAACACTGTTTTGCCTAGAAGCAGGGAGATTTATAAATAGATGTTTCAAATACTCTTCCAGACTCATCATTCGGATCATCTCATGTTTGAATATAAACAAGTAATCTAAGTTGAATGTCCTGATGCTTCCAAATATTCAGACATGTGTCATTGTAGAGTCAAGATGTTTATATATATTTTTACATGACAAATGATGTTGATATTTGGTACTATGATCACGCAGGTGCAGAACTGGGTCACAGTTTAATTCTTGAGCTGGAATAAAGTCAGACCTGGGTGCTCCTCCCAAATTCATTCTTGTGATTCCTGCCTTTTCTGCACAACGCTATTCCATACCAGCACACACACACGCACTGTCCCAAAGAGGTCTTCATCTGAATGCCAGCAAGCCTGTGAAAACACCTCCATTCCCCGTGACCACTGGGTTTACTGCCATATTGGGAGGGGAAGGAGAGCTGAAGGACTCAGCCTTATGTTCAAAGCAGAAAATCAATAAGCTCATTCTCACAAATTAAGAAGAAATGAAAGGGGGGAGAAAACAAAGCAGGAGGAAAGAGGGAAATAAAGAGACAAGGAGAAAAGAAGGAGAAGGACTGAGAATCAACTCACTCTGCTGATACACATGCTGCAAAATAATGGAGAAACACAGAGACACCTTAGCTGTTTGTGAATAAAGAAATCACGTGTGCATATCACAGTAGTAATTAAAACCTCTCAGTCAGATGCTATAGAGAGATTAGTTGTCACATTGTGTTAAAGGAATCCTTGCCTTATTCCCTAGAAGGGGACAGACTGCCTGCCGTCCTGTCATCTGTTCCTGTGCTAGAGTAATGCTCAGGCAGAATGCCTCACTGGCAGATTCTGTGCACAGAAGCCCTTTGCTACTGGGGAATGTTCTGTTTGCTAAATAAGAGAAAAAAGTGGACCACATCTATGAGCCCAGTTACTCCAAACCTGGGCCCCAACGGTCACGCAGTTTACTTCAGCTAAGAACCTAAACACTGCTTAGAGAATCTCACTTTCCATCTTGCTTTTCAGGAAGGTGAGTCAGAAAGTTCAAGAGGTGACCAGGAAGGGCAGGCAATGGGGCAATAATAGGATGGTGTGGGGAAAGAGACTGGGCCTAGAACTCGGGAGACAGAGCTTCTTGTCCTCCGCTCTACCAGGCATTATAAGACCCGGGATGAGTCCCTTAACTTCCACGTCTATAAACTGGATCTCTTGGATCTCTTGATTCCAAGCCAGCTGTAATTCTATTCTAACCAAGCAGAATACACTATGTGGTCAATAAGTTGAATGAAAAGCAATGAGGTCCTTGGACAGTTTTTCATTACCAAGTAACCAGTTGGTTTAGTCAATATTCTGTCAGCCCAGTAAAAATGAAAACCCAGCCAAACCAGCTTTTTGACTGAAGCGACTGCTATTTTGACTGAATTTATGGGCCAAATAGTTGGTTATAAAGGAATTCACACAGACCACCTGAGGAGTCCATGGATCCCTGTCCTCCTAATCATCCACAACGTCCACCTGGAATGATTTTTTTTGAATTCATTGTAAGCAAATTCTCCCTGTATTATATTCACATAATGCCTTTTTCTGAAAGCTAATTGGAGGCAAGAAACTTGTCTTCAACACCATCAAGAAAGTGAAAAGACAACTCACAGAATGAGAGAAAATATTTGCAAATCATATATCTCCTAAGGGACTTCTATCTGGAATTATAAAGAACACTTACAACTCAATAATAAAAAGACAAATAACCCAATTTTAAAAATGGGCAAAGGATCTAAATGAAGATTTCTCCAAAGACATACACATGGCTAAAAAGCACATGAAAAGGTGCTCAGACATTCTGAGCCATCAGGGAAATGCAAATCAAAACCACAGGGAAATACCTTCATCCCACCAGCATGGATATAATCAAAAAGAAGGCAGTAACAAGAGTTGATGAGGATATGGAGAAATTGGAACCCTCATACACTGCTGGTAGGAATGTAAAATGGTGCAGTTGCTTTGGAAAATAGTCTGGCAGTACCTCAAAAGGTTAAACACAGTTACCACAAAATCCAGCAATTCTACTCCTAGGTATATATGCAAGAGAAATGAGAAGATATGTTCACACACAAACATGTGCAGGAATGTTCATAGCATCTTTATTCATAATATACAAAAAGTGGAAACAATTCACATGTCCATCAATGACAAATGGATAAACAAAATGTGGTATATCCATATAGTGGGATATTATTCGGTAATAAAAAGGAATGAAGTACTGATATATGCCACAACGTGGATGAACCTTGAAAACATTAAGCTAAGTGAAAGAAGTCAGTCACAAAAGGCCACATATTGTAAAATTCCATTTATATGAAATGTCCAGAATAGGCAAATCCATAGAGACAGAGAGTAGATTAGTGGTTGCCTATGGTTAGGGAGAGAGGCATGGGAGGAATGGGGAGTGACTGCTGGTGGGTACGGGTTTTTTGGGAGGGGTGATGAAATGTTTTAGAATTGATTGTAGTGATGGTTGCACCACTCTGTAATTATACTAAAAAACATTGAATTGTGTACTTTAATTAGGTGAATTGTAGGGTATGTGAATTATATCTCAATAAAGCTGCTTTTTAAAAAAAGGAATTTGTTTTCTTTATCTTCTCATCTCTCTAACCCAGTACCTTGCCCTCCAAAAATGTTAATCTATGCAAATTGAATTGATGATGACAATAATAATAAAGATTTTACTTCCTTTAAGTTCAAACTTTTCTTTAGGAAGCATTTGGATGTGACTACACTGTTATAGAAAAATGTTAAGTTCAATCAAACCACTGAGATGTTAGGTCCGCAAGACACCAAGCCTCCGTCTACACAGTTCGGTATGAATCTGGCAATCCTGTGGTGATACAGCCTTGCTTGGTGCATGTACTTCGTGATGGGAAGGTTGTCTCTGGTAACTTCTCAATAATCGATGGCTTTATTTACCCTTCATTGTCCTCTTACTAACTCATCACCTGTAAAACTGTGCGTTCCTCATACTCCAAGGTTTGATCCTAAGACTTACATGTTCAGAAACTAGAGCCTATCAGATGAGCTGAGCTGATTAGACTCTACAAATTTCTACAGGAGACTGCTAGTTGTTCCAGAACATCTGTTTTCCCTTCCTTCCACAGGAATCAGTTTTAGCTGGCTACCTAGCAGCTAGGTGTGGCCATATGATTAAGTTCTGGTCACTGGAATACAAGTCATGTATGCCACTTCTGGGTACCCTTAAAAGGATTGGGCATATGCTTCCCTGGGTCCCCCCGTTTTTTGTTAACTCTTCCAACTGTCTGAGAGAGGTAAACACAGGAGCAAACACCTTTGCGCACAAAGGGATGACATGTTTTAAGAGGACAGAGCTGTCCTACCAGCCCTGAGCCCTATAATTACCACTGGGCTGTGACATGAGAGAAAACTAAATTTTCATCTAATTTAAGCCATTGTGTTTTGGGGCTCTCTTTGTTATAACTCTGACTAACAGACTGCCAAATGTGCAGGTGACTGGTGAGTAAACCAAATGCTAATTTGTCATTCCTACATCTACTATACGTTTCCCAAAACAGGAATATTTAATTCATTCTATGGAGCATCCTCTTCCTATTTAATATCATGGGAAACTGAATTAGAAGCTCTGTTATCTGATATTATTCGGATTGATAGTTGGTTTTTAATTTAAATGAGTTGATAAAAGTAAGAACCATTTAAAAATGATACAAACATATATTAAAGATTTTATTTTAATGTATATGGGATACTTCTTGGAAGTCTCTTAAAAAGAAAGGAGTGGGCTCTTCATTCTGTGGCTGGATGATTGGAGCTCTGGGAGCCAAAGTGGACCATGAAGATGATGATCACTTTCCAGGGACAGTGCAGCAGAGACCTGGAGGGAACCTGGATCCTTAACAACGTCATGAAACTAGGATGTGAGTCTGGACTGCTTGCCTCCTACTTCTGTTCCACAAAAGATACTGTGGGCATCAGTCTGTAAGTGTTTGGGAAGGAATGGAGAGTGTTGGTCAATCCAGCACACTGATTAAGGGGTACTCCATTAAGAGCATTTGCAGAGTAATTAGATTCTGAAATGAGCAGAGGTTTAGAACAAAGCAAATTAGATATCTTTACAACATATGTCATTCAAGGTAAAGAAAGTCTCAATGAATGTCTCTATCCCACAGTAAGTACATCTCTCTTGTGACTTGAATTCTTGGAACCACTGGATATATCATTTTATATTCTCTCTTGTGGTACTAAAAACTGCTGACAATTTTTTAATTTCCAATTCTTGTTTCTAAAATCACCATGAGCCCAATGCGTAATATGAGACAAGTTACAATAAAATTGAATGGTTTGCAGTTTAATTGGGTTTCTTAGCCTCAAATAATTCTGAGACACTTATATACTGGCTACAACCATCACCTTGGCTTCATCAGCCAAGTCTCATAATTAGCTGAACTAGAGTTACCACAAGAGCATATGCTATCATCTATGCTTTGCTATGGGCAATGCCAAAGTGGAGTTTGTGTAGTTTACAAAGGTCCAAGTTGGAAGAGATTTGAAGTTCATTTGTCAGACCCCTTTACTTCCTAAGGAAAATTCCACCTAAGCTATCCTGAGACACGGTGTAGAATCATTTTGAAAGACCTGCCAGGAAAGGCAGCAAAATGATGAAATAGCTAAATGAGTGCTTTCTCTGTATATTCTTTAAAATGGTTTAATATAAGAAATGAAGCTATAGTCATGGAAATGATAAAAGAATTATAAAATAAAAGTCTCTATTATTCATTCATTTACCCTTGTATGAATTCAGCAGATATTTATTGAGGGCCTCTGATTTCCTATATTAAGTACAAGATGTGGATATGACAGCTACTGACCATCAGAGAGTGGTGTCCCCTTTCCATAGTGTAGAGTTGTTGCTGGGACATGGCTCCCAGCCAGGGCTATATGCTCCAGTGCTTGTGCATCTGTGTGACCAGTTCTGGCCTACGCAATGTGAATGTAAGTGATGTATGTTACTTCCAAGCCAAGATTGTTAATATCCAGCGTGCCTTTCCCATTTCTCTTTCCGTCCTTGTTAACTTTGGAGACTCTGTTGAAAATGGTGGCATCACAAGATGGAAGGAGCCTGGATCCCTGAGTCACCACTTGTTGGAGAGCCTCCCAGAAGAACTACCCAACGAGGAACACCGCATTGGATTTTATGTGAACAGGAGAAAAATATTTTGTTATACCACTGAGTTTTGGGGTTGTTTTGTTGCAGCAATTAACCTACCTGGATTAATATTGAATACATAGGATTGGGGATTATAAAATCCCATTTATTATAGGCAACTGGTCCCATGATTATGATCTTATTCCATTGTTATGTAACTTTATTAGAAAACATTGGGAGTTTGTGATAACTTCTCTCTGGGGATCTTAAAAACCTTCTTTGCACAACAAACTCTCACCAAAGAACGAGAACAACCCCAAATTAAGTGCATTTTGGCAAACATTTCATGCATATACTTGCAAATTAAAGTCTCTCATAGGCAATTGCCTCGTTTACTGAATAGAATGTTGGAAAAGATAGCAAATGAGACCGTTGGGTACATGGACATTTTTAATAGGAACATTCTGCAAGGTCTGGGAATTTAGGGCCAATAGTTTGATCATCTGTTTAGTTCCTCACACTGATGCCCCCTAGGCCTTCAGCTGTGTCTAATTTATGAAAAGTTATACCACTAGGCTAGATGTGACATGACACACAGAACCTGAAGCAATGGAGGTCCACCAAGCAAGAAATGTAGCCTGGGGGTTGGGTCCTTAGAATGTAGTCACAACCTCTCATGCCCACCTCACTGTGGAATTTCTGATGTGTTTTATCCTACCCTGATTCACAAACTAGAAGAAGAAAATAGCACATACAGAGAACTGAAATGAAATTTTCACAGAATACCCGCCATGACTACATGTAACACAGTTAAATATTTTCTCTTCTATTTCCTTTTATAAAATGCTGATTGGAAGCCGATAAACTGTTTTCATGACCCACTGAAGAATCAGAACTCTCAGTGTGAAAACTGTCCCATCTCCTCTGTGTTAGCCCTTTGCCTTACAGTGCCCTTTTCCTGTGTGCTCTCTCCTTAAGTAAAACCTGCACCTAAGAAGTCTCGTTCATTTCCATCCTACTGAGAATTTGAGTAAAATTTTTACCTTCATGGGAAATATTTGAATTTTTAGCCTTAGAGGTGAAAGAAATATCAGATCTCTTTTTCTTTAAATTGATGAGTTGACAGATAAGTGCAGAAAGGTTAAGTTCTTGGTATAGCCGGTTATAGAGTTGGGATCAGAACCCAGCTCTCATGAGATGGGGTGGTTTCCAATGACTACTCTGCCACTTCTCTGAATGCCCTCTTATAATCAATTTCAAGATTAATGAGATGTGAGGAAAGAGTTTTGTGGAGACAGGGGATTGAGTATCTGGAAGAACTTCAAATTGTGTGTATGTACGTATGTATTTTCGATGATCAAATAAGATATTTCATTTACTGAAAAATCTATTTCTTCCTATAGTTCTATGGATTTTTTTACTGTGGTAAAATACACATAACATAAAATTTACCACCTTAACCATTTTTAAGTGTACGGTTCAGTGGTATTAAGTATATTCACGTTGTTGTGCAACCATCACCACCATCGATCTTCAGAACTCTTTTCATCTTGTAAAATGGGAACTCTATACCCATTAAACAATAACTCCCAATCCCTCCTTCCCCTAAGTCCCTGGGAACCACCATTCTGTTTTCTGTCTCTACCTCAAATTGCATTTTCAGGTAGCTTTTCACATCCAGGCCCCCCAGCTGCAGACGTGGGGTTGACAGGCAGGGTAGCGGGCCAGCTCCGTGTAGACGCGCACAGCATTCTAATTTTAGACGCCACACCTGAGATCAGCAGGTGGCGCAGTCGGACGTCAGTCGCCTCTGAAGCTGCTCTTGGAATTAAGGGAAGTGTTAAGTAAGTTACCTAAGTAAGCTGAAGCTGGTGTGGACGGTAGGAGAGGACGGCGAGCAGGCAGACACTGATGGGTAAACCCTGCAGCCTGACCACAGCAGCCGCGTCTCTGCGGACAGGCGGAGGCAGACACCGTGACTGACAGCAATAAAGATGGAGCAGCTGGTGCGCCATTAATAATCACAGGCTCCGGGGAATTCGTCCCCCCGCAGATGAGGGCAAACAGTGGAAGCTGTCGTCAGCGTGTGCTGGGAACACCCTTCAGTCACCCTGGAGGCACGACTTCATGTCCCTCACCTTTTCAACTCGCTTTTCTAGGTGCCTGTGACATTTATTTCCTGACCTCAGGGTGACATCTCATAAAGGCAAAATTATCCCAACCCAGCACCTTCTAAGTCATCAGGCTTAATCCATGTAAATCGTTACTGTAAATGACCACAGCCATCACGGACAGAGCTGGAGGGGTCCTAGAGTCCTGATCTTATCCTTCCCCTATTTCCCAAACAAAATATATTTCTTTTCTATTACACTCTTAATCCCTGTTGTTAATGGCAGACTCATCTTACATAGACAATGTAAGTAATTTACAAAAGTCCTTCTATGAGCCAGAGAGAGCCATTGCCAACAGTAGGCATAAAATGAGAAAAGATAGTGATTGCCGTGGACCATCAGCATTACTAGTGGTGCTCATAATAAGTGCCGCATTCGAGCACTAATGAATGGACAGGTGGATGCCTCCAGCCAAAGAACCAATATGAAATATTCAAGGAGAAAATAGGGCACATTCCTCAGTTTGGACTTCACACCAAGGAGAAACTCTGAAATTTGCAATTTCGTAGAAGCAACAACCTCCCTCTTTAGGAGCGTTGTGGAACATGAATTGCCAAAGAATGCACTAAGTATCATGGATGGTATATCCAAGAGCCTTGGAGTTGGAGTGAGACGCTTGGGTTCAAATTCCGGTTCCTGCTCTCACTAGCTGTGAACCTTGAATAAGACATAAACTGTCTGAGCCTTTTTTTTTTTTTTTAATTTTGCAAAATGGGTATCAAACCACTAGCCCCTGCCTTCTTCACAGGATTGTGAAGATGAAGTGAAATAATGTAAATAAAAGTACCCTAAACATAAGCGGTAAAAGCAAAGTGTATATGTACAGATATACATACATGTATGTAGTCACACATGGCTTACTTACACACACACACACACACACACACACACACAGGCGAAGCATTTTTATTAGTTTCATTATTAAGAATTCTTCAGCAGTGCTAATGGGAACCTCTGCTTGCCCTTCTGCCCTAAGGATATTCACTACAATTCTATGAAATAAATGCAGGTTGCAGCAAATGCAGTGCCATTCACAGGACCTTGATACATCTGAGACAGAGGACGATGCATAAGGAAGGTAACCACTTTGCAATATGTGAGTTGGTGGGGGAGGTACATATACCGCAAAGTTAGGCAGAAGGGTTGTCCTGATATGTGGTATGGATGCTATGAATTCCCACAGTACAGTAGAGGGGCCTGGAATCACATTTGAAAACTACAATGAAAAATGCCATGTTCTTGCTTGTGATGGCAGTGCTGCTTGTCTAGGTGGCGGAGGCTGTGGGGTCTCAGATCATCTTCATGGACATCGACATTCATGCATCCCATGTGCTTACTGGCAGCTGTGGTGGCTACACAGTGCTATAGACTCAACGTTTGTGTCCCCCAAAATTGATATTTTGAATCCTAACCCTCAAAGGTGATGGTGTTAGTAGGTGGGCCCTTTGGGAGGTGATTAGGTCATGATGTTGGAGCCCTCATGAATGGGATTAGTGTTCTTTATAATAGAGACCATGGAGCTCCCTAGCCCCTTCAACCATGTGAGGACACAATGAGAAGTCTGTGACCTGGAAGAGACCCCTAACTCAACCTTGCTGGCACTCTGATCTCGAACCTTCCAGCCTCCAGAACTGTGAGAAAAAATATCTGTTGTTTATAAGCTACCCAGTCTGTGGTATTTTGTCATAGCAGCACAAATGGACTAAGACACACAGGGAGGTGTTTGGTAGGTGTCCAAGGAATAATTTTAAAAAAGAAAAAAAATAAATCAAGCTAGCTCATGTCAAGATGATGTAAGTACAAAGGATCTGTGCACACACTTATCCTCATACAAGCAATACACATGTGCATATCTGTGATGTCTCCATCTGGGTATCTGTATACTAATATTCCATACCATCTATCTATTCCTAATAGTACCTCTCACCACGCATTGTCTATTTGTCTGTCCCTCCCACTATAGGCAGAGTTCTAAGAGGGCAAGTGCTATCATTGTAGTCCCAACAGCTAGCAAACTGATTAACTTAATAAATATTAGTAAAATGAATAAATAATGAGCATGGCCACTCTCATTTTCCTAAAAGAGAATTTACTAAATCATTAAAAATGTAGCTATTTATTTTTATGAGAAAACTGAGTGAATTGCAGAGGCAGTTTAAAAAATTTCTTTCAGGGTGACTTTAAAAATAGGGGAGATACCTCCAATGGTGTGAGTACCATCTTGTTAGAAGGAAGTAACATAGTCTAAATCCATGAGCCAGCTGTATCAGAATCAACAACGAGACTTTAGAAAATACAGATTTCTGAGCCCAAGACCTGGAGGTTTCTGATTCAGTATATGTGGGGTGTGGCCCTGGAATCTGTGGTTTTAAAAGTTCCCATTGGTGATTTTAATGCATCTCCAGTCTTAGGAATTACAGATTAGACAACTTCAGGGTGAGTTCAAGTTGGGTCTGATTTGAAAATAAGTCCTTCTCTGTCTAGATTCAAGTCAGAAAAGCCTGCCTGGTTACAGCTCAAGATGAAATGAAGATGTTGAGCAATTCACTGATTCTTCTGGATTTAAATACTTAAGATTACAAAATGGGTTTAAGCCTCCTAAGGGATAATGAGCTCAAACTTTCTCTGAAGCTCTTAGATGAAAAGGCTCTCTTCAGGGCCCAGAGCAGGTACTGGGATGGGAGAAAAGAGGATGAGATTAGAATTTGAGATTAAAAAAATAATAAATGAGAAATAAAAGGTATAGAGAAATTTCAGAAAGGTAATAGCAGGATTTTCTTAGAGTCATTTGCAGGGAACAAATGGAGAATTTTCCTGTCACTTAAATTGTTCTGCATCTTAAGTTTTTCCATTGCACTCATTAGAAAACAAGGTTATTCAAAATGTCACAAAGGAAGAAACTCAGGGATGGTGAGGAGAAGGGACTCTGTTGTAAGCAAACCAGATAATCTGTTCTTTTTAGTTGCTATTAAGTAATGATTGGCAGAGGAGAAATTATCCAGACCAAGTTTTAGGCACATTGGCCCTATGTTTATGTTACAGACTCAACAAATTCAGTAAAATGTAAGTATTCAATTATTCAATTAATGTTCATTGGACAATAAAATTTGTGAAGCTCTCTGCTAGGCAATCTGGAGATTCAGCTATGAATTTTACATGGACCTCACTCTCCTGTAACTTACACCCACAAAATCAGTAACCTAGAATTTTATAGATCTTTAGATATTACAAAGTTATTTCTTATCTATAAAACCCCGGACTTCTATATCTAACCGCCAATTCTACATCAACATTTAGATACATCATAAGCATAGCTATCTTAATGTACCCAAAATTAAACTCCCTACGTTTCCCCCAAAATGGGCTCCACTTTCAGTCTTCCCCACCTTAGTTAATAGGAACTTTGCCTCTCCAATTGCTCAGGTCAAAAACTTTGGAGTCATTCTTGACTCCTTTCTTACTGTCAACATTAGCAAACTCTATTGGATTTATCTTCAAAATCTATGCAGAATCTGACCTCCTCTACTGCCATCGCCTTGGTCCAGACCACCATCCTCTCTCACCTGGATGACTGCAGTAACCTCCTTGCTTCACTCTTAGACCTGTGTGATCTATTCTCAATAGCCAGTTTGAGTAGCTAGAGTGCTTTCTTTAAAAGGTAAGTCAAATCATATCCCTCTTCTGCTCACTCCCCTCCAATGGCTACCATTTTGCTTAGAGTAAAAGCCAAATCCTTAGATTGTCCCCTTTCTCTCTTCCTGTATCCTCATTTACCCCCTCCCTTACTTCTATGACTATATCTCTGTTCAAGCTACATTGATCCTACTATTCTTCAAACACATTAGAAATATTCCTGCCTCAGGGCCTTTGCCCTGCCTGTTCTCTATGCCTTAAATGCTCTTCCCCAGATATCTGCATGACTAACTTCCTCATCTGCTTCAGGTTTTTGCTCAAATCTCACTTTGGCAATGAGGTCTATGCTGAATATTCTATTAAAATTTCTACCTGCAACTCTCCAGACGTACTCCCTATGCCTGCCGTTCTGCTTTGATTTTTTGCAGAGCTCTTATTTCCTTCCAGTATACTACGTAATTTACATATTTATTAAGTTTGCTGTTTATTATTTTCTGCTCTCTCGTAGAATGTAACTGCCACGATGCCCAGGACTTTTTTTTCTGTTTTGTTCACTGAGATATGAATATAGACACCTAGGATAGTGCCTAGCACATGGAACAGACTCCATAAATGACCATAGAATGAGTGAATATACTTTATTGAGTGCTTCCTTTAACATGGACATCTTATTTAATCCTCACCGTAACCCTATGAGATAGGTAATATTATTATCCCTGTGAGGTAGGTAATATTATTTATCCTTACCAATAAGAGAACTAAATCATAAAGAAACTGAGTAGTCAGCTCTGAGCCATGGGAGTCTGAGGCCTGTACACTTAGCCATTATGATAGAGCTGGAGTGGGAGAGAGGATGTATTAAACAGCATGTTAAAAAGGAGTAGAATCTAATGTAATGAGGCAACAAAAGGAAGTAAAAGGTATACAGATTGGGAAAAGAAAATAAAAGGTATACAGATTGGGAAGACGTATGTCTTTGTTTGCAGATGACATGATCATCTATGTAGAAAGTCCAAAAGAATCGACAAAAAAACTCCCAGAACTAATAAGCAACTACAGCAAGTTTGCAGGATATAAGGTTAATGTACAAAAGTCAATTGTTTTCTACATACTAACAATTAACAAGTGGATTTTGACATTAAAAACACAATACCGTCTACATCAACACCCTCAAAAATGAAATACTTAGGTACAAATCTAACAAAATACATACAAGATCTATATGAGGCAAACTACAAAACTCTGATGAACAAAATCAAAAAAGAGCTAAATAAATGAAGAGATATTCCATGTGCATGGCTAGGAAGACGCAATATTGTCAAGATGTCAGTTCTTCTCAATTTTGTCTATAGATTCAATGCACTCTCAAACAAAATGCCAACAAGTGTTTTTATGGATATTAACAAACTAATTCTGAAGTTATATAGAGAGGTAAAAAACCCAGAATAGCCAACACAATATTGAAAGAGGAGAACAAAGTTGAAAGACTGGTGCTACCTGACATTAAGACTTAACATAAAGCTATAATAATCAAGACAGTGTGGTATTGGCACAGAAATAGACCAAAAGATCAGTGGGACAGAATAGAGAGCCCAGAAATGGACCCACATAAATATAGTCAACTGATCTTTGACAAAGGAGCAAAGGCAGTACAATGGAGCGAAGATAGTCTTTGCAACAAGTGGTACTGGAACAACTGGACATCCACGTGCAAAAAAATGAATTTAGACACAGACCTTATACCCTTCCCCCGAAAATAACTCAAAATGGATTATAGGTCGAAATATATAATGCAAAACTATAAAACTCCTAGAAGA
Source organism: Diceros bicornis minor (assembly GCF_020826845.1). NCBI lineage: Eukaryota > Metazoa > Chordata > Mammalia > Perissodactyla > Rhinocerotidae > Diceros > Diceros bicornis. Next base: position 71,432,490 of record NC_080743.1, read on the forward strand.
TAACAGAGAAAACCTAGATGACCTTGGGTGTGACAATGCCTTTTTAGACACACCACCAAAAACATGATTCATGAAAGAAATAATTGATAAGCTGGACTTTATTAAAATTAAAAACTTCTGCTCTGCAAAAGACAATATCAAGAGAGTTGTAAGACAAGCCACAGACTGGGAGAAAATATTTGCAAAAGATACATCTGATAAAGGACTGTTTTCCAAAATATACAAAAAACTCTTAAAATTCAACAATAAGAAAAGAAACAACTCGATTAAAAAACGGGCCAAAAAGCTTAACAGACACTTCACCAAAGAAGATATACAGATAGCAAATAAGCATATGAAAGGATTCTCCACAGCATATGTCCTCAGGAAAATGCAAATTAAAACGATGAGATACCACTATACACCTATCAGAATGGTCAAAATCCGAACACCAACAACATCAAATGCTAGCAAGGAAGTGGAGCAGCAGGAACTCTCATACATTGCTGGTGGGAATGCAAAATGGTACAGCAACTGTGGACAACAGTTTGGTGGTTTCTTACAAAACTGAACATACTCTTACCATACGTAAGAGTTTCCATTTCCTTTGTATTTACTCATAGGAGTTGGAAACTCATGTCCGCACAGAAACCTGCACACAGATGTTTATAGCAGCTTTATTCATCATTGCCAAAACTTGGAAGCAACAAAGATGTCCTTCGGTAGGTGAATGAATAAATAAACTGTAGTACATCCAGACAATGGAATATCACTCAGTGCTAAAAAGAAATGAGCTATCAAGCCATGAAAAGACATGGAGGAATCTTAAATGCATATTACTAAGTGAAAGAGCCAGTCTGAAGAGGCTACACGATTCCAACTATATGACATTCTGGAAAAGGCAAAACTATTAAGACAGTAAAAAGATCAGTGGTTTCTGAGGGATGTGGGGAGAGGAATAAACAGAGCACAGAGTATTTTTAGGGCAGTGAAATTACTCTGTATGATAGTATAATGGTGGACATATGTCATTATACATTCGTCCAAACCCACTGAATGTACAACACCAAGAGTGAACCCTAAGGTAAACTATGGACTTTCCATTCATATGGAAAATCCATCAATCCAGGAATGATGGATTATGACATCATGATTATGATGTCAGTGTAGGTTCATCCTTGGTAAAAAATGAATCATTCTGGTGAGTGATGTTGATAATGGAGAACGCTGTGCATGTGTGTGAGCAGGGTGCATATGGAAAATCTGTGTACCTTCCTCTTAATTTATTATAAACCTAACACTGCTCTTAAAATATAGTCTTAAAAAAAGAAAAGGACTAGAGTTAGAAAGCTTGAGAGAAAGCGTGTCAAAATAAGGGCTAGCAGAGTCTCTAACTCTTCCCATATGTATTGGTTTCCTAGGGCTGCCAAAGCAAAATACCACAACTAAAATTTATTCTCTCAGAATCTGGAGGCCAGAAGTCTGAAATCAAGGTGTCAGCAGGACCATGCTCCCTCTTAAGGCTCTAGAAAGAATACTTCCTTGCCTCTTCCTCACTTCTGGTGCCTGTCAACAATCCTTGGTTTTCTTTGGCTTGTAACTGTATCACTCCAATCTCCGCATCTTCACAGAACTGTCTTACCTCCGCATCTCTGTGTGTCCTCTCCTCTTCTTATAGACACCAGTCACTGGATTTAAGGCCCACCCTAATGCAATATGATTTCATCTTAACTAGTTACATTGGCAAAGACCCTATTTTCAAAGATCACATTCTGAGGTTCTGAGCGGACATGAATTTTGGAGGAACATTATTCTACCCACTACACCATTTTGTGACAGAATCTTTATGTCTCAGGGATGGATCAGTCTTACAAAACACCTAATCAACTTCTCATCACATACGTGAATCCCTTCTACAGCATCACTATCAAAAGTTGGTCCATTCTCTGTTGGATTATTTCCAGGAACAGAATGTCAAAGCAGCCCACTCATTGCTGTACTGCTCTATTAGAAATATATCTACATAATCCATCTGTATGCTGAACGTGTGATAGACAGAATAATGGCCCACCACATATGTCCACGTCCTAATCTCTGGAACTCGTGAATATATGGCAAAAGGGACTTCACAGATGTGATTAAATTTAAGGATCTTGTCACAGGAAGATTATCCTTTTTTTTTCCAGGTGGGCCCAGCCTAAGCACCTAGGTCCTTAAAAGAAGAGAGCCTTTTCTGGCTGTGTCAGAGGAACTACAGAAGAGTGATCAGAGAGATGCAATGTTGTTAGCCCTGTAGATGGAGGAAGGGAGCTGTGAGCAAGAAATGTGGGTGGCTTTAGAAGCTGGAAAAGGAAAGGAAATGGATTCTCCCCTAGAGCCACTAGAAGGAACACAGCCCCGTTGACACCTTGATTTTAGTCCAATGTGACCCGTGTTGGACTTCTGACCGACAGAACTGTAAGATAATAAATAAGCCACTAACTTTGGAGTAATTGGTTACAGCAGCACTAGGAAATTAATACATAGTGGAAACCAACATTCCTGTAACTGTCCCCCATTGGCTCTAGATCTGCCTCTGGAGTAACCAAAACACCTCTGCTTCTCTCTTCCCTATAGCAGACATTCAATTATCTGAAGACACATTTCAAATCCCCCCTGAATCTTTAGTTCGCTAGTTTAATATTGGCAGTGTTTCTTTGTATGACAATTTTCAGACCCCTCATCAGTTTAACTACATTATATTTTTGTCCTCATCCTCACCCAAAAAAAGTTGGTGCCCTGAATAGCACACTGTACTCCAGACCAGAATACAGGGGAATCAGCCTCTAAAAATGCTCTGGATTGCTAATGCCTCCCTTGGGCACAGCTCTCCCTGTGCCACGGAGCTCAACGCCATGCTTCCATGTAAACAGAGCCCCAAGTGTTCTATAGAAGTCTTACTGCAGGAGAGTGGAAAGAGCAGGACTTTGGTATCAAACCGACCTGAGTTTGAACTCTGACATTTCACTTTCTGGCTACATGATCTCAAAAAAATTAATTAGCCTTTCTGTGTCTTGGTCTTGTAACTCATTTTTTAAAAATGGGGTTTATAGATTGTGAAAAAATAAATAAAATCAGACAATATATTTGAAAATATTTTGCAGAAAGAAGGCATTAAAATATGTTGGCTACCTTTTTTCCCTGTTCTGAACACTGTATTTCCATGAACGTGGATCAAGTTTGAATTAACTTTTTGTGCAAGAATATCACATCCCAGGCTCATATCAAAGGTTACAATCACCTAAGAGCTTTAAGTCTTTTTAAGGTATGCCTAGCAAGCCACCTTTACCTAGTCTATACTGGAGCGTTGTCGATTTCATGTTACTTTTATCTTGTGAGGTTTGGTTGATTGGCCCAGTCCAACGATACTTCAGGGATTCTAATTCTCTCACTCAGCATATTAGTTATCACTCCTAGCTTGAAACCATATGAGTTCATCAAATGTTTCATTAAATGCCTCTAGGAATCTCTAAGAAGAAAGGAGATGAGCCTGTTTTGGTATCACTTGTCCCTCACACGTTTATGCCAGATCCAAGGACTCACTGCTTCCTTGTCCAAGTGCTCACGGGCCCGCTTTCCAATGACCATTGATTTCAAGATTCTTCAAAAATTACTGCGGGTCTTTCCAACCAGCTCATATGCAAGTTCTCTCCTACTCTGAAAGCAGACAGTTCCTCCCAGGAGACTTGCACACATATAAAGCACCCTATTTCTCTTTATCGCTTTTCCCCCTCTCCAGGGCTTAAATCCCCTCCCAGCAATGCTGATGTTGACCCTCTCAGTTGTACAATCCTTCTCTTTAAAAAAGTATAGAAGCAAAATAGGTATTGGGGAGTTCTGTTTCTCTGTGTCCTGTTACTATTTCAATATTGATCTTCGACAGAGGAGCATCCTTTGTTGCTGTTTTTTCTTGTTCAAATTCTAAACTTAAAAACATCTATCTCTTGTCGTCTGATGCCTTTTGCTTTACTTGTAAATTGCCCCCCAGAGGTCAATGACATAGTGTTCTGTCCACCATTATTTATAGGCACCTATCTCCATGTCTCTTTTATGTCTGAATTTGCAGATACATTCCCTGAGGACCACTCAGTTTTTCCAAACATACTTTTCCTCTTTTCTTCTATATCAAAAATTTTTTTTGTAACTCCTGTGTAAATGAGTCTTCTTCCCTCGGTCTATGGAATTTTTCCTATCCTTTCTCTGAAATTCTTTTTTCCTGAACTTTTTAAAATCAGATTCCTAAAGTTTAAGGTGCATATCTAACTCAGCCCTATACTCTTGGGTGCTGTGAACAACTGAGTGCCCACAATTTGGTGCTTGTAGAGTTGAGTTTGATCCTAGCTCTTCAGATATGACATTGGCCTAACATCTCTATATTCCCCATCACCTAGAGGAGCAAACAATCTCCTCCCATCCCACAGGAGGGTTCTCCTTAGTCCGAGAGGGAAGATAGATCCTGGCGGCTGAAAGCCCAGAAATGATGGCTCCCCTCTTTCCTTACTATTGCAGAGTTCTTTTCTCTGAAGCTCAGAGGAAAATATTCCCTGGTCAAAAACCATGGTCCCCTTCTTTCTCTCTTCCCTGTACTTCCCAGATGCCACCTACAGCAGGACTGAGGAGCCGCAAAACACTGGCTAAGGGCCTTGCTCTGGAAGAAGACAGACATGAATTTAAATCCCAGCCTCTCTGAGCCTTATTTTTCTCATCTGTAATACGTGGTTAATAACAGAACCTGCCACAGATGGATATTATGAGAATTAAATGAGATAATACCTGGAATTAGCTCAGTGTCTAGAAAATAACAAATGCCATTAATATTTGCCACTATTATTCATTGGAAATATGTCCTCCCATGGAAAGACTCAAGCTTGGTCTGGTAATTCAGCCTACCTAAAAGTCAGGTCAGGCTGCCGTGTGATCCAGAAAACCCACGATGGAGTATTCAGCCATTAATGGAAGAAAATAAAGAAAAGAATAGACCACAAAGTGGTAGATTCTGTGGTCCATTTATAGATATGGCCTCAAATGAAAGCTGAGTCTTTAATACACGAGGGCCAGAGCTCAACTTGGCTTTTTCCGTGGAATAGTCAATCTATCAGAAAAACTCAGTGAGTCCATTATTTGACTCAATTGCTCAGTTACTCCTGGGTAGTATATTGCAGCCCCTGGTGGAAAATATCCCAATGCAGTCAGTATGCACAGAGAGGAGGGAATGGTGAGGGGTGTTTTTTGTTTTTAAATCTCAGCACACAGATGGATTTGAGAGAAGAATACAGTTGAGGAGGATAGCAAACACAGCTTCCCTTTGTCCATCTGTCAGAACTGGCACCAAGTTCTTGGCAACCTTTTGGGAGCCTCTGTGCCTGGGCTGGGTTAACTTGGCCCCGTCCATTTAAGAATGTTTGATTTGATTGCACAGCAAAATGCTTCTGAAAAGCTGGGCTATTATCCTTGAAATAGAAAAATTAAAAAAATGTGAAAAGCACCTTTGAAGTCAGCTACCCAAATGAAACCTGTGACATCAGAGCGATGGCAGATAAGTGGGGGGCAGAACAAGGCAGCCATTGACCGCCAGGCAGGCCAGGCTGATGCCACACTTTGCACCCTACCAATATAAGTCAAAGATGAAAGATGCTCCGGGCAGCTCGCCTGACCCCTGTGCCTCTGTTATCTTCAGTTGATTGCACAGTGTTTCACTCGAAACAATCCCTCACTGTCTACCTGGTGCAGGTGAATCTCAGCAGAATGGGGGCTCGGGCGGCTTGGCCAGGTTATGGGAATGCCATGCATAGCACAGGGGGCCAGAGGAGGGCTTGCTCAAATCAAGCGCCGTCTTTATTACTCCTCTTATCCTTTGGATGCTGGGGACAGGGCAGCTAAGTGCAAATCCAGGGCAACAAAGAAAGCCCAGGGCGTGTGTGGTGACAGACAGGCAGCTCTCTCTCCAACTGACAGAACATCAGAGACTGAAAACAAGCTCCAGATGCCACACAGCCTCGTGCCTATTTACATACAACGTTCCAGAACCGTGTTAGCATGACAGATTTGTACACACCCGGATTAAGGTCTTGCATCCCTTAATATATAACAACTAGTTACCAAAGAAGTTCAACTGCTAAGGATAGCCTGTTAGTGGTTCTCAAACTTGAATGTGCATCAGAATCACCTGGAAGAGTTGTTAAAATACAGATTCCTAGGCCCACCCCAGACTGTCTGATTCGGTGAATTTGCATTTCTGACAAATTCCCAGGTGATACTGATGCTGCTGGTCCAGGGCCCACACTTTGAGGACCACTGGTCTTTAAGGTAAATATGAGTCGTATGTTCAATACCACAATTATAAATGAGGTTCACTTGAGTTTGGTACAGTCAACGGGAGTCACGTGCTATACTAAGTGCTGAGGGTACAAAGATGAGTAACAGACTGCACTTGAACAGCTGGGTACACTCTAAGTTCTAGAACAAATGGGATCAGATAAAGCCCGCTGGTATCAAATGAACCCCTACATTGAGTCTTCTTCCCAACAGAGCATTTGGGGAATAGGCAGAGTGAGTTTGCAACTTTGACAAAAAGAAATAAAAATACCTTGTAGGTATCAACAAGAACTGGTGGAATATGCAGTTTAGGAAGGAAATTTGGCAGATAAATGGTTTACTCTGTTTAAAAAAAATAACATTTTTAGGACAGAGGTAGAATAGCTCTGCATGTCTAGAAGATGTACTGTGGAATGGAAATCCATGAAACCAGAGGTGAGGAAGTGTGGATGAAGATGAAAAGACAGAGGGGAAGAAGTAGAGTCATTGTCAACTGCACAATGAGGTGGAGGAAATAGACAAAATAATTCTGATTCCATTTTCCATTGGAGTCTGACTTAGTCATCCTTGTAAAAGAGGAGTCTCTGGGGGTCTTTCAAGCCTCCTCTGGCACTGTTTCACCTTCTCTCACTGCCTCAGGTACTCTACACATCCATCCCGTGGCTTCCGTGAGGTATCTAGGGCAGTTGAGACAGAGAAGGAAAATCCACTCTCAAATCACCAATGACTTGGTTGCTCTCAGTGTCCTTTTCTGAGCTGCCCTCCATTCATTCATTTGATAACAGCCTTGAGCAGCTCCTATGTTCTGAGTAATGTGCTGGGCATGGAGGGGGAAGGCTCTACACTCAAAAGCACATGGCATCATCTCTGTCTTCAGGAAGCTTACAGGAGACAAAAAAGGCACTTATAAGAAGTTATTTATCATTGACTAGAAATTTCAAAACCACTGTAAGAGATGCTGTGAGGTATAAATGACTAAGTGCCCTGTGAGTAATTCAGAGTAGGAAAGAAGGGCTACAGAGGACAGTCTCCACAGAGAGGCAAGATGGAAACTCAGAGTGAAGAATGAGCAGATATTATACAGTTGGAGAGGATAAGGGGCCTGTATAGGAAAGAAGGAAGGAAGGATGGAAGAAAAAAAGGAGCTGGGAATGTATGCAATGTATCAAGGGGACAATACATAGCTTATCTTGGCTGAATCAGAGGGTTTGAAACATATAAAGCAGGTTGAGAACAGACTGAGTAAAGCACTGAACATGATTTTCCGGATAATAGGAAATCAGTCGTGCATATCATTAGTTCATTTATCCAAGCCACACTTATGGAGCACATATTGTGGGCCAAGAACAGGGTTCAGTTGCAGGCTCAGAAATCAGTAAGACTAATCCTTGCTCTTGAAGCGTTCACTGTCTATAGGGAGACCCGGTGGAATCAGATAATAATACAAAGCAGCAAATGCTACCATGGAAATTTGAACAGGGACAATGGAGACCAGAGGAGGCAGCAGCTGGCTCTCCTTGAGGGCACTTAAGAGAAGCTTCATAAAGCTGAACTCCTTGAGCTGGGACTTGCAAATGGATAGACAGCCTGAGAGAAGGCAGCAAAATCCACCATTGCTGTTCCTTGTGGTCATCCAAGGCTGCCTCCTACTTCTCTTCTCTCCCACCAATCATGTGTCATGACTGAATGAAGGAATAACTAAAGGAGGGAAGGAAGGGAGGCACAGAGGGATGGAAGAAGGATAGCATGGGCTACAGGAGAGGAAGATGGTGGAAGGACATTTAGAAGGGGTGACAGAGAGTCTGCAAAACATCATAATGTGCTTACAACTGCCCTAGAATGAGCGTGGGGGGGATGCCACACAATGCAGCTATCAGGTAACAGCAGAAAGACATTCTTCCAGAAGAGGGCAAATTTCCATGTTCTTTCCAAGCATATTGTGTATGGCTGAGCATCCCCCTACAGAGGACCTGAGCTTGCTAATGTAGGTACCACCAAGTAAAGCCACTGTGTATGGCTGAACATCTGCCTGATTCTCTTTCTACTCAGAGACAAATGTCCCCCATTCAAGATAGACAATAGTTGATTGGTCTTTGCTCTGGCTGGAGGGGCACCAAAAGTCCCCGCGTCTGTGCTGCCTACCCTCCCAGATTGGGGTGCTCCCCTCAGGCCCGACTTCACAATTTCATAACAGAGTCACTCATGGGTTAGGAAAGGTCAGGGCTCACTGTTTCCAGAAAGCCACAGTTAAGAGGTGCATGTGTCAGCCCAGAAGCTCTGTCACCTTTCCTTCAGAGCATATTAGCTAGCTTCTACAAAGTAAAAGGAAGGAGCTTTAAAAGGTGAACCCCCTAAGAAAATGTGTCCTGCTGTGAAAGCTAACCTGGGACCACCTTGCTAGTGAGTAATGGGAAGACTAATTTTTTCAAAGCAACTAATGTCTCAATGCCCAGCAAACAATCTGTCTGAATAGATCATTTCTGTGAAAAGAAAACTTTCAACAGCTAGAAGATCAAAGGAGTGATTCCAGTTTAGAAGTAGATTTCAACTTTCTTTGGTCATTGGTGTATTCCAACTGTCATCGGTATATCATTCTTCAGTCTCTTACCACCAGCTCCTCCCCCTTCCCCAAGTGTAATTCCACCCAACAGAGGAGCTACGTTGCCTTGGGACTTTGAATTAAGGTGACTTGGGGGTTATATGGCCTAAGCACCCTCCACAAGCAATTTTCCCAGTCAGTTTCTTCCTATTAGCAAGAAGGATCCCCAGGATGGCTGCTTCTGTGGTTGGATTCCAGGTCAGTGCTGTGCCCTGTGTAATTTAGGAACCTCTTTGATTATGCAGGTGAATAGCTCTACTTGTTTCCTAGCAGATGTTTGGTTGAAGTTCCTTCCCTGTGATTATGATTTTCTTTGGTCAAAAGGAGAGTAACTTGAGAAAGCTGGTCTAGGAATGAAGAACAGGGAGGCAGCCACAAGATGAATTTTTGAACTCTCCAGACTGCATTTTTTGACTATACAATCCCTGAACCAACCTTATTATTAACCATAATTACCAGCCCGAGGCACATGCTACAGGGCCCCTACAGAGGACCTGAGCTTGTACTGTAGGTACCACCAAGTAAATCTATACTTTTTCATGCACAGTCATCTTACCAGTTGAGGGGTTATGAACCCCTGGGTGATCACTGGGTCAAGGTGGCTCCAAATGCCAAAATATCTTAATAGGATCCTAAAGAATGTAAAACATCCATCATTAGAACCATAAAGCTAAATATACCCAGACCCCACTTAAAAACACTAAAGATGTGTTTAATGCAACATGTTTTTTTCCAGTATTAATTACTGGAAAATAATGAAAGCTTCTCCTCCTAACCCCCCTTAAAAAGACCTGCATCAGCTCCAGACTTGTTAATTCAATGAAGCTCTTGGGAGGTGGGAATGGGTGGGTGCTGGTTTAAGGATGACTAGGCCATATTTCATATGAGCCACACTAATCAGATAAATTGTTGGCAATAGGCCACTCTTTTTCACAATGTAATTGTGAACAGCATGCAGATTTCTACAGCGGCACATGCTATCTCGATAACGCATCTCAGATTATTCCAACAAAATATTTAGAGCAAAAGAGAGTGAGAACTTGTACCTATGGGGGATAAGAGGAATGTAAGGAGCCTGGGAATGGAGACTGAACCAGCTCTCCACAGCAAGATATTTCCTTGAAGATTAATATTTTATGTTCAACATTTATGAGGCTATTACAGTCTACTTCATAATATATCCATGCTCCACTTCAATGACTTAAATTACTTATACTCCTGAAATTGATGCTCCAGAAGGTTTGCTATACTCATTCTGGAGCTAACCTGTGTACACTTGCTGTACTCCAGCTTGAGAAACGAGGTCACAAAGGACACAGTGTCTCGGCGAGGAGACAGGCCACCAGCCCCATTCTTATTCAGTGAGAGAGACCAGCCCAGGAATCTTTGACCTACAGAGACCACCTGGTCCCCTGGTAGATATCTTAGCTAATCTTAGGTATTTTGGGCCCTGGTCACCATGTACTTGGGGCAGATCAGCGAGCCCCATTCTAATTGCCTGGAGATCCAGATGTAAGAACATTGTCATCCTGTTATCTCATTATATGAATCAGAGATCAACGTTTCTCAAGGGTGCTGAGAAGTTGAGAAGTGTGTGTGTGTGCGTGTGTGTGTGTGTGTGTGTGTGTGTGTGAGTGCATGTGCATCCTAAATATGAAAGCAGTCACAGCAGCACGTTGATGTACCAAGTAGCAAGAAATCAGTGGAGAACCTGACGGAACTGTGAACCCCGAGCAGAGCGGTGAAGAAATGAGGCATGGGTAATGGAAGCGGAATGAAGAGCGCCATCTAGAGGCAGAAAATGGCAGGTCGGACCAGTCAAGCTGGGTAGGAATGAAGCAGAAGAAATGAGGGTCAACAACGCATTTTCCAGGCTGTTGCAGAGAATATGCACAGAGTACAGCTGATGAGGGCACAACCATCAAAGGAAAAGTTAGAGCAAGAAGTTGTATTTACTGAGCACTTACCAAGTGCCCAGCACTGGATTAAGCACACAGAGAGCCATTTCAAGATCCAACAACCCTGTGAGATAACTATGATTCTCAATCCCATCTTTCAGATGAGACAACTGAGATTTAAGAGAGATTAGCTAATTTACCAAGACCATCTCCCCTTCATCTTTCTTTCTTCCTTCTTTTCTCCTTTCCTCCCTCTTTCCTCCTTTTCTTTATATTCTGTGTGTCAGTTACTGTTATAGGCACAACAGAGAACAAAAGACGCAAAGTCCTGGCCCCTACAAAGCTCACCTTCTAGTGGAGGAGTGAACTAACTTTATATAGAATATAATATAGAATATAATATGTATAACATAATGCCAGGTAATGGGAACTCTGGAGAAGAATAATGCCTGAGACAGGGATAGAGAGTGATTATGGTGGAGAAAGGTCTTCTACTTAACACAGATGCGCAGAGAAGACCTCTCCAATGAGGCAACATTTGAGCAGAGACCTGAATGAAGGGCAGGAGGGAACCATTCAGATATCTTTGGAAAGAGTATCCTAGACAGAGAGAACAGCAAGTGCAAAGTGTGCTTCTGAGTTTCAGGAAGACCAAGGAGGCTGCTTTTCCTGGAGCAGAGAACAAGAGGGAGAATGATGAGACATGAGGTTGGAGAGTAAACAGATGCAGAGTCTTATAAGCCATGGTAAGGACCCTGGAATTCAAGTGTGATAAGAATCCATCAGGCTGGGCCGACCCCGTGGCTTAGCGGTTAAGTGCGCGCGCTCTGCTACTGGCGGCCTGGGTTCAGATCCTGGGCGCACACCGACGCACCGCTTCTCCGGCCACGCTGGGGCCGCGTCCCACATACAGCAACTAGAAGGATGTGCAACTATGACATACAACTATCTACTGGGGCTTTGGGGGGAAAAAAAGGAGGAGGATTGGCAATAGATGTTAGCTCAGAGCCGGTCTTCCTCAGCAAAAAGAGGAGGATTAGCACGGATGTTAGCTCTGGTCAGGGCTGATCTTCCTGACCAAAAAAAAAAAGAATCCATCAGGCTGCTGGGGCAGAGTAGACTATAAATGGACAATAGTGGAAGGGGTGAGGGGGTCATGGTGATGGTGGTTCAAGCAGAAAGCTATGCAGCAGTCTAGGTGTGGGCCAGGGTGGTAATGATAGAGGTAGTGAGAATTGGCTGGATTCAGGTTGTATCTGAAGGTAAGACCAATAGGATTTGGCTTTAGGGTACGACAAGGTCTAGATTTAAACCTAGTCATGTTAACCACAGTCCCACACTCACCCTCTGGCCAAGACATCAAACAGCAGGCCTAGTCTCACCACACCAGGTCAGCCCCCTCAATCATCTTTTTCCTCCTATTACCCCCTGCTCTCTGCTGCCACCCAGCCCTCACATGCTGCCTCAGAATCTTCCCAGCTCTTGCCCTGAGTGATGTGTCCATCAAAGGTATATGAAGAAAGTGGCCCCTCTTTGGGCCTCAGTTTCTTCATCTATAAAATGTCAGGGCTGGGATAATTGTCCTCTAAGATCGCTTTCAATTCTTATTTTCAACGATCAGTGATCTATTTCCCTATAATGTAGGGGGAAGAAAAACCACAGTAAGATTATGGATATCTGTGGATTTTTTTTTCCCTGTAGGAAGCATATTTTTTAAATGTTGCCTGGACAGTTCTTAACCACCCTGTTCCATTGCTCCAAAAGAATCAAGGTGCTGTAGAATCATTAAGTCTCTTGCAAAGTTGGGATTAAAATTACTTAATTGGTATTTATTTAATTATTAATTAAAATGATATAAAATTAAAAATTCAGCTTCTCAGAGAACAGCTTAGTGGGTTCTCAAGGAGTTAAACACAGAATTAGCATATGACCCAGCAATTCCACTCCCAGGTGTATATCCAAAAGAATTAAAAACAGGTACTTGAACAGATCCTTGTATGTGAATATTCATAGAAGCACTATTCACAATAGCCAAAAGTTGGAGCAATCCAAATATCTATCAACGAATGAATGGATAAACAAAATGTGGTGTGTACCTTCAATGGGATATTACTCAGCCATAAAAAGATATGAAGTACTGATACGTGCTACAACGTGGACGAGCCTTGAAAACATTATGCTAAGTGAAAGAAGCCAGTCACACAAGATCGCGTATTGTATGATTCCATCTATATGGAATATCCAGAACAGATAATCCATAGAGACAGAAAGCAGACTGGTGGTTGCCAGGGACTGAGGGGAGGGGGAAATGGAAAGTCACTGCTTAGTAGGTACTGGATTTTATTTTGGGGTGTGGAAAATATTTTAGAACTAGATAGAGGTGGTGGTGGCACAACAACATGAATGTACTAAACTCTACTGAATTGTACAATTTAAAATTATTAATTTTATGTTATGTGAATTTCACCTCAATTAAAAAAAAAAATTGGTTCCTCAGTCTCACTAGCCACATTTCAAGTGCTCAGTAGCTGATGGCTACCATACTGGGCAGCACGGATGGCAAAGATTTCCATCACTGTAGAAAGTTCCGTTGGGCAGTGCTGGTTTAGACAACGCATGGTATCTGACACTATTGTGGGGAGATTGCATGGCTGGAGGAGGAATGAGGAGGGTTGGGTCCCCATTTCCTTTAGTCCCTGCCCTTCACAGAAGCTCCATGCACACGATGTATGTTTCTTTTCTGTCTTAGAGCAAAGGAGCATCCTCAACTCAACATTTCCAGCCAAATGCCCACCAGAGGGCACTCGCGCATCCCAGAAAACAGAACACTGGCGGAAGTCAGAGCGCGAGGATGGGAACATAATTTTAACATCCTGAGCTGAACTAGTGGTCACAGAGGTACATGGAAACAGACGCTAACATGACAGGTTCCCTGTGAACTCTCCCAAACTTGTGAAATTATTCATAATTTGAAGAAATTTCCTTCTTAGTCATATTGGATCTCAGTCCAGTGTGAATCAGGTGAGTACGTAGAAAGCTTAAGCTAAAGTAGTAGAGTATGTTCTATGACCCCGAGAGAAAGTAGGTGTATAGTACACATGTGTGTGCAGATACACACAGACACACACATAAAGCAGAGGGATGTGTCCATATGCAGATATACAAGCAAGTGTAAAAGCTGAAGTCTTATGGCTTAGAAATTGTCCGTTCCTGTGCTCCACCAGAAAATGCTCATGGTTGACCAAAACACTACCTCATCAGCATTTCAGGGAGATAACCCTCTAATTAAGGCAGCAGGCCTTTAGTGAACAAATTGTCTGCTTCCAGGATAGGAACTATACCAAAAACACAATGAAAACATTTAAAAATCACCATCCCTTCTGTGACATTAGCCAGTGTGAGCATTATATTTCATTGTTTTGGTTTTCACATTGATCATCACAAAGCTGTTGTAATCAGAAAGTTAGCCAGGATCATGGTTGGGCTCTGGCATTGCTGTCATTTAGAAAATCTAAGTGTGAAAACCAAACTATTTTGCACTCACAGAATAACATCATACAGGACTCATCTGTTGCTTCTACCCTTTGACACTTGGGGAAGTAAGATATTTTTCCTCCTTTCCTGAATTTGGAAATGTTTTGGGTTAAAAATATAAACTCACAGGCTTCTAGATCTGGAAGAGCTGTTCCTGCAAGCCCCTCAGGGCAGGTGTAAATGCAACCTACCCTTTCAGTGGTTGGCTGTTTTGTCCCATGGACATAAATATGGGTTTTCCTCCCTCCCCTTTGTCCATTCTCCTTCTCTTCCTACTCTGTCTCCTTATGTCTGAGATTGATTTCTCAAAATTGGCACAGTCTCTCCTAATTCTCAGCTCTCTAGAAAAAGTGGACAAAGCCAGACTTCCGCCTTGGGTTAATGGCTGTGGAGGTATTACAAAGAGAAAAAATTACTAGACCTCATTCAGTTGAATATTTAGAAATGAGATATAATTAGATCATCCTTTTATCTAGTGCCTTATAATTTTTTAGTTTTTGTATGTGTAAAAATTTTATATTTACTTATTTTGTTGGTATACATGTTCTTTAGGGCTTTGAAACTCAAGACCAAAATGCCATTTGAATTCCAAAGGACGATCACTCCCTCACTTTTCCCAGGTGACCTTAAATATCTTCCATTCTCAAAAGTATTACATAAAATCAGCCACATGTGAGCCAATCAGTTGGAACGTCCTGCAAATCAGGGAATTATTGGCTAACTCGCACCCATTTACACAATCTTTAATCTTATGTCTCCTTAAACCACTTAAAACAAAATTTGCAAGAGAGAGCGAAATGTAAAGCAGCATTTCCCAGAGAATGACACAGAAAACCCGGGAGAGGAGTACAGACGAAAAAAAATGGACGCAGTGGCCAAATAAATTTGGAAAACACTGAGTGCTTGATTTTTGTCCTGACCATTCACTACTTATATCAATATAGCAAAGGCTTTAAGAAGCTGCCTGTGGCAGAAATTGTCGATGCTCTATCCAGACCTCCCAGATCTCTTTACCGTTCTTCTTGCTCATCTTCAGCTTCTCTGTCTTTCACAACTTTCTTCATTGGACTGGTGGGTGCCCTGAGAGCCTGAAGTGCCTGAGTTCATGTTCCCCCGGGAGGGTCCTGGCCAGTGATGGCTGGGATAGGAGTTTGGAAGCCTAGCCCCTTGCCTTGAGATGGGACAAATTCTGCCAAGTAATTTAAGCCCCAGAGCTTCCTGGGGTTGAGTCTGGGGCTGAGACTTTACCTGAAATTACACCCTGCCTTGGCTTCTTCCTTCCCTGTCATATTTCCTGCCTCCCTCACTGACTTCTCAGGGAGCACTTCCTCCATAAATCCTTGCCATAAGTCCTCATCTCAGGGTCTACCTCTGGGGAATCTGACCCACCATAATACAAAGAACCCCAAATAACTTTGTTTAACTCAAGGTTTCATTTATTTATGCATTCATTCAACAATTTTTTACTGAGTTCCTATTATGTGCCAGCATATCCTAAAAGTACTTGACCATGAATGGCTAATGGTTGGTTGGTTTGGCCCACAAAGCATGAATGGGTAAGTTTTCTCTCCCACGTAACATCCGTCAGATTTCTGGGAAACTAGAATGCAAGGAACTTACTTTAGGAAATGCTGACACAGAATTAGGTTTGGCAAACATAAATCTCCAGCTGAAACTATATTGTACATTCCCCAAGGCAGAGCTGTAGGGTGCATTTCTTTGTATCCATGTTACTATTGTTCACACTGCATTGTGCCCTGAAAATGCTCTGGACATGGAGTCAGAGGCCCAGAGTTCTCACTCAACCTCATGAAGTGAGGAGAAGTGGAAGGAAGCAAACTGGTGATTAAGATGTGACACTGGTAAACATGGATAGAGCTAAAGTCAATTTTGTAGGATGGATACAATTTTGGCCACCTGGCAATTCTGGAAAAGATTTTCAAAGAGTGTTGGGTAATAATTTCTCCCAGGAAGCTCAAAGTTCATTCCCAGATGGAGTGTAATCCATCTCCAAACATCCCTAGGAAGCAGACAGCACTTTAGAAGCTCACAGTGTAATTTTTAAAGGTATGTATGCCCCGTATCGCAACATTGATCAATTCGTGTAACTCAGCCGTCAATCCTGCTGTTTGGCATCACGGAGGAAAATGACCTGGGTGTTTTGAATCTGGATTGCCTAGGAGGAAAGAATCTGGAGGTGGAAGTTGAGTCAAGAGACATTCTTTCTGTCTCCACCTTTTAGCTGCCCACCTTTTTCAAGGAAACAAACGATTCAGCATACTTCATAGAAGTCCAGTGTGATGGGATTGTGGCTTAGCCAGGCTCTGTCAAGAACCAAGCTTGGTCAGGGACAAGCAGAAGGGGGAGGACTGCTGGCTGCTTCTAGCGTGGATGCAATGTACACAGTGCCTCATGCAGCTCCCTGAAGCCAAGCCTTTGAACTCTGTGCTTCATCAAGATGGTTAAAAAAAAAGAAAAAAACCCCACACCTGTTCCTAATGCTCCTAATAGAGAGGATTAAGAAGAAGGTGATTGAAATTATAGGTAAAATGGTGTGTGTGCATCCCTCTCTGCATTCTGGTCACATCCTCAAAGGTTAGGAATGCCACTTTAGATAAATGGAGGAGGATCAAGAGTGAGAATAGGTCTATGGAGTTGGTGACCAGGTAGCATTTGGAGAGCAGTTTCAACAAAGTAGAAGCCTAACTTCCAGGTTTAGGAGTGTGTGGCGGTTGTGGGCAAGCCCCCAGACAACTGCAAATAGGGTGATGTGTGATCAGAATTAAGTGAAGAGCACAGATGACCAGAGGGTTAAGGATTCAGAACAGGAAGAACAGGCAGGTCCACGAGAGTCTATACAGAAAAATCAAGGCTTGCGGTGGGCTGGGAGGTAAATCTGAGGAGCTTTGGTTACAAGTTTAAAAGGTCTTATCCCAGGACATTCCCTGCCTCATTTACCCTTGAGACAAAGCCCTCTGAAATTCTAATCTTGACTCTTCTAAGTGAAAGAGCCTGGAACTGGAGTGTAAACACTTGCAACATCTGCACCTTAAACCAATCACCACGGCCGGTTGTTGACTTTCCCATTGCCTCATCCTTTGCCTCATCTCCTGTCCACCCCATAATACCTTTTCACTTGCCTATGACCCTTCCTCAATGATAGAGTTTTATTACTTGGGATTGAATAACTTAAAGAAAGGAGCTACAGAATTTAGGATGCCGAATATATCCCAGGCTGGTGGTCTTGTACTTAATAAACACAGCCAAAAGTTGTAGGCCTGTGTGAGGGGAAAGGGACCTAAATCTGTGTGTGTAGTCATGTCCGGGCTCCGACACTGGAATGACCACCTACCATAAGTCAATTATTAAATAGTGCAATGCATGCTTCACTTTGCTAGAAGAACAATACATTGCGGGAGGTCATGATCCAAGGCGGGCTCAGAGACACGGGGCTGTCACAGAGTATCCAAACATTGTCACAATCTAATCAGTGTCCTCAGTGCCTGATGTGTAGGGAGCACATGTGCCACAGAGGTCAAAGGCATGACCTTAGTGCAATGGGGGAAGCTTGGTCCTAGAAGTTAGAATGCCTGGGTCCAAGTCCCGACCTTAGCACTTTTTAGTTCTGTGACTTTGAGAAATGCACTTAAGGTGTCTAATCTTGGGTTTCCTATAAAATTGGGGCAATAAAATACCTGCCTTGCTTACTTCAAACGGCTATTGTGAGAATCAAATGAGATAACGAATGTGACAGTGTGTCACATACTCTGATATAGTATACAGATGGAAGTTCTTATAATATAATTGATATTTAATTCTCTCCTAAACAGTGCAAGATGGGGCAAGAATAATCATGATCATAATAGTTAAATTTTTTCTCTTTTATATTGTAACTTTTTTATTTGATATAATGTCAAACTATAGAAAAGTTATAAGCAAGTACAAAGAAAGCCTGTATGTCCTTTACCCAGATGTATCAATTGGTAACAATTTCCCCTATTTGCTTTATCATTCTCTCTCTCTCATTTTCTCTCTCTCATTGCAGACACTATGTCCCTTTATCCCTAAATACCTTAGTATATATTTTCCAAGAACAAGAACATTCTCTAATATCATTCCAGTACAATTAGCAAAATCAGCAAATTTAACATGGATACAATGCTATAATTTAGCCCACAGTGCATATTCAGATTTTGTCAATTGTCTCAATACTGTACTTTATAGCTATTTTTTCTCATTCCAGGATCCAATCCAAGATGATGCATTGCATTTATTGTCATAAGTTTTTAGTCTCCTATAATCTGAAACAGCACTTCAGCTCTCCTTCTCCTTCATGATTTTGATTTCTGAGGAGTACAGGCCAGTTACTTTGTAGAACGTCCCTCATTTTGGGTTTTTCTGATGTTTTGTCGTGATTAGATTCAGGTTATGCAATTTAGAAAGAAATATCACAAGAAATGTTATGTCCTTCTCAGTGCATCATACCAGGAGGCCCATGGTGTCAGTTTGTAAAGTTAACTCTGGTCACTTAGATAAGGCAATGTCTGCTAGGTTTCTCCACTGTGAAGTTACTATTTTTTCTCTTTGTAATTAATAAGATATTTGTGGGGAGATACTTTAAGTTGATATGTATATCCTGTTCCTCATAAAACTAACACCCACTAATTTTAGCATCTATTGGTGATTATTGGCTGAATGAATGATTACTTTAAATGTTGCAAAACAGCAATTTGTTAACTTCATCTTTTCTTCTACTTTTTTTAGTTAGAATCCTATTCTAAGGTAGAACTGTTCCTCCTCTCCTATTTATTTATTCATTCATTTAGGTATACCAGTATGGACTCATTGATTCTTTTTTATTCAATAGGTTTAAACGCATTACTATCATTATTTATTTTGAGGCTCAAATGTCCCAGGTTTGGCTAGAGGCAGCCCCTTCAAACTCGATCCTGGTCATTTTGACATACTTCCATCACTTAGTTGTTGAGCACTTCCTTACTTTCTGGCACAACAACGTGGTCCAGGTCCACCTTGTGCCCTCTATGCCCTGTAATTCTCCATTTCTCTAAGATGCCCTGGTTCCTTTTAGTGGGAAATGGTCTTTAGAAGTCAGGATCTGGGCCTCTAGGTGTGCTTATTGTTACTGGCACCTCATCCCTTCTACGCCTTCTCAGTAAACAGATATGATCTAAAAGGTTTACCGATAATGATTGGTGACTATACAGATATATAGATATGGATGTTCCTCAAAAAATTGAAAATAGAACTACCATATGATCCAGCAATCCTACTTCTGGGTATATATATCCAAAAGTAATGAAAACAAGATCTCAAAGAGATACCTGCACCTCTATGTCCACTGCAGCATTACTCACAATAGCCAAGACATGGAAACAACCTAAGAGTCCATAAACAGCTAAATGGATAAAGAAAACATGGTATAGATATATACAATGAAATGCTATTAAGCCATGAGAAAGAAGGAAATCCTGCCATTTGCAATGACATGGATGGACCTTGGGGATGTTATGCTAAGTGAAACAAGTCAGACGGAGAAAGACAATTACTGTATAGTATCACTCATATACGGAATCCAAAAAAAAAAAAAGTCAAACTCATAGAAACGGAGAGTAGAAAAGTCATTTCCAAGAGCTAAGGGGTGGGGAAAATAGGGAGAGGTTGGTAAAAGGGTACAAACTTTCATTTATAAGATGAATAAGTTCTGAGGATCTAATGTAAAACATGGTTTCTACAGTTGATAACGCTGTATTGTGTAATTGAAATTTGCTAAAAGATTAAAACTTAAATGCGCTCAACAACAACAACAAAAAGATATATGAATGAGGTGATAGATGTGTTAATTAACTAGTTGAGAGGAATTCTTTCACAATGAAAAAAAGAAAGATTTTCCAATAACGATTGATGAATGTATAGATAAGCTCATTGTCCTAAGACAGCTCATACATATTTAAATATAATATATACGTATATGTTAAACAAAGTGTAATATACATATAAAGAAAATATGAGTTCATAACAGTACTTCCATTCAAATCAATATGACCAGTTCATTGTAGTCCTTCCACTTCCCGTATTTGTAACTCTCCTCTCTGACAGTGAGAAACCTGGCTCCTAGCCACAAAATACTGACTAATTTGCCCAATCCTAGAACATCCATACAGTAGTTCCAAAACTGCTAACCCGTAACACTATGAAAAACAAATCTACCAAGTAGAGTTCAATATTTGTGTATAGTTCTTTTTTTTTTTTTTTTTTTTTTTCTTTTTTTTTTTTTTTTTTTTTTGTGAGGAGATCAGCCCTGAGCTAACATCCGCCAATCCTCCTCTTTTTTTGCTGAGGAAGACGGCCCTGGGCTAACATCGGTGCCTATCTTCCTCCACTTTATATGGGACGCCGCCACAGCATGGCTTACCAAGCAGTACTTCGGTGCGCGCCCGGGATCCGAACCAGCGAACCCCGGGCCGCCGCAGCGGAGCGCGCGCACCCAACCGCTTGCGCCACCGGGCCGGCCCCTGTGTATAGTTCTTTTTGACTTTAGATTGAGAGTATATAGTGAAAATACTGTGGTCAAAAGTTACTTGGAGGGGCCGGCCCGGTGGCGCAAGCGGTTAAGTGCGCGCGCTCCGCTGCGGCGGCCCGGGGTTCGCTGGTTCGGATCCCGGGCGCGCACCGACGCACTGCTTGGTAAGCCATGCTGTGGCGGCGTCCCATATAAAGTGGAGGAAGATAGGCACCGATGTTAGCCCAGGGCCGTCTTCCTCAGCAAAAAAGGAGGAGGATTGGCGGATGTTAGCTCAGGGCTGATCTCCTCACAAAAAAAAAAAAAAAAAAAAAAAAAAAAGTTACTTGGATTAGTTTTATTTCCTCCTTCAGTGTGATTATGTTTTTCACATGAGATGTAAGTAGATCTATTTGTTTCTGTTTTTATTCCATTTTATGTTTCTTTCCCATCCTTATTGATTGAACTTTTTTGAGTAGTAAACCATTGACAGGGTTCCAAAAGTTAAAATTGTACACAAAGTTATTTTTAAAGAAGTCTCACTCCCCCCAATTCCTTGCACCCCATTCCTACCACTCCCTGTAAATAACCAGTCTCACTAGTTGTTGGTTTAGTCTTCCTGTGTTTCTTTTGGCAAAAATAAGTAGATGCGTGTATATTTCCTTACAATAATTAATATTAGGATTACTACTGACTTACAGGAAAAGCACAATCTGTACACACCATATAGTCGATCAAATCAGATTGCATTTCCTACTGACTCAGAAGCCTGCAGGGGTCAGCAGGGGACACAGAGCCAGCTCTGGTGAGCTGAGTGGGTATTACAAGTTCACTGCAGTCTGAACCCACATCCATCAACTGGCTGCTAATCCTTCTTGACAGACATCCGAGAAGAAACTTGATGTGTTAACTAGTTCCAGAGTTTAACGAGTGTGAAATCCAAGGTTTGTATTTTAGGCTGGAAGTAAAGTGATTTATTTCTACATTTGACTGACCATGAGAAGTCACCAAGAATGTGGCTTGACTCTATTGCCCAAATGCTCTTCCCCACCCCATTCCCAGAAGAAAAGCCTACGTGTTATGGCTTCTTCATTTCTTCTCCGTAAGATGGTATTTAGGAGACCCAAAAGCCTCAAGCCCCGAGCCCTTCTTAAGATGCATTTGATATACCACCCCATGCAGGCGACAATAGCAGGTCTGTCTGCCCACCTGTCACTGGGGCCTCTCAGCCGTGCAGGTGAAGAAAAAGGCCGGTGGCTCCACCTGAGTGCACCTGTGCTCACCTGAGCACACTCAAGAATGTGAACAATTCAGGTATTCTCCAGCCGAGAAACTCAGCTGCGAGGACTGAGAGAAGCTGGACGCACTTTTCTCTTTGGGTATTTCTCCTTTATCTCCATTGCTTTTCTTGGCAGAAGGGCACAGTCCATGCTGGATGGCAAGTGGAGAGCCTCAGATGGCTGCCTTGGCTCAGGCAAGAAGGCAGCTTCAGCTGTTCTGTACAGCCAGGAGCGATATGAGCCCACTTGGACAAAATGGAACACCCACCCCTCCCCAAGTGTGCAAAGGAGCAAAGCTTTCTCCTCCATCCCTAGCCCTCAATGTTTTCTTGTTAAGTCTACCTTACCTTCCCGTTTCAGTACACTCAGTTGAGAAATGTAAAGAGACACGTACCCTTAGAGCAAAGAAAAGATAAATTCTCCCCCTTCTTGATCCCAACTTAAACCCTTTTCAGGTTGACAGCAGCCCCCCTCTAGCCCAGTGAGGCAGAGAATCGGGAATAATGTGTTGATGGATGGTAACATATATGCTAGTACAATAACGTCCCACTACTGTGGCTCTTTTATAGAATCTTGAGTTTGGAAGAGCCTTGATGTCACCCAGGCCAGTCTGCCACTTCCCCACCAATCCCTCTAAAACACCTTTGACAGGTGGCCATTCAGTCTCTGTCTGAACACTTCCAGTGATAGGGAACTACATACCACTGAATAGCAGACTCCTACCTATCCTTCAAGATCCTGATCAAATGTCATCTGCTCAGTAAATCTTCTCCCAACTCCCCCAGGCAGATCAGTTACTTCACAATTTGTGATCCCTCTGCACTTTTCCCTCGCTCCATCAGGGCATATTGCATTGGAATTTATCTCTTTACATCCATATATGTCTCTCCTATTGGGCTCTGACATTTTCAAGGGAGCAAGCTCTGCATATTATTCATCTTTGTATCTTCAATTCTTAATACAACACCTGACACTTAGACGATGTTCCAATAATGGTTGTTGAATATATAGATGAGTGCTTTCTCCTAAGACAGCTCATACCATATTTAAACAGCTATAATTGTAAAACAAATCCATCCTTATGTTGAGCCCATGTCTTCTTTCCTGCATTTTCCACACAGTGGTACTTATTCTGCTCCTGGGCAAAGGGACGAAGGAAAGTAGAGCTTATCAAATTTCCGCTATTTGCTAGGCACTCTGCTGGACAAGTTTACATAAAGTCCATTTATTCTTCCATAAACCATTGTTCCAATAGTTGCAGTCCACATGGCTCCCATAATCCACTCCTGTTTAGGCTCACCCTTCCTGGTCCCTTCAATACTTCCTCAGCTGATGTGGCTTTAGGACCTCTGCATTCCATTTACCTTGTTATGGATGGGTTTACCTTGGAGAAGCTAAGGAAACCCAGAACCATGTGCTTAGTCCCATTATCTCCCTTGGAATGCAATGTCTCACCAGACAGCTTATGACAGCTGTTCAGTCTTACAGAGGGCAGATACAAAGGCTTAGGGAAAAGGTGAACACTTTTCCTGAGTACCAGCCACAGTCCTTCAGCAGGACAACGTCTCCTGATTTTCCTTCAAGCCAATCTCAAAGGAAGATCCTATTCAGTGTCCCAGCTAATGAAACTTTAAACCTGAGCCCAAAAGGCCATGCACCCCACTCTCAGAAGATTATTGTCACTAGTGTCAAATCTCAGGGTTTTATTTGTAGGTCAACGAACAGCATTTATTTCTAGTCTTGCCTGGATCTATGATCTATTATGGTTTTAGTTATTTTCAAGCAGGAAAATTCAATGCCAGAACATGAGTATATCCATGCATTTAGTGTATCAGGTCTCTTTCCTCTGGAGCACAGGTGGGATGGGAGGGGGAAATGACACATAAAGCAAAGATATAGATATCCAAAACAAACTTGATTGCTTGGATCCAGCCACCTTTCTTCAATTCCACCAAAACATACCCATATAGCCAAGCACTTCTCTTCCTTGACATCTCCAAAGACAAATCTCTGAAGATGATATATTTGATTTTTGTCACTCTCTCTTCATAGCTGAAAATATACTGCCCAGCGCCACCTTAATCATGTAATTTTCTTTACAAAACCCACCCCAGGATTCCCTCCTCATCAGACATCATACCAGCAACTTGTTACTGATGTTGGCTTTCTCAACATACCTGTTCACTCCAGCTTGAATAACCTCTATGCCTTTCTGTGCTCCAAATGACCACTTCTGCTTTGGGGCCCACACTGCATCTTGTAGAAGTTTCCATCCTAACATTTGATTAAAATTATTTATTTACAAAAAAAATATTATTTATTTATACAATTGTCGCCCACAGTAATAGTCTCTGAGCTTCTTGAGGGCACGCACTTTGTCGTCTTTGTATTTCCAAGATCCAGTATAATCTCTGACATGAAGGAAACACTCAATTGATGTTAATGAACTCCTTTTGTAACAGTTCATAATATGCCATGTCGTTGTTTGTGACCTTACCTACTCCTCACACCAGTGGCTCCAGTATACGTATGAATCACCTGGAGAGTTTGTTAGAAAGGCACACCATGATCTATTGACTCTATTTTATTTGTGGGGCCTAAAAATTGGCATTTTTAAATAGGCACCCCAGATAACTCTGATATTGGTGTTCTTAATACCACACTGATAAACAGTGACTAACCTGTAGCCTTGTTTCCCACTATACTCTGAATTTAGGGTAACTTGCCATTTCACACCCAGAAAATTATTAGCCTGGTAGGTCAGTGACAAATTATAAATAAAATATACCTGGAATTCAGCAAGGCAAATGTCAACATCTCTTATAAGCACAGTTAAGTAAATTAATAGCTGGTTAGACACTATCTGTCAGTATAGGAGACGGTATGCTGCAGTAACAATCAACCACAAAATCCCTGTGACTTAATGTTACAAAGTGTAACAGTTTTCTCACTCAATGGCCATGGAAGGGGACTTGGTTCATTTATGAAGCCAGGCTGACAGAAGTTGCATATCAACATATCAACATGTGCTTCCAGAGTACCACAGCAGAGATAAAAGAAGGTGGCAAGTTTTGCATTGGTCCCAAGGCTTTGGCCTGGAAGTGACACATGATCACATTTCTTTAGCCAGAGCAAGTCCCAAGACCAAACTCAAACTCCACGGGGAAGTGTGATCCTACCATGTGTCTGGAAGGAGATGAGAACCTAAACATTAATGAATAGCAATAATGACTACCTAAACACACACTCATACCCGATACAAAACTGGAGAGAGGGTGTCAGAGAGGCTGACACAAGGTAGGTGCTCAGTAAATATTTATCAGATAAATAAAATGAGAAAACTTGGCACCCATGTGGGGAAAACACCATTATTACCTTTCTGTTTGCAAAGCTAGTAATATTCTGTTTTAATGTATATTAAAATGCATGTTCTATGTTATTGAGTGGGGGACAAGTAGATTACAGGATATCTGTTGGTGTGATTATGATCTCATTTAGGCAAAGTTATGAATGTATATAGCACACAAGGCATATATTATACAAAGAGAAATAAATTTCTGGAAGGGTGTTCCACCAAAAGTTATTAGTGGGTATTTCAGTCTGGTGGGTTTTATGTGACTTCTTAAATTTCATTTTCCTATTTTGTTTGACGTATTTTCAGTAAGTATGATAATCAGAAACAAACAATAAAGCAACTTCTGTTTTGAGAAAAGAATATACATATGCTCATTATAAGGGAATAAAGTAGATAGTACTAATAAAAACATGCATGGGAGAAAATTAAAAGAAAATAGTCAGTATATGTTCTGAAATAAGAGCAAGTTTAAAAAGTGAACTAAGATAAAAACATCTCTGTCCAAGGATACTCAGTGGAGCATTTATGATAAGTGAAAAATTTGAACGGTCCATCAGAAAATAAGTAAGTGCTCCAAGAATGGTATGGACTTGTGAAAATAGCATGGGGGCCAGCTGCAAGGGGTTCTCAATGGCCAAATATGAGACAATATGAACATTAAAATTAATAATGATAGTAAGGGGTTATAATTCATTGAATAAAATAAGAATCAGAGAAGCTATTGGAGGCTCCTTCACCCTCAGCACTCACTGGAGTTGTATTCGTGTGGTCTGTTCTCAGTCCTCTTATTACTTGATTCATCAGCAGCATTAAGCACAGTCCATCCCTCCCTCCTCCTTTAAATATTTTATTTTTCCTAATCTTCCAGAACACAACAATCTCCTGGCTTTCCTCCTTCTTCATTGGTTCCTCTTTCTCAGTCTCCTTTACTCTTTCTTCCTTCTCTCCTCAAACACTTAACATTGGAGTCCCCCAAGATTCAATCCTTAGTCCTCTTCTCTACTTTTTTGCTCTCTTCTGGTGATCTCACACAGGCTCATCGCTTTAAATACCATTATATGTTGATAACTCCCAGATCTATATCTATCACCCAAGCCTCACTCTTACCCCTGGACTGCAGATTGTATATCCAGCATCTTCAGTTGGATGCCCAGTAGACATCTCAAATCCAGTAGGTCCAAAACTGACCACCTGATCTTTCCTCAAAATCTATTCCACCATCAACCTTCCCCCATTTCAGTTGATGTCTTCTTCAATCTTCCAGTTTCTCACGCCAAAACCCTGGAGTCTTCCATGACTGCTCTTTTTCTCTCACACCTCTCCATCCCATCTGTCAGAAAATCCTATTGGTTTTGCTTTCAAATGTATCCAGAAACCAATCACTTTCTCCCTTTCTTTATTGCTACCACTGGCTGTTTTCTCTGCCTGGAATGTTGAGACAACCACACATCTAAATCCCTCACCTCCTTCAAGACTTTGCTCAAACGCCATCTTCTCAAGAAAGTTTTTGGTTAAAAATGCAACCCAATCCTTATGCTGCTCTTTTTTTTTTTGATGGCACATATCACCTTCTCACTATATGATTTGCTTTTCATTATGCGTATTGTTTGTTGCCTAGCACAATACAGCGTAAACTCCATAGAAGTATGATTTTAATTTGTTTAGTTTCCTGATTTATTACATGTGACACATAGTAGACATTCAATAAAATTTATCGAATGAAAAATTGACATTGAAAGTTATCCATAATATATTATTATACAAAAAGCCAATTACAAAATCATAAAAGCAAAATAATGTTATTTGGGGGATAAATAGTGTGCATATATAATAAAATGTACATAATAGTGTAGAAGAACATATAGCAAAATGTTTACAATGGTTTTCTGTGGGTGATGGGCTCCTAAATAATTTCCATTTTCTTCTTTTGGCCTTTTAAATTTGGCTTTAAAAAAACTAAGTGTTGTGCATCTATTATTTTTCTAGACAGAAAAAGAAATGCTTTTCTTTTTCCTTTCATGGAAAAAACTATAAAAATAAAATGTCACCAAGAAGGCTACAGAGATTACCAAAGAAATCTAATGTATGTTTACGACAAATTCCTAATGGGAAGGAGATTAGTGGGGGTGCTGAAACATCATGGTTATGAATTTGAGGTTTGGACTCAGACAGACCTAGGCAGACCTTCTGGTTCTACCTAGTATTCTGGTCTTAAGTGGCTCCCTCGTTCTTATAATTTATAACTCACAAGGTTAAATGAGACACTCATGAAACACATTTAACCCAGTATCTAAATTAGTACAATAAATACTAGCTGTTTTCATTTATCTCATTTAATTATCCCAACAAGCTAGATAGGAAGGCGACATTATTCCCATTTCCCAAATGTGGAAGGCAAGTCTAAGAGGAGATAGGTACTGTCTGTAATAAGAGGTAAATCCAAGATTTTCACCTGAGTTTACCTGACAGGAGATCCCATGCGCATGACACCACACCATACACAAACTTCAACTAAAATCTGTGCAAACACTACAAAAGTCATTATTTGCTTATTGGGCACAGAAGGATCAACAAAAATTAGAGCATTTCTTCCCTGCTTTTATTTTTAAGACTGATGAAGGAGATGTCCAGAATCACAGGGAAACAAAGCTGCAAGACTGTTTAGAGACCTTAAAAATAAGGAAATCAAGATTCAGGGATGTTAACGGATGTTGCTAATGTTTTGTGGCTGAAACTAGAACTGACACCCTGTCCAGCACCATTTCCACCTCACCCACCTAAGTCAAGGCCTCGTCACATACTTTGTGTACCTCTGTGGCCCTGTCAGATCACCTCCTCTTGGCTCCCCTTTACCCAGGGCAAAGAGCACCAATCCTTTTAGTTTCTTGTAGAGTGCTTATCCAAGTCTTTCATCATTCCACAGGCCTCTTTTGACTTTTTTTTTTAATCTTTAGTTTCTGAAGCCCAACTAAGGAGCAGTTTCATATAAAGAGTGATTCTGGAATTAGGAAAGAAATAAAAACGCATCTGTTCGTGGGCAGCTGTGGTGAGGTAAGAGGGATGCATGATAGCTGCCTGCCCCCAGGTCACCTCTCCTGGTAAGGATCAGTAAACAGGAGGGCCGACCAGCCAGAGGGAGTGGGAGAAGAAATGAAATCTTAATTTCCAAAGACCCTGGGGAATAAAGCTGCTTGGAAAAAAATGTGATCCTCGCAAAGATAAAAAAGGCAGAGAAGATTCAATAAAACTACTGGCTTACTATGAAAACATTTAACTACTCTCTTTTCTATACAGTCTCTTCCCAACACACATTAATGTCCTCTCTCTCTCCTTCTCTCTCTCTCTTTCTCTCTCTCTCTCCATTATCTTCATTATCTTCATGATAATGAAAGTGAAGAGTTAGGTTGAACAAAACCAAAGAGAAATTGGTGTAATAATTCAATGGTTAGTAAAAAGTTCCCTGAATTGGAAATCACAAGATTCAAGCTTTATTTCCTCATCTCCTAAAATTTTGTGAACTCAAGCAACTGCTCCACTTCTCCAGGTGTCACCTGCCTCTGCCATAAAATAAGAATGACAATAATATTTTGCCTGCCTGAAGGCAGATGGCTACATCAAATTGGTGATTTCATGAGTCTCTTCCAGTCCCATAGTTCATTTTTTGTGTGTGTGTGTGAGGAAGATTAGCCCTGAGCTAACATCTACTGCCAATCCTCCTCTTTTTTGCTGAGGAAGATTGGCCCTGGGCTAACATCTGTGCCCATCTTCCTCTACTTTATATGGGATGCTGCCACAGCATGGCTTGACAAGTGGTGCATCTGTGTGAGACGGGGATCCAAACCTGTGAACCCTGGGCCGCTGCAGCAGAGTGCACACACTTAACCACTACGCCTGGGCCAGCCCCTTCATTTATTTTTTATATCGTTTTTTATTCTTTTTTAACAGCTTTACTGAGATATGATTGGCATACAATAAACTGTACATATTTAAAGAAAACAATTTGATAAGTTTTGACACCTGTGTACACCCGTGAAACCAACACCACCATTAAGATAATGAACATATCCAACACCCCCAAAAGTTTTCTCTTCACACTTTGTAATCTCTTCCTCTCATCACTATAGATTATTTTGCATTTCCTAGAACTTTCTATAATAGAATCATACAGTACATACTTGTTATTGTCTGGACAGAGTTCATTTATTTACTCAAAAATATTTCCCAAACTCCACCAGCTCCAGACAAAGCCTTGTCCTCAAGATAGATGGTGAGTGCTAGCAGGGAAATAATGAGTCAGGAAAGATGATGAAGAGTAGTGAGAGAATGCTATTCTGGATACGGTGCTCACTCTTGCGACGCGTGGGTACTTGGGGGAAAAGCATTCCAGGAAGCAGGAAGAATTACGTTCTCTGAGTTTATGGACTCCATTTTGTGTACATTTCCAAAGGGCCAAGAGATTCCCCCAAGGTCTGCTTCCTTTGACACTCTAGAGGTGTGAAGGCCTGGCCAGCCCTGTCATGGAAAAGTAAAGCATTGCCAATTAGGGGAAATGGGACCCCTCCTTTTCTTCCTCACTCCTTCCAGGACCAGCTGTAGTGCAGCCGCTTGTCTGTGGGAGGGGATTTTCCAAAGCCCAGCTTCAGATGGGCACTCTTTGTTTCAGCACACCCCTCATGCAAAGAGCCTTAGGAACAGCTCGACCATCCCCTTCCAGCTCCTCAGAGGATGACAACACTTCTTCCAAAGCAACTCGGAAAAATAAAGGGCCAAGGTTCAAGGGCCACATTCTCTCACTCGCAGGCAACCCTGAAGCTTGTTTCCCTGAGCTGTGCTTCTAAGGCAGAGCACTTGGTGCAACTGGAAGGAAATGAACAAGCAAAAAACCCTGCTCCAAAATGCTGCACAGGCCTGCCTACAAGGATGCCCCAAATTTCCACTATGTATCATTCTTTTGAATTAAAATAGCAAAGTTCCAGTTTTAAAAATGCAAATATGACACAGTGTTGATAACACATTAGAGTGTTAACACCTGTAGTGAGTTGAATCATGGCCCCAGAAAACATATGTCCATGTCCTAACCCCAGAACCTGTGAATGTGACAAGTGCCCTCATAAGAGAGAGAAGAGGAGAAAACACACACAGAGGAGAAGGCTATGTGAAGATGGAGGCAGAGAAGGAGTGACATGGCCACAAACTGATGAAAGCCTGGAGCCACCAGAAGCTGGAAGAGGCAAAGAAGGGTCCTCCCCTAGAGACTTCAGAATGTCAGCCCTGCCAGCACCTTGATTTTGGACTTCTGCCCTCCAGAAGTGAGAAAATAAATTTTCGTTTTAAGCTAACAAGTTTGTGGTAATTTGTTTCAGCAGTCCCAGGAAACGAATATAATGTCTTAGAATTAGTTTATTATATTCACTTCTGCTGCTTTCCTGGACCTCAAAGCTCTGGGACCTGGGACACTTACAGGTTTCATAGGGAAGGGAAAGGGTGCAGGAGGAAATGTTGGTGGAAGCGAGTGTGAAGTGCAGACTCAGGTGGGGCACATAAGGTTGCAGAGGGTCACACCAGAATGCTATGCAGAACAGGAGGATGTGGGCACCGGGGTGAGTGGTGCCAAGAGGGAGAACACAGGGCCTGGGCACTTGAAGGGTGATGACAACCAACCCCATGCTTACGCTTGATGTCCCTGCAGTTTTATGTCACTGCAGCTTCCAAGCCCAAGGCTCAGAGAATCGGACTTATTCCCAGACAGGACTTCGCTCTCCCCAAAGAGGCAGCTGATCCAATTCAGTCTCTTTGGAATAGGCTCTGGGCTGAACAAAAAGATTTATGAAAAGCTTTCTCAGGCTGCATTTCTCTGAAGTGAAAGCCTGAAGAACCATCTGACTTGGCTGTTGGCTTCAGATGAAGAAGTCGCAGGCAATTCAACCGGGTTTGGAAGACAGTTACCCTGTGACTTGTCACACAGAGAAGGCTCCAGGGACTACAGAGAGGTGTCTGAACGAGCAAGCTGGCACATGTCCAGCTGTGAGTAGGAACACACACACGAACCCAAGGCAGCTGACAGTCCAAAGGTCTTGCCCAAATTCCTTTTCTTTGCTGAATTTGATGGCAGTGATCAAGCAGCCTCCTTGGGAAGCACCTTGAGGATACAGAGAGGAAGAAAGCTTCCTTTGGGGTTTCCAAAACACTCCTCTTTCATGCTTGTTTTTACTTAGTCATTGCCTCCCTCCTGGCCTCCGGCACGGAGCCTGCATCCTGCCTGCCCCAGGTAACCAGAGCCCTGAATGTACACAAAGCGCCACTATGCCCGAGTGATG
Organism: Diceros bicornis minor; assembly: GCF_020826845.1. Classification (NCBI taxonomy): domain Eukaryota; kingdom Metazoa; phylum Chordata; class Mammalia; order Perissodactyla; family Rhinocerotidae; genus Diceros; species Diceros bicornis. The sequence goes on from NC_080743.1 coordinate 71,464,326, forward strand.
TTATCAGGCGGCCCTAGCCCGCTCCACGCGGTAAGACAGCAGCCGAGCCAGGGTGGCCGACCCGGAGCTGAAATAGGACTCCCATGCTGCCAACCGAGGACAGAGTGGCCTTTGTGAGCAACAAATCATATTTAGGCTCATTCCTTATTAACATTGCAGTCATCAGAGCATTTTCTTTCCTGACTTCCAGCGCCAAAACCCTGTATAGGCTTCTGTAGGATGTGGATCAACCCTGGAGTTGACATTGGGTGGAAAGGATGATGTGGCTCTGTTTGGCTTCAGTCTTTGGGGGCGCATCAGAACACTGAGCACATTATAATACATAATGCAGAGCAAACTTTGGGGCTGAACTATAAGACTTGATTGAAAGCTTGATATAGCAGGGTTAGACCAGAAAAGATTTGGTCATCATAGAGGGAAATAGTATCCTTTATAGGAGAGACTACAGATTTGGAACCATATAACCTTGGATATGTAGTTGCACCCTGACACAAACCAGCTCTGTGGCTTTGGACAAGTCTCTTGACCTGTCTGAGCCTCAGTTTCCTCAACTGTAAAATGGAGATAATAGTGCCTACTTGATAGAATCACTGTGACGATTGCAGACAGCAAATGCAGACAAACTGGCATGTGGTAGGTGCTCAAAAAACAGTAGCTCGAGTATTAAAAGGATCCCTACCCCCAACCCACTCCAGAACTATTAGAATATGTCTCAATAGCCCTATCACACAGATGGATTCACATCTTAAGGTCTTAACAATGTACAGTGTAGAATTGGGCACAAGTCAGGAGAAAATCAGCAAACACACCCACAAGGGTTTAAAAAGCCAGAAGTTTGAATACTATACCCCTTTTAATTACAGTAAACCACCCCATGTCTTAAGAGCAGGGCCGGCCTGCAAGGAACGCTACCAAGTAAAAGCAAGAGAATTGGCTCTTTGGATTTCCACTCTCCCACTTCCAACTCTATCGATGGCCCATGTTGGCTGTGTGCCTCCTAAGACTAGGCCCAATGTCGGCTGTGCACCTCCTAAGACTAAGTCCAATGGGGAGGATAAGAAGATGCACATGTTACTGTCCAGCTGTCAGGGAGCTCAGTTCTCCCTGGAGTGAAGACAAGGCAGGACAGCACCGTGGTGAAGAGCTCAGCCTGGGATAACAGACAGCTCTGTTTCAATCCTGGCTTTGCCATTCTTGCCAGCTGTGTGATTTGGGGCAAGTAATGTCACTTCTTTAAATGGCTGAGTCCTCATCAGTAAAATTACAATAGCAAAAGTCCTTACCTCATGAGTAGGTGTGAGAAGACAAAGGGCCTGGTACATAGAGCTCAATGAATATTTGCTAAATAAAAGACTTTAGGGGTGGAATTTTAGGCTACAAAAAGAGAAAGGCCAATGAAGGACATAATTGGGAATAAACACATTTTGTGGCACCCTCTGATCGTGCTGTGTAGGCAGGAGACAGAGCGGTCCCCTTAACCAGCCCTCTGCACATTTTGGAGAGGAAAATGCAGACAACTAAAAGCTTAAATAAGTAGTGACAGCTTCATTACACTGGAGGAGAGGTAATGGGAAGGAGGTGACACTTATTATCTGCTCTATTCAGGCCAGTGCTACGGGCTTTACCTATGCTATAGTGTTTAATTTTCACAAAAAACCTATTAAATCCATTTGAAAGACAGGAAAATGAAGTTGCAGAGATATTAACTCATAATAACAAATAAATATTGAGCATATATTGTGTGCAAGTAGGGATGGCTTCACAAAACAGGGGGTTTTGACCTGGGTCCTAGGAGAGCCTGTGATCAGGGAAGGTGGACCTTGGTGGTGGTTTGGTTTTGGATTTTCATTTCAGGTGATCCTTCGGCCATCTTTCCCGTTTAAGTCAGAACTGAACCTCTATCCTACTGACAGAGATTACAGGCAGTTGGTTTCAGTTCTATGTGTGAGAAAAGCCTCAACGTTGACATCGCTCATGGATAGATCACCCACTACCCCTTGATGGCTATATTGGATCCTTGTGACTGTTTAGGATTCCCTTCTTGCTGTAGGATCCACTTATGATTCTATAAAATGTTCTCATGGCTAAAATTTGCTGGCACATAACTGGTTAGGACACTTAACAGAAAATTTTATCCTTCATCAAAGCCTAGCTCAAACAACATCTCCTCCGCCAAATCTTCTTCAACTCCCCCAGACCATAATAGCCTAGTGTTTACACAATACATGTGGCCGGAGCAGATCAGGTTGTCTGAGAGTGAATTTATACCATTTGGAGAGGTGTGGGGGGACGAGCTTTTTAAAAGAAAGAACACAAAATTATAATTAAATTTGATAGGAAAGTAAATATTTATTTAGAATGAAAAAAGAAATGAATTATAAAATTTTAAAAGCTGGCAAGCACAAAAACATCACAAAATCCAGAAAAAAACACATTTTTATGAATTAACTGCCTGATACATTTTTATATTTTCTCAACATTTTTAGCTGCGTATTATTTTGCACACACACATATTTTGTATCCACACGTATATGCATACTATTTTGTATGCATACATACTTTTACAATATTTTCTACCAAAGAGAATAAAAAGATAATTGAGTCTTTCTTTTAGCATGGTTAATTAAAATTTGATTTTTACTATTGACAGTCGGGATGCATAAAACATGTGAACACATACATATTTACTTGATTTTGTACTACAGCTATAGTTTTGTCCCTACCAACATAGGCATCAGGAATTCTGATAAATTCTGTCTCATGTAATTCCCGTTACACACACCCACACACCTATACATTCTATATATGTGTGTAAGTGGGTGTGGGTGTGTTTATAATTGTATACCTTCCATTATTAAGTATATTCCTGACCTGAGAAAAGTTCCATTTTGATTAATCATCAACAAAAGCCAAATGCTCCACTTAAAACTTGATGTTTGGAATAATTTTCTGAAAACTAGCTTCTGGCTCCATATATGTCAAGTCTTTCTCTCCCATGATTGACATACTTCTGGTGCCAGATGTGATGTGACCTCTGGCCCTGAATCGTCATTTCATCAATGAATTGGAATGCCGGTGGTAGGAGTATTCCTGCGAGCCATTTCTGTACCAGCTTGGCTAGCAATAGATTAACTGTACACAGAAATGACTGTGAAAAACACTAATCCTGAAATAACTGTAATCCTAACTCAACTGCCCCTTAACCAAAACTCAGAATTGCTCACAGCTCTTGCAGGACCACCCAACACTGGGGGAAATGGGATGGAGAGAAAGGTAGAGTGGAAGAGAAGGTTTTAACTGATTTCTATTTAAATATCTTAATTATGCAGATATTACAAAAGCTCATGATCACATGAATATATTGCTAGGACCTTTCCAAGGGTCTTTGAAGGCACCCATAGAAGTGCGATTTAAGCTTCATTAGCTTCACAGTAACTTTTCTCTCTATTTTACCTTTTTTTGATTCACCTATTACACTGTTGTTTACCATTATCCTGCATGTATATCCTCTCATTACCACTTACTACATATGTGAATTTGAGTCAAGTCTATGAAGTTGCTGAGTTTCAGTTTGAAAATCTGTAAAATGGGGGTAAAATAGAGAATTCCCTATCTGTTCCTGGGCCTCCAGGGAGAGTGGTGTGAGGTGATGGGTGGGAAGGTCTTGGAAGTTAGGAAACAGTTCCCACGCACATGGTGAATTTGGTGATGGGAGTGGCGATAGAGGTGTCCTTCACACTCACTGGTTATGACGTAGGGGACAAAGAAACAAGTGACTCTTTGAACTGACCTTGTACTGCTCTCAGGATAACAATCAATTTTTTAACAATCAGGGCCCTTTATGGTCTGGCCCTGCTTACCTCTCCCACTCTGCCTCAACTCTAATGCCTCCCTCTCTAACATAGCCCCCTCCATACTTGCTGCTGAACCACGAGGGATTTCCCCATCATCAACAACCTTTCTCTGGTCTTTGGGCCTTTTCTCATGCTGGTCCCTCTGTCTGGAAGACTCTTATCCTCACACCACCTCCCTTTGCTTTCTTACCTTCTGATAGACCTGCAGGACATAGCTTAGCTGACCCTTCCTCTACGACCTTGTCTCTGAAGCTCTAGTCTGGATAAAGTACACCCCTGCTCCCATGTGTCCCCACAGCATCCTGCCCTTCCTCCATCTTCACACTTAGCACACTGGATTTTAATTGCCTGCTCATTTATCTGTCTTCCTCCATGAGCCTGTGGGCTCCTTGAGGACTCGCAGTACTTAGTGCAGTGGCTGCAAACACTAGGTGTTCAGTAACTATTTGTCAGTGAAAACAGGAAAAAAGAGTTGACCCTCCAATCCCTTAGTGGCATCTGGAAGAGGCAGCATAAGGATGGGAATCCTCTGGAATTGGTCTTTAAGCAGTTGACTGGCTCAAGAGCAAAGCAAACTTTCTCCTATCAGATGACGGAGGTGAAAGCCTCATTCCCTACAGGCATCTCGCCAAGGAGCATGGACACCCTTTGCTGAAGTCGTTGACCACAGACCTCAAAGAGTTTGCAAACGTTGTTGGACTAAATGAAGGAAGCTTGCACAGGTCAGGGACAGCTGCCCTGATAACACAGGCCTCCCTGATGGCTGGGTGGCCACATAAAGGAGTTGCAGGTGTCTGTAAGAGGTGTGGTGTTCACTCAGTGGCTAGCCCTGGGGCTACTCTGAACAGGAAGGACTCTGCCCGCTGTGGGAGCGGAGGAATAGAAGTGGAGGAAAGAAATGGATCATTAATCAGAAGACAATGGCCTGAGGTCAGCCTTCTTTCAACCTCAAAATACATCTCTAAGGCTCAGGATGTAGCCCACAAATCAACTTTTCTTCTGGAAGAGTGTCTAATCTGTGCTTGAATAATGGCCCACTCTTCTCTGCAATAGGCAGAAGCAGAGAAGAAAGCCTCTTATATCATGGGTTTTGTTTTTTTTTTTAGGTGCCATGTGGAGCATACTTTACTGATTCTTAATTGTCCATTGTGATCTGAAATTCCACAATTAGACATGCATTCCTTTGGCTCAGTATTTCCTTCACTGTTAAAATACAAACATCTCTGGCAGCTGTGCTTTGAACCATATCAGTAATTTACACTTTTTATCAGTGGATATAATCTGCTCCTGACCTTAGGATTTACTACCTGAGTCAGGGATGTTGGGAGTACTCTAAAGAGGATTTCAAACCCCAAAGTCATTGTCACCTCCTTCTCAATTTTTCCAAGTGTTTTTGTCCCTACCCCAAGTGGTACCCATGTTAAATATTACTAATCCTCTGCTACTCTTCACCATGGATCCTTTATTTTTCTTCTGTCTCTGCATTTTCTGCCTCTTTCCCACCATTATTTCTCTTCTTTCATTCAATTACTTCTCTGTTTCACTCTCTACTCCATCTACTCCAAGCCTGCAGGAACATCCATATATCTCTTCGTGGGCATTGTTTAACATAGGGGCAGTATGGAATGTGATAAATGGCACAAAGTCTTTGAAGCCAGAAAGTATGGCTTCAAATCTAGTGTCTATTGCTTGTAACGGTGTAACTGTGGACAAGTCATTAGTCTCATTTTGCTCCTTTGGAAAATGAGAGTAATGAGTTAGACCAACCTAGTGGGGAGCAGTGAAGATTTAATGTTGTCTTGCCAATATGGTTGGGTTGTGCCTAACCCTTTCTCCTTTCTCCTCTACGTCCATCTGGGCCTAAAAAGAGCACCCAGTGAACCCATGGACATTGTTTAACTAGGCAGACTAGGGATTGCTAACCTCTCTCTTGAGCCAATCTTATTTTTTTTCTTTTTCATTTTTCCTGGCTTTAATCTTCCTCTAGTAATGGTGTTCTCAATTAAGTTGCAATAAGTCTGCAACATGGCAGCCTAATCTTGAACATACAGATGTATGCTTTTTCTATCAATTTGCCAATGTTGAATGGAAATCTTGCAACTTCGGAACAATGTTTCCAAAAGCATGGTTTTCAATCTAGCTGCATCAGAACCTCCAGGAGTGTGTGCTAAAACTGCAAGTTCTTGGGCCCTGTCCCAGAGCTCCTAATGGGAATGTGGCCTAGAATCCAATGTTTGCCAAGCACTCCAGGTGATTCTCACGTAAATTCTGAGAGCTATTGGCCTACAGGTTAAACTTAGTACCTGAACTGACTATTGCAAGGAAAGCATTCATCAGCCCTTATAGACTATTCATAGCAGTAAGACAACCTTTTTTCACTGGCCATTGAGAACCAAGGAAATGACTTGCCTGGATGCTCACAGTTGGTTAGTGATAGAGACAGAAGGAAACCCAAGTTGGATGCTTCCATGTTCAGCTCTCTCTCCACTGCACCATGCTGTCTGATCCTCCAAATGTCCTCAATTCTTCCTTCCAGAGTTCTCACCACCTAACAAAGGACCCACAGAGTCCCAGAACCTTCAGGCAAAAAGAATAAAATAAGTATGTGTGTGTGTGTGTGTGTGTGTGTGTGTGTGTGAGAGAGAGAGAGAGACAGAGACAGAGACAGAGACAGAGACAGAGAGAAGGACAGAAAGAGATCACCCTCTTTTCCTTCCGGCATTTATTACATTTCCTCTTATTTTCAAATTCATCATAGAGGTTAGATGCCTGATATGTTCTTTTTAAATTCCTCAAAATACAACTTCAGGTAAGTATAATCATAATTAAATTCCATTATAGGGAAGGAATTTAGATGACTAATGACATTTTTTTTTAATACTGAGATTTGATCTATACTTAAATGTCCATTTAAGTATCTTATGTGCTTCCTTATAGTTGGGAACTGTTCTATCAAGTTTCATACTTCCACTTGATAAAAGATTTTTGGACCCAAGTAATCATTTAAAACATTAGCTATTACCTGGCAGAGAAATTAATTTAATGATACCTTAGGAAGAGTGAAGTTGAAAGAACATGGTCTGAATGTCAGCAGATTTGAGGTTCCAGCCTAAAGAATGAGCTATGGAACCCTGGGTAAGTCGCATATTCTCCCAGGTCTCAGTTTCCTCCTTGGAATAATAAGACAGGAAATTTGAGTGCATCATGAACTGTGTTCTGCAGAGCAGTGTTCCTTGATACGTTAGTAGTCATTCATGGGAAATACTGCAGTACACCACATCCCATCTTGGAGAGTCTTGACACATATTCTTATAATAAAGGCTATGAGAGATTCTGAAAGAAAGAATCCAATTTAACTTCTCTTAACTCAGCTTTTCCCAAGCTCCTTTCATCCTTCCATTCAAAAAGTTTTTATTGAACACCTATTTTGTACCAGGCACTGTTCCAGGAGCTGGAGATTCAGCAGGGAACAAAACACACAGAAATACCTTCCCACAAGAAACTTAAATCTTAATGGGGGAGACACTACAAGCAAAATAAAAAATTAAAATATATAACATAGACAACTAAAATATATAACATATTAGACAATGAATACAATAAATCATGGAAGAGATTTGGGGTAGAAGAGAGGTATGAGTGAACAGTGTTCCTTAAGAATATTTCTTATTAATATCTCTAGACCTGACGTTGTGCAAAAATATAACCTGGGCAACCCTGTACTGGAAAGTATCTAAGGGCCTCTCTTCAAATCATCCGTTTCCCTATGAATGATCACACTGGGCATCCTTCTGATAAGTAGGGAGAAGCAGAGTTTCTCTTTGGCACCATAACTGGTTATGTAGTCAGATTACTCCCATGATGTCACATAGAGTATAATTTAGTCCACTTGCCCTTTCTTTGCCTAGCACTACACTGGGTGCTCTCAGGAGACACTAAAGTAGAAACCACTGTTGTTGCCCTGAGGAAGCTGAGAGTCTTGCTGGATAAAACAACTGAGAGGATAATTCTGGGTCAATGTCTGCAGTGCAGTGGAATGCAGTGAAAGATATTAGACAGAGAATCATGAGGTTTGTCATCCAGTGGCCATTCTGCCTCTAGTCAGTGATCTTGTGCCGTCACTTCACCAATTTGGGCCTCAATTTTGTTACATTTAAAATGCAGATGTTGGAATAGATGACCTCTAAAGTTGCTTGTATTCATGAAATATTGTTTTATATAATTGCATGAGATAGATTTATTCGTTCACTTAACAAACCTCTATGGAGTACGTGATAATACTTGGCTCAAGATAAATAATGTAACAAACCTTCTTGGAAAAAATCTTTAGTAATGCCTTCAGCTAACATTCACTGAGTGCTTACTATGTGCCAAGAACTATTCTGAATGCTTTTCATATGTAATTCGGAACCCTTTAAGGTAGATACTATTATTATTAGCCCCATTGTGGTAGGCAGAATTCTAAGACAACTGCTCATGACTCTTGCCCTTGTATAGTGCCCTCCTGTTGAATGTGAGTGGAATCTGTTAATTTGGTGAGACGTCACTTCTGTGATTATGTCATATTGTATGGCAAAAGGGATTTTGCACATGGAGTCAGAGTTCCTAATCACGAGGATTGACATCAGCAAGGTGGAGATATAGGAGTTTCCGACACTTGTCTCCTCACAGAAACAATTTGAACAATTATTCATACACAAAAATACCTTCACGAGAGGTAAGGATTCCAGGTGAGAGATTACAGCACCTGGGTGGAGCGCAGAAATAAGAAAAGACACATTTAAGAGGTTAGGAAGGACAGGATCACATTCCCCTCATCGCTCTTCCCACAAGCCCGGGCAGCCCAGCACAGAGAGAGATCACTTCCCCAAGAAGGAAGGAGAGTGAAGTAAGCACTTGACTTCACTCCGGACCCCAGCACCAGGCCTGCCACAGTGAACCCCAGCACCAGGCTGGTCCCATGGCCCCAGGCACCCATAGACCAAGCCTCCAGGCTCACCCCAGCACCAGACTAGCCCCTGCAGTTCCAGGCTCCAGGCTGGCCCCAGGTCCAGGCTGGCCCCATGCACCCAGGCTCCTGGCCCACCCTAGCACCAGACTTCCCCTTGAGGCCCCAAACTCCAGGCCCACCCAAGCAACAAGACAGCACCCACAGACTGAGACTCCAGGCCAGCCCCTACAGTGCCAGGTCTAGGAATACCCCGTCCAGACTAGCCCCTGAAGCCCCAGATTCTGGGGAACCAGGATCTAGGAGACCAAGGGTCCAGGCCTGCCCCAGTAGACCTTGAGGCCAGGCTGGCCTCCATGGATCCAGGCTCCAGGCCTACCCCTGTGGACTTAGGCTCCAGGTATGCCCCAGCACCAGGTCACCCCTTGTGAAATCAGGCTCCAGACCAAACACTGCAATCTCAGACACCAGGCCTGTTTCTATGGACCTAGGCACCAGGCTTGCCCCCAGTGGACCCCAGTGACAGGTCAGCCCTCACAAACTCAGGATCCAGCCCATCTCCATGGACCCAGAGGCCAGGACCACTCCAGCACCAGGCCAGCCCTTGCAGACTCAGGCTTATGGCCCACCAAACACCAGGTTGGCTCCTGTGGATTCAGGCTTCAGGCCAGCTCACATAGATGTAGGTTCCAAGCCTGCCTCTGTAGACCCAGGCTCTAGGCCTGCCTCCATGGACCCAGACACCAGGCTTAACCCTATGGACACAGTTACCAGGCTCACCCCAGTGGTCCCTTGTGCTTAGTTGGCCCCCATTGACCCAGAAATTAGGCCTGTCCCAGTGGGCCCAGGCTTCAGGTCTGCTCCCACAGATCCAGGCACTAGTCTGCCTCCTGTAGAACCAAGCACCAGGCCTACCCACCTGCTGATTCAGATACCGCACTGGCCCATTTGAGAACTCCAGAAGCAAGCCTGCCTGTGGACACCACCAGATAAATCTCTGGACAGGATCACTGGAAAGTTTGTTTAAAGAAATAATGACAGAAAACTATCCAATTCTGGAGAAGGAAACGAACATCCAGATCCATGAAGCCCAAAAAACCTCTAATCGATTAAATATAAAGATTTCACGAAGACACATTATAACCAAATTCTCAAAAGTCAAGACAAATAGAGAATTTTGAAAGCAGCAAGAGAAAAGCAACACATCACATATAAGGGAACCCAATCCCCCCCAATAAGTCAACCAGTAGACTTCTCAACAGAGACCTTGCAGGCCAGGAGAGAGTGAGATGACGTATTCTAAGTGCTGAAAGGATAAAACCCATCAACCAAGAATACTGTACTCAGCAATGTTGTCTTTCAAAAATGAAGGAGCCGTAAAGACTTTCCCAGACAAACAGAAGCTTTAAGAGTTCATCACCACTAGACCTGCCTTACAAGAAATGCTAAAGGGAATTCTTCAAATTGAAATGAAAGGACACTGACAACATAAAAAACATATGAAAGTATAAAGTACACTGTAAAAGTAAGAGTATAGTCAAATTCAGAATACTTATACTGTATTTTTTTTTAAGTTTAATTAATTTATTTATTTAGTGTGTGTGTGTGAGGAAGATCAGCCCTGAGCTAACATCCATGCCAATCTTCCTCTTTTTGCTGAGGAAGACTGGCCCTGAGCTAACATCCTTGCCCATCTTCCTCGACTTTATATGGGACGCCACCACAGCATGGCCTGACGTGCAGTGCATCGGTGCACGCCCAGGATCCGAACCTGGGCCGCCAGCAGTGGAGTACGTGTACTTAACGGCTACACCACGGGGCCGGCCCCAATACTTATACCGTAATGGTGGTGCATAAAGCACTTTTAACACTAGTATAAAAGTTGAAGACAAAAGTGTTAAAAATAACTATAGCTATAATAATTCATTAATGGATTTACCATTACAACTAAACTGTGACATCCATAACATAAAACATGGGGGAGGAGAAGTTCAAGTATAGAGTTTTTGTATGCAGTCGAAGTTAAGTTGTTATTAGCTTAAAATAGACTATTAAAACTATAAGATGTTCAAGGCCAGCCCCATGGCATAGCGGTTAAGTGTGCACGCTCCGCTGCTGGTAGCTTGGGTTTGGATCCTGGGCACACACCAACGCACCGCTTGTCAGGCCATGCTGTGGCAGCGTCCCATATAAAGTGGAGGAAGATGGGCACAGATGTTAGCCCAGGGCAGGTCTTTCTCAGCAAAAAGACAAGGATTGGCATGGATGTTAGCTCAGGGCTGATCTTCCTCACACACACACACACAAAAAAACTGTAAGATGTTTTATGTAAGCCTCACAGTAACCACAAATAAAATACTTATAGAATATACACAAAAGACAAAGAGAAAGGAATCACAGCTTACCTACCACTAAAAAAAAATTATCAAATCACAACAAGAGATTATATTACAAGAGAGGAAGAAAGGAACAAAAGAACTACAAAATAGTCAGAAAACATTAACAAAATGGCAATAGTAAATTTTTACTTATCAATAATTACTTTAAACGTAAATGGATTAAATTCTCCAATCAAAAGACTTAGAGTGACTGAATGGATAAAATAAAAATAAGACCCAAATATATGCTATCTACAAGAGACTCACTTTAGCTTTAAGGACACTCATAGGCTGAAAGTGAAGTATTGGAAAAAGATATTCCATGCAAATGGAAACCAAAAGACAGCAGCGGTAGCTATACTCATATCAGACAAAATAAACTATAAATCAAAAGCTGTAACAAGAGACAAAGAAGGTCACACATAGTGACAAAGGGGTCAATTCATCAAGAGAGTATAACAGTTGTGAATACATACACACCCAACATCAGAGTACATAAATATATAAAGCAAATATTAACAGAACTGAAGGGAGAAATACACAGCAATGTAATAATAATAGGGAACTTTAATACTCCACTTTTCAACAATTATTATCCAGACAGAAAATCAATAAGGAAACAGCAGACTTGAACAAGACTATAGACCAAATGGACCTTGTAGACATATACAGAACATTCCATCCAACAGCAATAGAATACACATTCTTTACAAGTACACATGGGACATTCTCCAGGATAGATCACACGTTAGGTCACAAAACAAGTCTTAACAAACTTAAGCTTGAAATCACAGAAATTATCTTTTTGGACCACATTGGAATGAAATAGAAACCAATAACAGATGGAAATTGGAAAATTCACAAACTCACATTAAATGGAAATTAAATAATACATTAAAATGGAATTTTATTGTGATAAACACCTACATTAAGGAAGAAGAAAGACTTCAAACAAACAACCTAACTCTACATTTTAAGGAACTAAAAAAACAAGAACAAAGTCCAAAGTTAAGAGAAGGAAGGAAATAAGAAAGATCAAAGCAGAAATAAATGAAATAGAGAATAGAAAAACAACAGAAAATATCAACAAACATAAGAATCATTTTTTTGAAAAGATAAACAATATTGACAAACTCTTAAACTAAGGAAAACAGAGAGTATGTTCAAATATGTATAATCATAAATGAAAGAGGAGACATTACAACTGATGCCAGAGAAATAAAAAGGATCAAAGAGAGTACTATAAATGGTAACAGACCAAATATGCCAACGGACTGGATAACCTAGAAGAAAGGAATAAATTCCTAGAAACATACAACCTACCAAGACCAAATCATGAAGAAACAGAAAATCTGAACAGATCAATAGTGAGTGAGGAGACTGAATCAGTAATCAAAAACCTCCCAAAAAATAAAAGCTTAGGACCTGATGGTTTCACTGATGAATTTTACCAAACATTTAAAGAAGAATTAACATCAACTTTTTTTTCTTTTTTTTCAACTCTTCCAAAATATTGAATAGGAGAAAACACTTCCAAACTCATTTTATGAGACCCACATTACTCTCATACAAAAGCAAGACAAGGTAAAGAAAACTATAAGAAAAGAAAACTACAAGCCAATATCCCTGATAACATAGATACAAATATCCTCAACAAAATACTAGCAAACTGAATTCAGCAGCACATCAAAAGAATAATACACCATGATCAAGTGAGATTTATCCCTGGGATGTAAGGATGGTTCAACACCCACAAATCAATAAATGTGATATACCATGTTAACAAAATGAAAGATAAAAATCATATGAGCATCAATAGATGCAGAAAAAGCATTTGACAAAATTCAACACACTTTCATGACAAAAACTCTCAACAAATTAGGTATAGAAGAATGTACCTTAACATAATAAAGGCCATATATGACAAGCCCACAGCTAATATACTCAGTGGTGAAAAGTTGAAAGCTTTTCTTCTGAGATCAGGAACAAGACAAGGATGCACACTCTTTCCATTTCTATTCAAGATAATACTGGAAGTCCTAGCCAGTGCAATTAGGCAAGAAAAATAAATTTAAGCCATCCAAATTGGAAAGGAATAAGTAAAATGTCTCTGTTTACAAATAACTTAACCTTGTATAAAGAAAATCCTAAAGACTCCACCAAATAAACTGTTATAACTATTAAACAAATTCAGTAAAGTTGCAGGATACAAAATCTGTATACAAAAATCAGTTGTGTTTCTATACACTAACAATAAACTATCTGAAAAAGAAATTAAGAAAACAATCTCACATACAATAATCAAATAATTATGTTGTAAACATATACAATTTTTATTTAAAAAATATATAATTTGAAAAAATGCTCTGGAAAGTGTGCACTAGACCATTTTGCATCATGAATGTTTGTTGATACCAACCAACAGTAAAGACCCAGTGCCAGCAATTTTCCACCATTTGAAACTTTAACTATTGTTTCATTTTTGCACAACCAAACATGCATATGAAACCACAGAATAAAACAATTTTTATTTTTCCTAGCCAAACCATTTTTAGTGAAATCTTGCAAACCAAAACAAAATTGCTCTCAGACTAATATAAAATTATGTCAAATATCAAAAAAACAAAACAAAACAATGTCCCTAATCAGTTGACCTTAAGAAAGGGAGATTATCCCGGATGAGCCTGACTTAGTTAGGTGAGACCTTAAAAGAGACTGGGCACTTTCTGAGGAGATTCAAAGCATGAGAGAGATTTGATGCAAGAGAGATTCTCCATTGCTGGCTTTGAAGACGGAGGAGCCGACTTGGTGAAGCAGCATCTAGGAGATGAAAGCAACTCCTGGTCAATAGCCAGCAGGAGGGCAATGACTTTAGCCCCACAGCCTCAAGGAACTGGATTCTGCCAACAGCTTAATTGAGTCTGGAAGCAGATTCCTTCTTAGTCAAGCCTCCAGATGAGAACACAGCCCAGCCCACACCTTGATTTCAACCTTGTGAGACTCTGACCAGAGAAAATAGTCATGCTGTGTCCAGACTTCTGACCCACAGAACTATGAGCTAATAAATTGATGTTGTTTTAAGCCACTAAGTTTGTGGTGATTCATTGTGCATCAATAGAAAAACAACATACTGTTTTATAGATTGGAAAACTGAGACAGAGAGAGGTGAGTAACTTGAGCAAGAGCATACAGTCAGCAAGTGCCAGGGCCAGGATTATGAATCCATGCTACCTGTGTTCTTACTTTATACTCTGCTGTTTGGCAGAGAACTAGACAAGTAATCAAATGTCCACAGTACAGTTACTAAGTACAACAACTAGAATTAGTGGTTAAAAACAGTAGTAGTGATCAACTCTATGAGAGAAATAAATTAGTGATGTCCTCTGCAGAGAGCCCATTGTGAAACATTAAGGAATTTTGCTAGCTGGTTGTTAGACTGTTGGCAGCTTGAAATAGGCCATGATGGCAGTATTTACCTCATGGAAATTAGGGCAAACACTGCAAATCAGGTTTTTGTTTTTTAAATGGGACAGCAGGTTAACCAGTACACCACTAGATTGTTGATTCCTCAGTTGTGGTATAAATGGAGACTTAACAGATATTAAGTATTGCTAGAATTCAGAGAAAAGGAAGAATCATGATGTGTTGGGGCAGTGTAGGACAACATCATGAAAAGTAAGAGTCTGTAGCTGGTTCACGAAATACAACAGAGAGTAGGGGAAGAGCATTTCAGATGGAGGAGGGGCAGCACATTTGCAGAGCGGCACAGAGGTGGGAGGAATGTCATGTGTGTGAGCACCTGGAGCAGAGGGCCATGCTGGGCACATCTTTCTCCAGCATGTGAGGCTGGCACAGTACAGTGTCATGAGGGCAGAGTGTGCTCTGCATGGGAGGGGTCTGGATGGATCCCAGCAACCTACCAGATGGGGTGGGGGTGGGGCTCTCACAGCTGTCCATCAAGCACTGCCCAGAGGCCCAGTGCACAGTATCCTGGAATGGGAAGGTTGGGATCAGTGCCCCATCAAAACAGAAGAGTGCTAATATGAACCCAGCTTGAAACCAATCTCAAATCAGCTGGTACTGGACTGGGTGTAGCTACTTAATATAACAGGCACATTACCTGGACAATGGAGGCAAGAAATGCCTTAAAGAGTTTGATTTAGTTTCAGTACTAAGTCCACTAGAGGAAAAAATTCAAATTTATCAACATTTAGTTGCAAACCTTTTCTCAGAGCCCTACCATGCAATGTCAAAATAACTGGTCTAAAATAAAACATTTCCACCTTTTAGCCCAGGTGTGTTGTGTACTGGGTTCAATAAAAATGTTCATTGGGGTGTGTGTTTAATGCCCTGTATTGGACACCCCTTTTGTGTCTCTTCAGATCCTCTTGGCCTAACTGCTGCAATCAGCTTCATATAGATGTGACTGGATAGTGTCTCATCTCAGACCTTTGCCACTTGCCTTCCACCTCCAGCCTTCTCTGTTGACGCTGTGCCTCGAGACACCCAGAAACCCACCTGGAGCCCTAACCTGCACAACCCAGGAGTGCAAGAGTGTTAACACCCCATGGGCAAAACTTTGACCAATGGAAGACAAGAGCCATTCAGTCAATGCTTCCCCTTTATTCCCTACATGGATGGTCTTGAGATACACTTCATAGGGCTTCTCGGACTGCCTGGTGGGATCAAGCAAGCAGTCACCTATATTGGTGATGGGCTCACTCCTCCCATGCTTTGCTCTGCCTGCACCTCACTCCTGCTCCCTGTGACCTTTCTCCTCTGTTAAATCTTCGATTCAGCTCTGCTTTCTGAGGAACCCAAGGTGAGACATGTACTAACTGGGTATGTTATTGTCTTGTCAACATAAATAAGAATGACAGAGATCTTAATGACCAACCTATCCACCAGGAACAGATTGTCAAGATGAGAGAATCTTAGAAAACTTTCCTAGTGAAAAGCTACAAGGGGTAGGTTTTTCTGATCCTCAGATTTCCCAATTCGCCTAACCCAGACCTGTTTGATAAAGTTTGGATAACACCCAGCACACTCACCGTAGTCTGGAAGAGATAAAATTTCAAAGTTTGTTGATTTGGGTAATTTGGATTTACCTATTGTTTTAGTGGGTATAATAAATGTTTAGGGGCATATTGGTAACCACGTGCTGAAAGCTGAGGTACCAATACCATTGGAAAGAGGAAAATAGTTACATCACCAAGCATAATGACTGGAAATCTCTGACATCATTAGTCTATAAGTCAGTCTAAAAATTACCTGTTTATTTTCTATTGAATTTTATGGGTAACTCATTTTCCTCACTGCTTCATAAGTATACACATTTAAAGTTTAATAACTAACTTTTTGGGAGGGCTTTTTTTAATGTTCCCTACACTATTTAAAGTGCCTTATACGTATTATCATTTTTAATATTCACAACAATTCTGATGTGGGTACGGTACTATTATTATTATCCATTTTACAGATAAGAAAGCTGAGACTCAGAGACAAAAACTATCTTCTTGAAGGCCACAGAGCCCATTAACACTATAGAACAGAGCTGGGATTTGGACCCAGTGGAAGCTGACTGTAAAGTTTGTACTCTTAACCCAGTCAACACAGTGTCCCACACTTTGATGCCCTGTCACATTCAGATACAAAAGTGAAAGACTGTGCAAATATTTGGGGAATTGGGAAAGTGGTAAAACATCAATAAATAACTCAGAGCCTTACTACAGTTGGGCCAACATGCCACCAAATTAATGGATGACAGTGAGAAATAAAATCAAAACAGTGCACTATTTGGTACCCAGATGTTTGATGGACTTTCCACTGAGTTAATGTGAATAAGCTTGACTTTGTTGTTTCTTATTGATTGAAACAATCAATCAGTTGCCTGGGGCTGTATGGATACCAATCAATTCAATTTAAAAATGCACTAACTTATAGGATAAGTCCATTTATGAATGTTCCTAACCTACCTTTTGGCATTTTAACGAACTATTTGGCTTGAATAGAGTGCAGACATAGACCAAATACCGTGTACAATTTACCTCAGCTTCTTGTCTAAACCTCTCTAAAATGATTACTTGATGGCATGGGCTGCACAGAACTGAGAAAAGGGTCCATCATCTTATGCCTAAATCACATGAATCTGAGCAGTCTTACTTTTGGAAATTTTTTTTTTTTCTGTTTTGAGAAACAACAGCCTTTAAAAAATTGATTTCTTAAGTAAATCGTGTTCTACTTCTGTAACTGAATTGGCTCCATCTACGACCACATACATGTGAGGTCAAAGATCAGATCTTGAGAACGTTAGGGAAAATCATCAATCTCTCTCCTATTTATAAGAGTTTCTAGGAGAACTGAGGAATCTCATAATCCATTTCTCTTAATCTTCCCAAAGAGCTGAAACTCAAGAACCTGTGATTTTTCTTAGTTCTGAGAACCCTCAACTTTTGAGCACTGGGCCTTACAGATCTAGTGGGGAGGAGGGGCCAGCTATAAACCTATTTGCTCACTAAAGTACAGAGAAAAAGTCCCCAGACTCAGCTACAAGATTGCTGCTTCACAGTGTGACAATGAGCAAACCACGTAACTTCTCTGAGCATCATTTGCCCTCATGTATGAAGTGACACAGGGTTGTTGAGGGGATGGAACAAGATGATACGTGTGAACACTGTCTAGCTCTGTACACCTGCAAGGGGAAGATTTTGTGATATCTTCCTGTGCCTAGGGGAGGATGTCACACCAAGAGAATACTTTGGAGTATATGTTAGGCTGAATAATGGCCCCCAAAGATATCCATGTCCTAATACCTGGAACCTGTGAACCTGGAACCTATATTAACATATGTGGCGAAAGGGACTTTGATAAAGTTCAGGATCTTGAGATGGGGAGATTATCCTGTATAACCAGGTGGGTCCTAAATATAATCACAAGTGTCCTTTTAAAAGGGAACAAAGAGAAATTTAACTATCAAAGTAGGAGACGTGATGACGGAAGCAAGAGACTGGAGTGATATGATGAGCCACAGAATGCCAAGGAATGAAGGCAGTCTCTAGACTCACGCTTTCATGTGCCTTCCAAACATGGAGCTCATGTCATGCTTCAAAGCAAACCTTCTTTTTGGATATCATATGGTTTTTCTATGAAAAGTTAAGTGCTAAAATTCCATTTAGCACTAAGAATGCATACAAGAATCCAGTCGAGTTTTTCTCAGTCAAAAGGAACTCACAACAGGAGTAAAAAGGGGAAGAGAGTTAAGAAAAACCCTAAAGTGCTGCCTGTAATACAGTTGGCTGGGCCAAACAACCAACGAATTACCCATCTGTTGGTCAACATGTTTGAGCAGTTGTATGTGTAGACAGTCACTGTACAAGTCAATCAAAGGGAACACAACTTTTCTGAAGAAAAAAACCAGAGTGGGTGTGTGTGAGTTAACAGTAAAAATATAGTGAAAAAAAGTCTTGCCTCTAACCGATCATGTGGCTTTGGGCAAGTCACAATCTCTTTGGATCTTGGTTTTCTCTTTTTTTAAAAGTAAGGGTTACACTGTAGCTCATCTTTGTACTTTTTAAGTGTCTGCTTGCTATATGAACTGCCCTGAATATCCACAATAACACTGTAAGTATTGTTATTTCCATTTCAGAAGTGAGGAGCCAAGCCCTAAGTTCACCACATCTGCCTTTGTCAGTACCGGTCTGACTGCAGACTCCATGCTCCTCCCACCGCATGGCAGCGCATAACCATACTCAATCCTCATGCACCCTCTCATCTTTAACATTCTGTACCTCTTCCTGCTTTTGCCCAAGCTATTTATTCCTTCTGCCTAAAATGTACTTCCCTAATCTTTGTTGAAGTCCATCATTCAAGACCCAGTTAAAATACCATCATCTCACTTGGAATTAAATCTTCCTCTGTCACATTTCATGAAAACTTGCTTGAATCTGTTTAATAGTCCTTATTTAATCTATTTGGTAGAGAAACATATGTATGTGTTTAACTTCTCAGCCACTTTGTGAGATCAGAGAGCAATTCTCCTTGTAGCCTCCCAGCACCACGCATAGTAGCTTCTGCACGGTGTACACTCGTTACCTCTTGAATTAAATGCACTGTCACTGGGTTAGGAGTCAGAGTACTTAGCTTCTAGAACACCAAATCGCATGACTTCCTCTGTGGGTGTTATGATGTTCAATGTATTTGTGGACTTAGCTAATCCCTCCTCTGATCCTAAGGCCCACATGTTATTGATTTCCTTTGGGGAGGGTGTGTGTGCATGTGTGTGTGTGTGTACACATGTGTATGAGATGAATGGGTCAGTGGAGAGTCAAGGGCAGCATACTGCAAATGGGCCTAACCTATACTTATGGAAATGTAAGAGAATATCTAATTAAAGACTTATTTTTATAACATTTCAGTTGTGAAACTAAGAACTGGTTCTTTTTCTCCAAATGAGTGTTTTTTGCAGAGAGAAAATGGACTCACTGGAAATGAGTGAAATAAGCACAAGCTCTAGAACTTCTCGCCACTCCAGTCAGAGTACCAAGCACAATGACAGTAGAGAGAGGTAGAGAGAGAGATGTGTCCTTTCAGTAGCCAGAGCATCTCAAGCAACTGGATATATCTCTTCCAGTCAGACAAGGAAGAAAATCCCACAGGGGATTCCAGGTGGTAAAATAGGAAGGATTGGGCACATGTCCTGGGGGAACCATGGAGCTCCTTCTTTTACAGGGATCATTCGACATACTCATGACTCTTAGTGAGAGTGGGCAGAGTACATCCATTTCTGACAGTGTGGTGTACTAAATACTTGGACAATCTTCTCACTGAAAATAACAAAAAAAGGTAGTTTTTTTTTTTTTAGTATTTTGAGGTGCATTCTAGAACATATAGAAAAGTAGAGATGCCTCAGAGGTCAAACCTAAGGGAAAAATGTGAAAAGAGATGAGCAGAGCCCTGAAGCTGACATTCTCTCTGAAAACATTTGTTTAACCAGGTAACCATGAGTTGTAGATTATATCCCTCACAAGACAGAGAGAACAGGAGATGAACGTGAGGGTGCACAAGTTGGGGAGACTAATAGAAACCCTAAGTAAAGCTGGAACCAAAAATGGTTATAGCCTCAGTGAAGAGTGGAGTAGAAATCTCCCACCTGGGAAGAAGAAGGAAAGTTAATGGTCTGAAACCTGGGAGGTGGGTAAAGAAATAATTCTTCCTTGAAAATTCATAACTATTAGCCAACCCTCATGAGTGTTTGAAGTCCAAATTCATATTACCAGAATTGTCTGAAAAGTCTTAAGTCAAAAATGGAGTTAGAAAGTGAGCCCACGTTGGTATGTACCTATCACCTGGCAAGAGAATATTTGTATCCTCTCTGAAGGTACCCACCTTCAACTCAATCTCAGATAATTCCCACAGATATGTTCCTGAAAATATAAGCTCAGAGTAAAAAAAAAAAAAAAAAATCACAAAATACCACAAGAAAACAAGTCACCATGAGTGAGAGCCTGTAAAAACAATAGGTCAATCAGACCTGTCAAGACTTCAACTGTTGGAATTATCAGGCACAGATTATAAAATAAGTATGCTAAATATGTTTAAAGAAATAAAGTGAGAATTGAAAATGTGAGCAAGGAGTAAGAGACTAGTAAAATTACCAAGCAGATTTGAAAAAGAGTAAAATAGAATTTCTAGACATAAAATATAATAAACGAAAACTGCAAATGACTTTCATTTTCAGCAGTGTGAGGGATTACATACCGGAATCAACCCTCCCATTAAATATAACTAAAAATGCTAGAAAAACTTTTCAATCCTCTTA
The DNA here is from genome assembly GCF_020826845.1 of Diceros bicornis minor. Taxonomy (NCBI): domain Eukaryota; kingdom Metazoa; phylum Chordata; class Mammalia; order Perissodactyla; family Rhinocerotidae; genus Diceros; species Diceros bicornis. The sequence goes on from NC_080743.1 coordinate 71,485,323, forward strand.
AATGCAACTACAAGCTGGTAAAAAAGTAAGAAATAGTCAGGTCAATATCAAAGTGAAGGAGTGAACTCAGAACAGTAAGTGGAGGCCAAGACAGGTTTATGATTTGAGCATCAGTTTTCTCAACTTTTTTAGGGATTGAGAAACAGTTAAAATTCAGCACCCCCCCCCAAGTTAGGGAATCTAATAGAAGATGTCTGTATAAAGTCGGGACCCCAGAGAGCCACACGCTCAATATAAAATATAATCGAGTGTATCAAACTCTCTATTTGAATGGAGGTGGGGGGAATTATCGCCAGTAAACATCAAAGCTCGAGCAGGCCCTCATACAACCTGGATGGTTTAAAAAACTTCAAGCTCAGAACTCAGTATGGTCCCAGATTGACAGAAGCAAATGCAAATCCACTCCAAAGAAACCCACCTTTATCCTAGGCATTGAATTTTCAAAGATAAAGTACCAAAGAAGAGAAAGACTTTCAATTAAAAACTATTAAATTAACATGGAAACATGCACCATGAGCGAAATCCTGCAGTGATAGCAGACAGCAAGATCAAACTTGCAAATATATTACAAATTGGAATTATCAGACGAGAACACAAAATATGACTAGTAAGCTTGAATAAATCAAAATAAAAACCTGAAAATCTAAAAAAAAAAAACAGATTGAGAAAAGGAACTAACTAGAACTCCATAGGAAAAAAAAAATCACAAATAATAGATTTAAATGTGAAAGGAAAAAAACTCTCTCTCTTTGTAACGCCAGAATAGTAAAGATTTATTTCAACAAGATATAAAAGTGTCAACCATAAAAAAAGATAGATACGTTTAACTACACTAAAATTAAGAATTTCTACCAGTCACACTGAGATCTCACCTCACACGTTAAGATTGCTATTATCAAGAAACCAAAAGATAACAAGTGTTGGAGAGGTTGTGGAGAAATTGGAACCCTTGTACACTACTGGTGGGAATGTAGAATGGTGCAGCCACAATGGAAAACAGTTTAAAGTTTCCTCAAAAAATTAAAAATAGAAATATCTTATGATCCAGCTATCCCACTACTGAGTATCTACCCAACGAACCTGAAATCAACAATCCAAAGAGGCTTATGCATCCCTATGTTCATTGCAGCATTATTCCCTATAGCCAAGACATGGAAGCAACTCAAGTGTCCCTCGACTGAGGTTGGATAAAGAAGATGTGGTATATATATACCATGGAATACTACTCAGCCATAAAAAAAGACAAAATCGTCCCATTTGCAACAACATGGATGGACCTGGAGGGTATTATGTTAAGTGAAATAAGCCAGAAAGAGAAAGACAAATAGTGCATGATTTCACTCATATGTGAAGATAAACCAACACACAGACAGATAGAACTGTTTGGTGGTTACCAGGGACTAGGGGGGTGGAGGGTGGGCACAAGGGGTGAAGGGATGCACTTATATGGTGACTGACAAACAATAATATACAACTAAAATGTCACAAAATAAAAAAAAAGGTAAAAGAAAAAAAAATTAAAAATAGAACTACCCACATGACCAGCAATCCCTCTTCTGGGTATATATCCAAAAGAATTAAAATTGGGATCTTGAAGAGATATCTGCACTCCCATGTTCATTGCAGCATTATTCACAATTGCCAAGATATGTAAACAACCCAAGTATCCATCCACAGATAACTAGATAAAGAAAATGTGGTATATACATACAATGGAATGCTATTCAGCATTACAAAAGAGGGACATTCTACCATTTCCAACAACATAGATGAACCTGGAGGACATTATGCCAAGGGAAATAAGCCAGTCACAGAAGGACAAATACTGCATGATTCCCCTTATATGAGGTATCTAAAATAGCCAAATATACAGAAGCAGAAAATAAAATCGTGGTTACCAGGGGGTGGGGTGGGGCGAATGAGGAGCTGTTCAGTGGGTATAAAGTTACAGCTGTTCAGATGAACAAGTTCTAGAGATCTGCTGTACAAGTGCCTCTAATGAACAATACAGTGTTGTGCACTAAAAAATTTAAGAGGGTAAATCTCATGTTAAGTGATCTTACCACACACACACACAAAGGGACACAAGGATACTTTTGGGGGTGATAGATATGTTTATTACTTTGATTGTGGTAATGGTATGACGGTGTCTGCATAAGTCCAAACTCATCAAATTGTATACATTAAATATGTGCAGTTTTTTGTATATCAATTATACCTCAAAATGCTGTAAAAAAAATAAGAATTTCTGTTCATCGGTAGAATTAAGAGAGTCAAAAGAAAAACCACAAACTGGGAGAAGTTATTTGTAACATATATAAACAAAGAATGATCTCCAGATTAGTAAAAGTGCTCTACAGATCAATACAAAACATGGATCCAAACCTTGCCCAGGCACTCCACAGAAGACACAGGAATGGCGGACACACATATGAAAGTTATGCTTAAGCACATTAGTAATCAGAGAAATGCAAATTAAAATTGCAACAAGAAACATTTTCACTGTTAGCCAATTGTAAAAAAAAAAAAAAATTAGCACTCTAAGATAAATGCAAATTGTAAAATGTAAGTGCCATGTGTAACTATGTTGGAAAATAATTTTACTTTCCCAAATGGAATTCTCAAGGGGTTCCCCGCCAACACGAAGAACTTCTGCAGGGCAAACTCCAAGAGTGGATGGTTTTCTTCTCCCATTACATTCTCAGCACCTACAATGCCTGGCGCTTAGCATATACTCATTAAGTATTTGATGGAAAGGAGAAAGGAAGGGAGGAAGAGAGGAGGGGAGGAAGGAAGGAAGGAAGGAAGGAAGGAAGGAAGGAAGGAAGGAAGGAAGGAAGGAAGGAAGGAAGGAAGGAAGGAAGGAAGGAAGGAAGGAAGGAAGGACTGAGAGAGCAGATTGTGTTCCAGGCATTCGCATATTTAGAGCCTTAAATCTCTATTCTGTAGTCTTCGGAGATGCACAGTCCTGAGGCTGAGTTCAGGCTACAAACTTTAAAAGTTTAGGCAAGTCAATTAAGCCCTGGGAATCTGTTTTCTCCAATTTAAAGGGGAAGAGGCCCTGTTACAGGGTGGTGGTGAGGATCAAGTACAACAATGCTTGGAAAGTGGCTGGTCACCTATTAAAGCTTTATGCAAATGCTAGCTGGTCACCGGAATGCTTTGGCCCCAAGGTCTTAGACCTCCTGTAAACATGTTTCTGGATCACTTGCCTCAGGAGGCCCCCAGGGCTATAAACCCCTTCCTCTCCTGCTGGCTGTTATCAGAACCCCTTGAGTGGCAGACAAAGTCTTTCTCCAGCAATCAAAGATAAGAATACAGAAAGGGTGTTGACAATAAGCTTCACCAGCCTCTCGGGAGCAGGCATGGCCTGTATTGCTGAATGAGTGTGAATGAAGACTGTGATGGGGTGAAGATACCTGCTTACCTCAGGGGGCAGAGCCAGGTCAGGAATGGGCCCAGGTCAAGAAATTGAGAGGGCCCTGGGGGCCGGGGGGTGGGTTGGAATTCAAACCCATTCTTCACCTTAGGAGAAAGGCCTTCACCTGTGCCACTCACTATTTCTTCCCTCCTCAGCTACCCCCACCCCCAGTATGAAATGTTGGAGGTTCAGCAATGTCATCCAGCCTGAGCGTAGCTGCAGTCAGCCAACAGGTGAGCCACTAGGACCACAGGGTCAGGAATAATCACCCATGTGGCTCCAGTCTTTCCATCTATACAGCAGAACCCATTTCAGAAGAACTACCGGAGCCCTCCCAGTGCCATACCTGCAGGAGAAGCCCACATGCCCCCAGGTGGTCTGCCTGAGACTGGCTCCTGGGCAGAGACACTGCTGGGACACCGGTCCCCTCCACCAGCCAGCACCTGTCCTAGGTCAGCACATGTGCTTCAGACCCAAAGGGCTAGGAGTTGGGACATGACTGACAACCTTCTAGGATCAATGGGACTCAGGCTGCAGGGTGGGTGGCAGCAACAACCACAGCTGTAGCCAAAAGTCCCCAGGAATGTGGGATGTTGACTCCTTAAAACGAAGGGTGAAAGAGAGACAGCGGTGAGAGATAATAGTAGTACTAACAATCAAATAGTAAGAGCCACATTTTCTTGGATGATCATTATGGGCCAGGTGAATTACATGCATGGTGTCCTTTAATTCTTGCATCCACCTTAGGTGTAGGTACTGCTATCATCCCCATTCTACTGAGGCCTGGGGAGTTTCACAAGGTCACAAGAATAGTAAGGTACAGAGCTAGTCTTATGAACTCGGAGTGTCTGACTTCAGAACCCATTCTCACCACGCTGCTCTTCTGCCCACTGACAACGGCAGTCTGCTTCTGTGGTTGGTTTTCTGACCTGAGACAACAGGGCATCAGGCCCTGAGCTCTTATGGAGTAGAGAGCAAGGCAATACCAGTATAGAGATAGGGCAAGCCCTCTGATACTGGCAGATATTAACACCTGGAAGTGCTTGGTACCAGCTAGGAGCTGGGCATGCAAAAGTAAACAAGACAGACAGGCCCCATCCCCCTATAGTCCATGATACAGTCCTGTGGGAGCTCCAAGAGCCCATAAGAAGGGCAGAGGCTGTGGACATGGGAGGAGGGGTCAACAGATCTCCTGGAGGATGCAACATCTAATCTGAAAACTGAAGGATGAGTAAATTAGCCAGGCATGTGTGTGTGTTGGGGGGGTGGGAGGGGTTGTAAGATGAATAACCTATGCAAAGATCTGGAGGCAGGAGAGAGTGTGGCAGGCTGGAGGAAGTGGAGGTCTGGGGAGAACTTGGAGTGCAAAGGGAAGTGGGAGAAGACAAGGCTGTAGATGTTTAAAGCCAGCAGCGATGGTGTCAAATTTGCCTTCAGAAAGATCATTCAGGCTTCACGGCGCACATAGGAAAAGAGAAGCCTTCCTCCCTTGCAGTAGACAATGGGGAAAACAACACTGATGTTATGGATGCACAGGTGGGGCTTCAAAGCAGGGTCTGGAGAACAGTCCAGAGAAGGCTGGCAGAACCTCCTTCAGATACACTCACTGATGCACCAAAGCTCTAGAAGCATGCCATCTGAGGAAAAACGGACCAGGCCTTTTGGCTAGAGGCTCATGGAACCAGAACCCACTCCCTGCCTTTCACTGACACATGTGTCCCTTGACAGAATAGCCAGAGTGGCACACAGACGGGCACCACCCTTGGACTGGCAGGTCCACCTGGCCAGAGAGCAAGCCCAGAGCAGGTAGGAGCAGAGCGTGTGTCAGTCGATGGGGCAACCCATCTCTCTGTCCTGTGTCTCTTCCCCTCCTATCCATCCTCCCCACTGCAGCCAGAGGGATCTGGTATAAAACATACCCTGTCGCTGCTCTGCTTAGTACTCTTCAAAGCAACAGCTGGTAAAACTGCTGTAACCTTAGCACCAGTCAAGTCCGTAGCCCCAAAGTGTACTAGTAGGCATCACATTCTTCACTTCCACACACTCCTGTTAAAAAAAAAAAAAAAGAAGCCACTCTCACTTAAGAATATAATAGGTGAACCAGTGAAAATGATTAATTTTATTAAATCTCAGCCCTTGAGTACTCGTCTTTTTACTATTCTGTGTGATGCTATGTGAAGTGTGAAGAAAGCCCTTCGCTCTTGTTACTGAAGTCTGATGGTCGTGTCCATACAAAGCACTGATGTGGTCGTTCAAATTGTGAAATGAACTAGCTGCTCTTTTCACAGAATACCATTTTTTACTTGAAAAAAATAACAAACAAACTATGGTTATGCAGATTTAGGTATTTGACAGACATTTTCTCAAAAATGAGCAAAGTTAACCCATAACTTCAAGGGGAAAAAACTGACAGTTTTTGTTGCTAATGATCAAATTCAAGCATTCAAAAGAAAATGACTTTTGAAAACTCGTATGTGCTTGTGAGCTTGACAGCTCCCCAAACTTAAAGACTTTTCCGACGAGATCAATGGTGATATTAACAAATATGATTTTTTAAAATATGGTGTAATGAAATGTGTCAACATTGAGAAGAGCTGCCTAGCTCAGAGAATCAGTATTTTCCAAAAGACCAATGAATGATGCTACAAAATCAAGCATGGATTAAAAGAATTATTCAAAGTGCAAGATTCGCCAGTGGATTTTTTGAAAAGAAACTTTAGTTTTTATAATAGTTTTAAAAGAAAATTATGAAGATAGTTCAGAGAATTCCCATATAACCCATCCCTAGTTTCCCCTGTTATTAGCATCTTGTATCAACAATGAACGTGTTGTGATTAATGAATCCATATCGATAATTATCAACTAAAGCCATACTTTATTCAGATTTAGCTTCTCCAACTTGCCTTGTTTTTGATGACTTTGAGAGTTTTGAAAAACATTGGTCAGGTATTTTGCAAAATGTTCCTCAGCTGGAATTTGTCTGACGTTTTTCTCATGATTAGCCTGGAGTTATGGTTTGGGGATTAAAGACCACAGAGGTAAAGTGTTGTTTCCATCCCACCATATCAAAGGTACATACTGTCAACCTGATGTGTGACTGTTGAAGCTGACCTCAGACACCTGGCTGACAGAGTGTTTGTCAGGTTTCCCCACCATTAGGTTACTTTTTCCTCCCTTTTCATACTGTCCTCTTGGGAGGGAAATCACTATCTGCAGCCCACACTTAAGGAGTCCAGAGTTAAGAACCCCCTCGTTGAGGGCAGAGCATGTGCATAAATTATTTGGAATTCATCACACAGGAGATTTATCTTTTCTCCTCCTTTTATTTATCTAGTCAATCATTCATTTGTATCAATATGGATTCATGGATATTTATATTATACGTTGGGTTATAATCCAATACTTCTTTATTAATTTCACTACTTAAATTGTTCTAGCTTTGGGGGGCCAGCCCCATGGCATAGTGGTTAAGTTCATGCACTCCACTTTGGCTGCCCAGGGTTCGCAGGTTCGAATCCCAGGCACAGACAAATGCACAGCTCATCAAGCCATGCTGTGGCAGTGTCCCACATACAAAAAAAAAAAAAAAAAATGGAGGAAGATGGGCACAGATGTTAGGTCAGGGCCTAAGATCCAATCTTCCTCAGCAAAAAGAGGAGGATTGGCAACGGATGTTAGCTCAGGGCCCGTCTTCCTCACCAAAAAAAAAAAAACCAAATTGTTCTAGCTTTGGCCATTGGCGGCTCTCTCAGTTGGCTCCTGTATCCTGTGACATATCCCCATCATTGTATGTGTGTGTGTGTTTTAAGCACCTTCTTACTTTCTGTCCCTACAAGATGCTCCAGGCTCATCTTGTATATTTCCTACCACTGTCCTTCTAGAATCAGCCATTTCTCCCAGGAACCCCAGTTCCTTTTATTAGAGAATCATATTCAAAACCAAGATCTAGGTGCTAAGGCACCACTGGATTTTAATGTAACAGAGAACATGATTTCAGAGTAAAATAACCTATAACAAACTACAGTGTGTCAAGTTTGGATGTAATAAGAAAGAAGAATATCCACATAATCTAAAAAAAGGCTATTAAAACACCCCTCCCTACATATACCTATTGATGTATCTGCATAAAGCCTGGTTTAACTGCAACAGACTGAGTGCAGAAGCGGATATGAGAATCCAGCTGTCCTCTGTGAAGCCTGACATTAAAGAGATGTGCAAGAACGTAAAACAAAGGCAATGCTAAATTATTTTCTTTGGGAAAATGTAGTTATTTCTTCTAAAATGTAATATTTACATTAACATGTAATGAGTTTATTATTGTTATTTTAAACAAGTTAATAAGTAAATATTTTTAACTTTTCTGAGTTTAAATTTCTAATATGGTGAATCCCAAAGACATGGCTCCCAAAAACAAAAGCTCTTTGGAGTCCTCGATAATTTTTAGAAGCATAAATGGGCTCTGAGAATAAAAGGTTGGAGAACTGCTGGCCTAGCCCCACCAGACTAGTTGCCCTCTTCCTACAGCCTCTCTCCCTTTTCCCAAACCCTCCCCTCTCTCTGATCATGCTAATGCTCAAGTCTAGAACACCCTTCCTTTTCTTGCCTCCAGGCCAGCTCCCTCTCACCTCTCAAGGCGCTACTCAGATGTCCTCTGCGAAGCATTCCTTGACTCCCCAAGCAGATTTCAGTTTGTCGTCTCCTATAGTCCCATGCCATTTGGTACAAGCTTCTATTTTGATGTATACCATGTAGTGATTCTAGTTATTGTACCTGCTTCTCTCTCAAACAACGGCAGCGGCTTGTCTGATTCATCATTCTACCCTGGTACAGAATGTAATACCAGGCACATATTTGGCGCTCATGGTATGTTTGTTGAAGGAATAAATGAACAGCTGGTCCAGTGACACCCATCTCTTCCAGGGACTAACCAGGCCACCCTGCTGGCTCTATGTCTAAATGAAATATATGTGTTTCTCCATCTTTACAGCAGCAAAGGCCAGGTGTTTACCTCTTGGACATTTTACTTATTCAGCAAATATTTTTCAAATGTCTGTTATATGGCAGACAGTGTGCTAGGAACTGGGGGTAAGAGGTGCACGTGAGGAGGTACGTCTAGCAGGAAATAACTAGTCACTTTCATGTCTGTCCCCAATCTGCCTTCCCTTATTACGGGCAGTTCGCATAGAACAGTCAGTTGGATCCAAATGTAGCCCTCATTCTGGAGCATAAATAGGCCAAGGAGCAAGCAATTATCCAGTGAATTCAAAAAGTGGAGACCAGGTAATGAAACGTAGAAAATATTTTACGCAGGCTGATGGTCAGATTTACCCAGATTCCACAACCATTTGCCATGATTCCGCTTGAATAATGATGCGCAAACTTGACCAAGTCCTTGTTCGCCCATCCTTTTAGTATTTTCTTTCTGGCAGGTATTAGGGTAAATGGAGGTAGAAAGAAGAAAAAAGAGAGATGATGCAAGAAAGTTAGAGAATTCAACTTACGGTGCCTGTGGCCAGTAAAATGCAGGTAAACGCTAATGTATTTCAGTTGCAATGGAGCCACTCATTTAGATAGTCCGAGCTAGAACTACAACAGCTTCCTTTTTGCCACTCATTCAGCATTTGAAATTTTTGGGGGGCCCAAAAAGTTTAGATGTGTGCTGTCCAGTATGGTAGACACTACCCACATGTAGCTATTGAGCACTTGAAATGTGGGTAATGGGGCATGTTGGAAATAATATTAGGGATATATTGGATTTAATGAAATATATTATTAAAATTAATATCACCCACCCATTGCTTCTTTTCTTATTTAACTTGGATAATGGAAAATTTTAAATTACACAGGTGGCTCACATTATATTCCATTTGGATAGCACAGATCTACACCACAGCCTCAGTTCACCATCTGATGTTCGGATCAGCGGGAGACCTGGTTTGAGTCATTTCTCTGCCCCACACTGTTCACTTGGCCAGAAAACTCTCTAACTCCAAGCCATGGTCTCCGCCTGCCTTTGCAAAGCAAGGTAATAACATAAGATCACTCAGGGCAGGCTCTTGCCCTCTCCTGATAACATCACGAGGAACTCCCCACCTGAAAGGTAATCTCCCAGCAAATCTCAGGCTGGCCATCAGGCAAGATCTGAGGACAAAGGAGGGGTTGTTGATGGAATGTTCCAATCTCTACAAGAAGGTCAATCCTGAATCCATCCTTTCTCCTCTCCTCACCCTCCTGCACATGAGGAGACCTTCATTTTCCCTGTGAAGCTCCCAAAAAAGACCCCTCATTTCTGAGTCCCCACCCCACCGCCCTAGCTTCCTGGTATGTCAGAGTTCTCGTGAGCAGCCCTGAAATAATGGCTTCATGCCAAGCAGGCTCCCTCAAAAAACTCCCTGTGAGTTGCTCCCCTGGCCAGGCTGAATCCCAGAAATACACAATGGCTGGTTCAAACCCACTTCTGTGTTCTGTGTTTTTATTTGTCAAAGGCCATCTTTCTGGACAAAGGAGGATAGGATGTGGCAGAATTTACTCCATGTTCCCTATTTTTAAAGGCATCACCATGTTCTCAGTTACTCAGACCCAAAATGTCTTTAACTCCCCTCTCTCTTCTTTCCTTGTCTGATCAGTCATCAAGTCCTGTGGCTTTTGCCACCAAATCATTCCTCAAATTAGTCCCCTTTTCTCCCTGTTCCCATTCCCATTCCTGCACCAGGCCATTACTTTGCACTCAGAGTGACTACAATAATTGCCACCGTATTCCATGCTGCAACTCATCTTGCACTTGTACTCCTCATACCAATCTGGCAAACAGGGGTCTTTATCCTCATTTACTGATAAAGAAACAGATATTTGAGGGAGAAAAAACACGTGGCTGTAAGTGGCAGGATAACGCGAGTACATCTGAGTCCAAACCTTATGCTCCTTCCACGCTGGTGTCCTCATCTCAGTATAATGAGAAAAGAATGGCTCTCAGAAGACCCAAGAGAAATTACTGCAAGGTATGTCAGGACCATGATAGCTATGAAGAAAGATATTGATGCTGTTGACTATGCTGATGGGCACCTTTGGGTGACAGCACAGGGCCAACACCAAATGGACCCCTTCCTCTAACTCCTCTGCCATGTTGGCCCTGCCCAAGACTCAAAACTACAACATGCTCATTAGATTGGAGAGGGAAACCCAGCCTAGTGAGAAAGGGACTGAAATTAGACTTTAGGTTGCCATATAGAAAATAAAGAGAGATATGTTTCCTACAGAGCTGAGTTTTCAAACCGAAATTCATACTCACTACCCTAGTCTAGTGACTGGCAAAGAGATAGTTCTTAAAAAGTTTGTCTTACATGTTGAGTAGATGACTGAATAAACAATTTATTTAGATCCACCACACAATTGCTGAACTTTTTATGGTATGCCTAATGGGTATTTCATTGTTGGAGTTTTAAGGGAACAATAAATAACATCATTGTCTTTGCTTCTCAAGTTTGTGACTAACTGGCAAATATTACAAAGGAATCAGCCAAATAGATATCTTTTTAAAAATCTGCTTTATTGGTAAATCTAATTAAACGATGAAGCTTAGATTTGTAGCCATGGTCAGAGGCTGCCTAACTATAATCCCCTTGAATGGAACTGTCCCCCAAACTGCATTTCTGGCCCAGGAAATTTCCACATGGATAAACCGAGAATACCTAACGCAGAGTCCATACCACGGAGAGACACCAAAGACACACAGACGCAGCAGAGCTGAGACAAGCATTCTCAGCTCCTTTTCCCAAACCATCAACCATATACTTTCTCCTCCTCCTTTCAGGGAGAAGCAAATTAAGGGTGAGGAGAGAGGCCAGGAGTGTTTCTCTAGTGGAATTCTCCTCACAGAAACATGGGACCAGGGAATGAAGGTTCTTCTCCAAAATCAATAAACAGCTTGTTAGTGGCATAATGTATGATTTGTGATGAATTAACTCCACTTGGCCTCCCAAATGTCTTCATCCTCTCCTAATATAGTAAATTGGTCCTGCTCTCAGGCCTCTCTATTCAAGGTAGAATGGGACAGGCCTGATACTTTCAGTGTCTTTATGCCTTCTTTCCTACCTTAGAGTAGAGCAAATTTCCTTAGAGTAATACTTCAACTTCAAATAACAGCAGATGGTTGGAAGAAGCATTCTTTGTATCATAAGAAATGAAAAGAACATTCTGATTCTCTTTAACTCCCATCTCCCAACACACACATATAACCATTCTCAGGCTTTGTCCAAATGATAGTTTAGAGCTAGGATTAAGAGCAAATACCTGGCCAGCCATGGGAGTGTGACTTCTGGCTAAACCTCCTCATAAACATGTGTGTATGTATATGTTTGTATACATACTATGTACACATGTGTATGTAAATAATGTGTGTATACATACTATGTACATACATTTGTATATGGACATAACGTAAATATATGTGTGTATATACTACATACCCAGTATGTATGAAATAATGGATATGTAGGAAATAGCGTGTAGAATTGCCTGTTCATTCTCCTTCAGGAGGCTGGGTAATCTGATCAAATTCCACATTGGTTGTAGATGCCCAAATATATATAGGGATATTTGGAGAAGTTTGTTGAGATGAGGTGGGCAAATAAACCACTTCATTTTCCTAAGAGGATAAGAGGACTCAGCTCTAAAGTCTGTGCTTTTCAGGTCATACATATATATGAAGTATAAAATTACAAGATAATCATTCCACCCTCTATCCGCCTTGCCTCAGTTGACTCCCATTACCTGGGAATATGTTATCTGGACCTTTCGTCTTTGTCTTAGTAGCATGAGGGGAACAAAATGGGCTTAGATTTCATCCTAACTGGGTTTGGCTTTGTGTATCAGTTAGGATTAGATATGGAGGTGAGTCAAAAAACCACACAACAGTAACTTAAAAAAACAAAGAAGTTTATTTCTTCCTCATATATAAATTAGGACATAGATAGTTCAGGGCTGGAATGGCAGCTGGGCTTCCAGAAGCCCTCAGGAATCCAGACTCCTTCTACCTTGTTGTTTTACCATGTGGAACCTGCATTCACAAGCTCATCTCATGACCTCAGAGAGTTGCTCCAGTTCCAGCCATCACAACTGCATTATAGCCAGGAAGAAGAAAGTGACATAGAAGAGGGAAAGAGCACATGCCAGCTGTCTTTTAAGGAAGGTACCTCAAAGACGCCATATGACACTTCTGCTTATCTCACTGGTCAGAACTTAGTCAAATGAACACACTTAGTTACACTGGAGTTTGAGAAATGTAGGTTTTATTCCAAGGAAACTTGTACCAGCTAACAAAAATGGAGGGTTTATTTTAGGAGAGAATAAATTACGGGGAATGACTAGCAGCCTCAGCTAAACCTTAAAATAGGATGCCTTTGATCTGTATTAATGAATTATTGGCAACACGCTCCTGTCACCAACACCTTCACCATCAACCTCCTTCGATGCCTCAAATTCTACCATTAGTCAACCCTCCACTGAAACTAGAACGGTCTTCATGCATTTGTACTTGAACATGCCTTGCATCCTTTCCTCTGTACTTTTACCCACTTGGTCTTTTTGTTTAAGGACCCTCCCTGCTCTTCTCAACCTATGTAAATTCTACCCATCTTTGAAGGCTCAGTTCAAGCCCCATCTTCTTAGTAAAGCCTCTTCTTCTCTTGCCTTTTCCCAATAACCTCTCTCTTTTCTGAACACCCATAGCACACATTATCTCTGCCAGCAGTCTGACACTTGTCATATATGGGAATATATGTTGAGTTTATGTGCACATCTTTCACTTTCAACTAGATTGTAAGCTCCTTGTAGGCAGGAGAGGTATTGTGACTTCTTCGTACCTCTCACAGTACCTGGGCATGTATGTGCTCCTAAGACTGCTACAGACCTTGCCCCTTAGAAGTCAGAGCTGGGGGAACAAGCAGAAGACCAAAGCTCAGGAGAAATGAATTAGAAACTCAACTCTGCCCCTAACTAGCTCTGCAACCTTAGGCTTAATTTCTCTGAGTTACAGGTTTCTCATCTATAAAATGAAGGAAGAAATACCTGCCCAATCTAATCCAGAGGGTTGTAGTAAGGATCTAATACACACACACACACCCCTTGTACAATGCAAAACACCACAAAAATTGTAGGTATGTAGCTTCTGTTAGAGTTTTTTGATTGCAAGCAACTGAAACCAATTCAAGCTAACTTGAGCCAAAATGGGCCTTTATTAGAACAGCAGAGTAGATTGCTCATGGAATCAAAGGGTATCTGGAGACCAGTCTTGGCAACCAGTGGGGAGCAGAGCAGCTCTGCGGTCCAGGCGGCAGGAACTGTTTGGCCATCTCATCAGGTGCACCTCCAGAAATGAACCAACTCCAAATAAGCTTCCAACTTCATGCCACTCCCTCAGACTCAAGTCCTGAAAGAGGGTTGTTGGACTAGTTTCTTAGTTACAGCAGCCCAGTCACCTTGATTTACAGTCCCACAAAGTCTACACACGATGGAGGAAGGTCAAGTTCCCAGAGAAAATCAAGGTGATGTTCTCAGAATTAGAGTGAATGGAGGCTGAGTGGCCAGAAAACAGCAAATATCCACCACGGGGCTTAATAAACAAGTGTTGATTGAGTGACAGCGTCCCATTCCTTTGATTCTGAAGACATTTTGCACTATAAGTCACTATAAGCAACTTCTTTAGACCTTATCAATGAACACCTTGGAGGGCATTAGTTTATCAGATTCTTTCCACCCATGGCAGTTAGAACAGGGCCTTATAGAAAGGAGAAACAGAATTATACTTGATGGGGGAGGGCACTAGGAGACAAGAATAAAATCTCTGCTCCATCATCACTTGCTCAGAGAAACCTTCTCCGACCTTCCTGACTAGGTCACACCTCCCTACCTTCCTTTCTCTTACAACTCTAAGACTTCTCTTTTGTGGCCCTTAATACAATGCAAGTTAAATTTATTAGCATTTTTGATTAATCGCTATTTCCTCCACTAACTTGTAATCTCCATGAGCACAGGGCTAATGTCTCTTTCTACTCACCTCTGTTGCTATGACCCATCCCAGAGCCTGGCATATTCTAGGTGCTCAGTAAATATTTATCAAATGAATTAAATGAATGAATAAATGAATGAACAAGGTGTTAAAGGGGCCAGATAAATTGGTCAGCTGCACAACTATCTAGGGTGGGTCGTTCCCACCACAGATCAGGGACAGGCTCCACCTTTCCCTTTCTAGCACAGGTGGTGGCAAGGGGAGATGAAAAATAGTGACAGATTAGCTAATGCACCATCCACTAGGGGCTGAGCTACTCTAGGCTTTTTTTTTTTTCCCCCAGAATCCTCCCCTGGAGGGGAGAAGGCCCATCAGGCAGTGGCAGCAGTAATCCACAGCTGCTGGGAGAGGAAACAAGCTATTCTCCGTCTGATCTGGGGTATCCCTTCCCTGCTGTGGGCATCCACCCCAGCAGGAGCACTGCTCACATGGACGCCATGGTCCCCAAGGGGCCCACCTGCGTGTGTGCACCTCCTGAGACAAGACACTAAGAAGCCCTCCTATTCGTATAGCACTTCATGGTCTCCAAAGTTCTTTCCTAATTATTTCCTCTGATGCTTACAATGACCAACCTGTAAGACAGGCAAGTGTTATTGGCCCCTTTTTATAGATGAAGAAATGGGGGCTCAGAGCCTTGCTCAAGGTTATGCATGCAGGGAACTTCAAATATGGCATAAACTTCAAGGCCAGAGAATCTCCAATTGTCCACATCATCCACGTGTAAAGGGACTATTTTTTAGTATAAACAACTCAAGGCCTTCTTTTGAGCCCTAAAGATAGCTCTCTCCTTCTTGTCTTTGAACAGAAGGTTACAACATGGTAAACAAAAGAATTCAGGAAAACAAGGTCTTAATTTGGGTTTTATGTTAGTTAAATCGTGTCAGTTTGCAGCCCAGTTTGGATTGACTGAATATATTTGTATTTGTATGGGGAAGGGATGAGAGAGGAAGAGAACGAGAGAAATACTTTGATTTTAATTGCAGTTCAGTTAAAAATTTATTTTGTCTTTGGGTTTGGAATTGACAAATTAATTCCACTTTCTTCCCATTTTTGATTCATGTTAGGTCAACTCAAAACTCTCCCGTTCAGAAAAGTCAGCCTACGGATCCGGGCTCTCACTCTCATCCCAGCTCTATTGTCTAAGCCCTAAAGTGACAACAGATGGCTGGAGGAGCTCTGACTGCTTCTCCTTGGGGGTCAGAGTTCTTAACGTGTGTCTGGAATTGGAATTTTATCTGCATTCCTTTAAGTAACAAAACAAAACTAAAAACATACCACTCCCCCACAAGTGTAACTCAGGCTATATAAGACGTACACTGAGATTTAAAGAAGTTATGGTGAGATGATTAGGAGCCTGCCTATCTCAGGTGAACCAGAGTGTGTTCTTTTTTTGCAAATATGGTCCGAGGCTCCTGTAGGCCTTTCCACAATGACCAAACCCTGAGAGCAAAGTCTGGCCCCCAGCACAGCAGCTAATACATATCAGGCACTCTCCATGCGCCCAATGCAGTGCTAACTGCTTTGCATGTCTTATCTCACTTGTCCTCATAACCCCTCTGCGGCAGCCGAGTGACAAGTACCCTGCCAGAACAGTGGATGAGGAGTCAGAGGCTCAGCAGAGTGACGGAACTTGCCCAAGGCCATGCAGTTAGTGAGTGGAGGAGCTGGGATTTGGATCAAGACATGCCCACTTTCAGCTGGAACGGGAAAAGAGAGAAGAATGGAAATAACCAATCCCCAGTGAAATCTTAGAAGCCAAGAGCAGAGCTATCATTATGCATGGAAGAGAGGTGTCCTTCTAACTCGAACTCCCTCTCAGGTCTTTTATGTGAGCAAAAATATAGATTTCTATTGTGTTTGCGCGATTATCAAGTTCGTGGGGGCTGGTATTTGTTGCAGCAGGTAGCATTAGCCCAGTTACTCCACACAGACACCTAACCCAGCTTTGCATGCTTCTCTGAGAAGGCCAAGTCCGGGGTGATTCTGAAGGACAAGTAGTCGTCAATTAGGCAAACATGAGGGGTAACAGTCTCAGGCCTAAGCTCTCTCTGGAAGCTGGAGAATGAACCAGGGCTAGCCCAGTGGAGGACACAGGCTTCCTTGGTGGGCTCCTCCTGTCAAGCCGGCCTTATCACTCACATCTCTCTGCTTCTAGGCTCTCAGCAAGAGGCAGAGCCAGCTTCTCATGTGGGGTGGTGAGCCAGAGGTGGGGGTGGAAGGGTCTGAACCATGGCAGGTGGGTGAGAGAACATACAAAAAGTGACGCCGCCCTTTGTGTATGTCTTGTGGTCTCACATCCATGCTGTTTCCTTGCTTCTTTTCTTCATAGTCATAATTATCACCTATTCATATATCACATTTAAAGCTGTTGAGAACTTTGGGAGAATCTACCAGGAGAGCCACTGTCTGTTGCTCTGCCTCCAGCCTGGCTAGGCATCTGTCTTCAAGCCCACACGAGCAATCTTTCTCCTGCTCCATGACTGCTCTGATTTCCAAGCAAATGCTCTCGCAACGCATATCGTAAACTGCTCTGCCTCGAGTGAACTTGACGGTGAGGATGGAATGTTCCCAGTGTCTCCTTCTGTAAGGGCTCTTGTCAGGACTGAAGTCTTTGAGTACATCTTGGAAGGAGGGTAAAGACCCCTTTCTCATGTTTTCCTGTAGTTATCTTTCCCTCCATGTAAAGCTTCACCATGAGCTCATCCTCATGCCCCTGTGGACAAAACACCCAGATCCCCTGGTTCCCTACCCACCACCCCTGCCCCTGAATAAACAACAGCTCATTTGTAAGAGGTTTTTAATTTCATCTTGGTATGCCATTAAGGAGTGGAATAAGGATCTCTATTCGTTTTTCACTCACATAGTATCTGCTACATTCTCCAACTGATTTTTACCACGGAAAGCCCACAGAGCCAGGCAGCATCTGCACGATTTTCACTCACTAGACTAGTTTGGGTTTCTTGGCGGTTTGCATAAATTATAAACAAGAGCACAAAAATCACACAACATAGACGCTACCGTAAGGGGACGCGTTCCCTCTGGCCCTGCACAGAGTGATGGGGACGAGTCGCTGTGTCCAAGGCTCTGATGACCGATGATGTCCCCAGGAGTGAGGCCAAGCCTATCCCAGCCCCTCTCACAGGAGTCCAAGCTGACCCTCCGTCTTCCCCATCAACTCATTCTGGTTTCTCAGGAAGCCTCCTTGCACAGAAGTATCCCATCCTAGCACCACAATTGGAGAACGGGTTGTGGAACTGTCCCTGTGTACAATGGCAGCCGGGTCTTCTGTGCTCAGGGTCAGAAAAGCAAGCTGGAAGGAGGAGCCGTGAGTTTCCACCTGGACCCCCTCTGCCTCTTTGAGCTCCAGGAGGCTGTTTACAAACACACCCTCTAGAACAGGGGCCAGAAAACTTTTTATGGAAAGAGCCAGACAGCACAGATAGTAAATATTTTAGGTTTTCTGGGCCATATACACTGTCGCACATTCTTCTTTTCTTTTTTTACAACACTTTAAAACTGTAAAAACTATTTTTAGCTGGCAGGCTATAAAACACAGGCCTGCAGGCTGTAGTTTGCCAACCCCTGGTCTAGAACACTACAATGCTCTCCCCTCATCCCCTCAGCCATAGCCTCCTCCCCACTGAAGGACTCTGGCACCCCCCTGAGCTGCCCTGAGTTGGTATCTGCAGCCCAGCCTTTATGGAAAGGACTGAGTGGCAGAGTGGCCCTGAGGGCTCAGGTTGCAGGAGCCCTCCTGCTCTGTGACCCAGGTGTCTCCTTTGCCAAGTGACTGGTCTGGTTGTATTTTAAACAAATATCAGATATTAACCTCAGCTCTGCTCACGTGTCCTGGGGGTGAATTAAGTCTCGGTGTCCCCCAGTGAGGTAGGTACACACTATCAGCCTTATCCCACACTTGCAGATGCTGAAGTTCAAGAGCAGAATTGACTTTCCTAGTGCTGCCCAACAACCACATGTCAGAATTTAAAAGAAAGCCAAAGAGTCTAGGCTTTACATTTTCTAAGAACATGATCAGGAATTATTCTGTCCCACCCAAGCCCAGTGATTCAACCTCAAAAAGAGCAAAAATCCAAGAGAGAACACTGTCAGCCACACAGAGTTGCTTTCCAGACCTCAATGATGCTCTCTGAAAACAGAATTCACTCAAGCACTCAAAGCTATGGGGCTAGGTGGAGCAGCCCTCTCTGCCCTGCTGACAAGTCTCTTCAAACTAAAAATAAAGTTTATAAAAGTAAATTATCTCATTTTATAACTTAAGTGCATCAAGCATTTCCTTAAATATAGTTCACACTGAAAATAAAGTTACTTTTGCTGTACAGTTGGTGTCTGTTATAATTAGGAATAAACTTTGATGATAAAGTATGAAAGGTTACACACTCACGCACACATCTATCTATCTGTCTGTCTGTCTACGAGTGTATGGATGGATAGACATATGCACCTCTTGACAAGAGCTTCCCCAAAATGGTGGGAAGTTGTTAGGAGTCTCTAGGTATCTAGTTTGCATGAGAATGTCTATATTAAAAGTCCCTGTCCTTAACGATAAACACATCTTCATACCTAATGCTAAGACTCTTATTAGAAACATTAAACTATGCAATCCATAATGTATTCAGTCTTTGGAAATGCTGAGCTACACCATATCATTTTACAACAGCATCCCCAACAAAACTCCCTCCCCAACCCACCTCTTCCCTGGCCTCCCCATCCTAAAGCCAGCCGACCCCTCACATAATGTGGTTGTTCCATATGGGAGCCTAGCCACAGAACTCTGGGGGAAGACTCAAGAGGTGAAGTAAGAATTCTGCATGGAGTACAGGTGATCAATGGGGTTTCCCACTCTGGACTGCAGGGGTCCGGCTTCTGAGGTTGCTAGGAAACAGTCACCCAGGTTACTGAGGGAGGCGTCGTCACTATCCAGGTCATGGAAAAGGGGCTCGGCACCTGAAATGGAGATGAAACACTGGCATGAGAGTCTGGAAAAAGTGACTCACTTTAGTGCTAGGAAATTCAGCTAAATTCAGCAAGTGTGGTCTGAGCACATCCACCAGGTGAAGCTTTCTAGCGGGGGCTGGAGAGGGGGTGGGAGGAGGGGGGAGATCTACATAGAAAAGTAGGAAGGAGCATAACCCCTGTCCACAAATGATCTCTAGTCTCCTTAGTGGGCTCATGTGTAAGGTGTAACAACGGAAAACAATATAAACTAGGAGATGACCAAGGGCTAAATTGAATGCAGCATAAGCAATAGCAGAACGTCTAGACGGTGAGTATGGGGCATGGGCAGTCCACAGCACTGCAGGCTGGAGAGAGGGGGCAGGTCTCCTAGAGGACTCAGCCACAAAAATGGTTCTTGAAGGAGGGATGGTAAGAAAACAAACATCAGCTCTGCAAAGGAGGCTCATGAAACCTCCTGTGATAACTGTCCTTTCAAACAGCAGGATTATACTGAGTGCCTACTCTTTCCTCAAATCCGTCCTGCAAAGGAAAAGAAGGTTAGGTGCCCACCCTCGAATAATTTATACCCTTGACAGAGAAGCCAGTGGGGCAAACTGTGAAACAGCTGCGAGATCACTGTGACCAGAACCTAGAGGCATGTACATTTTATCTCGACTTCAAGTAAATAGAAGAGGTGACAGGGGAGTTTATAAAACTTGTCACGTTGTTTTAATTATTCATTTTACTAAATGATTCATCATAGGGGTCCTTTATGTAACAAG
This sequence comes from Diceros bicornis minor, assembly GCF_020826845.1. Lineage (NCBI taxonomy): Eukaryota > Metazoa > Chordata > Mammalia > Perissodactyla > Rhinocerotidae > Diceros > Diceros bicornis. The sequence goes on from NC_080743.1 coordinate 71,505,547, forward strand.
ACCCCTAGGACTCCGAAAACTTAAAAATTTGCAAAAAAGTCATTTGCCCTGTTTTCCCAGAGCTGTGGAGTTAAGACGGGTACAGATGTTACATGTGTCTCTAAAGAAGCAAGGAGGATGGTCATCACTGGAGCGTGCACATGTATATCTATGCATTTATGAATGAAGGAGGTTGGTCAATGAAGTCTCTGCAAAGGGCCAGATCTTAATCAGTGTTTGCTGAACGCAAGACATGGGAAGATAGAGGTGATTTTAATAATAAATAGAATTTTTTTTAATTGACGGCAAAAAAGAAGTTGCTTGACAAAAATCTGTGAGCTGAGGCATATGTCTCTGATATTGATGTTTTGAAGGCTTGCTGAATAAAACTTTATTTTTATCTATCAGGGTTATTTATTGCCAATTTCGCAGTACAGATGAATGCATTACATAGGCTACTGATCTGCTTTGCATACAAGCATGGCGTCCAGAAACCACTCACCCCATCAGGGTGCCCAGTCCCCAGCTGCTGTCCATTAGCTTAAAGAGCAAGCTGAGCAAGTGAGGCAGCCTCGGCTAGCCACACCCCTGGCATTTGAAGCAACCCCAGTTTGGGGGGGTTGGGAGTGGGGGTACTTTTCATTTCACAAGTCAGTTTATGTTTCAGGAATTACATTAGAGCATCTACTAGTATCCATGACAGGATAGGCCAATCAGAACATTTGTTTTCTGTGCTTTTATATATTGTCTTTATGTAAAAGTTTGCTTAATTAAGAACTTCTGTCTATATCACTGTTAATATTGCTTATAAACATGTGTGATACCTGGCATGAAATGAAAGACTTAGGAAACCCAATCACAACAAAGAGGTCTACAATGAAAGCACACACCTCCTATTTAAAACTAACAAATGAGAAGCTTGGAAAGGACAATAAATGGAAACATCGCTAATGAATATGTGCATTGGTCTTCCTTCTATAGCCATTGGTGAGGTGATTCTAGCAGTATTTTGTGGGGCGCTTATTCTGCTTTGCAGCTTCAGTGAGCATCTACTGCATAGGCGTGTTTGGAAAGCAATGAGAAATCCACACAAGCAAGATGTGAGAGGTCCTTGTGTGGCTTGAGTCCCTCTTACCATAGGGGTGCATGTGGTCTCCAGGCATCTGGGGTGGGGTGAGACCCTGTCGGAAGGGATCTGAGCTGTAGACACTCTGCTCGATGGCCAGGAGCTGCTGTGGGGTGGGCAGAGCCGTGTAGGGGTTCATGATCCCTTCCATCCCAGCATTCCCGCCACCATTTGTCTGAGCTGTGAGACAAAGAAGAAGGCAGGTCATTCTCCACACACAGCCCAGCATCCCACGCTGGGAGAGAGGGCCACAGAGCATCTTCTAAACTTCACATCCTCCATTCCATGTGTCCCTCACAGCACTGGCCTTTGCTACTGCACATGAAGAGAAGAAAGTGAGAAGGGCAGGTGAGTAGAATGCAGGGATCCCTGGATTTGGAGTGGGGTGTGCTGGATCTGAGAGCCCACAGTTACCTCGCCATGTGGACTTCTCCACAGGGCTGCTTAAGGGTCCTCACAACATGGCAGCAAGCTTCCCTAGAGAAGGGTCCTCACAACATGGCAGCCAGCTTCCCCAGAGCTTCTCCAAGAGGGCGTAAAGCAGAAACTACCACGCTTTATGACCTAGCCTTGGAAGTCACATCGTAGGTCAGCCCTATTTAGGGTCAGAGGGGACTACACAAGGGCGTGAACACCAGGTGGCAAGAATCATGGAGGGCCGTCCTGGAGGTTGGTGACCACACAAGCGGTGTGACTATGGCTAGATCATTTTACTTCCTGGGTCTTGGTTTCCTTATTTATAGACCGGAAGGGGATAAGGTGACATCAGTGGTTCCCAGCAAGGCCCTAGCAAGTGCCATCAGAGATCACCTTGGCAGATAGGGATGGGGTGGGCAGTTGAACTTGGAGAGCTTTCTTGAAATATATCATTAAAACAAAGCTTTTGATGCTACACACAGGTTTAGCATCCACTGAAGGGAATGATCTAAAGATCTTTCCAGCATTATCCCACTAGGAGCCCATCAGTCAAGTGGGAATCCTGACACTGGCCCGATCGACCTCAGGGAACTGATATGAAGACTCCATGAGATCGTGTGTGCTTTAGAACTACAACTTGCTATGTGTGTGTACAGAATTTTATGATACAAGGAGGACTCAGTTCCTGCATCCACATCTTTGTGGTTCTCTGAACGTAGTTCCATTAACTCTCAGAGACTCTATTTTCTACTGGGCTCTGCTTTCTTAAGTCTACCCTAGGAGACGCCCTTAGAATTCTTCAAAGTCCCTGTCACTATGAGTTTGTGTTCATAAAGCCTTGATGCATCCTTCTCCCTTTGAGCGTGTTGGCTTATACGGAGTCAACTTGCATGGCTCTTCTTAAAGCCCTCTCATATCTGTGACCCTCTTTGAACTTCACAGGGGCCCTATGCCATAGGGCTGGCAGGCGTTATTACCCCACCCTAGGCATACATAGCCTGAGGCACAAGGAGATGAAGACCCTGGTCCCAGATCAACCGGCATTGGGAGTGGAGCTGAGGCAGAATTCAGGTCTCCTGACTTCCCTTGAGGCTCCACCCTTCCCCAGCGCCCATGTCTTTGTTTCACTCCTCTCCCTGAGCACCCAACTTGCTGTTAAGATACTGTTTGGCCTAGAAGGTAAGAAGCTAAGGAAACTTTGCTGCAAGAGTCAGAGTCTAGATTGAGCCTAGCCCAGGTGTCAAGCACAAGGCAGGGTCCATGCCAGGACAAGGGGCTCTGTTTAGGGGCCTGAGAACCAATGTCACATTCCATAGTCTTCAAAGTGTGGTCCACCGACCAGCAGCAATGGGAGTTTGTTAAAAACCCAGACCTTAAGAACTGGAAAGTGTATGTTACCAAATGCCAGGTGACTTATGTTCACACTCAAGTGTGAGAATCCCTGCTCTAGGGCACCGACAGATGATTCAGGGAATTCTGCTGGATGCCTGAGTTGGGGGCATATCCCTTTAAGAATGACACTGTGCTAATAGAGTTACTCTTGATTTTTTTCATTTAACTTCCTTGAAGTCTCCCACAACCTAACCTTCTTCACTCCCTCTCCAATCCTCACACCACCCCTACTAAAAACAACAACAACACATGAAGGAACATGCAGGGAGGGGTGAGTTGAGACAGAAATGGCCTAGTGGAACTTAGAATCAGAGAGACGGTTCCCGTCCCAGCTCCACCCTTTACTCCTCTAGGACCACAGTGAGTCTTGCAGAGCCTCTGTTTGCTCATCTGTGAGATGGGGATGATGATAACTTTTCTGCTCACCTCGGGGCAGGGGGTGCTTGGAAGAGTCAGGCCAGCATGTGTGAGTGCTCTCGTGAACTATAAAAGTGCTCCAACAAAGGAGATTTTTCACTATCATTATTTTTACTATTTTATGTTATTTTGGAAAGAAGTTAATTCACAGAGGTGTCTTCTATTAAATTGATTTGCCTGGAAAGAGAGGACCAGGCAGGATGAGAAACTGGGCATGTCTTGGACTCTGCAGGTGGCCCTGACACAGTCCCCCGACACTGTGGCAGTGTCAGGGCAAGGAGGCTTTAGGTAAGGTTAGTGCCACCTCCAATCAGCCGTTCAAGGCCCACAGCTCAGTGCCCTCAACCCTCCCACAGTTCCTCTCGGCTGGGTCCTCAGGAAGGTCCCATCTTCCTAGCGGGTGTGAACAGGGCTTCCTGGAGCCCAGAAATGTCATTCAAAGAGCTGGGTAGTTGGAGGCCTCTGGTAGGAGAGACCTGGACTCCAGCGAGGACTGCCGGGAGGAGCCGCCAGCTTACCGGAACTCAGCCTCTGGGTGTTCTGCTGATCTTGCTGCTGTTGCTGCTGCCGCCGGGCCAACTTCTTCATCTGATGAGGAGAGGACCACAGGTTAGAAGTCAGGTGACCTGCAGCAGGTTCCCGCCAAAGGGCAAAGGGCTTGTGTATAAAGCAGAGGGACTGTTTCCCTAGCTTTTACTCAGTAAAGGAGCCACAGTTGAGGGACAGCGCCTCAAGTTTGATGCATCGCAGCTTGAGGGCTTTTTACTTTGCAGCAGTGGAAACACAGCTGGTTGGGAAGAAACCATGTGGCTTGCCTTAGCAAGAACAGGGATTTCCTCTCAGCAGATAAAACTTGCTGCTTATGTTGTGACAGTTTTATGTGAGGTATAAGTGTGGGTGTGGGGTCTGCAGCCCAGTTTAGATGTGCAGCAAGAGGCTTCTGACAGGGCGTGATTTGGGACGAGCCAAGAGGCTGTTCCCTGCCCACTACCCTGTCTGCCGGCCCTTGTGAGAAGCATGCCAGGAGATTCACGCCTCTAGGTAAAGACCTTGTCTCCCAAAGTACCCTGTTAACACACATACTTCCTGGAAGGAACATTTTAACCCAACGTTTCTCAAAGTGTGTCCTGTAGAACATTAGGTTTCCATGAGACATTAATATATATTTTGAATGTGTGTGTGTGTGTGTGTGTGTGTGTGTGTCCCTTTAAGTGGAGGTAAACAGAGAGGAATAATCACTAATTTAGATGTCAATCCAAGAGAATGAGAAAACACTAGGTTCAAAACAAAAATTTCTTTACTGTGAGATTTCTCAGAGCTTCAAACTCATCTGCTTTATGAATTCATAGCCGACAGGGTCTCTCAAACCTACTGAACCATGGAGTCCTTTCATGACAGAATACACATCAATGACCCTGTTCTGAGGAATTCAGGTAGGGAAACGCCACCTTATCAGATTATGAGATATTAATTTATCACTCACTAAAGATCAGGGCCCTAGAGAAATGGCCCACAGGACATATGCATTTTTAGGGTTAGGAAAATAAATTAGTAAAAGGTCTAAAATAAATAAAAGACCATGGCTGGGGAATACCGACCTTGGTAGGATCCAGGGGACACGATGATGGTTTGGGCCTATATGGGGGATTGGCCACTGGGAGAGGTGAGTCAAGACATTCATTCCACCATGCCATAATGTTGTCTTAGACCAGTCATATGTGTGCTAGGTAGATTTCTCTTAGAAATTTTAAAAGAACTTTGGTATCTGGGTTAAAGGAATGTGAATTAAAGAAACTGTTTTAACCATAAGGCACACAAAAACATTTATACATGCAGATGGCTGGTCAGATTCACAAGTCATGGCCACTAGGAAAATAAAAGCCATCTCACTAAAACAAATGGCCCATCTCACCCCTTCTGCAGAGCTGCTGTGGCTGAAATGACTACTGATAACAGAATTTTTAAATCAAGAGAAATACTCTATCCAGTGAGTTCAGGTTGGAGAACCTGTCAGCAAGTACAACGTCCTGCTGCTATTATTTCGGAAAGCCAGCCACATGGAGACAGATGTAAGTAAGAAGAGGATTACCTTAGCTCTCTGGTTCTGGAACCACACCTGGACCACACGGACACTCAGCCCTGTCTCTGCAGCCAGGGTCTCCCTCACCTTGAAAAAATGGAACATTAGAAATCCAGAAACATTGGCATCTCAGAGTAGGAGGCAGAACATTTCCTATGCAGGGCACAGGGAGGCCAACAGGCCGCATCTTATATCAGAGGTGGCTAGTGTTCAATGTTGAGCATAGGCCCAAACACAAGAACATGGCTTCCCTTCACGTGGAGAGAGGGCTCTTCACCAGGTAAGCAGAGGGAGGAATAACCATTAATTTAGATGTTCATTCCAAGAGGTGTTTCTGGGTCTCTCTTACTCTGGAATTAGGCCTTCAAATGGTTCTTAAACACCAGCAAAATCTATTGGTGTGCTTTAGCTATACTCCATGCATATGCATTAACCTACTTAAGGAGAATTGAGGGTGAAAATCACTTTGCAAAAACAAATGGTTCCCTCCTGCTCTCTTCTCCTGTCTAAATTCCTTGACCTCAATTTTTGGTTTTGTCTCTCATAGCTCTAGGTGACTTTTGGTGTTTTATGAATATTCATGTTAACTGTTACTCTGAGTGGGCCCTGCGCAAAGAGAACAGGACAAGAGCCATCTGGAATCTGGCAGAGCAAGACAGACAGCTCTAATGCAGGCACATGCACCAGGGCCAGAACCGTGCAAAGACAGGACAATGGGGACCCTATAATGAAGAGATGTATTTAAACATCTGCCCTCCATAGAGTCCCAAGGTGAGGGGCTGGCAAGGTGGTGAGAAGGGAAGAGGCAAGGAGCGGAGGCTTCCCAAGAGTGGGCCTGAGAGACACTGCCCCCTCATGGTTAGATTCTGGGGGAGATGGGATCAAAGGAGCTCCTTGAATAAACACTGGAGGGTAGAGCAAACTGGAGGCCTCAGGAAGTAATTCATCTTTATCATGCTACTTGGGCTGAGGCTTAGGAGAAGTGGGATGATTAGACCAGATTTTTAAAATATATCTTTCTGCTAAGCCAACTAAAATAGCAGTGTGCCCCAGGGCCCCACCTCCACCTGCTGAAACCCTATCCATCCCTCAGAGGCCCAGCTCAGAAGCCACCTGTTCCACAAAGCCTTGCCTGATTCCCCAGACAGAGGTGACCTTTCCCTTCCCTCGGCTCCCGGCTGCCCTCTGTTATGGTCCTCAGAGCTTTCTCCCAGGTGTTAGCTCCATGTGCACACATCTCCTCCTCACTGGTGGCCTGGAGGCTGCCCGGGGACAGGCACTGGGCACAGGCCATACAGAGGCTGGGAGTTTAGTGTATGTCAAATAAGTAAATAAATGAGGGAGGTGATAATTTGTCCTGTGTAAGCCTACTTTGGGGCTATTTCACTTGCTACCAGCACCTCCTCTGGAGCCTAGAGAACAGCAAGGGCAGAGAAAGAAAGATTCTGCAGGTGAATGCTTTCAAAGGTCAGAAGTGCTGGTAGACTGTATTATTGTTGAGCAAAAGCCCACCCTTCCCTCCCCTGCTCCACTGGGTGCGGAGCAGGGTGGGGGTGGGGGGAGCTGGATGTTGTCTGCTTCCCCCACGCACTCACATTGGGCTTAGCAATATGACCTGCTTTGGCCCACGGAAAGTGAGTACATGTGACATGTGTGATATCCAAGGAGAGCCTTTCAGTGGGCTTGCCCAGTGTGTCTTGGCCTCTTGCCTTCTGCCATCCTCATAAGAACAGCATACCCCAGGTGGCTGCTGCTCCTTCAGCCTGGACCCTTGAATGACACACAGGTGGAGCAGGCCTGAACCTGAGCCCAGCTGGGCACAGCCAACCCACAACATAGGAGCAGGCCATCAACGTTTGTTGGGAACCACTAAGATTTTGCTTGTTATTGCAGCAAAAGCTGACTAATACAGATAAGAATGCAAGAAAAGCAATGAGAACATTTTCTAAAATTTATTTCCTTCACGAATTTCAATAAAAAGCCTTTCTTATTTTTATTGTATAAATGATAGTACCCAGCATATGGCAGGCAGTCAAGAAACAGTGGGTACTTAATAAATGGATGCAGCTATTTGTGGCAGAGATTGTTAACTGTCCCCAGTATCCATTCTCTCCTTCCTCCTATTAGTAGTTGAATCCCCAAGTTTTAGCAAGGCATGTAGTCACCCAGATAAACTCATTTCCCAGGCCCCTTTGTAAGAGATGCAACCAGGGGATTAAACTTTAGCCAACACGTATGAGTGGAGTGATGTAAACAGTCCCAGGGTAGGTCATTAAAAAAGCAGCTGCTTGCCCTCCCCTTCCTCTTTCTCCACCATGGTGGCTGGAAAAAATGGTGACAATTGGAGCAGCCCCTTGGATCCCTGTGATGGATAAGAAAGCTGCCCCGCCAGTCTTGGAATGCTCACCTCTGGACTGTCACATAAGAGAGAAATAAACTCTGATCTCATTAAGTCACTGTATTTTTTTTTAATACGAATGTTCACAGCAGCCCTATCTGTAACTGCTCTAAACTAGAAACAACCCAAACACCCACCAACAGGTGAATGGACAAACAAACCATGGCACATCCATACAGTGGAAAACTATTCGACAACAAAAATGGATGAACTACAACATGGATGAACACCAAAAGCAGCGTAGACTAGACCAAAAAAGAGTATATACTACAAGCCACTATATTTTTATTCTTTTTGTTATAGCATCTCAGTTTATACCCCAACTGATACCTATTATTGTTATTCTTCGCATTGTTCACCATGAAATGAAAGGTGTGAGCAAGCAAACAATTGGAGTGGCTATGTATGCACAAAAGCATAGGGAGATTCTATTATATCCCTGGCCACAGCTTCAGTGATCCCTGGAGTCTGCAATGGGGTTCAAGGCCACCTGCACAAGCTCTGTCTGAACAGCCCACATGCACACATACAGCTCTGACACCAAGGTTCCCATCAACACCCCAGAGGAGTCTGGGGTGCACACAGAGAAGTGGGGGCTGGCCCCTTTTCTCCCTTCTTCCCTTCTGTACCTTCCTGCATGGCTTGGAGGATACTTCAAACGAGGCCTTGAATGCTCTCCTTTGTTGGGTTGTCAAGATGGTTCTGGGACGTTTGGGGCGTTTATGGTCTTTGCCATCCTCAGCAGTTCCTTTCCCTGCCCCATGGGCTGACTTGCAAAGACTTTCTTCATCATCACTTTTGCCTAACGGAAGCAGAAAACAATGTGTTGAGTCCTTCAAAGCCACATCCTGGAGCTGTATGTTATTCCACAACAAGGCCCTCGGGTCCATGTTCCCAGAATGGCTTTAGATATGAGTGCAATAACCTGTGTGGTATTGATTTGAAAGCCTCCAGGAAGCAGCTAAGAAAAAGATTCTAAAATCCAGAGACAAGAACCAGAAAGTCCACCATTACAGCTCAGGACTTTATCACAGGACGGTGTGTCCTAGCTCCGTGTTTACTAGCTGTGTGACCTTGGACCGGTTACTTAACTCTCTATGACTCAACGCCCTGATCTGCAAATTCAGCATATAAGAGAACCTGCTTCATTGAGGTTGTTGGGAGGATTTAAGGAGTTTACACCAATAAGGCACTCAGAATGCTTCCTGGCATATGATAAATGCCCAATAAGTGTTATTAATATTGTTCCTTAGATGTCATTTTTCAAGCCTAGACCTGGAGAAGCTGTGTATAACTTCCTAGACATTATGTCTGAAATTCTAGCCACTGCCAGGAGGTAGAAAATATTACTGTTTAAAAGGCCATAGAGGATCAGCATAGACAGATAACACAGACAGTTAGTCAAAATTGCCTGTCTATAAAATAAATAACTCTCTATTCCTATCTGATGGCCTAGTGGTTCAAGTTTGGCAGGATCCTCTTTGGCGGCCCGTGTTCGGTTCCTGGGTGTGGAACCACACACCACTCATCTGTCAGTAGCCACGCTATGGTGGCGGTGCACATAGAAGAGCTAGAAGGACTTACAACTAGAACATACAACTATGTACTGGGGCTTTGGGAAAGAAAAAAAAAAAGAGAGAGAGGAAGATTGGCAACAGATGTTAGCTCAGGGCGAATCTCTCCCAGCAATAAATAAATAAATAAATAACTCTCCGTTAAAGTAACTGTATTTATTTACTTATTTATGTGAATCTCTCCAACTCTCTAAGCAGCGAGCAATACAAGGGATAACTTTTGAAGGAAATAAAGCCTCTAGTATACGTCACATTCTTTCCCAGGCTGCCTCTTGCATCCTACAGGCTTCATGCTTCTGAGAAGATGCTTCCAGGGTCTGGGAAATACCCATGTGCAACAGACTTCTTTCCACTTTCAGCATTAAAAGCCTTAGGGAGTTGCATGCCCAGATTACCCTACCAGGAGCCACATTTCTCTCTGGGTCCTCACAAAGCTCAGCCGTCCTCGTGCCTCCGTGGAAACCTCTGTCCCAAGGCGTTCCCCAACTCCACTCCCCTGATTACTGACACACAGGAGGCTCTTAACAGATGTTGTGGAAAGGATGTCTCTTCCCTTCTGCCTCACTCCCCTCAATAGTACAAACGAAAAAACCCAAGAGCTTAAAGAAGAAGAATCCTCTTGACAAGGAGTGGCTACTCTGGCATCTTCAACTCTGATGTTGCTCTTTCCAGGAGGTAATTCAGTAAGCTGATCTCAGTTGCATCTCTGTAACGAAGGCGTTTCAGGATCTTTCCAGAAGAAGGTTTTCAGAACGGCAAGGAAAGAATAAGCACATAAGAAATAAAAGTCTCAGGGAAATGAGAAGACCCCACAAAAGGAGAAATGGTAGAAAAAAGGAAGCCATTGACTGCACAGACTCACCCTTGCTACGCCCTACATCCTGTTGCTCAGAGACTCCTCCCACCCCGAAAGCCCAGTCTTTAGTGAGGTCAATAATTCTCTCTGCTAGTGTACTCCTCAGGGTCAAAAGGATGCTCCTCTGGCACCAGTGATGCCTTCGTGATATTTCTGAGGAAACAGGGCTGACACCTCACCCCAAGGACAATGTAGATCTCCCACAAGGCAGGTGACTAAAAGGGGCTGAGTCTAGAACAAACGAGTAAGAGGTCAAAAGTATAGAATATATTTTAAAATGAAACTGTAGTATCTTCTGAAACCTCGCGTCTTACACCAGTTATGTCCATCAAAGGGTATTTGCAAATGTCTTCCAGAGTCAGTATGATTCTTTGACAGTCATTCCTCACATAGGTTGATGCAAATATATATTGATAACTAGGATAACGTAACTAACGAAAACATCAAGTCTAAAATAATGCTAGAGTCCATGATAATGGCTCATATATGATGACACCATTCAGGAAAGCAATGTGGCATGGTATCTACAAGCATGGGCTTTCGAGTCACATAAACTCAGGTTTAAATTCTGGCTCTACCCCCTATTATGTGTGATTTTGAACAAATTCTCAGGACTCGATTTTCTCATAGGGAAAAGTAACAGTGTTGTTGGAATTAAATGAGATGGCATGTCTAAAGGGTTTAGCACTGTCTAGAATGTGAAAGGTGCTCAGTAAATTATCATCATCGTCGTCATTATTATTTCAACATAAAAGACGTATTCGTGATCCAAGACACATGTTTTCTGTTAATAATAGTCACATATTGATGGGAGTTGGAGGTAAGGTTTTACAAGGCAAGTGTTCATTTCTCCTTGCAGACATGACCCTAGCCAATACTGAGAGTTAGTTTTGTGGAATGTGAGTGTGAGTACTTGTGAGAAGGAAGAGAAAGAGAGGGAGAGGGAGTGGGGCTGGTTCCAGAAGGAAGATGTAATTTCTGAAGTTTGTTCAGCACCCCAGCAGGATGGCTGAGGGCCCCTGGTTTCCCCTACTGCTGCCACTGTACTCTTCTTCACCTGGGATACACGCACATTTCCCAAGAGCTGCTATTCCATCATGGAACAACAGAGAGGAGGGGAAAAGAACCATCTCCTAGGGTAGCACTTGGTGTCCACTTCTGGAGGATGTAGAGAGCACTATACCTGGCTGCTCATTCATTCTCTCCACATCCCTACAAGAAGAGAGAGATGAAAACATTTGTTTTCAGAAGAAGAAGGAGAAGGAAGAGGAGGAGAAAGGGAGGAAGGAAAAGGAGGGGGAGAGGGAGGAGGATGAGATTAAGATTTGTCTCGAGTGTTTCCATTGTTTTTGTGGTGTATTTTCTCCCTCCGATTCCTCCTTTCTGCTATTCAATATCTCACTTTCTCTTCTGTCTCTTCAGGTCCTCCATTTGCCTTCCAAGAAGCACTTCATGCTCTAGACCAGGATCCTAGAGACTTTTTTTGTAAAAGGCCAGAGAGTAAATATTTTACTCTTTGTAGGCCTTACGGGCTCTATTGCAACTACCCAACTTTGCCATTGTAGGGCGAAAGCAGCCACAGACAATATAAATGGGCATGGCTGTGTTTCAGTAAAACTGTATTTCAAAAACAGGCACCAGGCCAGATTTGGCCTGCATACTATAGTTTGCTGATCCCTGCTCTAGACCTCTCCTGACTTCCTGTACTCCATCAAAACAGACATATCCTGTGTCCCATTCTTTCAGGCTCTGACTCTAGGGGCAGGAAGCACTGCTGATCTGATACACCAAGGGGAGTCAGCGATTAACATGGTTTGATGTGTTCCCTCCCACAGTCAATAACGTATATACATCGAACAGGAAATGCCTCCAACCGAAGAGTCACCAGTGTGGAATTTCAGGTGTCCTAGCAGATCTGAATGAGAGAGATTCTGAAGATGGAAGGATGGAGGCGCCTTTTGGCACCTCTCAAAGTGCAGACAGAGGCCACGACCCAGCTGCCAAGGGGAATGCAGCCCATCACTAACCATCACCTGGCTTCTGTCTGCTGTGTTGTAAGTATTCTGGTCATAACAGTGCCCTCTGACTCGTGGGGAATTTCCAGGCTGCTCCCAGGGTGTTCACTGAGGCTCCCGCCTTCTCTCTCAGCAGGGGCAGGCCTGACTGAGCCCACCTTCTCCATGAAAATATGCAGTACCTAAAATGTACACTTATCGATTTGTCTAAGAGAAAAGAAAGTTCTAAAATAGCTGGGAGATTTTCCCCAGAACCAGCAGGAGTACTGGAGAGCAGAAGATGAAGAAAAATCTTCAAACGGCAGAGACCAGAGACGTAGGAGTGGAGGGAGGGGCGGCCCCTCTCCGTTGCCAGAGGCTCCCACACCCAGATGCAGGCCAAGCAATCCCTCATAATTTAAGCTGACACCCCTCAGCGGAGATGAAAGGAACACCACTCGCTGTCTCCGACAACAAATGTCAGCATCCCTGGAGGCCATTTAGACACAAACGCAGCATAAATCTGACTCCTAGCGGGGAAGTCCAGAGATTGTCTCCACGCACAGCCTACCAGAGTGAAATGAATTTGCTTGGCACAAAGTTTGAACATGTTTCTCAGGGCCTTTCTTTCCCCTTTCTTGTAAAAAAAAATCTGGAATTGTTCAGGGCTATTGCTTCCCCCTTGCCTGGTCCTCCCACTTGTTTATGACATAAGCAATTGCAGATGAAAGACCCAGCCATGGTTTATGGCCCTGAGACGGGCTGCACTACCTGTGGGGCCTTGCAGATTCATTTCAGGTTGTTGGAAAAACCCCAACAGCACATAAACAGGGCAAGAGATATCTGAGCTTGGCCCAGGAGGTGAGGGTGAGGGAGGGGGGCCAGAGACTCTCATGCTCGGGAAGGGAGAGGCAGGAACAGGCCTCAAATGCTTCCCCAGTGATGAGCCTCATAAATGTCCTTCAGGCCGGGGGAGTGGAGGAAGGGTCTGGGACTTGTTGTGGGTGGAAGGGGGAGAGAAAGATGTGAGAGAGGAATTTATGAACACAGGATATATAGGAAGCTATTTCAGTCTCTGCCCTGCTCTACAGGATCAGCATTCCATCCTCCCTGAGTATAGCGGTGCTCAACTCAGAGTGCAATGCAGCATTTAAAATCCAAGAGGCAGTAAGTGAAGTTCTCTAGAAAAGCAAAACCCTGCAACTACTGTTTTGAAACTGCCTGACACATAGTTTTTCAAGGAGGTCTCAACTCAGACCTAAACCAGGCACCTGTAAAAGATTAGACTTTGAACTTGTTCATTTAGTCATTCGCTCAATAGCATTTATTGTGGGCTCATGGGTCAGGCCCTGCACAGGGACAATCCTGGGAGATGATGAAGATTCAGTCTCTGCTCTCACAGAGATCCCAGATTACAAGAGGAGAAAGATCCAGCAGCAAAATAATAACTCTGCTCAGAGGATCTAGGGGAGGGGATGGGGGAAGGTGACACAGTGCAAGTGTCACTTGAGTTGAAAATGAATGACACAAATGATGAATGGAAGTTGCCAGGTAGAAAAAGAGAGAGAGAGGGCATTTTATGTCAAGAGAGCAGAACTTTTAATGTCCTAGAAGCAAGACATTGACCTAAGGAAGGGAGGCTTATCAGATATAAAGTCTCCTTGATGCCACTATGCACTCAGCATGTTCAAAGCACTGAGACGGGATAAAAAAAAATCTCAGAGATCAGCCCTGGCTCTTAGGGAACAGAAAACTGGGTTAGAGAGAGTTAGCATGTGTAAAACAAAGAATATACAATAGTATTTGGTTAAGTTCTTCAGGTATAGTAAAAACTGTCAATAAAAATGTGGGCATTTAGAAAAGCAGGATGTCAATGAGCCAGAGGAGCTAGTGAAGGCAGGAGCTTAAATGTAAGGGAGGAGGGAGGAGAGGATTTGGAAAGGCAGAGGGGAAGAAGCAGGCATTCTGAGAAGGACTCAGCCTGCCCTTGGACTGGAGAAAAGGCAAGAGAATGAATGCGCATGTAAAGATCAGTAGGCAGCAGGGGGACCTTCCGGACCTCAGGGCCTCTGCAGAGGGTGCACATTCTGGGTGGAGAAGAAATGCAGGATGCGGAGGCCACTTGGGGCTTGTGCCAGGGGTCTTGATATTCCGGAGTCTATGTCATCAGAGATGATGAGACACGGGGGGGGGGGGGAGTTCTGTGGCTGAAGCTACAGGGGGACAGTGTGTGGACCGAGTGCAGGGCACTGTGGACCAAAGAAGGCACAGACACCAGCCGCTGAACTGCTGTGCCCATATGTGGGTGACAACACCAGGCCACCAGGTCCACACTGAAGACTGGGCTGAGGAAGTGTCTCTGGACCCAGCGCTAGACGGGGAGCCTGAAAAAGAAGAAGATGCCCACATCCCAAGCACCAGCTCTGTGCCAGGGCCTTGTCCAGGTACACGTTTCATTTCACCTCCATGGCAACAGGGCATGGAATGTTGATTGTAACTCCCCCCTACCTAAGGAATAAAGGCAGCCTCGGAGAGGTTCAGGAACCTCCACCAATACTCAGGGCTTAGGTGGCAGGGCCAGGTTTCATGCAAGGCTTGACTTCCAAGCCAGGCTCCGGACACACCCCTTCAGGGAGGAGAGAAACAGGCTTCTGAACCAGCAAATCACATAAGCAAGAGACAGTCACCTGTGCATGTCTTGGCCCAAGAGTGGGGGAAATCCGGATGCTGTGTCTCCCACAGACCATCGTAACATCACTATATCGGAAGAGCAGGTGGAGTGGTGGAAAGTAACTTTGGCCATGAAATAGGAGACCTGGATTCTAGTCCTAATTTTGCTACTCAGCTGTATACCCTTGGATGAAATTCTTCACATCTCTGAGACTCAGTTTCTTCATCTACAAGATGACATAAAAATTCCTTATGCTTACCTAATACTTCACGTGGCATCATTTTACAATTGCGTGGCTTCATTGTTTCTATTACAACACTATGAGGCAGGAAATGTGTTATTTTTTTTTACAGATGAGTAAACTTTCAGGGTGGGGGGGATCTCCTGCCCAAGGGCACACAGCTCAGATGTTCTGTCTTCTACCCCAACTCCCCATCTGCCCGCCTGAGCTGCCTCGTGGGTTGTTGTGAAGATCCAAGGATACCTGGTGGTTGCAGAGTATCAGGCGCTGCCCAATTGCAGGCGGCGTCACTGTTATTAAAGAGTGAGGAAAGAAAAGGCTCACGGGGAAGGCCTTCTGGGGGATGCATCGTCCACCCTGAGCTCCTGCTGGAAAAGCCATTCTTTTCAGTCCAAAAGGGACAGAGCCTATTTAAATCCTGGTGCCCACTACTTCTGCCCTCCCTCCCCAGGAAGGCAAGCTTGGGAAGACCTCCAATCACAGTGCACTAGGCATTTCAAGAACAGAGCAGACAGATGCCAAGCTGCACTTCTGAGTCAGGCCACAGGTAAAGTGTCCCAAGAAGACACCTTTGTTCAGCAATGTCCACTGCGGATGGGGGTTTCTGTGCCAGGCAGATGGAGGGACCGGCAGTTCAGAGCCAGGGCATGCCAGCTCAGACGTCCAGACGGGCCCCCAAGGGGTGCTGGGTCCTCACTCTGGGACGCTGGCGGCCGCCACAGCCTAGATGCCTCTCCTTTTGTTTTCCTCAGCTGGCTGGTGCTCACGAAAGGGAAACCTTGTGTTCAGGAGGTTTGTAGGGAAGCATGGCAGTATTGGTACTGATTGGTGGAATTACTGTGGATTTGCATCAATTTCAAACCTTTTCACATTCAACCAGGCTTTGAACAGGCTTTATGCTAACACCTACCCAGCCTGCCTGCCTCCCCGCTCCCACTCCGGCTCCCCTCCCAGCTACACACACACCCCCCACACACACACTCTGCATCCTTCCCTCTCAGTTTTTCCATTGCTTTCTTCTCCCCGTGTTAACGAAAACGTGGCCACATGCAATCCAAACTGACAAGCACAGGCGTAAATGCTGAATGTCCCTATGCACGGGTAAGTCATATACTGGAAATACTGATGATTGGGATATCAGAAGATTCTTCTACAGCAACCTTACTGGATTCAAAGCAAGCATGGATAAACAGACTAAACAAAAACCCTCACTTGTACTGTTTTGATTTCGCCGGCCTCAGAATAGGAAACTAGGAAGCTCAAAACAAGCAGAATCAGATGTTTGAGGCTCAGCACTCGGTCTCAATAAAAGTTCATTAATCCAGCTGCCCAGTGGTCCACTAGGAATGCGGTGTGATATGCATGATATTGTATTAGGTTTATATTAATAAGGTTTGAGTGTGTTTGCTCCAATTTAGGAACTGACTTAAGTGGATAGAATACTATATCTCTTTGGTGTAGCCTAATTTTGCTGCATTAATTACTAATCTTCAGGAGGATAAAATTATCTGAGAAAATGAAATTGTTTCTAGGCAGGGTTGGAAGACAAAGAGTTAATTATCTCTCCAAATTAAAAAAGACCCAGACAATGATCCTCTAGGTGGCTGGGGAGTTGGGTGAGTTGGCTAACATTCTAAATGTTCTCATTGCAGAAGTGAATCCTCCCTGGACAAATTCATTGTGGACTTAATGCCTGGATAACCACAGCTGATCCAACTGCCTGTGCCCTTGGTGGAGACACCCTGATTCTGATCAGGCACTCTGCTGGTTTGAAGAGGCAAGCTGAGGCCAATACCCAGCTAGGTCTATGCCTTCAGACTCTAGCCCATTCCACAAACCACTGATGGGCTCAAAAGAGCAGGGAAAAGTGAGGTCAGACACCTAGCCTCTGTTCTCACCTCTACCACTCACCAGCTGTGTGACCTAAGGCAAATGACCTAACATCTCTGAGCTCTACCTTCCTAATTTGTAAAATCAGAGAAATAAAGACCTGCCAAGCGACCCTGACAGGATTGTTAGAACTCAATAGTAGGAGTAGGTAAAAGCACTTTGAAAAAAAATTGTCAAATATTATAAAAATGTAAGATATTTTACATATTTTTATTTTTATTATGCCTCTTGACTGCTCATGAACTTTCTATATATTCCCACTAACTATGAAACACACACTCCTCATGAAATATTCCATCACTCCACAACTGCATCTTGAGTATGCCTACTAGACACAGGTTAAGGAGGAGTGAACAAGGTCAATAAAGTCTCTGCCTCCCTACCTCCAGTGGGAGAAGACAGACAATGAATAAAGAAAAATATAATTTTAGTCTCTGACAATGTTAAATGCTAGGAACAAAATAAGACAGAGCAATGGGCTAAAGAATGACCGGCGGGTGGAGAAAGCTTCTTTCAGTTCCAAAATCCTGTACCTCCCAAAAGATCAAAATCTATTTTCTCCTAAAGCCTCTCTCAGCTCCTTTCCATGTCAATTTCTTCCCTTTCCAAATACCCAAAGCACATGTTTGTCTACCTCCAACACTTTAATTATGCAAGGATATCCAAATTAGAAGATAATTTTGTATGTTGTTTTATATTATTCTCCAACCACTTTAGCTGAAAACAATATTATAAACTCTAAGTGTTGATTTTTTGAAAAATAATTGCACTGGACTATAAAAGAGTTCTGTTATGACATAATTCTGGAGGCAATAGAGCAGAGTGGTTCAGGGCAGCACTTTGGACTCAAATCTTTTGCTCCATCATTTACTAGCTAGAGGTCTTGGCCAAGGTGCCTCTGCATTAAGTCTTGGTTTTCCCATCTGTGAAATGGGGTTAAAAGCACCTACCCAACAGGATAATTATAATAATTAAATGAGACAATTTATGTACAGTATTTATGGTACTAAGCTCATGGTAAGAACTTAATAAATGCTGGCTAATTATCATCATTATAATTTTGTGTATCTTCTATATAACTAGAATAAGTTTCTAGAAAACAAAGACTAAATCTAAATCACCTTTGTATCCTCCAAAACACAACACCATGCTAAGCACTCAGGAGATTAGTAATTAGTTGTTAAACAGTTTATGTCCGATTAATACAGAACGAAGCCAGAAGTCACACTGGCAATGCGCTGCACTAGCAGACACATTGCAGAGTCCTGTCTTTCCATCTCTCACAAATTTATTCACCAATGCCAACCAACTTTCTGTGGATATAGAAATTATTGAAGAATAGAATTATAGAATTATTAGCTACCTCCACACTTGGGGCTCAGCTGGGATGAAATTTACTTCCCTTAAACTTCGATCTGAATTTTTCTTCCACGTTGACATCGATCCCATTGACGTTCTACTGTTTTATCAGTACTCATCCTCTTACATGTCAATAAGGAGGATAGGCAAGTGGGTCATGAAAAAGAGAAACCCCAAATTATGATAATTAGGGATAGAGAGGGGAAGGAGGGAGACTAAAGAAAAGAAAATAGAAATCGAGACAGAGAGAGGACAACCTTGTAGAGCAGGTACCATGGTGCAATTCGTCCTCCAGTCAGTCCTTGGGTGACTGGAGCACATTATCTCCAAGGACAGCTGCAGAAAGGAGGGGCCCTTGGCAAGGAGGCCCTCAGCCCTGTCAGGTTGGGCTGCCCTTCCTAAGTGAGAGACCTTCAACAGACATTCCCATGGCCATGGCTCTTCACGGGTGAGAACAGAAGACTTGGTGAGGAAAACAAATATTTTTCACAGGAAGAGCTTTCCTAAATTCACTACAAATGGGTAGAACTGTGTGCAGTGAACTCCATGACAACCATTTAGAGAGTATTTACGGTTATTACCCTCAAGTGAAATTGGGTGTCCCAAGATGATCTTGATGTTGATGAAATCATTGCTAACAGCACCATCACAGACACTTCGTGCAATTAGTTAGCGTTGAATTTTTAACACTAAAAACTCTTCTTCTCTATCCTGTCATTACTTGTAAAGTATAGAGTTTATTGTTGAAATAAGAGTTAGTGCAAGAATACTGTTACTCTGAACCTATGACCACTGTAATTATACTCTAGACTCTGGAGCAGTGGTTCTCAAATTTGAGCATGTGTCAGGGCCACCTGGGGTGCTGGTTAAACAGATTGCTGGCCCAACCCCCAGATTCAGTAGGTTGGGATGGGGTCTGTGACTTTCTATTTCTAACAATTTCCTAGGTGATACTGATGCTGGTCCAGGAACCACACTTTGAGAATCACTGATCTAGAATATTCCTCCTCTCTTTTTCCCTACCACTACCCCAGCATGTACACACAGGGAGATCTGGCAATTATAATACATTCTTACTTTCAGTCAACAGAGGCTTTCATACCTTTTCATCTATTCCAAATCTTCAGAATGATTCCTGATTATTTTCATTAGGGGAAAACAAAATTATATTTAAAAAATCACATTCTGCCCTTTAAAAATAATGGTGTGAGTGAAGGAAAAGGTGAGGATGACTATAGGGTGACCTAAGATTGACATGAACACAGATAGCCCTTGGTAAGCACCATCTTGAAGCACCCTACCAAGAACGGGAGTCGATTCTCCCTCCTCTTAGTCAAGTGTGATGGCTACTAAACACCAAAGCCATGGATACCTAAGCTGTAACAGAGTGGCGAGCCCCCGAAAGTACTCTG
Organism: Diceros bicornis minor; assembly: GCF_020826845.1. Lineage (NCBI taxonomy): Eukaryota > Metazoa > Chordata > Mammalia > Perissodactyla > Rhinocerotidae > Diceros > Diceros bicornis. The sequence continues at coordinate 71,525,353 of NC_080743.1, forward strand.
CAGCACGATTCATCTCTCCTTTATCCTCCCGTCAAGTTGCTCTCTTCCACCTCTGTTCATTATCACCTCTTCCAGCACTGAGGCAAAGTGCTGAGCAGCCCTTCTGCTTGTAAGACCCAGATGATTCAAAGCTATGCACCTCTCACAAAACACAAATGTCATCAAATGTGTCCGTTTAGCTTAATGTCCTAGACCAAGTCTTTAAATGAGTCCTCCTCCCTTGCAGTCTGATGTCTCGTCTCCACTGATGCCAGAGAGCTGGAGCAAGAGACTCTCAGAAAGCTGGACAATGGGGAAATACTTTGCCATTGTAGATACAGCTGAGCCTAGGGACGATGTAGGTGGCTAACGGGCTACAACATCAGCTGCAACTTAGCCTTGCTAGCAGGTTCTAAGTTAATATAGCTTCTCTTTATATCATATGTCTTCTTCTATATAATGGATGTGCACCTGAGAAATTGTGTATGGATCAAACTTCTATAAAGCTGAATTTTATTCTCCCAATGAAGGAGTTCTTAGTTTTATAGATGCTTTATCTCCAGGGATAAATATTTTTCAATATACAGAAGGGTCCTAATACTTCCATCATTCATGTATTCACCTAAAAATTTTTTTAACTAAAAAAATTTTATTGAAATATAATTGACATATATAACATTGTGTAAGCTTAAAGTGTACAACAATATGTTACCACCATAGCATTAGCTAACGCCACGATCATGTCACATAATTATCATTTCTTTTTTATGGTGGGAACAATTAAGATCTAGTCTGTTACAACTTTGAGGTTTATAATACAGTATTGTTGAATATAATTGCTACACTGTGCATAGATCTCCAGCACTTATTTATCTATTGGTTCCCAGTTTGTACCCTTAAACAAAATACCCCCAATTCCTTAACCATCAGCCTCTGGTAACCACTATTCTACTTTCTGTTTTAAAAATATTTATTTTGGCAAAGTGAAATAAGTCAGAGGGAGAAGGTCAAATACCGTATGATTTCCTTCATTAAGTAGTAGATAATAACAACAATAAACAAACACATAGGGACAGAGAGTGGATTGGTGGTTACCAGAGGGGGAGGGGGGAGGGAGGAGGGTGAAAGGGATAATTCGGCACATGTGTGTGGTGATGGGTTGTAATTAGTATTTTGGTGGTGAACATGATGTAGTCCATGCAGAAATAGAAGTACAATGATGTACACCTGAAATTTTCACAATGTTATAAACCAATGTTACTGCAATAAACAAAAAATTAAAAAAAAAATAAATAAATAAATAAATAAAAATATTTATTTTGCAAAGAGCTTAGTATACATCCATGAACAAGACAAACTCCTGGCTCAAAGAATTTACAGTCTAGTAGAGAAGATGACAAGTTAGCAGGCATTTACAAAGCCACAGGAGAAGTGTTTTGATGGGGAGAATTCCCCATCAAAGTGTGATGTTGGGGAGAATTCAATGGAGAGGCATCTAATGTGGTTAAAGGGGATCAAGATGGGATTCCTCAAGAAGGCCTGTGGAGAAAATAGGATGGATTTAACAAAATTAATTTAAAATAAAGGAAGAGAAGGCAAGAATATTCTAGACACAGCAAAGCGAGCAGGAGCATGGACAGTGAAAGAGGGGTAAACGGAGCTGACCAACACAGGCCTTGTCTGTTATGCAGAAGCAACACAGTGACATGATGAAGAGTAGGGGCTTTGAAGCCAAAGAGACCTGGGTTCAATGCTGGCTATTTTGGAGACAAATTACTTAATTTCTCCACATCTCAGTTTCTTGTACTGGGCATAGAGTAAACATCTAAGAAATTTAAAATGTTAATATTCTTAGTTACATACAGAATCATAAAGTAATATCATATACCCTATCCAAGAGGGTCTTTTTAACATGAGAAATAGCCAAAATTTTTTGCTTTGTTTAAAAAAAAGGAAGGAAGGAAATGGGAAAAAAACCTTTGGTCTCAAACTAGGGAGACAGTCATACGAGCAGATAATTACAATACCATTTAAAGGTATTCTTTCATTCACTCAGCAAAAATTTACTGACCCCACTGTTGTTCTAGGTTTGGAGACTATAGTGGCGAATAAAACAGATGAGACTCATAGAATTTACCTTTCTTTGGGGGGAAATATATCAAATAAGTAAAGAACAAATTAGAACATTTTAGAATTTAAAAAGAATTTAAATAGTGAAAAGTAATAAGCAGAGATTTAAAACAGGGTGACTGGGAGATTTAAAACAGATGACTTAATCCATGGATAAATTTTCTCTCCACCATTTTAGATGCCTCTAATTTTCTTCCTCATCTGTGTTATGGGTTTTGTAAGTTAAGGGCCATTTCCTGGCACTCAAGATTCCTTCCTTGCCTTTCCTTTGTTTCCTCTGTATCACTGGAGGCTGACCTTGCAGGATGCTGCCTCTGTCTGGGCTCAGCCAATGGGAGGCATTTATAAAGAAGGCAGAGGAATGGGAGAAACCAAGGTATTTCCTCAACCTCCTTCTGCCTTGATTGGTGTTTCTGGCAGCTGTTGCATCTCCTCCATGGCTCCAAGTCACACCTGAAAAGCCCCACTGAGTTTTTAGCTTCCACTAGATGTCCACAGAAGTTATATCACCTGTCACTCTGCAGCTTCCCACTGTTGCAAATTTGTAAATTGTCTCGCCCTCCTGATCTGTCTGCATCACAACAATCTCATCACCATGTAACCACTTCTCTATATTAAACTCTCTCTGTTTTAAATGTTGACAGTTTCTGCCCTCCTGGTTGGCCCCTGGCTGATACAGTTCTTGAGATTGACAAGAAATTTCACAGGTTTGGCAACTGTCCCTTCATTTGCCAGGTAAGCATCTCTACACACTCCATTTCACTAGCCATACTGAAACCTAAGTTAGCTCAAATCACCTTCTCACTCCCTTTGTTATTTTCCTTGGAACCAGTTTTGAAGGCTTATGCCAGCGTAGCAGTTAGGTAATGAGACATGGCAATTATTTACTCCAGGATTTAGACTTTAGGTACAGGATTCGCTGGAAATCAATACTAAAGTTCTGTGAGCAGTCAGCACCATGGCCAGATCCAAAAGGCCACAGACAAAAACTGGAGGCCAGAAAAGACTGTAATGGAAATTTATTCCAGGGAAGGGAGAGAGAAATTGGACAGCTTATCATTTTTGCTTGTAGAGCCTCTCTTCAATATCTGTGCTGCTTTGTCACATATAGACCAAACAATTAAAAAGACAGGTTTTGCCACATACTACAACACCTCAAGGAATGGTTAAAATTGAAATGATCTTTATAACCTGTTCTGGAAATTATCTACTATATTTAATCAAATATAAGATGGTTTAATGATAAACCATCATTATTTAATGGGCGACCAAGAAAGAAAAAAATGTGACCAATTAAACTTTAATACAATGCCTTCTCATCACATCGACTGTGAGTCACCTTCCAATTTTGGAAATGTTAAAATGCAACAATAAAAGTGTCTTAGAGTATGTAATACAGCATTGGCCCTGCTTTAGGCACCTAAGTCCCCCTGAACCAGATAAACTGTTTAAGGGCCTGGTCATTCTAGAAAACCCTAAGGCTCAGGACCTTGGGAAGGTCATCCATTACCAGAAGTTTATAGATAGCCCTCCAGTCATTTCCATTATTAGTCCCAGATATCTCTTTGACCATGTCAGTGGGTGAGCCCTGCAGTGGATGGGAGAGACCCTGATGCTAAACGTGCCTTCACCAATAACTATAATGTGGCCTTGGATGAGGCACTTAACCTCAATTTCCTCAACTATGAAGTGAGGGAGATGTGGTAGATGATGTCTTAGATTCCTTTCAACTCAATCTTCTACGTTTTTAAATGAAAGGGGAAAATACCAGCAAATCTGCTGTCTGGTTATTATCACTAAATTGACCAATTGTTCTCAATCAGGAACGTTCTGTCCCTCAGGGTCATCTGCAAATGTATGAGGGCTCTTTTCCTGGTTGTGACAATGATCGCTGGCCTTACTGACATTTAGTGGATGGAGGCCATAGATACAAAATAGCAAATTGTCTCACCCAAAATGCCAATAGTGCTCACGATGAACAATGTTGACTGAGAACATGTTTATGATGGTGAACAGAAACTTCTGAGCTTATGCTCTGTTTCTATAACGTTTTTTTCTAATTTAATTTTATTATAATAATTGAATGTAGACAGCTATAGAAGGAAGATGACAAGACTGTGACTTAGGCAACGTCTAAGGAAATCCCCCTATTTTGCTGTCTAGATGGCAACCTGAATCTTAACATTCTCCCTTGAACTACTCAAGCTTCATTTTTCCTGGTGGTGGGACCAGCCCTACATATAAAGCAAACCAGATCTCCCTGGATCTCTCGTACGTATAATATGGAGTAGGCTTATAGCATCCCAGAAAGCCATGAGACACTAGCAAAGGAATGAATGGTGGAGGGTGAATACTTCTTTGTACTTTTTTCAGGGGAGGAGGAGTCTGGTATCATTGCCTCACCTGCTTTGGGGAGGCACATACTTCCGCAAAGGTGAAGAGCTCCCCAAGTTGTAGTTCGTTGTTTGTGAAGAAAACAAACACGATTCAAAATACACTGACTGCCCCATATACATAAATCTAAATGAATTCTTGAGGAAAGTGCTAGAACCAATGTCACATTCCCTTTGGCACGTTCCACTTTGCAGAGATTGTGTCTGGTGTCCTTTATCCCTCCTTCAAGAAACTGAATTCCCTCTCGTCACACTCCAGCTGTTAGATTAGGTAAGGCCAGCTGTGGTTCCTTGCATCACTGTCAAGCAGCCTAACACACAGCTTCTCAACCATATGAAAAGGGCACTGTGGTGAGTCAGGAAAATGTCCTTGGAGTGTCACCACTTCTTGGATTTCTTCATTCTCCTTTGCCAGTGTTGAATAGGATGATGAAAGGACCAGCAGAAGTCCCTGATGCTTATGTATAATGATGAAGTCTCTTAATTGAGCACTTACTTTGTGTCAGGTGCCATGATAAACACTTTTCATATATCATCCTATACAAGTCTCACAACAGCCCATTTTACAAGTGAGGGAAGAGAAGCTCAAAATGTTTACCCAAGGTTACCATCTATCAGGTGGAAGAACTGGAAATTAAATCCAGGTGTCCATAACACCAAAGCCTTTGTTTTAAAACAATGTAATAGGGCCGGCCCCGTGGCTTAGCGGTTAATTGTGCACGCTCCGCTGCTGGCGGCCCTGGTTCGGATCCCGGGTGCGCATCGACGCACCGCTTCTCTGGCCATGCTGAGGCCGCGTCCCACATACAGCAACTAGAAGGACGTGCAACTATGACATACAACTACCCACCGGGGCTTTGGGGGAAAAATAAATAAATAAAATTATAAAAAAAACAAAACAATGTAATAACCAAATCACTGACTACTCCTGTCCTCATCAATTTCTCCCTTCTCTAAAATCATTTAAACACTTAGAATGTACATCAGGTCATTGGCAATTTATTCACAGACAATAATGTATTCGTCCCTGATAGATTCAAGTGTGTTGAAGTCCAAGCGGACTACAGAGGCAGTGTTTTTTGCATCTTTTATGTTCTCTGGTCTCAGCCTCAGGCTGATCACAGAGGATGGGCTCAAGTGTTGCCTGAATGAATGACACTGGAGGTAATGGTAATAAAGAGAGACTTATGGTATGGGTGTGTGTGTGCATCTTTATACCATAGAATCAGAGCTAAAAGGAATTTCAGAAACTGTTTTGTCTAAGCCTTATCTGATGCCTGTCCTTTCATATCCATTCATTCATAGTGTGGTTGGGGAAACAGCAGAAATATGGACAGAGAGAAGACTGCCTTAGTCAGGATCAGAGGTGGTTAAGACAGGGTAGAAGCCCCACAATGTCACAAGATTATTCTAGAATGAAAAGAAAAGTTGGGAATCACTGTATAACACTTCAGGGCTCAATTAATGTCTGGGTCTACACGTTCCCTGGTGAATCACAACAACCCACAGGTGTCCTGGGATCTGATTTAAACAGATGCGTTTCTGTAGACAATGGTCACTAACAAGCACAGGTGCCCACTGCTCATGCTTGGTCTATAGTCACTATGACTTGTATCTCATGGGTTCTATGAGCTGCTGTGGTTCCATAGTTCTCAAACTTCACAGGGCAACAGACTCACAGATTTCTGGCCTCATCCCAAGAGTGTCTGATTCAGTAGATATGAGTAAGGCCTAAGAATTCGCATTTCTAACTAGTCCCCAGGAGATGCGGATGCTGCTGGTCCTGGGACACCTTTGAGAACCACTGCTCTACTTGATGTTTGTTGTTTTTGTTTGTTTTCCCATAGCCATGCAAATTCAGACAATTGTATCAGTGGAGACACTGGTGAAAAACTACCTAGTTTTAAATCCTCAGCTTTTCTGTAATTCTCAAATCCATGCCTGACCTCCTTCTTGAACCCCAGACGGATGCATTCAACTGCCCACAAGATGTCCATATCCACCTGGTCCACAAAAACATGCCCAACCTGAAGGCATTATCTAGATCTCTCTCTCTTTTCTAAACTTTCTATCTCTGCTTGTGATATCACCATTCATACAATTTAGAAACCTCAAAATCACCCTCAACTTCAACTTTTCTTCCTATATTTAACATAATTTAATTCTAGAATTTAAGCTCCCCCCAACGGCAGATGCTTGGCCTGTTCTGTTCACCATTGTATCCTCAGTACTTAGAATGATGCCTGGCACGTAGTAGGGATTCACTAGGTATTGAATGAATGAATGAAGGAATGAATTCTCCGAAACCTCTCTCTAATCTGTGCCACGGTTCAAGCTTTCGCCTCTCACCTGGAACACTGCAAGGGCCTCCTGACCCACTTCCCTGCCTGCAATGTTCCCCTAATTCCAATCCATCCTCCGTCCTTCTCTGTTGAAAGAACAAATTGAGTAACATCGCAACTGTGTTTACAGACTTCTGATCAGACTTCCCATAACCATCAGCCTATACACAAAACCCTTCATGTTTTGGCAACAATCTGGCCACTCACCAACACCAGGATCTCAGTCCCCCAGAGGAACCTTACGTTCCCCGCCCTCCTCCCATGCCCAGACACCACCTTACTTCTGCAACTCCGTACACTAGAAGCTACACCATTCCTTCTAACAACATACTCATTTGCCTTTCACCATCTGAAAATGACCTACTCTGTCAAAACCCAGCTGGAATGGCACAACCATTGTGAAGCATTTTCCAAATCGTCCCCTGATCCCTCTGCTTCAACACACACATACACACCCCAAGGGGAATTAGTGATCCCATCTCTGTGATCACAGCATTTCATAAGTCACTATAACATACGTGCATGTTATATTTTACTATAAGTATTTTGTTACAGGAGTTTCTTATCCACCGAGGAACCTGAGTGCTTGTAACACAGAAGTAGTTTCCCTTCCTCTTGTAATCACTAGGATCTAACTCAGCGTCTGACAGATAGATAGGCCCTCAAAATGTTTGCTGAACTGGCCTCAATTTAATTTAGTTAGCATCAATCAGAGTAAGGAATAAACAAACAATCATGGACTTAGTGAGACTAATTCTCTGAGGTCTTCACCACCAAGGCCAAACTGAAAACTAAAGTAATTACTTGGGTAGATAATTCATGAAAGAAGGAAAACCATTTGCATCTGAATGATCTAGTGAGGATTTTCTGCTTGTTGATGTTTCTGGAATTTTTCAGATAATGGCTTCAATTCTTTGATTCTTTCATGGTATAGAGAGTAGGCCAGAAAGTTAATCTATCAATCACTCTCCCATCTGAAACCAGGCAACTTTCAACCAGCTCTGAACAGAAAAATTCAATAGAAACCAAGTTTTTAGCATGCTGTAATATAGAGGTTGAAGGGCCGGCAACGTTCAGATTCAGCACTCTATAAAGGGCTCCGAAAGAAGGCCAGTAGGTGCTAAGTTGCTTTCCTGCTGTTTCAATAGCCTCACATCTGGCTACATTTATGCCCTTAGAATTCTCATGTTTGGGGCCTGAAGGAGAGAGAGTGAGCAGGGCAGGGACATGTAGCGATATCTGGAGCACGGTATGCACGAGTCCCTGGAGCACGGAACCAGGACTCACGGGCCCTGGGAAGCAGAAGGAAAGGACAGTTCACGTGGCACGTATGTCTGTGCGTCTGTAGAAGGAAGGCACAGTTCAAGCGGCCTGTATGTCTGTCTGTCTGTCTCTCTCTGAGTGCATGGGCAGGGCTGGAGGCTTGGGTGTGAAGAGTCAGGTAATCTCAGTCTCCAAAAAAATCAACATGTCCCTCCCTTTTAAAACACACACACACGCAAATCCCCAGCACCTGCTTCGAAAGCCCTCTCTCCAAGGCTGGCCCGAAGGCGCGGCTCCACCAGAAGAGAGCCGGCGGATTTACCGTGGCATTACTTTTAATTAACTCTGCGCGCGGCGCGGGGAGCGCAGGGTGGGCCCTAATCCCGGGCCCGCCTGACGTCACCTGGGAACGCGGCGGTGCGGGGCGGCGGGGACTGGCGACGACCTCGCCGCGACCCGGGCGCGCCTCCGCCCGCGCGGGGCTTTGCTCCGCGGGAATTAAGGGAAGGAGAAATGTTAGTACACTTTTAATTGGAAACCGAGTTCTCCTTTCAGAGCGGCTTGTTTACTCAGGATTGGGCATTAGAACTCAGGGGAGGCTCTAATTGAAGTGACGGCTTTGGAGATTATGGGGAACATATGGCCCTACCGCCGGGCTCTTTATCTGCATTTTCTCATAAAACTGCCGTCCGTGTGTGTTTTCTGCGCTCGCCCTCTTACATTTCTAAAAGGCCTTTGAAGAGCGGGCCGAATGCGCGCGGGAGAATGCGAGCTCGGGCTGGGGCGCCCTGCACCTTGCGCTCTCGGCCGGGCCCCGAGGCTCCGCCCGGCACGGATGGCATCAAGGTGCCCCGCCTCGCTGCTCGCGCCCACGCTGGCTCCAGCCTGAGCACTGAGACAGAAAATGCGAGCCAGTGAGAAAGAACTCGGACTGGTGACTGCCTAGCAGGGGTGTAATTCAAACTGTTGTGAGCTAATGGCAGGAGGGAGTTGCCAAGGTAACGGGAGATTCCCACTCGCTGCCGTCCTCTAAGGCCAAAGAGAGGGAGCCTCCCTGTGCTTGGTTGGGGCCAAGCCCAAGTAATGGAGAACTCGGGTGTCTTGGGACAGAATTAACATTTCTCCCTATCAATCAATCAATGAAGCAAGCAATCATCTATCTATACATCCTTGCAGACTCCAGCGCCGACCACCACCATGTTGGTCCCCCTCAATTCCCACCAGATTCTCACGATATCTAGAGCTGCCAGATAAAATACAAGACACACAGTTACATTTCAATTTCCAATAAACGATCATTTTTATATTGCATGGGACATCCTTATACAAAAAATACTGTTTATGTAAAATTCAGATTTAACTGAATTTTTGTTTGTTAAATTTCGCAATCCTGCTCACTCTAAGGAAAAAGCTGCCTTCTGTTTTAACTTCAGAATCTCCCTAGTTCAACACCAAAGCTCTGCAATTGGGAAAAACAGCTGATTGACGCGCCCCAACTCTGTTCCTCTGAGCTTCAGCCTCTGCTACAGCACTGGTTCTCCACCTTGGCTGCACAGTAGACTCACCCAGCCAGCTTTAAAAAAAAAACCTCGAAGCCCACGCTGCACTCCAGACCAATTAAATTCTCAAGGTCCATTCCACAGGAGTTTACAGTATTTTTAAAAATACATAAGTAGAATAAGTCTTATGAGGTGACTACTTTGAAGAGTAACGCTCATTTGAGCATATAATCTCGTGTATCTATTCATTTGCTTATTAACTGTCTCCTTCCACTACGATATAAACATGAGAGCAGAGCTCTCACCGCAGCCCCTACAATAGGCCTGCTATGTAGTCTGTGCTCAAAAATATTCACTCATTCGTCAAACCTCATATACTTCTATATGTTCCCCCATGCCCCAAATCCAATCCTTGCCTGATGCAGGTGCTCAGCAAATGCCTATAGATGGCATGGATGTTGAGTTGGTTCAGCCACTGCTTCCTCACTCTTACTGATTCCTAAGAAGGAATACCTGGACACTTACCTCAAACACCAGCTTGGTCCACTGATCCCACCTAGGGCATGCACGCACACGCAACTCAAATCTCTGCTCAGAATCACCAAGAAAAAACAAGCATGCCTCCGGCTCCCAGCGTGCAAACCTGGATTTGGACCACTAAGAATCCAAATCGTTCTTAAATTACCCAGTTTTCCATATACTTTTACAGTGCCAAATACCAAAGCATTCAGAGGAAGCCATAACCTGGTTTGCCACCAATCCTTAGTAAACTGGACTCTGGGATTTCTCCTAGATCTCTGATGCCATGGCGCGGGAAAATACTGGAGGTGATTCCTCCTTTAGCTCAGTATACTGTCTAAAGCATCTTCAGCTCCATCGTGAAACCTCTTGGTTGGAAATCTAAAAGTTGATGGGCATGGCTAGAACATCAGTGCAAGAAAACCAGCATCTTGCCTGCATCTCCTCCCCCAGCTTTACTACACAACAATAAAAGGAAGTGACTCTCTGGTCATTTAGCTCAGGTAACGAAAGGTCCAAGTCACGGGTTGGCTTTGCATGGCCAGAGACTTCACTCCTAACATTCACCAGTCATACTGCAAAGTTCAGCCATTGTACCCCGAAAGTACCCCATATAAAGATGGATAGATAGAGGCAAAATGTCATCACTGCCACTGGAAAAACAAATCTGAGTGCATTTCTCCTGAGAGTGGGGTCATAACAGATGGTAGGACATTACGGATCAGCCTGTAGAAGCCTGTTAGAGGAAGTTTTGATATGTACTGATTTACTCCACTGTTGTACTTTTATTCATTTGATTAATGAGGACTGTGGGTTGCACAGCTGAGAACTCTCATCTGGACAAAAAGGTAAATTGGTTTTTCCTGCTACCATCGAATAAGCCACAGGAACAAGAACAGAAGCTTGTTGAGCAATTGTAAAAACAAAAGAAAAAAACAATAATAGTACCTTACTTGCACTTTTAAAATACTTCCACATTCACACATCATGTTGTCTTTGGATCCTTCAAAGCCTCTTACTTCCTTATAGGAGATGCCCATGAGAAGTATAGTGATAGTGATTAATTATTAAGGAGGATCTGGAGGTTAGAACAGAAGGTGAACTTGTGACTGATTTGAAAGGGAGTATAAACTCAGTTCAAATCACCTTGTTTTCATTGCTTTAATTATATGTGAAGAGGTTCTTCAGTTGGGGTCTCTCAGGTAGTAAGTCCTACTGAGTACCTGGAGCACTGCCAATAGCCAGCCAGGGAGAGCTGTCAGTGAATCATGAGAACAAAATGTGCGGTCTAGTTTAATATACGTGCGCATTTTTATCGACTAGTCAACACAACATAAGTGCTTAATGATGCAGACTCAGGAGCTGGACTGCCTGAGTTTGAATTCTGGCTCTTTCAATTACTAGCTGTAGGACTTTAAGCAAATTACTAATTTTTCTGTGCTTATCTTCCTCATCTGTAGAATGGGAATAATCATAACATTGCCTTCCACATCAGCTTGATCTGAAGGGTAAGTTAGCTAATTCATGTAAAGTGCTTAAGGCAATGCTTTGTGCAGAGTAAGGGCTCAATAATTGTTAATATCATCAGCACACAGAAATCAAAATGATCAATTGTCCATTTGACTAGTTTTTTTCTTATAGGGATTGTGCATGAGAAATGAATGCACACAGCACACTGCTACGGATTAAATATGCTCTGAAGCAATTGCACTAATTTTAAATTATAGTTTTTATTATTCATTTTAATCAAAATTATTAAGTGTGAGCACATATCCAAAATTAAATTATAGTCAATGGAAAGGAAACAATACATTGTCTGAATCTGTACATTGCCTACAATTTTTAAAGCACCAAAGATAAACTCTACCCAACTCACAATTATAGCAAAGGCTGAGTATCAAGTGTCCTGACTCAGTAATTGGTAGAATTAAGTTCTTATTCTAGCTTATCCCTGACTCAAGTATCCTGTGTCCTTATTTCTCCATCTATAATATGAAGACAAAACAAATACACTAGAAGACAAAGGTTCAGAACTGAAAAGAGGCACTGAGCCTCAGAACGAGGGCAACAAATAATTCTGGCAGTCAATTTCATGGCTGTGATACTAACAAGAGACAAAACTTGATTTTGAGAGCAACCTGAAAGGCCCAGGCAATTATAACTGCCCCTTGCCTTCTATCCAGAGATGCCAGATTAATAAATCAGAAAATGTCCACGAAGACCTTTGAGCTAGTCATGATATAAATATGTGTGCTCTTCATGTCTCCTTAATAATGCTAACAACAATGAAAACAGATAACAGATACTGCGTGTTTACTCCACGCAGGCACTGCACCAAGTCTTCGGGGTCGGTGATATCTTCTGTGTTTTTGGTCTTATTCTCAGCACCTGACATAGTGTGGGTATGTGTAGAAAATTAAAACATATTTAGTGGCTTGAAATTTGAGGAATTTATACCAATTCCAAAACCTGGGGATAAGTTTGTAAGTAACTGCCCTTTGAAGAAGTACTTTTCAAACTTCAAGCATGAACCATCAGTGGATTATGCAGTTAATAGAATGGGCTAAGACTAGAATTAAAAAAATAAAAAGTATCAGCACAGAGGGTAAGCTGTAAGTCAATTAACGTGTTGAAACTTTTATTTCAAACATGCAAATATGAATGTGTATACTAGGTCATGATAAAAATGTATCGTTTACTGAGCTGCAGTTAAAATGTTCTGGAAAATTCTCTCGTAGAGGAGAGTCTTTTGAAAAACTACTTTAGAGAGAAATATAAAACATGATTTAAATATACTTCCTAACAACTATAATGTTTATCTGAGCAATTTAATACTTACTCAAGGTTTGTTTTTGTTTTTTTTTAAATGGCTCACCCCTTTGTTTCTTAACGGAAAGAATGACAAGACTGATCTCCAGGCTATGTCCCTTTTTCTAGCTCTCAGCCCCTTCATATCACAAAGTTGGCCCCACTGTACCATTGACATTAGGAGGCTGGCTTCGAGATGTTTTTCTCGATTGTGTTGCTCAGTATTCACTAACTCCTCTGCCCTTCTTTTTCTGCAACTAAAACACAGTAGTTAGCACAGAGCCTGACACAGTGTAGGCATCTATAAGAAATATCTGTGCATCAAAGGGTGGTAAGGTGACTCCCTGGAAGGACATAAACAGATTATGGCATGTAACAGAGCAATGCTAACAGGCCTATTCAGGAATACAGCGTATTCTCTACCAAATAACTGTCAGGTTCAATGTCCTTCCCGGACTCAAAGACTAGTGTTGCAGGAGAGAAATATAATCTACTCCAAAAGCAATTCATTCAAAGATGGGAGACATACCACCACCCGTAGACCAAGAGGCACAGAGAGATTCATCCCCAGGATAACTATATTCCAGAAAATATTATTTTCAGGAATAAGAAGATACTTGGCCATTCAAAAGAGCTCAAATTAAAACCACTCTAAGCATCAGTTCCTAGTCTATAAAAGAATGGCAGCTAATTTCAACACATCCTTCCCATTCTTGCTTGAAATTCCTATTAAGTTCCAGAAGTGACTGGTCTTCTGCACTGACTTTCCAGGATGCAACACTGGCCATAGTGTTCAGAGACTGGAGAGCACCTCTGAGACATGCAGGCCCAGGGTGTCAGTCAGTCCATCTCCAGTTAATACACCCAAAATGACAGGCTCTCTCTCTGTACTACCCTGAGATGCCCCCAGGTCAGCTATCCAGAAGCATCTAAAGCAGAAGAGCAAAGACAGAGGGTGAAACATTTGTGAAATGATGGATCTTTGGTGAAATAAGCTTATGAGCCATGAGCTACCCAGAAGTACACTAGCCCCTGCACCAGGAGATAATAATGCTATCTGCCATTTATTGGGCACCAACCAAGTCTCAGGCCCTTGATATGCATTACCTCTTTGCATTCTTACGGCAACCCAAAAAGGAAGTATTACAAGCCACTTCTTACTTATTAGAAAAGAGAGTCCTGGAGAGGGGAAGTAACGTTCCCAAGGTTGCACTTCTTGTGAGTGTAGGGCAAGACTCAAATTCAGACTTGTCTATCTTGAGATCCCAAGCCCTTTGCACTACAATATGGAGAATGAAACTTCCTGATACCTCCTGCTGACTTTTCCTGGTATAGCTTGCATTTTAAAATTCATGACTATGAACTGACAAGATAATCCCATAGGACAGTCAGGCATTTTCCAGAACTCGTGAGGTAACCACTGCCTCTCTATTCTAATTTATTGGAGAACAAGAAGAGTTCAAAGATAGGTTGAAGTACTTCTGTAATGAATAAAAAAAAAAAAAGTTCCAAAGTTGAATAAGGAAATTAAAACCAGTGCCTAAATGCCAGTGTGATGAACCTGACACAGAAGAGAAGGAGAAACAGATGTATTACATGATGAGAGTGACAAGACAGCCATCTGGATCTTCCAAAGCAGCAATATCCCATATCCTAAGGAAAATTAAGAAGGACTTACAAACTCCAGTATGTGTGAGGAATCTTCAATCCAGCTCCAATAAGAAGAAAGTCATACTGGAGGCTGGTGCTTCTCTGCCAAGGACCTCAGAGGCTGACATGAACAGGACAAAGTTAATTTATTCGCACAATAAACAAACATTTTTTTTGCCAGGCTCTGTGCTAGGACCAGGTGAGCGCAGACTATAAGAAGAGAAGCAGCACAAGCCTTCCAGTGCAGTCCAGAACACCCAATAAACAGAGGCCACAGAATTGCTGCATTAAACCAAAACATAAAACCTCCTTTGCAGAAAGGGACCCTCAGGATGGACACTTATATACGACCCAAGCTTCCTCTGGGAAAATCCCTCTACAAAAGCAGAGCATCGACAAGAACTCTGCCTCAGCCTGCTGACAGTTTCAACTCTCAGAAGATACAAGAAGGAATGCAGGGCCAGCTACTCTTGGACTTTGGTCTGACCAAAGAAGAGCTGGTAAACCAAGGGTATGTAACGGTTTGAACCTTGGGAGAAAATAATAGCTGAGGAATAAATCCTGGGTATAATCTAAAATGCATGCTGGTCTTCAGGAAAGAAAATCTAAATGGTAAACAAACAAACCCCAAAACAAACAAGCAAAAAACACAGTCTGATCCCATGGTAAGAGATGATAAAAGGAAATAAAACATACAAGATATTGTTGCAGGGAGGGGTGAAAAATGGAATTCTGACTAGACATTCCTCAGTGATCCCAAAAATGAAGAGAAAAGGTAATTTAACATAAAAATAGCATAAAACGAAATGCAGCATAGTATCCTGATTAGATCCTGGAATAGATAAAGACTTTAATTGAAAATCTCATGAAATAGAATAAAATCTATAGTTGAGTTAATAATACTATACCAATGTTAATTTCTTAGTTTACAGGGTACATTTATTAAAATGTACATTTAGATGTAAAATGTTAAGATTAAGAGAAGTCAGATGAAGGGTATATGGGAACTTCTGTTCTTACTTTGCTTGTCCTGTACATTTCAAATTTTATTCCAAAATAAAAAAAGTTTTAAAAAATTGCTGCACAAGACACTCTCAGATGACCTCTGGTGTTAAAAGAAAATGTGAAGATAAGAGGGTTAGATAATAAGAAATGCAACACAGACTGGCTAGGAGCCATGGTTGCCTATAGTCAGCCCCCAAGCCCCCACCCCCGCCCCCTAGGTCAAAAAAGCTAAGAAAATCATGGGCCACATCAATAGAATATGATGTCCATGACAAGCAGTAATAATAACATTGTGTTAGTTCAGACCACACGTGGAAGAGTTTATCCCCTCTGGGTGGTACATTCTAAAGAGATTGTAGTACTTTTACAGATAGAGCAAAAAGTCTCTTCTAAGAACGGCTGGAAGAGTGGGGAGGAACTAGAAAGAAAAAGAGAAGACTTAGGGAGTGTGAGGGTCTCTGTCTTCAACTCCAAGGGCTGCCACATGCTGGGGAGACTGACTTATTTTGTGAGTTCCTAAAAGCTGAACCAAGGCCAAGGTTGAGGTTACACATGGAGACGGACATTGGGGTTCAAATAATAATTCTGACAACCCACACTCAGAATGTGAGGTCAAGAACTCCCCAGGCTCAGAGAGGCTCAGACGGAGGCTAGAAGAGCATCTGGTGGGAGTTTGAACTGGACAACCTCTAACTGGTAATTGCTTACCAATTGCAAAAGCCAGGGATTCTTTGGTCATGGAGAAGAGCAGAGGCATGAATGCTGCTAGGTCTCACCTGGAGGCGCTGGGCATCCAAGTTGCCCAATAAACCCAAAGAAAATTGTCTGACTTTGGCTAAAAATTCCACTCCACTGCTTGGGAGGCAGCTTCAAGGCCACTAGCAAAGCAGGGACCAGAACAAAAGAGGCTTTTCTGGTCACACCAGAAAAGAAGATCCAGCAGCTGAATATCTCCTGAGTTTGGTGTCTCATATATCTGTAAGTGGGTCGCGTGCTTTTGTGCAAGTTGGAACACTCAGAATCATAAAACCACAGATTCTAGAATCCTAGATTTAAGCAGCCCTAGAGGCCACTGACCCTGTCTTCCACCAAGTGTAATTAAAATGTTAAGAGATAAGCAGTTTCGCTTCCCACAAAGGGAGTCTAGTCTGCACCCTTGTTAGACACAGTTCGACTCTATATTGAACCAAAATCTGTCATTTCACTCCCAGTACATGGGACTGCACCTTTGGGTATGAATCTCATATCTCCCTTAGCCTTACGTTTACAAAGCTAAATATACTGGAGTTTCTTTACTATTTATCATTTAACAAGCTAATCATTCTCCTCAAGACTCTCTGTAGTTTGTCAGTCACCTCGTAAAATGCATTATTTAAAATGAGACCAAATATCTTAAACATGCTCTGACCAATGCAGGAAAATAATGGAAATATAACTACGTGTTAAGGGCATTATAGTTCTCTTAATGCAGCATAAATGTTGTTTTGGCTCCTATTGATTTTACAGTCAACTAAAACCCCACATAAAATTCCATTGAAACAGGCCCCATTCCATATGATTACTATTGGGTTTTGGAACTCAATGGTTACGTTTCATCTTGCTGACTTTGTACTGTTCTGTTAGGTTGTCAAAATATTTTTGAACATTGGGACTATCAGCTGCCACACCAGCGTTTCCTGCCAGGTTTGTGTCATTTACAAATCGAATAAACCTGCCTTCTGTGTCTTCATTCAACTCATTGATAAAAACGTTAAAGATGACAGATCATTCACTCAACAAATATTTATCAAGCACCTACAATATGTAAAGCGCTCAGGACAGAAATGAGAGAAGAAATTGTGTTTGTACTGGGACAGATTCTAAAATTGTTTGCTTTCTATAAACCCCTAAGATGAGGTGGACTTCTTTCCTTTAAGATTTCATTCAACTCATTAGGTACTTATTGATCAGTTACTTATCTCTGGGCATCATGCTAAGCTTTGTTAAAGGAATAAAGGAATTAAAAGCTACAACCCTGTTCTCTAGAAGCTTGTCCTCTGGTTAGTGAGGCAGGCTTTGGCGTACAAAACATTTTATGACGCAAGACAGACAGCATTTATATAATTGACAAAATGAGTGGTACAGACAATATATTTGATTCTGGTTGAGGCTTTAATGTCATTTCATTTAAAGCTTCAAAATCAATGATAGATTTTTAGAGTTGAAAGGGACAACAGAGGTCTTCAGAACCATCCTCCCCTCCCACTTCACCAATATTAGTTTCAACACGTAGGAGTCTATCTTTTGAGTAGATTTACTCTTTGTTAGATCTAATAACTTAATGATATCATAACATTCCCTATGTTGAGTCAAAACTGCTCCCCTTTACTTTTCTATCTACAGTGTAAGTACTCAATGATTTTGTTAAATAATTGAATGAATGAATTCTAATTCTGCTCTCTGAAGTTAGAAAAAATAATAGGTCTGATCCAACCATTTGAAGGCAACAATTATGTCTTCATTTAGTATTTACTTTTCTAGCCTAAATATCTACAATTCCGTCATTTGACATGGTCTTGAGACCTCCCCAAACCCCACTATTCTTGTCATTTATATCATGACTCCATGCCTGGCACAGGGCAAGCGCTCAAGTTATATCTACTGAATGAATACGTGAATCAATGAACCAGAAAGCTCCAGTTTGTCAACATCAGCCTCAGAAAGAAATGCCCAGAACTACTGAACATATTGCTGAAAATGTGGTCAGAAAAGTGGACCTGTTGCAATTCCCTTGCTCTGAACATTATACTTCTATTAATGCTGCTTAGATCTACCTTTTTCTTTTTGTCTTTGAACACGGTCGGGGGTGGGGTGGCAATACACTAATGGCTCCAATTGAGTTTGTAGCCAATTAAAATCTGCAGTTGGATAACTTAGTGATCAAGCCCACACAACTGTGTACCAAGAAAGGCTAGACCCCAGCATTTATTTCCATGTGAGAAAGAATGGTATGTCCTTCTGGGTGTGCATGTCTTTCTAAGACCATGCTTGTGTTCTGATCACCATAGCACCTAAGCCCTTTGCGAATTTGAAGATTTGGCAGTATTCTGCAGTGGAGGCCGAAGTGAGTGGGCACAGCAGGGCACCTAAAGAGAAAGACAGGATGAGCTGGCCTTATACTAAGCGGAGGCCATGAAGCTCAGTTCAGAATGGGCCCAGATATCCCAGAAGGAGATACTCAGTATGTCAGTGGCAGTGTTCCTGACAAGAAGAAACTTCCCTCAAATTAAAACATCCAGGAAAACTTAAGATCAATGAGCCCAAGAGGAGTTGGAATTGTCTTGGCGTCACCTTATTTAGGGCTGCAAGCAGAGTCAGGCAAGAAGAAGCAAGTGGGAGGTAAAGGAAGCAAACACAACTGCTATGAAGAGCCAACACCAGCAGGCATTTGCTAAGCACCAACACTTACTGAACACCAGGCTTCTTAGATGCATGATCCCTTTCATTCCCCCAAATAAAACTGTTAGGAAGGCATGATCATCACCATTTTACAGTTGCAGAGATTGAGGTTCGGAGGTTCAGAAACTTGCCCAGAATCACACAGATATGAGTGGTACAGGATGGGGCCCCCACCTGACTGTCTCCAAGCTCTTGTACTCCAGCATCGTGCCACAATGCTTCTGTGTCATATGTTTATTCATTTTTAACAAAGATTTTATCAAGCAACCTCAGTGTCCCAGGCCTGTGCTAAGCCCTGGGAATACAGTGGTAAAAAAGGCACACACCATCTCTCATGGAGCTTAGCACTCTGGCAAGAACAACAAACAGCCAAACAAACAACCACCACAAAGTGGGATCCATGTCTCCGCAGGAGAGGTTAAGGATAAACTCACCCAGCACATGGGAACAAGAGTCTTCTTCAAGGAAGTAGCCCCTAGAGAGAAGCTTAAAGGCTATGCCAGCAAGACAAAAGAGTGAGGGAGAGAGGCAGAGAGGTAATCAACTTTTAGGATGTGGAAGTGAGTGGGAGACACTGATAAGTGCTGGAGTACAAGGAGGCTGAGTGTAGAGTGAGAGGGATCAGAGGCTCCCAAGACGCTGAAGAGATGGGAGAACAAGATTGCAGAGGGCCTGGTAAGCCATGTTAAGGGGTTTGGAATTGGCACTGGCAAGAACTAGTAAGATCACATGGATGTCATCTCATTGGATCTCACAGATTCTTGGAGGAAAAGGGAGGCCAGACTAAGACAGGCGCTGCCCTGTGGGGACTGACACCCTGAAAAGGCATTCCATGCTTAACTTGGGCAGTTTTAATTGAATTTCTCTGGCCTTGTAAAGCCTGCTCTATAAAATCTGTGGATCTCTCCTATCTCCTCTCTTCCCCCCAACCCACCCAATGAGAGAGGGTGAAGGTTCAGTGGGTGGAACAAATAGATTCTAGTTCCTTTCTTTATGTGACCCACCAAGACTTAGACAGAGTCCAGCTTTCCCATTAGACAGATGAGGAAACAAAGGCTTAGAGCAGTTCAGTGATGGTCACAGACTGAATTATTGGTTCCAATTCCTCATTCCCTTTAACAGCATTATGTATCTACTCCCTAGCAGGGCCTTGTGGTGTGTGCAGTGTATTTCCTCTTCCCTTGGACTTTGGGTTTGAGCTTTTAATTGGCTTTAGCCAGTGAAACATTAGTAGACATGATATGAGCAGAGGCTTGAAATGTGCTTGTCTGGTTGGGCATGCCGTCCTGTACTTTTGCCATTGCCAGGAGAAAATCATGCCCTATAGCTGTTGCATCTCAAGCTTGGACCCCAAAATGAATCACACAGAGCAGACTTGAACCTGGTCTACGATCTAGAGCTCAGCTCAGCTGAGATCAGCAGATTCCCAGCGACTTGAAGACCCTCAGCCTGAAGCAAGTCACTCCCTTTGACCCAGAGACTTGAGAACATGTGAATAAGTGTTTATGGTTGTATGCCATGGAATTCAGGGGTAGTTTGTTATGCAGCATCATTATGGCAATACCTGATTGATAAGAGATTACTCCAAGCTTACAAAGCAACTTCCTGGAATGCACAGAGCTGCCTTGCCATAGAGCTAGGCTGCCCTGGTGGCCAGCCCTCTAGTGAGAGAGCGATGCAGACTGTCACCCCACTCCATTCTCCACCTCCCACACCCTCTGCCCACCCCATGGCACTCACCTGAGTCTGACGCTGCTGGGCTCACCAGGCTGAGCAGCTCCCGCTCTTTCTCATAGTCCCCTTTGCAGAGCAGCTGCCCCTCCTTCAAGACAAACTCATCACCCTTCTGGAGCTGCCGCTCACAGACACAGCAGCAGAAGCAGCTCAGGTGGTACACACTCTTCTGGGCCCGCATCACAAACTCGTTGGGAGCGATGGCCTCAAAGCAGCCCCCACATTTGACAGCAAACAGCCTGGCAGCAGGGGAGGGAGAAAGGGAAAGCAAGGTCTGTGAGAAAGGTCTGGCTTGGATCCAGGTGTCCCCTCAAGTCAACAGCAAAAGAAACTTCCAGAACTGGGACAAGGATGCTTGGAATGGAACATGCTTCAAACCCAGATGATTTATTCCCTGAGGAGGTTGAACCAAAGAATTCAGTTGAGTTACTCTCCCAAAGGCTTAAGAAAAGCAGAATGAGAGGCACTGGAAGACGTCTGAGCCCAGGGTGTATCTGGTGTGGTCTATGACACAGTGTCCCCAAAGGATGGTCTACAGACTGGTGCCAGGCAGGCTGCCCAGAAGCTCTGGGTGAGCTTATTATTTAAACAAAATGACAATAACCAAAATGTCCAGGCCCAGTCTTATCAGCGTGTAACACAGTGGGTCCCAGAACAGGAATTCTTAACAAGCTCCCTGGGGCATTCTGATGTGTAATCTGGATTTTGAGAAATCAAACTGCATCTCAACTCACAGCCTGACATTCCGTGGATTCAGCCTCTCTCTCAGGACTTAACTCTTATTTCACTTCACTTATTTTGAATAAACCACATAGATGGCATCTACGCCAAGCCAAAGCAGTAGGTACTAGTGATGCGAAGGTGAATAAAAGAAAAATTCTCTCCCAGAAATGAGCTCAGGCTAATGGAAGAGACAGACACGTCCAAATAATTAAAGTAGAGGGCTCCGGGGGCACGGAGGAGGAAACAGCGGTCAGGGAAGGAGCAGGGGGACTTGCATTTTGCTATGTGTTCAATAAATCTTGGTCAAATGAAAGAGGGGAAAGCAGGCAGGTTGGCAGGTATAAAGGGGTGGGAGCAGGGATCCCCAGCAGAGAGAACAGCTTATGCAAAGGCCTGAAGTCGTGAAAGTGCATGGTGTGCTCAGAGCATGGTGTGTTCTCCACCAGGTTGGAGATGGGGGGGGGCCTCGAGAGCGGTGGCAGGTGGGGCACGTCATGACCCAACTGCACACCCAGGCAGACATCATCTGGCAAGCAAGAGGGAGTCGTTGAACAATTTTTAACATGGTAAAAGCCCTGTTTTGGAAAAGGAACTCTGGGCAGTAGGAAAGGGGGAGTGGAAATGGAGTTAGAGAGAAGAGTGAGGGAGAGCAGCGTAGCAGGGACAAAAGTCAGCACTAAGACAGCAGCAGGGAAGCCAGAGAGGAGGGGACAGAACCCACAACCTGGAGACAGGGAAGCCTGGGGGTCAGCTCCCAGGCTCCTGGTGGTCAGAGCCGCTGGATGATGACAATGTCACCACTCCTGCACACAACGTTCCTGATTTCCTACCTCTGGGCCTATATATGCCATTCTGCCCTCCTTCAAAGCTCTTCCCTCTCTGTTTAATGTACCTGAATCCAACCTGCCCTTCAGGACATAGCAGCTCCCACCTTCTCCTTGAATCCTGCGCTGACCTCCCCTGCCCCAGTCTGAAGGAACTGCCCCCTACTTTGAACACCTTTACCATGAACTGTCTGTGCTGGTCATTCAGCAGTTACCTGGAGATGTATCAAGACACAAAAGGTAACAGGATCTGGAGGCCTGGGCTCTGCTGCCAGCTCTGCCGAGGCTGTTTCTCCCCTTAGTACCTCCTTTTCTCTGGCTGTTGTTAAAGACATTAGGCCAGACAACCTCTTCCAGCTCCAAAAGTCCTATGATCATTGCATCCGATTGCTGACTTCAAATATCCTAATTTTGTGTTATTATTTAACTCTTCCCATGTTTATAACTTAATCTTGCCAGCAACTTGTATTTCAAGAACAAGGCCTATGGAATATATTTATATGCCCCACGACCTCTTGCACACAGTGGGTATACTCAATAAAAGTTGATCTGATTTGACCCGTGGATCTAACTTGCTCATCCTCTTCTGAAATAACATGTGCTAAGAGCCGAGCATAGGAGCTGACACACAGTAGGTTCTCAATAAAGGTGGCTCTTCTCTTCCTTGACATCCTAGATAAATAAGAGCTCAGAGTAGTCTATGAAGTCTAAAATTTAAAGCACATCTCTCTGTTTCTTTTTTCTTTTTTAAATTGTAACATAATTGCCTTCGCCAAAGCCTTTGGCATAAGCACAGAGATAATATACCCTAAAAATGTCTCTGGGATTCACTCATTAGAGCATTCATTTTCCTATTTCCAAAATAAAGAGTTATTTTCTTTTTTAAAGTAATAGCACAATAGAGGGAAAAAGTCTCTCTCAAAACCACTCTCTGTTTGTACCCGTATACCAGAGGGGTCAATAGACACAGAAAGGTCAGATGGCATAAGAGAGAGGATGGCGGTGAGCAGAGACAGAATGGGCGGAGTGAGTTCATAAAGGTCCAAACCACTTGTGTCTTCACAAAGGCAGACACAAGCTGACTCGGAGAATATCCAGGGAGCTCATGCCACTTTGCTCTGCTCATGAGCCCCACCTTGGCAGGAGCCAACGGACCATGAATAACTGAAGAGCCTTTTCCTATAGACAAGCCAACCACCATGATGGCCTAAGAGTGGCCAATCCCATCTCATTCACTCATTTAGTCTTCTTTTCATTCATTCCAAAAGCTGATTTACATATTCATTCCTCATTTATTCTTTTTTTCATTCATTCTTTCATTTATTCAGAAGTATCCACTATGCACTATGCCATACACTCTGTGTCTTAACAAGGAGTGGAGGAAAAGAAACCACCACCAGCAGCATTCATGTACCTAAACAAGTCTATATTGAGAGTCTCTTATGTGTCAGGCACTGTCGTAGGCACAAAATGATACAGAACAAAGTCCCCAACCCCATGGATCTCACATGCTAGTGAGAGAAATAGCAAACAAATAAACCAATGAACAGATAAATGTCCACCTGTAGGGATTTACCTTGGGAAACAGAATATGAGGAGAGTACAAAGCAATGTTTCATGAGTACCAAATAGAACGGCATAAAGTCTGTTTATAATATATTTTTTCTTTTTTTGTTTGTTTATTGCAGTAACATTGGTTTATAACATTGTATAAATTTCAGGTGTACATCATTATGCTTCTATTTCTGCATAGATTACATCATGTTCACCACCCAAATACTAATTACAACCCATCACCACACACATGTGCCGAATTATCCCTTTCGCCCTCCTCCCTCCCCCCTTCCCCTCTGGTAACCACCAATCCAATCTCTGTCTATATGTGTTTGTTTATTGTTGTTATTATCTACTACTTAATGAAGGAAATCATACGGTAATCACTTCCCAGCTCCAAGCTGCACTAGTTATGACTCTAAGTCTACACATGCGCATAGTGTGTTTATCTTGGAAGCTTCCTGGAGGAAGGGAAGAATTTTGAGGGTGGAGTGAAGAGGAAGTTGAGGAGGAGCTCCCAAGGAGGCATTACACACAGATTGGCACAAGAAAAAGGGAGGCCATTCAAACTCTTTGAGTGAAAGAAGCCAAGGCTTGGAGAAGAGGATGAAATTGCCTCCCATGAATCCACGAGGGAACAGCCTCCCAGGACAGAGGCCAGCCTGCAGGCTGATTCAGCTCAGGATCAGAAGCACATGTGCTGCCTCGCTCTCAACCCATGCCCTGGGCCACCACACCAATCCCTGATGCCCTGGGCCACTGGGAGCACCCTGAAAACACCCATCCTGATATGCCTTCCCTCTGGCTCTCAACTTCAGAATAGAGGGTGAGGTTGGGGGACAGTCCAAGGGGCTGGTGTGTCTCTTTCACCATTGACAAGGTATGCGACAGCCCAAACACAGAACTCCAGGTGCCAGCAGCCTTGCCCCTGCTCCCCCTTCCTCCAGCTGCCCAGTGTGGTTTTGCTCTCTATGTCTGAACCTCGGGGCACACCAGTCCCTTGAACATCTGCCTTTACTCCCTCCCCCTCTGCTGGATGCTGTGCATCGGGCAGAAAATCCACCCAGTTCATCGCCAGCCCTGAGTCCCTAGTCACTATTTGCCAACCTGAGCAAACTAATCAATGCTTTTCCAGGAGCCTGTCAAAGGCCCTTTGTCCCCAAGCCCTCCTTCTCCTCCCCTTCCCCTGGAATGAACTGTTAAACAGACTCAAGGCAAATGCTCCCAGGGAGTCAACAAGCACTTGAGACTCTGCAGCCGCAGGTGGTAGCATCTGTGCTTGTCTAACTTCTACCCTGTTAATCTCCTCCTCTTTCTCCTCCCTTCTTAATTTCATCCCCCACTCCAAAAATTTCCCCCAAGTAGGAGAAGGGAGGGTTGGGGGGATCTCAACAAAGAAAACGCACCATGTTGACTCAGGAGTGGCTGGAGGAAGTGGCGCGATTTGTCTGGGCTCAAATCCTGAAATGGTCACGGTCAGTGGGGATTACAGACCCGGAAGAGCGGGGCAGTCCTGTTTCTTTCCATTCTTCCATCAGCTCTCCCTCTCTGGACAAAGACCAGGTCAACCTCACCTTACTACCTTGGCTCTTGTTACCCTCACTAACCCCAGAGCAGTTCGAGGAGAAAAGGCACATGCAGTCCACCACCTGTGTGCCAGATGTGTACACAGCTGTACGGGTACCACTGTGGACCCAGCTGCCGACTACACACCTCCCGCAAGTTGTTTTCTCTAAGGCTCAGACAAGCAGAGAAAGGGATTTGTTCAAAAGTCCAGGTCGTAATTAAAACACAGCCTGTCTCTTCCCAATGCCCTGGATGGCGGCCCCCATGGTTACTTACCCCTCTGAATGCTAATGAGACCTCACTCGGGTTGGGAACCTGGCAGACTGGCTGTGCCCTGGAAAGCCAGGCATGGTTTTCAGGAATGCCCAGCTCTTCTAGGCATACATAACAACTCTTAACTTTTCCCACCATTCTAAATTCTCCTACCCCTAAAAGCTCTTCAAATGATTCCTTATCTCCTTTTTGCATCTAATTCTCTCACCTGTAAAATGGGAATAAGGTTTCCAGCTGGTGGGAAAGCATCCAGAGCAGTACCTGTCCCAGAGACTAAGCCCTCAGGCAGTGCTCTCCTTCCTCTGTTGAATGCCCTTTGTGGGGAAGGCATGGGGATGAAAGATAAAGAAGGCTGCCCTGTTCTCGGGGAGCTCACATGCTGCAGCAGGTAGCAAGTTCCAAACAAACCGCCACAGGAGAGTGTGTTTGGAGTTTGTAAGAGGGAAACAGCCAAAATGGCCCAAAGCAGAGACCCATCCACTTGGGTTAGGCTAGGAGTCACTGAATCTTCTCTCTTTTCCTTCCCGCCCTCTCCCCCCACCCCTTCTCCTCCTTCATCTGGCCCTTTCCCACTCTCTCTACCAGGCAGAGAAGTAAAGGCTGGCTGAAATTCCATTCAATGTCTTGCCTACATCTCTTCTTGTACAGCCACAAGCTATAAGATGCACAACTTGTAGTTTGGGTGGGAGAGTCTGAGTTGGTAGGCTCCACCACCTCCAAGCAGTCAGTGTGACTTGCAGCTCATCACTTAATCGTCTGCAGCCTCAGTTTGCTCAGATGTAAAAGGCAATAACAATGCCTACATGCCTGGATGAGTGAGGATTAAATGAGAACATGTATGTGGAGTCCTTTGTGACCTATATAAGGTATACACAATTTTTAGGCATTTTTACTTGCCCCACCTGTGTCTTTTGACCTTTGTGGATGTTTTTCTGCCCCAAAGGTGGCTCTCGTGCTTAAGAGTTTCCTGAGCCCTATCCTAAGAGGACACTTCTTCCTCAGCAGTGTGAGCCCTTCTGCCGACTCCTCCCAGCTGTGACAGCAGCATGACTTCATCTTTTAAGAGCGCAGCACTGACCCAGGGGACGAACCCAGGGCCGCACTGCTCATGGGCTGCCAGGCAGTACACGCTCCTTAGACACACACCCTCTCGCCACAATGAGCCAAGATAATGCAAGCAAAGCAGTGTTTCTTGTAACTGACCTCCAGCCCCCCTGCCCTATGCCAGGTGCCACGGAGGATAGCAAAGAAGAAAAGGAAAGGCAACCTGATTCAGGGAAGAACAGAGGACTTGGAGTAGGAAGACCTGGGCTCAAGGGTTCTTCCTTTAGCAAGAGGCCTCAGAAAAGCCACCGTCTTTCCTTGGGCCTCAGTTTTCTTATCTTTAATGGAAAAGTACTGCCCTAGATCAGTGTTATACTAAGGACTTCGAGGTTGGGGAGGGGTAGGTCTCTATTCCCTATGTCTCCTCACTCCTCACCTTTCAACCAGAGAAGCCCCCTCTGCCTGCACCAAAATCCAGGTCTCCAGAGAGTGTTTTGGCATGACACTGCCTGGCCATAGTAATTCTCCAAAGTCTTTTCCAGAACCACACCATTCATGTATAAATAAATATAAAACAGCTCAGGCCAAAAGGGATTATGAATGGGTATGGACACACATACGAAACACACAGACACACCAGCTAAAACCATCTCTCTCCTTCTCTTTCTCTCTCGCCCCCTCTCTCCCTTCCTCTATCTCTTGATATATATATATTTCTAAAAAGGATTTACATATTTCTAGAAAAGAAATATTTTGTTTGAATAAAGCATTTTGTTCCTAAGGCATGTTTGAAACTCACTAGGCTGGATAATTCCTTAAGTCGTTTCCATTTTTATGATTCATGATTTTATCACAGGGTTAAGAACCCTACACTGTAGCTAAGGAAACAAGAATGTTTCAAAAGCAGATATGAAGATTGACAAAGAAGATTTCTCAGATTGACACCTGAGAAACTCCTAGAGAACAAGTCTAAGAAGATCAAGAAAGAGGCACAGAACTCTGAGAAGCAACAGCAGCCCCTCCACTGCAGGAATTACACTAGAAAGATGACAACATGCAGAGACACCATATGGACACCTGGATTTGGGTTCCGGTTGTGTGATCTTAGGAAAATCACTCCGCCCTTCTGAATACTGGGGTCTCCATCATCAGAATATATTTCAGCCCCCAAGTTATTTTACTTCAAAGGAAAAGAAGCTGTAGAAGATAGAAAAAAAGGGAATTAATCTTTATTGAATACCCAGGCATTATACCTGGGTATAATGCTGCATACCAATGCTGGCATTGGTGCCAGCAGCTGTGGTATTTCTTGTATCCATTACCTCACTAAATTTGTGGGGTAGGAGTCAATAGAACTATCTTATGACCTCAGAAAGAATCTCACCATATTTCAGCTCAGCTTGGTTCATGATGCCTCTCTTCCACAGGAGAGAGAGACTCTGGGACGGCTGGCTCAGAGTTTCTTTCTTCCATTTCTCTCCTACACCCTCTCCAGCACTGATTTCACAGGAGAAATAAGTATAAATATCAAGTAGCTGAGATGGCTGTCTCAGCCTGTGAGAGATTTTCCAGATAGGCCCATGGCTTTGTAGAAGGTCCTGAGACTCTGCTGCCCACATGTAGGTGAAAGGCAGGAGTTAGGAACCAAGTTGATCCCTTCAGGCTACTCAGCTCCTGAGCCCCAAAGTATCTGAAGGGATCCCAAAAAGAGGTCTGTCCTCCATGGATTTAGGTTAAGAACAAATAGTGTCTGGGAGATGCTCTTTGACCCAATACCACCATAAAAGAGTCTACTCTGACTCCAAAAAGATTGGGAAACAAGACAATTCTTGCTGGAACCCTATTCACTGGGGAACCTAGTGGGTCACTGTTTTCAAGGAATAGGCAGAAATGTAGGCCAGTGGGGTTGGACCCAGAAGATCCAAGGAAGCCAGAGAGAGACTGAGTTGTGGAAATAGTAGGACAAGGAGACAACATGGTGTAATCAAATAAACTTGGGTCCAAGTCCCTACTCCATTACTTATTAGCTATGTGATCTTGAGCAGGCTACAGCAGCATTAGCTAACATCTATACAATGGGAATAAAAAAAGGACCCACTTCATGGAGTCTCAATAAGAGTTAATTGAACTAATACATTAAAACTGCTTGGCACATGGCAAATCCTCAATAAAATGGCAACTATTAAAATGGTGGTAGTGGTGGTGATGGTAATGATGATGATGATGACAATGACGATGATGATGGAGAAAAAGAACTGAATATTAAATATGAAAAAGAAATTAGTAAAAACAAAAATGATTAATCACGAGGTCAGAGACTGGGAGAATCAGGATTAGATAAAGGAGCATGGAGAAAAAAGGATTGGGACAAGTAGTTCAGAACCAAGGCCATGAACAATGCAAGAAGGTCAGAGGTCAGCTTTTCAGCGGTGCTGGCTATAAACTTGGGGGCCAGCCCTGACAATATAATGGTGCCAGGGTCCGAGTTTCCACCTGCTGTAATGGCCTCAGGCTAAAGTTTGCATGCAGTCTATCCACACAGGATCTGTCTAGATTTACCCAGCTAACAGTTTTGGCATGATTGGATGAAATGCCATCTTGCTCTATATATCAAAGTAAAAACCAAGAGATTAACTGATGCTTAATTTTCTTCTCAGTAGCAACACACCTGACTTTTTCACCCATGAGTTCCCATGGCTTCCTCCAATCCCTTCCACCCCCTGCCCCATCATTCTCTAGACACCATATACTAGATGCCATGTCATCCCCACATCTACCCTCCAGGCTGATGACACAACTTCTCATATACAGGAATATTGCAGAATACGGCAGCTTCAAGCAAACCCAGAGCTATCCCAGGGCAAGGGCTCTGAGACTCACAAGGATTGGGAAGGAATATAAGGAGAACCCCCATTATGACACTCCAGAAGGTTCCTGAACCAAGGGTACATTTGGAAAGACTGAGATCTTCATTAACCTTGACACAGAGTCCTGCAGACCTCAAAGGGAGCTTCTCAAAGCCCCCACACCATAGACAATTAAGTGGAGGAATGGAAGACAAAATACACATGAAAAACCATAATTCCAACTTGAGGTCAACTGCTTGTGTACTGTTTTTGCCCCACCAAAATAAGAAATCAGAGCTGCTTTTAGCCTTAGACAGCAGGCAACTATAGATCATGCCCTCTTTCCATTGGCACTGCTGAAACTAGTTTTAATCAGTTATGTAAACCCTTTGGTTTAGAAAATAGGAGAGGGTCTTTGTGCACCTCTTTAACAAGGCAGTAATCTGTGTATCACTCAGTTTCCACCCTCTCCACCAGGGGGCAGCATAGCAGCATTCATTCAATGCCATGTTGACGTGGTAACTGAGGTCATCCAGGCACCAAGACAGGCTTTGGCCATAAGCCAAAACTGTCTGTCGGGGAAATCTGCTGCTGGGAGTCTGGGAGACCATGTGGCTAAACTGAAGGAGAGATGGTGAGAGAAGAGTATTCAAAAGTATTGGGAACCAAAAGCATGGCTTGTGGCCTTAGAAGTAGTGACACAAGCAACCTTGTCAGCTGGCTCAAGGTCTCTGTCCTTGAGGCTGAGCCAACACCACCACAATAAGCAACTGAGCCCATGGTCCTGGGGCGGTGGGAAAGTCTGCAGGGACAATAGAAGTGGCAGGATCTTCTATAGGAGACAGACTCAAGACTCTGCAGTGGGGAGAAAATGGAAAACAATAAGTGGCTGGCGGAGCCAATCAGAGTCTCTGTCTCCCTGGGGCTCCTGGGGAGCAGTAAGGAGGGCCATACAATGGGATGAGAACTGCTAAGTATGATGCCTGCACGTCCAAGAGGCTCTGTGAGGCGCTGGCCTCACGGAGAAGTGCAGGGTAATAACGCACATGGCTCATCGCCTATCGCAAATGTTGCTGGCAATGGACAGCTTTTACCTAGAAATGGTAGACTAAGTAGTTTTCTTGTTCTCAAAAAGCATCTATTCCAGAGTCAGCAAGGCATAGTGGGAGGAGCATGCCTTTGAGGTCTAATAGAACCTGGATTCAAATCTTGGCTCTACTTTTGAGAATTTGAGCAAGTTATAGGCTCTTTTGGAGCCTCAGCTTCTTTATCTACAAAATGAGATCATAACTATCTTACAAGATGTTAATCTCTTACAAGAGATTAAATAAGATAATGTATTTGAAGTATCTGACACACAGTAGCCGCTCTCAATAAGCAGTAGCTATTAACTCCCTTTATCGAAATCAATTTAACATATCTGCCCATGTAAATATTTATATAAGATCATTTATTTCAAGGCAGCCAACTGAGCCAAAAATAGAACTTCATGTGTAGCTCAAGCTCTGTTCTTCATTATTTTAACAAATTGAATCAAACTTCAACAAGCTTTTCATATATTATTGGAGAAGAGACCAACAGACAGATATGAAAGGACAAATACTTGAGAGGAAACTAGGGGTGCATTACATTCAGGCAACTATGGTTATGGTCTAGCCTAACCCAAGGTAAATATTGACATTAGCCAACTAGTGTTGACCAACACCCACTTTCACTGCCTAACACCCAGCATATGTTCAGGAAGTCAGCAGCTCCCTGTTTAGCCAACCAGAGCCAACAGTTGCTATTTGGTTAATGCTGACATTATCTGGCAAATATTTGGAACAGACCCTTTCCCTGTATCATTTCAGTTCTCAGATGACTGCTTCTTACTAAGGCTGCTGACCACTGCGTGGATCTGCACTGAGACGTCCACATTCTTGCCTTGTTCCCCTCGCTGTCAGACCCCCCAAGAGACCAGCCAACCTCTCCTCTCATTTTATAAATGGAAAGAAACCAAGGGCCGAGAAGGAGCAGTGACCTACCCCTGACCACAGAGCAAGTTAAGACCATTGAAACAACCCGCCAGAGCTTGAGGCGCAGTCAATGGTCAAGGAATAAAAGAGGTTACATTTGGCCCAACTAGGGATGGAACTGTGTCCCCCAGGCTCTTAAGCAGTGTCCTAACCAGCTGAATGAGTGGACAGTGTGTGTGAGACAGTAAATCTCTCCGGCTCAGAAGCTCTCTCTTTTCCCTCCCCCCCTTCATCTTCGCAGAAACATGGAAAGCTGTCCGTGAGTCAGGCCGCAGAGCAAGACTGCGGTGAAAGCATGGATTCCAATAATCCAAGCCAAGGTGGCACGACTTATATTACAGACTTTCCATGTTGTCACACAGACATGCAAAAACGGCAAGAAACGTAAAACAGACATGCGGAAAATATATGTTTCCTTTTCACGTAGTTAAAGGTTTGGTTTCCTTTGAAAATGTCGGTTTTCCTTTCCCCTCATCCTCATTAGCCTCCTGGGACACTCTTAAACATACCCAGCAAACATCAGAGCAGGGAGATGAGGTATTTTTAGCTGATATTCCGGGCACAGATTCCTATTGTTCCACAATTTTTGGCTTGGCTGGATGGCAGGAGGCCAATACAATGTATACTCTTACAAAGAATGTATGTTTCCTAGGCTGTGTGGGTGTGTGTGTGTGTCTGTATGTGTGCGTAATAAGAGTAGGAAGGACAAGGGCATTATTGATGATGTTTTGATGGGAAAGATTCTGAGATCCCAGCAGGGGGCAACACTGAGCTCTCAATGAATCCTGTTCGCTTTTGTCACCATCACTTTTCATCATTACCATTGTGCTGTACGCCAAAAAAAAAAAAAAAAAAAAAAAAAAGCCATATTATCACAACCTAACAGTTCCTCATAGAATCAACTGATACCAACAGCACTCTATTAGGAACTAGATGTATTCTGAAGACCAACGATTCTGTTCCTAAAACATCTGGTGTAGTGACTAGCACGTGATGATGTTTAAAACATGGACAGTTGCTACTACTCTCCTTTTCCTCACATACAATGCCTGTTCTCAGGGATCATCCAGTCTCCTAGGGGAGACAAGAAAAGAGAAACATTGACTGACAATCTGAGTGAAAATCTCCCACCATGGCATAAAAGCCACAAGGAGCCACCATGTGGGACTTTCTTTTTCCACGTGAAGGGTGGAAAATATCTCTGGATAATCTGAATTTCCAGAATGTTTTTAGTTCAAAGATCTCAAAGCAGGGGCAATCTTGTAGAGCATCTCAGCCCTGAAGTAAGTGAGAAGAGGGGTCAGATTCTATTTTCTGATTCTATTATTCTCACCACACAGCAGGGTGTGGCGTTCTATGCACACTCCCCAAATCCAGCAGTGATGGAGCCTTGAGTAAAAATCCAGGTGTCCTGAACTTACACTGTGGCCCTTTTCCCATAAGATTGTGTTGCCTTCCTTTCAAGTTAGACTCCAGGTGTCTTGAGAGCTCCAGAAAGGTTTCAATGAAGTCCGATCCAGGGGAAGTGAGACAGTTCTTATTTCTTATTTTTATTTTTACCCCTCAATTTTTCTTTTACCCTTTTTCTCCTTCAACTCTCTTCCCCATTCACTTCCACTCTCTCCCCACTCGTTAAAAACTGGAAGACACCACACCCATTAGGAAGCCTACTATCAAAAAAACAAGTTTCGTGAGGATGTAGAGAAATTGGAACCCTTGTGCACCATTGGCTGCAAAATGGTGCAGCTGGTATAGAAAACAGTATGGCAGTTCCTCAAAAATTAAAAATAGAATTACCATATAATCCAGCAATTATACTTCTAGGTATATACCCCAAATAATTTTAAGCAGGGACTCAAAGACATGTTTGTACAACCATGTTCATAGCAGTGTTATTTACAATAACCAAGAGAGGAAAGCAACCCAAGTGTCCATCAACAGATGAATGGATAAACAAAATGTGATATATACACTGGAATGTATTAGAGTGGAATATTATTCAGCCGTAAAATGGATGTAAATTCTGACAAATGCTACAATATAATGAGGATATAATGCTAAGTGAAGTAAGCCATATGGTATGATTTCACATATATGAGGTACCTAGAGTCAAATTCACAGAGACAGAAAGTAGAATGGTGGTTTCCAGGGGCTGGAGGGAGGAGGGAATGGGGAGTTATTGTTTAGTGAGTACAGAGTTTGTTTTGCAAGATGAAAGAGTTCTGTGGATGGATGGTAGTAACGGTAGCACAACAATGGGAATGTACTTAATACATAATGAACTATATGCTTAAAAACATTTCAGATGGTAAATTTTATGTTATATATAGTTTACTACAATTAAAAAAAATTTTTTTTAATTTTAAACACTGGAAGACACAATGATCTTTCATATTCTACCTCCTATAACCAAAATCTAGATGGCTGGGTTCCTAATTGAAAATCTCACCTGCTCAGACTCCCTTGCAGGTAGGAGTAGCCATGTGAGGCAGTACATGGAATTCTACCGGGGATGGGATTGAGAGTGGGCAGTTTCGGAAAACCCATTATTCTCTTGATAAAATTAGACAGACTCAGTTGGTACATACATTTTGTTCTTCACCTTTTCCCTTATTTCTATCTGGAATTAAAACGTAACACCTGGAGATGAAACAGCCATCTTGACACTAAGAGAATGAAAGTCACCTATTAAGGATGCAGAGCAAGAGGAGAGAAGACTGACTCCTTGAAAACCTTCTTGAGCAGTTGCAACATCCTTGGACTTCCTACTTCTTGGCTTCCTTTCAGTGAGAAAAATAAAAGCTCTTTTTAATTAACTCACTGTAGTCAGGATACAGTTATATGAAGCCAAATGTGATCCTGCTCCAGGCTTAGATGCTAACTTGCCAAAGGGACTTTCTCTTTCCATTCAAGGTCTGGTGTGTCCTGCACGCCTATCTAGGGCAACTTCTCCACTTAGGCACTAGACTTCAGCACTTCACACTTACATCATATATTCTCCCTCTTTGTAAATATTCTTACATATATTTTTTCTTATTTATCCCATACTGGAAAAAAAAATACCCTCTTGATCCTACTTTCTCCACCAGCTACTTCCTCATTTATTTGATAGCCTTTGTAGAAAAATTCAAAAGAAATTATTTCTGTTTTCTATTTCCAGTTCCTCTCCTTCTACTCGTTAAGGCCAATCCAATCAGGCATTTGTCACAAACTTTCTTGTGAAGGTCACTAATGACCTCCATATTGTTCAGTCCCCCTCATACTGAGCCCATCAGCAGCACCTGACACGGTTGATCACTTGGCTTCCAGGACCCCTTGCTCTCTTGGATTTCTTCCTACCTCACTAGTCACTCCTTCTTGGTCTCCTTTGATAGTTCCTCTCATCTCTCCAACCTTGAAATGTTGAGTCCTCTTCTCCACCCATACTCACTTCTGTTGCTGATCTGGTTTTCCAGTCTCATCACTTTAAATATTATGTATATGCCAAATGACTCTGAAATTTCTATCTCCACTCCAGATCTCTCTCCCAAATCTAACTTGAATACCCAACTACCTACTCAATATCCTCACTCAGATTTCTAATCAAAATCCTAAACTTGACAAAACCAAAACCGAGTTCTTGATCCTTTCTCACCCACCTCATCCTTGCTCAAATCAGCTCAAACCAACCACAGTCTCCCCTTTTCTGTTGATAGATGGCACCTACATCTTCCCTGTTGATCAATACAAACATCTCAGAATTATTCTTGACTCCTCTCTCTAATACATATTATATCCAAACTGTGAAGAACCATTTCTGCTCTACCTTCAAAGTATAACCAGAATCTGATCACTTATCATCATCTCCACTTCTCCCACTGTAGGCCATGCTTCCACCATATCTTCCCTGGATTACCTCAACAGCATCCTAAGTGGACCACCTATTTCTTACTGTCATCTGCCAAGTTGATTTTCTACTCAGTGTCCAGGGTGATCCCACTAAAAACTAAATTAGATCATGTCACACATCTGCTCAAAACTTATTCCCACTTTACAGATGAGAAAATAGAGGCTCATGAAGATTTAAGTAATTTGCTCAACTTTACACAGCTTAAATGGGGATGCCAGGATTCAAATCAAGTCTTTCAATGCCAAAATTCACCAATGCTCCATTATATCGCTGTCTAACTTAGCTCTGAGGGTTGTCCTAATCAAAGAGTAGGATGGTACTTTGCAAACTATAAGCTCTACGTGACTACAAGGCAGTACTACCACAGTTATCAACTCAAGCTCCCGATAGGGTAAAGCTAGATGAATGAGGTTATCAACTATATTTTACCTAGGAAGGAAAGACCAGAGAGTGCCTCCCATTTCTTGAAAGAGAGCCCAGGCGCTGAGATCAAAGACCCAGGCTGGGTCTAACCCAAGAGAGCATCAACGTTGGAACTTGGGTAGAAACAAGCAAGTGGGGACTGGGTAGAAATGGAAAAACCAGGAGGAATGGTGGCAAGTGTGCAGCGCCAGCCAACATACCTCCCACCCCCAACCACAACATTCACGTGCAAGTCTGGGATATAATTTTCATCTTGGATGCCTTTCATATGGCTCTGCTCCCCATATCCAGCTCCATTCAGAGGATTAGAGAACAGGGACAGACATGAGGAGCTAAAGAACCACAAAAATCTCTGTGAAACAGAATTCCTGGCTTGGAATCACAGTGACAAGTTATGTGTACAGACGTGAACGTGTGCTCGCATGTTCACATGCACACACATGCACACATACAAGCTCCCTTAGATTGGGGATTTCATAGCATACTACAACCAGAAGTTTAGAAAAAATAATTCATAACAACCCCTCCCCATCATGGGAATAAAAAATGACAAGGTCAAGTGAGCCCAAACCAGAGGAAGTCTTAGAGAGAGCCTGAACTTTTTGGGGTGCCCCTGTTCTGCTCAGGGCAATGAGCTCTCAGAATCTATAAAGTAGGGCCAGAGGGAGGGTGCTGATAAAGTAGCCCACCTCTTCTCTGCTTCCTGAAGACCTCTAGGTTCCCAGTTACAATTTTAAGAACAATTAGGAAGTTGAAGACCTGTTCTTCCAAGCCAAAACCTTAGGCTAGAGACTCCTCTTGCCAGTTACAGGAGAAATGCCTGCCTTCATCACTGGGTGTCAGGCAGATTACCTACAAGTAGACACAAAGGCAGGGGCTTGTTTTTCCTTCTGGCAAAAGAGGAGGCAGAGGACTGTCATGAAGCTGCCTCTCAAATGACCTGTAGACATTGCCCTAGTCCGCCAGGAAGAAGGACTTCTGCGGCAAAGTAAAGAACTACTTTTCACTCAAACACGAGTGCTTCTCCGAGCCCTGCACGTTTCTCCACTGTGAAGAAAGAGCTGCATGCACCAGCATCAGCCTCCATCCCAACTGCACCAAGAAGAGCCACACCGGAAGAAAATTTGGTAATTGTTATTGTCACTGAAACTATTGCTATCTAGACTACAGTCATGGGCTGAATACCTCTAAGAACAGGTCAGTACCTCCACAAAGAAAAATATTCTTCCCCCAAACTGCAGTCATGAGAGGGGCAGAGAAAAAG
This sequence comes from Diceros bicornis minor, assembly GCF_020826845.1. Taxonomy (NCBI): domain Eukaryota; kingdom Metazoa; phylum Chordata; class Mammalia; order Perissodactyla; family Rhinocerotidae; genus Diceros; species Diceros bicornis. The sequence goes on from NC_080743.1 coordinate 71,562,534, forward strand.
AGGGTAGACATATACCACAACACATCTTCACCAACCAGAAAACAACAAAGGTCACGACCAACTAACTTAGGGGCAGGCCTGGGGGAAAAATTATGAATTGCACAGCATTCCTCACAAAGGGACACAAGGTCCTTAAACTAGCAAATGTTGAAAAGAAAGTTAGGAAACCCAAATTATAGATCCCTTAAGGAAAGGATTTTATTCATACATACAACACACGTATTGAGTGCCTACTATTCTAGCTGCTAATATTGAGGCACTGTTCTAGGTGTTAGGAATATAACAGTGAACACACAAGGAAAAGTTCCCGCCCTTGAAGTTTACATTTGATGGAAAACAAAGAGAAACCAAATAAAATGTCAGATGAATACAGTGAACAAAAATGAAGGTGTAAAAGAGGACAGGAAGTGCCAGGAGTGAGGGGCTGTAATTTTCACTGAGTAGCTGATGTTTGCGCAAAGATCTGAAGGAGCTGGTAAGGAGTGAGCTTCACCACTATCTGTGGGAAGAGCATTCCAGGCAGAGAGAACAGCAGGTGCAGAAGCCCTGGGGTAGAAGCACGACCAGCATGTTGGGGACTCCAGCACGGATTCCAGTGTGGTGGGACAGAATGGGCAAGGGGAAGAATTTTAATTGCTGAGATTAGAGAAGTCAGCAGGGAGTCTTTGGTCCCTCTCTGATAGGCCAGGGAGGACCTTGTAGATGACAGCAGGACTTCGACTTTTCCTCTGGAAGCCAGTGGAGGGTGTTTTGCAGAGGAGCAACAATGCTGGATGAAGCTCTGTTTTTTTCCTTTTTAATTTATTGTGGTGAAATTCACATAACATATTTCAAAGGGAACAACTCAGGGGTGTTCAGTACATTCACAACGTTGTGTAACCACCACCTCTATCTAGTTCCAAAACATTTCCATCACTCCAAAATAAAACTCCTTACACATTTAGCGGTTTCTCCTCCCAAAGGTGGGCAACCACCAATCCGTGTTCTGTCTCTATTAATCTACCTATTCTGGGTATTTCATATAAGTGTAATCATACTAAATGTGACCTTTTGTGTCCACCTTCTTTCACTTAGCATAATCTTTTCTAGGTTCATCCATGTTGCAGCAGTATCAGTAATCCATTCCTTTTTGTGGCTAACTAATATTCCATTGTATGGATGTACCACATTGTGTTTATCCATTCATCCACTGATAGACATTTGGGCTATCTCCACCTTTTGGCTATTGGGAATAGTGCTGCTATGAATGCGCATGTCCGTGAACTTGTCTGAGTTCCTGTTTTCAATTTTTTGAGATATACACCTAGGATGAAGTTTTAATGGGATCACTGTCAGTGCTGCATTGAGAGCTATCCGTGGGGAGGGCAAGGTCAGAAGAAGGAAAACCAATCAGGAAGTTATTGAAATACTACAGGTAAGAAAAGACAGAGACTGAGAAGAAGCAACCAGGGAGACAGGAGAAAAAACATGAAGGTCGAGTGGAAGCCAAGTGAAGTGAGTGTTTCAAGGAAACAGAAGAGATGAAACCCATCAAATGTTGTTGACAGATCCAGTAACACGAAGACTGGGCACTGACCACTGGGCTCAGCAATGTGGAGATGAGTGAGGAGGAACAGCTAGGGGGAAAGCCTCAGTGGAGTGGGAGGACATGGGGACACAAGAGTGAACAGTCCTTTCAAAGAGTTTTATAAAAGGGCACAGAGAAATGGAGTGATAGATGGAGGGGGTTAGAGGGTCAAAGGATTGTTTTTGTTTTTGTTTTTGTTTTTTTGGAGGAAGATCAGCCCTGAGCTAACATCCGATGCCAATCCTCCTCTTTTTTTTTTTTTTTTTTTTTTTGCTGAGGAAGACCGGCCCTGGGCTAACATCCGTGCCCATCTTCCTCTACTTTATGTGGAACACCACCACAGCAAGGCTTGACAAGCGGTGTGTCAGTCCGCACCCGGGATCCGAACCTGCGAACCCCGGGCTGAAAGGATTGTTTTAATGGAAGTAACTATGGAATGTTTGCTGATGAGAATTATTTGGTATGGGAGGAATCTTCAGGATGGGGAGGACAGGTGAGGGAGAAGAGCTGGAGCGACACCCACAAGTAAACGAGAGGGGATCCGACAGGATCTAGCACACATGCGTGAGCGTTGGCCTTAACTTAGAGTAAGATGAGCCTCCTGGACGCTGTAGGTGAAATTCTCAGAAAGTCAGATTGGAAGGAGCCTAAGTCTGGACCCCCTGGTTTATTTGATCTGATCACAAGGGAAGCCAAGCTTAAGTCAAAACATCACATAAATCAAAGCACTGATATTTGACAGTATAATATTCCAAATAATTTTCCTCTGCCTCAGATTTACGCTTCTTGTGATGTTCTTAGGTTAACGTTAAAGCCACAATCACAGATGGTGGAGCAACTGGCTCAGGAGTGAGAGGAGTGACTGGATAAACCAAGCCCCGCACCTTACACAACATGCAAAATGTTGAGGTCTTAGGAATGGCATTGAGAGATATTGTTACAGTCCCAGTAGGATGGCTACTAACTATTCCCACATGTACAGCCAATATGTACAAATAGGAAGTAAGGAGGAAGATATGTTAAAATGTCTTTTTATAATATCATTTAAGGGGCAATGATAGTGTAGCAGAAAGAGCACGGAAAGGCCTGAGTTCAAGATCCCACTCTACCACTTACTAGCTGTGTGACCTCAGTCAACTAATTAAGCTCTCTGAGCCTGAATCTCTCCAACTGAGAAATGGGATTAATGATACCCATGTCACCAGTTTCAGCAGTAAATGAGGGGCTATCTCTAAAAACAGTTTGTAAAATAGGCTACGGCTATCCACATAACCTGGCTTTGGCTGTCTAAATGGGCTGTACATTTTTACAAAAATTTTTGAAAGCTTCTGCCAAGACCATATGACAGGCTACAGAATCCCCAGACGGGGAGTTGTACTTTGTATGTACTAGACCCAAAGTCAAGGAATAGGACAGAGAGAAATTCCCAACAGCTCGAGCACATGGCCTCTTCAAGAGTCTAGACTCATTACCTCATTCGTGGCTAAGCCACCAAAGGCTCGCCAAGAGCCACCCAGAGGCAGATTTCCTATTTCATCATTTACTCCCATTAACTCGCCAAACACACTTCAGTCCCATGGAGGGTTTGGGACAAAAGAGTCAGATACTGAGCCTAGACTCTCTCTTCAGAGATTGCCTCCAGAGGGTGTTATCTATCCCAGTGCTGAGAGCTGGGCTGCTTGGAAGTATCTTGCTGAGAACCAGTTCCCCAAAGGCCTGTTTGTACAGCTACATTTCCATCCCCACAGTAGAGATCACCAGGTCAGAGTTTAGTGAACTAATAGAATAAATGTGGGAACTGCCCCTGCACCAAAGGACATCAGGATTTCAGCCCCACTAGACACCTCCCCTGGTGACCCTCTAGATCAGCACTGTCCAGTAGAACTTGCTGCAATGATGCAAATGTCCTCTATCCATGCTGTCCATTATGGTAACTACGAGCCAGTTGTACACGCTCATGGAGGAAGAGTATTAAGATGCGTGAAGGTGAGGCAAAAGCAGGAAAGTGAAGACCCTGGTGTATTCTTATAGACAGTTTCATCGCGCCCCCCAGCTCCCTGGCATGGCTTCTGTCCTCTGCACCAATTCAAATCTTCCCCAGCCTTCAAGGGTCAGCTCAAACCTTGTACCCTGCTATAAGGTCTTCTATGCCCATCCAGCTTTCTCCGTGGCTCATGTGGGTACACTGACAACAGGGCAACAGAAATTCATAGGAAACTCAGGAAACTTCCAGTTGGGGCAATCCTGTGGATCCTGCAGGACATCCCTACAGGAGAAAGCACAGTGTACCAAGAACACAGGAGCTGGGCAGTGGCCAAAACTGAGAAGCAAGGGTCACTAAAGCCAGAGGCTGGTGAGCCCCATCATAAAAGGAAGAGAAGCACACTTCACCCAGATTCTGGACAGGTAGAAACACCTGGAAGGAAGAGGATGTGGCAACCCAAAGGGAGGCTCAGGGCCCCAGCTGACCCATCGATGACTATTTAGTTCACTGAGTGTTTCAGTGTTCCCAACTGAGTGGAAAGATCCCGCCCACCAACTAGGCCCAGGGCGTGACAAGCTGGGTCCATTCCCTGCCAGATCCTCGCTGCCTATCATGCTTTACGGACACAAAAACAAATTCCACCATATGTTAAAGTTAATTGCAAACATTTGCTGCTGAAGAGAGCTCCATTTTTCAAGAGCCCACAGAGATCTGGTTACACCGGTGGCTGAAGCATCAACTAGCCTCATTCGCTCATTGAAAGCAGCAGGGCCAAAGTGAGGGTGGCAATCAGATTGTGGAAGGGACCCTGACTTGTTCTTCTCCCCCTTCCATCCTGTCTGTCCTCACCTCCACTGGGCTCAAACAAGTGCACACCCCACGTCCAAGAGTATGCAACCCTCCATCAACATCGACGGAAAACCACTGTAGGGGAGTTGGAAGGACCAGGGCTGCGGGGGTGGGGAGAGATGATGGCAGGAAGGGGTGGAGGGATGAGGATGGACTGGGAAGTCAGCTGGCTGTGTTCCATTGTCCGGTGAGTGCTGAAATAAGAGGCACAGAGAAACCCAGAAGCCCCCAGGAGCCCAGAGCAGTCAGGCTATTTGCTAAGGATCTGCATGGGGTCTACAAGCGATAGTTATTGATAGTGTGGTTTAGGAAGAGGCCAGTGAGAGTAAACCTGGGGCTGACAAGGCCCTCATCTTAGAATGCAGCCTGAGGAAGTCCCCAAACAGTGTGGATGGCTGGGAAGAAGGCGGGACTTAGATCTTCCGTGAACATTCTTCTGTGGGCCACAGAGAAGCATTTATAAGCACATCCCTGGCAGCATGAAGAGGAAATAGGAGAACTTTCTATGGCTCAGCCCATTCACTGCACCCACATTCTCATCTGTCCCAGGAGAAACATTTCGTGGTTTGGATTTGCACCAACCCAGCTGGAGACACGAGCTGGGAGGAGCCACAACACTAGGTGCTCTGACTCAGGTGAGAGCATGATGGAGGTTGTATAAGGAGCAGTCCTTGCACTTGCCATTTAGGCAAGGCCAAATGTGCTGTGTCTGGGGGCCAGAGAACTCTTTCTGAGCGAGCTCTTAAAGGATGGATGTGGGAAGCCATCATGATCACAGAGTGACCTGTCATGCTGAGGGCCTCATTCCCAGGCCTTTCCAAAGGGTGAGTAGCATGTGTGGTCTCTAGAGGGGAGCCTGCTTGGCCAACTCCACAGAGAACCCAACACCACCTAGTGGACACCTCCTAACAGCAAGTCTGGAGACACTCTGTCTGCATCCATATGAAGCCCATTCATCCAGCAAATGCAAATATACAATCAACTCGAAGAGGAGAAATCTGTCAAGAAATTGAGGTCAATTGATCAGGGCTCTCTGTCCACTGAGACTCACCTTCCTGTCCGGGCTCCCGTACAATGAGAACTTACCTGCCTCACTCTTGTCTCTTTTGATATGAATGTTGTCCCCACCAAACACATGGCAGCACTTTGTTCTATACTGTTTTATTTGTAGTAAGCAAATATCTATTAAGCACGCACTGTATTGAGTCACCCCATGCTACGAGCATCACAAAAACATATACTGCCCCTTACCAGGAGAAGTTCAACATCTGGTTGGAGGTTCAGAGCGTATACACAAGAAAAGCTAAGTGACAATACAGGAGTTAAGTAAGAGTTCAAGATGAGAGTGCAAGAGGATATTCAATGGAGAGCCAACCACAAATCCGGCACCACTGGGAGAACACACAGGACCACAGAGAGATGCCAGGAAGTAGTGCCAAATGGAGACAAGAGACAACCAATACTAGCATTGTCACACCCACCAAAGCCCTACATGACCAAGACACTCCTCAAGGCACTTGATTAAGTCATTTATTCCTCATAACCACCCTGAGTGTGACAGAATTATCATCCCCATTTTACAGATTAGGAAATTGGGCACAGAGAGGTTACATGACCATATAATCTCATCCTGGCTGGACTGTGTATCTGCCCTGGGTCTTGGGCAGCGCACACCTGCCTGGGTTCCTGGGATGACTTTTTTTCTCTTCTATACCTTTCAGGTCCAGTTATGGCCTTCCCTGGACATCCCCCATTCCCATCCTCAGCACCTCTACATATTATGTATTTGCACTTTCATCTTCATGTTCTAAGAACAGTTTCTACATCTACTTTGGTTTATGTCACTGTATTTATAAACACTGGTTTCTATTTGTCTCCCTCCCTACATCATATTCCTAGAGGAACAACATTCATTTTTGCATTCCTGGCATATAGCATAGTACCCAGCATCAGAGGGTATTTAATACCTGTTGGTCAGATTGAATTATACTGAAGTGAACTGAACTAATTCGGGATTTAGGTTTTGGCCCTAGAAGTCAGGGCTCATTGCTGATTCTCTCTATGAACTGAGGAATGACCAAACTGCCCTTAGCTGCTCCACCTTCCCAGCGCTGGACTCCAGGGGTGAGTATTTACTACGGAAATCAGAAGTGGCAGCAGGACTGATGGATGGCCACCACCCTCATAAAGAGCTGTGGGACGCAGTCTCCAGCCACAGCCTCGGGGCTGCTAAGTCCCTTGAAACTTTATGGCGTTGTTGCCATGGCGGTCACGGATGTAACACACCAGGGAGGCAAAAAATGAAATTCCCTTAGAGATGAAACACTGGTGGGAACCCATTCACAGGCAAGAGTGAGTTACTTCACCTCTCTGAGCCTCGGTTTCCCCATCTGTAACATGGAGATAATAACATCTCGAGAGGTCACTGGGAGGATTAACTACAGCAATATATGCAAAACACAGTGGCTGAAGCATAGTAGGCCCTCAATAATTGATAGCAATTACTATTTCCTTACCTGTTTTTAGCAATATGATAGGAATAATATTTTAGTATCATTTCATCTTGCCAGAGTGAGGATTTGTTGGTTTTGTTTTGATTTTTCATTTAAATACACTAGAACAGGATTTGTAGGAACTCTGGGGTTAATGGTGGAAGAATTCCTATGGTTTCCAATAAATGAGGCTTCTCATTGATCAAACACAGCCAGACTGACATCTGAAATTGCCACTGAAGAGCTACAGAACTCAACTCCTCCCAACTTCACAGCACCCGACAGCCCAAGTCCGAGGCTGGGTCTCTACCGTGCAAGTATCTTCCTTCTGGGTCCCTGTAGTCACTTGTTTGACTTTGCTGGTTAATACACTAACGGCCGGTTATTCATTAGCAAGTGTGAATAACACTCCCCAACAAGCAGCAGTCTGGGCTCTGCTAGAGAGCCCAATGCAACTGCTCATTAGCATTAGGGAGGAACACCCCAATAACAACACCAGAGGATGTCACACTAAACATGACTAGGGTGATGTCTAGTCACCTCCTTCCAGGTGACTTCCAGGTGATGTCTAGTCACCTCAGAATACCCTCCTTCACATACACCCCGGCTGGGCACTCATCCTACACACGCCATATCATCCCCCTGTCCCATGTCCAGCTCCTCAGCATTCAGGAAAAACAACTGGGAGAACTGTGCTCCAGTGCATTCACGGTGCTGGGGTGTGTGTGCGTGTGTGTGTGTGTGTGTGTGTGTCTTCCTCTCTATGAGTTTGAACACCAGCCAACTCAGAGAACAAGAGCAGACTGGGGCCAGGCCAGGAGATAACCACAACTGTGTTGGGAACATCGCTGATGTTTCACAAAGGGGAGCCGGAGCGTGAGTGATGGGATGCACACACCAGAGAGGCTGGGCGGAGGAAGAGGCAGGGGGAGGAGGAGGGGCGTGAGAGATGCCAGGAAGGAGAGGGGAGAAATCAAAGGGCGCTCCTTCAGAGTGAGTCGTCCCCGACTACAGTCCTGAGAAGGCATTTTCTGATTCTCCTTGCCAAACTTAAACTCCCGGATCACAGCATATTTTGGAAACCCTCTCTGCCTTTTCCTGCCCATCAAGAGGTCTTGAACGCTGAGACAGCCCGTCCTTTTCTGATAACAAGAGCTTGCCGGGTTTTTAAAATCAGACCCTTGCCAATGAAGTGCTCTTTTAACATAATAAGATTCCAGCCAGACAGCCCTGCCCAAGAGGCAGCTGCCCCTCCACCCTCAACCTAGTCCTCACTGTCTTTGGCAAAGCCCGGCCCCAAGCACGCAGCCATGGGTCCCAGGAACAATCGGCCCATGTAAATTGATGGATAACTTATGAGGATGAATAGCCAGCAGCCCCACCACCTTACGCTCTAACTCAGGGTGAACACAGGACTCAAAACTTGAGGTCATAATCACTCCGTCCTGAGTCGGCTACTAAAATCACCTCGGACCATGTTATTCTAATCACGTAGTATTTGTAAAGAAAAGCTGAATTTTTTAAAAAATGTGACTGATGGCAATCTTCTTTGGTTAGAATAAATTCCTCAGCCCTTAAAAGAGTGTTTGGAAAAAGGAATATACTCATGAAATGAAGAGGGAGGATAATACTAGTAAGATAATGCACGTGAGCGTCCTTTATAAAGTACATAGGAGCTCTATACACGGAATTTGCTACTGTTATCATTCTTGTTCTTAACTTCTACTTAGAGGAGGAGAAACAGGGCATTGAGCAGTAAATGAACAAGCGAGCATTAGAAGCTGCAAGTAGGGTGCAATAGTGCAACAGCTCTGGAGACTTAGATTTGACTGTTTTGGACAGGAATGGTGAGTGCTTGAGGAGGGGATTTGTATGGGCTCATTGGTGAAAGTGGGGAAGGTGTGGCAAGTTTGCTGGGGCTGGAGGAATCTTGAATGCAGGGCAGGCCAGAGTGGGAAGACACTGGTGACAGAAGGGGGGGGTCCAGAAAGGCTCTGTGGGTGGCATGTCCACTCGATGAAGTTGTCCTGGCATCTGCCCACCTCTCCACTCTCCGCCAGGGCTCACTACCAGGAGCGCCAGCTTCAAGAGGGCATCTCTGCCAAATCCTCCGCCTAGGAAGGGGCATTCCAGGGCCGTGCCAGGGTCTGGGAGGCTGTTCAGGGGCCACAAACAGGGTATTCAGCCCTGGGATAACATCGCTCACTGGATCTTCCTTCATCTCACACTCCCTCTCACCATGTACAAAAGTATGTTCATATCAGAGATGAATTCATTCCAGGTTGTCACTGCTCCACACGAATCCTGCAAAGACCTGGCTGCCAGGAAAACCCAAGTCCTCCTTTGCTCCACCAGCCCTCTCTGGGCTTCAGATTCCTGGAGTGCCTCGCTCCATGCACTGTGGCCACAGGCAGGTGAGATTCTCTGATGGGTGCACCCCACCTCCACCCCCCATCCCACCTGGCAGCACCTAAAAGGCTTCCTGCTAGAATGGCAGAGAAAGGGGAGATCTGTTGTCTTTTGGGGTAAGAATCCAGTTTCTCCCAATTGGCTGGGTGACATAAATGGAGAAATAAAGTGAGATTCTTATCCAGGGGTCTATGGTTGAGAATCAAGAGGTCTATGAACACCCAGAAATTGTACGGCTTTGTGTGTAAGTGCTCATGTGAATTTCTGGGAATCACCACAATAGCTAATAATGTCAGTTACTATGTGCCAGTCACTATTCTAAGGATTTAACACATATCAGCTAAGTTTGTCCTCACGTCAGAGATATAAACTATTTTTACCCTTCATTTAAAGATGGGGAAATGGAGGTACCTAGTGGCTAAATGCCTTGCCAAGGTCACAGAGCTAATCAGCGGTGGAGCCGAGATTCAAACCCAGGCCATCTGACTCCAGGGTCTCCACTCATAAAACCACCCTGATGTGCTGTCCCAGTTTACTTCCCATTCTCAGAGAGGTCCATAACCTCACCAAGCTTGACTGTCTCGAAGGCATCTAGCTATCAACGTCTAACACATAGCTATGTTTTATTTATCTTTGTATGATGAGAATCTAGCACCATGTCTAGCACCCAGGAGATGCTCAGCAGTCATTCTACGAAAGAATGAACAGTGACTATCATCCAGGCTCTCTCTTTGGCAGTCTTCTCCTTCCTTTCAGAGTAACCTCTTTCTCACATTTGCTCACTTCTTCTTGGCACCACTATAATGCCAAGTCCATCATCTAACACTGGATTTTCGCTGCCACAGATGTCTTTCTCCCTGCCTGCCTGCTGCTTTCTCTCTCTTCTCTCTTCCTGGTCCTCCCTCTTCACCTGCAGTCTCTCCAAACCTCACAGGCTCCAGAAACCCCAAGGGCAGTCCATATCACCCACTTTTGGACTACCTCTTGGCTTAACGGACAAGTTGGATGGGAGGTGGCAGGACTGGACAAAATTCAGCACACAGGCCCTCAGGGCAGAGCACCGCCTTAAGTACAATGAACAAAAGCCTCTTTCTCCCCTAGAGAAAATTCACCTGCCAGGCAGCAGCACAGAGGCCACAAGGGAGGCATCAGAGCATTAACCCTGGACCTAGTGCTGAGGGCCCTAAGGGCAGCAGCCCCGGGCTGAGGGGCGAACCTTATTATGTGACACCACAGGGAACCTCAGCCCAGGAGGGTAAACTTCCACCATCAGTTGTATATCCTGTGGGCATTCAGTGCATTTTTATTTGTCAATGAGTTCCAGAGCAAAATTAGGAGCTTTTCACTGCGGACTGCAGACTCACCAAACTTGTCCAATAGGGGCAGAAATCAGTTATTCCCTGACAGGGTCTCTGTAATCTGTGAGAAATAAATGGGTAGAGATTCCATCCAGCAGGAAGAGGCCTCGTCCCTGCAAAGCACCACTGCGGTCAGCAAGCATTGGCCCGAGTTTGCTTCCTGTTCCAGCTGAGCCTTGGAAGACGCGCCAGCGTGCCCAGCGCTGTGCTCTATTCCTAATGACGGCCTCAGTTAAGTATTTCCAGAGCTGGAGTGCACTTTAGTTCTCTCTCTTGCAGGCTGTTCTACCACAAACGAACTTGAGAGAAGCCGGCATTAACTCCATCAGCAATGCTGTCCTCCCTTGAGGGGAAATGATGACTGGCTCATCTGTTCTCTCGGTGCAAGCAGCTCAGCTACTTTATGCCTCAGTTTCCCTTTCAGTTAAATGGGGTCCATGCCGTTTGTCCAAAACAACATTAGTCAAGCGAGTATCTCTAATACCCTCTAGAAGTGGTGTAGGACAAACTTACCCTACTATTAGCATCTCTATAATAATAAAAATAATTTGTATTATTAGTTCCGACAAATCACCACAGTTTGGACCTATGCAGCTGCATCTCTCCACACCAATGAATATATCAACTGCCCCAAAGACTCCTAAGTGGACATTTGGGGGGAGGGCTTGAGCGAGCCGGTTACATGACCCCTTTCCATCTCGCAGTCCCCTCTCCCCGGGGCGGGCAAGTGCTCGTTTTACTGCCTGGCAACCAGACTGGGACTAAGCTTGCTAAAATATGAGTGTTTTTTTGGCTGGAGTACCAGAGAGCCTGCAGCCCTATGGAGAGAGAAAAATTGAACACACCAGGCCGTGGCTCCAGAAAGGGGAAGAATTAGGCTTCACACCGAGCAGGCTGAACCATGGCATTCTTTAGATAATGCTTAACAAACCCCCAAACAAAGGCAGCCAACTTAGCTGCATGTTCGTAAAATGTATTCTCAGCAGATTCGGGCTTTATTGAAGCACCGAGTTGCTCTGCAGCCAGCGTTCCCGTCCTAAGCTTCCCGGTTTTCCGTGCTGTTCTCCTTGTCTAAATTCCTACAGATTCTGCCAATCAGAATTCCTCATCTCGGGCTCAGGGGGGCTTAGCAACCAAGGAAAATGATGGTGCTTTTAAATTTGACCCTAACCCTTAAAAACAACTGCCCTCCACCCCGATGCCCCCCTCCCTGATGAGCCATCATCTGAGGCCAGTCCTCAGTGGTTTGAGGGCTGACTTCTTAAAGGTGAAGGGTGTGGAGTTTCAGGATTCACCTCCACATCTCACCACTCCACCTCAAATGACACCTCTCATATTTACTCAACACTATATTAGGCTGTTTATTACCTTGATCCTGAGAGTTCAAACTTGACGTTACTTTTTTTTTTTTTGGCTATGCCACTGTCACCGTTATTTTTAAAATGATGGTTATCATTAGTGTTATTAGTATTTGTGCACTCGCATAGAAAACCAGCTTGATAAATTAGTACGCATGGTTTGTGGTTCAGTCTGTTTTTCTACTGCAGAATTTATAGGGTTAGGTGGAAATGGCAAAAGGTGTGGAAGCAGGCTTCTATATCTGAGAGCCAGCACAAACATTATTGATCTTCATTATGACTAAATGCAGCTTTCACTCCTTTTCACCCCCCTGTGACATCCCATTTATCCTTTACGCAAATTCCTGGATCTGTGTGTTAGATGGGCCCTTTTAACACTTAGCGGAGAACAGGAATTTAAGGTCTGGAGACTAGATTGCGTTCCTTACACATGTACCATCTGCAAATTTAATGAGATCAACACTTTTCCTGCAGAAGAAGGCACCTCTCCACTCCAAGACATGGCGAACTGGCCCTGGTGGCTGGAGTCCCATCAACACCCCTTGCTAATTCTGTAACCTCAGGCAGGATTGTCTGTTAGGGGCCTTCTCCATAAAACAAGAATAATTAATTCCTACCCTTCACTGAACTCCCAGGGCTCGCTCAGGGATGCATGGGATGAGGAGCAGAAAACACTTTTAGTGCCTCTGAGAAAGAAGATGCAGACATGCAAGATATTAAGCTTTCTAAAAAAAATCTCCAGGACTTGCTAGTTCTTGAAGATTCTTGCATGTGGCTTCCCTGAACCCTTGTCTCCACTGAAAAGTTGCAGCTGAGAAGGTATACCCAACCCCAAAGTACAGACCAGGGCCTCTGACACGACTGAGAGCTGAAATCTGCTTGGAGTTATAGCCTAAATGTTCGTGGATTATGGTCTGACAGATTTAAGTGGCGGCCACAGCCAGCACACAGGCCAGGAAACATGCCAAACACAGAGCTTGACAAGACAGTCCAGCTCCATCTGCAAGAGACTCCTGGATTGCTGGAGGTGAGGATGAGGGAACTTGCAGGCTAACCACAGACAGAGCGGAAAGAAGGCTTTACAAATGATGGCTACAACCGTGCATGCGAGGTGGATGTGTGCGTTTATGTGTCTACAGTGACTGTTTGCTAAGGACCGCCCACTCAGCCACATGTACCCACAGGTAACAGTATCCACCCATAAGTGTGTGCATGTGTGAAGCCACAATACACTGTCCTCTGAAAATGAAGCTCTATTGCCTAACCAATAGTAAATGTTCAATAAGCTACATGTTGACTGATCAGCAATTCTGCTGACTGTTAGATTATCCATATTACTTAAGGGTTTTTTCCCCAGAGATGGCAATGGGTTTTCACTGATAAATCAACCTCCCACTCAACCCATTGTGATCAATGGCCCATGGTTGAGAAACAGCTGACTGGAATTAGGAGCACAGACACCTTAGGCAATGGATAGAAGGAAGCACAAGGCATGTTCCAGCCCCCAGCCCATAGCCCACAGCCTTGACATTTCTGCCTCCTGCTGGAAACTGAACCCTGGGTCCTGGGCCTCCACTTCTTTCCTCTCCACACACTCTGCCTAGGTCATCCATCCAATATCATCTACAGGCTGATGCATCCCAAATCCCTACCTCTAGCCACTCTTCCAAACTCCAAACTCACATGCAATGGCCTGTTTGACATCTCCACTTGTATATATAACAGATATCTTAAACTTAACATGGCCAAAAGAACTGTTTGCCATGCCGCCATTTACTCCCCAAATCATCCACATGGCAGTTTGAACCATCTATCTAGGAGTCATCTTTGGTTCCTGTCCATCCCTCTCCCCCAATAATCTAAGTCAACCAGTCCTGTGAGGCCTCTGAATCATGTCCAGAGTTCTTCTATTTCTCAGTATCTCGCCTGATACCTCCATCTCTTGCCTTCCTAAACTCTGCCACACAGGATCCAGGGGATCTTTTGAAAATGTAAATCAGATTTCACTCTGCTGTGTAAAACCCTCCAGTGGTTCTCCAATGGATTTAGAATAATCCAAAATCCCTACTCGGATTTGCCAAACTTCCAGTCTGATCTTTGCCACCATTTCCAACCTGAAGTCACGCCACTCTCCCCTCCTTTGTCAAGCTCCAGCCACACTGACTTCTTTCTGTGCCTCAACTACGTCAAACTTGTTCCCAGCATAGGCCATATTTTCTGCCTGGAAAAACCACCTCTTCCTCCTCCTCCTTTACAGAGATGGCTCCTTCTGGCATTCAGATCTCAGCTCAAATAGGTCCCCTGGTCACTCACCCTAAAGTACCCATCTGGTCACTTTATCCATCACCCTACATAGCATTGCTTTTCTTATTTGCATCTGTATTCCTGGTTTGTCTCCTCCAACTCTAACGTAACTTGGTGAGCAGAGAAATCATGTCTGAGTGGCTAGAACACAGCCCAGCATGTCGCAGGTTCTCAAAACATTTTTCAAATGTATGGCTCTTCTGACCAATAAAATACACACAAACACACACTCACAGTCACAGACATTTACGTGGGATTTTCCTCATCATTCTCATTGTCCACAACACATCAGGCACCACAAGCCCATGCTTATTTTATATCTAATATCCCTTTGTTGCCAGGAGGCAGAAGAAAGAAATTGCTGAATAATCACCTCCATTGGCGGGAAGTAAAGAAAAGATCTAAATTGCTCCCCCTCACCTCAACCTCCATCATTACAAACCATCTCTATGGTCCATTTGAACCCCGGTATTTAAGAAACAGAGCTGACATCAAAAGACCTAAGTCAGAATCAGGGGCTCAGCCACTCACTACACAGGGGATGCCAAGCAAGCCGCCCCCTCTCTGAGCTTTGCTTTTCCTCAGCTATTAGATGAATATAATAACAGCCCTGCCCACCTGACAGGGTTGTGATGAGGAACAAATAAGTATATGAAAGCACTTTCCACACTGTAAAGTGTGAGCTGTAAATGCAGAGATTGTTAGCATTACCAAGATAAATGGAATTTTCAATGACTGCAAAAATCTACCTGGTTATTCATTTCATTTGATACCATCTGATCACCTCGGCTCAGTGTGTGCATGTGTGTGTGTGTGTGTGTGTGTGTTTGGGGGTGGAACAGGAGCTAAAGGCTGCTAAAGAAGAATTTTAAAGAATACATCCCAACAACAAACACCGATGGCTCATTCTGGGAGTCAAAGCTAATATTAAGAGCAAGTGAGCAGGCAGGCAGCGGAGGTCAGAGTTAATTACAGCCAGCGGCATATTACATGGTGCCTACCCGGGCCCCCTCCGCTGGGAACACCACATTCTAAATCCAAGCCGGCTGATATTAGTGAGCAGTGATTAGAATATGCCCACAGGGCCTTTTAAACTTTTCTCCTCTAGTTAAAGCATTTGTTTTCAGCAAGATTTATAGGCACGTCTGTTGAGCACAAGCTGGTTTGCCAACACGGAAGTCTTTCTGTTTACAAAGCCTTGGCCGCCTAGCACTCGCCTGAGCACCCGGGTGCGGAGAAAGGCGGCCTCCATCTGGGTGTTCTTTCCCACAGGGAAAGGCGTGTGGAGAGATGGCAGAAGTTTTCAGGGTTCTGACCAACCTGCAATGGCCACCAGAACCAGGAGCCACAGACGTGAGACAACACCCAGGGCTGTTGCCTTTAGGAGAGCCAGAGTGCCTCAGCCCCTCCATCTGGAAAATGGGTGACAGGAAAAATGGCGGTTGACCTTGCCAAGCTCTGACATATAGGAGTGCTTGATGTTTGGAAGAATGTCATTTATACCTTGGCCACACATCTACAATGCTATTCTTAAAAAGAATAAATGCGTTTCCCTGATTTAAATGTTAATGTGAAGCAGGCAGCAGGATCTCCGGCCTGGATGCAGGGATCCATGAGGAAAATAAAAGAATTCCTACTTCTGCTTCACAGTTATGGCCCATCACGCACCTGGAATGCAATCCTCCGGTGGAGAAAGTTCTGCAGAAATTCTAGCTCCTTCTTATCTACCCATGCTGGGTGAATCTGAGCCCTGTGGAACAGTTTCATCTATAAAATGAGATGGTTGGATGAGACTGTGCTTCACATTCCTTCCAGTTCTAAACACTCTGATTTCTTGTCCCTTGTCGTGACACCCATAAAATCAGGGACCATTCTGAAAAGAAATCAGGGATAGTTCAGAGATGCTGCAGACGTTTTCTGGCCTAAGAGCTGCTCTGTGTCAGGGCCACCTGGGAGCACAGTCCTCTTGTCCAGAAGACAAGAGAAGGCTTAAATTTCTAAGGTGAGTGCATGCACATGGGCTTCTTCATGAAGGATTAGTACAGAGCCCATGAGGACCAGCCATCTCCACCAAGGACCAAATGAAAAGGAATGGGCTCCACCTGATGGACTGGCACTTAGGCTAGAAGTAGGGAAGTGTTGCTAGCCAGGATGGGTTGTTAACACAGCAACGGGCTAAGAGAAGCAGTATAAGCTTCTAAAAGGTTTTCATTGGCCTGATGGGCCCTTGTCTATCTGAGGTGGCTCAGCTGTCTGGAAACAGAAGTGGGCAGAAGGGCAGGGACTACAAGACAGCCCACCTTTGCCAGCCGTGTGACACAGCTCCCTGGAGTCAGTCAGAGTACGGACTAGCTAATTGGAAAAACAACAGCCCCTCTCTTTGGCCAGTAAAGAAAACAGAGCCCAGGACTTGTCCAGACTCAATGGCTGCAATCCAAGAGGTGGCAGGACCCCTGAGCAGTCGCTGTACAGAAGGAGGTGGAGTTGGCAGGACAGCCAGTATCTAGAGTCCAGGGGGCTGGGTTGACTCCTACCTTCACCACTTTCACTATCTCCGGACAAACCACTTAAAACCCCTGAACTTTAATTTCCTCATCTGTAAAACAGATTCAATAATGCTGACCTTGGAGGGTTCTTGCATCAGATGAGTTAACTTACGTAAAAGCAACTGCTATGTGGACACTCAATAAATCTCAGTGTCCTTCTTTTCTTCCTAGCAGGCCCTGGATCTGTGCAGGAAGTGCACTGATAGACTGCAGAAATCACGCCTGGAAGACAGTAGCCAGGGAAGAGCCAGGGTGGGCCTGACCTGCCAGTTCCTTTGACTTTATGATGGACCCTTGACTGGTCTAAATTACCTCAAGTCTGTACTCCTGGACAATGAAAGCGCAATGAGAATTAACATAAAGAAGAGGTTATTAGGAAAAATAAATGAAGACAGTCCCACTGTCTTTGTCTTCATAACAGGAAGCATAGGCGCTTTTAAAAGAGCAAACCACTAACTTCTGAATGAGCTCCTATTCCACTGCCTAGCCAGCTGCCTTGGGTAGTGTGGGGTGGACTTCCTGCCATAAAATCCATCTGACCCAGCCCAAGTGATCATACCCTAAAGACTGTTCTGGGGGCAGAACATGATCAGTGACTTTAGGAACCCCCTTCACACAGGAGAGAGTCCATTTCTCTAAGGGGCTCAAAGCACTTCTTTTTCCCACTCCACTCCTGGTAGGTAAAGTGGAGCATAGATTACATCCCTCCTTAAAGAAGCCCAAATTCAGAAAATAATTTGCCAAAAAGGAGGCAGTGACAAGATTTGGTTGGAATTGGGACCTCAGAGTGGGTTACACATCCGAATTCTTTTGTTCCTTTGCATTCCAGAGCACTGGTATGCTGCAGTTCTTCATCAGGGCAGGGTGAAAGGGGGTCCTTCTGTCCAGGTGTCCCACCCCAAACATTCTAGGATCTACCAGTATTCTTCATTTGACTCCCAGGCAACACCTCCTACAAGGGCCACTGCTGCCCCCTGAGCCATCATCCCCAGGCTTAAAACAGAGTCTTCTTGGGCCGGCCCCGTGGCTTAGCGGTTAAGTGCGTGCGCTCCGCTGCTGGCGGCCCGGGTTCGGATCCTGGGCGTCGCCGACGCACCGCTTCTCCGGCCATGCTCAGGCCGCGTCCCACATACAGCAACTAGCAGGATGTGCAACTACGACATACAACTATCTACTGGGGCTTTGGGGGAAAAAAAGGAGGAAGATTGGCAATAGATGTTAGCTCAGAGCCGGTCTTCCTCAGCAAAAAGAGGAGGATTAGCACGGATGTTAGCTCAGGGCTGATCTTCCTCACAAAAAAAAAAAAAACAAAAAAACAAAAACACAGAGTCTTCTGGAGGAATACTCTATTCCCAACAAATCTGTAAAAAGTCAATTAGGGGAAATCTAACCATGTAACCATGCATCTTGGCTTTGCTGAAAAAAAAAAAAAACAAACAATAATAACAACAAATCTACTGACCACTATATTCCTCTAAAGACTCTTTTATTTTAAAAATCTGATGTATAATTTCCCAGGACCGCAGCTATTGTGTACATCGAGGTGCGCCTGTCCTGAGAATGAACTCCCAGCCAGGGTCGCTTGTTTGGTTGTATAGCTATAGAGCCGGACGGAGTTATTCATTAACTTCCTGTATGAAAACCAAATAATAAAACTGAAGTGTGTTAAACAAATCCAGATGAGGGGGTTTAAATCACCTTCAAGTCACCAGGCTTAAAACCACTGTCATTTCCCCTGGAACAAATACGCTCTACCTTGCTCCAGCACCACGTTATTAAATGGAGATAACAATATTTATGCCCATCCCAGGGGGTGACTGCCGGACAGCTCTGCCGGCCGGGCGAGTGCAGAGGAAGAATTGACAGGCAGTGGAGGAACAGGTAGGTGGCCCCTGGAGTCCCCTTCCAGCTCTGTGATTCCAAAACACGCGCAGAGATTAGGGGCAGAAAGGTGTCTCGGGATGAGAAGTGGCGTGTGGAAGAGGCAGAAATGTTTCTGTGACTAGCCGTGGGAGTCAAACCCTTTGCCCCTTTGTAACAACCACTTAGCTCTTACTTCTCCCCAGGGACTTATGTGCGAGCGAACAGCAGGCAGCTGTCTCCTCCGCCACGGCTGCCACCGGGAACTACAAGGCAACGTGAAGTCCGCGCTAGGAAAGGCCCTCCCGGGCCGGTCCTGCAAGCAGCCAAGATGTGGTTAAAGATTCCAATTCTGGTGGGAGCCCATGTCTCCTAGGTTACAGCTGAGGACTGTGTTTTCCTTTATTACAACAGAAAATGTGTGTTCTCCAGGGACTGTTCAAACATCTGTATGAGGTACACCGTGTGTGTGTGTGTGTGTGTGTGTGTGTGTGTGTGTGTGTATACGCCTGTGCTCACACACGCCCAGGCGGCAGCAGCAATCATGACCCAGCTCTTCAAATAACCCTCTCCAGATATCTAAAATGCACGATGCCTTACTGCGGTCCCAGCAGCCAGGCTGCTACAGATGTGCGGTGGTGCAGTTGCGTTTGAGGCAAACAGTCTCAGAACTCTAATTAAAATAGAGGAAGTAATCTCCTCCTCAAATTTCCTTTAGATTTAACTCCATAAAAATCACTAGGTAATATCCGATTGGCAGAGCGAATCATTGGAGCTAGCAGCTGGGCCCAGCGCACAGAGCAAACAGACTTCTGGCCCCCGCAGAGGGTGTCTTAAAAAACACCCATGCCAGAGATTCCGGCCTCCTTGGCCTGTGCCTTCATCTCATCTTTTGCGGTCATATTTATGAAATTACGGCTATGTGTCCTGTCCATCTGAAGTTGGAAGGGGCAGGGGTATTGCTGATATACCTTAAAAACCACTGACTCAACGTCACTGAAATGTGCGCTCAACTGCTTTTCTCTGATTGTTGATGAAAAATGAGAGCCAGCCGCCCTGATATTAGCACAAGCAAAATGGCACTGCAGATCTAGTTATCTCCAGAGGGGGATCCTGTGTGCTAGTGAGCACTCGCACACATGTTTGGAGCCATTTGTCACCCAAGCCTGGCCAAAGAGCCAGATGCAAAGTGCCCCAGGAACTGATGTGAGAATGAATTTGAAATTCCGTCTGAAGGAGTGTCGCTAAGGCTCCCTGGGCTCAAATCTCACCTACCTCGTCTCCCATCACACAGTTTAATTGATTC
The DNA here is from genome assembly GCF_020826845.1 of Diceros bicornis minor. Taxonomy (NCBI): domain Eukaryota; kingdom Metazoa; phylum Chordata; class Mammalia; order Perissodactyla; family Rhinocerotidae; genus Diceros; species Diceros bicornis. The sequence goes on from NC_080743.1 coordinate 71,582,567, forward strand.
AGTATATAAAAGTGCTCCTGTTTCCAGTGTCTAAAATCTCAGGACTGACAATCCACGTGAATGTCCTCAGGTACACACAGTCACAAAGAACTGACGAGGGTGGTGACCGTGCCATGTAATACAAGCAGCACTGGGTGTGGGTCAGACAGCTGAGTTGGGGTGAGGATCGGCCACTCCGAGTCATCTAACTTCTCCTAGGCCTCATTGCTCATCTGGAAAAACAACGACACCCACCCTGCCTGCTTCAGAGGGCCGCTGTAGGATTTAATTTGATAGGAGTACCTGGTGCTCTCTGAAGCTGCTCACACATTTAAGTTCCCAGTGGTCAGCCTAACGATCAGCCAGCTCCCATGAAGAACCTGGTCCAGGCAGTTTTCAACCCTGGCTGCACATTAAAATCACATGAGGAGCCTTCTGAAAATAACAAAGCATAGGCCCCACGACTAGAGGTTCCACTGTAATTGTTCCACTGTGCAATTGGGAGTGAAAAATCACTGGGCTAGTAGAAAGAAAACTGAGGTAGATGACAGACCTGGGCCTCCCTTTCAGTAAACATATACAGTACACTTGGACCAGATACACCAAGCCCCCAGTTTATGTATCAGTTAAATGGACATCCTAATACCTGCATCTAGCTTCCCTATTCATTTCACTGATGTTTACCGGATACCTACTACACTCATTTTCTACGGACACTGTGACAAATTACCACAAACTTTTGTGGCTTAAAACATCAGGAATTTATTCTCACACAGTTCTGGACTCCAGAAGTCTGAAATCCATTTCACTAGGCTGGAACTAAGGTATCATCAGGGCCATGCTCCAGAGGCTCAAGGGAAAAATCTATTCTTTGTCTCTTCCAGCTTCTGGCGGCTGCTGACATTCCTTGGCTTGTGGCTGCATCACTCCAATCTCTGCCTGTGTCATCACATCTCCTTTGTGCGTGTGTGTATGTGTGTGTGTGTGTGTAACTTCCCTCTGCCTCTCTCTTATAAGGACACTGTGATGGCATTTAGGGCCCATCTGGAAAACCCAGGATAATCTCCTCATCTCAGATCCTTAACTTAGTCACATCTGCAAAGACTGTTTTCCAGATAAGCACAGGTTTACAGGTTGCAGGGATTAAGACCTGATATCTTTTGGGGACACTTTCAGCCCACTCCACCTACTGTGGGTCAGACACTGTGCTAAGTGCTGAAAACACAACAGACAACAAGACCCTATTGTACTCTCAAGGAGTGTGAAAAATTACAGACTCACAGTCTTGGAAGAGACATCAGAGCAGTGGTTCTCAAAGTGTGGTCCCTGGACCATCAGCATCACCTGGGAACTTGTTAGAAAGGTCCATTCTTACCCCTTCCCCCCACCTTCTGAATCAGAAACTCAGGGGGTGGAGCCTAGAAAGCGATGTTGCAACAGTCAAGCCTTAACAGGGTGCTTCTGTTTGAGAACCACTGGACTAGGGGTTATGGAGTTCCTTCATTCTAGCGTTCTTTCTCCAATATCTCTGCTAAATTTATAACCAGCTTCTGCTTAAATACCACCACTTTCTATACCTGCCATTCCATTGCCCACAGTTAAAATGGTTAGAAATGGCTTAAAGTTACTAATATAAGATCTAAGAATTGTTATTACAGTTACCCTACAAACTCCAGATATCACCAACACTCTCCATCTTAGCAACAGCTCCGATCTGCGCAGCCCAGTGCCTGAGTAACTCAGCAGCTAATGAAGAATGCCAACTTCCGGTCTACTATGCTGTCCCAGGCACTGAAGGGGATCATAAGGGATATAACACACAGGTGCTGGCTTTAAGGATATGACCATCAGAATGGAGAAACTGATCAAAGGTAGTGAAACACTGATGTAAAGTAGCAGCACATACCTGTCCCTGCCTTAGAGGTGGAGATGAGGGTTCGAGGCCTGGGCCTGCCTCTTTCCATCTGTGTGAGGTACCAGCTGGCTGAATTTGGGCCCATCACTTGACCTCTCTGTGCCTCAGTTCCTTCACCTAGAAAATGAGGCAAGTGAACTGGACAATGTCTAATCATCTGTGACTCTTCGTGTGGCCAAGAGTGCTACCTAAATTCAAAATAATGACGGTGTCTAATCCTGAAGGCTTACCTGCAGCAAGTGCTGTTTTAAACATTTCATGTCGTTTAATCCTCATTTCAACCCCGTGAGGTAAGTTCTGTCATCATCTCCATTTTATACATGAGAAACTGGTTGGAGAGGTGAAATAAGTTTCCCAATAATCATACAGCTAGTAAGTGGTGGAGCTGGGATTTGAACCTGAACTCTTAGCCACTATGATATATGGCCACTCACAGTAGACTTAAGAGCAGGGATGCCTTGCAAAGGTGGTCGTGCTTGCTTTTGGCTTTGTAGGACAGCCAACATAAACCAACTATAAAAAGCACAATTTGATATCATCTTTCTTCAGGATTGTGGGGGGGTTCTTTTTTTAAGAAGTAGATCAAAATGAGCACAGATACTGGGAACATCTCTTTCATAGCAACTCTAGACCCACAGTTGCACACTGTGAAAACACTGCTTTTATATCCAAAGCTCTGAGAACTACACAGAGAGGTGTGTTAAAGGTGCTAGCAAGCTTTGGGAAAATGAGTCAGCTGTTGGAGTAGTTGTTATGTATCAAAAGGCAGAGAGGGAAGGAAAATACAGGTTACACAAGTGAGGTGGTTATACTGCCCATTCATAGCAGAATGGGCAGCCTCTCACCTGGAGGGCCACCTGTGCAGCTGGAGTACTCAGACTGTGGCATCAATCTGTGTACTACCAGCTAAGAGACCTGATTGCTTTGTACTTTAAAATACCTGATGGTGAAAATTATTCTCTTTTAATTCTTCTAGGTAGATATCATTCATTTGCTCATTCCCTCAAGATGTGTACAAAGTGTTGAGGCTCAGAAATGAATAACACCCAGAAAACTGGGACAGACAAATAAAAAAAAAAACCCTGATCCTCCACACTACCCTAGTGTCTTGGGATTTATGCCCTTCTCACACTCATTGTCAACATCAAAGACACCTACTGGGTCAAGGTCACATGCAAGATACTGGACCAGATGCCTTCAGGGAAACAAGGGCTTAAGAAGAGTCCAGTTAACCAAGGGTTCCAGTTAGCCAATTTGAGTTTTATTTTTCATGGGCTATACAGACAGTGCACAATTAATTAACACTGAATTAACATGTAGGAGTTTAAAAGAGCTTTACATACACTATTTGGTCCTCAAAACGACCCTCTGCACTAGGAGGTATGATTATCCCTGTTTCAATACGGGCAAGTCACATCACCAGTCTTGCTTCAGTTTTCTCATCTGAAGAAGAGACTTGGGCTGAAAGAGCATGAAGATCATTCCCAGCTCTAACAGGCTGTGATTCTCAGCAATACACCTAAGACTTGGAGGAGGAAGTGACCTGAAGAATATTACATATCTGATAATGATAATTAATGATTATTGAGCATGTTCTATGTGCTAGACACTAAGGTATGTGCCATACACTAAGGTATGTGCCATACACTAAGATATGTGCCATACAAGAGTTTTCTCGTTGGTCTTCACTAGAGCCCTACAAATGAGACAGGCACTATGTTACATCCCTATTCCATAAATGAGGGAACTTATACACCTATGCAAGGTAACACAGAGGGACCAAGGTGGAAACACAATAGTCTTAGCCTAGTAATTGAGTTCCTAACCACCCCACTGTCTGGTCATACCAGCAAGAGAAGTGGTCACGATGACTTAGGACACAAACCCAGATCTTCTAGTTATAAACCTAGGCTCTTTCACCTGAACCTCAGCAACCCCCACAGTATTTTTAGGTGGCTATGACTCCAATGTAGCACTAACTCTACCATGCTTGAAGGTAAATTAAAAGCAAAGAGCCAATACAGCCAGTAACAACTTAATGATGAATTTCAAAAGGGATAATTCCCAGGGTTGGCCAAGGTTGGCCAGGGTACAGGGAAACAGGCACTCTTAGCTACTGCTGGTGGTAGTGTAAACTTCCACGGCCCCTCTGGGAGGACAATCTGGCAATATCATCAAAAGCCTCAAAAATGTACAGACCATTTAAACCTAGCAATTTATCTTCTAGGAATTTAACTTAAGTAAATTTCTTATCCATTTCTGACCCTTCAGCACTTAAGCCTTTGAGTATCTAATAAAAGCTATGGTCTTTCTCCCCATAAAAATCAAATGCACATGAATGTTTGCATGCAATTACAGAGCGTACATGGATGTCAATCTGAAGCCTAGCTATGGTTTCAGCTCTGAATCCTTAAAGAAAAAAAAAATCAGTGATGTCCAATTCCTAGATAATGTGATACATAAATTCAATTTAATATTATGCAGCCGTTTAAACTGATGTTGGAAATGTAAAAGAAGTTTTAATGACATGGGAAAGTGTTCATGATAAATTGTTAAATGCAAAAGTAGATGATAAAATAATATACATAATATGATCCCTACCAAAATATATAGGTAGGAAAAAAAAGGCATGAGAGGCTGGATACCAAAACATTGATGGTGATTATTTCTAGATAGTGAGATGATAGATGATTTTAATTTCTTCTTTATGATTTTTATGTGTTCCAAATTCTCTGTAATACATACGTAGTCCTTTTATAATCGGATAATTACTTTTTAAAGAGAAATAATCCAATGACATTGCCTTGACAATCTTAAAGTTTCATTTTTTCCCACTCTCAGATATAAGCTCCTGGCCCTCCCAAGGCCAAGGGCATCTGTGTCAAAAACAAAATCAAAGTGCACGATCAGTGGATAATAGCAAATGTCACCTACTTGTGTCTAAAAGTGGAGATACTTTCCTCCTCAAGAAAGGATGCAACAGTGCATATCAAACCTGTAACCGGAAAGCCGAGGGGACCCTGCTCTTTAAGGAGAGGACCCTCCTAGTGCCAGGTCTCAGCCACGTGCCCAGGAGAGAACTACCTCCCCAGAGGCAGACAGGAGGAGAGCCGGGATAAATATAAAGTTCATGTGGCTGGTGGAGCAAATTGAACAGATGGGCCTGGAATCTGCGGGTCTGGGGCGCCATCCCGAACAACAGGAGAGGATATTGCACATTTATTCCGCTCTCATTCTAAGTATTTCTTTGGCCAGAAAAGGTTGGTTGGAAACAGTTGTAACCTTTAGAGAACTGATTAGAGATCTAATTTAGCAATCTCACTTAAAATATATATATAAATAGCAACAGATAAATCGAACTTGCGTGTGAGTCCTTTTAAATTGCTTCAATATACACACAAACATATTTATAAGGGACATATATTCGAAAGGCATAGCCTCTTCCTCTTTATTTATAAATTAACTCCAAAATGTCTTTCCAATCTATAGAGATTTGTTGAAGCAACCAGATGCTCCACGTTGCCATCAAAAGTGCATTTCTTTCCTTCTAAAACAGATTTGACCATATCACAGTACTGCTGAAAAACCCACACTAGAGCCTCATGTCCAACCTTAGCCTGCTAACCCCCATTCCAGCCTCATACCCTACCCTGACCAAACCCTATGCCCAAGGTCTGCCAGGGGCTTGCCCATCCTTGAGAACTATCTTGTGTTGCTTACACTCTCCACTTTGCTGAATGCTATTTCCCAACCTCCCCCTCCTCCTCCCATCAAATTCTCTCTGTCCTTAACACTTTTCCCTTCAAAAGCTATGATGAAACAGTGACTATCAAACATATAGGATGTTCCTCAAAGCGCAAGTCTCAGCTATAGCAAAATCTTCCTGCAAAAGAAAGGGCCTGACCTGTGTTAGAACAAGTGAGAGTCAATCAGTTGAAGAAAAGCGGGAACGGCATTATAGATGGGGAAAAGCATATGCAAGGCACAGAGATGCACCCCGACCATGAAGAGTGAGGTAGGGAATGGCAGACGAGGAGACAGGACAGGTCCTGCAGGGCACGCTGGAGTTTACCATCTCAAAGGAGAGGTACCAGGATACCCTGCAAAATGCAGGCATAGTGTCGGAGCACCACACGGGAGGTGCGTGGCTCAGTGGAGAAGCCACAGCTCTCCATTAGACAGCCAGTTCCAAAATATCACCTGACTGTGAAGCCTTCTTCACTGTCTCCATTCAGAACTAACTGCTTCTTCCCCGTGCTCCCTTAGAGCACTCTCTTTATACTTCGAGTGTAGCATAAACAGCAGATAACTGGGCCCCACCACAAAGTTAATAAGTCAGACCTCGTACAGTGGGGTCCAGGCCTCTGATTTTTTTCCCTCTCACTTCCCTCTCCCTTTCCCTTTTTCTTGTATGTATGAATAAACATCACAAAGAACAGGGCTTCCTGAGGTGGCTAGTGTGGCAAGCAATGTATCTTTATGTTTTTAAAAAATGTGGATTTCCTTTCCATTACTGTGTGGGTTCCAAGAAAGGCTGTGGGGTTTGACTTTGCTTAATTTAGCAGGAGGGTAAACCCACAGTTAGCAAGTGTGTTAGCCAAGGGGCTTCGGCATTTGTAACAAGCTCCTCAGGTGATTCAGATGTACACGGAAGTCTGCAAATCACTGACAGGTGCCCTGGTCTGGGCTAACCCAGTTAATTCTGTGTGTCTGTCTCCATCAGACTGTGAAGATGGGGTGTCTTAGGTGTCTCTAGAGCCCCAGTATCCAGCACGTGCTTGGAACGCTAGGTCCTGAATGAATGAACATGTAAACTCCCTGTCTACCCCCACTCACTCAGACCCTTCCCAGTTCTGCTCTTGTGTCTGCCCAGGTACTGGAAATCTCGTTCCTTCAGAGATTAAAATAAAGGCTCTCTACCCCAGCTGCACACCAGAATCACCAGGGGAGTTTTAAAAACTGAGATGCTCAAGGCACACCCCAAGTGATCCTGGTGTAATTGGTCTGGTAGGACCTGGGCATCAGTATTTTCTAAAGCTTCCCAAAGAGGGAATGTCGTGTCCTTTATCTCAGCATGCAAACACGGGGCTGAAAGCAGTCCTGAAAGTCTGGACTCCCAGTGAGGCCAAAATGGTCTAAAATAGTCCAAAATGGTCCCAGTTTGCACTTAAGAAACAGAACACTCAACACTGAAAAGCAAAATGGTGGGCAAAGGTCTTATGGCATCTACATTCTGGATGGAGACAGTGCGGGTCAGGGTGGGCTAGTGGTTGGACACTGGTAGAAATAGACAAGGGTTCCCAGGAGACTCCAGGCCTCAATTTCAGGCTCTCATTGTGACCTCCGGGGCTGGGTCCCAAGTGGCCCTTCCTGAGGCCCTGCACAACCAGTCTTCAGGGCAGCCCATGAAGCCAAGGAGAAGGCTCACCCTGCAAGCCTTGGAGTCAACAGAACTGAGTCCCATTCTCAGCATCAATGCTTTATAGCTATGGGAACTCAAACAAATCATTCAGCCTCTCAGAGCTTGATTCTTCACCTATAAAATATCCTCATCTGTAAAACGGGGATAATAAAACCCATAACTGCATCGAGCTGTGAGAAGGCTTCAATGCAACAATGCACGTCAAGTGTCTACCTTCTTAAAGTTAATTTCCCATTTCCTAAGCCAGGAAAACAAAGATATATGAGGTGAAGACAATTGAAGAAGTAGCCTTACAGAACTTCAAAGAGCTAAACTTGAGATAAGTGTTGAAACCCAAAATGTTCCAGAGAGGCATCTTTTTAGGTGCAGGTACCAAAGCCCTCAGCTGACCTCATTGTCTTTCACTGGAGCACGCATGCTCCTCAGCACAGGTGTGCTTTTCCCTGCCAGGGCTTGTTTGTTTGTGTGTGTGTGTGTGTGTGTGTGTGTGTGTGTGTGTGTGTGTGAGAAAGATTAGCCCTGAGCTAACATCTGTTGCCAATCCTCCTCTTTTCGCTGAGAACAATTGGCCCTGGGCTAACATCCGTGCCCATCTTCCTCTACTTTATATGTGGGAGGCTGCCACAGCATGGCTTGACAAGAGTGCATCAGTCTGTACCCAGGATCCGAACCCGCCAACCCCGTGTCACTGAAGCAGAGCGTGCGAACTTAGCCACTATGTCACCGGGCCAGCCCCCACGGCTGGTTTTTATACAGTCAGTTGGGAAGATGAGAGCTGATTTACTGCTGGCGAGGACCTCTGTCACTTGAAGACTGAAATGACCCTGGAGGCTCAAGTGCGACTTTCAGCTGAAAGGTGTGTGGCCCAGTCAGTGGGAAAGCACAGTTAGGGCTGAGGCTGCTGTCAGCAGGGTCAAAGGGAGGAATTCTGCCCAGATAGAGAGCAGGACATCCATAGTGCTGCAGGCCAGGGCCCAGACACATACAGTTGGGAGGTCCAGCTGCAAGGACATACCGATTAACATGGGGCCCAAAGGGCTGGGAATGACATTCTAAGTGCCATTCTGGACTTCGGCAGCTGACCTCTGGCCAGGGCTGAGACGGCTGGTCCATGTGAAATGCTGCCATGCCATCTGAGATCATCTCTCATCATGGTGTTCCAAAAGAAACCGAGGCAGCACTCTCTGTTACAAATCTCCACAAGGTCTAATTGCCCCTGAAATGAGAGGCTTCAAGGCCCATTGAAGGGATTGTAGCTTCTGAAAATGACCAAAATAACCAACAATAATAAACGTGACAAATTACCACACATTATATTGGGCAGCCACTAACAATGATGAAAAAGAGAGACTGCAGAATCAAAGGCGCCTGATTTGTACGATTCACATATTAAGATGATACCAACACAAGGATTTCAGCTCTGTAAAGTGTGTCTGCATGTGAGAAGGGATATTGAGCGTCTATTATAAGCAGAGCTCATTACAAGAATAATTTTACTTAATCCTTATAACAACTCCAAGAGAGATTTTTATTTTTCCCATTTTGCAGATGAAAACAATGAGACTCAAAGAGGCTGAATAACTTGTCCAAGTGTAGTATGTTTCAGACCCATGATTCTAACAAAGCTAGTGTCCTTCCGGTATATCTCAGCCCCAGGCACCCCATCCTTCCTCTTCCCTTCAAAATCTACTCTCTGAGAAAAATGTGGCAATGGACATTTACAAACCCATATGAATTTAAGCCATTACTTCTCTCTGGGTGCTTAAGGGTAAAATGAAAAGGTGAGTTGCCTTGCTAATGGATGCCAGGTTTCAAAGAGCAGTTAGAGGAGGCATCTGCCAAACAGGGAGTCCGGTACCCATCCCATCCTTGCAGCCAGTCCTAGCACATGGCTATCTGGGGATCAGGCAGGGAGGGCACCAAAGTCCTCTGATTTCCTGCCTAGCTGCTGGCCATGGGGCCATGCTCTCTATCATGGAAAGCCCTTAATACCACAGGATGGAAGGTATTCTCTGCCTGAAAGATATCATTACTGAATAAAAGGGGAGGGAAAACAGAAAAAGGGCATCAAAGCCTAAACAAATAACATCAGCATGAAATCTTTAATGAATGGCTCATCCAATGCGATCTACTGAAATCCAGAAGGTTTAGCAAAAGATGCCTTAAACCCAGTTTATACTGCAAATCAGCCATGAAGAAAAGTCAACATCAAGTTAATCCCCATTTAATAATTCAGTTTCAAGATGTTAAAACATATTTCTCTTGGAGCTTCTGCATATATGACTGATAACAGGGCAACCAAGAAACACATTGGGAAAAATAAGAAAGAAAGAAAAGTATTCTTTAAGGAGCTATACTATTAGCAAGCTCCAAGAGACGGCAGTTAGCTCTTCCTGACTTCATCTCCCAAATCCTTTCTTTTCTCCCTCAGACCTTCTCCCAGGCAGGGAAATTTTAAGCCCTGCTTTCAGGTCTGCCCTTGACCCAGCATGACTGTCAGGTCACTGGTTCAGACAGTGGGACAGTTCTTGGGACTGAGTGCCCAAGAACCTTCTGTGGGATAGGAGCCGTTGGGCCTCAGAGCCCTTTAGGAAGAGTCAGTCACGTGGTGATTACGACTCACCAGAAGCCCTGCTGAGTGTTACACCAACAGGCGGTAGCAGGCCAGCACCTCCACCAGTCCAATCTTCTGAATGCATACAATTCTTGGCTGACATCCTGAGTTCTCACCAAATCATTCTGAGCTCAGAGATGACCAGGGGCTGCCGTCAACTAAAGGTGCTCACAACCTTAGGCCTGATTCAGGAATGTCTACTTGACTCTCCTACTGACCTTGTCGAAGGGCTCTCTCATTGCTAATGTTCACTTGGATTAAGGCAGCTTCCAGGGCCTTCCTCAATGGAGTTCCCCAGAAAGGCAAGAAAGTGCCAACACATCCTTCTTCCCCATAAGAACCTTGACCTGACTCCTGTTAAGCTCTCTTCTCCTTCTCCTGGGCCTCCTTCATTTCTAAGTGCAGAGACAACCAGAGTGAAAGCAGTTCTTGTCAACTCTTCTCAGAAGAGCCTCACTTGACGCATACATCGAACAGGAAGACCCACATTCAAGTCCACAACTGACCACAAAGCAGCCTCAGCTTCTCCCTGCTGTTCCCTGCTTTCCCGCTCCCCACAGCAACTCTCCAGACGCTTCCACGGTGCTTGCAACTGCACAGAAGAGAAATTAAAAGCAAATTTGCATCACCTTTGCTCAGTGCTAGAGCGCTCTCAGTTTTAATTTGCATTTTATTTGCACAGCACTTGCATATAATATTGCAGAAATGCCCAGAACTCTCCCTTCCCCCTTCCCATCCCACCTGCCTCTCCTCATCCACGAATCCCAGGATGCCTGTGGACCCAGGCAAATTACAGAGGGACTTAGCGCCCTGGGGAGCTAAACCGGAGTAGCTCTTGGGTGGCATCTATGGGCAAGGGAATCCAAGGGGCAGGAGTTTGATGGCAGTAGGTTCTGATCCAGAATGAATTAGAGCCCAGATATCTGTTTTCCTTACATACGAAATCAGAGTAAAATTCTCCTCACTGCCCACTGAGCAAATATGCATGATGCTGATTCAAAACCGCCAAGTCTCAGGACTGGCTTCACACAATTCCAAACCTGGTGAGAAGCTGTGGGACAGCTCCCTTGTGCCATCTGTGGAAACCTCTGATGGTCCATGTAATATCCCCTCCCCTTTAACAAGTGGACTTTCTACAGCTCCGATTCTATTGGGTGTTACACCCACCTGCCTATCCTCCCACCTGGCACCTGTATGGTTTTTTTGTTTGTTTGTTTGTTTGTTTTGTGAGGGAGATCAGCCCTGAGCTAACATCCGTGCTAATCCTCCTCTTTTTTTGCTGAGGAAGACCGGCTCTGAGCTAACATCTATTGCCAATCCTCCTCCTTTTTTTCCCCCCAAAGCCCCAGTAGATAGTTGTATGTCACAGTTGCACATCCTTCTAGTTGTTGTACGTGGGACGCCGCCTCAGCATGGCCAGAAAAGCAGTGCGTCGGTGCACCCCCGGGATCCGAACCTGGGCCGCCAGTAGTGGAGCGCGCACTTAACCGCTAAGCCACCGGGCCGGCCCCGGCACCTGTGGGGTTGAATACTGCAACACCAGATGCACCCCACCCCCAACCCATACACACACACAGCATTGACTCACCCCAAAACTAGCCCAAGTCCAAGACACACTCCCCCTAAACACATACTCCTCTGCCAATGCAATACTATAACACACTACGATTTTGCTAAGACGTGAAGTTTACTTAAAACACGCACACACAGAGGACAAGGAGCCAGGAAATGCAGTGCATCAGACCACACTGTTCTCTGCTTACTCAACACCCATTCTGTGAAGCGCCGTCCCTCCTGTTTACACAGACAAGCAGCTTCCAACCTGATGGAATTTGACGTAAAAAAAAAAAAAAAAGGTGAGAATGCTTAGCTAAATATGCTCCTCCAGTGTCAAAAATGACAGCCAGGTTCCAAGATGTACTTTAAGAGGAAAACAAAATCAGGAGCAAAAGCAATGGGATGGTGAACACAGAAAAGACAAAAAATAAAGAACACAGATTAAATCAGTTCTTTGCCTTTTTCCTTTGTTTTCCAGTGTTGCCGAGTTATTTATCCCTGGAAAGTCACTTACTTTTTCAAGGTGAAGTATTTCTTTGTGAGATGACTTATTTCACTTGGTTCCATTTAAGTTTATGGCTCTCAGGGAAGAGGGAAAAATACCAAATCATAGAATGTTGGAGTACACAGGAATCTTCAAAACATCATTTGTCTTCTCATTTTATAGAAGAGGAAACAGCAAGACCCATATTTTGCTCAACCACAGTTAGTGATTTTCCCAAGGCCACACAGACACTCAAGCAGCAGAGACAATAGGAAACCCCCCACCCCCTTCACCTCACACTGTACCAAGGAAAGAAGAGAATGTTCTGAGATGTTGGTGATGCTGGTCAGACCTTTCTTTCTTCACACCCTGATGACCCAATGATGTACCAATTCCTTGCCCTCAGCATCCTCCATTGTCCGACAAAAATATCTGCCCAATCGTTTTTTACTTCACCTGAGTACCATGAAGATGAATGAGATAGCAATTACTACTGAATTTTTGGTAGTCATTTTCACAAAATCACTGCCCGCTCAGTTCCCTGGGGACCCTAGGGTAATCATCCTTATGATTCCCCCTCCTTAGAGAAAAGCGCCAGGGGAAGGTTTCTCTCTCCAGATGCATAGGGAGGCTGCTAGTGGCTAGCAATTGAGCCCTGTGTAACTCAGCACGGTTGCTTTTCTCCCTGGGTCCTAGGAAGCTCAGAACTAAGTTTGCCTGAATGACTCCTCTGAGCCTGTGTTTTTTGGAACACCTCTTGCTTCATACCACCCACTTTCGTTACTTTGTTCTCATTCTTTCATTCTTGTATCAATCATTCTATTGTATCTTTATTCTTACCTCAGGCCACTCTAATGAATACCACAGCCTGGGTGGCTTAAACAACAAACATTTATTTCCTACAAAAGTCCAAGATGGAGGTGCTGGCAGATTTGGTTCCTGGTGAGAACCTGCTTCCTGGTTTGCAGATGGCGCCTTCTTGCTGTGTCCTCACGTGGCAGAGAGAGCGCACGAGCTCAGGTCCCTTTCTCTTCTTATAAGGGCATTAATCTCATCGTGAGGTCTCCACCCTCATGACCTCATCTAACTCTAACTACCTCCCACAGGCCCCATCTCCAAATACCATCATATTGGAGATTAGGGTTCAACATAAGAATTTGAAGGTGGGGGGCAGACACAGACATTAAGTCCATAGCATTTGTTGTTATTGTAAACTGCCTCAAATCTTCTTTGGAAGGGTATCTTATAAATAATAATGATGAAACTCTCAAGCTCTGAGAAGAAAGATAATGTATAATTTTCATACATCTTGAGCCAAAACCAGGAATGTAGAGCTAGCGAGAACACTCTTTTTGTGCCAAGATTATGACACCAAGCATACAGAGAACGCAAAGACCCTCCCAAATGCGAAGGTAAATCTGGGACTGCTCCCTGTGCCTCCAGCTCTCCACAGCCTACAGCACTCTTGCTGCATTTACCCACAAAAGTGATTATCTCCTTTATGGCTCACCCATGGCATCTGACTTATTTCAAATGTACTGGGGGCTGGGAATGCTCTGTGGTCGGCTGAACTTGTACCCACTCTGGTGATTTGGGTTGTTCATGGATCCTCGTCAAAATTTACAAAAGCACAAGACAGATGAGAAGGGGAAGCACATTCCTCAGCTGGAAGAGTGGCCAAGTAACCACAAACTGCTGGCCCTCCTGGGACTGTGCTGGTCACGGACTTGGCTTCGGCAGCCCAATGACTTGTTCCTCCAGACATCGCCTACGCCTACGCCTACACCTTCTTCACTCAGACCACCAGCCCTCTGAGTCCTGAGGAGGCAAAGCATGACAGGGAGCAGACAGGTACCGGACAGGCATGTAAGGGGCCAAGGTAGGACAGAGAAGGAAGCCACTTCCCCCACGCTCAGTGCCCCACCGGATTCTAAAGCCCCTCTGCCTAAAAATTCTCTCTCTAAACAGCATTGGTCCAAGTTATTGAGCTCAGGGTGGATGTCAAGGCAGAAGCAACAGAGCGTAAAACTTGCCATGTCTTCTACACAGGATGTCCCATCTGGTATATGGGTGGATTATCGCAGACCAGAGGCTGTTGTTTTCTTAAAATGCAGAGCTTATCACTCCCTCCATCCAAGGTGTGCAGACCCTGGGCCTGGAGGGAGGAGGCAGTCACAAGTAGACACTGCGCCACACACTGGTTTAAAGCTCGATTCTGGAAGTGGTCAGAACTGAGGTGGTGAAGACAAGCTCTACTCTTTACCAACTGGGTCACTCTGGGAAAGTTACTTAACCTCTCCAGGCCTCAGTTTCCTCATCTGTAAAATGGGAACAATAATGGAACCCACATCAAGGGATTAGAAGGACCATATCAACTTCGCCTCTCCCTCCCAAAAAAAGTCTTGTCTCCCAAGATAATAGTCCAGTCTCAGAAAGAAAAAGGAATTCAATAGCCATGAGAATTAGTTCAGCCTTCTCTCAATTATTTGCAAAAGCATTACATTTCCTGTTTTGGGACCATCTCACCCAAGACACGCCTCCTCTAAACTTGGTCATCAGGGGCATGGAGGACCGGTTTGGACGTGCAGTGAAAGATGGAAATTATTTGTTATTGGGTCTATGTCTTACTTCTATTCCTTCAACCCAGATAATTAAGAATTAATTATACACGGTTAATGCTCTTATATAAACACAATGCAGATCTTACCATGTCACTCCCCTGCTTCAGATGAGACTTTCAATGAGTCCCCAAACCCAAGCTCCTTGCATGACATCCAGGATCCCCACAATCTGAGCCCAGCAGACCTTCCCTGTCTCATCACCTGCCAGTCCCCATCTTGACACCTGTAATCAAGCCATGCTAAACTGCTTCTTTCTCCCTAGCGCACAGTATACTCTTTCTTGCCTGGTGCCTTTACTTATACTGTCCCACAAACCTGGAAAGTTTCTCCTCTCTTTTTCTGCCAATTCTTCTTAGGCCTGGCCTTCACCTTCTCCTGGATACTTTCCATACACCGCCACCACCCCCCATCACCATCAGCAGGCTGAGGTGCATCTACTTCATGTTCCAGTTATAACTTACACATGATTTCACCACTAAATTTACCACTTCGCATTATATTGATCTCCATTCTTTGTCTCTTAGGCCCTCCAGAGTGTGGGCCCCCTGACAGCAAAGAATATGTCTGTCTTTCTTTTATGTGTGTATGTCTCAGACGCCCAGCACATAGTAGGTTTTTGTGGAAGGGATGACAGGAAGGAAGGAGATAGAAGTCTGCAGTTAGATTGGTCTACAGGTAGGGGTAACTCAGCTAAAGAGCACAATGTCCAAGGATCAGAGCCGGGATCTGACTGACTCATCAACACACATTGCCACCCAGAAGTGACAGGGTCCTGGAGAAAGGGTCCCTCCACTCAAAATTCATGACTGAGCATGGGGGAGAGGAGGAAGAGAGAAGAAGGGGGAAAACTTCTGACACATGATGCTATCTGGGCTGGAGTGTTCTGAAAAACTAGCACAAGGGAAAAACGACACCAAGAGGAAAACCTTGAAGCTTAAGTTTCAAAGGACCTAGCAGGCCAATATTGCATATAAAGAATGAAGCTCTCCATTCAGGGGTGAGGCAAGAGCAAGGAGCTGTGTAAGTTTCAGGAAGCAGAGAAGTCCCTACAACCACTGTTCTTTCTGACACGGCTCCTAGGTGGAGCTGGACAACTGCACATTCCACAGCAGGAAAGTCAAATTGGATATCCTGTGGTTGCTCAAAAGAAATACAGAGATATAGAAATCTGATCGAAGTGCTGGCAGCATTCAACTCAAACCTGCTTTCTCTCTATCTTTAGTATTGGTCTCACTGACAGGCATAAAGCCCATGTTCACAGCTCCTTGAAAACTACAGCAGAGTAAGCACCAAGACTCCAGGGTTAGGGCCAGAGATATGGTGCAGAGAGTAGGACAGGGACTGAACAACCAAGAGCCACAGCACATGAGAAACCAGCACAGCCCTCTCACCCAGATGTGCATACAAAGAAGCCAACTCTCTCACTGCCCAACCCCTGCCTGGGCTTGTACCCCTACCACTCCCAGCTAAACCCACACCTACCCATCAGACATCCTTCACTCTTTCAACCTCCTCCTCCTTCCTCCCACCTGCCCATTCTCAATCTCCACAACTTGGGTTGATGGATTTTATAAACGTATAACCTTGTGTGACACTTTAGATTTCATTCAATAAATATTCACACCTCTCCCACCACTTCCCTTTGAGGTAGAGTAAATTCCCCTCCTCCATTGATTTGGACTGCACCGTATGACGTGTTTGGCCAAGAGAATGTGAGTAAATGTGCAAGTGTGGTTTGGCTTTTATCATCCTCCAAGAGAACATGATTAAGTGGCTGCTGATCCAAAGGGAATGTAGACAACACAGCCTGAAGCCAAGTCCAGGTGACCCACAGCCTAAAAGAGAGTTGTCCCTACCAACCCAGAGACCCATGAGTGAGAAAAATAAACGTTTGGGTTTTTAAGTTCTTAGATTTCAGAATTCTTTGTTATGCGGCATTCCTGTGGCAATAGCTAACCAATACACTGTGTAAAAGCTAAATTTGACTGCAGCTTGCTCTTTCTCTATTTGTCTGGATCACATGGTGACAGCTCCTTCCCAAATGCCGTCAGTGCAGACAGTCTCTGAGTCTCACCGTTAGCCTGTTGACATCCAGTATACAGTCCCTAATACTTCCCGGAGACAAGATGGCTGGTGGTTTAGCCTCCTCTGCCTGACTTCCCACCATCAGCAAGATTTCCACTCCAATCCTTATTGGAAGCTGTGTGTGCCATACCACCCTCCTCCTTCTTCTCCCCTTGCCCAGGCAGCACACAGAGTGAAGTGGTCAGCAGGAGACAGGGCTCAGCCCTGAGCTGCTGGCAACAACTCTCCCTGTGTCCTCCCAGGCAGAAGACAGATGCTGTGTCTGTGCATATGGGCAGTGGTAATGAGAACTCCCTGTGGCTTCATGCAAGGGAATCAGGCGGTGTAGGCAAGGCAGGCCAAACTTCTCTTCTCGTTCCAGAAATGACAGTGAAACAAATGGCAGGAAATTCATTCTGCTGACCAACACAGGAAGCAATGCCAGGGCACAGCTCTGGAAGTGGAGAGAAAGCAAGAGGAAAGATAATAGGGAGCAAGAGACAAAGAAAGTGAGAGAAAGACTCCAACTTTTGTGTGAAAAATCAATCTACATTACATCACTGGCCCACATAGCTCTGTCCATCCAAACCTCACTGCATCCAGTTCCAAAAAGGCTTAAATCTTATAGATACCTGCTGTCCAGAAAACTTGACTGCCATTCCACAAGAATTCTGGATATCCAAGGTGGCAGATAGAAAAGGGAGTGGGGGGGCTGGTTTGAGTAAGCCCAAGGCCATATGACAACCTGAGATAGTTATTAGCACAAACGTGCCCATGCCATAGACAGAATAAAGAAGACCATCAGGACCTCCATCCTCAGGATCATGCTACGCCCAGAAGAAATTCTGGGTGGTGTGCATAGTGTACATACTTAATAAGGATGCTGTTAGATGCTAGTTGATTCATCTGTAATAGACTTCAACAATACCTTACAACAAATCCATCTGAGTTTGCAACTAAGCAGCCACTCTGACCTAAGTCGGCTGGTCCTGGCACTCTGCCCACACCTCCAAGGAGTTTCCATCCATAGGAGCCTGGCCCAAGATAGAGGAACTGAGAATGAACACAATGAGTTAACAGCATGAACCTCATTCAGCCGTCTATATTTGAACCGACATTTGGACTCAGGTCTTATATGAAAATAGTCCCTGAGCAACAGCACATTTTAAATTTTAACTTTAAAAAGAAGACTATGAAGGCCACTAACCATGGTTACAAATGCTATTCCCCCCTTTCTCCTTGGTTCCACAGAGGCTGAGACACAGAACCACTTTCCGAGGTCAAGCAGCCAGGGGAGTCTGCTCACCAAGGTAAGGAAAAAAGAAGGAAAGGAATCACCCATGGAAGAAATAGTTTTGAGGAAAAACTGGTCAGCATATTCATAAGGAAATGATTAGTCCAAGTCTAAAATAGATGCATCAATGCTGTGGTATTCAATGCATCCACAGTGCAGAATGCTGGTCCAGCAGCCACTGATGGGTTCTCACTGGACTCCACAGAACCCGCGGTCAGCCCTCTGAGGACCAGACACCCTGGAAGAGAGCTGAGAACGCCCAGGACACCCTACGTACGAGCCACGTGGCCAAGTCACTCCAGCTCTATGAGTCTCAGGGTCCTCAACTGCACATAAAAGCAACGAGAGTTGCAGCAAGAGACTGGTGAAATAGTTTTTAATGCAATCAAGTCTACACAAATTTTGGATAGGATGTTTATGTGTGACTCTGCAAAGTGTCTGGTAGGAACTGAAGAAAGCAAAGCCTCTAGGGTAAAACAACAGAAAGACTCTGAATCTCTTTAATTTTTAAAAACTATACTGAGCACCTACTTGGTGATTCACACTTTCTCGAAAGTTGTATCACTTCGTCCTCACAACAATTCTATAAAATAGAAATTATAATCCCCATTTTTCAGGTAAGAAAATCGAGGCTCAGAAAGGCTAAGTGACTCGATTAAAATCACACAGGTTGGACCAAACCAACATGTGTTTGGTCCCCCGGACTTGTGATGTGGGTCCCCTTGCACTGTGTTCTGCAGCTGGGGTCTGTGTGTGTGTAATGAGTGACTTTTACTGTGCCTGTCTATCCATTTAGAGACAGAGTCTGTGCTTGTGCACACACTCTTACAATCTCTGCCTCAGAAGATGCTCAAGAGGTAATGTGTCATTTCTGGAAGGGTGAGCCGCTCATCCTGAGAGCACTTCTCAAGTCAGACGATGGGACTTGCCTCTACCCTGGGTTATTTTTCCCTCCCCTCTGTTTTGTTGACATGGATATTATTATAGATGACGCTAAGAGAGGCTCATGGGCGTCTCATATTCTACCATCGGCCCCCTTTGGAAAGAGGAGCTGCTTATGGAAAACCTCCCTTTCCGTCCTGAGTCAAGACATTCCTTGGGTGATTGGAGGGGAGCCCCCTCCCCAGCCCATCGCCATTTGGAAGTGATTACCACCGAGATACCCTGACAGAGTGAATGATGCTGAGGGCTTGCTCCTGGATGCTGAGCGAAAAGTTCGCCGCACATCCCCACCCCCAGCCCTTGGCACACACTGCTATAGAGAGCCTCGAATCCCACTTGGATGCCGATTTCCAAGGCTCGCTTTCCACTCTCTGATACATGGGATCAGCTTTAATAACAAAAATCTGGCAAGGAAGGCACCTTTGCCTAGCAAGAGCCCCCAGTGGCAAAACCGAGGAAGTCCTGGTGGGGGGCTGGAGGGTAGACTGTCAGCTCATTTGTTACCTCTTGCCAAAGACGCAAGGGCATCTTGTGACCTTCCTCCCAGGCCTTCTGCCTCAGATCTAACAACAGCAGCAACTGTCTGTATGGTGGTTTCTTCCCCTTTTCCTGGAGGAACCCTCCCCCCACCACCTCCAGCCAAGTCCCTTCCAATCCTTCTTATAGATTCAGCTCATGCTCATGCTCTAAACTCTTGGGGTAATTTGCACTCGCTGCATGGCTCTCAGCAGCTTCCCCAGGGAGGAATCCCAGACCACTGGGGACCTGACGTTGCCAGGTGATCAAGAAGACCAGGGAACCATCCACCTTCCCCATGACCCACGAAAATCATCACCTCCTTGTGTCCAGAGCTAGACACTTGTTGGTAGGCCGGTCTTGGGAAACCAAATCACAGCATCCAACCTCTGCAGAAATCATTGTGTGTTAAGGGTCCAGAGAGAAGACATCTCATCCCACTGCCTCATGAACAAAAATAGAAAGGAGAAAAATGCTTGTCCACCTACCTGAATGGTCATCTCCTCAAAGCTGTGTCATTAGAGATTCACAACAATCTCATGGCACAAATATTGCCCCCATTTTACAGATGAACAAAAGCCTCAGGAATACAAAATGTTGCCCAATGCTCTACTGCCAGTAAGTGGCAGTCATCATTTGAACCAGGTTTGGTGACTAAAGGCTATTGTTCTCTGTTTTGTTTCACAGAGTTTCAGGCTCTCTGGACTCTGTCTCTTACAGTGGCCTGAAAGTTTCTTGAAGTCAGGAACCCTTGACACCCCACCAGTTTGTCCTACCTTTAAGTAGTATAAGCTTGGATTCTTCATCAGCGATGGGTGACTATGATACTTGCTCTCCGACCAAGACTTAGTCCCTTGTCACCTTCCTAACTTTCTGTTCCCCTCTGCCCAAGCTCTTTTACTGGATGGGAAGTTTTGGCGTACTTCAAAGTATAAAGTTAATGAGTAGCATGAGGGGATACGAAGCACCTCCTTTGCCTGCTCCTTATGTTTCTTACTCAATAGAAAAGCATCAGATGAAGCGTTACAAACTCAAAGCTGCCTCCACCAAAATCCACAGGGCACTCGAGATGGAGTAATAAGTAAAAGTGAGTTATCAGGGGTATCACACCCCCTGAGGGAACTGGAGACAAAGCAGATCAGTCTCTGTACAGAATGAGGAATTAACAGAGGGGTCCTGCACCCAACAGAGCAGAGGTGCAGATGGGCCCACACACCTCTCTCTCTGCTTCCCTTCTCTCTGCTCCTGTATTTTTGATCTTGTCTTATCTTAGTGAACGATTTGGGGAGTTATGCAGGTACTTTCATCAGAAATCCCTGGGATGTGTGAGCAGTGGGTCACTGAGGTCTGTGGTAAAGTAATTACCGCTGAATGGCAGGACCAAGAGTTTGGAGAGCTCAGCTCTCTCATCTGCCCGCACTCAGGTACTTGCAATATAGAGGGGACGCTCTGCGGATGAGGACTTGGGAAAGGATATCATATTTGATTATGACTCCTAGAATAATCTTGGGTAAATCTGATCATCCACAGGACAATGAAAGAACTTTCTATACAAAAGCTGCCATTGTGACAGTATTTGTTGTAACATCCCCCAAAGCCAAGAGTCTATTTCTGTTCTGACTTTCCCACTTCTTTTAGTTCTAACATTCAAGGAGTTTAAGACTTATCTGGAATCTCATCCGCCGATGTAATGGAATCCCAAGAACTAAGCATTTCAATCAACAGGATTCACATTTTTTCTTTCCCCGGGGCCCCTTCCTCTTCCCTAGGAATGCCTGACTGGAATCAGAGTGGTCAAAATAGACTGCATCTATTTATCTGAGTTTTTCAAGATGACGGGCACATAGGCCTGAAGTAATAAATACTTTATCAGAGGTTCATAATCACATGAAAAATATCTCCCATGTGTAAAAAGAGTCTCGGGCACAGTCGTCCTTGTACCACATTCCCAGCTTCATAGGGGTTTGTGTGGCAAGAAACCTCTACTCAACTGGATTCTGAAACCATTGGAAGTTCCCAAGCCCATTCGGCTTCTACCTAAGAGACGGCATGACAGCTGTATCCTGCCCCTCAGAACCCCAGGGACTATACCTGACAGATGTGGAGGTCCACTGGCTAGCTCTTTAACAGCTTCATGTCCCTGAAGTTACTGCAGAGACATGCCTGAAGATAGACAATGCATCCCAACTACCACACTAAAGGGCCATACACTCCAAACTCTGGAGATCATCAACCTCTTTCCCAGAATTGTCATCAATTGTTGAGCAAGTTCTAACCTGCAGACTCTGCACTGAGGAAGAAACAGAAGGGTGTGCTTGCCCCAGAGGCTCCCGGGAAAGTGAGCTCTCCATCTTTGGGCTCCCTCTGCACAAAAGCATTCAAGCTCTTTGAAAAAGGATGGGGACACCTGTTGCTGTAAGGCTCAATTCCCCCAGCATCTTCTCAGAGATCATTGGGGTGTGGTGTGCCACTCACGATGGCTGAGAGCTCCCCAAAAGCCTCCAATCTTAATTCATAGCCTCAAAGTGACCTAGAAGAGGACTCCTAGGACCATCATGGCCGACAAGCAGGTGGTCCTGAGCTACCCACTCTGCCTCCAGAACAAGAGGCTGCCCTGTACTGTTATACCCCCACCTCACCTAATCAACCAAGACAAAGGAGAACTGCTTCTGTTTCTATGGTTTGGGTGTTTTCCTTTGTTTTCTAAATGTCTAGACTCTATTACAGCCACTTAAAAAAAAAAAGTACTGGACTATCTCCCTTATTACTATTCTAATGTGCTTTGAGGTTGAAAACTGGGGCCATAAGGACAGAGAAGAGTTATTGCTATTTATTAGATTATGCAAAATAGCAGTATGATATGCTAGACAGAGCACAGTCTGGGAAATCAGGAGCTTATAGGCACTGAGTCTGGCTCTGCTCCATATTTGTGGCTGCTCTGAGAACGATTTCATTGCATTTTTGCCTTGAATTTTTTCATATATAAAACAGGTATGCTTATTGTTGTGGATTAAAGATATCTGCTTGTAAATTCTCTGAGTCTCTTCTCATCAAGAGCTGGGACTCTGTCCCCTCACCGTGAATCTGGGTGGGTGCTGTAACAGTGGAAGTGACTGTGAAAGTCACGCTTTGCCAGTTTCTGGGCCCAGATTTTAAGACTGGCAGCTTCCACTTCCTGCCTCCTGGATCATTCACTCTTGGAAACCAGCCACCATGCTGTAAGGAAGCCCAAGCAACCCTGTATAGAGGCCCATAGGAAGAGGCACCAAGACCTGAGCCAACGGCCCCAGTTGAGCCCCCAGGCTAGAGCCAGGACCAACTTGCCAGCCACATGTGTGAGCCATCCTGGAAACAGATCCTCCGTCTCCAGCTCAGCCACCCCAGCTGACATTACAAACAGCAATAAGCCATCCTTGCTGAGCCCTGGCCCTAACTGCAGGCTTATTAGCAAAATAAAAGGCTGCTGTTGTTTCAAGCCACTAATTTTGGGTTGGTTTGTTATGCGACAATAATGGAAACTTATTTTCAGACTTTTGGGTGGAAAAAAGTGGACTGAACAAAATATAGAGGAATTATCTTTCAACCATTACTCTCCATCTCAAAGAGGATGCACACCAGAAAAAAAATGTCCCCTGAAGAAGTAGCACTGTAGTCAATGGTCTTACATCCCCATCACTGGCAGAGGATTAGTCAGGCTCAACTTGCGCCAGTTGGAAATAAAAGAGTCCATAGGCAACTTCATCCCAGCAGGACCAGCATAATTTATAAGGCCCAGTGACAAAGTGAAAATGCAGGGCACTTTGTTCAAAAATTAAGAATTATAATTTTATAATTATATTAAATTATTAAGAATTTCATTCTTAATCATTTTAATTAACTGTTAAGAATTAATAATTTTAAAATGATTAAGAATTATTAAAGGGCTAGCCCCATGGCCTAGTGGTTAAGTTCAGCGCGCTCCGCTTCGGCAGCCTGGGTTTGGTTCCTGAGCGTAGACCTAAAACACTCATCGGCAGCCATGCTGTGGTTGTGACCCACATACAAAATAGAGGAAGTTTGGCACAGACATTAGCTCAGGGCCAATCTTCCTCAAGCAAAAAGAGGAAGACTGGCAACAGATGTTAGCTCAGGGCCAATCTTCCTCAGCAAAACATAAAAAAAAATTATTAAGATGGGACAAAAGAGAATTAAACCAAGCATGGGACCCCTGTGAGCACAGGTCAGATACCCATGAAGCCACCCTGCATCCCAGCTTAATGGCTGAGTGGATTCACATCATAGGCACACATACTCTAAACTCTAGAAACCCATCTCCTCCTCTCATTATCCCAACCCATTCTAAGTATTTCCACTTAGAACAAGCCAGACAAAATGGGCAGAACAAGCCGCCTAGTGTCATGAACCATTTCAGAAATGACCTACCAACTTCACACACAGTCACACATACAGATCCTATCCTTTTTGTTGTTGTTGTTGGGATAGGTAATAGACAAGAGTTTTTAAAAGGTCCTATTTACAAAGGTGTGGGAAGGGTTTAAGGAAAGCAACCAAGGATGGCACAGAAGCCCAGGGCTGTACCATCCCTAGGACTGATGGGCCAAGGGCAGGGAGCAGTTACCAGAACCCAGAGAGAGAGCTGTGTGGAAAGGACATCTGACAGCAGCTATGGCTTCTCGTGAAAGGACAAAGCCAACACGTTGGGACTGCACGGGGAAGGAGCCAGCGGAATCGATACCCAGTGTCATTCTCTTTCTGCCCTTAGCTTTCCTACTAGCGCCTCTTAGTGGTCAAACCCAAGAGAAGCCAGACGCCAAGTGAGTCCACTGAGGCAGAGCATACAAGTCAGTCTCTTGGGAGCATACATGAAAGCTAAGCTTATTTTTAAGGAAGCTGGAAAAGCCCTTTTTCGAAAATCTCAACATGTTCCCACTTTTTCATCTGAAGACACAAGCCCAGAGTCACAGGGGGAGGGAACCCTTGTTTACCATTTCCTCAGCTGCCCTCAGAAACCAGGGTTGGACTGAGTCGCTGAGGTGATGAAGGCAGCGAGTGGTTATGCTAGAACTGGCCAGGGTCAGCCCTCACCCCACAGCCCCGAGAAGGAGAGTTAACAGCAAACAGACAGAGGCCATGAAGCCAGCTCCCTAAGCATGACAGCAAACACCTCCACAAGCTGACACCTCCCTGAGAAATAACTGCTGTCTCAGTCATTTGTGTGGGAGATGCCTTGGCAGGGTGTGGCGGTGGGGGGTCGGGGAGACGACAGTCTCCACATGTGAGTTTTCTGAGTTTCACAACACACTGTAAGCTTGTCCCTTGGAGGCCAAAGCAGTAAGTATGGCAAAACGGATACAGGGGTTCACCAAATCAGCATCTAAGAATCAAACATCCCAGGATGCCTCAAAATGGGCTCAAGCAACATTTGTGCTTTCATTTGAAATGTAGGGTTCCTCCGGGTCTACAGTAGCATTTTCACCCTCTCCTGATTTTAAGATCTGACAAGACACAGAGTGCAGTAACGTTAGTGAACAGGCTGACCCCCTTCTCACTGGTCCTGCATCTTGCTTGTCTTCCTTGCCTCTTAGCTTCTCTTTCACCTCATTTCATTTCTTCTATTTTCTTCCATTATCTTCATTTTTCTGTTTTACCTCTCATTCTAAGGATTCCACTCCTTTTTCTCTTGTCTTTCATCTCAGTGTTTGAACAGAGGTCGCAGATGTTCGTAGTTTCCAGACCCACACAACTTCTAGGACCTTCTCCCTTTATGCAAAACTAGCAGTTTCCCTCTTCGCTAATAGCCTAGCATGTTGTCTTTCCTCACAATAAGCACTCAATAATGATGAGAATTACTGGATGAACTAAGGGCACAGCCAGCAGACAACAGTCAATTGTGTCCATTTTACACCAGTTAGGAGCCCAGTGTTCACAGGCAGTCCCACTCACCCCTAGACCAAAGCCCTGGATATCAACACCCCAGAGGCTCCTGGTGGACTGGCTACATAGCTCCTTTTTCTGTCATCCACCCCCAGGTGAAGTGACTGATCAGACACCCTCCACAAGAAAGGACAGTCAAGGTTTCCACTGTTTGTCCCTCTTGACACATCCAACAAGACATGTCTGTCAATTAATTCTGTCTCGTAATAGGCCAGTCCTCCTTTTTCATTTTTTCCTTTCATTCTGTCCTCTCCCCTCCTTGTTTAGTGAAAATCAGGGCTCCAGTAAGGCACAGCCTTTACCTTTATGGAGGTGATGTCACCACAGGCCACACCCACAACTCTGGACTGGTCCTCCCTCTGGTCAGTCTTGCCCTTCTTTGGGCTGGCTCCACCCACCCTCCCAGAACTCCCCCCAACATCCACACCAAGCAAAGAGCACTCAGGAAAAGCCCCACTTCCTTTCATCTCCACCAACCCAACCTTGATTTAAAGTCCCCCGGGACATCGGCACAGGAAATCCTAACCATAGCTCTGTACTTTGAATCCTGCCTTTGAAGTGCGTGCTAACAGCTGTAATTGGCATTATGGAAGAAGGTTAGAATAAATTACTTGTAGCTAAGGACCCAGCAAAGAGAAAATTATCCAAGCCATCTTGCATTTGGTCCTTAATCCAACACCGTAAAATGAAATCCTCGTCACCCTGACTCCGTGTTAGTCTGAAGCACAGCACAGGGTTTGCAATCTTGCACTTTGTCCAAAAACCTTGAGATCTGGCCCCTCGTGCCGGCAGGGGCCCTTGGCAGAACCTCAAAACCATGAAGGAGGCAAGAGTGGCTTTGGAGAGTCCTGCCCATGCCTGACACATCTCCTGACACGTGTGACCCCCAAAAACTTCTGCCCCTCTCCTAGAAAATCTGGATTCCAGCAGCCGGGAGTTAACCCTCACCAAGGTGTTGCCTTAAAAATGATTCAAGGAGCACCCCTCTCAGCAGTACTGGTTTTAAATCAAAGGTCCTGAAAATGGAAAGTCTTAATGACCCAAAGGGCTTATTCTCCATGGTAGTGCCTCAGATGCCGTCACGGGAGGCAGACAAGAGCTGTTCAAGTGAGGACCTTCTGTCCGTCTCTTGCAGCAGAGTGTCAGAATCAGCCAGGCTATCAGTGAAGAGATACCCCCCTTGTCCACAGTCTACCTGTGTGATGTGATGGCATGGGGGCATTTTATTTTTTGATAGAAGGAGGAAGGTTTTTCTTTTTCAGTTGGGTGGCTTAGTCAGTGATGGCGTGTTTTTTGTTCTTTTTTTTTTTTCTGAGGATGATTTGCCCTGAGCTAACATCCACTGCCAATCTTCCCCATTTTGTATGTGAGCCACCACCACAGCACGGCCACTGACGTCAGACAAGTGGTGTAGGTCCGCACCCGGGAACTGAACCTGGGCAGCCGAAGTGGAGCACACCAACCTTAACCACTAGGCCACTGGGGCTGGCCCTGTGGTGGTTTTTTTGTTGTGTGGGTGTGGGTGTGTGTGTGTGTGTGAGAGAGAGAGAGAGAGAAAGAGTGCACACACAGGTCTGAGAGAGAGACAGGTAGACACTGGGCAATGGAGGGGGTCACACAGTGCTTGTCCCCTTCCCAGCCCCATGAACTTGTTCTGAGAGCTGACGGGACATGGGTGAGGGCAGAGTGGAGAGGTCTGGGAGCACAAGCCTTGCTGCTTCAGAGCCCAGGGCCAGAGCACAACACCTGGCTTCCCTGTGGAACTAGCACTGCAGGTCACCGGGAGGCCCCGCACTGCCCCTTGGTACCTACACCAGCAGCCTCCTGGCAGGTAGGCACCCTTAGTAGTAGGGTCTGTGACTCTCCCTCAAGCTGCTTCATGAGTAGAGAGCACTGCAGGGCGGAGCAGGAACAGGAGAGAAAGGTCAGAGGAATTCCACTTGGAAACTGGGGCTGACAGGCTGCTGGAGAGCCACAGACAGAAATACTTGGGTGCTGGGGGGCTTTGCAGAGTCCTAAGGTCCCGCAAAGGTGGCGGAGCCAGGAGGAAATCTTTAATGTTAATATTCCTGCATTTGCACGCACATGCAGCTGGGGCCCCCAGGGACACCTGATTTACACACGTGAAGCTGGCAGGAGAGCCAGATGTATTTGTCTTATCACAGGACAAGGGAAAATGGAAGTGCAGGAGAGGGAGATCCTGAGGGAAGCTCAGCAGCTGGCACCAGTCAGCACCTTCCCACCTGGGTGCCAAGGTGCACCTGGGTCGGGGCAAGGCTTCCACCCTCATCAGGATCAAGGTTCTGATATAGTTACAATTCTGATTAGGATCTGGTTCAGTGACCATGAGTTTGGAAAAACTAGGAAAAAAATGCAAAACCTACCTTGATAGGATCATGTATGGTACTGATACTTTTAAATGCCCAAGAAGAAAGTGAACTCGCATACATTTCTGAACCCTACCCCACCCCCACCACAGTACTCTGCACATACATGATACGCAGTTAGCCCTCGACCAATGCTATTCTGTTCATCAAGAAGTGCTCTGAATTTGTGGAATCCAGTCAGAATGAGAAGAGTAAAGAGATGAAACTCCCAAATCCTTCCAATTCTAGTTTTTAAAGCCCACAGAAATGGAACTATTGACAAACACAATTAATACAGACACTCCAACTCCTCCAACGGTGTGATACCAAGGAATGACACCCTGAATATTCTTAGAGGAGGAAATATAAAGAGGACGGCAGGATAGATAAACTGACATATTGAACTTACCCTTCCCTTTGTATCTTGGGCTTCAGAATACAGCAAAATTGAAATTTACTTATTAATACAAAATAACTATAAAATATAGGGGCACAGAGAATGCCTGCACACTAAGGCATTTCAGATGGGCCAATTTGGGCTTTCCCATGTGGGGAAAAATAAAGCCATTCTGGGAACCAGTGGGATACATGTATAGCCCCAAAATGTGAAGCACGATCCTACAAGAGGCTAAAATCCTTCTGAGTGGGGCTCCGGGCCCAGAAGATTTCTGCAAACGATTATCTAATTTGATTCCCCTCATTGCATTACAGGGGGATTTAAAACACATCACCTCCAGCTGAAATGGGTTCTGGTAAATTTCTTGAGAGCTCTCGCGGATCTCACGTCATCCTCAGAGTTCAGGGTCAACACTACATTAATGACCCACCATTTATCCACTGGGTAATTCACTCCCTGGCAACCTACTTTATTTATGCTGCATAAATTCAGGAAGCAATTAATAGTTGCCACAAAAGCAACATGATCGAGGGTGCTTTTCCCAACAAAACTGCAAAGCAAGGCACTTCTCTTATCCCAAGGCAGAGAAGGGAAGTAAAGCAGACTGGGGAAAAGTACTAAATAGCTTTGTGACATGTTCTATCTCCTTCATTCCCCTGGTTGGAGGGAAATTGAGATGACTTTCTGGCTTTTTCTCTTAGCACCTTATTTCTACTCCCTTTCAAAGGAATCATCCCGGGTGCTAACAGCTGTTCATGCTACCCTTTTTGACATCCTGTTCACTTACAGTTCTGTTCAGGCAAAAGTAATTTAATAATAACACCATAAAAATCAGGGAGAAAGAGTAGTTTACTCATTAACTAAAAAAAAAAATCCTAATGCAAAAAAGAAATGAAAATAGGACCACTTCTGGATTTGACTTCTGAACTTCACAAGAATGCTCCTAGGGAGCCCAGGCAGATATCACCCCATGAACAGAGAGGTTAAGTGACTTACTCATTCCTGCATAGAGGGTCGAAAAAGAAGTCCGAATTCAAACAAAATCCGCTGGCTCCCCGTTCAGAGCATTGGCTAAGGTATTATATTATTTCTCTTCTCCAGGGGCTCCAAGCTGTTTGCTTCCAATCTGGGCCAGCTGCTGTTAGCTGGCTGACCCAACCCACATCCTCAGGCCTCTTCTCCCAGACAATTTCCGCTGTTAGGGACTGTCCATCTGACTTAATGAGATGTAAGGAGAAGCCCCTGGGTGGCTCCTAGGAGAGCTTTTTAAAGGAGAAAACACTCAGCTGGTGTGACTCTTTGGCCTTTTACCCTTCACCTTTGGCCCTACCCTCCTCTTGCTGCCTGAGAGGCTGGACCTGCACAGTCTTCCTATGGCCCTGAGGATAAAGGCTTATGTGCTAGGATGGAAAGAAGAAATACAGAAAGAACCTGATTGCTGATGGCGTTGATGAGCCGCCATACCGTCTCTGCACTGCCTACCCCCACACTTCTTTTAATCTGGAAAAAACAAACTCCCCTTTCGTTTAAGCCAGGGTTAATTGGGTTTTCTGTTATTTGGAGCTGAATGTAATTCAGCTGAGATCTCTCTCTCTCTACCTTACATACACACACACCAATGCCCACCAACCTCTTAGTAGGAAATAGAGCTATTTCTTAACATGATAAAGAATATCAACCTTAAACCTGCAGCCAACATCATACTTAAAATATCAAAAGGCATACATTTCCCCTTAAAATCCAGAGAAAAGATAAGAATGTTCCTTATTACCTCCACTATTTACATACGTAAGAAGTTCTGTCTAAAACAACAGATAGACACCTAGACATAAAACTGCTGGAAGGAATAAGATACAATAGTCATTATCTGAAAATGAATAAAACAAAGAGAACAATGAAAAACTCTTAAGATTAACAGATTTGGTAACATATAGAGACACAAGACAATATTTTTCTATGGTGTTAGTAACAAACAAAATTTATGATAGAGAGAAAAGAGAATTTTATTCACAGCAGCAAGAAAATATACAATATCTAGGAATAACCCTAAAAAGTAATATGTGGGACCATTATGATGAAAATGCAACTTCACTGAGAGACATACAAGATTTGAATAAATGGAGAGACATGTCCTGTTCCTTAACGAAGAGATTGGTTTACCAAGACAATTCTTTCCCAAAGTTTAAGACAATCCCAGTCAAAATCCTCATCATATTGTTTTCTCTAACTTGACAAAATGAATAAAAAGTACAGCATGAAGAATGAATCGAGGAGAACAAAAAAAGTCTATTGTGACGAGGGAGGCCTTGCTCTATTGAGATATTAAAACCTATATTATAAAATTACAAAACTTAGTGTGACACTGGCAACCCTAGGATTGATAGATAAATCAATGAAACCATTTAAGTAACCTGAAAAATCCCCTCAGGTATGAGAATTCAGCATACGAAAAAAAAGAATTATAAACAAGTGGAGAAGAGAGATAAGCTATTCTACAAAAGAAATCAGGAAAATTGGATATTGGAGAAAAATAAAGTCGTTTCCTCAGTTGACAATTACAATAATATAATTCTAGATGGATGGGAGAGTTAAATGTAAGAAATGAAATCTTAAAAGCAAGAATAAAGTATAGGTGATCTCAGGAATTCCAAATTCCATGAAGACAGGAATCACGTCTGCCTTTCACTCTTATTTCTCCAAGGCTTGGCACAGTTCCTGGCACAGAGAAGGGTCACCATACATATTTGTTTACTAACTGGCATTAATGCCATGGAAGAAATCACCAGAAAAGGGGAACATTTCATTACAAAATAAAATGGATGTACATGATAAAAAATTATAAAGCAAATGACAAACTGAGAAAAACATAACCAATAAATATGATAAAGGGTTAATTCATATATACTCATGAAAGAGAAGAAAAAGTGCATTACAAAAGAAGGAAAAATACGAAGCCCAAAAAATACAAACGGCCATTAAATACTTGAAAAATTACTCAAATTCATACGTAATCTAACATGCAATTTAATACCATCATTCAGCAAATATTTGTAAATAAAAAATGGTCAATGAAAAACAGATACCACTACATACCTATTAGAATGGCCAAAATCCAAACACTGACAACACCAAATGCTGGTAAGGATGTGGACAAACAGGAACTCGCAGTCATTGCTGGTGGGAATGCAAAATGGTACAGCCACTTTGGAAGACAATTTAGCAGTTTCTTACAAAACTAATCATACTCTTACCATCTGATCCAGCAACTGTGCTCCTTGGTATTACTCAAAGGAGTTGAAATTTATGTCTACACACAAAAATCTGCATACAGATGTTTATAGCAGCTTTATTCATAATTGTCAAAACTTGAAAGCAACCAAGATATCCTTCGGTAAGTGAATGAATAAATAAACTGTGATACACGCAGACAATGGATTATTCAACGCTAAAAATAAATGGGCTATCGAGACATGAAAAGACATGGAGGAATCTGAAATGCATATTACTAAGTGAAAGAAACCAATTTGAAAAGACTACATGTTGTATGATTCCAACTATATGATATTCTAGAAAAGGCAAAACTATGGAGACAGTAAAAAGATCAGTGGTTGCCAGGGGTTGATGGGGAGGAAGGGATGCATAGATGGAGCACAGACATTTTTAGGGCAGTGAAAATACTCTGTATGTTACTATAATGCTGAATAAATTTGTCCAAGCCCATAGAATTTACAACACCAAGAGTGAAGCCTAATGTAAACTATGGACTTGGCTGGTTATGATGGGTCAATGTAGGTTCATCAATTGTAAGAAATATACCACTCTAGTGGGGGATGTTGATAATGAGGGAGGCTATGCATGTGTGGGGACAGGAGGTATATGAGAAATTTCTGCACCTTTCTCTCAATTTTTCTGTGAACCTGAAACTGCTCTAAAAACTAAAATCTATTTTAAACAAATGACCAGTGAGGGAAAGGTGAAAAGAGCCTGACACCTTTACACACTGCTAATGGGAGTACAAGCTGGTAGAACCTTTCTGGAAAGTAACTTAGAAACAGATCTCTGCTTCAAAAACAAAAAAAGCCTACCCTTTCATTTATCGTTTATCATTTCTCCTTGAAACGATTGTATTAAATAGATAGGGTAACTTAATATCCACAACACCCTAACATTGAAAAAATATAATACAGAATCTTTCCCTAATGTCCCAACAGAAGCCAGGTTGTGAATATATGCAGATGAGAAAGGGACTCTATCCGGAAAGGAATGGAGAAGCAGTGCAGGTATTTTAAACAAGTGAGTAAGTAGACTGGATTATTTTACCACAGCAACTAGTCAAAACTGGTAAAAAGGAAGGACTAGAGAGAGCAGCAGGAGGCAACAAGCAAGGTCAGCAATTTCGTAGCTATTTCTCTGGGACGGAAAAAATCAGAGCAAATCCAAGAGACATTTCAGCAACAGAATCTACAATACGCAGTTGTCATTTTAACATAAGCCGTGGTTGAGAGAAAAGGGATAGGCAGGTGAAGAAAACCACATTGATCCTATGATTCAGACCTAGAACTGGGAGGGAGAAAAATGATTGGCCTTCCTGAGTATATTCTCCAAAAATAGCTCATATCAAGGGCAGATAAACCCAGGTGAAAAGAGAGAAAAGAAAAGCAATGTAGTGAAACATTCTGTGACCACACCTTAAGTCAGGTAGAGCAGGTAGTCAAAGCACGGCCCCTTTTTCATGCCCTTGACCCCTCAACAACAAATGCCCAGGCTCTGCCCAGTTTAATACTGTTTCCAAACTGATTTTCACTGATATCTGAACCTACCTAGGCCCCTTTCAAGGCCAGGAAAGAAAAAAAAAGAAGAAACAGATCTCAAGAAGCTTAAAAAATGTTAATATATCTTATGCTATAATCCTCCCTTCAGTAATGTAAGAAAATAATCCAAGATATAATAAAATATGTATTACTAGGAAGGTCACCTAAGTGTTAATTATAATAATATAAATAGTTAAATAAATTATGCTATAATTAAGTTTCATAACCAATAAAAACCATACTTTCAAAGACTAATGATATGAGAAAACGTTCACAACATAGTGTCAAATGAAAATAGATGGTTATAAGAATGTACATACAGTATAAATAAATAGACAAACAGCAATCATACAGGCAGACACACTTAAACACACATGAATGAAGGGAAAAAAAAAAGACTAGAAAGAAAGACACCAAAAATACTAAGAAGGTAATCTGTGAATAGAGGGATCATAGATGATTTTCATTTTCTTTATATTTTTAATATTTCCAAATGTTCCCCAATAAGCATTTAATTACCTCATAATTCAGTGTCTCTGACCATTACACCATTGTAACACTCAACCACATGGACTCCCTTATTTTAAAGATAAAACAAAAGAAGAAATAGATCATTGAACTTTATCAAACTGAAAAACTTCTGTGCATCAAAAGACACGATTGAGAAAGTGAAAAAACCCACAGAATAGAAGAAAATATTTGCAAATCATATAACTGATAAGGGCCCAGTATCCAGAATATATAAAAGCTTTTACAATTCAGTGACAAAAAACACAATTAAAAATGGGCAAAGGACTTGAATAGACATTTCTCCAAAGATGAATGGCTAATAAGCATATGAAAAGATGCTCAACATGGTTAGCCATCAGGAAAATACAAATCAAAACCACAATGACATTGGGATTCAGATTGGGATTGCATTGAATCTGTAGATTGCTTTAGATAATATGGACATTTTTAACTATGTTTATTCGTCCAACCCGTGAGCACGGAATATCTTTCCATTTCCTTATGTCTTCTTTGATTTCTTTCAATAATGACATTCTTCACAGAAATAGAACAAAGAATCCTAAAATTTATATGGAACAACAAAAGACCCCGAATAGCCAAAGCAATCCTGAGAAAAAAGAACAAAGTTGGAGGCATCACACTCTCTGAATTCAAAATATACTACAAAGCTACAGTAATCAAAACAGCATGGTACTGGCACAAAAACGGACACACAGATCAATGGAACAGGAGTGAGAGCTGAGAAATAAAACTACACATCTATGGACAGCTAATCTTCAACAAAGGAGCCAAGAACATACAATGGAAAAAAGAAAGTCTCTTCAATAAATGTTTTTGGGAAAACTGGACAGTGCAAAAGAATGAAAGTTGACCATTATCTTATACCATATACAAAAATTAACTCAAAATGGATTAAAGATTTGAATGTAAGACCTGAAACCATAAAACTCCTAGAAGAAAACACAGGCAGTACGTTCTTTGACATCAGTCTTAACAGCATCTTTTCAAACACCATGTCTACTCAGGCAAGGGAAACAAAAGAAAAAATAAACAAATGGGACTACATCAGACTAAAAAGCTTCTGCATAGCAAAGGAAACCATCAACAAAATGAAAAGACAACCCAACAACTGGGAGAAAATATTTGCAATCATTTATCTGACAAGGGGTTAATTTCTAAAATATATAAAGAACTCATACAACTCAACAACAAAAAATGAACAACCCGATCAAAAAATGGGCAGAGGATATGAACAGACATTTTTCCAAAGGATGGCCATATATGGAGGGCCAACAGGCACATGAAAAGATGTTCATCACTAATTATTAGGGAAATGTAAATAAAAACTACAATGAGATACCACCTTACACCTGTCAGAATGGCTATAATTAACAAGACAAGAAATAACAAGTGTTGGGGAGGATATAGAGAAAAGGGAACCCTCATACACTGCTAGCGGGAATGAAAACTGGTGCAGCCACTATGGAAAACAGTATAGAGATTTCTCAAAAAATTAAAAATAGAAATACCATATGATCCAGGTATTCCACTACTGGGTATTTATCCAAAGAACACAAAACCAAAAATTCAAAAAGATATATGCACCCCTATATTCATCGTAGCATTATTCACAATAGCCAAGACACGGAAGCAACCCAACTGCCCATCAACAGATGAATGGATAAAGAAGATGTGGTGTGTGTGTGTGTGTATGTGTGTGTGTGTGTGTGTGTGTATATATATATATATTTAATGGAATACTATTCAGCCATAAAAAGAGACAAAAATCATGCCATTTGCAACAACATGGATGGACCTTGAGGGTATTATGCTAAGCGAAATAAGTCAGACAGAGAAAGACAAACACCGTATGATTTCACTCATGTGGAAGATAAACACATAGATAAGAACATACTGGTGGTTACCAGAGGGGAAGGGGGTGAAGGGACGGTGAAACAGGTAAAGGGGCATGTGTATGGTAATGGATAAAAACTAGACTGTTGGCAGTGAACATGGTGCAATCTACACAGAAACTGAAATATAATAATGTACACCTGAAATTTACACCATATTATAAGCCAACATCACCTCAATAAAATAATTTAAGAAAACAAAACCACAATGACATAACACTTCACATCCATTAGGGTGGCTACAATCAAAAGAAAATGGAAAATAACAAGTGTTGGTGAGGATGTGGAGAAATTGGAACTCTCATACGTTGCTGGTGGGAATGAAAAATCGTGTAACTGCTGTGGAAAACAGTTCGACGATTCTTCAAAAAGTCAAATATAAAATTATCATATGACCTAGCAATTCCACTCCTAGGTATATGCTCAAAAGAACTGAAAAAAGGTGTTCAAAAAAAAACGTGAATATTCACGGTATTACTCACAATAGCCACAAGATCGAAACAACCCAAATGTCTATCAACTGATGAATGATGAACAAAATGTGGCATATCCGTGCAATGGAATATTGTTCATCCATAAAAAAGAACGAGGTATTGATTTATACTACAGCATGGATGAACCTTGAAAATGTTATGCTAAGTGAAATAAACCAGACATAAAAGGCCATATATTATATGATTCAATTTATATAAAATATCCAGAACAGGCAAATCCATGGAAACAGAAAGCAGAGCAGTAACGAGTGTCTGCTTAATGGCTACAGGGTTTCTTTTGCGGATGATAGAAATGTTCTGGAATTAGATAGTGGTGATGGTTGCACAACATTGTGAATGTACTGGAAGCCACTGAACTGTACACATTAAAATGGTTAAAATGGTAAATTTCATGTTATGTGACTTTTACCTCAATAATAATAATAAAGAATCCAATACATTTCTTTAATACCTAGACTTTGAAAACCCTCCTCCAATTACTCCCACCCTTGTCTTTCTTGATTTTTCAATTCTTGTGTAATCACATCCTAATTCAGTACACTAGCTTCTTGCTGGACCCCTTAGATCAGAACACGGTTTTCTAATTCTAACTCCATTTCTTCAAATGTCATTCCCTTTCCTGGAACGCCTCCCTTACTCCTCTACCATGGAATAATTATCTCAGAATCAAAAGGCCCAGGATCTAATCTCAGTCCACTACATACCACTTGTCTCACCTTGGGTAAGTCAACTTCTCCATATCATTTTCTTATATGTAAAATGGGCAGTCAAAATCCAATTAATAAATATACATATTAAAATTCTAACTTGTGCCAGGGTAATATACCTGCCCAGTCCTCCATATAGGGCAGGTATGATGATAAGCCACATAAAACATATGAAAATGTCCTGTGAACTACGAAGCGCCACACCTGTGTAAGGTGATAATAACACCTATGCCAGTGTTTCCTAAGCTTCAGGAATTTTCACATCACAGACGTGGTTTATGCCAAGTGTCTCATCACCTGCACAATTTTAACCTATTATTGTAATCAATTCACTTATTTTACTTACACAGATTTATTTTAATATAGAAACTTTATATTACTACCATGATATCATTGGTTTAGTGTGATTTTTCTATACA
Source organism: Diceros bicornis minor (assembly GCF_020826845.1). NCBI lineage: Eukaryota > Metazoa > Chordata > Mammalia > Perissodactyla > Rhinocerotidae > Diceros > Diceros bicornis. Next base: position 71,619,526 of record NC_080743.1, read on the forward strand.
TGTTAGAAGTAAAGACATTACTATTAAAATAGAAAATGTGTACCTCCATGTCACATAAAGTCACATCTGTATCACCACCAGCAGCACACTTGGGAAATGCTGATCTCTGCCAACGGCCTTCTTAAGGACCTGCATCAAAACTTTCCTCCTCTAGAAAACCTTCTCTGATTTCCTTTTCAGCCCGTTTTGGAGCCCCCTTTGCTCCTTCACAATAAGTCCCCGTGTGTTTAATTTACACTCCATCACTTCCGTATTTGTTGATTTCACTGTTCTCAATACTTTCCCATCTGCGCTTTCAACTCCTGCATTAGATCACAAAACACCAAAAGGCCAAGATCTTATTTCTTTTATTCGCTCCCACAGGCCCAACTACAGTACAGCAAACATTTGCTGAGTGGACAAAAGTTTAAATGAATGAAAAGTGCTCATCAAATGCTTATAGCTATCTTTTTTATCATCTGTGTTCTGAAGATAGAGAGCTAAATTCCCCCACCTCATTTCCTAGTCTATGATGTGGCTGCATCAACAGTCTAATTCAGATGTCAATCAGTGAGAAGAATGGTTTGTTAAAATAAGACTAGTGCCTGGCACATAGCAGGCATTCAGTAGATTTGGGAGAATGCATGTTAAATAAGTGGGATAATTACTTAAAAAGCCCTGCTTTCTTGGATGCAACACCTGTAGACGGTGAGAGGCATGAGCACAGATGAGTCAGCGTGGGAAGACCAAGGCCCACCTGGGCCTGCACATCCAGGCTTTATCAGGGACCTGGACCACATAGCTCAAATCAGGACTCCAAACTAAGCATCCTTTCACCAGCCCAAGAGCGGCTCTACCCTGATGAGGGGCCTGGTTCTCAATTTGATACTCTCCTAATTAGAAGTAAATCCTTGTAATACAGGAGAGCCTTTGCGTGTCCACAGTGCATTTTGGCCATGAGTCTCAGAACGCTGACAAAAGAAGCTGCAAGTGAAATCACTGATTGAATACATCCAGACACTGAGCAATCCTTGTGTCAATGTTGACAGAGCAACTCTTTATCGTCCAGCTCCAGGAGGCGAACGTAAAGCAAAATCACCAGAGATGCTGGGAGAAAAAGAATGTTTGCACCTGCAGAACCATGGAGCCTCGTATTCATAAAATGACAATAAATATTAATAGTAACAATAATTGTTTTTAAACTTAAAGATGTACAGCTCTTAAGAGTCTACAAAGCGTTACTCAGATTTCATTATCTTGTATGATCCTTATAGCAACCCTGTCAGAGACATTATTTGCCCTACTTTTACACATGAAGAAACTGAGGTTTAAAAGGTGTCTTAAACCTGGGTTTTCTGCCTTCAAATCCAATGCTCTTTTGATTTCAAAGTTATCTAGTTAAGCCAATTTTCTTCTTTGTGCTAAAACATAGTAGAATAGTAAATAAATGTTTAATATAAGGATTTTTGAATGTCTTTTATGCCACCACCATAATAAAGGACTCACCCTCTCTAAGTTCAAAAGCAGTGTTAGAAAGTCTTCCTTAAGTTGAGCTGACCATCTCTCCATGGAGCCCATCCCACTCCTTAGCCCCAAATGGCCACCACGCCGTCATCTCTAAAACCCTCCAAAGGGGACTGCACAGCCCCTAACAGAACCCAACCTACTGGCTTCCTAATCCCAATACCATGATATCAGTTAGAAAATACCGAAATTTCCCCCCACGATCCCACTCCTCACCCTAATTCTCATTAAAAGTTCTCTATCTCACCTCCCCAGACCAGTATAATCAGTTTCTTCCTACTTAGTGAGTCTTGGATTATCTATACTAGGGAATAACTTCAGGGACAGAACTTGAATTTCCAATTAAACCATTCTGTCTTTTTTATTTTATTTCCTTTTTTGTATTTTGTATCAACGGTAACGAGAAGAGGAAAAGTATGCTTCCTTTCTGCACTGTTCAGTTTAGATCTCTATTTTAAAAAAATATTCTTTCCAACACTGCCTTTTCACAAGCTATCCAGTGCCCCCAAGATGAGGATTATCTATGACAGCCCCTCGGTCCTTGGATGAGAGAGAACAGAGCATCCTCTTCTCTCAGTTAATTACCATTTCTTGCCTGTGCATTTGATTTCAATAAAGTCTCTCTAATTACTTCAAATATCACTGCTCCCCCCTCCTCCCCTCTCTCCTGCGCCCCTCTTTCTCTTGGAGAGCCTGAGACTGATGAACTCAAACACGCCAGGAGGCCTCAGGCATATGCTGCGACGAGCAAAGACTTCTCAAAGTTAATAAGGCAGGAGAGTTAATAAACCAGACTTCCCAAAGTTAATAAACCTGGAAAACACAATTATTACTATTTTTACTATTATTAAAATATTGCCATTATTATGTTGTTGTTATTCTCAGCCTCATCCACAGCTATCCTAAGACCCTCCCCCATGTCTGCCCGCCTCCCCTTCCTCCCTCCACCCTCACCGGTGGCAGTAATATTGTGTGAGTAATCCCAGCGGGGCTCCCCAGCACTGCCCTCTTGGAGGAAGCAATATTGGAGCTCATGCAGCCCCCAGTCCCTTCAGGCTCAGCTCTGCCCTTTTATATTACACACTGTTCAGTCAAATCCATCACCAGCCTCCCAGATCTTTCCAACAGGCTGGAAGAGGCTGGATGGAAATGATGATTAAGGGAACTGAAGAGAGCGAGGAGGGGGAGTGGGCAGATGAGATGGGAGGGAAGATATTTGGTTTTTGGACATGCCTGAGCTGTCAGTGAGTCTGATTTCCATATGATACCTTCTGAGGCTCAGTATTTCTCTGCACCCTCTAGGCAATGAGTGGTTCTCTTAGGCTCAGCGAGGAATATCTGCAAATAAGGGCAATATTAACCACAACTGTTTTCCAGACTCCCAGGAAGTATGTTCCTCCATCACCTGCTTTCTTTCCCTTTGAAGGAACAGCTCCATCCACGAAGAAGGCAGCCTTTTAGAATTGGCCAATGGTATGAAACTAGCGGAGAAAGAGTCACAGGGCAACAGAGCCTTACAATTCATCCAGGCCAACTTCTCATTTTATGGATGAAGAAACTGAGACCCAACTAAGTCAAGTGACTGGGCCGGCTAGTTAAGAGGAGAACCTAGACTGGACCCCCGGCCTTTTGATCTCCAGCACTGCTTTCTGCAAGTGATTGCATCTTTTCCTTCCCACCTCTTCCCAGACCCTCCTCGCTCTGTATTCTGCCAACACCCTTGGTACTAAATCTCTAAAACCTAACTCATCTGTTTCCCCCAAAACATGCTCAATTCCATGAGCTTCCTATTTCAGTTACTAACATCACTATACCCCAGTGGTTCTCAACTGAGGGAGATTTTGCCCCTCAGGGGAGATATGGCAATGTTAAGAGAGATTCTTGATTGTCACAACTGAGATTAGCATCTAGTGGGTAGAGGTCAGGGATGATGCTGAACATTCTAGAGTGCGCAGGGCAGCCCCCCACGACAAAGAATTATCCAGCCCAAAATGTCAACAGTGCTGAGATGGAGAAAACCTACTATACCCACTCTGGCTCAACAACTCAATTAGCTTCAAATCTCCTTGCTAGGCCGTTGAAAACATGGGTCTAGAGAGTAGGGTAGAGGTGAGCTTGCTACGTTTGAGATTCAAAAGTCACTTTCCTAGGGATGCCAGCAAAAGTTAGGGGAGTGGATGCATGCATTGGTTGGGAGAAGGCAAAAGAGAGATAAGGGGAGGACTACGAGAAAGGACCACAGAAGCACCAAAAGCAGGAAGAAGAAGCACCTCAAAAGAGAAAAAAGACCTCATTTCAACCCAAACCATGGGCTAACTCTACCTGCACATCATCCAGAACCAACCACAGGTGCAGGCCATGTTTCAAGGGGCTGCTGCAGCAGATCTGGACATCCAGAAAAAGCCCCAGGTCATCCTGACCTCAACAGAGTCAAGCCTGACTTGAGAGAGGGAGCGCCAGCCCTCTGGGTATGCAGGACAACCAGGAGCAGGACCGCTGCTGAGTCCTGGAGCTGAGCACTGAACTCCAAACCCCATCCCAGCACCCACCAAAAAAGACATTAGACACAGGGCAGTCACCCTCTACTACTCTGAACACTCTACACTTAGGAGTCACCTCCCCACGGACAGTTTCGGGTTGCTCTCCCTGCAGCACTCCACCGCCAGGGAGAGAAACTCCAGCTGGACTGTCAGAGCCACTCGGGGTCTGGACACACCGCCCGGCCAGGGAATGCCTCCCACACTGCCCTCAGCCCAAATCCAGTCCCTTTTCAACAAGGTAGCTATTGCCAGCGGGAGGCTTTGGAAGGAGTCAAGTGTAATTAAAAGCTGTGAAAGCCGCATTGTCTCAATTGTAAATCCTTCTCACTGAGAGGCCTTTACTGGGGAATTCTCAAAGGTGGGTAGAGGCCGGAGCTGCCACAGCCACCACCTCTCCTTAGAGAGTCCAACAAGGAACTTTAATGGAAAAATATTTCCATCTAAGATGGAGGCCTGGAAACTGCATGGCTTCATTCACTCTGGCTTTAGGGTCGAGTCTGGGGGGAGAGGGAGAGCAATGAGAGTGGAAGGAGAGAGAAGAGCCTAAGACACAAACTGGGAGAAAGAAAACTCATTAACAAAAACACCAAGCTGTGCCTTGTTTAGCTCTTTCTCACGATGTTACACAGAAACCTCTGTATTTTGATCAATTGCCCACTGGGCCAAGTATCTGCTCCTGTGATTAATGTTGGAGACAGAGTGTTCACTCGTCGGGATGTCAGTCCCAGCTCCGGCAATGACCTGTCAGCGTGCAACTGAAGCAGGGCACAGAGATGTGCACGTTTCTTGTTCTGTCGCTGGACACAAAGCCAGCCCCACAGTGCTACCTCCCAGGTGTGAACAGTTAACACACGGGGACAAGGGAGCCCAATACAAGCCCCACGGGTCTGGAAAGCAAGCTCCCCATTACACCTCTGCAGTGTTCGCAGCCACCTACAAGTCTGTTCCAGTGGCTGGCCAGGAACCCAGCAAAGACTGAGAGGGGTGATTCACGTGGTGGGGCCACATTTAGGGCATGTGCAACTGTGCCCATGATGGCCGGCATCCTTCTGGAGGCACAGCTGTGTGGATGAATCTCCAGGGAAATGGACCAACACAGAGATTCAGCTTTATGCAATTCAGTCATACTCACAGAGAGAATTAAGGTAGACTAATTTTCCAATGAGTTCTAGGTTTCCTGATGAATAACAAAGGGAAATGCATGTCCTCTTCCCTCGTTCTCTTGGGTCTCCTGTCTTATCTCAAATGCACACGGAAAGAACATGGCTTCCTGGGACAACCTCAGCTCACAATGCAGTTGTCAGGAGAGAAGAAGCAATTTGTTTCTCTGGGGTAGAAATCTCAAAACACAAAATGATGCTTATGACTGTATCAACGTGCATCAGGGTGCATCTCACCCCATGGTGAGAGAGAACCCTGAGCTGAGAGCTGTAGGGGTCTCCCACCCACACCTTTGCAGATGCGCAAAGAGCTGAGATAGCTGGTTTGGTCTCTAAGCAAGGCTGGGCCTCTCTGTCCCCAAAATATGTCAGCATCCAGAAGGCCATTCAGTGAAGGGCAACTAGCACAACGTGTGTCAGGGAAGGCTAATTCATGCATAAAGTAAAGGGAGTGAAATTAAACAGTCTCACTAAATGGGGAAAGAGAAGAGAACAATGTGGTAAAGGTAGTAAGTGCCCACATGCCAAAATAACTCCACCCAAAAAGCCTTTCAGTGATGCGGGTGAATAAAGGGTAATGAAATGGAGGAAACAAAAAACTTTGGTGAGTCTGACAGAAAAGGCTGTTATTAGTAGAATCTGTCAGACTGCTCTCTCACCTACCTCCCAAAACATCCCTTGGAAACCAAAAATAATTTATAAAGAGTTATAGAACATCGAATAATCAAAAATGTTATTGACAGGCAAACAGCTATCTCTAAGACTAATATATCTCTTGTGTATGTGTACAGAGTGTATGTAAGCCCAGCTGGGGATTAGAGTTCCCATGCTAGCTCTGCCAACCATCAGCTATGTGACTTCCACTTACACAAAACAAGAAGATTAAACTCATAATAATATTATGCAATTACGGAGCAATTACTCTACGTCAGGAATAACTCTAAGTGTACTTATTTCATCTTCACAACAATCTTGTAAGGTAGGATCATTATTCCCATTTTGCAGGTGAGGGAACTGAGACACAAGAGATAGTAACAAGGTCACACAGTAAGTGGCCGAGTCAAGATCTGGGACAAGCTTCCTCTTCTAGCAATGGCTGAGTAGCTCCTATCAGACCAACCTTTCCACAGATAACTAGAAACTCTAGACGAAATATAGAAAACAACTATGTGAAGACACCAGACAATGATCAAAATCAGATAGACATTGAAGGCAGTCAGCATGTGGAAGAAGGGACCAGAACCGGGGGGTTTTCCAGTTTTTACAGCTTTTAGTCACACAGAGTAACTAAGAAACTCAGATGGAAAAGCCACAGTGTCACTGGCTGGAAGGACCAGAGGACAGAGTTTAGGGCAAATGCAGCAGCCGAGAGAGAGAGGAGAAACCTGGAAAGACCCAGAGACGGGGAGCCCCAAATTCTATATATAAGCTCTGCCCAATCTCTAGCTGACCCCTGAACCCCATGTGCACTGGGTAGACTCCAAGTGGCCCAATTAAGGATCCAAAGAGCTGAACTGAGATTCTTCTCACTACAGGGAAGACAAAGTTTGCAGTTTGAGTTCAACCAAGTTAAATGCCTACTGGAAATTTCTTAAAATAAAACACAAATATTCTTCAAAGGAACATAAGAATTCAGGTTATCTATAAAGTATCATGTCCAGGACACAATCTAAAACCAATAACATGACACATACTCAAGAGAAAAGAGAATCAACAGATACCAATCCCAAAAAGACCCAGATGCTGGAATTAGCTGACAAGGATTTTAAAGCATCTATTATAGCTAGGCTCAAGGATGTAAAAAAAAAAACGTGCTCAAAAAGAATGAAAAGATAGGAACTATCGTCCAAGAAATTCAAACTGTAAAAAAGAATCAAATGGAGATTCTGTAACAGCACTGTCCAATACAACTTTACTCAACGATGGAAAGGTTTTATATCTTTGTTGTCTAATACAGTGCCACTAGCAACATGTAGCCATTGAATACTTACAAATGTGGTTAGTGCAACTGAGGAACTGAATTGTTAATTGCATTCAGTTTTAACTAATCTAGATTTAAATAGCCACATGTTGCTAGTGGCTACTGTACTGGGCAGAGCAGCTCTAGAACTAAAAAGTACAATAACTGAAATAAAAAACTCACTGGATTGGCTTAAAAGCATATTGGAGATGACACAGAAAGTGTTGATGAACTCAAATATAGATCAATAGAAATTATCCAATCTGAAGAACAGAGGAAAAAAAACACTGACAACTATAGCAAAAAGAACAGAGGGCAAGGGTAAATGGATGTATATAGTTCCAAGGTTCTCACATGTTATGTGCAATGGTACAATATTAACTCTAAGTACACTGTGAATAGTTAAGGATGCATATTGTAATCCTGGGAGCCACCACTAAAAAAAATTAATAATAATTGAAAGAGGTTGGTTAAAAAAACCAAGAAGTAAATTAAAATGGTATTCTAAAAAAAAAAAAAAATTCCATTAACCAAAAGAAGGCATGAAGGGAGAAATGGAGAACAAAAAATAGAGTGCATAAATAGAAAGCAAAAACAAAATAGAAAATAAAACAGCAAAATGGTAGACAAAAATCCAACTATATCAATAATTACATTAAATGCTAATGGACTAAACATTTTAATTAAAAGAAAGAGATTGACAGAATGGAGAAAAAAGCAACACTCAGCTATATGCTGTCTACAGAAGATGTACTTTAAAAATGAAGATTAGCAATCAGACAGTCTATCTCCTGTTTTTAACTATTATACTATCCATGACCTATGAAGTACCTTCCATCTAAAATCCACTGGTTCCACACGTATATGTGTACATGCATACATACACACAAAAAATATACATATAATATATAAATATTTCTTATGCTCAGGATACAATTACAGTAATTAATGGTCAAATTTATGTGCGCCCAAACCCGGAAGAAATAGTGAAAGGGACAATTTACCAAGGTAACACATCCATCATTGCTGATTTTGTTTCTCAATCAATGTTCATTCTGTCAGGTAATCAGATGGAGTCTTGTGCAACTGTGTCCAGGAAGATCACTTCACTTATTCTTAGGGAGTGACTTAAACCTATGTGCTCAGCAACAGTCCCAGAACTGCTCAAATTTAAATTTTCATGGAAGGGATTGGCATGACCTTTCCACAGCTTATTAGAAAGGCAGCATCTCCAGGGCTTCACTATCCAGACAAAGTATCTGTGACACAGTGCAAAGAGCTCTGGACTTGCCATTAGAAAGTCTGAGCCTGATTCCCATCTACACCACTTAGAAACCCTGTGACATTGGGACCATCACTTAGACTCCTTGAACCCCAATTTCCTCATCTCGAATGAGATTGTGGTGATGATTACATGATTATAGCATTTATTATCACAGACTCTCTAGGCCTTTCTCTCTTTTAGGCTCTCAATGACCACTGCCAGTAGTTTTGCAGGTAGCTTCAAAGTGAATATTAGAAGGGTTGAGAGAAACTGTATGTGATTTTAAAAAGAAAATACAAATTCAAAGACTTAGAACTCCCTCGTAAAAGCTAAAACACTCATACAATGTATGCATAAATTAATTAGTGTCATAGATACATTTGAAAATTGGAGTGTACACCCATTCGCTGTTACTATTAGCAAACTGATTAATTAGGGTCCATTCTGAAGCCTTGTTTATGAAGAATGATCAACAACTTTAATAAGTCTTGTCATTATGGCTACCTTCTGAGAGAGACTTAGCCTCTGTTAAATATATGAGACCTGGAAAGTTCACATGTCTGTGAAATTCAAATGCATTATTTCCTCCTGATGGCTATAATCAAGTCAGTAGAACTCAATTCAACATTCAGTTGCCAATAAATGATCATAATCGTTGGCAAAGAAGGGTAAACATAAGCCTACTTAACAAATTTGCTAATTATCTTTCAGTTTAGGATTTATGTAACAAATAAATACTGGATGCCTGCAGCTTACAGTTATTGTCAGTTCATACAAACCAACAACGGGAAGTAGATTTTATCTGTTTTAAAGCTCCTGTCCTCAAACCAAGTATTTCTTGCTCTTGATTTTTCTTTCTTAAATCTGATGTGTTTTTTTACTTTAGAAGGCAATCTGTCTGCCTTTATATCCTTCTAAAATATTAGGTATATCCACTGAGTATTCTTAGAAAAGTGATGCTGAGGTTTAAAAGTAATGAAAGAAACCACTGGTATGAAAATAAAATTGCTCATATGGGCAGAATCTACAGTTGGCTGGCATTGCTGAACATTAGTGAGAAAATTATTAGTATAATTAGCTGCCATCCATTGAGGATCTTTACTAGATGCTGTATAAACACACATAATCTTTAATCCCTATAAGATACGTAAAGAGATAGTTTCTGCCTTTGAGAAATAAGGAGGCAGATTCCTCAGAGGTTAATCCGCCAAGTAACAGAGCTGGGATTTGAACCCTGGTCCGTGTGGAGGTTGGGGGGGGGGCAATATGTCTGTCTTCCTGTCATCCATTCTCATAACGTAATTATCTTCATGTGAGAATGTGTCTAATACTTTCCCTTTCCTCCAGATTACTAACTTAACCATTTGGGGATCATAGGCAACTTCCAGGATCTGGTAAAATCTGTGGAACCTCTCTCCCAGAAAAACACACACACACACACACACACACACACACACACACACACACTTCTGGAAAAACAATTCAAGGGATTCATGGATATCCTGATGCAAAACTCAGGCTTAAAACCTCTATTCCAAACAGAGTCTCCAAATACCAACATGGCTGGATTTTTCCCTCACTTGCCTCCTTTACACTTCCCCTTCCTTTGGGGCTTCTATGGAAGTTTTTAAGGAATAAAATAATGGAGCTAAGAGGCAAATATATTACCTTGTCCACATCCAAGAAAAGTCTTGCTGCGTCCACTGCCACCACTCCCTTCACATCTTTGCCATCTCGGTAAAGGGTACCCAGCTCAGGTGGAATACCTTGGAATCATCCTCCCATCTTCACTTCTGTTCACCACTGGTATGAGAATGCGTTATCCATCACTCAGTCACTCCAGGCCTCCCACACAGGGATCACTGCCTACCTATTATGTTCCAGGCATTAGACGAGCAGACAAAACTATGTTCCAGACTCTCGTCAGTGAACAAAACAAAGATCTTCTGTTCTTATGAGGCTTACATTCTAATGAGGTAATAAGATATTGGCATAAAAAAGAAGTAAATTACAGCATATACTAGAGGGTGATTAGTGGCTGAGAAAAGAGAAAATAGAAGTTATGAGGCAACGGCAACTGTAGAGGTGGGTCGCAATATTAAATAGATGGATATTTAAGTAGGAGGAAAAGGCAAACTGTGGATATCTAGGGGAAGATATATTTTGTTTATTGTCTTTCTTTCACTCTAGAATGTAAGCTTCATGAAGTCAGGGGTTCTCTCCTTGTTGTTGTTCACGGCTCTACCCCAAGAGCCTGTAACAATGCCTAGCACATGGTAGGTGCTCAGTAAATATTAGCTGAATAGGTAAATAAGTGAATGAATTAAAATGTACCTTTCAGGCTGGCCAAAACTGAGGGTTAAGGCCACAATTCTAAATCTTACCCTAAATATAGCAATATTCTTAATTAAATGGTAAACTCAAAGCAGAGACAAAAGAAACTGAGGCAAGATAGGTTCACCTTTTAGAAGAGAAAATTGAAAACTAATTATACATGAAAAATGATAATAATCTGAACTCCAACTTTAGAACAACCAAATAAGGAATGGACTTTAAAAAAACAAAACAAACAAAAAACCCCAGGAGATCCTATACTAAATAGGGTTTTAAAATTAGATATGACCCTTGAAATACTGGACTTCTGAGTGCTGAATGATTCATCCATTAGGCTGTCAGTGAGGCGCATGGAGCCTTGGCAAGTAAGATAGATGCCACCAACCTAGAAAGTGCCAGCCAGTGTATGACGACATCCTCACCCCTCGATGCACTCTCCGTTACAGACCTGCATATCCAGAACACTCACTGTGTACTGATGCCTGCGGATTTTAAGTTTGGTTGTGGCTGATTAGCTCAGCTACTTATCCCTTGGTGCTGGTGAGTCTGAGGATATGAGTTGGGTCCCCACAGTCAAACCAAGAGGTGTTGATTCAGTTCCCTGGTCACAGTTTACACCTCTGACCTTGCTCACTGATAGTACATATGCATATCCTCAGTCACACAGGAGGACAGAGTGTGTCCGTATGTGTGTGTGTGTTATCACCCAAAAAAAGGGCAACTCAAACCACATGCTTCATGATCAAGAAGCCTGCAAGTGACCATTGAGGACCAACTGACCCCTTTATGCACAATTACAACATCACATTAAGGCCCTGGATGCATATTAGCCCTATTAGCTTCTCCTAAAAACACTATTCAATTCTAAGAAAGAATAAGTACTATCTGGACAGAAGCCACAACCAATTGGAGGGCCACAGACAGGACCTATTCTCCTTCCATCTTATCCCCAGAAATTAGCTCAGTCTGGTAAGAAGTCAGGAATATGAGCTTCCTGGATTCCATAGCATGTGACTTTATTGCTGGTGGGTCTCACCACATTACAGGTAATGTGAGCTTTGGAAACTTCTTTGCTCTCTGATTAACCAGCAATGTCAGGGTGAAGCTGAAATCACCTCATTGCAACAGTTCGACCTCTGCAATACTGCACATCATTAAACTCTTAAGGGAGTTCATTGGGGAAGTCCTTTAACCCTTTAATAATTGAGTTGGGGGGAAGGGGCTAGTGATGGAGAGCATTTACCTGAGCTGATATTAACTAGGTTTGGCTACTAATGGCTTTCCAACAATCCCACTCTGTCCATGCTGCCCCTTAAAAGAGTGCAGTCCATTTGGCTCTTGCTCTTTAACTGTCAACAGGGAAACTGAAAAATAATATATCATTAAGTATCACAATTTGTATCACAGTTCTCCACCCAATTCTCTCTTCTAGTATTATTGAGCTCAGTCTAAACTAAGCTCTAACACTAGCTGACAAGTAGAAAAATTCATTCCGTAAATCAGTTGGGTGTCTATGATATCAAATAACCTATCACTGATATATTTTCCACTGAATATCCTGGCCACAGAGGCAAAGCCATTGGAAAACACTCAGCTTCCTTGGTAGCACCAATTTCAGTTTAATTCCCTTCTAAGTTAAGAGGTCTACCCTTACATCCCTGTCACCTTTTCTTTCCTAGAGTCATATGGATATGACGGCCCTAGATCTAAGGAAGGAGTCTCACCTGACAACCACACACTGCTCTCCCACTCCCTGTCAAAAACATTAACACTCCCCCACTGCACACACCAGGCAGTTTGTGATCATGCTCTGCACCTCCAAGGGCTCAAGGTAGAGGCATTGAGGGGATAATGGGATAATCTCAAAGAGGTTAAATGATTTGCCCAAGCCCATCCAGCCAAAGCAGAGGCAAAGGCAAGATTAAAGCTCAAGGAGTCTGAAAAAGCCACTGTTATCCACTAGGCCACTCTAGCCTCCAGTCTGGGGAAGTAAACATAGGAAACAACCATGTGAATAAGACTATGAAAAACATAGTGATAGCCAGGTATAGAGACCTGGCCACCGTGGTCTAGTTAACTCTGAGAATGGTGTCCCCATCCTGGATTCCCTTCTCTTGAGAGCTCTCCTGATTATCACAGGACCCAAGAGCCCCTCAACTGACAGGCATGTGGATAATCTAGTTGTCAAGCACAAGTGACTAGATCCTGGCCTGGGGAGCCTTGCACACCTGTCCTGGGGAATCAGCCACACAGTGTACACCTTGGACCATGCTGTAACCGAATAGAACTCCACATGGACAAGGGGCAGAAACAGGAAGATGACAGACAAGTGAAGTTTACAGTAAGACAACTGGTATCTGAAGCTGAAGGACATAGGCTGGAGTCTCACTCTGCTGCCATCCTCAGGCCCACAGCCAGGGTGACCTTGGGAAAGAATTATGTGGGAAGCTGCAGTGGAGAGACCCCTAAGGAGGTCTAGGCACTATCTTTTTCCCCTCTCATCCTTCTTCCATTATCCATCTTCTCAAAAGAGTTGACACATAACTACCTCTACTTCTTCAGTTTCCGTTTACTGTACAACTCATTAAAATGCTGTCCTGTCCCCTCTGTGCCTCTAATGAAACTATTCTTGACAAGATCACCAATGACTAACTGCCAATTCCATGGGCAAACAGGTGGCCCTACTTCTTGAAATTCCCCACCACTGCCCTGTCTCTCCTGCCTCTGTGTCATTCCATCACAGACGCTCCCAAGGCTCCTTGAATGGTGGTGCTCCCCAGAACTCCATCCTTGGCCCTCTTCTCACTCTACAAAGTACCCCCTTGGGCGTTCACCTCTTCTCATATTTATATGATAATATATCCTAAAGATTTGTGTCCAGGCTAGTTTCCAGATCTTCTTGTACAACTGCCTCCTGGACGTCTCCACCTGAATGTCTCACCTTCCCATTCAATCTCCAAAAGCCAGTTAACATATTACCTCTTTTATGAAGCTTTTCCAAGCAAGTCACTCATTGATTAATTTATCCAATCAACCAACATGTATTTGTCTCATGCCTACTATGTGTCAAGAATCATGCAAGATTCTGGAGATACAGGAGTTAAAACAAAAACAGGAAGGTCCCTGTCTTCAAAGAGCTTCCAATCTAGTGACACAGACAGACAGAAAACCAACAAATAAATATATATTTCAAATTGTGATAAGCACTATGAAGATAATGAATAGCACACAGTAATACAGAACCAATGGATTTAGATAAGTGATTCTCTGTCCCACTGGCCATGCCTCTCTTAGAACAATTTTACTCTTCCTTTAAGCATCTGTTAAATTTATATCCCTAAGCAATCTCTGCTAGACTGTTAATACATCAGTGCTTTGTTTTATTCATTTCTACATACTTGGCACATAAAGGAATTTAATAAGTCTGTTAGATGATTAAATGAATGAATGAGTGATTTAATTAATGAACCAAGTATTTATAAGAATTCATTTAATGCTAAATTTTGGAAATCCACATACAACTAGGTAAAGTGCATTCTAGTTGCTCAAGCATTACCTGAAATCTCCAGTTTCATTAAACACCAGTTTACAGAGATTAAATTCAGATGTACATTTCATCTCCTTAAAACTGACTAGAACTAGTTTTAAGAGAACCAATTGTCGGCAGTGGTGAGAGAAATAATACCATACAAGAATACTTGATTTCCTTAAAAACCAAGATTCTGTTATCCCTTTTTCAAGCCAGCCAGGCCAAGTAATAAACAAGAGGGAGTCAACAGTTCTGGAAATCAGCCTCACATGGGGGCACAGTGGGATCTTTTCTAGCTGAGGCTGGGGCTTGTTTGAAAATACACACAGTTCAGAAGAAAAGTTGGAAAGGGTTATCCAAGGAATGGATGGACAGCTGCTGGCTAGTCCCAATGGAAGTTATGTCTGGAAGGGTCCAGATCTGATATTTAACAGTTCTGCTGCCAAATGTGCAGACAGGCTCCCAGAACAATTCACCAATAGCAAACTCTGGGAGCTGCAGAGAAGGAAAATGGACGCTTGTCTGCCTTTTTGTCATTCTTCCTGTGGGGAAGAACAGCTATGCTGGAGGGACAATGGAGACCAATGCAGATGGGATGGGATAGGAGAGGATAAAATAGGATGGCTCTGCACTGGTGGAGGCATTTGATAAACAGGGGTGATGAGTGTACACTAGCAGCTTTCACACACACACAAACACTCAGGCAATCCCCAAATCCAAAAAACTTCCTTTAAATCCACAGAATATATAAACAGCTGACCGTCAGAAGGCTGCCTGAAAGCTCAAGTATCTAGCAGGTGGGGACTTGTTTTCCAAGAGCTGGTTCAACAGGACAAACTAAGAATTGTGATCTCACTGGGGTGTGAACACCAGAATTCAAGCAGCAGATGGTGTGATTTAGAGAAAAGGCCATTGGACCAGGAGTCAGTGGCTGGGGACAGCATCCCAGCTTCTCTCTTTACCAACAGCGTGACCTTGGGCAAGTTCTTAACCTCTCTGACCCTCAGTTTCCTCAACTATACAATGTGGGGGGTAGGGGGGAATCTCCTTATCTAACTTTTAAAATTGTTGTGAGGTCCAATAGAGATAATATATGTGAAGGCTCTTTGAAAATTGAAAAGGATACTTTTTTCAACACATCCTTTTATGGCATTTTCTAAGAACCAAGCATTGATCTGTATGCTTTGCAAATATTAACCCAAAACGACTCTATGAGGTTGGTACTATTATTATCCCCATTTTAGAGAGAGGAAACAGGTACAGAGAAAGTAAGACCCTTGCCCAAGGTAACACAGCTAGTGGGCAGCAGAGCAAGGCATATGTCTTCTTTTACTCATATAAAAAAAGCCAACAATAATAATACCCAACCCTGTATAGCTCTCCGTATTTTACCAAAAGGCTTTTCATGCTCATTATCTTATTTAATTATCACAATAACCCTATGAGGTTGTTATTATAATATTCCTTTGTGGCTTGGACATCTCTTGATAGTAGGAAATGTATTTCAAATTATTTTTCCAGTAATGGAGAGAGCTGTGCAGTGCCCAAACCATTTATTTCCACCTGTCCAACCCCCTCCATCTATAGATATGGACTTTTGAAATGGAAGACCCTGACCAATAACAAAGCATAAAGAAAATAAAACCCAGAAGAAAAGGAGTAGGTGTGTAATCACAGCCAGCTCTACATGCAGACAAACAGGGAAGCTCCCTACAAAGTGTTATTTATATTTTGTCAAAAATTATCTCCTTTACTGGTCCCATTCTAATTCTTCCTTACTGGCCTAAAATTCTACCATAAGATAGTTTGACTCAACACCCTTCAAGTTAAATGTCTCTTTGGAAGAATACCACATTACCATGTCCATCCCAATGTGAATTATTTCACAATGTCCTGTCCACTTTGACAGCTAGCTAAGAGCAGGCCCTAGCCTGCACACAGAATAATTTGAAATTTAAAAGGTCAAGATGGGTTCAGAGCATAAGACAGGCAAGAAGGCAAGGCTGAACTGAGATCTTGAAAATGGGGTTGGAAAACTAGTGCCGTAGTTGAATCCAAGGATTCCAGGTGCATAGAGCCCTAGGGGAAAGAGAGGTGCAGGGACCAAGGGACACTCCAGCCAAAGAGATGCAGGGAAGGGTCTCCTGGGATGTTCTTCCTCTTTGGATTTCCAAAGTCTACCTCCTGGCACTGCCAACTGGTTTTCATCTCTGAAGAGCTGTGCTCGTATCCCTGTAAAGATGGCGGCTGTCACTGTGCATGCATGTGTTGTGTTGTGTGTGTGTGTGTGTGTGTGTGTGTGTGTGTACCAGGAACACGTGCACACAAAGGAATCCCTGCCACAATGCAAGGAGGGGCAGCAGGAGAAGAGGTGAGGGGACCCAGCAGCAGGGGAGGAAACTCTCGATGGTTATGTTAAAAAGGATTTGTTCCACTGTCAAAACCAGAAAGCTCTCCCCAAGAGCCAGCTTTAGGGAAGGAAGCCTGAAATGACAGAGAGGCGGTGGGATGTATTAAGGAGGCTCTTTGGAAAGGAGGGTGAAATAAAGGCAAAAGGCAGGTGTGGCCATAAAACTCCACCTCTGGAGTGTGATGGGCTAGCAACGCCCAGGGGAGGAACAGAAACTGGGCTCTGGTATTTCTGCTGGGTCCCAGACAAAAGGGCTCCCAAAGCCACTCTGAGTCTCTAGGACAAAGACAATCCTTTAAATCTAGGCCATCCGAGCACTCGCCCTCCTGGTTCTCTCCAGCCACTGGGAGAGGGCCCAATGACTACCAAGCTCCTGAAAACTGTACACACCTCACCTTCTGCCCTCAACCGCCTATTTCCTTTTCTGGGCCCCATCCTGTCCCCAAAGACATCAACCTCTTCTCCACCCTGGAGCTGGCGGCCCTAGGTCAAGCTGGCATCAGCTCCCACTCAGGTTCAGGCTATCCAAGTACTCAAACAAAGACATATTTGGACCCTCCTGCAGAGAGAGAGGGGACGGTTTCTGGGCCCAGAGGGAGCTGGCCTTAATCTGCTGCACAGTGAATGACAACAATGTGAAGAATGAAAATATGGTTTGGGGGGATAGTCCCCAGGAGCCCAACATTTGGGTATTTAAAGGAACTTTAATGAGCTTAAGAGGCTAATCTGGAGTTCAGGAGGGGGTGTTTTGTTTTGAAAAATCCTTTTAAAAGTTCCCGAGGCTTGATAAGGAGGAGGCAACAGAACTGTGAGTCAAGGAGTGGCTGTGGTGTAACTGAAGGGGCTGGACAGAACTAGGGGAGGAGGCTGCACCGAAGATCCTTCTCAACACAGCAGCAGAACCTGGTGCTCGAGACATAAAGGATGGTTCTTTCCAGGTTGGAGGAGAGTGATGTCCAGAGAAGCAGCAAAAAGTGGAGAGTGAGTGAAGCATCTGCATCCTATCAGAATGCCTGCCAGGCTTCTCACAAACGACTCCTTGTCGTGGTTTACTGGTGATCGCATCAGACTCGGGCACCTCTCGGACCCACCAAAAACACCTACTTAGAGCGGCAGGACATAACTCAGCACCCACTAAGGTGCCAGGCACACTCGGAAAGATGTTCCCGGGCCCCTAAAGGGTCACCCAAAGAGCAATGGTCACCGGATCATGCAAATCTGAAAGTAATGCCCCTCGTCAACTACTGAGCTGAGCCCTGCTCCATAACTAGGTGGCCAGGTGGCAGGACTGCTATCTTGTGCATCTAAAAGATTAATTAGTTTCCTCCAAGTGAGCAAATCAAAAGAGGACTCACAGTCCATAAGGACAGTCTGGGGAAAAAACGAGGCAGTTGATAACATGGTGGTGAAGTAATAGCTGATGCTTGCAAGAGTCAAGTTCATAGAATTCCACAAGGCAGAGGGGAGTGAGGGGGAGGCAGAAGGGGAGGCGGCCATGTGAAATGTAGATACAGCATGGGTCACTCCCAGCCATGCTGGATGCTAAAGATATTTGTTATATGAACAGAGTTTGATTGGGCCTGTCAGACAAGGTAGTCTAATCCACAGTGGCCAGAGATCTATCAGGGCTTGTCCGTTATATGATAATAATGATAAAACACAAATATGATAGGGTGCGGAGACACTGGAGGCCTAGAGAGTCAGAAAAGCCAGACATATTTACTGTTATCCAAAAATAGGATCCCCAAACAGGAATCTCGAAAGGCTGGAAGAGACCAAACTCTTTCATGTGACTTTAGTTAAAGGACTAGGAAAAGCACAGTCCATTTCGTATTTTCAGTTGTCATGACATGATGGTGCAATAATGGGGAATCTGGCAATGGTTTCATTAAATTCTAGCTAAGCCAAGCATGGTAGCCAGGTGACAAGCTCCACAGATGACTCGGTTGCCTTGGTTCACCACTAAAAAGAACAGCACAGACGTAGGTTTCAAAAATCCTTTTTTAGCTACCCAGACGGGGCTATGCGTGATGAGACCAAATATACCCACAAGGTGGGAAACTGATATAGGGCCATAGTTTTATTCCCTCCATAACGTCTTCACTAATACTTCATTGTTTCTGCTGCATTCCAATTGCATCTGCTGTCTAACGCCAAAAGAAACTTAATCCCCACCCTAAGTCTCGTTTTATTTATTTTCAGTGGTGTGAAAACAAACATGTATCGAGATTACAGTGTTTACACCTTCTTTTCAGCCGATATAGCTCTAATCCTTCTGCTAATTAATGCCAGGGCCATAGTGATTTTATTAATTTCATCTTGGTTAAAAATACAGAGACAGATAGTCGTGCTTGACTAAAATAACAATTTGACATTTGGAAGGTGTTCGCTTCATTTCAGCAAGACGGTTGGCTGGGCTTCATTTAATATGTGACAAAGAGACACAAAGCCACAGCCGACAGTGGTCAATGATAACATAACTAATTCTATTGTGATAAATTGACTAAAACGTCCCACATCGTGCTAGTCAAAGAGACTGTGGAGAAAATGGAAATCCTTCAGAGCACCAAGCCAGTTTCTCTGTCGGTTCCAGAAAAGAGGCACAAAGGAGAGAAGGGCCTCTTTTCTCCACTCTCAATGGATATTTTCTCCAGAACCTTTTCTACACTTTGCTCCTAAAATTACCAACTTCCCCAAACCAAATCTGAAAAGGCTGCTGGCAGCAACACTTTTCCACATGTCCCTAAGAGACTTTCAGAAAAACATATAGGGTATTCCTAGCGGGAAGGTGGGGCATGCCGGAAATAGCACAGGGCCCTGGTATACAGGAAGCTTTCTGCTCCAGGCAGAGGGTGGGAGAGGCGCTCTCCGTCCCCTGGAGCCCCCAAACCTCCTGACCTCACTTTATCTCTCAAAGTGGCTTGCTAAGAAGTCCCTTCTGAAGATGTGAAAATGCATTTAAAAATCCATGCTAGAAAGACGTAAAAAAAAAAATCGAAAGGCACTACAGTAGAGCTAAGATTTCATAGGTAAGGCAGAAAATATTTTTAAATATTTCCATGGTGGATGTGACTGCACTTTCTCCCCCCATAGTTCATTACCCAGCGTTGTACAACTGTACTTAATAATCAAGTTAACATGATTCAGTATTGGTTACTTCGAATTTGATATAATTCAAGAATGACGTTTTGTCTATGCATTTACTCTAGGAAGCTTTAATGAATTTCTGGCAATAAAATGAGTATTTTAAATCCTTCTCTACTTTCTCACTTCTAAACACTATGACCTAAAATAATTTCTCTGACCGTAAAAAACAATTAGCTGATAATTTAATAAATGGAATTGTTCTCATTAG
The DNA here is from genome assembly GCF_020826845.1 of Diceros bicornis minor. NCBI lineage: Eukaryota > Metazoa > Chordata > Mammalia > Perissodactyla > Rhinocerotidae > Diceros > Diceros bicornis. The sequence continues at coordinate 71,639,581 of NC_080743.1, forward strand.
AGAAATAGTATCTGCTCATTACTCCCCCCAAATTTTCCAGAATTAAAAAGCAACAATGAAGAGGTCTCTCTAAAATTAGTAACAGTATTTTGGTTAATACAAAAGTTATATATTAGAAAAATGAAACTAAAAAGCAAGACAAACAATGAACTGTCAGAAAAGCTGTTGTTGCTGAAATCCAAATAGCAAAAACAACTCCTTAGTCAGGTAGATGACAAAAGTCCCAGAACTCTACACTATGTAAAACCAGGTTGGATAAATAAATTTTTTTAATATGCTCCATTTATGTAAGGATCAAAAGAATCCCACAAGCCTACTCTGAAAAGTAGTGTTCATATCTAATTCCCAGAATACTATTAATATCTACTCCTGCTATCTAATTTTACTTCAAAATTTCGTCTTAGATTCCAAGAAAGCCCTACCCAGGGACCAATACATATAAAAAGAGAAAACACCTCTGAGCAAGCACTGTTTCCAATCACTCTCTAAATAAATAAAAAAGGAGATAAATCGGCCTGCACAAACACAGTCACGGCCCATGGACGGTTCTTATCCCAAGCTAAGGCCCCCTTCAATTTAATGCAGACATCAATTTATTACCTAGCTGGGTTTGATTTTTATATTCCTTAAATTTTATTGTGCCAGGAGCGGGGCCAACAAAAGATAAAGTAGAGCAAAAATCTAACAATTGCCTCTGTAATTTCATCTCTGGGCTCCTTTTATGAGTAACCGCGTGCCCAATTTTGATCTCCAAGTAATGTCACGGTAATGAAAACCAAACTAACTTTCCTCCCTACACACACACATCCTATACCACCCGATAAAATGAAGAATTAGTTCATTACTGATCCTAAGAGAGACCATTACCTCAGCCATTTTCTCCTCGGGGCTGCCAATCAGCAGGTCTGAAGAAAGACACAGAGAAAGCTCTAAGTGTGATAGGCATTTTGCCCCATTTTGGTCCCTTTCTTCGGAAAAATTGGTCTGCTCCAAAAGAAAGGGGGGAAAACACAGACAGGCCCTCTGAGGAAAGGTTTCCCAAGGCCTGTGATTTGCTGACATGTGGGGAGTTATGATGTTATGAGAACAGCCCCGATGACAGCAATACTATCCCACACTGCTCCTAGGATGTCCAGAACAATCTAAGGGATAATGATAAACTTCGTATGGGAGGGGAGAGGGCCCCGCCTGACGCACCGAGCTGCCAGGCACATGAAAGAAACAATATAAACTTGATTTAAATGTGGGATCCCTTCCAGAGGCTTAATTATCTATTGTATTACCACCTTCCTGTTATTTAGCAGCCTCTTCTGTCTTTGAGGTAAGTCTGACTGCAGTATTTGTTTGGAACAAATTCAGGGAAAACTCCGAACTGACCCAATCATACAGGACTCAGTTAACTAGGGAACCCAGTTACATAATAGGAGTCCCCTAGGCTGGAAAATATTTTGGTTGTCTGCTAACTTGCAAGAACATTGAAGACAGTTGAGTCCAGTTTTCAAACATCCACACCTATAGCATCCTGACGTTTTCTACAACATGGTACAGCTTCGTCAGTTCTGTAAATGCACCATCCCACCTAACTAGTTATTTTTCTTTGATGACATATCATGAACAATAAAGATCACCTCCAGTTCTTAATTTCTGGACATTCATAAATCAGTTTTCTACATGTCAGCCTTAAAAGCTCCTTTGTTTTGGATGATCAGAAGATAAATTATTTCTAAGGGTGTCATAGAGCATGAGACAAATATTTAACAAAACATCCCAAAGTCTTCAAGTGAATGGCTGTGTGTCTAAGATGCCACCGTCAATTCAATTTTTTTTAATTAGACAAATTTAGTGTTTGACATCAAGAAAGTGTAACAACTAGCTGATAGTGTGGAATTTTCACTTTTTAACTGGCTGCCTGACACCATGTACAGGCAGCTAGTAATTCAAATGCAAAACTGCCCAACAACCAGAAATGTACATAGAAATGGCTAAAATAAATATGATAAACTCACTTTGTTAAATTATGCTTATGACTTTCACTAAAGACTGCACATTAGCTATGTGTTCTTTCATTTTAATGTGTAGAAATAGCATTTGAACTTCATGAATTTGGAGACAAGGGAATTGCATGAATACGCATTTTTTATTAAGTGTTCCATAATTTACCACCAGCATTGTCCTACCACTTTAACTTCCATCTTATTTTCCTCTCCATTTGCCTTGGCTGGGCCTCAAATTTTAAAAAGATCCACCGGAAAGGGCAAAATTATGTTTACAAATTTATTTGTTAAAAAGGAAAAGTGTTCTCTGTAACTGTTTCATGACTATTATCTGAAATTGAATTGTATAGCTCTGGAGGATAAATATCTGGTCATTCTGCATAGTTTCTATTCAACACTTAGTCCTGCACTCTAAGTAGAAGAGGCTTTCGAGAAATACCTGATAGGATAATACAAATGCAAAAAGCGCTAGACTACAAGCCTCCTGAAAGCAGGCTCTGAGACTTTTTCTCAATATCCTCTCATCACCTAGCCCAGTGCCTTACATGTAGAAACTCCATAAAAGCTTGTCAAATAAAGGATTTTATCTTGAGCCTAATTTAAAACAAACAAGCAAGCAAACAAACCTCTCCTTTCCCACCTACAGCAACTACCATGCAGAGTAATACCATTAAAAGTATTAAACATACTAAAATCCTGTTTTCTTAGGAAAATGGGATTGGTATGAGACAGAGGAGAAAAAAGAAATGAAATTAATCTTAAAGAAACAATTGAGGGGCTGGACACAGACCAGTGCTGAGAGTGTGCCATGAGCTAAAGAGTAGAAGCCATTCTATTTTGGACATCTGTGTTTCCAAAATATATGTTAAAATTAAAATTAAAAACACTCATTGTAACATCAACACCTCTCCGAACAATGAAGCTCACACTCCTCTATAAAATCTTCTAGTTCTGGCCAACAGCTGGCAAGTTGATCCCTGCAATTTTCCTTTTGCAGAAATAGCTTTGTGAGGGCAGAACTGACCCCACTGGGCTAATAAGCCCAAACCGTGCCAAACCTGGAGGGCTGAAATGGAAGGGACATTGTTGTGTTAAGTACTTTACAACAACTGTTTCTTCTCCTCTTGACACAGCCTGACTTCCTTAAAGAAGATCTGACTGGCCAGACAGCTGTGTTGACCCTTAAGCCTTCTTTGATTTGTGATTTTTTTTTTAACAAACAGAATCGAAATTCACAGCCCAAATCCTTTCCTAAGCTCCAATACTTTCGAATTTGCTAGTGTTGTGGCTGAAGGATGTGGACATTTCAGTAACCTATAAGCAGAAAGATAAAGACTGGGTCTCCACAAACCCAAAACCTTCCGATAAAAAGCAAGAGAAAAAGAGAGCAATCAACCAGAAGCTCTGGTGATACTTGAAGTTGTGTGGGCAAAATCTGCTTAATTACTTAAAAATTGCTCTTTTCACTCAGACACTGTGACAATAAACAGACAACCAAGAACAGATACAGGCATATCTTCTTCACAAAAATATTAACTGAAAATTACCATCTTGTGAAGTGGTCATGCATTTTTCACTTCTTTTTATATTTCCGTATTGTGCAACCCACCCAAAATCGAACACGTATTTTTTAGTGCTGAAAATGGAAAGTTATCTTTTCAAAACAACAAAAAAATGCCCAGGACTCTTTCCACATGTGGGTAAAAATCAAGTATATTATGGCAAAGGAGCACTGAGTAGCAGAGAATTTTGTGTGTGTGGTCACTAGGTCTAATGGCTTTGTCAGTTTTTAGTAAACCAGGCAACGCAGAAAAGATACTTCTGTTCTTTCTCAGAGCTATTTGTTATATTAACACTTCTCCTGCACATCTCCTTTCCTTGTGTTTTTCATAACATGATAGAAACTGCTTTTCACGCACACTAGCCCTCCCTTGATGATCCTCATATGGTGCCGTCCCTTCTCACCAGCAACAAATGCGGGATTGTGAGCGCGCGCGCGCGCCCCCTCAGTCACATATACCAGTCCTAGTGTACAAACACAGAGGCCTTTTTCACCACTTTTCTTTCCTTCAGTACTCTGCACAGTTCTGTGAAGTCAGTGTCCCTATTAACTAGCCATTTTGACAAGGAAAAGCAGTTCCCTCTCCTTAGATTCACTAAGCAACTCCGGGCCTGCCTGACGAGAAGCAGGAAAACCTTCTAACTCCTGCTCCCTGGTCTCAACCAGGCTTTAGGCATTACAGAACTCTACATTCGAAATAATCCGCTTTCTTCAATACCTGCCTCCTAAGTCTCCTCAACACACACCAGAACGTTCATGTCCACAGAACGGAACTGAACCTGCTGCACGGCAGAAATGCATACCCGGATGGAATTAGGGAGGAGGCGCAGGATGGAGGACGGCGCCTCAAATCAGGCCCCAACTCTGGCCTAACAGCCCCTGCGCCCAAGGGTTTTGGAGAAAGGGAGGAGGGGGGATACACAGTGAGAGAAAAGGCAAACGGTGCCCGCGGAGCTCAGAGAGGCAGCAGCGCCGTTCCTGAGCCCAATCTGTCGGGACTTCAGTGGACAAAGCCAAGCGGGAAACAAACGCGCACACGGGGATCCATACAACCTCACCGTTAGGCATAAGCGCGCGGGTGGCGCAGACACGTGGGTAAGATGGAGTGCGAACCGGCGAGGAGACAAGGACCACTGGAAGCCCATAGGGCACCCCAGTGAAGCGGGAGAGGACAAGCTTGGTGGGGTCGGAGCCTCGACAGAGGAATGTCCTCTGGGAATGGCTACGTCGGGGTAGGGGACTGGGGGGCGGGGGTGGGGACTGAAAACTAGGCGAGCAGAACATAGAGGGGAGCCAGTGCTCGCGCCTCTGAGGGGCCCGGGCCGTGGTTCCGCGCACCGGTGCAGTTCCCTGCCACCCGGGGAGTGCACAAGATGAGGGTGAGCCGGCATTAGGCGTCTCTGGGCACGCGGTGCCTCTTGCGCCTTCCAGAAGCGGACGAGGGTAAAGGAGGACAATGCCTTCCGCGCCCGCTGATGCCGGGGGGGGGGGGGGGGGGGGGCGGGGGCGCGCTCGGGGGGCGCCGACACTTACTTCTCGTAGTCATACTTGCAGTAGAGCTTCTTGTCCCGGTAGAAGCAGGTGGTCTCCAGGGGCTCTTTGCAGGAGGCGCACTGCACGCACTGCTCATGCCAGAAGCTGTCGTTCAGCCGCAGCAGAAACCTGTCCGAGATGACCCGTTGACAGCCCTCGCAGACAGACTTGGGGCTCACCGCTCTGCCTACAGCAGCAACAGACGTTCACGGGTGAGCCGCGCCGACCCAGCATCCCGGCCAGATCCGGCCGGGACCCGCTCCGCATCACTCCACACCCACGGATTTCCCTCGCGCCCCCCACCCACCATGGGAAGCCGCCTGCTAATCAACCAAGCCGAGATTTGGAGAGCAGAGCAAAATCAAATCAAGCGGCGTTTCTACTAATCAGGGACTGTGGGAAGGTTTAGATTCTACCATGGGAGAGGGCGGAAATCAATAAGAAGTCTTTAATTATCAAACTTACCTAGGTATGCGCGCAAACGTAAGCGCATCATGTAAAATTAGACTACAAATAAATTTGTGCTCCCGGCTTTATCACGTAATCATTAAATCACTCACTATGCTTGCCTCTATTGACTATTATTAAAACTGTGAGTGTGTGAAAGGATTTTTTGTTTGTTTGTTTTGGTTTTGTCTTTTGCTAAAACGCAATTCTATTTTTTTGAGGGAAAACTTTAAATTTTTTTTCTTCCTAAAAAGTCCCGCGCATACAGAAAAATACCGTCTCGCCCCAGGCAAACTCAGTATTGTTCAGACCAATGAAGCCCAAACTGCTGCGTCTTGGCTGGCGTGCAAATTGCAGATAGGTTTTTCATAAATAAGAAACTTCAGAATAGAAGGAAAAAGTAGAGGAAAGAAGCAGGGTGCAGAGACGCCGCGGAGTGTCCCCGCCAGGATTCCGGGAATCAGGCGCGCTCAGCAGCCAGGCGTGAGGGTGAAACCCACCCCAACCCGACTCGGCGCAAACAGGGAATCCTCTTTCCTACCCCGTAGACTTTTGTGTGTTTTGTTCTTTTGGTTTGCGGGGTGGGGGTGCTTTTTCTTAGGGTGGGGGATGCTTGGCCGCCTTTGTCGGCACATTTCACAGCTATTTAAAGAAGACCTTGTCCCCTGGTAACAATAGCCTTGCGCGTGGTGTCCCAAAGGGCCTGACCCTTCCCGATTTCCCTGCTACACTCCTGTCCTTTTCCCCTTTGGGGACCCGGCCACCAGCTCGTGAGCAAGGCCAGCCGCCTCGGGGCACGAGCAGGTAAAGCTAGGAAAAGTAGCGAGAAAGTTCTCAGTTTAAAAATTATTCTTTCTGCCCAGTCTCGGCGCCCAGGACCACAACCCGGGCGTTGGGAGCGGACGTGGCCCTGGCGGAGCGCACAGGGCGAGCCGCGACGCCTGCTGAATGCAGAGGTCCGCGTGCGCTCGGCGCCAGGGCAGTGCCAGCTCTGGCCCTCGGGCTCTTCCGAGGCCGTATCGAGTTGGGAAGTTTCCGAAAGGGCAGGTGAAAGACGGGAACGCAGTTCTCGTGATTTCGTTTCATCTAGGGAGTTGGGGGGATTCCTCTCTGGATACGGTTTCCTCCAGCCGAACTGTCTCGTCCTCTGCCCTCACCCCGCTCTAGCGGTTCCGAGTGAGGGAAAGAGGCAAGAGGTTTAAATGACAAAACGAAAATCCCTCCCGCTAAAAAAAATTAAAACACCTACTCCCCAAACTTGAAAAGTACCAAAGGCGGGATAGGGGCTAGGGAGTGGGAATCCCTGGCCTCAGCACTGGGAGATCCGCGTGTGGAAGCTCTTTCGAGGCCCTTGGCTCGCCGCTCCTCCGCGGTCGCTGCGAAGGGATTGGGGAGGCGGGGGGGACCCGCCGGACCCGAGATCCGGCTCCAGTTAATTAAAGCCGAGGCGAGGGCCCCGCCGCGCGGGCTAATCCCTGCGCTGCGCTGCCCACCGGCCCGGAAAAGCCTCTAGGCCGTGCCCGAGGCTGAGATTGGGGCTGGAGTTGGTGGGGGCGAGAAGCCGCCTCGAGTTTGGGCGCTCCAGGCATCGGGTTCCGTATGCTCGGCCCTAGGCCGCCGCCAAGAGGGCGGCATTTATGAGACGTCGATCAGCTCCGTGATTAAAAATCCAGCCCTGGGTATTTTTAATCACTTGCCACTCAGACGCCTGCGAGCAAGCTCGCCCGCCCCTTGCGGCTTTGGGGAATTCGGTGCCCGGCGCGTGAGGCCCGGGGCGGCTTGTCGGTTTGGGATAGGAAGGACAGAGAGTGGGCTCAACTGAGTGCATGAAGCGGGGCTCTAGCTCCCCTATTGCCCACCCGGTCTCAGCGAGCTGGGCTGCTGAGCTGGGGCCCGGCGGAAGGATGGTGCGCCCGAGGCGCATGGCCTGAACACTCACCCAGCAGCGACGAGAAGGAGGCCGAAGTCTCGACGGCGCTGTGGAAGTTCTCCTCCATCTTCAGGCCGTCCAGCATGTTCGGGCCGCGCCGGGAGGACCTGTAGAGGAGAGGAAACGGCGCTTCTGGCGCCGTGCCCTCTGGGACGCGGCGCCCACAGCCACTGCACTCCTGGGAAAAGACAGAGGGAGTGTCCAGGGTGACCAGAATGAGCCGGGAGGGTAGAGTCCAACCAAGAGAAATGTGGGGTGGGAGGGGAGAGACGAGTCACAGCGAACTGCTCTGACTGATCTGATTTCACTCGAAGTCAACGCGTTATGTACTTAGGCCTCCGCCCCCCAACTGCGTTTCTCCTTCCCCTGCCCCCCACCGCAAGCCCCTACCCCACGCTCTCCCCAGTCCCAGTTTTCACATCCCGAGTCCGACTCCTCCCCAAGCTATACTAAAGTGGGCCCTAGAGACGTCTCTGCAGGAACCCAGCTACTGGGGTAAGATGGGGATAAAAGGAGTGGGTGCTCTCCCTCGCGGGGCCGGGCCCAGGCACGCGGGACTCCGAGGTCTATAGCCCGCGCTCCGACCGGCACCGTTACGTCCCTCACCTGCCCCGGCCAAGGCGGGGCAGAGTAGGCGACCCGGAGAGCGTCCCGCCTGCTCTCGGCCTCGGGGCGCTGAGATCTGCTGGGGGGCGCGCGGGAGCGGGCGCGAGGGGCGCGCAGGGAGGTCCTCCCGCCGGTCGGCCGGTGCCGGGAATGTCTGCAGGAGCAAAAAAGTCGCCTCGGGGAGGAGCCGTGGCTGGCCCTGCTCACTCTTGGACGCATTTCAAATCAACTTTCAGAAACACGCCCGCCCGAGCTGGAGCCTACGAACGGGCAGCCTTCCTTACCTGATGGGCGAGCTCGCTCCCCGTGGCAGGAGCGGAATGAAGTGGCCGAGCGCCGCGGGAAGCTTCGGCCGGGGGAGGGGTAGGCCCTCGAGGCTACAGCCGGAGCGGCCGCCCCCGGCTCCGGCGCGCCCGGGAGGGAGCCCGAGAGAGCGCCGGCCCCTGGCTCCGCTCCTCGGCGCGCCGGGGCCGGGCTGGGACGTGGCTGTGGGTGGCCGGCCTTCTCGGGACGTCCTGCCCGCCCGCGTCGTTCCTCAGGGGGAAGGGAAGGCCGGATGCTTCTCCAAGGCAAGGAGAGAAGGCGGAGGCCCAGGGTCCTGAGTGCGAGTCGGGCCCTGCTTCGCTGGGGCGGATCCGGCCGCTTCCGACAGGGGCCGCGGCGCTGCGTGCGAGGCGGAGGGAAGGGGGTGGGGTTCGCAGGGAGGGGGACTGGGAGCGCGTCCCGTGGAGGGGCCGCAGTGCTCTCTTTCCGAGCCGGGCTGCACGGCCCACCTCGCGGCCACCGCCGGGTGCGCTCCTCCGCCGCTGCGACCTCCGGCGCACGCAGAGTTTCCACCCCTCCACGTGTAACTGTTCCCTCAGGGCGCGCTGACCGGGCCGCCACCCGCGGCCCCGCGCCCCCGCTGGGCCTTCGCGGACATCTCCGTGCCCGCACGCTGGTTCCCTAGCCGCTCTCCAACCACTGCAAGTGATAAAAGCGCCGCAATCCTCACCCGGGCCGCGGAAATGCCAAGGAGCTATTTGCTGCCTTTGGTTGCGGGGCCCTGCAGCTCCGAGCTCCTCAAACCCCTTCTTCGTCACCCAGAGGCTCCCGCAAGTTCCCAACTTCCGTGGGGGTGGAAACCCGTTCACGGTTTCAGATCGAAACCGGTTCACCGATGGGGTATGCAGATGCCATAGGATCCATGGCGAAAGCTTAAATCAGGCTCCTGGTAGAGACTAGGTGGGATCCGATCCCCCAACGATGAGCCTAGAATGACACTGAGCAGGCAGTCAGCTAAGGGGGCATCCTTGGAGGATCAAGTATCTGGGGGCGACTGTTAACTCACTACGCCTCCTCACCTTAGCTTACAGTGATAGAGCAGAAACAGGGTCTCCTGTGGATCCCAGGAGGTTAGCACGGTGCCTGGTCCCAAGTGGATACTCAATAAATAAATCATAACACTGGATACATTTATCCAACGTTTATTTTGCGCCAGGCTTGGTTACATAGGTCACTCATTTAATCTTTGCGACAACCCTATGAGGTGGAGACAGTTATTATCCCGATATTACAGGTGAGGAAAACGGAGCACAGAGCGCGCCTGAAGACCACAGGAAGGTTCCTTCAATGGGATTCTCTGGGAGCCCCTCAGTTTCTGAACTAAACGGAACTGACTTGGAATTGCAGGCTCTTTGGCAAAGTGAGCCTGAGCGGGTACACGCTACTAAGCAAGCATTTTCTATTGCCTTCTCCAAGGACAGGACCACTTCCTTATTTTTAAAGAAAAAGTGCTGGCAGCACTTGCTTCAGTGTGCTTAGGGGAGGTGACCCCACTGGCCGTTATAAGTGCTTTCTGCCAGCAGACACAAGCCAAACACGAAATATGACTTCAGAGAAGCAAGGGAAAAGGGCAGAGAGTTTAATACTTTTACGTTTGAATGCTGCTTTATACTTTTCAGAGTACTTTCACATACGTGATTTTGCTTGATCTTTACAACAAACCTGTGCAGTAGGCAGAACAAATAGTTTTATCCATTGTTTCAGATGAATCTTTGGAGCTTAACCAGGGCTGGAAGATTTCTCTGATGTTGCCCAGATGGTTAGTGGCATGTCCCCTGACACTTGTCTTTTGTCCTTTCTGCTACCCTAGGTAGGAAAAAAAAATGAATTACAAGCATTCTTAGAATAATATATAAAATGGGAGTTAGGCAAGAAAAAAAATGAAGTGGGGCAAATACAACTATAAAGAATATTTTTAAATGTCCAGCAGAGTTTTGGTTTCACTAAAGGTCTTAAATTTATGAAATATGTTTCACTAGTGGTAAGAATATTCCTTTTAGAGAATATCTTGAAAGTAGATAGATTCTCATCTGATCTGGGACCCAAATCTCTCAAATGGTCTTTGCATCTGGAAGGCAGCCTGATCAGTATAGATTATACAAGTGGTTGGTGGGAATGTCTTTCCCCAGCGGGCCCTTGAGCAACTTCAGAATGAAGACTGTGTCTCATAGTCACATTATGAGCCCTAGGGTCCTTGGTGTAGAGCCAGGCACATATACACGATTAACAAATACCACTTACTTAACTGATGGATGAGTGATGCGTTCACTGCAATGGGGCAGCACAGCAGTAAAGGTGAAAACAGGTTGGGTCAGCCATCATAGGACCTCAGTTCCCTTCCCAGTTCTGCCACTGAGTCAGATGGGCCATCAGTTCACCCCTCTCTAGGCAACAATACTTCCTCTCTGAAATGAAGAGGCTATACTATAGTCTGTAAGGACCTCACAAGCTGAAGTTGTGAAATCAGACTGGGTTTGGACAGTAGGTTGGGCAGTAGAACCAATGGATCCTTATCATGTGCTTTGCAGAATCTGTCTAGGTGTGGACTGGCTGATGTGTCTAAGTGATGTGTCTAAACCAATAAAGATACACCTTGTTTAATTTATTTGGAGTTTTGTCTTTTATGATTTATTTTACCTCTCCCAATGAACTGGGGATCATGAATCCCACTCCTACCCCAGTATCATTTAACTTTGACCTTATCCAACTCAGTGACATGGATAGGTGGACAGACAGCTTTCCATCTGTGAAAGATCCTCCTGATCATGTCTCATGGTTTTCCATTTTAAACTCAAATGCTACTATTTCACCTTCTTAATGAAACAAGATGCCACAAAGCCACTGTCCCGAAGCCCTTTATGAAGAATAAGCCATATTCTCCCTTTTATCAGAAAGAAGTATTTTTTTCTGAGAATTTGTGGAAGTGAGGTAAACAGGCTTTAGAAGAGACCCCCCCAAATTACATACTTGTAGAGTTGGAAGTAACCTTAAAGCTTATCTGGTCCAACTATTTAGTTTATATTGAGTCAAAATTCATTTCTCTATAGCTGCCACCTCTGGTCTATTGATTGCTCAGGCTGGCCATTCAAAATGTCAAGTCCTCCTTCCAAGACCCGCCAGATATGGGCAGAGCTGCCCTCTCCATCTTGTTCACTTTTCTCTGGACCTGCTCCAGTTTTTCTCTCTCTATAAATTGTGACACCCAGACCTGTTGCAACTTTCTAGTAATAGTGTGTTCAGAGCCTCATCACCCATTACCGTGGCCTGATTGTGTGTTAGCATTTTCAGTGGCTGCTGTTGACTCATACTGTATATGTTACTAAGAAAATTTCAGTCCTTTTCCACATGAGCTGCTAGTAGGCCACATCTTCCCCAAATTGCAATTATACAATTGGTGTTTGGCCCCAAGTGTGGAAACTTACATGGATCCCTGCTAAGAGATAGGCAGCTATTCCAAACATCAGGAATCTTTCAACTTCAAGCAGATTCCAAGAGATCCAGGGACTATGTCTTAAACTATTATTGTGGTTTGAGGAGGAAATGTGGGGCCTTTGCCAGGCTGGTCTAGAAGTTGCCATCATTGGAAGAAGACAGGAAAGGACCAAGGAATAAGGAGTGACTGTGGAACCCCAAGAGGGTGTGCAGGGACCTCACAACCTGGGGGTCCTTCTTCAAGTGGGAGGTGCCCCTGATCCTGTTCCAGTTCTCTCCCATCGTCTGTCTTCAGTCAAGTAGCAAACTGTGGAAGGTGGGGGTAAGAGGTGCAGACCAGCTCTGGAGCTGCCCTTTCTATGCAGAAGACATAGAAGCCACACTACCAGACTCATGAATTTTTGTGGCTGAGATTTGGGGAGAGGAGTGAGGATGGACGAGTCAGAGACCCATGCTTGGTGGGAGGGAGAGAGAAAGGGAGGGAGAAGGACATCTTGCTACAGAGTGAAGATGACAGGAACATGTTTTTTTACTTTCCTTTTCTTGCTCTCATTTCTGTGTTTTATTAAGGGAAACACAAAGGGAAAATTGTGTTATTTGTTAAAAAATGTCAAAGTGCATTTCAAGCGAGAGGAAAAAAAGCAGACACATTACTGCCTAGACAGAAAGGCAGTACTCTAACGGGGGCGGCCAGAGACCAGTGTGGTGGGGAACACACTGGAACTACAAACTCTCCTGACCTCTGGATTCTTTTCCCAGGAATCTCCTGCTCCTAACATTCAGATCTCTCAAAGGAGCTGGAAGACCAGGTGCCTCAGCACTTTCTGGGGTGAAAGAGGGCGCCCCAAACCAGCTGCTGGAATAGAAGAGAAACCAGGGGATGCAGATGTGGGTTGCTCCCTAAGCATAAGCCAGATTCTCCCGCCAACACGGCAAGGATGGCCCTAGGCACAGAGGAGACTCATCCAGGCTAACAAAGCCACCATTTAAAGGACCGCATTTTTTGGATCTGGTAGTAGAATCATCTACATGTCCACTTTATCTCCCTGTTGGAGCTCTTTCAGAAGATGATCCATGTCGGATTCATCTGTGTTTCTTCCGTGCCCAGCACAAAGCTTCACATACCAAAGAGACCCAACAAATATCTGTCGACGCCATAGAGAATGCCGTAAAGTTTTAGTCTACTCCATGGCATGACTCGGTGTCCTGGAAAGAGCATGCCTGGGCTTTGGAAACAGAGAGGCTTGAGTTCAAATCCAAGCTGTGACATTTGTAAGCTATTTAACCTTAAATCACTCAACCTCGACATGTTCCAGTCTCCTGATCTGTACAAAGAAAGGAATAAGATATTCCTCAAGAGTTAATAGAGATGATGGATGTGAAACATCTAATAATCTGTCTGGTTAACTCAATGCTCAAGTATCCTTTAAGTCTCCCTGTAACCTCCCTGTTAATGAGCAGATAGGGCTTCTGAAGGACAATCATCTCGGCTTTGCCCTATTCTCATGAGCAAACAGGAGCCACGCCAGCACTCCGAGTCCGTGTGTCTAGCGGTAGCAGTTGTCACTGGGTACCTGACGCGTTTCTGCGCCCAGGATGAGCTGTGCTCACTGGCTGGGAGGGTGGCACTGCAGGGTGGCTAGAAGATGGGTCCTGGGATCCCATAGACCTGGGACTGATGGTTGACTCTGTCACTTATGATGGACTTGGGCAAGTCCCTTAATCTCTCCAAGCCTCAGTTCCCCCTTTTAAAAAGTTGAGGGAATAATTGGGGTGTTCTTGTGTGTTAAATGAAATAATACATGCAAAATACCTAGCACAGTGAGAGGCACATAGAAAGAGTTCAATGAACTTTATCAACATCATCATCATCACTATCAGACCATAAGCACCTCTAGGACCATGTATTGTTTACATGGGTAGCCCTAGTACCTAGCTCTGGGCATAGGTGTCCAGAGAATGTGACTTGAATTAAACTGAACTGAATTGAATTGAAGACAGTGCTTGGCACTGAGTGAGGTTCAGGTGGTGACTCGTTCTTGATTCCACTCACATCTGAGAAGAGATTTCTTCTGGAACAATCCCACATGCTGCATAACACATCCCCAAATTGCAGGCTTCCTGCATGGGCATCTCACTCCTGGGCTCGGACAAGCTCCATCTTTGACATCTATGTGTGATATTTCACACTAAATACCAAGAACCTGGAAATATTGGGGGTGGGGACACAAGGAGTGAACTCCCCAGGCACCAAAACAGAGAGAGAGCTGTGAAGAGGTGAGGTCTGTTGATATCCTGGGCCCAAGTCACTGTTCAGGTGCCCACCACACCTCAGTTGCCATACAGTGAACGCGTATGTGGACTAGGAGGTGGTCCCTGGACACAATGCCCCGTGGAACACTTGGGGGCCTGGCCAAAGCCTGTTGCAGCACTGGGGTGTCCAGGGCTGGGGTATGGCAGCTCTGAACAAACCCCCCAGGCAGGCGATGCCCAGCGCAGAGGCAGCTCTATGCTGAGCAGGAGCAGAGACCACCTCCCCCAACTCAGCATCAAGACCCCAGCTACTTACAGGTATTTTTCAGGAAGGAAAGGACCCCATTTGCATCTCCATCCACCAAGGACATGAAACCAGAGTGGCTGCTGTGAAGACACCCCTGACCCCTGAACCTACACGCTCTCTTTTCTCCTGATGGGTATGCCCTGTTTATTCAATTGTTAATTTATTTACATAATATAGCTCGCCTACTTTCCAAAATGGATTTGAGGTAACATACAAATACTATCAATATTGTCATGGGTTTTTTAAAAAAAATTAAAATTACATACTGGGAACAGAAAAGCAAATCACCCCCCAAAATAATAACCTGGGGCTAATATTTTAATTGTGATAGAATGTTAAATGTCACTTTGAGATGAAACAGAGAAAAGTAAAGCCTTACAAAATTGCCTGATCACATCAAACTGTGCATCAGTTATAGTTATGTGTCTAGGTGGCTTTAGAAAAGAGTCTATAATAAAAGAGCAAAAATGTATAACTTATGACAATAGAGATCAAATCTGTGACCTCATTAACAGTCAGAACATTTTTACTTTTATATATTGATGGTATCTCTTCCCTTCTGAAAAGAATTTTAGTTACCATAAAACTAAAGATATATACCATAAACTAATAAAATAAAACTACAAGATCAGAAACAGCAAAAACAAATAATGTGGATATACTAAATATAAGAGGTAATAGTTGCCGTTTGAGGGCAGGAACTATGCCTATGTCTTGCTCAACATAGTTTGATCTACCACAGTTGTGATACATACTTGGCAACCCGTTACATCTGAATGTTTGAATGAGCAAATGAATACTGTGATTGAGAATCAAATTTGCCCTTGAGCTTCCTGGTACCTAAAGCAAAAAGGGAAATAGCCACTCTACAGATAGCTTTGCACCAGTATTAGAGATGTGGTTGTGGATTTGTTTGAGTTAGCAAAAAAGAAAGTGTATCCTTAATCCTGAAAGCTCTGGATCCCTGTGCCCAACTGGGTAAACGGCGAGCCTTTCCACCCCAGTCCGCAGCACAGTGTCTTGCACAAAATGAATATTTGCTGCATGAACCCATTAATGAGATCATTAAAAAGATTCTTTGATGCATCTAAAATATAATCATTTCCACATTTCTTATCCTATAAATAATTTATCTACAATCTTTTTTGAACCTTGAAGAATGGGGAAAAAAACTTGTCAGGAGGTTATGGAAAGTGAAGGCATACCAGGCAGATGGCAGGACTTGAGTGGAAGCACAGAGGGCAGAAAGCCAAGGTGAGTTGCAGGATCTCTGTGAACATGAGGAAGCAGGACAAGCCAGGAGGTTTGAATACTGGACCTTAGAGTTTATTACTCTGTAGGTGATAGAGAGCCTTTGGAAGTTCTGGACTGGAGGAGTGAAATGATCAGGCGAGTGGTCTAAGATGATTAAATCTGGTAGCAGCGTGGCTGATAATTCAAAGGAAGAAGAAAGGGGAAGTGGAACAGATAAACTTTATTACTCTAGTATAAATAAGAAATCCAGGGCCCGGACCAGGGCAGGGAGAGCAGAAATGAAACCAAGGGGGATGAATGTAAAAGACGTCTCAGAAACCGAATCAGTGTCTGTTTGGTTGTGAGGTGAGAGAAAGGAAGGGGAAAAAGAATCCAAGAGGCTTGGGGGACTGATGGGACAGTAAGAGAAGGAGGAATGCAGGAGGAAAGCATGAGGATGGGGTGCAATAAGAAGTTTGGTGACTTTTCAAAATGTTTTCACATCCATTATCTCATTGATTTCATACGCAAGTGGAGCGAGATCCACCCTGAACGTCAGCCTGAAAAGTACTCTGCCCCTGTTAGGAGCTGCCAAGTTTCAAGGATCAAATCTTTGCCTGGGATCCAGTGACAGCAGGGCACCCACCTGCAAGTGCCTTACCCACTCCAGGCAGCCCGAGTCCTCACGAGGGCTAAGCAACCCCATCCTGGTTCGGCGCCAGCAGCAGCTAAAAGCCAGGTAGTGCAAACACTCCGGCCTGCCATGCTTGCCAGGAACACGGATGGGTGTGCCCCAGAGTTCAGCCAGAGTCTCTCAGAACATCTGGGCAGGGTGCGGAGGGAGGAGCACATCCATCAGAGTTTTCTGTAGCGTCTCGTCTTTCTTCCCACTGGGTAGCGGGCTTTGGTTTCACCGCTGACTCACTCCCAGGCGCAGGCAAGTGGTTTCACCCCAGGCTGTGTCTTCTCCCCTGAGTGACAGGGCAGATAGTCTTTCTCACCTCCTTAGAGGGCAGGGCGTTAATGACAGGGCTCAGAGTGCACCTGGCTGAGCCGCAGCTGGATGGTCTAGCAATCACATAAAGAGAAGAAATGCTGACCTAGTCGTGAAAAGTCAGCCCTGGACCTGGAAGGGAACCCCCGGGCTCAGCTCATCTAACCTCTCACTGCACAGAGGACGTGGCTTCCAGTCTGTAGCTTCTGCCGCTCCACGCTTTCGTCACTGGTTTTCAGACATGCATGTTGGGTCCTCTCATGGATGCCCTTGTCCCTAGAAAAGTGGCCCCAATCGACTTTTCTAGCCTCATCTCATCCACTCCCCTTCTCTCTTCTCCCTCTCCCACTCAACTCCACGCACCAGCACTCTACTCCCACCAGTGACTCAGACATTCGCCCAGACATTTTTCGAGAACACTCTGGGCTTGGGTACAGCCTATGTCCTCAGCCCGGCGTCCTCCTCTTTTTCTCCTCTGGCCTGTTGAATACCTACCTCTTATGCTCTCAGACAGGTAATTAGCACTTCCGCTGGGTCCCTTCACCGGCTGTTTAGCATTTACCACATGATATTCCCAGTTCTGCTTTAGATGCCTGCCTCCTTCACTGGAAACACACACATCTGTGTCTTACAGAGCTTTGTGTCCTCAAAGTCCAGCAGGGTCAGGCCCTGCTGACAGGTGGGGAGGGAAGAAGGGAAAAGGCAGATGCTGATAAGGGTTCAAAAACCGGGGAATAAAAACGGACGCAGTGGAGTCGCCCTCCAGCCTGCCCCGCTACTCCTCGACATCTACCAGGTATTCGGTTCTTATGTATCCTTCCAGATTTCTTTATGCACATCGAAGAAAACACAAATATGGATCCTTAACTCCTCCCTTTGTAACCCAACAGGTAACACTGCTCTAAACATTTTTTTCCACAAAAAGCCATTTTAAATCCTTCAAAGTTCCTCATATTCATCCTGTCTCCATCGAAATCTCCAACTTGTAGGTTTAAGTACCCATGAAAAAACCCCACACATTTAATGTAAGTTACAGTACAGGTACAGGATTGAGTTCCTGGGAAACCATGTGAAAATCACATTGTCATTAAACCCATCATATTTTCAGTGCATTGAGGGGGCATGTTGTTAAAAGGTATCCACGAGTGATTCTTCTTGTCATTGAGGAAATGGTACCCTATGCTACTCCTCAAACCATGTATTAGGTTCAGATCTGTTAACACCTCAATTTGTCAGAACCCAGCACTACGGATTTAAATGAGAACAAGGTTCTCTGTCTAGTTAGAAAAATGGTAATATTTAGAGCCAGGGTCTCTCCCACAGAAACCCCCTAAACCTGTAAAACAGTGAGCCAAGAGCTCAGGCTGGCCCCATGGCCTGTGGGATCCCAGGAGCCAGATTCTGTGGGGACACGGCTCCTTCCTGGGAATCACAAGGTGATGCAGAAGTCGCTTCAATGACTTCAGCTCACAATGGCACCACTCAATGACTTGGACTGTTGAAGGCTGTCAGTCAAGAGTCCATCAACTCTAGCCATGGGCCCACCCCAGCCCGTTGCCTGTTTTTGCAAGGCCTGCCAGCTAAGAATGGTGTCTACATTTTTAAATAATTTCAAAAAGTCAAAAGGAGAACAATATTTCACAACATGTGAAAATTACATGAAATTCCAATTTCAGTGTCCCTAATAAAGTTGTGCCAGAACACAACCTGCTCTTTCATTTGGTTACTGTCTATGGCTGCCGCCCTTGCCCTACTCAACTCAACGGCAAAGTTGAGTACTTGAGAGAGAGACGGTGTGGTCGCAAGCCTAAAGTACTTACTATCTGGGCCTTTACAGAAAAAGTTTCCCAACCTCTATTCTAAAGGACACTCCAAGACCCAAAGTGGATGTCTAGATGAGATGGCTCGTCTCTTTCAGCTTTAGGCATCTGTTCCTGGTCAAATAGGCCATTAGGTTCTCAGAGTGGTGGATCCAGATCTCAGTGATGAGACTTTTATTCCTTTTGAAGAAAAGCATTGTCTCCACAAACCAGAGCTGAGAGCTCCCTTATCTGCATCAGAGGATCAAACTGACCTTTCCCAGCCAGTCATTCCTGGAGTTCAAGGTGGGGAGGTGAGAAGCTGGCTAGCCAACTGCAGGTTCCATTACCCTCCTGCAGAACTGCGGGTTTCCACAAGAGGGCAGCACCTCTCCTGTTCGCAGTTCTCCCACGGCCGTCCCAGCTTTGGAGGGCAGCCCCCAGAGACCTCAGTGCCTCACCAGCCTCCACAGAACTTTCTCTAGATTGGAGCCCTCTTACTGTGCAGGAACCCACATAAGCCTCCTGGTGCTAGGCAGCCAGTCTGACATCTTAGTGTTTGATCATCAAACCTGGGAGTCTTAAAGTGTCAACAATAAAAAGGAAAGGAAAAAAAATACTGGTTGAGTCCCTCTCACTTCTCCTTGCCCACTCTGAATGCCACTTCTGCTATTCCAGACATGCACACTGCACCAGTTTTTAAGCTGTGGTCTCTCAGCTCTAAACCACGCTTGTGGGCTAGGGCTAGGACTCTGCAAGCCACATTTCTGTTTTTCCAGGTGATTCCATGTCGGGCTCTGTGAGGTCAGACTGGTGGAAGAAGGGATTTACCTCTTCCTAAAAGTTTGCTTCCTTGGGCTTCCTTATTGCTACTTGTTGCCCCGAGGGACACCCCAGCAATGCTTCTTCACCTGGTTCATAGCAACGCCATCCCTTGACAGCAGGTGACTCCAGTTTGCATCTTCCCTGTCACGGCAGAGCTAGCTCCCTGGTGCCCACCTCAGAGACACTCACACCAGCTGGGTCCCATCCTCAGAGGTCTGGGTCCCAGGTCCACCAGACCTCTCCTCCAAAACCCTAATTTTTATAATTCCAACTTCTTCTCTTTTTCCCCTCAGCCCTATGATGGTGGGGTCTCCTGCAATTTCTGACCACTTAGTGTTGTCTTCCTGCCTCTTCACTGACCTAATGAACAGCGCTATGCCTACTCAACTATTCTTGATATTGAATTCTCTCTGTTCAAGTAACAAAGGTGGCTGCAGCTTCCTAACTAGACTCCGACTAAAACATAACTTTTTTCAGGTCTAAAACTAACAAGAGATTTAATTGAGATAATTGGATCACCGACCCTCCTAGAGCCCACCTGAAAAATTGTTTACAAACACCTACTGTGCACCTACATGGTAAAGTCACTGGGCTTGAAGCTAAGGAACGGGCACCACCATGGCCTCAGATCTCATATTCTTGGGGCCCTCTGCTGGGCCTCTGACCCTTGCTCTCTCTGGCCTTGTGCAGCAGGGCAGCTCCATGACTGTGCTCACTGGGGGCAGGGGATGAAGAATGCAGCCTAGCTGGCCTCTGCTCCTCTTGCCGACTCTCATGGAGCACACTCAACCCCACCATCCAAAGGAACCCAGGAAAATAAAACTACCTGGTGCCCCACAATGGCCTCGTGAGAGAGTCAGACTCTCACAGATCTTTGAAACTGTTCTGGTCTGGCAAACAGCCCTGATTCTCGGACATGATTCCTTCCAGGCAGCGCCATAACTGAGAAAAGAGAAAGAAGCCCCCTTGTGCACAAGAGAAAGGGGCACAGAACTCCCGACCCACTCAAACCTACAAAAATGCCTGGTGGTTACCACTTAAGAAGAATCGAATTGCGAAGAAAGAAGGGGCTTAATGTCAGGAGCAGAGTGTTGCAGCTGGTGGGATCTCAATAAAAATTATTTTCCTGTGAAAAAAAATTTTAAAAAATGCCCAGCAGTAGATTTGGATCAGTGCAGGGGGAGGAGTGGCAAGAGAACGCTGGCAGGGAATGAGGAGGGAGAAAGGGAGGTCAATGGTGGACCTGTCTCTGCTTAAAACAAAGCTGGACTCCGCAGACCAACACCAAATCAAAGCCCTCTCTTCGGGAGCCACTGAAATGACAAATAGTGTTGGCCATGGCATTTGGAAAACAGAATCTCCATAGCAGTCATCATTGGGAAGCACAGACAACCAAATTTCTTTACTAGGATTCCTTTTAATGAAGTGTTTGCCCGTCTTGGACCAGAATGCCAACCCAGGTTTCAGCAGCGCCGGAACATTGCTGTGAACTTGAGTCCCCCCTGGTGGCAGATCACTGCAAAGGCATGAGAGCCATCTTCCCAGCCTTCATGCCCACTGGGGTGCGTGGCAGCCTTGAAGTTGCAAGTTACTGTTAACCAAATCTTTGTGTTCTCTTTCCACAACTCCTATGGGTTTAAACAAATTTCAGCATCCTCGTTTCCCTCTTCTTTCTGATTTTTCTATCCAGCTCTTTCTCCATTTGGCCACTCAGTCCCACCTCAGTCCCCTTTTAGTTTGAAGGCTGCCTACTTAAGCCAGCCAAGTCTTGGCTCCTCAGATGACCAGGAGTAGCTCTTGGGTCACTGATGGAAGTGATTGTATTGATTGGAGGGGTGGGGTGGGGATGGGGAAGGGGAGTCTCTTCCAGCTCTCAGACTTTCTGGTTTTAGAGGCGTGTAAGAACAGAACCACCTCCAATGACTAGGGCACAGAAACTATGTTGGGCCAGTCATTCCAGGGCCACTCTTCCAGCTGACCTCAGGCTACCAGATCCCAGGACCAGGGAGGCTAACTGGTCAACCACCCTCACCTCTTCTGGGGACTGTGGACCATGGCTCTGAAGGGGTGTGTGCCTGAATAAACACAGCCCACCCCTAGCCGACTTAGGTATGGATTCCTGTTTTAAGAATTCACTTCATTTCCTAACGAACAGTAAGAATTTAAATCCTTTGCTTTAGTCTCCTTCCCAATAAATTTGGGGGGATACAAATAGTTCTCAAGTGCCTCTCTGACCTTCCTCTGCCTTCTCTCCTCCCTCTTCACTCTAGCTGTCAAAGCAGGGCACAGGCGTGTGAGGAGGCCAGATCAAGGTGGGGTCGACATGGTCAGGGTTAAAGGGCAGGAATTACTGTAGATACTTATCTCCCCGGCTCTTGTTCCAGGGTCACTAACAAGGAGACCTCTTGGAAAACTGCATGTGAGACAAATGCTTTCTCTTGACTGTCCTACTTCCACGACGGCAAAGACAAGGCCTCCATGCCATCCTGCCCCACCCCACACACACACACTGCCACGGAAACACAATTAATTGATCACAGCAGTGAGCTGAGAGGCAGTTCAGCTTCCTCCTCCACAGCGAGCTCCAAACAGCCACTTCAAATCAGTTGGATTTGACAAACAAGATAAAACCTTCTTGCTGATCCTGGCCTACTTTAAACCATAAATATGTGATTTATTATCATCTGGAACATTCACTATTCCAAATCTGAGTTCCAAATCTGCTTAACTATGGCCTTGTAAATATCTCAAATCCCTCCTTGCCTTTTAAAAATTTGGGTATCTTAGTTCCCGCAATATGTTCTTGAACATGATCTCACCTCAGGGCCTTTGCATCTGCTTCCCTTCTGCTGGTCCCACTCTTCCCCTGGTACCTACACACCTGAGGCCTTCACTTCTTTAGGTCTCTGTTCAATTATTGCTTTATCTGAGAAGGCGTCCCTGGACCTCTCTAGATAAAAGGGCACCCTCTACCTCCCTCTTCATTCTGTGTCTGCTTACCCAGTTTTTCTTCATAGCATTTATCCCCATCAGATTTATTATTTGGTTATTTAGGAGTTGATTGTTTCTCTTGCTAGAAAGTAAGATCCATGAGAGCAAGAGCTGTTCTGCTTTTTGCTGTTTCCACAATGCCCACAGTAGGCCGTCAATAAATACCTGCTTCATGAATGAATAAATGGGTCCATTAATAAACAAATGAAGAATTTTGTAAAGGGGAAAACTTTTGCCTCACTCTGAAAGGGAACCACCTGCTCTCCGCATGGAGGCAAGAGGCAGAAAGTGGACAACAAGCTCGGAATGAGGTCTTCCCCGCACACCATTGCCAGTTACTTTGACTAAAGTTCATAGTAATAATTTAATTGTACATATAAATATTCCTGTTCCCTTTTACTGATATAAACACCAAGATGGACGATATATACAAACATACAAAAAATACAGCCTCGACACATATAAATGCCTCACTAAGTCAGACTAACTGGAAATAAGACAAAAGTGAATGACTGGAAAGTCCAGACTATTAAAATTGTTAATAAAATACACTTTTATTGTTTTCAAATTCAGGGGCATTCTCCTTATTCAGTGCTCGGACACTCAATATCTCAATTCAATTTAATTCAATTCAACTGCCAAGAAAAGCCACAAACCCAGAAGTAATCAAAGAGTCCTTCAGGCATCAGCAACAATGAAAATATCCAAAAACAGCCCAAAGCAGGAAATTTGCTGAGATTTGGTAATTTTGCTAACCAAAAGAAAGTGGGACTGTAATTGACTATCAATGGCCATAGAAGTGAAACTCTGCCAACATCCAAATCAAGAAGTACAGGAGGAAACAGATATAATAATAGTAATAATAATAATAGCATACACCACAGTAACAACTAGTATGTATTAAGCACTTATTACGTGGTGGCCCAACTTCAACTGCTTTACATGTATGACTAATGTAATCCATGTAAGAACCAAATTAGGTCGGTACTGTTATTATACCCATTTTACAGATATGGACACTGAGGCACAGAGAACAGAATAATGAAGGAGAAAAACAGAGAACAAGGAACCAAGTTTTAGACAGTTATGATGACAGAAGTAGAAATGACAGCAAATACACTGTCAATCAAAGGAAAGGGCGATGGAGAACAGAGGTGGCCAAGAGGGAAGAGAAATCGAATGTATCAACGACAGAAAGCTCAGAGCAGGGGTGTTCAGTGTGGGACTCCTCGGTGACTCTAAGGGGACCGCCGTTCTGTTGGACAGGTCAGTAAAGCGTCTCTAAGTCAACCCTCTCCCATAAAACCTCCAAGCGACTACTAATGCAGGAGTGTTCCTAAACCAATTATCCAGAATAGCACTTGTCTAGAATTCTTCATCTGGATGTGTTAGCAAATCAAATTATTGCAGGAGCTGCTTTAAATTTTTAAATTGTTGTAACCAGCACATTTATGTTATGCAAGGAATATCTTTAAAATGCCTTGAATGTTACTTGTTCTCAAGTACTTTATTTATTTATTTTTTATTATTATTTTATTTTATTTTGTGTGTGTGTGTGAGGAAGATCAGCCCTGAGCTAACATCCGTGCTAATCCCCCTCTTTGCTGAGGAAGACCGGCTCTGAGCTAACATCTATTGCCAATCCTCCTCCTTTTTTTCCCCCAAAGCCCCAGTAGATAGCTGTATGTCATAGCTGCACATCCTTCCAGTTGCTGTATGTGGGATGCGGCCTCAGCATGGCCAGAGAAGCGGTGCGTTGGTGCACGCCCGGGGATCCCAACCCGGGCTGCCAGTAGCGGAGCGCGCGTGCTTAACCGCCAAGCCACGGGGCCGGCCCAAGTTCTCAAGTACTTGAAGCACTCCCCCTGTGATTTTGTTCTCACTATTCACCTGCATTTCGTTCTCTTTTTTCAGTGTGAAGATGGATGTCACATTGGAACATTCCTGCATGATCACCGATTCCGAATGCACTAGACCCTGCACATGCACGCATGTATATTTCTCCTTCACTCCTGGGCCTTCTGCAATTCTCTGACAATGGCTCATATCTGGTCTGCAGGCAGGAACCACACACGAAAGTGAGTTTCCTCTCAGTTCTGGAGAGAGCAGAGGCAGGAGCAGGTGGTCATTTGGAGGTTATGTAAACTCTGTCAGCGCTCGCCTTGGATTTGTAAGCAGGACAAGTGAAATTTCTAGGTTGCCATGGTTCTCTCCAAGTTGTTCATGCTGAGTCAGTGGGATGCCCAGGCTACAATGCCTGGGAAATGTCCTAAACAACCCCTAAAAGAAGCCCTCTTAGCCCTTATGTCTGGTCCGTGGTGTATTGAACGTTCTTGCCCAGGACTGATTTTTTTTTCCTCCAGGTTTCATTGAGTAACTTGTGAGGTGGCTCTCAGTAATTATTTCCATTCACAAATTGGTCTCAATTGTTCCCCTAATTTATAGTGTGGCCCCAAAGTACCCCACGCGAGCTAAGCCCCTCACTCACACATGCCGCATGGACTTGAACCTCAGGGCAGACCCCCAGCCTAAAATGTATCCGTTTGCTCTTGGAGGACACGGTAAGAGCAAGCTGCGTTTGCAGCAGGACCAGGTCTCTAACACTGCAGGAGCCCAGCTCTGCCTCGTCTATTTCACGGGCCCCTGGAGGGAGTCCCCTCTCCAGGCACAAGCCAGGACTTTGGATTTGTCCTCCACCATCACCGCCCCAGTGGAGCTCAATCTAGTCATGGATATTCAAAGTCTTGGTTGTCTCGTGGTCCCCATATGCACTGATGTTTTCTAGAGGTTTGCGTTCCCTTTTCAAACCCTATTCCCCTTTAAGGAATGGAACTTGGGGTGTCACTGCCCCTTCCGGTGGCAGATGGCCTTTGCCCTCAATTCTGCTTGTCCTCTGCAGGTGGCCTAGCAGAGCCCGGAGAACCTAGTTCACTCCCCAGAGCACTGCTGAATCCTCTGTGGACCCGCAAATTATCCCAACCTCCAAAAGGCAGAGCTGAACGCAGACCCGTGTTCAGGCTCGGTTTAGAGGCCATTTGGTAAGGTTTTGCATCACTCCAACACTTTGACATATGATGTCGACCACCTAAGTTAACAATGGTTCAACTTTGAGTAGCACAACTTAGGATGGATTTTTTTCCCCTTCTGTTTACTTTTCTGCGAACACCAGTTTTTCATGTACATGTATCACTTTCAGAAAGAACAACATCTTTCCTTAATAAAAAGAAATATATAGAGTTTAGATTTTATATCAACTGATTCCCTGTGTGTTTTAAAGTTTAAAAAGTTTTTAATAGTCCATTCCAAGTTTGTGTTATTTAAGAGTTATTTACATATAACAAATTAACTCATTTGCTTGGATGATCCATGCTGTAGCTCTGGGCACGTCCATCATCAGACTTGCTCCTCTCCATCCACCTGAAAGGGTGGGGCAACTCCATCTCTCCCCTTCCTGGCTGGCTGGCTGTCACTCAGGGCAAAGCACACAGGCCTCAGACTTGGCATGTTCCCTCGGTAAAGCTGCCGGTGGGAAATTTTATAAATTCCTATTTCCTATTTTCCATCATGCGGAGAGATGCACAAAGGCCAGACACAGTAGTTTCAGTTTTTCAGGTGATAAAACCCAGCTACTGGGAGTGATATCCTCTTGGATTTCCCAGCTACATGAAGTACTGACAGCAAGTTTTGTTCTGTCTTTCAAGACTGATCCCCTGGGCTGTGATTATCTGATCGGTTTCCCCAACTTCCTCCAGAGTCGTCATGGGTGACTTCCACCAGATGGACAGGAGAGGAATTAAAGACATATTTTGTGAATTCTCACAAGTTACCTTCCAAAATGAAGTCACCTAAACTGATCATAAGATAAGCCTGGCAACAATTAGATTTTATTTCCTTTTGAGTCAATCACACTAGCAAAAATCTCACCTTTGCTGTACTTACCTGAAGTTGCTGGGATCTTGCAGCCATCCCACGTGCTGAAGGGAGAGAAGAAAGGAGAGGGGAGGGGATCATTTAGGTAACAGATCCTCTCATCCACGCACCTCCACAGTGTGCCGCACCTCCACTGTAATCGCTGGCCATGCCCTCTGCCCATTCTGTAATCAAATGGTCATGGGACACTTTCTGTGGCTCCAGTGGGCTGCAAGGTTGTGTCATGCCAGCCCCTGACCTAAGCAGCCACAGACTGCTGGGGGAGACGGCCAAGGAAAGCAGGGGTTTCAAGATAGTGCAATGGGTGCTTCGAGATGGACACAGGTGTGCTGGGAGCACCGGTCCAGGTCGATGCCCTTAAGTAAGACCTAGCCAGGTGTGCTTTCAAGTCATTCCAAAGCGACATGGAACGCCGCTTTCAGAGAAAGTGGTCATGGAATCCTTGAAACGTGACTTTGCCTTCTAGTACTTTGCATTAAATCCTCCTCCTTGTTATTATAACCCCATTTTTCAACTGTCCTGTATGTCAATTGAGTTAACTTTTATAAGCCTAATAGGCAAGGATTTCTAATTTTGTGAGTTTTTATGGTGCTTTGTATGTTGTTTTGTGAAACATGAAATAATTTATTTCTGTTGGCCCATAATACTAATTGCATGAATAATCAATGGAAAACACCATCATAAAACATTCTAAGACATGGAAACACAAGCCAATTGCCAGGATAAGCCAGCACAGCATTCCAAGAACCAACGAGAAGAAAATCTCCAGTTCCATCCCTCCTATCATCTTTAAAGGTAATGCTTGGGCACACTCATACTAATAATTAATATTAAATCCTGGTACTTGTTTAAGACATATTACAGTACTCATTACCGCTTACAAGTCTTCCTGCATTTGAGTTTGAAAACAACCCAATAAGTAGGGTGGGTTCTATCACTCATGCTTTACAGATCAGGAAACTGAGGCTTGGATAGGTTGTTGATCGCTGAGCCCGGGCCCCCTCCTCTTTTCCCACTGTGGCCCGTTTGCTGTGGTCTCGTGCAGGCTGCCCAGCTCCTCCCGCTCGGGCTGGGGGGAGCGCCGCAGCGAGGAGCCCCTCCCGCAGAGGGCAGGCGCTGGCGGGACTCGAGGCTCTGGGCTCCGGGCTCCGGGCTCTCGGAGGGCGCTCGGGCCCGCCCAGCCCGGCCGGCGCTCAGCCCTGAGCACGCGGCGTTAGATAATCTCAGGGACAGCCAAGGCGCTTTGCCTGCCAAACCACAGGGAGGGACGAAGCCAGCGGAGGGAGGGGGCTGGGAACTGTTTGTTGTTGCTTTTTCTGAATTAAAAGAAAACAGAGGAACAGAGCAAGAGAGGGAGCAAAGTTCAAGGGAGAATCTGGCACGTCACCTTGGGCAGACCCCTGGACCGCTTCCAGAACTCTCTCTTGGAAAGGGCGAGGCTGCCGAGAGTGCGATGAGTGCTTAGTGAGAATTCATTGCGGATGATGGATGACTGGCCTGGAATCCTTCCACACCACAAATTTGTTCCTCTGTACACCCAGGCAACCAAGAAGCCAAAAGAGGTGGGGGGATTGCGGAGCTGCTTTAACTGCAGCCTCACTCTGCTGCTGGCACCGGAGCCTCCCAAGCTCTCGTCCCCGCCCTCCCGCATTGTCTTTGACTCTACTGAGCCTTCCCTTCCCTGCTCGCCCCTGCTCCCTGGAAGCAGAGGTCGGATTTACCTTTCCTCTCTGTGTGCGCTCGCACAGCCCCAGTCCACGCCCAGCCTCCCCAGGCAGAGCTCAGTGCAAGAGTCTTCTGGATGGAACTAGCGAGGGCAGCCTCCCTGCCTCCCAGTCTCCAGCCTCTTCCCTCTGCCGCTCCCCTGCCCCAGCCATCCACCCGCACCAATGCCAGAACTGCATTTCCGGTCCCTGGTTTTGGTCCTGTGATATCCCCCTTTGGAAGACTGAAGTGAGTCCCAGTGGCCTTCTGTGTCAAATCTCAATTTCTCACCGTGAGCATTCAGATCCTCCTCCATGGCCCCCCATCTTGCCTGCCGCAGCTCGGCAGCCTTCTCTCCAAACTCTTCCAATGCAAAACTTCTGCTCAGATTATGCAAACTTAATAGCCACTCCCTCCCCTCCCCCACCATTTAGTCATTCAGCAAGTATTCATTGAGCATCTGTAAAGTGCCTGGCTCTGAACTAAGGGCTGCAAATACAGTCAGGAACAAGAAAAAAATCATTTCCGCCCTCACAGATTGTACAGTGAAGTGAGGAAGACAGTTAAACAGGAAATGAAATTTTCTTGTTCCCAAGTGCCACTAAGGCAACATAACTCATATTTAAACCAGAGCACAACTATGTAAAATAAACCAATAAACCAATAAACAGACTACGCACAGACGAAAAACTGAAAGGAAATACACAAAAATAGTTGTCCCTGGACAGCTAAGTATCGAGATTAGGGTAACTGTTTCCTTCCTTCTACTTTTAGGTCATTTCCAAAATTTCAATACTAAGCAGGTATTAATTTTATAATAAAAAGCAAACGGTTTTGTAATAT
Source organism: Diceros bicornis minor (assembly GCF_020826845.1). NCBI lineage: Eukaryota > Metazoa > Chordata > Mammalia > Perissodactyla > Rhinocerotidae > Diceros > Diceros bicornis. The sequence goes on from NC_080743.1 coordinate 71,668,287, forward strand.
TTCTTACTTTTCTCTGATTAAAAAAGCCATGCCATTTCTTTTGAAAAAATTTTGAAACTACAGATTGCATAAATAAGAAAATAAACATCATCCATAATTCCAATATTAACACATAACACATATCAACATTTTATTTTATAAGCACCTTACTACTGTCATATTTTTTCATAAAATTAGGCTCATGTTGCACACAATATTTCATAACCTATTTTTTACTTAACATAATATATGGTAAATAGTTTTCCATGGCATTGAAGTGTTCTACATTATTTTTCTTTTCTTTTTTTTTTTTTGTGAGGAAGATCAGCCCTGAGCTCACATCCTGCTAACCCTCCTCTTTTTGCTGAGGAAGACCGGTTCTGAGCTAACATCTATTGCCAATCCTCCTCCTTTTTTTCTCCCCAAAGCCCCAGTAAATAGTTGTGTGTCATAGTTGCATATCCTTCTAGTTGCTATATGTGGGGCGCGGCCTCAGCATGGCTGGAGTAGCGGTGCGTCGGTGCATGCCTGGGATCCGAACCCGGGCCGCCAGTAGCGGAGCACGCGCACTTACCCGCTAAGCGACGGGGCCAGCCCCTCTACATTATTTTTCATGTCTTCATAATAGTTGACTTATGAACCATAATTGGTTTAATCCATCCTTATACAGAAATCATTGTGGGGCCGGCCCCGTGGCTTAGCGGTTAAGTGCGCGTGCTCTGCCACTGGTAGTCCGGGTTCGGATCCTGGGTCCGCACCGACGCACCGCTTCTTAGGCTGTGCTGAGGCCGCGTCCCACATACAGCAACTAGAAGGATGTGCAGCTATGACATACAACTATCTACTGAGGCTTTGGGGAAAAAAAAAAAAAGGAGGAGGATTGGCAATAGATGTTAGCTCAGAGCTGGTCTTCCTCAGCAAAAAGAGGAGGATTAGCACAGATGTTAGCTCAAGGCTGATCTTCCTCACAAAAATAAATAAATAAATAAATAAAATAAAATAAAATAAAATGGAAATCATTGTGTTTGTCCCTAAACAGGGAGAAAATTGTGGAGGTTGGGAATAGGCTTTTGAATCACTCAGACCTGGATTCAAATCCTGGCTATAACACTTGCTTACGATAACTTTAGGCAAATTTACTAAATTTTCCTAGGTCTCATTTTTCTCACACACGAGAGGGTGATAAAACTATCTTCCATAGAGGGTTACGTGAGAACAAAATACAGTAATATATTGAAACAGTTCTGGCCGTGCCTGGAACATAGACTCAATTAATGGTACTTGTTAGCCCTGACTATGTCCTTGGAATATATTCCTAAAGATAGGACTTTTGGGTGACAGAGTTTGACCATTTTGAAGTTTTTTGAGGCATACTGCCAAGTTTGCACTTAATAAAAAGTGTATAAATTTCATTCAAAAGAAGGAGAGAGAGAGAAATTTTTAAAAATCAAACTTGTATTGAGCCCTGTGTGCCAATGCTGTAATGGGCTTATTCAGGACCACAGACATGGGCGATACCCTCCCTCCCCTCAGATGTGATAATCGGACTGTTCACCAGGCTTCTTTCCACCAGCGCCAATGCCTCCCTCTCCTAAAAGTTTCCTCCTCTGTGGAGTGTTCCCAGAGAGTTCCTCTACAGCTTACTCCAGCAAACCTCTCTTCGAGACCCTTCTTTACTGAACATGTCAGGTGCCTCTTCCCAATGCCTTGCTTCAGGCTTTTACAATGTCTGGCACACGCTCCTACCATCCTCTCCATCAGCCTGTAAACTTCTGAAGCTCAAGGACCAAGGCTAAGCTATGAAAATAATACTGCTTTTAGTTCTTTAGTTAGCCATTTGCTATTTTGGAAGACAATAAATTGTCCCCAAGTCAGACGTATTCAGGAAGATCTGAGACATGGGAATGCCACATTGAAAGATGTCACTCTGCAGGTGAGAAAACTAGGACTGCAGCAGGGGCTGTGCCCTGCCATAGGTCACACGTAAGCAATAGAGCCCTCTCTATCGACACTCCCTGTCACTCCGCGTTCCTCCTGCCATTGAGCCGCCTCCCACCAGGCTGAATGTTTTATTGCTCAGTCTAAGCCCTGTGTTATCCGCCACGCTATCTCAATTTGAAAAATCTTGCCCTTGACTCTTGCTTTCATGCAGCCCGCTGCCCTGCTATCTGTCCAGATCATTTCTGCATTTGGACCCGACACTCCCACCCACCACGCTTCCTTGAACAGGGGGAGATAACGGAATCTGTGCCCACCCCGGCATTCCTGCACATCCCGGACATGAAAGCAGTTGTGAAACATGCAGAATCCTCCCCGATTTATTTCTTTTTACCTTACATCTCTTTCACTTTGATGTCAGGAGAATGTTTGAAAGAAAAGAATCTAACGTGACCTACTACCCTGGAATGCCAAGAAAAACAATTCCGGGGGCGATGGAGCGCCGTGAGCAGATGGTGGACGTGGATGAGCTGGGCAGGGAGGAGCTTGTTTTCTGAACTCCTGTTCCACCTCAGGGCTGACCAGTAGGACTTTTTGCTGGAAGCTCCCAGAGCCCCCCACTTACCAAGTTCCAGGGTCCCACAATCAGGGAGAGGATCCTCTCTTTCCCTCAGATCCCTCAGGCTCTTAGAAGGACTCATGAAGAGCCTTAGAGACTTCCCAAAAGTAAAATAGATTCAAAAATCCTGAGGATTCTAAGGCTGGGTGGTGGAGTGGGGTGGGTAGAAGTGAGCAGGATGGGAAGGAGGATCCATCCTCTTCCCAGACCAGCTACAGAGCGATGCTAAACTGCCTTGGGAGCCTCATCATGGAGCTCGGTTCTGTCCTGCTCAGAACCCCACAGCCGTGATGACCAGCATCTCCTCAGTTGTAGGCGAGATTACTGCAACTGTGCCCTTTTGTACAGCAGAGTGGTGGTGTGGGTGATGAAGGTCAGGGTGGGCTTTGAAAAGAGCTGTATTGTCGTGCCTCAGAATTTGACTCTTACGTTGGATAACAGGGCCAATCTTAATGTGGCCCTTCATCTCCTACCTCTCCTCCTCTTGCTCACTAGGTCACCAGGTCACTGTTACCTTCTTGCTGCTCCTCAAACAAGCCAAGCTACTTCCTGCCTCAGGGGCTTTACACTTGCTGTTACCCTTGTCTGTATGGCATGCTTAACCTGGCTCCCCAAGTATGTACCAACCTGCACAAAACATGAGAGCCTATAACCGGCCCTGCCTGTGGACATTGCTACTTACATACACATGCATGCGCGCGCGCACACACACACACACACACCCTCTGAATAGAATATTCTGGCATATCTCAGCTTAACTAGCCTGTTCTCTTCATTCACGTTTCTGAATAGTTGTTTCTTCTTCAGAAAAGTCTTTCCTGGCCACTCAATCTAAAATAACAATCCCCCTCTCCAACACAGGTCATGCTCTCTCCTCCTTACTTTGCATTATTTTCATCATATACTCTACCTAAAATAGAATTCTTTACCTGTGGGTTTCCTTGTTTGTTTTTCTATTCCTTCCCCAGAATGTAAACTCCATGAGAGCAGGACATGGTTTTACTCATGGCTGAATCTTGAAGCCTAGAACGGAACCTGAGTCACAGCGGGAGCTGAATATAATTTGCATATACAATCAGTCACTTAAAGAACTTCCAGGTGTGTTTTTGGTTCCTAGGGAAGGATTTTATGTCAGCTGGATGAGGCTCAGGTGCTGAATCTCTCCCTCTTTCCCCTGAGCTCTTTAATTTTATTTTAACGGATCAGTGTTTCAGTGGACCTGCTGTCTGAACAGCTTCTGCAGAGCTGTGACACCCCCAAAATCCAGGGCTCCCCCACGGAGAATGGTGAAGATGCTTCCGGAGGAGGCTGGCTGAAAGAGAACTCTTTGCAAATGACTGCTCAGGGGCCCAGAATGTAAACTTACACCCCCAAGTCAAAAGCATGTATTGAAGAATGATATATCTTTTGCAAGTCATACCTCAAATTCCATTGTTTACGGAGGAAGTACTATTGCTGACAAGCATAAGCCATTTAGAAATATGACAGGAGTTATGAACCCTGAAAGAAGGAACAATCCTTGCCCTGGAAGGCTTGACAATGGAATGTCATTCTATTCGCTCAGACATTTTTGTAACCCATTGGAAATGTTTCTTTTCAGTATTTGACTAGAAGAAAGGCAAATGACTCAGAAGGGAAAAGAGTTCATGCAACAGAAAACTGTCCATTGGCAGCTGCAGGACAGGGGGAACAAGATTTGACCTCGGAAGGGAGCCCAGAAGTCTGGGCTCTAGTCTTAGTGCGGTAATGTCCCTTTCTGCCACCTGGAAGTCCCAAGTCCTTACGTAGAGTGATGGACATTGCTCACCAGTTTCTGATTCTCTTCTCCTTCTGAGCATGCGTTCCTCAAATTTAGATATGTCCTTGCAGCTTGCTTTGGCCAATGAAATGTGAATGGGATGATATACATTGCTTCTGGGGGAGAATATTTTAGAGCCAGTGTGTGATTCTCCATGTTTGCTTTCCCTGCCACTGTGAACCCTGAAGTCTGATGTTGAGATGGTAGCAGAGATTCTGTCAGCTTGGGTCCCACAGTGTTTACCATCAACAGAGTCCCGCCTTCTACCATCCCCACCTTGAGCATGTAGTGTGTGGGAGAAATAAAGCTTTGTTTTATGCACTGAGATTTTGAGGTTCCTTGTTACATCAGCAAACCTAGCCTATCCTGACTAATATCGTACACCTAATAAAGCGGGTGCTTTCACATACGTTAACCCATGTGATCACACTGTAACTTTATGAGTCACATTTTACACTGGAAGAAACTGAAGCCCAGAGAGGCCAGGATTCAAAGCTCAGACTCAAAAACCGATTCCAGAGCTGATCCCCTCCCCTCTATACTACGATGTCTCCTACTCTGGAAAAGACTCAACGTTCATGTGTCTCCAGCCCCTGTGGGGCCTGCAGCCCTTGTTCTGGAACTATGACTTAGAGTTTGATTTGTTGTTGTCTGTGGCCTCATAGGCTTTATGATTTAATGAGTGAATCAGAGAGACAAATAAATACTTTTTTCCCCCCCAAAAAGCAGACTAAAGAGCAGGCACAGCACGACACGTGGAAAAGCAGGCTGTGTGGCTGAGTAAGGTCAGGAGGGCCCCGAGGGCGCCGTGGGGGTGGGCGTGCAGGTCTCGGCCAGGGCAGCCTGACAGTCACGGGTGATGAAAAGTTGGACGGGGTCCTGGGAGACTTGGGTTCCAGGCCTGGCTGGGCCAGCCTTGGTGAGTCACCTTTCTGGGCCCAGCGCCCAGATGTGGAATCAGCATCTTGGACGTCGACCCTGCCTTCACATGAGCATCACCTGGGGAGCTTTACAAAGACAAATATCCAGCCACCCTCGGAGAGTCTGATTCAGTGGGTCGGGAGCAGTGCACAGGCCTCCATAGTTTTCAAAGGCTTTTGAAAGGACTTTGATGCACCAGCAGATTTGGGTGTCACTAGACTAGATCATTCTAGGACACCTTTCGTTATTTCAGTGGCCGCCAGATGAGCACTGCTAGGGTCTGTTTTAGTCAAGGGTGTTTTAGCCACTTCCACAGACCGCCTCAGACCTCTGGGAGAAACGTGTCTGAGGCCTCCGCCAGAACTCCAGAAGCCACTCAAAGTCAGAGGCTCCAGAGGAACGGTGGGATTCCTAGGGGTTCCAAATCCATTTCTTAAGCGATGCCATTGTAAATAAGGCCTCCCTTTCTGGGTACAAAGAGCTGGTGGGGCTGGGAAGGTTGGTAAGCAGAAGGCTTCCTGGAGACAGCCCCTAAACTTGCATGGAAGGTGGTGCTTCTAGGCCAGAGAGGTTTCAACCTGAAGAGGAGCCTTGTGCTCCTGCCTTGGACATTGCCCTCACTCTAGAATCCCATCCACCCGGCCGTGCTTTCATGGTCTACACAGAACTAGTCACCCAACCTCCAAAGCTTCTTCGGATCTGGATCTCAATAGAACCCTGCTCCAGGACCCCCGTCCCCTTTGCGTTGTCATCCTGACACCAGCGGCGTTAGCTGTGGGCTTGGTTGGAGGAGAAACTACAGCAATGCCAGGGAACCAGCAGAGAAGACCTCCAGCTGCCTCGCAGCCTCTTGGCAGAACTCAGGGTAGCCTCTTGACTGCTGTGCTACAGCCAGACTGCTGGGTACTTGCCTGGCCCTAGTGCCAGACTCCACAGCAGAAGGAAAGGCATGTGGCTGCTCTGGTGGATGAGCACATTCCGGTTCCTAGGAGGCTAGTGGAATCGCTGCAAATTAGCCATCCAATTAAGGCATCCAAAGGCTAACACCTTCGTCATCAACACAGGCGGGCTGCTTAAGATAACAGAGAAAAAGCCTCATCTGGCTCCTCAGCCCTCTCTGCGAATCCTGAGCCACACAAGGAACACCCAGGGCGGTGGCAGCAGCGTGGTCTTTCTCTTCAAGGCCAGTCTCTCTTGCCTGAAGGTACTTTGGTATCCACTGGCTGCCTTTGCTCCTCTTGCTGGCTTAGCAACCTCCAACTGCTCCACGCTGCACACTGCCAAGCAGGTTTAGGTTTTGCACACAGTCTTGCACACTACCTCTGTGGTGTGATTTGAGAAGCATTGAAGAAGCCCATGGCCCCAAATAACTCAATCGTCTGCCCACCATGGTACCGAAGTCTGCCTTCAGCATCCCACTTATTTAGTTTCTACCTCTTGCCAACTTCCAAAAAGGATTTGAAAAGACATACGATAAATGACACTGTTACCCATCAAACTGTTAAGAGAAAGGAAGGAAGCCAAGGGGCAGGTATTGAAGAAGGCTAGGGTGAAGGTGAGGAATAAGAATTATTGTGCCAGAAAACCAAATGTAAGGTGTTCCTGCAATCTAGTGCAAAACTTGACCCTGAGCATCCCAGCTGCCGATGTGAAAATAGGAACTAGGCTATATTACAGTGCCATTGGTTGCCTATAAGAGAAAATATATCAGAGTGTAGAAAGGCAAATGTTTCCTAGCTCTGAAAGGATAAGAACATTTTGTTTTAAAGATCTTTGTATAAATATCACTGAACAATAAAATAGTATCTCCAGAAATAGTTTCACCAAAATGGCCCTGTCTGGAAAGGATAATGATAAGTTATCATTTTGTGGTGATATTTCAATGGGAAATGAGAGTAATAGGTTTTAGGATTATAGTTTGCAGTGATTGGGCTGGATATTTATTATTACAGATATGTATTTGTGGCTTCTATGGGGCCTGGAATGACTTCTTATTTTTTTGTTTTTTTTGTGAGGAAGATCAGCCCTGAGCTAACATCCGTGCTAATCCTCCTCTTTTTTGCTGAGGAAGACCGGCTCTGAGCTAACATCTATTGCCAATCCTCCTCCTTTCCACCCCCCTCCAAAGCCCCAGCAGATAGTTGTATGTCATAGTTGCACATCCTTCTAGTTGCTGTATGTGGGACGTGGTCTCAGCATGGCCGGAGAAGCGGTGCCTCGGTGCGCGCCCAGGACCCGAACCCAGGCCACCAGTAGCGGAGCGCGCGCACTTAACCGCTAAGCCACGGGGCCGGCCCTGGAATGACTTCTATGGGGTCAAACCCAGGATGGTAGTCTGGGTTTCAAATTGCACAGACCTCCAGAACCTGGGGGGCATGGATGAGTGGAGTGTAGGAGAATAGCTGAAGAGTGGTTAAGGGATAAATGTTCAGGAGCAAGATTCTCCTCCAACCAGGGACACACCACCTTTGTTCTACATGGGGAAAGTTGCTAATGCATGAGGACATCCAGAAACACACCCACGGTCTCTCTGGTTCTCACCGCAGAATCAGAAACTCTTGCTCAGCTTCTCCCTTCGGCTTCTCTGGGTGGATATGCTTTTTCATCACCTCCTTCACTGGTTACTTCTCCTCAGATGTGGACATTCCCCAGAGATCTGTCCTGAGCCTCCATTCTCATCCTGAGGGAGCCCTCCCACCATGGTGGCCTCTCTTCCCCCGCCCGTGTGCCATGATGCGCTAGCAGCATCTCAAATTCGTTATCCTCTCACTCCAAACCCTGTCCTGCCCCGCATGCCCCATGTCTGTCAACACCACCACTGCCAGTGGCCCAGGCCCGGAATCTCAGTGCCACCTCACAACCTGCATCCAGCTGACTGCCCTCGTCTGCCAATTCTGCCTCTATTCTTTTGTGCTTTCTCTCTCTTTTCCTGCCAACATCCTACTTCAGGTTCTTCCTTCCTCCTGCTCTGATGGGATCCCTCCCTGCCTCTGCTTTCTCCTCCTGCAACTAATCATATGTGGTTCTGCCCAGAGGATCTCCCTAAGTCACACCTCTCATCCTGCTGCCCTAAATTAAAAAAACTAAACAAAATTCCCCATTGTTCCTCTTGTAGGCTAGGGCCTCTGGAAACAGACTTTAGGTGGGAGAGCTACATGCAGAGATTTACAGGGGAGGACTCTTGGGAGATAGATCTGTAATGGGTGAGGAAGGCAGGGTGGGCCAGAGGGAGAAGCTGGCCCACATGTGATGGTAACTGAGGCCTCTGCCAATCTTATGGGGAGTTCTGGAGCTGGGAGGGCTTTGTAGAGTGGTCCCGAATTGAGGCAAGAGAGTCCAGACATCAGCCAGTTATTGGTTGCAATCTGCCCTCTGGATGGGGGCATAAGCTTGGGTAAGGCAGCTTCCTACAGCCGAGGGAAATGCCCAGTGAGGGACACAGCTCTGTGTGGACCTTGGGGAGAGCTCTGGGTAGGGACCCCATTATCTACTCCAGTTCCCTCAGCTTGCACTCATACCCACCTCCCATTCAACCATAAAACCCATTCCTCCTTTTTTTTCCTCCTTTTTTTCATTGTAGTAAAATATATATAACATAAAATTTGCCATTGTAAGCTTTTTTTTATTAAATAGACTTTATATTTCAGAGTTTTTGGCCCACATAAAAATTGAGTACAAAGTACAGGGTGTTCCCATATGCACCCTGCCCCCCAATACATGTGCAGTCTCCCCCATTATCAATTTCCCTCACCAGAGTGGTACATTTGTTATAATTGATAAACCTACACTGACACATGATTATCACCCAGAGTCCGTAGTTTACATTAGGATTCATTCTTGGTGTTGTACATTCTATGGGTTTGGACAAATATATAATGACATGTACATTGTAACCATTTTTAAGTGTACAATTCAGTGACATTAACTACATTCACAACGTTGTGCAACCATCACCACTATCTATTTCCAAAACTTTTTCATCACCCCAAGCAGAAACTCTATAATCATTAAACAATAACTTTCCCCAATTCCCTAGCCCCTGTAACCTCTAATCTACTTTCTGTCTCTATGAATTTCCTATTCTAGATATTTCATATATGTGGAATCGTATAATATTTGTTCTTTTGTGTCTGGCTACTTTCACTTAGATGATATTTTAAAAGTTCATCCATGTTGTAGCATGTATCAGAACTTCATTCCTTCTTATAGCTTAGTAATTTTCCATTGTATGGATATGCCATGTTCTATTTATTTATTTGTTAATGGACACTTGGGTTGTTTCCACATTTTGGCTATTGTGAATAATGCTGCAATGAACATTAACATACAAATATCTGTTTGAGCCCCTGTTTTCAATTCCACTGGTTATATGCTGAGAAATGGATTTGCCCACTCCTCTCATTTTTTTTTTTGTAATTTTATTTATTTATTTTTTTCCCCCCAAAACCCCAGTAGATAGTTGTATGTCATAGCTGCACATCCTTCCAGTTGCTGCATGTGGGACTCGGCCTCAGCATGGCCGGAGAAGCGGTGCCTGGGTGGGCGCCCGGCATCTGAACCCGGGCCGCCAGCAGCGAAGGGCGCGCACTTAACCGCTAAGCCACGGGGCCGGCCCACTCCTCTCATTTAAATATATAGGTTTCCGCTGAACAGACCATCTTCTAGTCCTTGAGCATGACTCATGATTTCCTGCCCCAGTGCCCGGGATATGTTAATCTCTCCACCTAGAACATCTTTTTTCTCTTCTCTACGCTTCAAGGTCCTCTCCATCTATGTTAGGCAGAAAAAATGCCCCCCTGCAAAGATATATTCATTTCCTAATCCTCAGAACCTGTGAATATCATCTTATATGGCAAAGATGTGATTAAGTTAAGAATCTTGAGAGAACAGTTTATCCTGGATTATCTAGGTGCGCCCTGAGTGCAATTACATGTATCCTTATAAGAGAGAGGCGGGGGAAGATTAGACAGACACACGCACAGGAGAAGGCGATGTGGGGATGGAGGCAGACACTGGAGTGATGCAGCCACAAGCCAAGAAACTCCAGGGAATGCTAGGCAGCCACGAGAAGCTAGAAGAGGCAAGGCACAGGTTCTCTCCTGGAGCCTCTGGAGGAAGCATAGCCCTGCCAACACCTTGATTTGAGACTTCGAGCCTCCAGAACTGTGAGAGAATAAATTTCTGAAGATTGTAGTAATTTGCTAGGGCAGACCCAGGAAACTACTATATCATCTCTCAAAGTCCTTCTCAGACCTCACCTTCTTCACGAAGCCTGCTCTGATTACCTCTGATGGAAGCTACAGCTCCCTTTTCTAAGCCCCTTCACTCTTTGCTTATACTTCTTTATTCCACTTTCCACAGTCTGTTTTGTAACATGGTTATAAGCGTGGATGTCTGGATTTTACAACCTCTAAATGCAGGCACCAAGCCTTTTACACCAAGGTATTTAATTTAAATCCACATGTTGGGTCGGCCCTGTGCCTTAGCGGTTAAGTGTGCGTGCTCCCCTACTGGAGGCCTGGGTTTGGATCCCGGGCGCGCACCCACGCACCGCTTCTCCGGCCATGCTGAGGCCGCGTCCCACATACAGCAACTAGAAGGATGTACAACTATGACATACAACTATCTACTGGGGCTTTGGGGAAAAGAAAAAAAGGAGGAGGATTGGCAATAGATGTTAGCTCAGAGCCGGTCTTCCTCAGCAAAAAGAGGAGGATTAGCATGCATGTTAGCTCAGGGCTGATCTCCCTCACAAAAAATAAATAAATAAATAAATAAATCCACATGTTAAGTATTTAGCATGAGCCAGTCTCTATGCTAGATATTTAAGCCCACCATTTGGAGCACATAGATTTTTTCAACTTTTTATTTTATAAATAATTCATTCATGGGATCACTAAATATATATTGAATGCTTGTTCTGTGCCAGACACTGCTGTAGGTTCTGGGGATACAATGGTAAACAAAACAGATGCCAAATCATCCTTGTCCTCATGAGAGAGACAGAAAATAAACAAATATGTATACATTTATATATGTTTAAAGGTAAGAAATGATGCATGTTCTGAAAAATTTCAGAAGTGATACATGAATACATGCTCTTTGTGAAAAGAGGTAGAGAAAATGAGTGAAAAGTAAGAGTGCACTTTATACCGCCTCTAATTCCACTCTGCTCCCCGAGGTCACCATCGTTAACAGAATGCATCCTTCCTATCTTTTTTCTATGCATTTATATATACCAGATAACCCCACATACAGTTATTTTTTGCATAAATAGAATCATACTTTGTGCGTCGCCCAGCAACTTGGCATAGAATTTCACATAGAGTAAATGTCTGTTCTGCATATAGTAGATGTTCCGTGAATATTGATTTTTTAAACTTCTCAGAAGGCCCACCTAATGCTGAGCATCGGGGCCAAGTCTGAGGTGAGCACCTGGTCCTTCTGGCCCCCTCTGTTAATGGCATGTGCTTTGGCCAGCCCCTTGGGTACAAAGAATAGGCATGTTCAAGGCACCTCTTGTCAGCACCTGGGGGAGGTTTGAGGGGCTCCTCCCCCAGGGCACATGATGTTCAATGTGTAGACAGTCTTTTTGCTCCCAGCTCCAACACTCCATCGTTCAATACTCCCTGGAGAAGCAGACGCCCTTAGTGTTCAGACTCCATATTGAAGATTTGGGACAGCCCAGGCCAGAGCCCTTAACCCTGGTCTGAGAGGTGTCATTTATTCACTCAGCAGACACTTACAGAGCAGGTTATGTGCCAAACAGTGTGCCAGGCCTCAGCCATGTCTGCTCACAGAATAATCCCAAGAATGGAGCAGTGTGGCACATGCAGGTCCAAGAGTCAGCATCCTACTTGCTACCTGGCTTCATCTGCCCTGGACAGATCCAGGAAAGAAACCAGTGGCTGTGATGCCTACAGCTGCTGTGATGGATGCAGTCACAGATGAGTAGAAAACGCTTCTACTAGTTGACCAAATCCAGCCCTCTTCCAGGCTGTGGGGAAATTTCCTATTTCTATCTCTGCCTTCTATTCTGTCTTCTATTACATCCCACAGCAGCCTTGCTGCCTAAATGGCTACATTACATTCTGTGCGTGTGTGCGTGCGTGTGCGTGTGTGTGTGTGTGTGTGTGTGCGTATAAGTGAGTATGTGTGCAAGACTCTCCACATGCTCCATGTTATGCACCCACTGTAAGATGGAACAGCCCTGAGAAATCATTGAGTTGGAAGGGACTCTCCAAAAAGCCTTCCTCTGCCTCCAGCAAGCCTGTGTCTAAGTCATGGACAACAGCTGGGTGCTTTCCAGCTTTTAAAGCTCTTCGAGGATATTGGAACATGTCTGATCCCATCTTGGACCAAATTTCAAAATACATTGTTGCAGACAAATTAGCTTCCTAGTTGTGTCACCTAACTTGCTAATAAACCACACTGTCTCCTTCCATCGACTGCACGCCTTGAAGTAAGAGATTTTGCTTTCTCGTCATTACTGAAAAATTTCAACTTTGCCTCCAGCTCATTCCTCATATAGGACTTATTTATATTAGTTATTTGACAATGCAACTTTGAAAGGAGGAATACAAGTCACTTTTCAAATATATATGGAATATTTGTTAATTTTTGTACAATTTTTATCTGTACATACTTCCAACATTTTTCCCTTTTTTTCTTATGTAAATTGGTGCTCTGCAACCCAACTGACAGGCTCCTGAGTCACCGTCACTGTTTCTAATTATTGAAATATACATCTAGAAGCAGTACCAGACAATTGCTCAGCGTTACACTCCCACCACCAAAACCTAGGAGAGACAGAATTCTTGGTTACAAAATGCTGGAGTTAAGGGTTGAAAGACAACATCCATTATAACCTCCTGTTTTCACTCACTCATAATTGTCCAAAAATTGTCCTTTTGCTCCAAATCATTCCACGCTCTGTTTCCACCCCAGGGATGAAATTGCTTGGAAAGTTTGAACAAAAGTGGTTTAGCCAGTTTGGATTCAGACAACTTGGGGGATAATATCCTTCTTCAGCTGAAAAACAAATAAAGCATATCTCTGGCTGTGGACCCCAAAACAGCTGTCCCCTTATAATATCAGCTCTCACGTGGGTGGTCAGCTTTTTCCAAGGGAGGAAGTATCTGTGAACGGAGCGGAAATCCAGAATTTCAAGAAAGAAATCATAGGCAATGAAAGTGTGGATTTGTGCTTTCTGTTCTACAGCTTGGTGGAGGTTGGAGCGGGGTCTTATGTTATATTATCTGCAAAAGGCAGGCAGTCTTCCATCCCTGGGAATAGCTGCCTTATTTGCAACAGAGGGTAGTGGTGAAAGGTACGTGATGTAAGTTAAGGCATTCCTGAGTTTGAGTTTGGGATCTGTCCCTTACTAGCTATGTGACCTTGAATTAGTTATATAACTTCATTGAGCTTTGATATCCTCATCATTAAAATGGGGATCAAGGTGGTACCACCTCGTAGAAGTGCATTGAAGATAAAACGAGGTAATGTGCATAAAACTCCCACCCTTGTGTCTGGCACACCGTGTGCGTGCAGAATAGCTTGCCTGGGAGTAAGGTAGAGGCAGTAATAGAGAAATACACACATGAGACTGCAGGTTAAATTTGCCAGTTGTGTTGACATCTTGCTTTTTTGCCTCTAACATCCATTCCCACCTCCTCTGGTGACCCCACCTCAGTTTTCATTTCCTTTCATTCAGGAAACGCCCCCATCCCATTCTCAGCTTATGTGATTCAGAGGTTGCTGTTCCCACCATCATCTCCACAGGTGTACCTGGGACTCAGTTCCAACCAGTTGGAGGTTGTGAACACCTGCTCCAGGATTTCTGCTGGAATATGGGAGAGAGGAGCTCTCTTCTCTTTTGGCTCAGGTCACTGGCCAGCAAGAATGCCAACATAATGCTCCTGGTAGTCATCTTTGGTCAAGCTTGCCAAAAATGGCTCCAACAGAGGGAAAAGCACACTCAAGAGATGGCACAGGGAGTCCTGAAGCACCATCCGGGTGCCTGGGCCATGCTGTGCCTGGAGCTGGCCCAGTCTTTAGACTTTTCTGTTTTGTGAGACATTCCCTTTTTCTCTTAAGCCAGTTTGAGTTGGGTCTCTGCTGTTTACATTGGTCCTCTTCGAAACAGAAGATCAAGACTAAAAGCATCCAGCAATGAGGCAGAACTCTTCATCAACCATTTGGAAGATCCATATCCTCTGCCTCTAACTTACTGGCAGCGTTGGACAAGTCCCTTTGCTCCCTGGGTCTCTATGTTCCCAGCAGTAAGATCTGGCCACTGTGAGAAGTGACCACTGAAGCTCCAACATCTGGGAGTCTAGGATTTGAGGGAGATAGAGCATGGAGGGGATCAGAGGCCATACTTCAGTTTGGGGTGATGGGAGGAGAAATTAAAAGCTTGTTTCTAGAGTCAGAAAGATTCTAGAGACTGGTTTTGAATTCTGGCTTCACTACTTGCTGTGTGGCCACGGTCAGTTACTCAATCTCTCTGAGCCTCATTCTCTTCAAATGTAATTGAAGATATTCAGATTATCTAGTGAAAGGAATGGCTACACTTTTCTTCTCTTCCTAATCTCACGTTTCCGTCTCAGCCCAAAGATGAAAGGCTTCTGCGTCTCCACCAGAGACAGAAGCACTGGAAGAAACTGTTTGCTTCCCTCTCTGCCCTGTCACTTGCTCCTCCTCATGGGAGACAAAGTGACTCGTCTGATTGTGAGAGTGGGAAGAGCAGACATTCGCTCAGCCACGGTTCCCCGTGGGCGAGGTGGATCAGCAAAGACCTGACTTGCTGCCTGGACCTGCATGTGTTCACGGGCAGTGAGCCGTGAGCTCCCAGGACCCCTGGGATGAACCCTCGAGCAGGGCCACTGTCACCACAGGAGGTGCCCACTCTCCAGCTTCTTCACCTGGGAGAGAGTGGGTAAATCCCTGTACTGTGGACCTGGACATCTTTAATTCAGGAAGAAAGGAGAGTAGGGAGGCCCGTCACGTTCTCCAGTCCAAATCTGTCACTTCCGAAGCAGGTACTTTGATCTTCACTCGGCTCCTTGAGTCTGTTAGTTTAATTCCCCACATGCATGAGACAACATCTTTGAGACCTGGGATGAAGGAGGTTTCTCCAACAAGACTCCAGAATTGCAAACCAGAAAGTTAGAAATGGATGGATTTGACTACATCAAAATTAAAGATTCTGTTCAAGTTAGTAAGTGGTTTTAGACTGGGAGAAGGTAACTTGTAACATCTACAGCTTTCAAAGGTGTAATATATAAAATACTTAAGGAAAGCCTGCCAATCAAGAGGAAAAAGTCATGAAGCACAAATAGAAAATGGTCAAAGGACATATATATATCAAGCACTTGCCCAAAAAAGGGCTACATCCCCCTCTAGGCCAGGCTTAATTTTTAATTAAGATAAGCAACAAAGCAGAAATTTCAAGACACTTTCAAATAGTAATTCAGTCTTCTCTTTATTCTCTACCCAACATGATCTTGTACAACATCGAGATTTGCCATACGTATGCAGTCCTCTTCTCGACGTTTCTTTTTTCCTATATCCAAGTAAAACTGGACCCTTCCCCAAGCAGTTTTTAGGAGGCTTGACCTGTACCTATTTGAATGCTTCAGAATGTGAGAGATGGTTATTCCAACACCCCTCTTAGGGTAGAAAGGACTGACAGTGATGACAATCAGTCAAAATCCCACGGCCCCTTCTGAGGCCCACTAAACAAGCAGGCTTATCTCTGTTCTTTAGCAACTGTGATAAACAGCAAGCTGGTCCAAGTTTTTAACCAAAATTTTTCATAGGATCTATGCATGCATTACATATTCTTTGGTTGCTAAGATGTAAAATTTATCTTTCTGAGGAAGTTGCATGTAAATCTTGTTGTGATTTATGCAAGTAAAGAGATAACAGGAACAATTTACTGAGCCCATTGGTTTCCTATGAGAAAGAAAAAAATAATCAATTTTGGGAATGTTGGGGGGGGTTTCAGATCACTAAGGAGAACTTGGCCAAAAGTCCCTAAGAACAATATAAATAGGTAATTCACGGAACAGGAAATCTGCACGGCTAATAAGGACACAGAGAGGAATTCAACTTTTCCAGTAATCAGAGAAAAGTCTCACCTGATGTGCAGCACATTGCCAAAATTAGGAATTTGAGCTTTCCAAAGGCTAGGAAGGATGTGTAGAAATGGGACCCTCAAGCACTGGGGGTGGTGTACATTGGTGCAAACGCTTGGAAAGCAGAGTGGAAGTCTTAGCGAAATGAGTGTCTGAACACTACTCTACAAGTAGTAGCAAGTCCTACGCCTGGGATATGCCCCAGAGAAACTCCCAAACAGGTAAACTAGGAGGCTCAATGAGAATGCCCATCATGGGACAGAATTACAGTCCTCCTTGGAGTGCACTGGAATACTATGCAGCAATCAAAAGGAATGGTCTAGAGTTACATAGAGCATTATTGCTAGATCCCAAAGCACAGTACTGAGTAAAACAAAGAAGAATGAATCAAAAGGAGATTGATAGCCAAAAAAAAATCATTCACGTATATTTTTAAAACACACAAAACATTACCATATAAATCCTATGGATATCCTATGTAGAGAAAACAAAGGGAAGGTGGATTTTCAAGTACCTACTAGAAATATCTAAGAAGTGGGTAGCTTTAGGAGGATTTCGATCTGAGATAGCAGATGAAGGGGAAAAAATAAGCAACAGAGGTGCCTTGAAGGGTCTGTTTTGCCATTAACCGAGAAGGACAAACTGAATTCTGTTCACCTGGACTTAGAAACCATCCTTATATCTCTACCATTTAACAGAGCACTAAACCCACAACAGATGCTCAGTTAATAATTTAATAATTTTTTTGATCTGTTTGTCTTATCCTTCAGATTCTGGGCTTTCTAAGGAGTAGGAGGTTTCAGAATTTTCTCTGGAACCAGTGCTGAGAGCACAGAGTGACCCCTTGCTTCCACGTCAGGTCATGGGATAGAATGACAACCAATTTTTAAAAGACATTATTGATTCAACGCAGTAGAAGGAAACTTAGAGTAGTCAACGGTACAAACTCCCGGTAATAAAATAAACAAGTCCTGGGGATGGAGCGTACAGCATGGTGACAATAGTTAATATGCTGTATTGTATATTCGAAAGTTGCTAAGAGAGTAGATCTTAAAGGTTCTCACCAGAAGAAGAAGAAATTCAAAACTGTGTGGTGACAGATGTTAGACTTTTGTGGTGATCATTTCACAATATAGACAAATATTGAATCGTTATATTGCACACCAGAAACTAATGTTATATGTCAATTATATCTCAATAAAAAAAGAAATTAAGACTTACATTCACATACACAAAAGGAATGGACTATTGATACACTCAACAACTTGGATGGATCTCCAGAGTATTAGGCTGAGTGATAAAAAGCCAATCTCAAAGGGATCATACTGCATGATAAAAAAAAGAAAGAAGCTTAGAGATCATCTAGTCAGAATCCTTGACTTTGCTGAGGAGAGATCTGAAGCCCTGAGGGGTCCAGCGACCTGCCGAAGGTCAAGCAAGGAGCCTGCGGCAGGCCAGAAGAGGACCCAAGCCTAATGACTCCTCATCCTCTGCTCTTCCCACCAGGTAGCCTGACATTGGCATCGCTACTTCCGCGTACGTACGCTGCGGCTCCAGCTCGCTCTGAATGTCCATATCTGTCTCCGCAAATTTGGGAAGGGCTGACCCAGCATTTTACACTCTGCACTACATCCTGCCCGTGGCCCTGGCATAAAAAGAACAGGCTATTTCCCTAAACATGGTCCCATTGAAAACTCACATTCAGTCACTCTCAAAGGTCTCCATTTCTACGTCTGAAAAAGAAGCCTAATTGTCAGTGTTGCTGTGGGAACGTCTGTTGTCACACCCAGTGTTAACCGGCTTTGAACCAGCCCTGATGTGGCATTATCCTTCTACTAGGTACGCGACATTGGTGACTTCGCAGTTACGGGTCTGTGTCCCATTTAGCTAGTGAGTCAGGCTGGCAGATGAGGAGGAGATGGTTCTTTCCCAGCCTAGACTGACTCCAATTTCTAAGCATTCTACACGTGATTCTCCATCCTTTCTCCCTTGAGATTCCTCTTTTGAGCCCATCTCCACAGAAGCTAAAACTCCATTGAGTGAATAGCTGGCCAGGTGTCTACTTGACCTTTTGAGTCTATTGGAAGCTCATTTTCCAAACTATTACTTTTGTTTTCCACTTTAAAAGTTCCAGGCCTCCTGGAAACCGCTTTCCCCAGAAGGTAAAAGTGATGCCCCAAGCTGGCAGCAGAGGGCGCCCATGCCTCACAATCTTGGCACCAAGCGTCCCTCTGGGGCTGGGCGGGTCGCAAGCATCCTGGCAGCTGCGCCACTGCGAGGAGCTTCCCCCAGGGGCCTGGAACTAGGCCAGTTTAGTGTGGTCCGAGATGGCTGTGTGCTCCAACACTGTCACGGGGCACGTTTCCATGAAGAGGGGTGAAAGTGGCTCTTTGCTGGTTGGAAAAGAGTTTGGTCTCCAATTCTCCCCTTGACAGGCTGACAGAGGCTGCTTTCCCAGATCCGCCTTCCCTGCCTACCTCAGGGGAAAAAGGGAGGGGGCTGCTTTCCATTCCATTCCCCACTCAGCCCCTCCCAGTAACGCTCTAAGTAACTCCCACATCAGGGGTCCCAGTCGTTCTCCTAGAGGGAAGGCATTGTTATCTATTGCCTGAAGCCTTGACATCATTTGGGGGAAGGATCCTCCAGACCTGAGCCCCAGTCTTTTGAATTACATCACTGGTGGCAAATTCTCATTCACAGAGGGGAGATGTGATTTTTGGAAAAAGCCAAAAATCATTCAGAGCCAAATATATTAAATAAAAGATGAAATAAAACTGGGGGTATCAATACTGAGCCCAGGGCCCGGTGTAGAGTGGGTTCTGGGTAAAGGGGGTGAGTGTGAATCTGGGTCAGGAGGTAGTTATTGTAGTTATGGTTATTTAATGAGTTTTTAATATAGAACTATGAGATAATTTTTCTCAGGTGGCGTCTAAACCAGCTCTGAAGACAAATGTACAAGAGAACTATCCAAAGGAAATATCATTGCAGCAAAAGTCTTGAAGAAGATTTCAAAGCTAAATGTGATTTGTTTGCCCAAGTTCCACATTTGTTAAAAAACACCCTTCCTTATTATTTTATATTTGCCACTTGTACATACCAGTCCCTCATTCTATGATATTTCTTGGGCACCGAATATAAAGTTAGCTGAGGATATAGGACTGGGGGTCTTGGATCTTAGTGGCACTGGCTCTGCA
Organism: Diceros bicornis minor; assembly: GCF_020826845.1. NCBI lineage: Eukaryota > Metazoa > Chordata > Mammalia > Perissodactyla > Rhinocerotidae > Diceros > Diceros bicornis. The sequence goes on from NC_080743.1 coordinate 71,687,874, forward strand.
TCGGCAGTGATAGTGGCCAAGTTCCTCCCACTACTCACCATGTGTGTCCTGGGGCAAGTCACCGAATCCCTGGAGTCTCAGTTTCTTCATCTTTAAAGTGGAGGTAATAAGAGCGCCCTTGCCTCCTTCTCCGAGGCCAGATTACCATCACAGACCTTTATGTGCTTTGTAAACTCTGAAGTGCTATCGACATATCATTTCTTCTTATCCTTTGATCCTGCACCTTCTACTTGTCTCCATTATAAGTGCCCTGAAGGCAAAGAACATGCCTCCACTAAGTTAGCCACTGCCCACTGTGCCCATCAAGAGTGACTGGGCTGACAGTGAAGATCATTTACACCTTCTGTTAACAGTCCATCCAAGGCTGCTTTTCTGGCTCATGGCTCCAATGGGGAGGCTCCTGGGCTTGCTATGGGACTGTACTCTTGGCACGGGCTGCCGTCTGTTGATGGGAATGAAACCAAAGGTACCAATCCTGCTGAACATTTATTGAATGCCAGCTTCAGGCTGGGCGCTCTGCTCAGAGCTGCTGTGGCTACACAGTTGAGTCACACATGAGCTCTGGTCTAAGGAGCTTACAAGTAAAGTTGATAGTATATAGAACCAGTCAATAATGCGAAGCACAGTGTAGATGTGTTCAAAATGGAGGCACAAAATCCTGATAAAATTACAAAGTTGGAGAGATCAGGGAAAGCTCCACAGGGATACGGTATTGGAGCTAGCCTTACCGATGAGTAGGACCTGGTTAGGTGCAGCTGGTGCAGAAGTCGTGCCTGGCAGAGGGGACAGCCTGAGCAAAGACAGAGGCAGCAGCGTGTTGGAGAAATGGCTAAACCATCAGGGGGTGAGCGTGCCGTGAGGTGTGTGAGAAAGAGACAGGTGGCAAGTTTTTCTTGGGGTCCTAGCCATACAGACAGGAAAAGGCTCTCTTTTCTTCCAGCCACAGCCCCTAGACCTGCTCTGTGGTATCTCCGCTCCTTACCTGTTGACGGGGCCTCAAGGCAAAGCTCCGAATCTCTCGTTTTAGTAGTTGAAAAGTCCAGTCGAACCCGCACTTCAGTCTCACATGGAACTCAGAGCCTCTTCCTGTCGGGCCTGACGGCTGGCCCAGGGACCTGCAATGGGAGGAAGACGCGGGCAATGCTTCCACTCCTCCTCCACCTTCTCCCCCTTCATCTTTTGTGCCTTCCTTCCCTCTCTCCACCAGGGAGCTGGGGCCCTGGAGGAAGGATGGGAAGAAAAGGGAAAGGTCTTAAGAATGTAGTGCTAACAATGCCTTCCCGTGGCGGGTACCCACCAGATGCCTCTCATTAGGGCATAGAGTGTTCTTCAGGAGCCCCATGGGGAACGTTACGCTGCATGGTAACCACGTGTGGGCAATGCGTGCTCTGTTGAGCTCGTGTTTGATACGATATCAACCTCTGTTTGACCCCATAGTCGCTGCCCACAGTAGTTCAACCCACAGCCTTTTGCTGCTGGGGTCCCCTGGCCTTGAAAGGCCATTGCCTTGGGCTTGGTACCTTCAGGATATTCTAAGCATGACTGCTTTCCAGGGAATTCACTTGGCCCACAGAAAATGCCACATCCTGACCAGACCAAGTGCAGGAGGTGGGGCAGGCACTGCTGCCCTCTCTCCCTGCCCCACTGTCACCCTCAGGATGGACTCCTGTCTTCAGAGTTCTCTAGGCGAGAGGAAGGCATTGCTCTCTCTGTTCACAGGTATCCCCAGCCTTTCCAGCAGCCCCTCACTCCCATCAGGGTGGCTCTGTGCTTCTGCCACTGAGCAAGCATCCAGCCAGGAGTGAGGTACCAGCCTCCCGTTCTTGTACAGACCCAGTCCAGTCTCAGTGAGGGGTTCTGTTGTGCACCACCCCCAGTTGGCTTGGGTATGGGGTCCCTGCCTCCTCCTGGACTCCCTGGAGGGGTGGGGTAAAGCCATAGCACTGCCCCCAAGTACCTCTTATTCTCAGGAACTTTTTTCTTTAATTTCAATCTTCTATGAGTACAGGCTCAAGAAGGAGTATTAGGTAAAAGTCACAGAATTAGCTCATCTATCTTAACAAGTTCTACGTGGATGTATCTAGTAGTTCCTCTTCAGAGTGTGAGGGGACCTCCTGACCTCACTTTGGGGCTTTAGCCAAAATTCCAAAACTATAGGAAATCCCATTTGATTTTCTGTCCCATTAGTGGTGCTTTATAGCGGAGTTTCTCAATCTCAGCACAGGTGACATTTGGGGCTTGACGCTTCTTTGTGGTGGGGGGCCGCCCTGTGCATTGTAGATGTTTAGTAGCATCCCAGGCCTCTACCCAGTGGATCTCCCCAGTTGTGACAATCTCTTCAGACATTACTAAACCTTCCGGAGGCAAGGGGTAGGGGATGCAGAGCAAAATTGCCGCCTGATGAGAACCATGGCTTATAGACAAAAGGAAGTCATTGAAAGTTTTTGAGCCAGGAAGTAACATAAAATTAAAATCAAGTGTGATTTGGTTGGTTTCACTGAATGATATGAACAAGAGTAGTCAAGGCCAAAAAATGTTTACTGTGCAAATGATATCTTTCTAATAATCCCTAATAGTGTACAAAGTGCTGTCATAACATTATCTCACTAATTTCCACACCAAACGTCTGAGGAAAGTAAGGGACCATATTTCACTGATGAAGTGTAAATACGGAGGATGGAGGCTAACCTCTGGGGACCTATCAGGCTGAAGAATAAGGGTGCGGAGGAGAGAAGTTAGGTGTGGGGCGGGGGATTTCCATGGGGTCTAGGGTTTTCTTTTCAGAACAGGAATCCTGTAGAAAATATTTGGATAAATAATAATAGATGCTATGATTAAAATTAATTGAGAGCTCACCATGTGCTGTGTATCTTTCATAGATCATCTCATTTAATTCTCTCAACAACCCCTGTGAACAGGTACTATTATTATTCACAGTTTATAAAGTTGAAAACTAATCTCTGAGAGGTTAATTCACTTGCCCAAGGTCACTCAGTGATCAGAGATGGAATTTCAATCGAGTCAGGCTGGGCCGACTCCAGAGCTGTCGTCTGTAACCACGGCACCTTTCTAAACTAGTTTCCACCTTGCGACTCAGAACACAGGCTCTATGGTTTCAAACCCCTTTAACTTGCTTAGTGTTCGCAGCTCACACAAGACTCTCCCGTGCACTGTGCGTTGTCAGCCCCGCGAGGTAAGTGGGGTGGCTTATTCCCATTTCACTGATGGAGATACAAACAGGAATGAAAGAGTTAAACCAAACCTAGAAACCAGAACTTTTTGATTCCTTATTAAATATGTTGGGTGGTCCAGGCCAGGCTGTAGAATAGAATGTTCTGGTAATCTCAAAAACCCAAGATTAAGATTTAACTACAATCTCAAGACTTTCTTTTTACTTTCTTTTAACTACTTTCTCAAGAAGAAAATAAATTGATATTTTTGCCCATCTTCTATGCCAGATACTGTGATAAAAGCTTTACACACGTGATCTTATATAGTCCTTACAAGAATTCTAGGACAAATAATATAATTATCCCATTTTACAGATCAGCTAATTGAGGCTGTGTGAGACTTAAGTCCATCACGAATGTCCAAGTCAGGACTGAAACTCCAGCATGTCTTGTGCCAAAGCACACGCTCTTACACTAGCTTTATGCATCTGTTTATCTTTTCATCCTTATAAGGTGGGTATTATTACCGATGTTTATATATAAGGGAAGGAAATAAGAGCCAGAGAGGTAAAGCAGCTTTCCCCAAACACAGGTCTAACAGCTGGTAGATCTAGGAGCCAGGCTCTAGCTGTGTCCGGATTCAGACTCTTTTCACCCAGAGCCTTGGGCCCCAGCTCCCCGAGAACCCCAGGGACCATAAGGCTGGCTCCCTCAATGCTGTGATCTGTGTAAGTCAGCCTGGGTGGTATGGGGTTGCAGGACTCAGAAAACAGTACCCAGCACTAACAGGACAGCCTATTCTCTCTGTGAGCTGACTCCTCTTATTGGTGAGGTGAGCCAAACCAGGAAGGGTCTCTCTCTTCTGAAGCTTCTCGTGGCTGCTGTGGAGCCAAGCCTTGAGGAAGATTAACATCCACTCAGTTGCTCATCCTGGGGTGTGAGGGGGACTGGGTCAGGAAGGAGGTGGCCTTGGGGCCCCAAATGTCATGGGACCAGCCTGGGAAGAGATGCCTGCCCAGCTCCTGCCGAGATCACTGTGGGTCTGTGACAACAGTTCCAGGAGACACACCTGATGGACATGCAGATTCCCTGCTGGGCCTCCATCAGCCTGTGTTTTGCTCCAGGCAAGAGTCAGGGTTCAGTGAGGAAGGGATCAAAGACTGGAATAGGACTCACTTTACCACAAATGATGGGGCCTGTACATTTCCCTGGAAGCCCCTTGTTACCCGTAAGGCAGCTGAATGTGTCCACTGAGTTTTGCTGGAGGAGGGACAAGGTCAGGGAGCCTACGATTCAATTTTAGTTTTCCCCCACCCCAATCATTTTCATCATGGTTCACAATAAAATATAGACAAAAAAGAAAACGGAAAAAAACAGCATAATTAAGATTTTAATTTCATTGCTTAATGTCCGAGCTAAGGGATCGCTAAACTTTTCCCAAGAATAAAGCAATTTTAATTTTTTCAAAATTGTATGATCACTGATGGATGTAGTTGGACTGGAGAGTTAGCCCTGGGATTTTCTGAGAGGACGTTATTGATGGGGAGTGAGCCAACTGCCATCCACAATGCCCTTTAGGGAATTCTTTCCAGTTGTGTGGAACCCAATTCAACAACACAAATTTCCTGGGTGCCTACTGCATGCCAGGCCCCAGGTCAGGTTCTGGTGATATGGAGAAGGTAAGCAGGACTGCCATGTGCAGTTTTTCAGGTTGTACACTCTACAATCTTGGGGGGTACCATGTAAATCATAGCACGGATGCTCCTGCAGATGGCAGGAAGGTGACTTGAAGAAGATGGGCTGTATAGGCTGGCTGTGGCATCAGTTAGACACAGTTCCTACCCTCAAGGAGCTCACTGTCCAGCAAACAGTGGGGCTCCAAGACCACTAGATGATCCTAGGCTAAAAGCTGGGAGAGGTGTTCTCTCTTTCCCTTTTAAGAACAGGCTGCATAGTGCTAGATAATGACGGAAAATCAACAGTGTACTCTGGTCTTTTTGCTGTTGTTGCTGGTTAATGACAGAAAGTCTATTCCTGTGTTACCACAGCGCACCAACTCCCAGGACCCAAGAACCTTCCCCCATCAAGAGAACATCTTCTCTTGGCCTTATACTCAGTTGCCCCCAATCAGGACAAGGCTGTTTGTGCTTATTGTTCTGAGAAGGAAAAAAACAAAAAGTAAGCTGACTCTGAAGACAAAGTTTCTTCCCAATCTCTCCAGGGGCGGCCCTCAGGACCACAGCCCCATCACCCACCTGCAACCCACAATACATCTCCTCCCACATCTGAGATAACTTGACTGCAGCACAATAACACATCCTGTGCTCCAAGCGGTGCCAATATCAGATATATTATTTTATTATTCGTTGGTTTGCTTTCCATGGCAAGTGAAAAAATAATTTAAACCAATTATATGTACAGAGGCTGGGTTAGTTTTCCCAAGAACTTCCAGAAAGATCCCCAGCCCCTTAGATAGCAAAGAAGGGTTACCCTTAACGCCTATACAAAACTCCACCTATAAAAGTCTCACGTGTAGAAAGGTTTCTTTATTATAAGCATCACATTTTGGGAACAGGAAGGGGGTCAGGGTGGGAGGTGGAGGAACGTGTGCAGGGTCGGGGTCCACACACACCTGCCCAGGGGCCATCCTGGGGGGGGGGGCTGTGGCTGGTGGGGCTCAGGGGATCTGTAGCGGGGTCTCCAGCATCTCCATGAGGAAGGTGTCGATGGGCGTGTCCCCGATGAGCTTGAAGAAGAAGAGGTGCTCCAGGCACTTCAAGCCGATGGAGCGCAGGGCTGGTAGGCGCAGCAGCAACTTGGCAAACCTGCAGGGAAGCGAGGAGGCATTAGGAACTGGGGACTGGGACGCACCAGGCAGCTGCTGGCAGCAGGCAGTGCGTTTGGTCTTCTCGACCAATCTGTGATAGACCAGAGAGCCTAGAAGGGGAGACTGAGGGAGTCGGAGAATCTCTAATCCTAGGGAGCTTCAGAAATGGACCAGAGGGCTCGTTAATGATAAAGGCGGAAGTTGGACCCTGTGACCTCTGGAAAATCTTTTGAATTCTGTGGCATGTCCCCCACTCATGGTGGGCCAGAGGAGAGCAAGCTGCTGCTGTGGACTCACGTCTCCACCCGTAGCCAGCTGGGGCTCCTCACGTTCTCTGTGAAGATTTGCCGAAGCACTGAGACCAGAGCAGGCACACAGACACCCATGGTAGCTGTCACCCTCAGATGAAGTTAGCTGGAGGACCTACTGTGCGCCGAGCATCCCACTCCTTCTGGGATACAAGATGAGCTCTCAGGACTAGCGTTCTTCTCTCCTCAGCAGACTATGCTTTTCCTCACACCACAGCACCTCATGCAATAAGACCTCCATTTGCCTCAGTTACCAAAGTTTTGTCCCCAGTTTGTATGACCAGCTCTTAGTCTGTGCTTACCTTTAGGTTAGAAGAGAAGGAGAGAGAAAATGGTAGTCTCTGCCCCTGAGGAGCCCGTGGTCTCCTTGGGGAGGCAACACACACACTCGTGCATACACACTTGCTCATACACTCTCACACACACTCACACATGCCTCCTCCATGCGTGCGTGTGCACGCACACACACACCTTCACCACTGTCACACGTACACATGCACACACACATACACACTCTCCCACACACCTATACTCACTCACACATTCTTATACACACTCACACATCACACATGCCTCATAAACACGTGTACACATCCTCACCACTCTTCCACACACACACCTGTGCACACACATTCACTCACACTGTTATACACACTCACACACTTGAGCTTGCACACACACACACATATATACACCTACACGCACATTCTCCTACAGTCTCACATGCCCTCGCACACATGTACTTGCACACACACTCACACACACTTTTCTATAATTAAGGACCTTGGTTGTGAGGTTCTCCAAGGGGAGAGGGGCCACTGTGTGGAAGAATTGTCTCCCATCTGCACATTGTTTTTAGGCCCCTCCATCTGTTACATTTTTCAACCTGCTTCTGTGGCCTTTCTTCATCTCAAAATCTCTTTTGCCAATGAAGCCTATTTTTAAGGTTATTAGTGATAACTGGAAATCAAGGAACTCTACTCACAACTTCCAAAAAGTACAAAGACCAAAACCACATTAGTCGCTGTGGACTTAAATCAGACACTCCTAGTGGGGCTGGACCTTCACTGGGCATCACATTATTTCATGAGAAGGTTCATAATTTCATGAAAATTCAAATTTGAATTTTAATACTCCTTGAAAATGCGTATATTTCTATATTCATGCCACAGGAAGTTTTAAGGAAATAGGGCAATATAAGAAAAATAAAGTGGCACCATTTAGAAAGGTACAAATTATTTCCCTACATGGAAAAATTAAAAGTCTATACCAATACCAACACAAAACTTCAAAAAATTTCGATTATAAAGCCTCTGAGCGCATCTGACTGGTATCACTGTGCAGCAAAGAGGCAGTTCGATTGAGTTAGGAGTCTGACCTCCTAGTCGTGGCTCTGCCGTGAAGAGTTTTATGGAATTAGGCAGAGGAAATGTCATCTCTATAAAGTGCAAAGCTAGGCTGAGGTTAACTCTGAAAATGTATTTTGTATACTCTAAAAATGCCAAAGTTTTACCATAAGTAAAAAGCTAAATACACTACAATATTACTCTCCCTGCTGTCTGGCCTTGATTTAAGAACTGAGATCAGGACCATAAAAATAAACACACCCCTGAATAGCCAGAGCCCTGGGGACGGCCATCGCATTCCTAGCTCACACGTGCTTTGCGGCGAGGAGGACCCAAGCCTTTGAAGGCGCCTGCCCCGTGAGAGAGAGAATGTGCGTTCGAGCTCTGCACCCTCCGGTGATCTCCGTCTTCTGGCTGGAGAAAGCAGAACTCGGCCCCTGTGAGGTGTACTTCTGAAAAGTCTCCACGGAGTGGCAGCACTCCACCACCGAGAACACCGCCTTGACCCGGCCATGCCAGGATCCCCTTCAACGGGTTTCTGCAAACCGGAGGTGGTCAACCTTCAGCACACTCACGTACCTGGTTGAGCCAAGTGGCATCCCTGCTGTACCCTAGGGTGGTCACCCTCTGTCTAGGCTGTGCTGGACGCACTCAAGGGACATGTAGGCGGCCCAGCCCCTGCACTCCCTCCCGGAACTCCCAGGCTCTGCCCTGGTCCAGGCAACAAGTGTTGGCATCTTGCCCTAGTGTCTGGAGACGGCCCAGGCCCCTGGCATCCGCTTCCTAGGAAAATGGGCAAGTTCCAAAGTTTTGAAGTGATATTCATTAGAAACAATCTGTCAATCACAGGGCAATGACTAAATGCATTAAGATACATCCACCTTGTGAAATATTACAAAATCATTGAAAATGATAATTTCATGCATTTCAATAATCTAGCAAAATGTCTAAAATGGCTAAGGTAGAAAAATAATACACCAAACCATACGATTTCATATCTCTAAATACATATTTCTATGTATACATACATTGATATACAAGGATACTGGAAAGAAATATACCCCAAAAAATTATAATAAATTTTTATTACCTGCTTTATTTTTTCAAAATATTTTCCTTATTTCTTACCAAAGCATGCTCTGCTTTAATAATAAGGACAAAGAAAGTTTTGTTTTTAAAGAGATAAACAGCACCACCTAGAGCCAATTCCAGGAGAAGGATGACTATGAGCCTTCTTATTCCTAATGCGCTACACACAATATGTGCTCAAAGAAAACATGCTAATGTTGCCTTAGAGCTGGGAGATTCGGTTGACATCATCCACCACGGGGCTTTCAGTTAGCTCCCATAGGCCAGAGGCTGAGCTGCTGCTGGCAGCCAAGCCCTGACCTGTTGGGTAGGGCTCTTTCAATCTCAACTATTGCAGGTGTAGAAAAGACTGCCAGGTATCCACTTCTTCCCTGGCATACAGATGCCTACCTTCTCAGTCTCCTTTGTGGCTGGCTGGGCCATGTGACTAAGTTCTAACCAATGGAAGTACACGAAGGGATGGGGGACCTTTCCAGGTCCAGGTCTTGCCCATAGAGCCTCACCTCTGTACTTCTCCACCTCTCTCCCCTCCATCATCTGGACGCAAAATGCAATGTGGCTCTGCACATGATGGAGCCCCAAGAAGGAAGGAGCCTGGGTCCCTGAGTGATGGTGGGGAAGAGAGTCACCTCTCTGAACTGACTGCCCTCCCAGGACTGATTTGTGAGCAAGAAATAAACTTCTAGTGTGTTCAGCTACCGACATTTGGGAGGTCTGTGACCAGAGCTTAATTTCCCTAATACTCAGGCCTGCCCATTCATTGTACCAAAGGCTGAGACCACCCACGCGGATGTATTCATAGCCTCTGATAAAACACAAAACTCCTCCTCTTCTGGACAATTACTAGACATTGGCTTATGATCCAGGAAAAATGGTTGAATGGAAATTAGACTTCACAAAGGAATGAAAGTCATTAGTGAGAACTAGGAGCATATAAAATTAATCCTAAAAACAAAACTAATGTCTTTCAAGTAGTTTTTTCAAGTTTCATTTTCAGTTTTCTGTGAGATTTGAGGATCATATTCTCTCTTTTTAACTAGAATTAGCAGAGGCGGAAAACTTTGATTTAGCTGTGCTTTGAGTGAAACATTTGAGAAAAGTATTTTTGTAACATCTGAGGAATACCTATACTAGTAAATGGTCTCAGAGATCTTCTGACCAATGTCTTTCTCTTCAGACGAAGAGCCCAGACCCAGACTGAGTACCTTGCCAGAGGTCACACAGATGTCACCCTGGGGGCCAGCAGGCCCCTCTCCTGACTGCCAAAACCTATACCTTCTACTGTAGGGGGGCTTCCACAGGGGCAGAGCAGAGAGCAGTGCAGTCTGGCAAGTCTTGGCAAGAACAAGCTCTTTGAAATCAGACAGACCTGGGTTCACATCCCAGCTCCACGGCGCACTGGCTCTATAACCTTGGGCAAGTTCCGTACCCTTTCTGAGCCTCAGTGCTTCGTTAGAAATTGGAAATAATGATACCTCCATTCATTCATCCATTTGCTCATTCATTCAACATTTAAAAATGTATACTATTTGTCAGGCACAGCTTTAGGCTCTGATGCTAGAGTGGTGAACAGTAAACAAGACAGACAAGACCTCTGGTTTCCTGGAGCGAATGTTTTAGTGGCTTTCAGCTTGTTAAGAAGATTAAATAACATTTGGAAAAATCTAGACAGTGCCTGCTGCCCATCGCCATTCATTATGGTGAGTAAGAAGTGTTGCTGCTGTTATTACCATTCCTCCAGCACTCCCTCACCTGCCTGGTTGTTCCGGATACTTCTGCTTGGTGTAGGCCTCGAGGGTGGCATAAACCTTCTCTCTCAGAGTCTCTACCTCAGAGGGGTTGGACAGACCCTTGGCATCTGAAAAAGATGACTGATTTAACCTTTCGTGACACATCCCAGGGGGATACCCTTCCACAGATGCGGTCCCCATTCATTCTGGCCACCTCCCCTAGAATTACTAAAGACATGCTGGATGGGGAACAATTGTGAAATACACAAAGCCGGTCCTTTGTGCCCACTAGCTCTCCTTTCTGTGCCCAACCTACCCACCAAACTCTTGGGGCAAAGGTACCTACCACTGACTCCAAGGAGGAGAGTTTTATTTTATCCAGGCCATTCTAGAAATATTACCTTCACACGAATTGAGTGCCTACTATGCACTAAGCATGGACTGAGTGATGAGATGTGGTACAAAAACCTGATAGACCCATGTTGACCCATGTTCTGCATCAATTAACTAATCACTTAATCCTGGATATGAAGCATGTGCATGAATTACTATGTAATTCTGAATACTCATCTTTCTTGACCCAGAGCAGCATTTGACAAAGCTGATCACGTCCTCCTTCTTGAAATGTTTTTCTTCCCTGGGCTCCCAGGACACCACTCTGCTGGTTCTCTGCCTATGTCACTCACCGTCCGTCCTCAGGATCCTTTGCTGGCTCTTCCTTTTCTCCGCAACCTCTGAGTGTTGGCATGTCCCAGCGCTCAGCCCTCTTCTCTGTCCTATCTTTACTTTCTCCCTGGATGATCTCACACCAGTCTCAGAGCCTTAAATGCCAGGTACAGGCTGACAGCTCTCAAATCTACATCTCTGGTCCTGGCCTCTCCTCTGAACTCCAGGCTAATATAAACAATTGTTTCTTGGGCAGCTACTCTTGGATGTCTACGATCCGTCTCAGATTTTAATGTCTAAAGACAAAGCCTTGATTCCTACTCACCCACCCTTAGAACCTCCAGCTCAGTAAATGAAAACTCCATTTTTCCAATTTCCAGCAAAACCAAACCAAAAACCCTGAGAATTGTATTTAGTCCCTCTCTTTCTTTCATTCCCTATATCTAATCCATCAGCAAATCCATTGGCTTTGCCTAAAAATGTATGCATAATCTGACCACTTTCTACCACCTCCTTCACCAATACCCTAGACCACTGTCATCTCTTGTCTTCCCAATTTGCCCCCAAACATGCACACTCCACGCCCATTCAAGACACTTTTCAAGATGGTTCCAGGGCCGGCCCCGTGGCTTAGCAAAGTGCACGCACTCAGCTACTGGCGGCCCGAGGTTCGGACCCCGGGCGCACACCGACACACCGTTTCTCCGGCCATGCTGCGGCCGCGTCCCACATACAGCAACTAGAAGGATGTGCAACTATGACACACAGCTATCTACTGGGGCTTTGGGGGAAGAAAAAGGAGGAGGATTGGCAATAGATGTTAGCTCAGAGGCGGTCTTCCTCAGCAAAAAGAGGAGGATTAGCACAGATGTTAGCTCAGGGCTGATCTTCCTCACAAAAAAAAAAAAAAGATGGCTCCAGAAGTAGATGCCATGAGGAGCTGACTCTCTGCCCTCCCCCAGGACAGGTTTCCTGGCCCTGCCTCCTCTGTCTCAGGTGAGCTGGAGGACCAGAGAACGTCGGAGCGCTGGAGGACGAATGTGGAGGAGGGCTAACCACTACGCAGTCACCTGGGTTAAACAGCACGATGGCTCGCAGGCACCCCAGCTCCGACTTATCCATCTGCATGTCTTTCATTTTGGAGACCAGCTCAGTCAGAACTCTGTTCATAGGAAACAACGGCAGGTGATGAGAAAATCATGAGTACTAGGCCAAGGGCTGATAAAATGAATGCAAACAATATTTATTATATACCCACTCCAGATGAGGGGTATATACCAGATACTAGGGGCACAGAGATGAATAAGATGCAGTCCCTGATCTCAAGGAGCTCACAGTTTAATTGACGAAACAGACATGGAAACAAGACACAGCAACACAAAGCCAATAACGGCCATAAGCAAAGCCCAAGGGATCACCACCGAGGAGGAGGCAGGCAACTCTGAGTAGGGGCTGGAAAGGCAGCCTAGAGGATTTTTAAATTAGCAGAAATGCAACAGGCAAAACAGGATGAGGGCACCGCATGTCTGGAGGAGCACAACAGAGAACAGCATTCAGTGACAGGGTAGAAATCTTCAGGAACCATGAGGAGGGCTCATCCAACCAAAGACCATGGTGTGGAACATGTGGAAAAGGGCAGGGAAGAAGTAGAGACATCTTAGGTAGACATGCACATGGCCCTGGAAGGTCATTTATGATGGAGCTAGAAAGGGGCCACAGGGCCCTGGAATTGGACAGAGAGACTACTTTCAACCTTACCTTCCTCTCTCCCAGTTCTCCATCCTCTCACCCCCAAGGCATTCATCTCTACTCATTTCATTCATCTTCTTAAGTCACATGGCTTAATTTTCCTTTAGCACCATTTAAGGCACAGAATCCCAGACTGAGGCTGTCACTGCCTGACTGAGGTAGGTCTGCTCCTGCTGCAGACCTCCCCCAGAGATCCTGGGGCAGGATCCAGCAAAAACTTCAGCTCACCTTTCCTGGACTCCTAAAGTCAGATTCTGGACCCTCATCCAGGTCTTGGCCCCCTAGGATAAACAGTTCAACCTCCCCACTCCCAACTTACTAGGTAGTGTCAATGATCCAATCTTTTCTTTGGAAATCCATAGGGATAATAGGTTCTCCCAGCTGCCCAGCAACTATGCTGGCCTCTGACTGGCTCTACCTCATTGTATCAACCTTTCTTCTAAACCCTCTCTCATTCCCCAGGTTTATGTTCTCATGTGCCTTACGGTCTCTGCTTCTTGCCACGTGCAGCTGTTTGAGCCGCCCATCCTATATACCAGGACTACCCACAGGTACACTCATATACATGCATACATGTATACACACATGTGTATATATACACACACACACAAGCACTGGAAGCAAGAGAGAGCCACCTGTCAAAGATGGAGCCAACCCCAGCACTATGGGCACTGCTCCGGTGGACGTGTAAACCCGTGGCCAGAAGAATGCCGTCCTGCACAGAAACTGAGCGGTGGGAGAAGGAGGCAATCAGCAATTCATTCCACCCTGCAAGGATAAGAAGGAGACCTTGAGTGAAAACCCACCACATTCTTGTTTCATTGGTAATCATCCAAGGCATCTATTATTATCCCCATGTAATGAAAGCAAAATCAGAAATCCAGGGAGGTTAAAAACTAGTTCCAGACAACACAGCTAATTAGTGAAGAAACAAAGGATAAGACTGGGATCCCCTGACTTGTGGCTATGCACATCCCCTACAGTCTCCCCAGTGCAACCCAGAATGGCAGCTTGAGGACAAGGACTCTTTTTTTCCCCAGTAAATCAACAAATATGGATTGAACACTTAACAGGTAATAGTCACTATGTTAGCTGCCATGATAGATAAAGCGAGTATACCTCTCAGTCTCAGCCCCCAGGACCTGACAACCTAGTTTTGTTTCTTTGACGTTGTCTAGTAGCACCCAGCACAGTTTGTAGCTTTCAGTCAACACTCAGTGATTGCTCATTACCTAACATGGCTGAAATAAGTGGACTGGTTCCCAATGCTCAGCCAATCTTCAGAAATTTCCCTGCTGGCTCAGTGACAAAGAGGAGATATGGCATATGTCATCTGCACAGTGTCCCAGAAATGGGAGGCAAGAGAGAATATGGCACCTAGAATCTTAAAATAGGAAGGAACCCGGGAATCTGTCTAGTAAAGCTCAAGCAAAAATCTTTGGCTTCACTTACTTCACCTGTGAAATGACAATATCTCTGTTTTCCAATTTCATAACAATAATGAGACACTGCTTCAGACTGTCCTCAATAAAAATGATTTAACTGTCTTTGAAATTTAAATGCAAATTATAAAGTGGTGGTAAAATTTGCATGAAAAGAGTCTCACCCCTCCATTAACAAACAATGTTTCATTTGGGAATGAAAGATTATTGGGAGGGCCATCCAAATTTAAGAGCCCACAAATAATATAAAAAAGAACAACCCTGAATAGGGTTATCCTGTCAGCAACATGGGGCACAGCTTGGATGGGTTACAGCTCCATCAGGTCACTTGTTTTAGGATCCCAAAGGTAATTTCAAAATGGCAGCCCAAGAGATTGTCCCAAGAAGAAAGGATCCCCAATATCCTTTACCTGCCCGGAGCAGAATGACCTGGTCCTCCAAGGTGAGGTCAGAGAAGTGGGGAATGCGCTTGGCCCATTCAACAAGAGTGAAAAGCTGCTTATCAGCGGCATGGCATATATTGGTGACAGGGTCATTCGTCTAAAAAAGGAACAAAGTATCATGATGGACAGATTCCAGGACTCTAATACACCCCTTTCCCATATCCAGCCCCATCTAAGAAATGGGATGGATGGAGGTCTAAGACCACATACCGAGTTCTCCATGTTCATGTCACCATAGGATTCTGTCTTTGGTTCAACAGCAAGTTCAGCTTCTAGAATCCTCTCTACAGGCATATCTTCATGGCCACTACTGGCACATTCCGCCTCACTCTCGGCCCGCTCCCGGCTCCTCTGCCTTTCTTCTTGCACAGCTGGCATGCAGAAGTACACGCAGAGTTATCGTGTGCCCAGGAATAAGGTGGGAAAGTTAGTTCCCTACCTAAGCCTTCATTTCCTCATCTGTGAAATGGGCATCATCATGGTACTGAATCAAGGATGTTGTAATGTTGACAGATGAAACAAAGAAAGCAAAGCTAATTGCTTATGCCTGTGCAGAGCTATGCCTTCTTTAGTCCATATTCTTTCCAGCTCCTTATGGTGACCACTCTAAGAAGTTTGCATTTTAAGCTTTAATAACCTCTGATTCTGCCCTCTTTTAATGAGTCTTACTGTCCCTGCAGTTTCCCATATCCTCCCTCTACTGGCTACCTCTAATAAACTGTGAGCATGCAATGGTTAAGTAGCAAGCACATTACTTTAAAAACTCCCTCTGTCAGATCCTATGCATCATCCTTGGTATTCACGTCCCATTAGGTCTGCCCCTAGTACACCAGCCTGAACACAACATCACCTGATCTGACTTGTCAGGGAAGACCTTCAGGGAGCCATGCGGGTATTTAGTAAGTGAAGGGGTGGAGGAATGTCACTTAGATGACATTTCAGAAACAGCAGCTGATTTGGGGGGTGGGGAAGGGGATATAGGCAAAGGTGTAGGCTGGAATTTTCTCAGGCTCCCAAAATTTAGAGTTTTCATCAAAGTTCATTCCAACTCTCAGAACCCTCTGGATCTGTACATTGGGATTTCAGGCAGATCCATTCCCCAATTCTGTCCTCTGCCTTGAGAGAACAGTCTCTGATGGGTTAGTTTCCATCATCTAGAAAGCTATGGTTTCCATTTTCTTATTCCCAGTAGCAATAAGCAAAATTCAATAATGGCACACATTTTTTTAAATCCCAAGAATCAAGAAAAGTATGCTTTAAGCAGGTGGCTAACCTGGAACTCAGTGACAGCTACTCCACCAGCAGTTTCTACCTCTCTGCTTCTCTCCCTTCTTCCCCACCATCCACTATCAAAAGCACATCTTCCTCTCTGAGGGGACAAGGAGCCACAAATCCTGCAGGAGGAACTGGAACCGGATGCTTGGCATCTAGTTTGTCAGGCAAGAAATGTCATTGATCTCTCAAGGTAGGTCAGAGAAGGGTATGATGGCAAAACACCACTTAGACTCCAAAGTCTCTGGTAGAGATACACCAAGAAGCCTCAGAATGAGAATGATATTCAGTAGTTGGAACAGAGTGACAATAGGAAGGAAGGAGTAACGGGGAAAAGGGAAGAGAGAATTAAGCAGGGGAGTGAGAAAAAGAAGAAACAGAAGAGAGAGGAGAAAGTAGGAGAGAGAAGAGCAAAAAACACATACCTTGGAGTCAAGAAAATCTTTTTCAAAATGGTAGCACTTCCTAGCTCAATGACATTGGATATATTATTTAGCCTACTAAGCCTCAGTTTCCCTATATGTAAAGTGGGGATTACAATACCTAGCTAAGATCGTTTTTGTGAGGATTAAGTGAAATAATTATAAGAAGTTCAAAGAAAGGTAGTTATTTTTCCCTTCCCTTTGTCTCTCTTTATGCTCTTGGGCTTCTCTCTGGTCCTCTCTCTATCTCACTTTTTGGCCTCTTCCTCCCTCTCCTTATTTCTCTTCCTCTCTCATCCTTTCTTCCTCTCTGCTCTGTCAGCCTTCATTCACTGTCAGCATACAGAAACTATCACATGTATTTTTATCATCAGTTGGATTTACTGGTTAAAGTTGAATGCTTCTTGTATTAATTTTTTTTTAAGCAGGTTAATGGGCTTCTGTTTGTCTTATGCTAAAAGGTGGGGAAAAGCAACCTAAGTTAAATTCCTTTTGTGGTCCTCAACTGATGTCCTCTACAGATTTGTCATACTCAAAGAAAATAACCTTCAAGTTTCAAAGAAAATAACCTTGGCTTCAGGGAATTAGATTCTAATTCCAATTTTGCCATTAATTGAGTGATCTTTTGCTATTCACTTCTCCTTTTTGTGCCATAAATCTTTCTGTCCTGAATGAAGAGTCATGTATCTGTTGTTAGAGGAAATCTATCTGGCACATTCTGAGCTACTGCTACTACATATATCAGGGTACATTCAGGAGATATTGGGTGATTTAGAATAGCAACAAACTCCTGTCTTACAACAGGATTTTATCCATTAATCCAACGTATATTTATTGTGCACATACTACAATAGCCAAATTTTATGGAGCTCTTTCTCTGTGTCAGGAATTATGCTCCACACTTTATATAGATTATATTTCACTTAATCCTCATAATAACCCTCTGAAGTACTAGCAGCCACAGAGAAGTTAGGTAACCTGCCTGAAGTCGCAGAACTAGGCAGTGGCGGAGCCAGTATCTAGACCCAGGCTGACGGCCTCACGAGCCCACTTCTAAGCCCTCTGTACTGCCTCCAAGACCCTGGGCTAATTGGATTAATAAACACACAGGAAAATCAAATGCTGCCCACAAATTGCCTCAAAAATAATCCATTCTCTAACTATCCAAACTACATTACATGACCAGAAATCATGGAAATAGACTTCCCCAGAACCCCTGAGGATTGTTTGATGGCCTGGAAGTCAGAGAGTGCCAGTCCTATACCAGCCTGCCATTAGCTTGCCGCGTGAGCTTAGGCAGGTCTCTAGTCTCTCAGAACCTCTGTTTCTTCTTTCAGGAAACAACAGTGTTACACCAGAGAATGGCGAATGTCCATTCCAGCTTCACTATTATGTATCCTGAAAAGGCGAACGGTCCTGGCCCCTGGCCCCAGGCAGGTGAATTCTGAGCCCACCCCAACTTCATCTCCTTCTACCTGTCCAACTCTCTAAAATTGCATAGTATCTCTCAGTTATCTGTTCCATAATTTTATTATTCTTGTCCTCAAGAAGGTGTCCAAACTGAGCCCCAAATTCTGTAAATCAAGGCCAGGAAAGACAGTGGTGAAGGAAAGGCTGTCCTGTAGCCTTTTGAAAGTAGCCCTTCGTATTGTGAGATGAGGAATTGATTCACTTCTTTGCCTTTCTCTTTGTCAGGGGAAGTAGTGCCAATTCATTTAGAAATTTCTCTAAGAGCCCCTTTCCCCCTCCTAATTTTTACTTCTCAGCTTTTCATCGTTCTTATTTCTCCACAAAGGCAGGAGTCAAAACTGGACCCAGTTTTCCATTAAAGAATCAGAACAATGCTAGATTTACAAGAAGGACTACCCAGGCTCTTACAATTCGCATGTCCCTGTTTGACTTGTTTTTTTTTAATGGAAGAACAACACTTCCTTCCCATCATTTAACCTGTGGACCATTCTGACCTGAGCTGAGGGATATTCAGGTTGAGTTTTTTGTTTTTTATTGAGGTATAATTGACATATAACATCATATTAGTTTCAGGTGTACAACATAATGATTCTATATTTGTATATATTGTAAAATAATCACCGCAATAAGTCTAGATAACATCCATCACCATATATAGTTGGAATTTTTTTTTCTTGTGATGAGAACCTTTAAGATCTACCCTCTTAGCAACTTTCAAATATACAATACAATATTATTAACTACAGTCACCATGCTGTTCATTACATCCCCATGACTTTTTTATTTTATAACTGAAAGTTTGTACTTTTGACCCCTTGGACCCATTTTGTCCACCTCCCCCCACCTTCCCACCCCCAACTCTGGCAACCACCAATCTATTCTCTGTATTTATAAGCTTATTTTGGCAGGAAGTGGAGGGGGGCAGCAGATTTCACAGATAAGTGAGACCACTTAAGTTCTAGATTGAGTTTTGAGACATAGGATTAGACTGTAAAGAAGTAGAAATAACTGCTTCTCTGACTGAAGTGTTTCACCTTCCTTTAATTCAGTCTCATGTGCTTAAGGATAATTACTCTTTTTCCAAGTCAATCTGAAACTTAAATCATCTGTCCTGGGAGGGAAAAACGACCCCTGCAGCAATCATGCTCTTGCTGATGGGAAACATACTTTGGAGTCATTAATTTGATGTTTTGACTATCATGGCGGTGGAAGCTACAAAGGGTATCAATGCTATCCTGGGGAAGAGAAGACAGTCTCTGTGATTATTCACATTGCTTGTTCCGATCAATAAGATCATCCACCCCTCTACAGCAATTACGCCAAGAGCATAAAGTAGGCACTCAATTCATACTTGACGAATGAACGAATGAATGAGTGAGTGAATGAGTCATTTTTAGGAGCGCCTGAATTACTGAAACTTTTGATTCCAATATGCAGTTTAAACCACTCATCTATTCATCCAACATTTATTAAACACCTACTATGTGCTAGTCACTGGTGATAGGGCAGTGGAAAAGAAAGAGCGGAAAATAATCCTGCCTTTTTGGCGACAGATAGTAAACAAAATAAATATGTTAGATAATGATAAGTGCTGTGTGAAAGAGACTAGGAAATGCGGCGGGTGGCTGATGTAATTTTAGACAGTGTAGTCAGGCAAGGCTTTACCAAGAAGTTAACAATTGAGTAAAGGTCTGAAGGATGAGAAGAAGTGAGCTATGCAGATATCTACGAAGAGGGCATCCCAGGCAGACAGAAGTGCACAGGCCCTCAGGTGGGAGTACCCCTGGTGGCCAAGCAAAGAGACCAGGAAGGGCTGGAGCAGAGAGACCTGGGCAGCCAAACCATTACAACCTTGAAATCATAACCAGGACTTCGCCTTCTTTCTGAGTAAGAGGGGAAGGCATTGGAGGATATTGGTGGAGGAAGGGCTTGACCTTACCCACTTGTTCAAAGCCTCACTCTGTTTGCTCTGTCAAGGAGAAACTGTAAGGAGACAAAGTGGAACAGGGAGACTTCTTAGGAGCCTATTTGGATTATTACAAAAGATAATGGTGGCTTGGACTATGGTGGTAGCAGTAAAGGTAATGAGACATGGAAATGTTCTAGACACATTTTGAGGGAGAGACAAGATTTCCCCACCCATTCAATGTGATATTTGAAGGAAATAGAGTCCAATGGTTTCTGGTCCGAGCAACTGAAAAACGGCCATTTCCTAAAATGGGGAAGACTGTGCAATGAACAGGCTGGGGAGGGCAGATTATCAGGAGTCCAACTTTGGGTCTGTCAATCTGAGATTCTTGTCAGATATCAGAGTGAGGGCCATCCTTAGTCCCAGAGCTCCTTCACACCCTGGCAGAAGAGGAGCCTCGAGATGAGCTCTGATCTGGAAGTAAGAAGATGTGGTCTCATCACCTGCCTTTGGAGCCTTCACCTCTCCAAGGAAAAGTCACTTCCCCTCTGCAAGCCTGTTTCCTCAGCCATAGACTGGTTAGGGTTGATTAAATGATTCTGAGGGGCCACCTCCATCTTGGACATGCTAAGATTCCAATAATATCATTTTTTGTCCTTCTTGGTAGTGTTCACATTTAGCAGGGACTCAAAGAACCTGTTCTTTCATTGGTCCTTTCAGTCAGCCTACTCCTTCCTCACAGAAAAGAAGTTCTTTAAGAATGAAGAGCTGCCTGGGACTGACTACATTCCTTGTTTCCGTTTCCTAGAGAGAGAGGAGGGACTTTTTCACTCTGAAATTTTAGTTAAGATTCACCATGTACCTGCTTGAGTTCACTAGTTAATTAAGTGCCCAATTCAACGTATTTGTGTTATTTAATGGAAAGACTTTTTGGTCTTATAAATGAACAGAAAGCACTTTCAGATTTTTTTTTACTCTACAGCAATCCAGCTAACCATACTGTAAACTGAAAGATGTAATGGTTTAAAAATGCACAATGATGGTCTCTCTGAATAAGAAGGCTAAGTCTGATTATTAGTAATGCCAGTAATCCCCAAAGACCATGGAATACAGCAATCTCAGAGGATTTGTAGCAGATCAAGCTTATAAAAGCCCAGAGAGAGGAATCAAACCAGCAGGTTTCCCTAGAGTGAGACTCAGGATGAGAGGGGAGAAGTTGGCTCCACCCATAAGGTCAGTCTGACATTCTATTTGTAAGGCAGCACACCAGGACCCTGAAACCTCTGCTCTGAGCCTTGTTGCCTGACTACTAAAGAGCAAGGGAGAGGGTCCAGTTTGGGACCATCATCTGAGCTCCAGAAGACAATGGGTGAATGTGGAGGAGGAAAATGCTCTTGCTCCCTTTGCCCTGAAGCACACATTTCCTAAGGCAAGGAGCATTCAATTGCACTACTTGAGAAATCATGGTATACAAAGTCATCCCAGCCTCCACTTCAGACTTCTCCCCACATAGTCTAGCCTAGCAGGGCTTTTTCCTACACCCCGAATTTGTCTCCCACTGCTATTTATATACAAACTGCTCTCCTTTGAGAGTAGGGAGGGGTAGTGGAGAGCCTCACCTTCTCTCTTCATGCCCATGACAAGGCACTTTTGATAGCGACAGTACTGGCAGCGGTTGCGCTGACGCTTGTCAATGAGGCAGTCTTTATTATCCCGACACGTGTAGATGAGGTCTTTCCTTATGGTTCTCTTGAAGAACCCTTTGCAGCCTTCACAACTGTACACACCATAGTGCTTTCCTGGTCACAAGAAAAGAACATTCCATAGGTTGTTCTTGGGATTATTGGGAACATTCATTTAAAAGAACCACTTGGCTCTCCTCCAGAGAAATTGGCTCATCACTTGGGCACTGGGACAGAAAGCAAAAAATAACTAGCAGAGAATGCAGGCTTGATCACAGGAACCAAACGAAGGCAGAGTAAACGTGCCTTTCCTGGTGTCTTCCCTCTGGAAGCGATTCTCTGGACCCACTAATTACAGAGAGCATTATTAGAAAATTCCTGGCCTAAGTTTTTGTTTATATTTATTTTATCAAGGCAACTCTTGTGTTTAGTTAGGCAAACACAATGCCTCCATTCAAGACATTAGTATATATAATATATAAAAATATTTATACTCGTTATGTATTATCTAGCAGGAAAAGAACCTCAGCTTCACTAATATTTCCCCCTAATTGAGGCCCAAGGAGTTAGGAACCCTACTTAAAAAGTATTATCCTTCATCATAAACTATGAACAGGATCCTAAATTATGAATTTTTTAAATGCTGTTGCCTGTTGGAGAAATAAATTGGTATATAATCTTTATAGCATAATATGATATGCAATCTTGAGATATAACATAAAGATCTGATGGAAGGTGGTTTTGCTTGATCCAGAATAATCTGTTACATGTTTCATTGCCCCTATTACCCGTTTCCCACATTCAGTTTTCATTGACCCAGCCGGGGATGGCTAATTTGTGTCAGGAGAGCGACGACACCCATCCCCACACAGGCATCATTAGATCAATCACAATACTCTTTCTAAAGAGAAATCTCACTACAGCACAACAGGCAGCTATGCTCAATTGATTGGAATTATGAGGCTTGAAAAATACAAGGTAATAGATAACTCAAAACATATTTATGCCTGATTCTTGAGTATAATATGTGATGGCATTTAGCTACAGATCCAACATAGCTTTCCAATTCTGTTGTATTTAGGCTGATATTAAAGTGAATTTTAAGTCCCTGAGAACTAGCAAATGTAAATATCCGCATCCCAGGACCTTACATTTCAGAGGAAGCCACCCTAAGATGAAATAGTAGCTAGAGAAAGCCCACCTGATGAAAAGTCAGTCTGTGCCTAATCAGTTGACTATACTAATTTACTGAACTCACAGCAATAATAAACACGCTATTTTATCTTGGGCTCAAAGAACCTAATGCTCTCAGCTCTGAAGTATTTGTCTTTGAGAAACATGGGACCAATTTGCCATTCCCGTGGCTCTTCAATATATGAATGAACCTCCCAGACTTTCAGCTAAACCATAGCAGAGAAAACTCTCTGCCAGGGTCTGGTTGGCACTCTGTTACTATGGCAATGGTCAAGTCTGCATGACTTGACAACAACTTTGTGAGAGCAAGCAAACATCAGCCATGTAGCTAAGTTCGTTCCAGGCACCGGGAACTTGCAATGGAGTGACATTTTGTTGTAGCCTTTGGTGACCATAGGAAGATGAGGAAATATTCAGTCAGCCATCATGGACAGCTATAGAAAAGAAACTTCCCCATCTTCTCATTCATCACATCAGAGATTCACATGTCATCAAAATTCGTGGGATGGGAAGTGGGGAGCAGGAATGATGGAGAAAGGGAAAGAAGTCAGGAAAGAAATAATTTGGGCAAAAGTGGAAGAGGATTGGAGAAGATGAAATCAGTGAAAACACATTTATTTCCATCCATGAAAACATGTTAAAAACCTAGAGTGCTGTAGAAGGAAATATGCTAAAATATTAAAGGGTTTATCTTTGTTGGGAACACTATAGATAACCTTTTTAGGGTTTTTTTTTTGTGTGTGTACTTTTCTAGTTCTTTCAAATTTTCTACATTGGTACATTATTTTTAGAATTATAAAAAAATTTTTAAATTAAAGAAATTTTACTTGGAGATAACTTGCTAATCACAAGAGCTTCCCTATCTGAGATACACATGCAACACAGCAACTCCAGAGAGGAGCTTCTGAAATGTTTCCTATAAATCTAATCTTCAAAAGTGAAATCATACTTTAAATTCATCAAGACTGCAGGCTATGAACGCTTATAGCCTGAACCCAAGCTGGACCATCCTAAAGGGCCCTTTTTCTTTCATTGGATATAAAGTGGCCGGGAGGGCAGTGGAGCAGGCGCCTTCTCTGGGACCCTCGTTGCATGGGGCACTTGGGAGGGGCGTCTGCTTCTGTACATACCTGAGGATCTGTCCCCACAAATGGCACAGATGTGTTTAACCAGAGATCCGGGGCTGGTGGACGGGTAGTTCATGCTTCCAATCCCAGGAAGCCCTGGTAAAGGCTTGATGTCCTCTGAAATGCTGACACTGTTGACCACATTTAGCTGCAAGACAAAAAAATACAATAAAACACAGAGCCAGGGTAAACTCAATCCCTGAGACAAAAGCAACAAGGGCATCCTTGAGAAAAAACAAGTTCTATTTCAAGAAGTAGTTTCTAAGTACAGAGTATCTGAAACCGCCAATGGGGATATGAGTTTAAGGGAGGAAAAAAGTGGCACAGAGGAGCTGAATCATTTCTAGAAGCCAAAACCTAAACCGAAAATCACAACACATCTCCATCAGAGCTCTCTGCTTGTATTCTTTTTACGCATGTGTTTTATTTGAGCTAGAAATCCACACTGGATTGCACACTTAGGACAAGTCAGCTGTGTTTTTAAATTTTTTATTAACTACCGACTGCCTGTTGGGCAGTGCTCCAGGAGGAGCTATGGCCTCAGGCGAAAGACTTAGACTCCGAGAGAGCCAAGCAAAAAATGCAAATCCATTCATTTAATGAATCAACAGACGTTCAGCAAGCGCTCACCATGCCAGGCACTGTGCCAGGCTCTGGGGGACAAAGGTAAATATAAATGCTTGCTCTTAAGGAGTTCACAGTTAGATGGAGGAAAAGATATATGTAGCGGTCATCTCAGTGAGCCCACTGCAGATGCTAAACCAGACGCCCAAATCATTGCAATAGCACCAAAAATTAGGTAGAAAGCCCCAGATCACGTTTTTGAACTTGTCTGTAAGGAACAAATTATCTTCCCAGGAAATTATAAAATCTGGAGAGCCAGAGACTGTCTGCTTTGTCTTCCCACTGCCTGATGTGGGCCCGGCACATGGTAGGGAGCTGGTAGATTTGAATGGCCTAATATATGAGCCTTGTATATCCCTTTTCTCACCCCTCATCACAAGTTAACATTAGCTCCTCACCACCACCAACCCCACGTCTCCCAGTGCTCTTGGAGCGATGACTGAGAAGCTGCTGCTATAGGTTTGGCATTCATCAAAGAAAAGTTAAATAAATATGAGCCAGTCATCCAATCAGCAGCATTTCTGAGTGCCCATGGGTACAGGTCAACATTCTAGGCCTGCGAAGTGAGATATAAAATCTAGAAGATCTGTCTCTCCTTCTTCAAAAATGCACAATCTCATTGAGGAGTCAGAACACGCACAAAAATTTAAAAAGTTTACAAGTAAATTCAATCAAAAGTGGTACAGAGTATGCATGTGTTTAAGTGTGCAGTAGAGGAGCCTGGTGAATAGCTGGGGGTTTAGGGAAGAGTCCACTGACTTCTGGATGGTCTATGTGAATTTCGAATCATATTGCCTAACCGAAGCGACCGTAATTCTCAAACTGAACCAAAGGTAAGATTTTCTTCTCTTTCAAGGCCTTTGGGACAGAAGGAATGATCAATAAAACATAAAATACAACAGAGCCTGAGTTAGGTTCCTTCTAAATTTACTAGCTTTTCAATTCACTAAGCAAATATTTATTGAGCACAGCAGGTGGGCAGAGGTTCTGGGTTAAATGCTGTGAGGGATGCAAAGACAAAAGACACAGCCTTCAGCACCTTGCTTTGAAATCAAAGTCACCAGGAATTTTTAAAAATTGATTTGTACAAGGGATGAAAACACATATGTGATGGAAGAATTCTCTCTCTCCTTCTCCTCCTTCTCCTCCTCCTCCGTCTGTTATGTATAAGGCTAAGACAATACATCTAGATCTTATATCCAGTATTTTGTTTTGTTTTGGTGTATTTCAGTGGTTCTCAACCCCGGATATACACCTGGGAGGTTTGAAAAAAACTAATGCCTGAGTCCCACACCCAGAAATTCTGAATCAATGGGTCTGAAGGCCATTGGCACTGGCATTTCTTTAAGTTTACCAGGTAACGCTAATGTGCAGTCAGGGTTAAGACTCACTGGCATAGCAGAAGAAACATCGCTTTGGAGCCACCCAGGCCTGGGATTGACTCCCGGTCTGCCCTTACCGCCTGCGTGACTTCAAAGAAGTTATTTATCTCCTTTGACCCTCAGTTTCCTTATCTGTAAAATGAGCATAGTAATACCTCATTTACAGAGTCACTGGGAGGATTAGATGAGATCATAATGTAAGATGCCCACCCCAGTGCCTGGCACACAGTAGGTGCTCCGTAAATTAAAGCTATTATCATTCCAATAAAATCTGGTTAATTCAGACAAGAATTTTGAGTGTTTATTATAAGCCAAGATTCTACTATATGCTCGGAATTCTGCGGTAAATGAGGCCACCTTCACCAAGGGGGTTAAATGATTCCATTTCTCAGCAGGGGAGGGAGAGTGTCAGAAAGTTATTTGATGTTGTCATAATACTAGGTTATTATTATTTCAAGACGTGATATATTTAGATGCGTACTGATTTTTAAGAAACAGGTGAAGGAATTTCTGTCAGTGTGAATTCTAGGCAACAACTTTTCCTGAGTGCCTCAATGAAGCAGACATTAGCTCTTAGATCCACCCCATGGAATGGAAGCGTTTTAGTCAGATGACCCCAAAGAAAGAGCCCTCTAGCTGACAATGACTCTGTCCCCAAATCCTGAGATGGACAAGAAAGGTCATGGGAATAAGGAGGAGGCCACCATCACCTGGGGCTCAGGGGACCCTCACGCACCTTCCCCTCCCACTCCTGTCTCCAGCAGGACCAGCGCCCTCACCTCAGGCCTGCCACGACCACAGAACAGTAACTACTGTTACAGCTACTGTCAGTGCTACCATCTATGGAAAGCTTACTCCATGCTAACTGACTCTTTTAATTCACACAACAACCCTATGAGGTCTTCCTATTTTTCAAATGAGGAAATTGAGCCTTAAAGTGGTTTATTCATTCTTTTTTTTTTCAGAAATACTATTGGGACACAAAAAGGAAGATGCAGGCACTGCCTCAAGGAACTGGCCATCAATGAGATTAAGTGGGTGTGACAGTTTAGGAAGGAAAGACCACAAGCAATTGAGATTAGGGAAGACTTCCTGAAGGAGGTGGTATTTGAGCTGGGACTGGACAGCCTTCAAAAATGCATAAGATTTGGATGGGCCAGTGACGGGCAAAAGGCTTTGAGAACAAAAGCCTGCAAGGAAGCCCAGGTGTTCGTGTCCGGCGGATGGATGGGAGACAAGGCTGGGAGACGGGCTCTGAGCCCGAGGCTTGATCACCTGGCTAAGGAGAGTGGATTTAATGTGAGAGTCAATGAGGAGCCGCTAGAGGTTTTGAGCCGAGGAATACTGCCCTCGCAACTCTGCCTCAGTGAAGTAAATGAGGCAGTAGCATGAGCAAAGACTAGAGGAGGGAGACTCCCAAGGCTATGGCACCTGTGCAGGTACCAGGTTAGGTGCCTTCCCAGGTCCAACAGGTTGGAGCTAGAAGCCCGGGCTCCTGGATCCCAGGTCATCATTCCTCCTTCACGACATAATGAAGGCTCCTGTCTTGTGAGACAGGAGAGCCTCAGACCTCCCCTGCCCCAACAGCTTCCTGCCACCTTCTTGCGAGGAGCCCCTGGAGGAGCCTTACTTCTGGGCACTCTCTCCCAGGCCTGAGCTAGCAGCCCCTCTCCCACACTCCCCTCTTCACGAATCCAGATGGCAGTGAGAGGGAGTGGTTGAGACAGGCAAGATGAGGCTCTCTTCTCCGTCAGCCTCTTTGCTGGCCTGGGGTTTGTGGGGACTCAGAGCAATGGTAGACGAGATCTAAGGCAGCCACCAGAGTGCAAACCCATTAGCTGCCTGGTCCCGAGTCCCCCAGCCCTGGCTGTCTTGTTCCATTAGAAGCAGCTCTGCTGAAGTGAGCACTTTAGAGCAGGGATTCACCAGGCGGCTCGCTGCACCCTGAGAACAGGGTAGAAACACACTTGGCTGGCCTTTCTTCCATTTGCAGACTCAGCCAGGAACCGAATGCTTCCTGCACGCCCTGGAGCCGTCACAGAGCATCGGGTCCCACATCTCTGAGCTGCTTTCTGCCCAAATTATTCCACCAAAGGCAGATTCGTGGCTGGCCGGCCAGGCTGTTAGCAGGCTCTCCTTCTCCGGGGAGTGGACTCCTCATAGGGCACTCCTTTAATGTAGCGAGGGTCTTCGTCGTAAGGACTGGGGAGCCTGGACCTCCAACCGGGGAGAGAGGAGCCCTGGGTTCTGGTCTGGCGCTTCCTTGCTGTGTGATCCTGACTAAATTACTTCCCTTAGCGACTCTGCTTCCTCATCTGAAGACCAGATCAGTGGTTTTCAAACTCAGAGTGCGTGTGTGGCAGGGGAGTGGGGAGGCGGAACAAGAAGGCTTCACACCGCCTGCCCTGTTCTGATTTGACTTGTATATTAGGCTTCCAAACATGCGTTCACTCGAAGAAAACACTTCACGGCTTAGGTTTTTTTTCAATCATTAAACAAGATGGTCTTTAAGGTCTATTCCACCTCTAACATTTGCAATTTTTATTATCTAAGTATTCTCTGTAAAAATGCAAACATCTGAAGGGATAATAATGTTATCAATCAACATGTGAGCAGGAATGATCAGGGACAGAACCCAGGGCAGGCAACAGGGTTCAGGAGGGGACAAAGAGGCAGAAGGGTTCCCAAGACTTGTAGGGCCTGCTGCAGAGTCCCGCCAGCAAACATCACACTTACAAATAGACAGCATCACACACACACGCACACACACACACCATCAGGAAAATGTGGCCTAGGTCGTTTTATCTGAAAGCTGCATAAATATCTTCCCAATTACATATTTGGTGTCTTTGGAAATTGCTCACTTCTCTTGGATACCCCCCAGGGCGTGACTTAGTTGTATACTTTTTTTTTTTTTATCTCCAGAGCCTGGTTCGATGAATGCTTGTTGAAATGGACTTCTCTACAACCTTTCAGCAACAGAGTACACCTGAATCAATGGTCACCTAGGTGTATAATACATGTCACCTAGGTGCAAAATATATCACCTAGGTGTAATAATAATAATACCACCTTCACTGCCGTAGGGCATTGTAAGTGCTTAAGAAGTGATTTTTCGAATCCACATCTCCTTTGATATTCGTAAAAGTCCCTGTAAGGTAATCGGGGTGAATATTTGTTACCCTACAACAGAGAAAAAGGAACTGAGGTAGAAATAAGTTAAAATGGTTTGGAAAACGGGACACAGTCCCTGGCTCCATAGTATCAGTTCAGCTCTCCTTTACTCCTCAAGATTGAAAACCCAACAAAAGCAAAAAGAGAAACTCAAACACCGGAATGACAGCGTGTGGAATAGGAGATCCTGCCTGCTGCTCCCACAAGACCACCTCCCGCCTCCCCTCTCCCCCAAATCCTACTTACCCAAGACCCAGGTCACGGAAGGAGCATGCCTCCTGTACAAGTCCCTCTCAGACCCAATCCTGGGCGAGGACGGCAGGATGCATGGGAATAGTCTGTCCAGATTATTCAGAGTCCAACTCACCGTGGCTAACACAGAGGACTTTTGTCCTGTGTCATCTGGTTAAGCAGGCAAAGTTTCGCTGCTGTGTGGTTCCGGAGCCCACAGAACTGCTCAGTGTCTGAGGCAGCTGAGCTTCACCAGCGCTTGGCAATCTTAATATAGCTCCCAAAGCCAAACTTGGCC
The DNA here is from genome assembly GCF_020826845.1 of Diceros bicornis minor. Lineage (NCBI taxonomy): Eukaryota > Metazoa > Chordata > Mammalia > Perissodactyla > Rhinocerotidae > Diceros > Diceros bicornis. The sequence goes on from NC_080743.1 coordinate 71,717,429, forward strand.
ACGGCCTCTGCACACAGCCCAGTTGGCCAGGACCAAAGCTTTCAGCTGACCTTTCAACCCCAATCCCTCTGTACAGACATACGGTCCAGGAATAGCGGCCCTACCACTCACACGGCTATGAAGCTGGATTTATTGGCCAGGTTTGGCTCAATCAGACCGGAGCGTGGTTGCTAAAAGCAGCCTTGGAGGGACGATGGCTTGCCCACTCCCCACCCACAGCCCTGCCACGGTCTATCACCTCACTCTGTTTTATTTCTTCATAGATATAATGATTGCTATTTGAAACTATCCTGCTTGTTCGTTTGATTTTTATCTGTTTTGCCTGCTACAGTGTAATTGCCATGAGAGTCAAGACTTTTATTTTTTAGCCACGTTATTCAGAGTTTATCTCCAGAACCTAGGATGGTGTCAAATAGTGCCTGATACATAGTAGGTCCTCATAAATAATTATTTGAATGAGTGTGAACGCCCTTTGCAAAATTTTACTTTTGTCCCAGAACGTCAACATGTCTTTCCGTCCCTCACCTATTGGCTTTGGCCTGCCTTCCTGGAATCCATTCACATGAAAGAAAATGAATAAACAAACCTCTTTAGGGTCCCACATTCTGAAGGGTAGGGTATCACCAGTTCTGCTGATTACAGGGGATGAGAATGGCATAAATACATGTCCATCCCCACCGCCGTCCAGTCCCCACTCCTCTGAATGGTGCACACCCTCCTGCAACATATGACAAGGAGTTCACAGGTCCCCTTCCTATGCTCCCTTCAGTTCTGCCCCTACATCTAAGATAGCACATACAACACTGCATTGCAATTGATCTGCATAAAGTGCCACATCCCCCACAAGACTCCTTAAGAGCACTTATTATTCCTCTTTTTTTTGTTGTTTTTTGGTGAGGAAGATTGGCCCTGAGCTAACATCTGTGCCCATCTTCCTCTATTTTGTATGTGGGACACCGCCACAGCATGGCTTGATGAGCAGTGAGTAGGTCCACACCCAGGATCCAAACCCACGAACCCTGGGCTGCTGAAGCGGAGTGCACGAACCCAACCACTATGCCACCAGGCCAGCCCTCTCTTTTTTTTTCTTCAAATTTATACATCCAATTTTATTTTCTTATGTAATAACATTTGCTGGTACTTCCAGAAACATATTAAACAATGCTTTTGATATTGAACATTATTATCTTTTTTTATTGAGGTAACATTGGTTTATAACATTATATACATTTCAGGTACACATCATTATATTTCACCTTCTGTATAGACTACATCATGTTCACCACCAAACGTCTAATTGCCATGTGTCACCATTCACATGTGCCCCTTTACGCCTTTTGCCCTCCCCCATCTCCGTTCCCCACTGGTAACCACCAATCTGTTCTCTGTATCTATGTGTGTTTGTTCGTTTGTTTATCTTCCACATATGAGTGAAATCACATGGTATTTGTCTTTCTCCATCTGATTTATTTTGCTTAGCATAACACTCTCAAGGTCCAGCCACATTGTTTCAAATGACAAGATTTCATCTTTTTTACGGCTGAGTAGCATTCCATTGTATGTATATACCACATTTTCTTTATCCATTCATGTGTCAATGGGGTCTTAGGTTGTTTCCAAGTTTTGGCTATTGTGAATAATGCTGCAATGAACATCTTTTCAAATTAGTGTTTTCATGTTCTTTGGATAAATACTCAGAAGTGGAATTGCTGGATCATATGGTAGCTCTATTTTTAATTTTTTGAGAAATCCACATACTGGTTTTCATAGTGGCTGTGCCAATTTACATTCCTACCAGCAATGTATGAGGGTTCCCTTTTCTCCACATCCTCACCGACACTTGTTATTTCTGGTCTTTTTAATAATAACCATTCTGATGGGTATGAGGTGATATCTCATTGTGGTTTTGATTTGTATTTCCCTAATAATTAGTAACGTTGAACATCTTTTCATGTGCTTGTTGGCCATCTGTGTATCTTCTTTGGAAAAATATCCATTCATGCGGAGAGAAGGGAACTCTCATACACCACTGGTGGGAATGCAAACTGGTGCAGCCACTATAGAAAACAGTATGGAGATTCCTCAAAAAATTAAGAATAGAACTACCATATGATCCAGGTATTCCATTGCTGGATATTTACCAAAGAACATGAAAACACGAATGCGTAAAGATATATGCACCCTTATGTTCAATGCAGCGTTATTCACAATAGCCAGGACTTGGAAACAACCTAAGTGCCCGTCAAGGGAAGAACAGATAAAGAAGATGTGGTATATATACACAGTGGAATACTACTCAGCCATAAAAAAGATTAAATCTTGACATTTGTGACAACATGGATGGACCTTGAGGGTATTATGATAAGCAAAATAAGTCAGAGGGAGAAAGTCAAATACCATATGATCTCACTCATAAATAGAAGATAAAAACAACAACAACAACAAACAAACACATAGATACAGAGAGTAGATTGGTGGTTACCAGAGGGGAAGAAGGCACGGAGGAGGGCAAGGGGTGACTAAGCACATGTGTATGATGATGGATGGTAATTAGTCTTTGGGTGGTGAACATGATGTAATCTACACAGAAGTAGAAATATAATGATGTACACCTGAAACGTATATAATGTTATAAACCAATGTTACCTCAATAAAAATAAAAAATAAAAATAAAATAAAAATTAATTTTAAAAATATCTGTTCAGATCCTCTACCCATTTTTAAATCAGATTGTTTGGGTTTTTGCTGTTGTTGAGTTGTATGAGTTCTTTACATATTTTGGGTATTAATCCTTTATTGGATATACGATTTGTAAATATCTTCTCCCAATTGGTAGGTTGTCTTTTCATTTCATTGTTGGTTTCTTTTGCTGTGCAAAAAACTTTTAGTTTGATGTAGTCCCATTTGTTTGTTATTTCTTTTGTTACCCTTGTCTGAGGAGACATATTCAAAAAGATACTGTTAAGCCAATGTCAAAGAGTGTACTGCCTATGTTTTCCTCTAGGAGTTTTATGACTTTAGGTCTCACATTCAAGTCTTTAATCCATTTTGAGTTAATTTTTGTGTGTGGTGTAAAATGGTGGTCTACTTTCATTCTTTTGCATGTGGGCTGTCCAGTTTTCCCGAAACCATTTATTGAAGAGACTTTCCTTTCTCCATTGTATGTTCTTGGCTCCTTTGTCAAAAATTAGCTGTCCATAAAGATGTGGTTTATTTCTGGGCTCTCGATTCTGTTCCATTGGTCTGTGTGTCTGTTTTTCTGCCAGTACCAGGGTGTTTTGATTACTATAGCTTCGTAGTATATTTTGAAATCATGGAGTGATACCTCTAGCTTTGTTCTTTTTTCGCAGGTTTCCTTTAGCTATTCAGGGGTCTTTTGTTGTTCCATATAAATTTTAGGATTCTTTGTTCTATTTCCATGAAAAATGTCATTGGGATTTTGAAAGAGATTGCACTGAATCTGTAGATTGCTTTAGGTAATATGGACATTTTAACTATGTTAATTCTTCCAATCCAAGAGCACAGAATATCTTTCCATTTCTTTGTGCCTTCAATTTCTTTCAACAATGTCTTATAGTTTTCAGGGTAAAAGTCTTTCACCTCCTTGGTTAAATTTATTCCTGGGTATTTTATTCTTTTTGTTGTGATTGTAAATAGGATTATATTCTTGATTTCTCTTTCTGCTGGTTTGTTGTTAGTATATAGAATGCAACTGATTTTTGTATGTTGATTTTGCACCCTGCAACTTTACTCTATTTGTTTATTATTCTGAATAGTTTTTTTGTGCATTCTTTAGGGTTTTCTATATATAAAATCATGTCATCTGCAAATAGTGACAGTTTCACTTCTTCCTCTCCAATTTGGATAGCTTTTATTTCTTTTTCTTGCCTAATTTCTCTGGCTTGGACTTCCAATACTATGTTGAATAAGAGTGGTAAGAGTGGGCATCCTCGTCTTGTTTTGGTTCTTAGAGGAATAGCTTTCAGCTTTTCACCATTGAGTATGATGTTGGCTTTGGGTTTGTCATATATAGCCTTTGTTATGTTGAAGTAATTTCCTTCTATACCCCATTTTATTGAGAGTTTTTATCATAAATAAATGTTGAATCTTGTCAAATGCTTTCTCTGCATCTATTGAGATGATCATGTGATTTTTATTCTTCATTTTGTAAATGTGATGTATCATATTGATTGATTTGCAGATATTGAATCATCCTTGCATCCCTGGAATAAATCCCACCACTTGATCGTGGTGTATGATCCTTTTAATGTATTGTTGTATTTAATTTGTTAATATTTTGTTGAGGATTTTTGCATCTATGTTCATTAGCAATATTGGCCTGTAATTTTCTTTTTTTATGTTGTTCTTGTCTGGTTTTGGTATCAATGGCAACCAAAAGAAAGCAGGTGTAGCCATACTTATACCAGACAAAATAGAATTCAAGCCAAAAAAGATAACAAAAAACAAAGATGTACATTATATAATGATAAAGGGGACAATCCTCAAGAAGATATAACATTGTTTAATATATATGCACCTAACATGGGAGCACCAAAGTATATAAAGCAACTATTAACAGAACTAAAGGGAGAAATTGACAGCAACACTATAATAGTAGGGGACTTTAATATCGCATTTATGTCAATGGACAGATCATCCAGACAGAAAGTCAACAAGGAAACACTGGACTTAAATGAAACACTAGACCAGATGGACTTAATAGATATATATGGAACATTCCATCCCAAAGCAACAGAATACACATTCTTCTCAAGTGCACAGGGAACATTCTCAAAGATAGACCACATGTTGGGAAACAAAACAAGTCTCAATAAATTTAAGAAGATTGAATTCATGTCAAGCATCCTCTTTGACCATAATGATATGAAACTAAAAATCAACTATAAGAAGAAAGCTGGAAAAGTCACAAATATGTGGAGACTAAACAGCATGCTACCAAAAAACTATTGGATCAATGAAGAAATCAAAGGAGAAATAAAAAAAAAATACATGGAGACAAATAAATATGAAAACACAACATACCAAAATCTAAGGGATGCAGCAAAAGTGGTACTAAGAGGGAAGTAGACAGCAATAAAGGCCTACCTCAAGAAATAAGAAAAATCTCAAATAAACAATCTATACTACACCTAAAAGAACTAGAAAAGAAGAACAAATGAACCCCAAAGTCAGCAGAAGGAAAGAAATAATAAAAACCAGGGCAGAAGTCAATGAAAAAGAGACTAAAAAGACAATAGAAAAGATCAATAAAACTAAGAGCTGGATCTTTGAAAAGATAAACAAAATTGATAAACTCTTAGCTAGACTCACTAAGAAAAAGAGAAAAGGCTCAAATAAATAAAATCAGAAATGAAAGAGGAGAAATTACAATGGATGTCACAGAAATACAAAGGATTATAAGAGAATACCATGAAAAGCCAACAAATTGGGTAACCTACAAGAAATGGATAAAGTGTTAGAATCATACAGTCTCCCAAAACGGAATCAAGAAGAAATAGAGAATCTGAATAGACCAGTCACTAGTAAAGAGATTGAAACAGTAATCAAAAACCTCCCAAAAACAAAAGTCCAGGACCAGACAGCTTCTCTGGTGAGTTCTACTAAACATTCAAAGAAGATTTACTACCTATCCTTCTCAAACTCTTTGAAAAAATTGAAGAGGGGACAATTCCAAACTGATTATCCATCTTTCAATCCTTGGCAACCAACAGGAAGATCGTGGTGTCACTGATTAAGTCAGCATACATTATAGCAGTAGGTGAATACAGCGTCACGACAGAGTAGGGGTCAGGACTCTTGGGGTCCAACCCTGGCCCTGTTGCTGACTGGCTGTGTGAAGTTGGACATGTCACTTAAGCTCACTGAGCCTAGCTACTTCATTTATAGGATGAAGGATTTGGACAGAATTAGTGATTCTCAGCTGGGCAGGGGTGGGGCAATTAGAATCCCGTGTGGGGCTTTTATAACCTGTACAAGGGCTAAAATATGGGATGGGGGAGAAATGTGTACTCTGAAAAAATTCCTACAGGTAAGAAACATTAGATTACAAGTTGGGGTTAACGGGCTCGCCAAATGTGACCCACAGAAGTACTTTCCTTGGCCTGTGGAGTGCTTTAAAGTCTTTGAATTTGAATGGCTTCAAGGGAAGGGCGCAACTCCCTGCAGACCCCACCAATCCTATTGATTTACATGCTCCCTCATTCACTCACCTCTGTTACCTACCTGGCCCCTGGCTCTTGTAATCCCTACACTAGATGATCTCTAAAGTCTTCTCCAGATTCTCTAATCCATGGGTCAGTACATTTCTGAAGTCCTTACTGGCTCTAAAATTCTATGATTCCACATGGCTTTTCTTTCAGACCCTGAGCAGATGAAGTGTCTTGGAAGGGACTCTAGGGATGATCTCTGAAGTTCTCTCTGTAGTAGTAAGAAATGCTAACACAGTGGGAGTCCTGCCTCTTCTCCAAAACTAAAAATTCAAAGGAGGCTTCAGCACCTACTAATTCTGCTTCTAGATGTGCTGATGGTTGGGGCAGGAGAGACTGTGGCCCAATACTGAGACACAAATACAGTGAGAGAGTAGGGTGTGGTAGATGAGATTATTGTTCCTAATTCTTCACTCTTCCTAATTCTTCCCATTGTTTACATTGTGTCTTTGTAGGACCTCCCACTAGAATAGGAAGAGCCTATTTCCCTGCCCCACCAGTGTTGGAGTCAGCCATATGGTTTTCTTAAAGCCGATGGGATATTAGAGGACATGATGTGAGCAGAGACTTGAGTGTACTTTCCTGATTTGGTTTGTACTTTTGCACTCTGAGATACCATGAAAAAAGCACGCCCCAACTAGATGCTGCACCTTTAGTCTGGGACACAAGGAACAGACCTGAACTCAGCCTGTAGCCTAGCCCTGCTCACCCACTATTGGAATCAGAACCATCCTAGCCAACACATAAACTTGTGAGTGAGGGAAAAAAGTGTATTTTTGTAAACCATGACAATTTGGGGATTATTTGTTATGCAGCATTATTACAGCAATATCTGACCACTACAAGAAAGGAAGTTTGATGATCTCAGTGTGATGTTGCTAGAAGGAAGTAAAAGGCATGTGGCCATCCTCTGGTTTCCTCAGAGCAGCTATGCAGTGTGTACCATGCACACACCTCCTCTCCTCTGTTGTAGCAGAAGGCACTAGGAATTAAGGTGAGGTTTCCTTCCTGAATTCCCACAGTCTTTGCCTCTATCTCAGAGATAATATGTACGTAACACAGACTGCCTTGTTCTAGATTTATCCATGTGCCATACCTGCCTATTTCCCCTCTCAACTGTAAGCTCCTGGAGAGCAAAAACTATATCTTGATCATTTTGGTATCCCCTGTAGGATGTAGTAGAGCACCGGGCATTTCACTGACTTGAAAAATACTCAGTATTGAATTGAGAAGAATAAAGGGGCCCACCCCATGAATGACAAACATCCCTGAGAGATGTTGAAATCACAGCCAGGGCTGAACCATTATAACCACGAGGGTGGCTCCCTTTTGGCCACAGTCTCCTGGACCATGAGGTGTCATCAGTTCTCTGGGTCTGCCCTGCCTGAGGACACACTTAATGAAGGCCCACCAGGAGAGAAATCTGCAGAGACAACCCAGTCCCTTCAGGAAGCACACATTAAGCACCTGCTGAGTACTGGCTCCACTCCAGGAACATCCTGGGTGAAACTGTTTAAGATGCCTGGAAAGTCCTTGGAGAGGAAGGACACCTACCTGAGAGCTGGGTGGGGCAACCAAATTGATTCCTGGAGGGGCTGCCAGCGCTCCTGAGGGTGGGCCCATGGCAGAAGTGATGACTCGATAGGGAGAACCCAGGGCATTGAGAGGGGTCCCCACCGCACTCAGAGTCCGTGGGGCACTCACTGGGGTGTCCATGTAGCTGGAGTGGCTGTCCATTGGCTTCCCTGTGGACAAGGCTGCCGATGGGCTCATGGACGTGGAGCCAGAGTGGCCGGGGGAGCCTGTAAGGAGAAGAAGAGCATGGGTGATGGAGCACCTGTGAGGACAGAGGCCCCACTTTTGTTTCCTATATCCTTACCCTTTTTCCAGCCACACCTGCATACCTGTGAACCCAAGGTGCTCACACCCACACTGCGCTGGTAGAATAAAGGCAAGCAAAGAACAGAGAGGGGAGAGGGCCTGCTCTAGGACAGAAATACTCATTGAAGTTTTCATTCTCTGGTGCCCTGCCTGGAATCCACCTCTGACTTCATCAGATCAACAGCCAGGGGCACAAGGGGCACAGCCTACAAGCCTCTGGGCCTGGGCTAGCCAGACAAGGAAGGCGAGTCAACATCAAAGCCCCAGGGGGCGGGGGTGGAGTGAGCACGTGCCCAGGCTGCTCCGGAATTCCCTGCCTCAGACTCATAAGGCTCTGAGAATTGGGGCAGGGCTGAGCCTGCAAATCAGGAGAAATTTACTCACTCACATGCAATGAGCGTTTATTAAGGTGCAGGTACCGTGCCAGTTGCTGGGGATTCAGAGCCAAAGAGAACACAGTTCCTCCTCTCGGGGGTCACAGTCCATAATGATGACGGGGAAGGCAGAAGCTGTTGTCATACTCTTGACCGCCTGTATCTTTCGCAGCCTTATGCCCATAAGGGTCTTATCCTGCCTGTCTCTACAGCACAAGATTTATCAGCCCTCAGGGAAGAAGACTCAGGGCGGCTGGGCATGGCTTAATGGCCACCGAGGCCCGGGAAGGCAAGTGTAGACAGGCCTGTGCAGACTGTTTCTGCTTCCAGGGATAAGGAGCTGTGGCCACAAGTGTCCGTGGAATGGGCTCTGGACGGATGGTCATCTGGTACCATTTTTCCCAGATAGATTGAGCCCAAGATCTCTTATAGTCAGTTGCAACTCAAGATGAAAGAGGAGGAGGATGCCCCACTGTCACCTCAGGAGCCCAGCATGAAACATTCTCTCTCGAAGGGAGGAGCTATAAACCTCAGGATCTGCAGCAGCAAAGCAGAGATGAAAATCAATAGGGCAGTCCACCTGGAAGCACGGTGCTGGGTCGCTGTGTGGTTCACTGTTCATCCAAGGAATATCTCAAGTGCCTACTACATGCAGAGTATGGTCCTAAGCCTTTGGGAGACAGTAGTGGGCACTAAGTGTGGTGTTAGGAGTAGGATGCAGGGAGAGATGTTTTCCCTTCAAATTCCAGAGGGAAGCAGGAAGCATCAGAAATATACCCGTGGAACTATTCTTTTTTTTATGGGGATATAATTGACATATAACATTACATTAGTTTCAGGTATACAACACAATGATTTGATATTTGTATATATTGTGTAATGGTTACCACAATAAGTCTAGTTAACACCCATCACCACATATAGTTACAATCTTTTTTCTTGTGATGAGAACTTTTAAGATCTACTCTCTTAGCAACTTTCAAATATGCTGTACAGTATTATTAATTATTGTCACCATGCTGTACATTACATCCCCAGGACTTATTTATTTTATAACTGGAATTTTATACCTTTGACACCCTTCACACATTTCATCCACCTCCCACCTTCCTCCCACCTCTGGCAACCACCAATCTGTTCTCTGTATATATGAATTGGACCTTTTTTTTTTTTTATATTCCACATGTAGGTGAGATCATACGGTATTTGTTTTTCTCCGTGTGAGTTATTTCACTTAGCAAAATGCACTCTAGGTCCATCCATGTTGTCACAAATGGCAAGATTTCATCTTTTTTATAGCTGAATAATATTCCATCATACACACACACACACACACACACACACATATATATATATACCACATTTTCTTTACGCATTCATCCACCGATGGACGCTCAGCTTACTTCCATATCTTGCCTATTGTAAATAATGCTGCAATGAAAATGGGGGTGCAGATATCTTTTCAAGTTGGTGTTTTCACTGTGGGACTATTCTTAAACATAAACATCCTGCTGGAAAAATGTCAACCTGGGGTTTTCTTTGGAGCTTCTGCTAGTTTAGTTGAGGTCTACTGCGGAGAGAACAGTCACTCCCATATCCAAGGAAGCTGTGACTTTCTAGTCATCCTACCTAGAGAGTTTCAGTCCATCAGGGACAATTGTCTCATAAACAGATAAATCCCAATCATCGTGTTCTAAGTACCACAACTAAGGATGAACCACATGCTGTGAGTCCACAGATGAATGAGGAAGGGGTTCAAATGAACAGGCTAGACACTTACTACATGTCCTGAATAGCATCAGGCAATTTCCATACATTAACTCATTTTATCCTGACAATAAGCCTGTGAGGACCATTTCAGCCTTTTACAGTTGAGAAAACTTAGTCTCAGTCTCACCCCCATGCTGCTCTCCAGGATGACTTGCTCCCACCTCCATTGTCTAGCAAGTTCTTATTCATCCTTCAAGGTCTAACTCAAGTGTTACCTCCTCCAGGAAGCCTTCCCTGGTGTTCCCGGTCTGGTTTGATGCCCTTATCTTTTCTAACAACAGCCTGCATTTACTTGTATCTTAGCACTTACCATACTGTGTTACTATATTTGTTTATTTCCCTGTCTTTTCCACTAAACCGAGAGGGGAAAAAATAGTGTCAGGTTTTGTTTCCTCACTCCTAGCACGGTAGCTGGCACTGCCCAGGTAGCAAATGGCAGAGCCTAGACTCAAACTGTCAATCTGAAGCCCACGCTGTCCCCTGTGTGCGCTGTCAAGGACAGCAAAGATGATTTGGAGAGCCATCACATCACAAAGTACAAGATGACTCAATTATGAAGTGATCTCACGCTGAAAGTTCATCTGAAGGAAAGAGAGGAGGGCAGTTTCCAAGACCTTGAGCCAGAAAAGCCAAAAATCTTCCCAGACGGCCACTGATTGGAAAGAACAATTTTAGACTCTTCTGAGGCCCCGGAAGGCTGTGACATTTAAAGAGGCCAATGTATACCTTGAGCTTGTTACTAAGACAACATGTGACAGGTGAGGTAGGAGCCAGCCCCCACTTGCTGGATACAGAGCCGTGAACTCCACTGGGACAGCAGCTGTCCTGCTCCACAGCCAAGCCATCTGAAGGATACCGACTTTCCCTTCCAGCTTCGGCTTTCCAAAAACAGACCGAAGGGCCCTGCAACTCTCCTTTTTATTCTGCCTTACACAGAGAGACTGTGCCTTTCATTTCTGTAACCCCAGGGCGAGGCCCAGTGCCCGGCACCAGGCCCAGAGCTATGGGACAGACAGGAACAAGATTTTGCTTCACACATTCATCCACCGAGGAGCCCCCAAAGTGTAAGACATGGGGGTAAGCGACATTTTAGGTGGTACTTTAAGTGATATAGAGGCAAACTTTTTAAAAATATTAATAGTTTTATATTTATTTTTACTGTTTCCTTCTGTTGTTAGCAAGTGACCGAGCTTCCATTTTAGGAAGATAAAACTATCTTCCTAAAAATAGCTATTTAAATTTTCAAAAAAAAGAGTAAATTGACCTAAGAAACAGTCTAAGTACAAGGACACTGGATATGTAGACCATCATGAAAATAGTATGCAAAGGAATAATGTTTAAGAGAAACATCGACCTGCACCAAAATATATAAATACGGACTGTGGAGAGTTCACAAGTTGTTTCAAGAATTAAATAAGATGATGTGAGAGAGATTTGAAACTAAAAGTACACGGTTTTTATTATTATTAATAATAATAAAAATTAAGACAATCAGAATATGCCTTGACTCCTCAGTGATGAGAATGGTACATGGTTGAGATAGAATGAAATAGTGAGTTAAAGTTTGGTTTGCAAGGGTCTTAAAAATGTGGTTTATTTCTGCTAAGTCAATGACCCAGAAGAGGTGGGCTACTTTATAACTACTTTTTTAAAAAAATAAAACTCAAAAAGACAAATACATCTTACACACATGCATTTTGGTTCTTTGCCTCTCACAATGACCGAGTGGTTCTTAGAAATAAATAGCTTTGCTTTCAGAAAAGGTGGAAAACAATGCCTTTAATGACAAAGTGTTTCTCACTGGAAAATGAATCCATTCTCACAAACAGACACTAAAGCGTACCTGTCCGCAACATTTTCATCAGCCTCTTTCTCTCCTGCTCCTTTTTTTTCATAGCTACTTGGAAACTGGAGCCAGTACCAAAAGGAACCACAAGTTTTCCAGAAACCTGGTATTTAGTCCAAATCCAAAGTCAAGTTTTTCTCTAACGCTTCTCTCTGGTCCCTTCAGCCCAATTCTCCCCAGCCTGTGCATCCCATCGGCCTTGCTGGCTCCCTGACCTACACTTTCTTGATTCTCTTTAGCCACTCTTATCATGCCCACTGCCAGACGCCTGGGAAATGCACAAATTCTGTACTCTGTAGAATTCATTCTCTTTGCTCAGGCAATGATTTTTATAAAAATCAACTTATTCTGTGGGAAACGGCTAGTGGACATTCTCAGGAGCTTCTCTTCTCTCCTGGCAATATACCTAAGAAAACTCTTTTTTATTCCTGGGCCTCATGCTCCCCAGTAAGGAGCCAGCACTCGGTGGCCTCCAAGACCCCTTCCAGAGCTCTTCCTTGAACATCGAGGCAGGCTATGGCTCACCGACGTCGAGAAGAAGGAAGCGCAGGTGGCAGTGGTCTGGAATGGTCTGAGTCTGGACCACTTGCCAGAAGCCCCTGTCATCATCAACCGGACCATGTTAGACTTTCAGGCTGTTGGGGATTCCAAATCGCAGGCTGCGATGCTGAGTGTCACCAGGAACCAAAGCCAGTACGCAACCTGCAGGGTGCATACACTACACTGATTTCTAAAGTCCTCAGGGCACTACGGTGGCAGGCGTGTGGTCTACGCAGAACACAAGATTCTGAAGCCAAGAAGTCCTAGCCTAGATTCGAGGCTCCACTGCTTTCCAGTCATGTAAACTTGAGCAAGGAACTTGACCTCTCTGAACCGCAGTTGCCTCACTCTTAAGTGGAGATGTACACGTCTACCTCGGGGGACTGCTGGGAGCACCTGGGACCACTGGCCCAGTGGTAGCAGCTGCAATTATTGACTATATTGTAAATGTTATGAGGGAGGGGCCTCGTCTGGCTTGAACGCCATTGTAGAAGATTATGTACGTAACGGGTTTAGCCCAAGCCAGGCCAATACTAAATGCTGTTAAGGATAGGCATTGCGATACACTGTAAGTTGTTTATAATATTGAATTTTCTGAATTGGTTAGTCAATAGCCCCTGCTCTGAGCCCAGAGTGCCTCCTCCATCATCCCAGCCACCCCAATCATTCCCCCAGGACCCCCCAGATCTCCCCATAATGCAGCCAGGCACAAATAGATGCTCCATACTGACTTAATGCCTGATGCCCTACTGGTTGTCATGTATTTTTTATTTCACTCCCTTGCTGTTAACGATTATCATCATGGTGCCTAGCACTGTGCCTGGAACGTGGTAGATGCTCAAAAAATATTTGTTGACCAATCAATGAATGGGATAATTTTTTGTTAATTAATGTATATAACTGTATGCAGAGTTCATCAATAGAAATTATTTGCATAAGAAATCTATGCCCCTGATGTTTACCAAAACCGAAATCACTGAAATCTCTGAATAGCGAATTGTGTGTGTGTCTGTGTGCTGAGGGAGACTTCTTGAGAAAGAGAAGCCTGGGTGCTTAGAACTACAGAATTCTTACCAAGGTGAGGAAGTTGCTTAGCAACCTCATCCTCAGCCAATGGAAGTAAAATGTCAAACATGAGTCTTCCTGACTGGCTAGACAAGGGAGCAAATGGCTTGGCGTTTCCACCCCTCTGCTGCTGTGCCAGGGTGGAGAGTTGGCTATCCCATTAGCAACCCTCTTCACGGTGGAATGGAAACTTGTAATGAATCATTGATAATAGCTAATACCCAGCCATGGGGAAGGGGACAGAGGTAAAGACTGGCTATGTTTCAGAGTCAGGACCCTCCATTGGAAGTCCAGGGAGCATCACAGGGCCCTGTCCCATTCTCCTCTCTCCCAGGGTGGGTGGCACAATCGCACACTCAAGCCTGGCTCCTTTTCTCCAATGGAGGGATGTGGTACATAAGCTTAAGAATCATAGAATATTCAGACACCTGGCTTGTTCTTCCTAGTCTAAGAGAAACTTATTCACACATCCTTTCCCTGCTTGGCTCGTAATATGCAGACAGGCTGCTAAGGGAGGTAGGCAGGGGCTTGCCATACGAAGGCATTTAACTGACACTTTAATGTCACCTCCTCCTCTGAGTAACAATAACAACAACAGATAATATTTATTGAGCAATTGCCATGAGCCAGACATGGTTCTAAACACTTTACATATATTATCATACCTACAAACACTTTTGAGGTTAGTACTCTTAGCCCTATTGTACAAATGCAAAAACTGGGGAACAGAGAAAGTAAGCAACTTGCCCAAGGGAACATGGCTAGTAAATTATACAAGTGGCACTTGAATCTAGGCAAAAAGCAGCAGATCTGGATTTTAATCCCAGCCCCACCAGGTACTATACTGCTGTGCAACTCTGTAGAGCTCTTAGTCAGGACAGCTCTTCCTTCATGGCTCCCCAGCCCAATTTCTGCCCCTCCTCCTGTCTTTCCCAACTCAACTCGTGGCCTCTCTCAGGATTTTGACCCTGGCACTTTCTGACCAGGATACTCCCCATCCCGAGCTCCCAGCTCAGCCCAACCTTTTCCTCCCTCTTCCTTCCACAGAAGAGGCACTCAGGGATTTGCTAATATGCATCTTACATTTAAATTGCTATCAGCACTTTCACATAAACATCAGAGCTGCACAGCCACCCTGAGATTGGACAGGAAGGTATCTTATAGGCACAGAACTCTACATTTTAATAGATATGGAAGCCAAAAGATGCTGAACTGTCAGGGAGTAGGAGGCAGAAGTAGAAGCCGCATGTTTTGATGGGAAGCCTTCTCTGCCGCCAAAGCCCTTTCTGGCTTTCTCAATGAGGACAAGAGAGGAACAGTGATGGAAGTGGAGAGCGTCTGGGAGAAGAGACTCTCCTTCCGCCCGCAGGTTCAGCCCCCTTAGCCTCCCAGCAGGAATGTGAGGACACAAAGATGCAGCAGCCCACGGATGGGCTGACTCCTACGTGCAGCCCCGACCAGCCCAGCCGGCCAGCCTTTCAGAGCCCGCACAGGGCACTTCCTCCTGCTTCGTGCAGTCCAAAAAGGAGGGCTGGCTGGCTGTTCAGCGTAGGGGTGGCGGGGTGGCGGTTGCTTCTTCTAGTGCTTGGATGGGGGGAGGGGGAGAGTGGCATCCCTTCCTTTCTCTCCCTCTTCTCTACTCCCCCCTCCATTCCTCCCATCTCCTTCCACCCCCGCCCCCTCCCCTAAAATCTGTAGTGATGGAGGTAGTGAAAAGCAGGCAAAGATTGATAATCAGCCTCATTATTACCAGCATTATATATAATTATAGCAAAACCTCACTCATTTGGATCAATTGAGAGAAAAATCAGTCTAAATTCGTGACAAGTTGGCAGATTACTTTTAAATTACATTTTTATTACTTCTAAGTAATACACGTGAAGAGTTTGTGTTTCAAGTACCACAAGCTAATGGTTATTAAGTGGGGACTTTATAAAATCTGCTTTAAAAGACTCTTTTGTAATTAACACCCCGTTAATATGCTAATGATGCTCCACTATGCTTTTTAAATTGCTTGAAAACAGATGTAACTTAAATAGGCTCAACACTTCTACAACCTTATTTGCTTAACAACCTTTTTCTGGTTATTTTTTTGGTGAATGAGCAAATATAAACAAGATCATACCATGACCAATTTAATCACCATTCCAAATTAATTATGCCATAAATTAATAAGGCCATATTGCTTGGGGTTAGAAACCAGACTTACAGGACTTGAAGAACCACTTCATTTTAGAGAAGAGAAAATAATCCCAGAGAGGTTGCATGACTTGCTCAAGGCCACACAGTCAGGACAAAAACACTGGGTCTTCTGGCTCCCAGGTCCAAGCTTACTTCATCCACTACAAACTTCCTTAAATTCATAAAACTCTCTATAATTATACGCTATTTATTTCCATATCAGTTTTGGGTTCAGTCAGTGAAAAAATATCTGTTGAATGCCTACTATGTGCCAGGCCCTGTGCTAGGGACTGTGGGTACAGTGGTCCTTCCTGGATGCCACTCTCTATTCCATTCACGCTTCAAACTGACTCAGAGTAGTCGGTAGGGCAGGAATTATCCCCATTAGACAGATTAGAAAACTGAGGTTCAGAACGATAAAGCGGCCTTTTCAAGTACGTGTGAATTATTATAAACCTAGAGACTGAGTTTGGTCTGGCACAATTTCTGTCAACCTTTCTGCACATAATTAATGGTGTTTTGCTTGCACACTACCTTTCCCACCCAGGACCAAATTATGAACCTTGCCAGTACAGATGGACATTATGCCATCCCTAACACATAAGAGGCACCAGAGGATCCTGGAGCAGGGGATCCACTAACAAGGAATGGCTGTCTGTCTCTTTAAACCACTTCTATATACTGGTACACCCTGTACCAGTCGGTTCACCAAGACAAATGCCATTGAGTGTTTCAGGCGTTTGCTGAGTGCCCCCACCTCACCCCTTGTTCCTGAAGTCCTTGAACACTAATTCTGTTCACACCCAACTCTTGAATCCAGGATCTCAATCTCTTTTTCTGTCTCTCTGGACTTCTTGTGCAGATATGCTCTCCGTAGCCTCTAAATATGGACTGTCTTCTAAAAGCTGCAGTCATCTTAAAATATAGTGAACTACATTCCTAGCGCAATGTTACCACTGGATAATGCACACAGCATTATTCGTTCTCAGGTTCTGAATACCTAAAGTCCTTGGATTCATTCACTTAACCTCAGCCTCAAGAAACATTTCCAGAAAAAATTCATCTCTAAATGTTCTGCAGACTTCAGAGCTTACAACTAGTTTATACCTTCCTTCAGGGCCAGGGACTGGTCTTAATTCTTGGTATCCTGCACAACCCTTGCACAAGCCAAATGCTTAGCCAATGTGTGCTCAATGACTGATTGATGGGCATTCCCAGAGCAGTCTAGGATAGTCTTTCCCTGCTGGTGATCTCTAACCTTTGCTCTGCTCCCAGCATCACTGGGGCTGAGAAAACACAGGTACCATGAGCCCCAAACCCTCCAAGAGACTACTTCCTCATGACACTAGTGACCAGCAAAAGGAGGGACAAAGGAGATGCTGAGAAACAGAAATGAAACCCAGACTACCAGCCTAGAAGAAACATCCCAATATATTTATTAAGCACTTTCTTTGCCACTCCTCTGACTTCTTATAAATGCTTTTTGAATTAAAGATCACGCGCCTTTCCATTTTTTAAGTTCAGATGTTGAATTCTGAAATCACATCAGGAGTTTGAGATTGGTCTTGAAACTAGAAACTCTTGCTGTCTCCCTCACCTTTTCCCAGTTACAGTATCTGATAAAGGGAGCAAGGGGCTCCAGGTCATTTAATTTGCAATCGAGGAAACTCAGGGGATCATGATTCATAGAGGTTACTGGTCTGGGGACAGGAACTCCTGAAGATTATGGGGGTGGGAGGTCCCAGGTCACAGCTCTCTTTCTGCTGGATCTCATGAGCACCTGCCCTGGAATGATTTGTTAAAACATAATTTTCTGGAACTGGTGCAGAATCCATGTCTTACTTACGTCACTTTGTCAGCATCTCATGGTGCATAGTCTGACACTTTAAGGACAGGCATACCTCCTCTAAGAAAAATCTACACACAAAATTCTAGCTGAATTTATTACTATCATCTCCAATTTTTCTGAAATGGGAAAGGGGAACTAATTTTTGTTGTGTGTTTACAGTTTTCCAGGCTTTATTTTATTTAATCCCTACACTATGGAATGTTAACCCTGACCCTATGTGGTTGGTAGTTACTGAGTTACTTTACCAAAGGCTAGGGGGACGACTGTTTGTAGCTTAGCCTCCCTCTCCTCCTCCTGCCACCCCCAGGGCCCCCCCACCCTAGGGGGCTCAGGGGAACCTAGTTTGAAGACCACAAACAACTACAGGTCCTGCGAAAGGCACACCTCCTTTTTCAAGAGTCCCCATCTGTAACAGAGGACCTGCAGGCCTCTCCGTCTAGCTTTGAAGATTCAGCTCTGTGATGGGAAAGCTGGGGAAGGAAGAGCTGTTTAGAGCTAGTGTTGGAAATCACTGCTAACCGGCAAACAATCAGAAATGGTAATAAAACTTCTCCAGAACGATTGCCCAGGCCTCGGCAAACTTACTGGGACACAGCACATCCCTGTGCATTAGTTGATGCACTGACCACAGCTGCTTTCGCTCTACGACAGGAGATTTGAGCAGTTGTGACAGAGATCCTATAGCCAGCAAAGACTAAAACGTTTATTATCTGGCTCTTAAGAGGAAAAGAATAAAGTGAGGTCCACCCAGAAAAATTTTGACCTTTGTTGTATTAACACCTTCAAGGGCCCAGTTCCCTGCCCCCTACTCGCAGTCACTATACTCATTTGCTGCAATTACGCATGTTCAAAAGAAAAAAAACTGCATTATGATCCCTAAGTTGTGAAGAGCACAGAGTAAGAACTGAATATATTAGTTGTTGTTCTTACACATAACTCACCCATGTGAGGCAAATCTGGGATTCCATCCCTACACCCCACCTCCTCTCCGCCCCACGCCCCCAGCAAGCAGCACGCACAGTGCCAGGCTTAAGCACAACAGCCCTGGCATCTGCCAGGATTGGGATCCCGGGTCCACTCCTTACCAACTGGGAGATCTTGAGCAGGTTACTCAACCTCCCTGTGGCTCGACACTCCTGTCTGTAAAATGGGGATGGTAATAAGAATAGTGCCTTATCTCCAGGGGCCCTTGAGAACATTAAATGAGATGGTGCATGTAACACCCTTGGAAGAGAGTTTGGCACATAGCAGGTCCTAATAAATGTTAGTTATTATTTTCTCTCTTTTGTGAAGATCACTGAGCCAGAATTTGGGTCAATCTCATGAGAGCCATCGAAACCTAGACATTCTAGAAAATAAACTTCTTACATTCCCTGGGCCTCTGTGTCTTCTACTTTCAAATAAGAAGAGAAAATAGCAGCTTCCTCTCGGAGCCCCTGGCATCCCAGCCACCCAGTTCTGGTGGCTAAGTTCTCTGCAGATACAGAAGCTACATAATGAGGGGAAGGAAGAGGTGGAGAATTTAGATTACTCTGTGCACAATTTCTTCCCCCAGTTGCTATTCAGCTATCTCTTGGTGAGATTGTAAATGTTTCAAAAAATAGTTTATACTAAATATGTTCCTTCCTAAATCTCATAAACAGTTACTCCTTCCTACATAAACCCTAACCACTTACGCCCATGATAGGACCCTGCTAGCCACCCACACATCTGTGGAGGGGAAAATTATGTTCTGGCATAAAAATACACACACACACACACAAACACACACACCCTCCTCCCACATCCTCATATTACCTCCCATACATACAAACAGGCACACACACGTATGCACACACACACACAAGCACTTCCAACTCAATCCCTCCTCTATGGCTATTCTTAGGTGAAAAGCAGAGTATTCTATATAAATGGTCAGGGTCGGTTGGGTAGGACTCTTGCAAATCAGTAGGCCCCCAGGAGAAGCCACCAATTAATTCTTCAGAGGTCACTACTGCTCCTGAGTGACTGCTAATCTATTCTGTGTTTTATTCCTCAATGGCCAGTCCATGGTGTCTGCAACCACTGGGCAGTGCCGAGGCTGGATTAGGGATCGTCACTCCCTCAAGGCTTCCTGGAGAGGACTCTGTGGCCCACAGAAGCCACGAGAAGCAGCTCAGCAGAGCATGGAATCTGGAGCCAGACTACCTGGGTTCAAATCCTTGGCTGTGCCATTCTCTAGCTATGGGATCTTAAACAAGTTACTTCACCTCACAGTACCTCAGATTCTTCATCTATAAAAGGAATATGATGATGATGGTAACAGTACCTACTCAGAAGGTCGTCATGACAATTAAATAAGTTGATATCGGTAAAGTGCTTACAATGTTAGCTGGCACTTAGTAAGTGCTACAGCATGCTCATTAGATGAAATGAGAGAAGTCCCCTCTCTCCGATCTCCTTCTCACTCTGAGGATTACTGCACAATTGGATGGGGGGATTACAGGCTTTGTTTTGCCATCTTCTTAGAGGCAGCAACTGTCTCATCCAGGCAAGCAAATCTCTTACTGAGCAGCTGGCAAAGCCAGGACTTGGCAGGGAAGGAGAAGAGAAGGGTCCTCTCCTCATCATATGGCAGAGTCCGCAGCTGGGAGAGTGGGCACCTTTGGGGGGCCACTGCAACTCAGGTGGTCACCACCCTTTGGCCAGTTTGCCTAGTCTCGTGTTCACTGATCGGATGATAGTCTGACATCTGGTACACACAGCCCCAGACACAAATCCCAGGTGTTATTTCCCAAGGGTGACATTGCTTCCCTAGAGATCCTCAGGCAAATCACAGGAGCCCCCTGTGGCTCCATTTGCTAATAAATAAAAGGGCAGGGGGGACTCATCAAATCATTTAATATGTGCAGTGCAACTCTCCGTGTTGGGGCAAAGGCTGGCAGAGGCTGCAGGTGACACCCACTCCAATCCTCATGTTTCTCCTGTACCTGCGGGCAAGTCCTGCCTCCCTCCCTCCCTCCCTCACCACGGCAACTTCTCAGACAGACCTCCCGGCAGCTGGGGGCCATGTCTTTGGTTCAATGTTTCAGCAGCCACTTAACTGGTACATGCAAACAAAATGGAAAAAATCAACAGAACTAAACAAAATAATTGTTCTCCTCCCTCAGGAATGACAAGGAAAAGTAGCGGTCGAGGGAGTCATTTAAACAACCTAAATGGTCCTCTCCTCTCCCGTTCCCCCTATTATAGCAGCCCACTTTCTTCCATGGCTGCACTGTTGTATTTCCTTTTATCTGAAATGTAATTTCACTAAATAAACCGGAGCCCCTGCAATTATGAAAATCTGAACGAGCAATGTATGTGGGTCTTGTGGATTTAATTTTATTTCACCAGATTCCTAATTCATTATTCTACAGTAACGTTGAATTTTTTTTTTTTTTTTTTTTGCTGAGGAAGATTTACCCTGAGCTAACATCCATGCCAATCTTCCTCTATTTTTTAGTATGTGGACTGCCAGCAAAACATGGTTGCTAACAGAGCAGTGCAGATCTGAGCCCGGGAACCGAACCCGGGCCGCCAAAGCGGAGCGTGCTGAACTTAACCACTAGGCCACTGGGGCTGGCCCAGTAATGTTTGACTTTTAAATTAATTTGCATATTAGTACTTAAGCAAAACAGAGGGGATGAAAATATTAACTTTTATTAAGTAGCAAAGATATGGACAACATCATGGTAGCTGCTTTTTCATGTACTAGTGCATCTAATTCTCACAACAATAATCTGAGGATGGGATTATAAACTCCATTTTAGAGATAAGACACTGAGGCTCAGAGAGGTTCAATATCTTGCCCAAGGTCACACAGCTAATAAGTGAAAAGCTAGGAACCAAACTCAGTTCCCTCTCTCTGTCTCTCTCTCTCTGTCTCTCTCTCTCTCTGTCTTTCATGCTTTTTTCACTCTATCAGATTGAAGGAACACTGTTATAAGTTTGAGTCAAGGGCTTTTCTGGAGGGGCTCTCTCACTCAACCCCACATAAACTTGGACTAGTGCCTGCCTTCCTTGAGGCCTCAGTTTACATGTTTATAAAATGAGATGGGTAAGATGCTCTTTGAGCTCTTTGATGCTCACATTTCAAGATGCCAGCAGGCAGCCTCCATTGAATTTTGGACTAGACCTTCTTTCTTCAATCTTTATCTTAGTTCTCTCCCTAAATCTTTCTGCCTTCAACCCTTTTATTCACCCCAAGTGTCACAGAGGGTCTCCTTGGCAGTCATGAAGCCATAACCTCACAGACCTCAGGGGTCCTGAGAATCTCGTGGATCAGCATGCTCCTCAGACAACTGAATCACAGGGAAAAGGAAAAGGCACTTCTCAGCTGTGAATGGGACCAAGATGGGAGCTGAGAAAGCTTTTCACACCCAGGACCCAACTATAAACTGGAGATCAGATGTCCAGGTCACAGCCTTGGCCAACACTCTCACTGGGTCATGTCACAAGACTGGCCCCAAAAACTTAAACATTACCTCTTTCAGGAACACATCATGGCCCCCTACCCACTGTGTCCAAGCAATAACCTCCTTGTACATCTGATATGGCACACACCACACAGTATTATAACGTGTCTGTGTAATAAGCCTACTCTGGTCCAAGTGGCAGAGACTGTCTCATTCACATCTATATTCCCAACACCTAACACCATGCTTGGCTCGTAAAAACTACCCAGTGCACCCTGAATGAATGAGCAAGCCCCCTGGCCCAATGCCTCCCAGCCAGGGACCACATCCACCTTGCAATGTCCCACCATGCCTCATGGAGGGTTCTGCCCAGCAAAGTAGGCAAGCTTTGCTCCCAAGCCTTCAGATGAATCGCCTGTCTGTCCACAAAGGAGGTCAGGAGATCAGGGACATTTCAGTTCTCAAGACCTAACAAGAATTTCTGCTTTGTCCTGCCTGCCAGCATCCGCAGGGCAAAAGCTCCCCTTCGGCTCCCAAGAACACGATCTACATGCCACCAGCTGACAAGCGAGAGGCCAGTTGGTCAGCTGTTGGTTCCATTTACTCAAAGCTGGGCAACTATGCTGCTTCTGTCACTGAATCCAGGGATCCTTGGGTCACATATGCCTGGGTGTCAAGGTAGCTCCTGCGAAGTGTGACCCGGCTACCCTGCCTGGCTTGGTGACTTGGATCTTCACCTTGCAGTTCTCTGTTATAAGAGCCGAGACCCCCTACACCTAGATCCTGACCGTCAAAGTGCAAGTGAGACCTTTGCAATGGAATTGGGGGCAGCAGCAGGGGAGGGGACAAGAGGCTATTAGCAAATCAAAAGGGGAGAAAACAGAGGAAGGAAAACATGGTGGCAAATTAAAGTGCTATGTTTTCTTTTTAAAAATCCAATTACAGGGAAATCTGCTTTTAAATAAAACCATCATGCTCTTGTTATGAAGTATCCCAGGGACCCTTAATACCTAGGCAAAACCTTTTAATTATATTTTTTCTCATTGTAAGTTGGATCATAGGTACATCATAGTAATTTCCCTTCAACTCTCCCACTTTTCACACCCACGCAAACACACTGGTGATAACAATGCTCTTATTCTATCTTTGTCTCAGACACATTCTCAAGCATGTTGATTACACACTCTCCTTAGAATATCCCCATATCCTCTCATTTGTTCACTCCTTCTGATACGCACATATCCTCACCTACGGACCCTTCTCTCTCTCTGTGCCTCTCTCTCTCCCTCTTCCTCTCTCTCATGCACGCACATACACACATTCACATGAAAACACACTGTATGTGCATGTAAACATATATGCCTTCCTTCTAATTCAGTACTAATCCAGTTATCCATATTTCCCGATCTCCCCTCCGCCTCTCCAGACAGGTCCACGCAGTGAAGCCCAAGTGAAATACTTACCGCCAAAGCCTGTGGGAAACTTCATGAAGTGAGAATAATTTCCATACATGTTTACTCTTCAGTTCATATTCCTCTCTCGTGCGTCTTCTAAATATCACGGCCTCTCCCGGCTCAAAGCGCAGCCGGGCTTCCTTCAACTTGGGCTAACAAGAGTGGTCATCGCTTCCTAGCAGCCCGGGGAGCTCAGGCTGGCCCAGCCCTCTGGGATTAGTCAGGAATCTGCCTCTAGATCTGAGAGTCCACATAGTGCGTCGGAGCCGGCTGTGGCGGCAGCAGCTGGTGCCTGTCAGTAATCACGCATAATGCCGCCGCCGCCGCCGCCGCCACTGTTACTCTTGCCACCGCCGTCGCAGCCGCTTGAGATCCTGTTGCTAGTTTGATTAACTCAGGGCTGGGCTGCTGCGTGCGACTCTTTCAGCTCCCTGCTCGCCCCCAGAGGTCCCTACCGGTGGCACGATCTATTATCTAGGAAACCAATCGATGTCTGACCGCCCCAGAGCAGGTCAGGAGAGTCGGGGGGAGGTGGCAGGGGGTGGAAGACGCTTTAGGTAGCTTTTCCTTGACTTGCACCCACAAAAATCAATGGGGTTTTATTAAAATGCATTTTCCCACTCCGGCTTCTGTCTATCCAAAGCACTTGGTATTTGATCTGGGAAAGGAGGTGGGGGTAGGGGCCAAGAGAGAACAGAGCTCTTTCATAAGCACAAGATTGCAAAAGTGTGAGACTTGATCCCCAGCTACGGAAACTAAAAGAGAGCGGCCCTTAGATTTGGGGTGGGCCTCTCCTGCTTTGGGGCTGGAAGCATTTGTGCTCTAACAATGGAAGCTTGGCAAGTGTAGTTGGAAGCCAGAGCTCACTCACATGGAAGACAGACAGGTAGGAAGGACCTGTTGGCTGGACATGGTGGTCATTCTCTGATGTTTCACTGGGGGGATGAATTCTCCTTATATACCACTGTCATTGCGCCACCTGTTCCAAAAGCACCACTAAGTCCTCACTGACCAGAGACATCCTTGGGTGGAACCAACCCACAGATCAGAGTCTAAGTACCCCTTTGATGTTTGGGTCTATCATACACTTTCCTGACAAGCCACTGCTCAACCTATACTTGAACACCTCCAATAATGGTGAGCCCACTACTATCCCATTCCCTTTCTAGACGGTTCTTATCATGAGAAAGTTTCTTGTTGCACTGAAATCTGCCTCCTCTCTGCAGCTTCTGCCCACAGGCTCTAGGGTACTCCTTGGAGCCACATAAGAGAAGCCTGTGAGGTCATTTGCAGTGGGACCTCCTGCAAATTCAGAGACAAATCTCCCATGCCCGTCATCTACCTTCTCTAAGCTCTCTTGCCTCTTTCACTCATTCCACATATCACCAACTGTTCAAGTCTATTCACAAGCTATCTTTTGTCCATGAAAGTACTTCAATTGACATAGATACCCTCACGGTGGGGAAGGGGGTTGGCCAGACTTGGATGCAATATTCCAGATACGGTCCAAATCTTCTCCTCAAGATGGATGTGTTGGCAGGGCAATGCGGGTTCTGTCAGCACACCCATCAGGGGTCAGTGTCAGGGGCTGAGCTCTGAGGAGCTGGAACAAGGATGAGAGGTTTTCTCCTGCTGCAGCACGGCACAGAGAGAGCCAGAAAGGTGAGTTAAATCAGGGTCCCAAGGGAAAACATCAAGATTCAAACGCTAGGAAAACCCAGAACAAAAACTAAGAATAAGGGAGGAGGGGACAAAGATGGGGGTCAGTGCAAAAGCAGGTCAGGAAGGAGGAAGAAAGGTCCAGGCCACCACTGTGAAGAGCCTTGGAGTACCTGGAGCTCCCTTGGGTGGGTGCCCGTCTCAGAGCATTGGGTGAGAACCATCACGGGCCCGGGCAGTGCGGGAATACAGGAGGACCATTTGCTTACTTGCCTTAGCTTCTGGGCAGCCCCACATGTTAATTCATGCAGAACTGACTTGACAAATTCTCCCCTCCCCCAAATTGTATTCTCTTTTATACACATTCTCCATCCCATTCTTGGGCAATTGGTTTGGGGGCCAACATGCAAAATCTTCCTATATTCCTCTGAAATAAAAACATTTGGATTCATTCATCATCTCAGATCTTTGGGGATCCTGCTTCTATCGTCCAGCGTATTTCTTATTCCTCCCCCCATTTCATGATTTCTGAAGATCTGATGATCTGCTTTCCATATTTTATCAATTCATTGATAAATATGTTGAAAAGGACGTAGCAAAGACAACATCTTGCAGATATCACCAGAAACTCCATTCATTAGTGCCATGGACACTTTGCTCTCCCGTTTACTAGTTATATGTCCTGGAGAGGCTACATCTGTAGAGAAAGCACCAACTCAGAAGCCAGCCTTGGGGCCGACCCCGTGGCTTAGCGGTTAATTGGACGCGCTCCGCTACTGGCGGCCCGGGTTCGGATCCCGTGCACTCCCTGACGCCCCGCTTCTCCGGTCATGCTGAGGCCGTGTCCCACATACAGCAACTAGAAGGATGTGCAACTATGACATATAACTATCTACGGGGGCTTTGGGGAAAAAAAAAAAAAAAGGAGGAGGATTGGCAATAGATGTTAGCTCAGAGCCAGTCTTCCTCAGCAAAAAGAGGAGGATTAGCATGGATGTTAGCTCAGGGCTGATCTTCCTCACACAAAAAAAAGGAAGCCAGCCTTGCTGGATACAAATCCCAGTTCCATTGCTTCCAGCCTCATGATATTGGCAAGTTGCTGAATCTCCCAGGGCCTCCGTTACCACATATGTTCGTTGTGAGGATTAAATGAATCAATGCATGTTAATCACTTAGAATATGCCAGACACGTAGTAAATGCTCAATATGTGTAAGCTATTTTTATGATGATGATGATGACGTAACTTAAGCAAGTCACATTACCCCTTGTTTCCTTTTTCTTATTTGTAAAATGGTAGAGCAGGGCTGAATGAGTTCTAAAATCCCCTTCAACTTTAAAATTTAATGCAAATTAATTCACCACCCATTCCATAATTGTCCATCTTCTCCGCAGAGGTATCTGAAGCAAGTGTCTTACTGAAGTGCAAACTAGTTTTCTATCATACACCTGTCAGAGAAGGAAACAAGTTATCCCAACACAATTGGCTTTTGGGTGAACCAGTGCTGGCAAGCGTTCTTCCAAGTACTCAAAAGCCATCCTGTAGAAAGTTCTCTCTAGAGCCTCGCCCATGGTCAAGGTCAAGAATGATCTGTTGGCTGTTTGTGGTAGACTCTACCTTCTTCCTTTTTTGCTGACTTGGGTACATTGCCTACTTCTTTTCCTCACAGAGTAAAGACCAATTTCCCTAGCCTGGTGTGGAAAGGCCTCAGCACCATATCTCAACCCACCTTTTGAGTTCTATGTAGAGGAAAGTGCTCTGGGACAGTAATCACAAGGCCCAGGGTACACACGCTCCACCACTCTCCAGCTGTGTGACCTGGGGCAGGCTCATTTACTCTCTGGGGAGAACGCCCAAGCTGCTGACCTCACTGAGGTTTCTGGGCTTTGCTTTTGTTTTGTGGATGATGAGATGTGAAATGTGATGAGGGTTGCGTATGTGTTTTGTTTTGGGTTTTTGTTTGTTTGTTTTACTGGCAAGTTCTATAGAAATACAACAAAGTCATATTTTTTTGTTGTTCTTTCTTCCCTTTCTCTGCTGGTCCCTTCTGGTCCGGCTATTTTGTTCACTGTGGGAGCACGATATGTTCATACCAACTTCTGCTTCATTGTTCATGACCATTTACCTTCTCCCACATATTTCCCTATATAAACTGTTTTCCCACATAAATGCTAGAACACACAGTAGGTGCTCAATAAATAATTTTGCATTAAAAAATGCTTGATATGCTTATACCAAAAACATCCCAGCATGCTTTCCTCAAGATAGCTTCCATATGGTCTAACACCCCATAACAAGCCATAAACTTTGCCTAAAGTACAAGAAATATATGTGGCTTTTCTTTTTAATCCACGTTTTTTACTTGGCACCACCATGTCTTATTTAAGACCATTACTGATAAAACAACATTATCCTAACCTAAGCCCTTCCCAGACACTCCCACTGATTTCAGTCACTCCAGTGTCTCCAGCTGTTACTGAATTCTCCTTAGGATGTCAAATGAAAGACCAAATGCTCAATGTCCACAGTCGGAATTAGCTGATTCATTCATAAGAATTCTGAGCTTACTTCTTGTCAAATCTAATTTTCTATTCCTCTTAAATGATATGTTCTGCTTTATTAAAGCCATTAGTCCCTTTGAGTAAATGAAAAGGGCATGTGCTTTCACCAGTATGTTTGACACAGACTCAGCATAATAGCTTATATTCACACTGGTAATGAAAGGATATAGCTTTACCAGGGTTTTTTTTTTTTTTTTTTTGCTTTTGACTAATAGCGATAGAAAATAATATTTTGCAACAAACACGAATGAAAAACCAAAGTCATTTTTTTGACAATTGCCAACAGACCTTCGGTATAAAATTTAGATGCAAATATCTCCACATTGATGATAAGGATTATGATTTTTATATTTGTGTAGTACTTTACCTACATAACAGTATATAAAGTTTCAATGTGTTTTCCCAAATATTAAAGTTAAATAGGGCAGACTATATTATCCCAATTTTATAAATGAGGAATTTGAGACCAAGGCTGTGAAGTCAAAGAAGGAAAGATAGCTACTCTAACAAATTGGATTTCGGACATGGTCTCACAACTGAGAAGTGACAGAAATGGATTTAAAAACCAGGCCAACTCTGACTCCTAGCCAATGTGTCTTTTACCAGACCACAATCTTTCTCTTATTAACGACATGTTTCTATTATATGTGTGTGTGTGGGGGTGTCTATATATTGTTTTTTCTCTTTGCTGTCAGTCATTCATTCAATTATTTTTCAACCAACATTTATTGAGAGCTGTTTGTCTGTCAATCACTGGGGAGACACTAAGGGACAAGATATATAAAGTCCCTGACCTCATGGAGCTTATGCAGTCTGATGGAGGAGATGGATATCAAACAAATAGTCACAGACATAAATATATCATTATAAGCCGTGAAAAGTGCTATGAAGGAAAATAATTGGATGAGATGAGAGACTATAGCAAGGGAATCTAATTTAAATTGAAAGGTCAGGGCAGACTTCTTTGAGGAAATGACAGTTATACTCGGATCTAAAGGATGAGGAGGATTCAGGCTGGGCGAGAAAGGAGGGGGTGGGGAAAGGGTGTACCAGACAGAGGGAACACGAGGTCTAATAGCTCTGAGGAGGGAATGAGCTCAGTGCATTCAAGAAGCTAGGGAGTAAAATGTTCAGGTCTCCCCTTTAGATGATCTGGCCTTCAAGAGTTTCATGCTTCCACTGTCTCACCATGATTCTGTGTTCAACGTGCCATGTCAACTGTGTACTGCTGGAAATCTCCGTCCTTGGCTTTCTCCCTTCACAGGCTAGTCAAATTCAGATGACTTGCCATTTTCTAATGGTGCCACCCCAGTAATCCATCTACATGTATGTCTTCATTCTGCTCCTCTGCTCAGAACAGCCTTCCTCTCTTTATGATCTCTGTTCAAATGCTACCCGTTCCTCAAGGCCATTCTCATGGGGCCTTTTGGGTGTCCTCTGGTTGATCCACTCTCTCTCTCTCCTAGATTCCCATAGTGGTTGGGACCACTCTTGTGTCACTCAACACATGCCTCCTTGTATTATTATCATGAATGCATCTGAAAACCCATCTTATTAGACAGCAAACCCTAAATTACTGGCAACTGGACCTGAGTCACTTTTGTAGCCCCAACAGCCTCTACAACAGAGTCTAACACATAGTGGAAATCCAGTAAATGCATGATTAATGAATGAATAAAAGTTTGTTGATTATGCTGAGATTTCTGACGTCAGCTCCAGGGCACTGGACATGAGAAAGTGAATGTTCCTAGGTTCCAACAGTTTTTACAGCCCAAATTTCATTTTCATGGGCTCCTTTCCGGGAATCACAAATTCATGTGTGGATAGTCTCACCACTGGCGTTAGTACAATACATCAGTCTTGGTGACTGAGATCCTCTGAGGACAGAAATGAGGTGCCTAATTCAGAAAGAGTGCTGATTAACTTTAAATTAGAACTGTCTCAGCTATCATCAAAAACTGGGCCATTTCTACAAGGCCTGAAATATGTCCAAAAGCATAATGCTATATCTACGAGGTGTCATCCATGGCTTAGCAACCAGTCGTGTTTGTATCATGCTAATTGCTCCAGTCACTAGTGAAGCCAGCTGACTGAGTTAAGTTTGCCTTAAGGGAGTGGTTCCCAATTTGTCTGTGCATTAGAATCACTCGGGAAGCTTCAAAAATTACAGATGCCTTTCTCCACCTCCAGTTGGTCTGGGGATGTGGTCTGGGTTTCGGAACTGTTAAAAGAACCCCAAGTGATTCTAATGTGCAGATGAATTTGGAACTATTGACTTAAGAGAACCTTTCTATAATAAGAAGATAAGAAGGACCCATAAGCCGAAAATGAGAAACCACTTCCCAGGGTAATTCCAAGGAACCAAAAAGATCCACTTTGCCCATCTGCTACTATACACAATTGGGGCTTAAGAACTCAAGAAGCTCTTGTTTAGCAGGAGACGTGGTGGCTGAGGCCATCTGCTGTGTAGACTTAGCATATACTGACTTGAGGTTTGCTGGCATTGTGTTCTCAGCATGACATGCTCACACCCTGCCCCCTCTGCCGTCAAAATCTTACTCATCAAAGGCACTACCTAAAGACCATTTCTTCTGTCAGTCTTCGCTTACAAATAGTTAGTACTTCCACCGTTCTCCAAAAAAACTTACTTAATATTTATTACAGTTTAATTTCCTTTCATATCATAACTAGTTGTTAAACTGAAATCTTCTTGAGTATAGGGACAACCTCATAGTCATCTTTATATTATCAAAGAATCTAGCATTTTGCTTTGTACACAGTAAGCGTTTGACAAATGCTTATTGAACGGATGCTGAGATTACAACTATGAACAGGACAGGCTTTATTTCTGCTCTCATGGAGCTATAATCTACGAGTTTAAGGGTAACTTATAACCACCCTTAACTCCAAACTAAATAACGTTGTCACAACATTTTCAAGGTAGAAGGAACAGTTACATAGATGTCTCCATCTCTTGGTTCCCAGTCAAAGGATGATCATAAAACCCTCCCTGTTGTAAACAACTCAACCACAGCTGCAAACACATGGGAGCTCTCAGAATACAGAACAGCAGTGATCATGCTGAGAGAAGAATACGGCTGAGACCCGAGGGAAACATCTGGTCCCTTCCAGAGAGAGGCCAGCAGTGCAAATATGGGGCACTCTAATCCAGGCTGGGTCCAGATCCAAGGAGTCCCAGCCAAAGAGGTGGATGTCAGCCCTAGACCTCAGGAAGGCCTGTTCAAGTCCCTGAGAGGGAGGAGAAACACTGGAGGAGAGCCCAGCCTCCAAGATCAGGCCACTGTTACTTGGATTCTATTAAACAGACACGGATTGAACTGGCTACTGGCTACATATATTCAGGTATAGATTTGGAGGCTGCCACCCAATCGCACACAAGCCAAGCAATCTATTTTCAGATCCCACTTACTCTTGGGGAGAAGACTCTAAATATACCCTCCAGTGACTGCAGGAGGCAGATTATCATTGCTGGCAGCTGAGCAGGGTGGGGCAGATAGGGACGTCAGAAACCTCACCATTAACCTCAGCACAGCCCTAAGGCCCCAGCACTTGTAGAGCTATATTTACATAAGGGCAAGTGTCTGTTATATTTGACTGGGTTTTCATTTAAGAGCTCCTGGTCATGGGCTTTGTATGGCAATACAAACCACTATTTTGTCCACTCCAAAGATCCACTGAGCTAAGCGTGTAGATGCCACAAAGGAGGACTTAGGCAAAACTGACCTCGTTCTGTTCTCAGGCATTTATATCGTAGGAAGGTCTTGCGATTATATAAGCAGTAGTAATGAAATTTCCCATGTGTATAACACCTGGTAGTCTACAACTTGCTTTTGTAGCTTATTTATAAACAGCTATGAAATATTGTTAAAAGCAAAATCCAAGGGGGCTGCAGTCAGAAAGGATGTTGGCTATTAGGACATAATTTATCTTGCTGTAATGATTTTCTCTGTAACATGGATGGCCTTTTGAGTTACTGTTCAACTGAGACACAGTTCTCTTACTGCCAAAAGCCACACACTGTGTAAGTGCCTCTATTTCCAGGCAGCTAATCCCAAAAGAAAGCATTTAGCTTCAAGATGGAAATGAGTAAGAGACGTATTAACCAACAGCATTCAGGTAACTCTGTCCAGTAGCAAAAATGAATAGAAATAGTTCAAGATAGAGAAATCGTTGATTTGGGGTAGAGGGTGGAGGTGTGGGGCAGGGCACAAGGAAGATCTTAAAGTCAGAATGTTTAGCAATACCAGACAGAGTTTGAGGATTCTCTGTGCTTAGTGTATTGTATTAGCCTGAGAAGAGGGACTAGCCCCATTGTGGCTGGTATAAACAATGAGATGCTGAGAATTAGCGGTATCTGTTCTGTGGGAGATAGAGGAAGACATACCCCCTGCAGCCGGGTTGCTCAAAGGGTCCAGGTACCATCTGCATCAGACTCGCCTGGGAGGCTTGTTAAACACAGAGATTTCTGCCTCAAGCTCTAAATCAGAATCTTTGGGGCTGCAGAGTGCCTGGACATGTGCATCTTTAACAAGCCACACAAGCGATTCCTACGAACAGAGAAATTTGAGAATTACAGCCTTACAGAATGGTATCTGATGAAGGCCAAATCTTAATTGGGTATATATGCCATGTTACAGTGGTGGAGATCATTCATTGGCACCTCTGGGTTGCTCCGTAAAGCCAGCATTAATGCCTTTTTATAGCCTAACTGATTTCCTAAAATCACAGTCACTAAGCTTAGGGGCCAATGTTTTTGACTCTAAATTCGGTGCTCGTCCCATTATACTTCACTTCACCTTGGAGATGCAACCCTTGAACTGTCCAAACCTCTCTCCCTGGCAAGCAGGAAGCCCAGGCTCTGGTCAGATGAAGGTTCTGGAAAATAGATTGAGTGTAGGGGTGAGTTGGGAGTGAG
The DNA here is from genome assembly GCF_020826845.1 of Diceros bicornis minor. Classification (NCBI taxonomy): domain Eukaryota; kingdom Metazoa; phylum Chordata; class Mammalia; order Perissodactyla; family Rhinocerotidae; genus Diceros; species Diceros bicornis. Next base: position 71,750,207 of record NC_080743.1, read on the forward strand.
GTGGTGCTGACCTGCAGCTACAGGCCTTGGAAAGACTTAGTTGGGAGAAAGTAGGCCCAAGAGACAAAAAATAGTTCAAAACATTTAGTATACAGAGGGCCAGGTGAAGAGGCACAGCCTGACAAAAGCAGTCCCAGAAGATCTCCAGATAGAGAGACCGAGCTGGAGAATTTGAAGGGTTGGTGGGGGAAAAGCGGCAGATCCAGAAGCAGTTTCCTGATGCAATGGCATGCTGAGAGGAAGGCTTTTCTGGCTGCCTGTGACTTCACCCATGAGCAGCTGTTAGTAGGCAACACTATTTCTGAAATTGCCCAAACATCAGCGACTGGCAAGGTGGAATTTCAGACACATCAGCAGGCTGGGGCACAGATATTTAGGGACTGGAGCCTTTCTGACGCCAAATCAAAGCCTATATGTGAGGCTGGCGTTGCCCTCCTCCCACCTTGGCCCTGCACTGACGTGTTGGGTCTAGATCCTTTGCAGCTTCAGCCAGCCAAGCGGGGAAGGGCTCTGAAACCAGAGATGGAGAAGGCAACAGCGACAGAGAGGACTTCCCCTAGACATCCCGGTGGAGAAAATAGATTCCAAGGACTTCAGGCCACCAAAAGCTAAAGCAAAAGAGGGAGGAAATTCAATTAATCCAACAAGTAGTTCTTGAACATCCATTATTACCCCAACTGTTCGAGAGACAGGAATCTACCCTCTCTATACTTCAGCGAGGGATCAGTCATGCCTGGTAACTAAGAAAAGCAATCACGCTTAGTGCTAAAAATTAATCACCCTTTTTCCATTGCAGGATGGGCAGAGAACTGTTTTAAAACTTCCATTTATTGATCAGTTTGCCAGTGGTGGACCAGGAAGACCCTGTGAGTGAGGTAGAGGAGCAGCAATGTGAGGAGCAGCTGCCACCCCTCCTCCCTCCCTGTCCATCCATCCTGTGCACTCCTGACACATTAATCTTCCTAATGCGTAACTCTGATGTGACTCCTCGAACCAAATACTCTTAATGGCTCCCCTTTGCCCACAGAGGTATCTACACCAGGTCCCATCCCACTTCTCCAAGCCCTTCAGCCCTCCCCTTGACTGAGCACATTCCAGTCTCCAGAAAACTCTTTCCCTAAACATACCTTGCATGCTCCTTTGTTCCCTGCTTTTGCTCAAGCTGCTTCACCCTCTGGAACACCAACTTCCCCAATACCCATCCCTTTTAGCTGAATCCTTGCTTATCCTTCTCGGGCATCCTACATGCCACCTCTTCCCTTTCCTCCCTGGCTAAGTAGTCTCTCTTTCTATCTCACTCTCCGCCCCCCTCTCTTCTCTATGTTTCTCTGTATCTTTCTCTCTCTCCCTGCTCTTGAAACTTCCACTCCCATACTCCAGCATTGAGTACCTCTCTGTTCTGATCCACAACCAGCTTAGCCATGTGACGTTTGGGTGTTCTCGACGTGAAGCATACCCACAGACTGATATCATTGAACTTGATGCTACTAAAAACGCATCCTTCACGCCCTTTTCTTTCACCTTTTTAATTCATGAGTTTCCTCAGCCTCCACTAAGGGCTTGGCCAGTTGTGATGAGGGAGGGACCTCAGTTTCCATCTGGGGGGAAAAGAGGCACATCATCTCACCTCTTTGGATGGAAGTCTCTTCCTTTCCATGCCACGCCTCCATCCTTCCACCCCAACCAAGGTCAGAACCTCCATTTCTATGTTAGTATTGTACATCCATTCTTCCTTTCCAGTGCATATCACAATTATAATTAAATAATGGTATAACTGTTTGTTTAACACCTGCCTCCCTCCACAGTTAGAAAGCTCCACGAGGGCAAGGCCCATATCTCTTTTATCCATCATTGAATCCCGGGCCATCGTTGGTAGACAACAAATAGTTGATGAATGGATGAATGGCATTTATCACACTCTGCGCTGGATTATAGATTTGTGTGCATAATACATATCTCATACATCCTTCACTGTCTAAGAACATGGGTGAGATAGGACACGCTGTACTCCCCTGACACTTCCAACAATGCATTGTTCATAGTAGGTGCTCCAAAAAAAAAAAAAGAAAGAAAGAAAAGAAAAAGAATTCCTCTACTGGGAAAGCAATTCAAAGCCAGTGATAGTGGGTCAGTAACATCACATTTGATTCAAAAGTAGACACATTTAGTCCATTAAACCAACAAATAATTATTGAGCACCCATTCTGCAAAAAGGCATAGAATTATTTGTCTGTCTATCTGTGTGCCTATCTATCTGTTTGTCTATGATAAGAGAAGTGGCTATAGAGACAGCGGAGGGTCTGATTTTGAGTCCTAGCTTTGCCCCTGAGTGTCTGTATGACCTTGAACAGTCAGACCCCTCTGAATGTCAGTTTCCAGTTTCCTCAGCCTTTAAAATGAGCACAAAATACTTAGTTCACAGGGATATTGTGAGGATTGAAAGAAGGGATGTATTTGAAAGCCTTTTGTAAAATGTGAAGTGTGATAACATGTATAATTATTATGAGTGCATGATGAAAGGAAAAGGCAACAAAATGAAATGTTGCTGTGAGAGTCTCATTCTGAGCAGTGAGGTGCGATCCAGGAGCGGGACGTGAGGTCCAGGCTCTCTGGGCCTGTCTGTCCTGCCCCCCTGACAAACCCCTAAGCCTCCCGTGACACAGGTTCATCATTTTGTCAAATGGGCTTCGAAGCGCCCGGCTTCCTGGGAGGAGCGGGCTTACTAATAAAGAGATTGTCTTAATAATGAGAAGTACCCGGGTGCTATGGTAACGGGCATTACATGATCTGGAGAAGAGGAGCAGCTTTTGACAAGAACAGGGAGCCTGCAGATGGGAAAAGGGGGAGGGTGGGGATGCACACAGGATGGGGGTGGAGGAAAATGCAAACGTGGATAAACACAGAGTAAGTACCAAAGAGAATGAACAAACAGTATTGGTGGTTCCTGCCTCTCAGGGTAGCCTCTCCAGGCTGGGCCCTGCTAGCTGGAGGGTATTTTGAGCATCTCCAGATTTTCTGCTGCTAGTGCAATTTAGGATCCCCCCGTGTACTCAAGGTGGTAGCCCCAATATTTTTTAAAGATATAAGCGTGTACAAAAATCTCGATAAAACCACACTGTGAATTTCAAAAAAAAAAATTAGAGTTTTTCTGTACTTACCAATGGATGACTTTAAGAAATCCTCTTATAACTCAGTTTGGCATGGCCTCTTGGTCGATGATGTTCCCCATGAGTCTTACCAACATGAAGAACCAGAAAGTTTGTACACTGTGAATAGGTCAACGTCAATGCTGATTTCCACATCATCAAACTTCATTACTCTTTCAAAATACTACCTGTCCATCCAAGGATGCGCCGCATGTCATAGAAGGCTGCCGGTGCAATGGAAAACACATTAGACGGGCATGAAAGGGGATTCATGCCTAATGAATCCATTTATGTTCCAGACACTGGATTGGGTACTTTATCCACATTAGCTTCTGCCAGAGAGTCCACCATCTTGGGTTGTGGGCCCAGCTTGCCCCCAGCCAGCCGTGAGATCTTTGGGTTTTCTTGAAGAAAAGAACACCTGTTCACAAACATTTTTTATGATTGTGTTATTAAAAGTGATTCCTCTTCCAGAAGTCCCTAAATGTCTTCTACTTAACCTTTGTTTCCTTTTTTATCTCCTGCCTCAAAGGCAAGTTGAGTGTGGCTATCTTTTGTGTTTACTGAATACATAGATGTTCCTACTTTTGTCAGGACTAAAGGAGGTGGGTATAAAAAAAGAGGAGGGTTTAGATTTAGAAGCTGAAAGAGCTCCCTGCTACCAGGAGGTGGGGTCCACTAGAGTGTAGCCATGGATGGCTAAGAATATTCCTTTTATGTATTTTTAAGAAAAACTAGTCTCTTCCCTTCCTCCATTAGTGTAAGATCAAACATGCCTACAGGGAAAAGGAGGAACTGCCTACAATTCCTTTAAATATTTTATGTGAATTTAAAAGAGCTTTGGATTTTTTAAAAAATAGTCTTTAGACTGGAATACAGCAAAATTCGAACAATGATTAACTCCGGGTCATGGGATTTTGAGTTGTTTTTTATTTTCTTCTGCAAACCTCTTAATATTTTACAAGTTCTGTTACCTTTTCCTATTACCTATTACATTTACAATGAGAAAAATAATTAAAATGTTTTTAAAATTTTAAACAAAAATATTCTCTATTCTTTTGAATTGTTTGTTTTTGCTACTGGTATATCACCAATCACAGCCCCTTTCCTCTATACATTTTATTTCATAAGGCAAGTAGCTGAAAACAACAAAACAAACAAAAAAAAGCATGGAATCCTCACCCTCCTGAAAAATCCATAAGGTTGGAGCTGGAAACCAAGATTTTAAAAGCATCCCTTTGATGCGGCGCCTCAGGGGCCCCCTCACCTGAATTACATTAGACCGTCTCATCCCATCAATGAATCAATCTCTTCAGCTACCCCTCCCCCACGCCTCCATTCCCCTCCCACCCATGATCATTTAATTACCATCTGCTTTTCATGTCCCTCGAAAAGAAAACACGCAGCATCAAGTTTCTTGGACCATTAAGGCCCATCTCATTCCTCTTCTATCCCGCTGATTTTCCATATGCCTTTATAGAGTAAAGTGTATGTCCTGTGAAATGGGAAGCCCTGGGTTCGAATCCTAACTCTGCTATTTACAACACATATGACCTTAGGAAATATACTTACCTTCTCTGATCAGGTACTCGGTGAAAGTAAGGAAGGTCTACAGCTGTTCTTACCTTGAGAGGACCATTCAACTCTGGGGTTAACCAGCAGGCCTACTGGATCCTTTCAGTCTTTCCTAAGTGGAACCTTCAGCAGCTTAACCCTCAAGAGGCCAGGCTGACAAGGACAACTTACACAAGTCATGGGCTGTCAACAGTCTGTGATTATCTGGACCTGTGATCATTCTCAGCAACAGCTTTGGGGGCTAAGCATTGAGCCAGCTCTACCTGCCATGGAACAGTAGAATGGCTCTCTTTGCTAAGGCTTTGTATATGCCAATAGATTCAATGAACATGGTTTGATCAACTACCGTATTTCAGCTATAGTGCGGGCCCAGAGGACAGAAAGAAGTATAAAAGGGTCCCTGCCCTTCTAGAGCTCACAATCTAATGAGTGATTTTGATGTGGAAACCCATATTATGCTACACTTCCCTTGAGCTGCTGCCCTCTCTTCCCTTTCACAGCCAATACTTCTTGAAGGTGCTGTGTGAGCAACCCTCCCCCATCTCCACCCTTATCCCTTTGCTCTCTTTCCACTTGCTTCTCAACCCACATAGTCTGGCCTCCACAACCATCACTCTAATAAGACCACTCTTTCCAAGGTCATCAAAAATCTCTGTTTCAAATTTTAATTAATATGTCTCAGCTACTGTTTATTTGACAGTATGACAGCATTGAATGCTACTGACTATTTTCTTCCCTTCTTGAAGCAGGATCTTTTGGCCTCCTTGGCACAATTCTCTCCAGATCCAATTATTCATTGGTCTACTAGACGTCTACACTTGGATATCTCACAACCATTTCACACCTGACATAACCCAACAAAACTCATGATCTTCCCTCTAAATCTGCTTTTATTCTGGATCTTCCATTCCCAAACGGCATCTCTATCCACCATATTGCTCATGCCAGAATGTAAGAGTCATCCATGAAACTGCTTTCCCCCTTGCCCCCTTATATCTCATCTACCACCCAATTCTGTCAGTTCTTCTCTTCATCTCAATGTATCCACCTTGGTCTACCATCTTCTTTTGCCTGGACTACTACAAAAACCTCCTAATTTCTTTCCCTGCTTCCACTTGACCCCCTCCATTCCATTAGCTACGTAATAGCCAGAATGGGTTTTTAAAAATGTAAATTTGATTCTATTACTCCCATGCTTAAAATCCTTTAATGACTTATCATTGCACTGAGAAATAACCTCACTTATCATAACTTGATCTTCAAGATCCCCATGACCTGGCACCTGGCTACTTCTTTACCCTAATTCGTGTACTCTTGCCCTTGATCACTGTGTCATAGACACACAGCTCTCCTTTCAATGCCTAACACATGCCACACCCTTTCCTGCCCCAGGGCCTTTAAATATGCTATTCCCTCTGCTTGGAAGGCTCTGTACTCCCCCATAAAGCCCTGTTATTTCTCATCAAATCTTATCAAAATTTTATATTTATTTATTCCATTATGTATATGATGTTTGCATCCTAAGACTGTAAGTAGCATGAGGGCAGGCACTATGTCTACTACCTTAATTGTCTTCCATTTAGGAAAGAGACCTGGTAAGCAAACAAGACTCTACGCCCACAAAGAAAATTTGTACTGGCTTCAGAAATTAATAAACTTACTCTTTCATTCGAAAAATATGAGTGGACTTCCAAGGATCACTAGATATTTGAGAAAAATCAGCATGACAAAAGAATCTAGATGAGGGGGTCAGCCTAGTGGCATAACGGTTAATTTCACGCACTCTGCTTCAGTAACCCGGGGTTCGCAGGTTCGGATCCCAGGTGCGGACCTATGCACCGCTTATCAAGCCATGCTATGGCAGAGTCCCATATAAAGTAGAGGAAGACAGGCATGGATGTTAGCCCAGGGCCAATCTTCCTCAGCAAAAAGAGGAGGATTGGCAACAGTTAGCTGAGGGCTAATCTTCCTCCCCCCAAAAAAGAATCTAGATGAATAAATAATACACTGACCCCAGAGAAAGCAAAATAGAAGAGAATTTTTAGAATAATTCTAATAAGTGTCCTCAGAGAGATTCAGGAAGATATTATATCCATAAATCTAAAACAGTGGCTGTAAAAGTAAAACAGTCCGAGAGCAAGACAGAGTTTTTGGAAATTAAATACATAATTGCTAAAGAGGAAAGGTCAGTGGAGCAACTGGAAGACAAATTCAAAGAAATCCTCCAGATCATAAATTCAAAAAAGACAAAGAGATGGAAAATATCAGAGAAAAGTTAAGAGACTTAGAAGATCAATCCAGTAAGTGGACCATCCATTTAATAAGCATTCCAGAAAATGAGTACAGAGAAAATGGAATGGAGAAAATAATAAAGGACTGAAAGAAAAGAAGACAAATGCCTGGAGCTTACAAAAAATACAAACTAGGTCCACTACCCAAATATATCCTAGCTAAAGTGTAGAAATGCCAAGGATAAAAATGATCCTAAACATTTAGGAAAATATACAACTGGTTACCTATAAAGCAACACATATCCAATTGTCATCACTAAAACTGTATGCTAGAGGTCAAAGCAGAGAGGAAAAATTATCTTAAACCTACAATTCTAGCCAAACCAATCAAGGGAGTAGGAGTAGGGGAGATTTTGAGACACACAAAGACCCAGACAGTTGACCTCCTATGCACCCTTCTGTAACGATCATTTGAAACTATACTCCGGCTAAATGAAACAGAAATCTAAGAGAGAGGAGAACATGGGACCCAGAAAGAGTGGAAATAACCCGGAAGTGAAATGAACTGAAGTCCTAAAATGACAGTTCTCTAGAGGGCCTAGAAAATAACCAAGCACAATAGAAAAAGAGGACAGAGCTCTTTGAGAAGAATATCTTCAAGAGTCAAGGACCCTCCCTCAACATTCATGGCTCTGAAAGTAGTAACTATCAATACTTAATAGAGTAAAAGCTCACAGAATCATTGACATTTAGGGAAGATAAACAAACAAACAAACACATAGATACAGACAACAAATTGGTGGTTACCGGTAGGAGGAGAGGGGGTGGGGAAAGGCGAAAGGGGTAAAGGAGCACATGTGTTTGGTGACGAATGGCAACTAGACTTTTGGTGTTGAAGGCGAAATATAAGGACGTACACTGAAATTTATACAATGTTATAAATCAATGTTACCTCAATAATTAAAACCAAAAGAATCATTGACATTTATTGTGGAAAAGGAGCTGAGAATTTCTTTAGCAGAAACAATATAACGTAGCTGAGGAGAGCGTGGATTTTGGAGTCAGGCCACCTGGGTTCAAGTCTTGGCTCTGCTACTCACCACCTTGAGCAAATTACTTAGTCTTGCCAAATCTCAGCTCCTTGTGTCTGAAACTGCAACGATGATTGGACCTAGCTCATGAGGTTATTTTGGAGATGGACTAACGTAATGTGTATAAAGCATTTAGAATGCTGTGCTTAGCACTCAGTACATGCTCAATCAATGGTGGCCATCATTGTTTTATGGAGGAAAATTCTGAGGCACAGAGCAAATAAGTTGTTTGTGCAAATGAGAACATGAACCTGGATCTGATTCTTTCTCCAAAAGGCCACGTGGAATTTCATGGTTTTTCTATGATTCGGGAAACCTAGAACAACTTTGGCTGGGTTCCTGGATGTTCTCACCTATCATTGGGAGTGTTCATAACTTCCACTTTCAGTTACGTTTCAGGTCCAGTTCAACGCTGAAAAAATTTTAAATTAAATTTTTTAAAAAATGTTAAAGAAATTTCCTGTAACAAGTAATTGGCATTAAAAGCTGGATGATCTTATTGATAAGGTAAAAGAATAGCATGGTTTTGTGAACAAGAAGGAAGAAAAGTAGTTAGGAATATCAGGAAAAATAAAATTAGCAAAGAGCTGTATAAGAAAGTCACAGTCCAAATATACAAAAATGAAAATGTATCACAATTCTGAGCACAGACAAAATGTATGAAAACAGAATTCATCTGACATTGATTCTGGGAGCATTCTCCTTTGAATGGAGAAGTTTTAACAACGTAGTGTTAAAAAGATAAACTGAGGCGCATTAAATTTTTGAAGAGTTTATTTGAGCCAACATTGGTTCCAATCCTGCAGGGCCAAACCAAAAGTGGTTAGAGGCTCCTAATGAACAGGAATTAGGGGGCAGGCTTTTATAGAGCAGACACGGAAGCAAAGCAAGCACACGATTTGATGTGCTAAAGCTTAAAAGATTGCCTTATTTGGGAAAGCCCAGTTGTCTGTTGTGATTGATTGTTCTTAAATTTCATTTTCTTAGATGCAAGTGCATTTACAGAAGTTGACTCTGGCTTAGGTTTCGGTTTGCTTACATAAGGCTACCAAGGCGTTAGAGCCACCTCAGTCTAATGGCCTTCTGTTTAATTACTTCAACAATAGAATTGCATCTTTTCTATGTGTCTAATCACACTACTTGGTTCTGAAGAGAATAATAATTCCATAATCATCAAGTAAATACTCATTGGTTTTCAATCTATGAAGTCAACATATAAACAAAATGCAGAGGACCTAATGGTAGTTACAGAACAGAATGTAAATATTTTAAACCAGCAATGTAAAGTGATAAAACAGCTCACAGAAGTTAGAACATGGAGTGCAAGTTTTTTACAGATTTACAAAATTCCTTATTTTACAGTGCAGAATCAGGAAGTGCTGTCTGAAGTTGAGATATTGAGGAATATGATCTTTTTTTGTTTTGCCAGGGAAGATTTGCCCTAAGCTAACATCTGTTGCCAATCTTCCTCCTTTTTTTTTTTTCTTCCTTTTTCCCCCCCAAAGCCCCAGTATATAGTTGTATATAGCTGTAAGTTCTTCTGGTTCTTCTATGTGAGCCACTGCCACAGCACGGCTACTGACAGGCGAGTGGTGTGGTTCCGCGCCCGAGAACCAAACCCAGGCTGCCAAAGCAGAGCATGCCAAACTTAACTGCTAGGCCAATAGGGCTGGCTCTAGGAATATGATCTTTTAAAAATACAAGTTGAAATATATTTTTCAAAATTATGTACGTAAAGAACAACAAAAGAGCAAAATTAGGAGGAGGGAAACAGTTATTGCAAATGAGTTATATCCTCCCTCTTTTACAGTGAGAAATCAATAAACACTATTTAAAGTTGAAAAACTGGGAAAAGACATTTAGATTAGTATTTAGATGATTAAAGTTGGGAAATAAACACCATAAGAACTAGGAATCAGAAATAATTAAACACAGGCATAAGAGAGGGAGGGGGAAGGAACATTCTTACTTTTCATTTTCTATTGTTCCATATTGCTTGAGTATTTATTACTCTGTGCATATATTACTTTAATTAATTAGCGAGTGAAGAAACATGCAAAATTAAATAAATAGAACTTCTGGGCTAAGAGAGTCAACTGCAGAGCTCTGAGAGGAGGCACGTTTGAACAGAGTAGTCTTAGGAGTAAGGACCCACCTCTGGAAGGGCTCTGGAGTTCTCCCAATGTGAGCGTCCCTCCAGGTGGGCCCTTCTTACATCTGAAATTCATACAAAACATCCTACAAACCTGAGACAGATGGCTGACGTTACAGGAAAATAAGGCCTACAGATTTTGTTGGCCACAGCTAAGGAGGAACCAATTATTGAAAGTGGTTCTAAGCTAGAGACTAAAGCAATGGTGGGCTGGGTCAAAATTGTGGACTCTGGAACAAACGGCCTTATCTGGACTGTCAGTGACTAGCTGTGTGACTTCAGGCAAGTGATGACAATAATTATACCCATTCTCTAGGGTTTTGTGTGGCTGCCATGAGCTCATTTCTGCGAAGATGAGTGTTAGCTGTTAGTATTATAAAGAGATGCAGATTCCAGCTTAAGGGAAAGCAGTGTCAATAAGGAACATATTGGAGATTCCGCTGGGTGATGATCCCCTGTAGCTTTCTCATTCTTTAACTATTAGAAGGACAACTTGATTGTAGCCTGGGGAAGAGAATGCCAGTTTGGGGAACAACAAACTATTAACATAATACTATTAATAAAAGCTAACATTTATTGTGTTAAAAGCTAACATTTACCACATGCCAGGAACTGTGCAAAGCACTCTACACACATCATCTTAGTCCATCTTCATTCACACTCAGGTGAGATAGACTTCATTATCTGCTTTTTTTTAATTGTGGTAAAATACACATAAAATTTACCACCTTAACCATTTTTAACTGTACAGTCCAGTAGTGTTAAGTACTGTTAAAAATAAGGCAACAGGCACAAAATGGAGTCGCTTATGCTAAGGCCCCTGTCATCAAACCCAGACTTCATTACAGTTTCGGCTCTCCCAGAAATGGAATCTTAAACTAGCCAATCAGGAATCTCCTGACCAGCATTAGTTAGGTAATCCGTCTTGTAAACCCCTACATCCCCTACAGGGAAAGTAACCTTGCAACAACCACTCTGCTTTTTCCCTACTATGGCTTCCTTGTTCCTGCTCCCTTCTCCCTATAAAAGTCTTTCATCCTGTACAGCTCCTCACAGCTCCTTTCTATCTGCTAGACTGGATGCTGCCTGACTCATGAATCACTGAATAAGCCAATAAGATCTTTAAAATTTGCTCAGCTGAATTTTGTTTTTTAACAGTACATTCTCATCGTTGTGCAACCGATTGCCAGAACTCTTTTCATCTTGCCAAACTGAAACTCTATACCCATTAAACAGCAACTCCTTTATTATCTCCATTTTGCAGAAGAGGAAACTCAGAGGAATTATTATGACAAACCATGCGAAAATGCTGTTATTCAATCATTTTTTACCTATGAACAAATGGCATTTTGGAATAATTCCACTGAAGAGGTCAGTAGCCCAAGCCAGTTAGGAGAAGAGCCAGGTTTCCAGCCTGCCTGCGAAGCGTTCCATGGTGATGAGCACTTCCCTGCAGGGAACAACCGAAGAGGGTACCCAGGACGATGAACTAAGTCACACTGGAGAGGAGAAGATGCAAGAAACACACAGAAAGTGACTTGGGCTTTTCATGTCATAAGAAAGAGGCATTAAAGCCATTCTAAATTATTCTAAGACAGAGCTACAAGGGTGAATCCAGGTTGCAGGACCCAATGCTGGTTCAACTTGGGGATCACAATTTTTTAAAAAATTAAAATGTACATAGTATTTTCCATTTCTTCTCTTCTTCAGACTCTTCTCTTCATATGACTTTATAGACCCTTAGTCACCATGGGTGCTCTCCTCAGAAACTGTCAAGCTGTAGTCAGCCTTGCAAGTGGATTTTTGTGAGCATGAAATGCATGGGGAGGCAAAGAGTGAAGGGACTAGAAGCTGCACAGCTGTCAGAATTATGGGGAGCGTGCATGCATTGCCCTGAGGGAGACACTGAGGCAAAGTCGCTGCATCCATGGCCTCTGTCCTCCCACAGCTGAGGCAATGGCCTCGATAGGAAGCCTATTGTTTTACTATCCCATCGTGAGCACCTCCCTTGGAACGTCGGTGTGGGGTGAAAGGTCCCCTTACCCATCAGTGTGCTCACTACTCGAACCCCCTCCTCACCTGCCTGGCCTCATATTCTCTATGCCCTCCCTCTTCTCTCATCACCTTTCAATACATCTCTGCTCCCTGAACACTTCAGCACAGACTCAGGCTTCCTCTCCTTATTACTTTCAGAAAATTCTGTAGGTGGAAAGAAATTTAATCGGTAATAATAAGGCTTTCTATTTTTAGAGCTTCTGCCTTCTGAGCAAACCGAAGAATGCCACAGCTATATCAGAATCGGTTAAAGGGTTGAAAGAGTCTTCCAGAGGTCTTCTGGGAAAGTCCCCCACCCTGAGGCAAAACTTTCCTGAAACCTGCCTTGGATAGGCACTGGCCTCCCCTAATCTGACCCTAGAGTCAAACTCAGCTCCAGCTCTGATACCTCAACCTCCAGAACCTCTCCCCACCCCCAGCCAGAACCCTGCTTTCCATCCCCTACCCTAGTTCCTTTCTCCCTGGAATGGTTGCAACAGACTCCTAATGTTCTCCCAGCCCTTAAGTCTCTCATCCAACCAACCTCCATGCCACCAATACAGTGATCTTTCTAAAACATAGATCTGATCATACTTGGAATGCAAGGTTAGATGCGCAAAGTGTTATGGGAACACAGTGGGGAAGGGGGTTAGGGCAAGTGTCACAAATTGGAACTCAGAAGATCATAGGAGGTCACCAAAAAGAGTGGGGGAAGGAAATGTGTCAGGCAAAGGGCACAGCCAATGCAAAGGTTTGGAGACATCAATGCATGGATGTTTGAGGCATGATAAGTCACGCAGAGTGGCGTGAGTGGGGAAGGAAGCAGAGAGGCGTTATCAGAGGAGAGGGTGGAAAGGTGGTTTGGGGCCATATTGGGAGTTAGGACTTTTTCCTGACGGCAATGGGGTCGTTGGGTGGTGGGACTCGCAATGGAGGTCTTGGGCAGAGTTAAGTTGAAAGGCCCTGATTCCAAGAAGAGAAGAGACATGTATCAGAGAGGATGGTGCTCAAGGAAAGTGCAATGCATGTTGCCATCTCACCCATTACCAGGGCTCCAAATTCCCTAAACTGTCTACCCCACACACACACACACACACACACACCTCCCCCCCCAACACACACACACCTGCACACATCTTCCCTTCTGGAGTGTAAATAATCCTAGTTACCTGTTACAGTTTATAAGCCCCTGGATAGTATAGAGGGTCTCAGATTTCGAGTCAAAGCCTTGGTTTCAAATCTACACATATGTGTTTGACCTCAACACTGTGACTCAGTTTTTTCAGTGCTAAAATGCAACAGAAACACCTCCTTCCCAGAGTGGTTGAGAATATCAGAGGAAATAACGTATGTGAAATCCTTAGGGCACTAGACAGTGCTCGTAAATGCAATTTTAACACAAATTTTCTTGTTTTCTTTGGGATCCTCTCCATATTCATCCAGAGCATCCAGGAGTTCTGTGTCTCCACACTTTCAGGGAGAGGAGTGTAGGCTCCAGCCAACAGCACTTCTGGTTCCTCTCCAGTGCGGCTTTCCTTGAATTCTCCAGCCCGAGTCAGATGAAGCTGACACAGAATGGGTTATTGGGGATGGTCAGGGTGTGTATGTGTGTGTGTATGTACACAGGTGCATCTGTGCATGTCAGTTCTGCTCATGGTAAAGGGGAAGAGAGGGAGGGATCAAAAAGGCAAATGAACACAAAGAAGAAGTGAAGCAAAATCTAGCTGTGCAGGAAAGCGTTAAAGTAGATGAGAGGCTGGAGGCCTGAGGGGAGGGGATCAGGGTCCAGCTTGCTCAGTCCTTCGTTGACTGCCTGGGTGGGCGCACACGGAGAATAGAGAAGATGACAGAATGCCCACACGCTGCCAGTGGCCTCTCCCATTCAGGCCACTCAGGCCCGGATGGAGTCCTTCCCTCAGTGCACTACCTCCAAGCTGGAAAAACTCTCCAGGGCAAGGGGAGTTGGGCAGAAGGGGGGTAACTCCACCAGCTTTCAGGGATCCGCCAACAGTTTCCAGTGCTTCTTCTGAAGACAGGCTCTCTAACCACATGCTTTTCCATGACATCACCATCAGTGACCTTTGGGGGCCAGCAGGGTGGAGTCCAAGGGGACGGGTACAGGCCACAATTCTTTGGTGGTCACAAAGGTTGGGATTGTGAGCTGCCCAGAGCTGGAGAGCAGCTTCAATGGGGACAATGTCCCTTGCTGGACTGGGAATGGCTTCCCTGCCCTAGGATATTGCAGGACTATAGTGGACCTGTTGTCTTTGCTCCTTTTCTATATTAAAAAGCACATTGTTGAGCACAGAGCCCGTGTGTGTGTGTGTGTGTGTGTGTGTGTGTGAGTGTGTGCGTTTGCGCACGCGCACAGAAGTGTAAAGAGTCTCAGAAAATTGCATTTTGCTTTTAGAACAAATGATGATGATGTGGAGTGGAAAACTTGCAGCCCAGCCAGCAGAGAGAAGTGTGTTTTTGCTTTTCAGAAGCCTTGGGAAGGAGTGGAGGGAGGGGAGGAGGAAGGGAAGACTTCCGCTGATGTTTCAAGAACACCAAACAGTGCTGGCAGAGATCAATATGCCCAATGAGTCCAAAGCTGATTGTAGCAAACACAGCCAGCTGCCCTGTGTTCACTTAAAGTAATAGCCTCAAACACTTGACAGAAATAACTCAATTACCTTATTGATTTTGGATTTCAGCCACTTCCCCCAACATACAATACACATGAACACTACCACAGACCTACACACATTAATTTTTTTTTGGTTTTGCTTCTTTTTAAAAACTAACCTAATTGGCATGACCTGTTCCACTAGCTCGGAAAATAAATAAAGTTGTATCTGTTTTTTTATATGCACATCAATCACTTGGGTCCCCACCAGCCCAAATTGAAGGATGGCCAGTAGAACCTCTCTGGGGACCTCCTCCCTCCAAAACTGAAGAGCCCCAGGTGCTCACTGAGCCCCAACTGGTTAGTGTAAAGAAATAATTGAGAAATGCAATCAGTTCTCCAGCCCCCTCCTCCTCCTCATTTCCTGCTGTTGTCACTTCTAGCCCCTGCCACATGGTGCTGCTGATGAAATCACACAGCCCCACACAGATTGATGTTTTGTGGCTGCTGAGCCAGTGCCTGGCTAACCCAGACTGTACTTAGGCAACAAGTTTTCTAAGCAAGTGCACACCTTCTTGCTCCCCCATTTACACCCACCTGTGTACCCATTGTCCCAAAGCCGTGTCCTTCAAAGCAGGACTGGAGAGAGGCTTCTGATGACAGCCAGCAGCAGCTCTACCTGAAGATTTTCCCCTGGAGGCCCCGATGCTTTCTCCTGCTAACAGACCTGAGCCAAGGCCATCAAAACCATCACAAGCAACTTGTACCGTTGACTCAACAGCTCAACGGGGTCTGGAGAGTACCCCAGACATCATCCACCCCACTGTCCTTGTTTTACGTATGAGGAAAATGAGGCCTAGCAAGATTAGGGGACTCTCCAGCACCACATTGCTAGCCTGGAGAACGTGGTTTTGTGGGGGTGGAGGTGTGGTCTGGGTTTAACACCTGGAAGGCCTCAGAAGGCAGATAAAGGTGGTCCTTTGGTTACCTGTCTTCATGCGCCAGCAAAGCCACACCTATGCCAATGCCTGGCCAGCCCAGCGTTGTCCATGTCCAAGTCCATAGAGAAGTCCCTATGTGCTTCTTCCCACATCCCGGGAAACCCCTTAGTTCTGGGAAGACCGGAAAAGTTGGCCATCCTAGACTCTGCTCTAGTTATTAGCCTTTCTTTATCCTGTGTTCCAGTATTTTCAAACTCTCCTTCTCAACTGGCTCCTTTCTACCAGTTCAAACCTTTCTCAGATTAAAAAAAAATCTTTGATCCAACATTTCTCTCTCCACCCCCCCCATCTTCCCCTTTTCTTCCCCTCTGCCTTGCCTTCTCTCTTCTGTTTTGTCCTCCCCCACTTTCCTTCTGTCAAAAAAATGTTTTAATGAACATTCTCCCCCTGCCTCATACACACACGCATGTCCATCTTCCTTGTACATGCACTGGGCAAGAAAGGTCACAGCTTTCACAGCTTTCTCAGAGGTCACAAAGCAGTGGACTGACCATGACCAAGACAGATGCAGGTGTGGAAAAGTCTGGTGCTCCCTAAGCACTGGGAAGGCAGAGGTGAGCACAGCATGGAGGGCAAGAACAGGCTGCTGTCCCCCGAAATGCCCACATCTCTGCAATTTTCCTGGTAGGAACAGCCCAGACTTGTCCCATGGTCTGGGGGATTCCGGTGCCCAGCTGCTGAGGCAGAGGACAACCCAAAACCAGTTCATTAGGTATTAGTGGGGCATGTGTCCTGCTGCTTCATATTAAAAGGACACCCCACCTGTCCCTCCCTACCTCCTGCTGATCCTTCTCTTTATTAAGGAAAGGTTTTCATCTTGTAAGAGCCTCTTGTTGATATGTGCATGCTCCAACCTTCATGTAACCTTTCTTAGAAGTTACACGAGGGCCTTTATCTTCCTGACGCTGAGACTGACAACATGCTATTTACTGAGGAAAGAGAAAGAAAGAAAACCAAAATTTACTAAACACCTCCTAGGTGCCAGCCATTATTCTAGGAGTTGGGGATACAATGGTGACTAAGACTGACATGTTCCCTGCCCTCATAGTGCTTACATTCTAGTAGGGAAACAGACAATGTACATGTACACAGATAAAGTCATTATAGAGTGTAAGAAGTGCCAAGAAGGAAATTAACGGGGCACTATGGTTGGTGACAACACCAGGGACTTCCTTAGGGTCTGGTGAGGGTCTCTCTAAGAAGGAGACATCTAAGCTTAGATCTGAACAATGGCGTTGAGAACAGAATTCAAGATGGAATTTAAAGCCGTGCTCACTACAACTTTGTCATGTCTGTGTTATTGTCACCTGCAATTTACACATCAAGAGATCGAGGCTCTGAAAGATGAAGAACCATGCCCAATGGCAAGGTTCAAACTGACGGGATTGACACCAAAACCACGCTTTCTGTTACCTTCCCTCCTTTGGGATACTCGTACTTCATTCTGACTAATAAAAAGCACCTGGAAGCTTTGGACTCAGGGTATGCAGATGTTGGCTGAGCCTTCTTTGAGATCAGTGTCCAGTCCTGGTAAAGTGGGTACTGAGTACCTCCTAGGTGCCCAAGGAAGGTCAAGATGCTCTGTCTCCTCAAGGTTCTTGGAAGACAAGCTAAAGCATAACCCAGTGCCCAGACGTGGCTGTGAAAGGAGTGCAGGGTAGGGAAGATGACTGAGGTCAGAGTCCTTGGGCAGGGGGCTCTGCTGTGAGCTGGCCCTGCAAGGACAGAGTGGTCTGGCCAGGCAGAGAGGAGGGGGTGAGGGTTCAAACCAGGCATGGTGTGCGTCAGGCAGCAAGCTGCCTCCTCCAGAAGACAGCTGGGGGCCGCAGAAGGCTGGGTGGATAAGCTGTCAGACCTTTCCATGACCTGCCACAACTTGAGAAAGTAGAAGCGTGGGTCCAATGCCCCACATCAGTCCACTGGTTGACATTTTCTGAGTGTTTAGCTCATGGGTCCTAAGTACTGCACGAAGTACTCTGAGGACATTCAAAGAGCACAGAACCATGATCTCACCCATGCAGGACACAAAAACCTCCTTGAAAAGAAGTGCCCAAGCTTATGAAACAACGGAAGAGCATTTGCACCCAGCAGCCAGGCAGCATGTGGAAGCCACATGGTATGGGCAGGTAAGACTGCGACGGAGAGCTTCCTGGAGGAGGTGAACCATGTTCTGAAGGTGGGAAGAGAACCAGATTGGCAGAGAGATGGGAGGGAGGACATTTCAGATACATAATGGACGTGTCATTTACAAGAGCACAGAGAAAGGCTGACTGGAGGAGGGACAGTGAGAGCACGAGGGATGGAGCTTGGGAGGCCAGAATCTCCACTGGGTCAGGGAACAGTGACTCATTGAAGGTTCTTGAGCAAGGGACTCATAGGATGAAAGCAACACTTTCAAAATTAGAATAGTAATTCCTCACTTGCCTGTAACATTTTGCGATATTCAGATCACTCCACAGACATTATTTTGCTTGATTCTCACAACCATCCAATGAGGAACAAAGTTATCAATGCCTTTTGCAGCTGAGGAACCAGGTGGGAGAAGTTTCAACGACTTGCCTAAGATCACACGTCTCAGACAAGGAGCCAAAACTGGAGTCCCTCCACTGCTCTGTGAAAGGGGAAACACAGCCTCAGGAAAGGGCCTGGCTTTTGAAACCAGACAGATCTGAGTTCCAGTGCCACTTCGGCTAGTTACTGGTAAGCTGTGTGGCCTGGGACAGGTTATTAACCTCTCTGATCCTCAGTTTTCTCCTTTTTAGAATAATAATAATACCTTAGAGAGACGCAGGTATGTTGTGAGTGTCAGTAACGATGGCTCCTGGCACAGCAGAGATGTCCTACAAATATGAATTGCCCTCCTCTTTTTTCTACTGCTCCCCACTCAGATCAAGTTATTAACCTAACTTGCCTCTACCCCCAATGGTGCCAATGAAGCTCTGGAGACAAGTGATGTCACCCTCATGGCCAAGTAGCATTGGTGCCACTTTTGGCAAGGCTGCAGCCCTATCCCAAGTCATCATGCAAGGGGTCATGCCAGCTGTAGTGGCTCAGTCAAGCAGCACTTCCCATCTGAGGAGCAGCTGCTGTGGGAGAGTGGCTGAGCCCCAGGGAGATGGGTGATTTGCAAAGCTGCACAGCTCACTTCCACGCCTTCTTGATAGGGCAGGCCTGGATTTGTTTTTTATTTTTTCTTTAAACCAACACGATTTAAAAGAACAGCCCACACAAATGACTTCTTAGAAATCTCACCCTTGACTTATCAGCAGGAATAAAAGCAATTCTTCATCCTGGCAAAGCTCTTCATTCTTTTCGGAACATTTTCATATACATTATTTCACTCGATCCTCGGAACACTGAAAGAGAGACAAGCAGGCTTTACTGTTCCCTTTGAACAGACAAAAAATCCATGGCTTAGAGGCGGGGAGCAGGGGGCGGGGGGCGGGGTACGGTGAGGATGGCCCAGAGAGACCAATCCCCTGCCCATGGCGCTCTCTCCTTCCTCCATGCTCAATTCAGAGTCCTGATCCATCCATTGACAAGCCCTGCTCTGACGTTTGAAATCCTCCCCCATCCCACTCGGCTATTGAATCATCAGAGATGCCCACGTGAGGCTCATACAACTGGTGGGCATGGGTGGGGTGGGGAGAGCAGTTTTGAAGAGACACCTACCCTGGGCACATCCTGCAGGTGTGCTAAGCTCTCCACTCAATGCAAACAGGGGTCCCTAAGCCGCCGCCCCACCCAGGAGCCCTTCCTTGCTCCTCCAACCCTCTCCCAACCTGAGAGCCTCAGAAAAGCAGCAGACTCATTTGGAGTCAGCTCACCTGAGGTCCATGCCTCCAACTTCAGCTCGAGAATTTCAGTAAGTCAGTTCACTCCTGGAAGCTAACTCAGTGACCCTAAAGGGAAGCTGGGACTGCTAACCCAGGCCACTGATTGGCTCCTATGTACAGTAGACCTGCTCCACCCAGCAGCAGAGAGATGCTGAAGAAGAAACCAGCCAATGAATACTTACCAGCAACTACTAAGTGTTCTAATCATTTAGATACCTCAGTGAACCTAACCAACAGAGTCCTCTGCCTTCATTTGGCTTATATTCTAGTGAGCGGAGACAGTAAAAATAGGCATAATCAAGAAGTAAATGAAGAAGTAGGTTAGATGACAAGTGCTGTGTGAGAAAGTGTATTACAGGGAATTGGGGCTGGAGTGAGCTGGGGGGAGACGGAGAGGTGTGCAGTTACTATTTTAAATAGGGTTGTCACGAGCTTCCTTGAGAAGTTGACGTTTGAGCAAAGATTTGAAGGAATCAGGGAGTTAGCCTATGGATATGTGGAGGAAAGGCTTTCCAAGCAGAGGAGACAGCCAGCACAAAGGCCCTAGGGAAATGGCAGGAGGCCAGTGTAGCTGGAGCAGAGGGCGCGCAGGGGAGAGCAGTAGGAAATGAAGTCAGAGAGAGAACGGGAGCCAGGTCCTGGGATCACAAAGGGTCTTGTGGGATATGCTAAGGACCCTAACTTTTACTCTTAAATAGGGACATTTGAAGGATTTTAAGCAGAGGTCTGAAGTGATCTAACTTTTAGCATTCTCACTCCAGCTGCCCTATTGGGGAGAGACTGTATAGCGGGGGGACAAGGTAAAAGCTGGGAGACCTGTTACGATGCTGCAGTAATCCAGGTGGAAGATGATGGAGTTTCCAGCTGGGGGCAGCAACGGAGTGGGAAGAAGTGGTCAGTCCTGGCTGTATTCTATGGGTAGAGAAGACAGGATCTCCTGAGAGGTTGGATGGGGGGATGCGGGCAGTGAGAGGAAGAGAGGATGCAAGTAACTCAGAGGATTTGGGACTGAGCAACAGGAAGAATGGAGATGCCATAACTGAGATGGGGAAGATTGAGGGTGGAGCAGGTAGGGGTTGGAGATCAGTTCAGGTTTGGACGTGTTGAGTTTAGATATCCATTAGATGTCTGAGTGGAGAGGGTGAGGTAGCAAGCCACTGAAGCCAGCTGCTGTATCCTTGCTGATAACTGCCAAACCACAGAGGCAGCACCCATTTGCATTGCCCAGCCCTGAGAGCGGTGGCCATGAGGAGCACTCACCCACTAGCCTCATGCTGTAATCACTGGATGCCCAGTTGGCCATGCCTTGCCTCCTGGACCACTCTCTATCCACAAGGTGGCTCTAAAGGCTCTGAAGTTCATGGCACAAAAAGCAGCCTCAGGGAAGCATTTCAGACCAAGACTATTAACGGTGTCTTGGGAAATCACCAGGGGAGGGTCAAATTCCTATCTACTCCTTGGTTCCGATCTCTGCCCAGTGAAACCTGGTCCCGGCCTTATGACAATAAATACTTCAGACTCAGCCGACACTAACTGAGCACCTATGACACATCAGGCACTCCGTGGAGCACTTTCTCTTATATTTTCCATTTGATTCTCATCACAACTATAGATACTATTATCCCCTTTTGAAGATGAGACAACTAAGGCTCAGAAAGTTTCAAATTTGCCCACGAACACAGAACTAATAAGTGTGAACACTAGTATTGAACCAATCTTTTGATTCTAACCCCACTATCATATTTTAATATAATATGTAATGTTTTATAGTAATGTATATTGTAATATTTTATAGTTACTCCTACTTCAAGGCCTAGTGCAAATCATACCTCCTCCGTGGGTCTGTGCCAACGTCCCAGGTCAAATCTTCCCTGTTACAGCATTTTATTTACACCCCTTCCATGGAACCTATGACTGTGCTGGAACAGTGGTCATCTCTGTGTGTGTTGGTCCTTCCTACTGGATTACAACTAACTTGAGAGCAGAAGCCACATCTTTTCATCCTTACTCCTATACTCTCTAATAATCCCCCTACCTCGTAAAATAATATGTTCAGGATGTTTATAAAATATGTAAGATTTTACACTTCTCATACACGCTCACATAGGACATTACATTTGAGTCTCATCCAGTTTGGTAAGTATTGGCACACAAGTTTCATTAGTCTCATTTATGGTTGAGAAGATCTAGACTCAGAGAGGTTGGAGGACTTGTCCAAGGCCATACAGCTGGATGGTGGGATGGGAACCAGATCCCAAGCTTGTGACACCCAACTCAGTGCTCATTGTATGGTCAGGCAGTCAATACTGGCCTAAAGGCCCCTAAAGCCCCTTAGGCGTATCCTGAGCCTTGAAGAGAGCCCTAGAAGTGTGTCATCTCCTCCATTTCCTCTTTCCCTGGCTTCTTTTGTCTCCTCATCACTGTGTTCCTCCTTTGCATCTCTGGTTTCACCACATTGTCCTTTCCCTGCTCAGATCTAACCCTGAGCAAGGGGAGACAGGTCCTGACCCAGAGAGCAGCTCTGGGGAGACAGACCCCTGTGGCTCACCTGGGACACAGGTTGCGAGGTTAGGCATCTTATTCTAATCACCTCCTATTTGCTCTGTTAGTAAGGTAGGGAGTCCCACCCTAGATTATGAGGATGACTGAACATAAGACACCTGACAATGGACAGGTGAGATAGACAGTTTATTAGCCACATATCATCACAGTCCAGAAAATGAAGACACCACATGCCACACAGGACCACACAGGAGTTGCACTCGGGAACAGAGTGAGCAACCAGGGGCTGTGGGATGTAGGCTTTGTAGTAGCAAGAGGGTGGAGTGCCCCCTGGTTCTCACAGGAGGATTGTTTGAAATGACTTGTTTGAATAATTTCACAGGTTGGCAGGGAACTAAAACCTGCTACTTGAGGATAAGCAGGAATTGTCCCTGGTCAACTTGATAAGGAGGGTTGGGGATAGGGAACCTTATCTATGGGAACAGAGTGGAGAGGGGAACCTGCAGTTAGGCCATTTGAGACTCCACCAGTTTCACCTGATGTCAAGGCAGCACACACTATTGGGCCTTAGTTTTAGGCCCTACACCACACATCTTCTCCAAGCTATCTTTATTTTTTTAATAAATTTTTATTTGGGAATAATTTTAGACTTACAAAAACACTCCAAAGAGTTCGTGTATACCCTTCACTCAGCTTCCCCTAATATTAACATCTTACATAACCTGGTGCACTCATCAAAACAATTTCTTAGTATTGGTACAACATTATTATCAAACTACAGACTTTATTTGGATTTCACCAGTTTTTCCACTAACATTCTTTTTCTATTGCAAGATCAAACCTGGGAGACCATATTGTATTTAGTCATCATGTCGTCTGAGTCTCCTCTGGTCTGTGACAGTTTCTCAGTCTTTCCTTGTTTTTCATGACCTTGACATTTTTGAGGAGCACTGGTCAGATATTCTGTAAAATATCCCCCATCGCAGGTCTGCTGATGGGTTTTAATGCCTAGATTGAGGTTGTAGGTTTGGGAAATAATACCACAGACATGTGGTGCCTTCTCATCATCATATCTGGGGCACGTGATACTCCCATGACATCACTGGGGATGTTAAACCCTCATCACTTGGTTAAGATGGTGTCTTTCAGATTTCTCCACAAAGTTACTATTAGTTCCTCTCCATACTTTATCCTTTGGAAGTGAATCACAAGTCCAGTCCACAGTCAAGGGAGGGGATTAAAGCTCCACCTCCTGAAGAGGGAAGTGTTTACATATATTATTTACAATTGCTCTGTAAGGAATATTTGTCCCTTCTTCCCTATTTATTTATTTAGAACAGCATGGATTCATGGATATTGATTTTATCCTTCGGGTTATAATCCAATACTCTCGTTATTTATTTTGTTGCTCAAATTGTTCCAGATCTGGCCATCAGGAACTCTTTCAGGTTGGCTCCTCTGTCTTTTTGACATATTCTCTCTTTTTTTTTCCCTTAGCATTTCTTTACTTTCTAAAACTATAAGATGCTCCAGACTTATCTTGTATTTTTTTCCTACTCCACCCAGAATCTGTCATTTCTCCAAAAGACCCTAAATTCCTTTTATTGGAGAATGGAAATTAGAAACCAAAATCTGGCTTCTGTGTGTGCTTGCTGCTATTGGAATGTCATTGCATCTAGGCCCTCTCAGTGGACAGAGCAGGGAAATATATTTAAATATACTAACATATGTATACAGACATATCTATAATTTGTTCTATATCTACCTGCTTATATATAGTTAAACTTAAAATGAGTTCATACTGAGATCTCTGACTCTAACCCAGCACCACAGAGTTTATTCTAGCTTTCTTCCTTTGTTTTTTGTAACTTCTTACCCATCTACTTTTTTTTTTTTTTACCTTTTTTTTCTCACTAATCTTCTACTAGTGTTCCTTTTAACTTGATTTCAACTGTAAAAATACTTTGGGTACAGCAGTGGTTCTCAGACTTCAGAGGGCATCAGAACCCCTAGAAGGCTTGTTAAACACAGGTGGCTGGGCCCAGACACAGAGCTTCTGATTCAGTTGGTCTAGGCTGAGGCCAAGTGGTTTGCATTTCTAGCATGTTCCTAGGTGCTGCTGCTAGTCTAGGGACCATACTTTGAGAACCCCTGATCTTTAGAAGCCCTGGACTCTCTAGAAAAGGGGACTTTACATTTAGAAGAGAGGTGGCTTGGATCTTCACTGAGAATGCTGGGAAAGGGAGGTCAGCCATGTGCAGGTGGGTCGTCATGATGACAGCTGCATTGTGATTGTACCCTCTGGAGCAGTAGATATGTTCTATTGCCCTGACACCGTTTGAGAGAAAAGGCATGAGTTCCGAAGCAGGAAGACCCATTTTCCAACCATCACTTCACTGCTTCCAAGCTGTGGGGCCTTGGCAGGTTCCTTAATGCCTCTGAGTCATTTTCTCATCTATTCAATAGGGAAAATAATAGTATCTGCTTCACAGGTTTTGCTTTGAGGATTAAACATATACTTACCTTTTAAAACCTTTAAAGGAAAGTTCTTCCTTCCCTTTAAAATATGGTTCCAAAAAGTTGTTCTGGGGGAAAATAATGTATCCCTTTAATTCAAGCAGCCTACAAAGCTGGAGGTTTCTCAGAGGCCACATTCAGCTACTAAGAGAAATGCTATTGTTAGGCCACTGTATTGAAATTTCCCGGAACATACAACAAACTTGCTAGCATCTGTTACACTTGTTGGGAAGAAGAATTTTCTATTTTTTTTAAATGAAGTTCAACATTAATCCCTTCTGATTACTAGATTTTCACTGTTCCATGAAGATGACATGGATTTTTATGTCCTGGAGCTTAGGATTATGCTGGCCCCTCTCTCTAGAACAGCTCTGTCCAACAGAACTTTCTGCAGTGATGGAAATGTTCTATATCTGCCCTGTCCAGTGTGACAGCCACTAGCCATGAGTGGCTTTTGAGCACTTGAAATGTGCCATATTGGGTACCATCGTTCTAGATGATCCTTACTACTCCTCCCCATCAAGCAAAACTGTACTCATCCTTCAAAGCCTAGTTCCGGTATCTCTAACCTTCCTTCTCTTCATGGTCAGAGGGAGACCCCTCCTCAGAACTCCCATAGCCCTTCATATATATTTCTAATATATCATTATATATGAAGAATTTGGTTGTATTTCTACTCCCCAATAGACTGTGAGATTTCTGCAGGCAGAGACTGTGGCTTTCTCATCTCTGTGGTGCCTGTACCTGGCAAAATATCTGGGACGTAGTAGATGCTTAATAAATATTTGTTGAACGAATGGATGAATGAATGAGCACAAGTTTTACACTTGTGCCCAATCTGTTTCCTATTTCTACTGAGTGGAGAAATGTGCAGGAAAAGTCAGAGATGGGAAACCCAGATCCATTCAATCTTCTCATTACCCTGCTTTTCCTCTGATAGCAGAGAGAGGAAAAGAAAAAGAGCAAGGGAGATGAGGGTGGGGATCAGAGCCCACTGCCCCCATCTGTTTAAGAAAGCTTGAAGGTATTAACTTCAGTGAAACTTTAGGGACTTCAATATCAGAGTGATTTCTTAAGAGGGAATTGCTAACTTCAAAGCTAAGAGAGGAGAAAAAAATTTTAACACATAAACATAATAAAATCATAGTAAGGTCCTGCATTTTCCTAGGCCTTTATGTCTATGAAAACTGCTTTGTATGATTATCTGCTTTATAGTTTAGTATTAAAAGAAGTCATATTTGTTGTTTGGTTTTCTTTTTTTTTTTTTTTTATAATTTTATTTATTTATTTATTTTTTTCCCCAAAGCCCCAGTAGATAGTTGTATGTCACAGCTGCACATCCTTCTAGTTGCTGTGTGTGGGACGCGGCCTCAGCAGGGCCAGAGAAGCGGTACGTCGGTGTGCCCCCAGGATCTGAACCCTGGCCGCCAGCGGCGGAGCATGCGCACTAAACCACTAAGCCACGGCGCCGGCCCTGTTGTTTGGTTTTCAAATAAACTACACCTATAGCTAAGATCAGTGGTTCAAATTGCATCCCCAGAGTAACCACCACCACCCGCATTGGTAGCACACTCCAACTCTAGGTTTAGGTCACTGAGGGGCTTACCAACTTTCTTTAAAGCTAACTACAGGCCTAAACCTCTCAGAGAGTAATATTATTCTTAAAAGTTTCATTGCTTTCTTCAAAAAGTGTCTGAGGGGCCAGCCCTGATGGCCTAGTGGTTAAAGTTCCATGCGTTCTGCTTTGGAGGCCCAGGTTCAATTCCCAGGCATGGAACCACACCACTCGTCTATCAATGGCCATGCTGTGGTGGCAGTTCACATTAAAAAAAAAAAAAGAGGAAGATTGGCAACAGATGTTAGCTCAGGGCAAATCTTCCGCAGCAAAAAGAAAAAAGGTGTCTGAGTATTTCTGTGTGTAAGGCATTATACTGAGGGTTGTAGGGGTAAAACATAGTCCCTGTTCACGAGAAGTTAATACTCTAGGGAAGAATTACAGCAAGGAAAGTCATTGTGCCTTAAGGAAGAAACACAGCTTAAGGGCTTTGATATAACTGTTAGTTTGGTAAATACTAACTTTTTGATAAGTCAGACATCGACTGACAAAGGTCCAACATCTCCAGATACCCAAATTAAGCCTTGAGAGGGATAGGAATGGGCAGGGGAAAAAAGAGGTAACTTGGGAGATGAGCAATAAAACAGAGAGAGAGAGAGATTGAGAGATTGAGATTGGGCCAAGATGCCTCTGGCTGTGATTATTTCTTGTGTTCCAAACATCTGGCTGGGTGTATGGAATTCTGGATGACTCACCATGTAGGAGCAGTGCTGAGGGAAGAAAGGAGAAAGCCTCCGAGGAGGGGAACCCCCTTCAGTCTCCTTGGGGTGTGGTTCTGGCATTCTGTCTAGCCTTACACAGGCCAGCTAACAGTACGGCCGTCAGTGCTCAGAAGCCATTTTATGAAGTGGTTTTAAGAGTCCCCCCCAAATGCCCAGGGGCTCCCCCAAGAACCCAGGGGCTTCAGTGTCCTTGCTGATAAACCTGAGCAACCACAGGTGAAGAATCTGAAAAGGAGAGGTATTCACTCATCTAAATGGAGGTGTTAGCTTGAGTTTTCCTCCCAGAAAGAGGAAAGGAAGGGAGGGGACAAGGGAGGACTGGCCTTGAGCATAGAGTCTCATGTGGCAGCTGGACTGCAAAGACCACACAGCCAGGGGATTTTAGCTCCTCATGCAGGCTCAGTGAGTTCCTGGGTATTGTGGACTGAACTTTGTCTCCTCCCCCACCCCCAAACTCTTACGTTGAAGTCCTAACCCCCCATACCTCGGAATGCGACTGTGGAGATAGGGCCTTTAAAGAGACGATTAAGTTGAAACAAGACTGTTAGTGTGGGCCCTAATCCAATCTGACTGGTATCCTTATAAGAAGAGGAGATTAGGACATACAAAGAGATACCAGGGGTGCTCAGAGAGGGACCACGTGAAGAGGCAGCAATAGGGCGGCCATCTATGAGCCAAGAAGAGAGGTCTCAAAGGAAATCCACCCTGCCAGCACCTTGGTCTCAAACTTCTAGCCTCCAGAACTGTGAGAAAAATAGATTTCTGCTGTTTGAGCCACCCAGTCTGTGGTATTTTGTCATGGCAGCCCTAGCAAACTAATACAATGGGGAAAGGAGCTCTTCACATGGTCTGAATGAGGCATCCTAGAAGGTTCTCAGCTGCAGCACGTGCCCGTTATGTCCCTGTTTTGTTCCTGCATCAGTCCTGGCCCCAGAGAGTCATCACAAGCAACTAACAACTGAGTTTTTCCCACATGCCAGATACTATGCTAGGTTGCTTTCTCATATATTACTTCATTTAATTGTTAATGCA
The DNA here is from genome assembly GCF_020826845.1 of Diceros bicornis minor. Taxonomy (NCBI): domain Eukaryota; kingdom Metazoa; phylum Chordata; class Mammalia; order Perissodactyla; family Rhinocerotidae; genus Diceros; species Diceros bicornis. The sequence goes on from NC_080743.1 coordinate 71,778,269, forward strand.
AACCTGAGGCTCGAAAGAAGTTAACTGGTTTCCCCAAAGTCACCCAGTTAGGACATGCTGGACCCAGGGTGGAATCCTAGGCCTCTAACTCCAGGTCCGTGGTTCCCTCTGCCACCCCCAAGGGGATCTCCGGCAGCTTTTAAAGACCAAGGGTGTTAGGGACTACATGCCACCCCATCTTTCAAAATTCTGTCCTCCCAGGAACACAGTCACCCCTAAATCTTCACTGTGTGTAAGTCCTGCGACATAGAGAAGAAAAGTATTGATTAAGTCCTAATTCTATCTTTACTGGACTTTCCAAGATGAATCCTTCTCTGACCACCCTATTTAATAGTTAATTAAGAGCCATATACAACCTCAAAGATATTGCTAAAGAATCGTTTAAGACCATGTTATTGCTTTCTGGATAATAGGCTACTTTTCTCTCCTCGGCTCAGTTTGCCGAGCACAACTCTGTCTGGAGCTGCTTGTCGATATCTATTTTTGATGGGATATATTTATAATTGGATGTATTTAGAACTTCTTCCTCATGGGCACTTGTTTTCTTGCTAGAATCACAGAGTCATTTTAATAGATTGGCTATAGCAGCAAAGAAGTGACTAGAAACGGGTTGGGCCCGGTTGTCAGTGGAGCCTGAGAATCCTGACTACTCCTATGCCGAGCACCTGCTGCCCTTTATGAAGAAGCCATGTCACCACTGCTCTCTGGTTCCTATTTCTACAAAAGAGATATGCCACTCCTGGGAGGGACAGAGGCATCGAGGTTATTAAAAGGTTTAGTGAATGCTGAGAGAAACCTTCAGTGGAAATCCCTATGATTTAATTCTGTTTGACAAATATTTATTGTGTATCTATTACATGCTGAGCACAGATTCATTGTTTGGGATGTGGCGTTTTTAACAAATTATTGAACACAATCATCAGAGCTGGAAGAAATCTTAGAGATTGTGTGGTCTGATTCCCTCACTTTAGAGATGAAGAGCATGAGGCCCAGACAGGAGAAGTGACTAGTCCAAGGTCAAACAATTGCTTCTTGGCAGGCAGCAGACTAGGGTCTTCCTGATTGCTAGTCCAATGTTTCCAAAATTGCATGCAGCAGTCAGATCCTTAGAAGAGTATCGCGTCCAAGTTGGTTCACCACATTGTGAAAACCTTGTGCACATCTGGAAAGGATCCATAAAAAATAACCAAAATTGACGAGGGATGGAAAATAGATTTTTAAATGAAGTAGCAAAGATTCCAGCTGGACATGAGGAAGCACTTTTTAGCTGCCAGGGTGATAAAGTATCAAAATGAGCAAATCAAAGGAAAGCACGCTGAGAAATTCTCAAGAGGACAGGAGATAAGCATCTGTCTTTGATCATTGGGGGGTCATCCACCCCAAAACAGGGACCTACAGCAAATAATCTCTCCGTTTCACCCAGTTGTGATTCCAAGTGCCTGCTATCAGACTCTGGCCAAAAACTGCTGTTGCCCAGTCCTGCATCATTGATCCTATAATTTATTTGCAATATCCTCTTAAAACCTCTTCTTTGCCCTCTTGTTTTTTATTTTAAAAAGCCTTCATATTAAATGCCTTTGTAAGGGGCCAGAGCAGAATCCGGAACGTCTGAGTCTCAGGCTTTTAGGATTTTTTTTTCTTTTTTTTTTTTTTGCCAGAGGTGACATGCTGAGGGATTAGATCTTGGCAGTAACCACAGGTCCAGGCAAGCAAACGATCAAGTACAGGGCAAAGTTAGATGACAGACACCATACATCTCAACAGGCAGGGTCCTGGAGATCAAAGTGGCATTATCAAGCACAGCTGAACTCTGACCTTAGAGCAAAAAGGGCATTTGCTTTCTGTCCTTTTTACATAATCTAAATATAGGTCACCTGAAGTTCAGGATACATGTCAGAAGCGAAAGAAGGTCAGAGGCTTGACAACAGCAGGGCTAGAGATACTAGGATGACCTTGAGAGCGGTGGTCCCTGTTCATCTCCCCTTGCCTATGGGGCCACATTAACACAGCAAAGTCACCCTGGGTACACTCAGAAAGAAAGCTTGTGTGGTTTAAGTGGCATCCACCCACAATAACGATACCTTTGTGTATATAGGAAGTGAGATAACATCAAACCCCAAGGTTATAAAGGGATCCGTTCCTATTCCTTTCCAATATCTTTCAAAACATCCCTTCAAAAGGCAACTCTGCAATGTGCCCAAATCAGTGTTAACAACCACCTCAGTCCCTCTCCTCTGCTCCTCCTTCTGAAACCCAGCTCAGTCTCGGGTTCCCGCTGAGGTTGAGCAATGACAAGATACCGCTAGCGGAGCATCTGCCTCCCAGGGTACTGTTCCCCCCTCACAAAAACTAGCATGAGCCAAGGATCCTGCCCCTTGAACCTGTAACTGTTGCTCTGTTCGGAATGAATCTCCATAGCTGTCAACTGTAAGAGTGACAGACCCTCTCATCTCAGCTAAAGGTCACTTACTAAAAGTCAGGACTGAAAGTGTGTACAATATGACAGAGACAGAGAGGAGCACATTAACCTCTTAGGCCGCCATGTGTTTTCGGACACTTGCCTCCTTCTGGGCTTTGGTTTAACTTTTGGTGTTCAAAGCTTTCGGCAGAAGTGCCGGATGTTAGCAAAGCAAAGCCAACTGCATGAGAAACCCCAGATGCTAAAGCCGTTTGTTTGAAGTCTCCCCAAAAAGATGTTAGGAAACTCACATGAAAACAGACTCCTATTCCAAGGAGTTGTGAAGCTTAATTCATTTCACTGGACTCTAGGACTCGTCCTGAAACCCCACATCCTGCTGCTCTCACTTAGTTTTGAGCCAGAAGAGAGCCGTTTAGACCTAATGAATCTTCCTTTCTTCGCAGCCTGTGCTGTGTTGGGTTTCCACTTATGTTTGTATCAGAAAAACGTTAGGAAAAAGCTATTGATTCCGCCTCCTTCCTCAACTTCATCCCAGTACAGAATTCTTTCTATATGAAGAATGAGTGTGCAGGCATGCACATGGGTGCACACACACACACAAAAGCACACAAGTCACAAATATTCAGGCTAGAATTTGGCATGTAGTCAATTCCTTCTCTTTAAAACAACTGAGCCACTTTCAAGAGATTCCAAAGGGATGACTCCACCACCTCCAGGTAAACGATGTCACTATTTCTTTACCTCCTGGTGCTCACTTGAATCTCCATGAAACCCCAGCCTCCTTCAAGGCAAGGATTCTGTCGTTGTTTCGGGATCCCCGCCACCTCGCCCTGTGTCTGCTCACGGTAGGCATCCAATAAACGTATTTTTAAATGAATTATAATCTCTCTCTTATTCCGGAGACCCCCCCCCATTTCCTCTCTTACATTTTTTCAGTAGCATCTTTCCCCCCTACAGTGCCCAAGTCACATCTCTACATCTAGGAAAATAAAAATAGAAATTTCCAAAATAATATTAGGAAGCTATATGGCTAGTTAAGGTCAAACCAAATTCTTATTGAGCACTGTTATTCCACACCAAGTTGTTTCTCTTTATTGCAGTTTTACCGTAAATTAAAAGCATAATTCAAAATAAGTTTACAAAATACCTTTAAGAAATGGAATTAAGGCTGGCCCGGTGGCACAGTGGTTAAGAGTGCACGCTCCGCTTTGACTGCCCGAGGTTCGCAGGTTCGGATTCCGGGCGCACACCAACGCACCGCTTGCCAAGCCATGCTGTGGCGGCGTCCCATATAAAGTAAACGAAGATGGGCAGAGATGTTAGCCAAGGGCCAGTCTTCCTCAGCAAAAAGAGCAGGATTGGCATTGGATGTTAGCTCAGGGCTGATCTTCCTCTCAAAAAAAAAAAAAAGAAAGAAATTGAAGTAAGGCAGTGATCTACCTACCAATGCACTGGTGCTTTCCTACGTGATCTTCTGACAGGTGAGAATGTTCACTGTGTTCGTGGCCAGTTGACTCAAGCATGGGCTTCTATGCTGCTTCTCCATTGCTGCTCCAGCCCCTGGTGCGAGAAGCCAGCCTCTAACATCCTCAAACAGTGCCTGGCACTTGGTAGCCGTTCAGTAAGTATTTCTTGATTTAATAGAGTGAATAAAGGCATAAATGAATGAATGATGTCCTGACATTTTCTATGCTGCTGCTAGATGCTCCAGCCATGGCGAGACCGTAGGCTGAGTCCCAAGAAACTGAGGCAGGAGTTGTTAAACTATTAGGTTACCACCAGCTTTCTAATCCAGATTTAGGGGTTCCTCTCCACTTCCCACCTCCATTTATCCAGCCCCAAAATGTAGGATCTGTCACTTGCATCTCCTCACCCCCAGTACCAGTTTCTGTATTGCTTAGGACTCTCAGCTGCAGGAGACAGGAAACTCCATTATAATTATCCTATGCAGACAGGGTCTTTATGGGATTGGCTGCATCCTTCTCCAGAAGTTCACTGCATCTTCAGGGAGCCCTCCCAATACAGCTAGTCTGCACAGCCCCTTCAGGCCCAGGAATACTGATGACTCCCACTGTTACTAGCCAGCTCTAGGATACTGCATCTCTCCTTGTGGGTTTCCCTAAACCCTGCTCGTATCATGACAAACAGTCCCTTTATTAAGTCCTACTCAGTTATCCAGTTTGAGTGTGCCATCTCTTTCCCACTGGGACTCAGACTCATACATCCACCCTGGACTCCTTTCTGACCCAAAGTGAACAAACAAACAGTTCCCAGGAGATGTTTTTAATCACAGTTTCCTTGCGTATAGTAGGTGCTCAATAAATATTTATTGGCTTTCATTGTTAAATCATATTGTCAATATGATTATACCTCTATTTCTTCCAACTACAGGTAAGCAGATCATTTCCCCTGAATTTCAAAAGTTTGGGTTAGAATATGCAAGATTTTAGGAAATAAGGATCTTATTTTAAGTTGACAAGTCATCCATTTCTTACTAGATCCATCGTTCTCAACCTTGGCTGCCTAACAGAAAAGTGTTATGTCTGGAGTACTTTTATAGTAATCCCTGGGCCCATCCCCCCCAAATTCTGATTTAATTAGTCTGGAGTGGATCCCAGGCACCAGCAATTTTTAAAGCTTCCCAAGTGGTTCTAAAAGGCATCTAGGGTTGCAAATCACTGTTCTTGGCAGTACCCACCTTCTCCTTCCCAGGAGTGATAAATCTCTGCTTTAGCCATAATAAGGTTGCAAAGGTGAAGAAAAAAGTATATAAACTATTGGGAGGAAAGATACCTAGGGAAGTATTTCAAAAATATTTTCCCTCTTAAACATAAATTTGTTGAATAAATAAAATGAAATGAAATTGCTATAGCACTAAGGTCACAGTGAAAACTTCAGAGCTCAGAGCCCTGTTCTATAGTCAGGTGGGGTAGTTCTCAACCCATGCTGCACATGAGACTCAGCTGAGGAGCATTCGAAAATGTTCACGCTTGGGCCCCACCCCAGACCCATTATATCAGAATCTCTAGGGTGGGCCCCAGGTGACAGCATGTTTTTGGTGAGGAAGATTGGCCCTGAGCTAACATCTGTTGCCAATCTTCCTTTATTTTGTATGTGGGACACCGCCACAGCATGGCTTGAGGAGCAGTGTGTAGATCTGCGCTTGGGATCCGAACCCACAAATCCAGGGCCGCCAAAGCAGAGCGCACGAACTTAATCACTACTCCACTGGGCCAGCCCCACCACAGTATTTTTTTAAATCTCCCAGGTGAGTCTAATGTGACCAGGGTGGAAGACCATTAGTTTAAATAAGGCAATTTCTCTAAATGCTTGAAATTTACATCATAGACTATTCCATTTTTTTAACACAAGAAGAAATTCAAATTTTTCATATAGAGACCAGAACACTTTCAAGTCTTGTCTGTGAAATGTGATTAAATGGTATTGTTGGTAAGCCTGGCTACGAATTTTAGTCACAATGTGAAAATATGTTGGGCTGGACAAAAAATAGTAAGTTTCCATGGCTGGCTGCTGATGTACAAGACAGTCACTTAGTTGGTAACCAGATGTCTTGTAGGGTAATGCTGGCACATGTGTCTGGATGTGACCTTTGCCAAAAATGATAGCTCTCCTGGACACACGGTCCCCAGATGAAGTGAGTTCTGTGAAAAATGTTTCTCTGGTAGATAAGTATCACCAGCAAGAGGTTCGTGGAGGGTGTTTTCCATTAACAAATTGAATCAAAGGAGTGTGCAAGGTTTCCAGAGAATGCCAGCATGATGCGCCAGCCATGGAGAAGCAGCAAAGTTTGACTCAGCTGGCCCCAAAGAGGATAAATATTCACACCTGTCAGAAGGTCATATAGAAAAGCATCAGTGCGTTGGTGATTAAATTACTGTTTGCCTTAAAATGAAACACATTTCTTAAAGGCACTTCATAAACTTACATTTTGAAGTGTGCTCTTAATTTATGGCAAAACCACAATAAAGAGAAGCAACTTAACGTGACATAAGAAGGCTAAACAAGATTCTGATTTTGACATTAACTAGCTACATGATTTGGGTAAGCTATTCCATCTCTCTGGGCCTCAATTTATTCAGAGGTAAAATTAGTCTAGCTTGATGCTTCTCAAACTTGGCTGCACAGCAGAATGCCTAGGGAGGTGTCAAAACATACCGATGTCCAGGCGGCTCCCCTACACACTCTGATTTAATGGGTCTGGAATGGTGCCCTGGGATCAGTATTTCTATAATATCCCCAAGTGATTCCAATGTGGGACCAAGCTGAGAACCACTGCGATGGGTGATCCCGACACTCCCTTTGCAGCTTCAGCCTTCCCTTGGGCTTAGGAGGCCTAGCTTCTGGGAGTGTCTGAGTATCAGAAGAGGTAAGTAATCAATGACTGATACATCCCAGAAGCACACTTAAAGCTAGCTACTTTGCCTCATAGAAGGGCCACCATTTCTTTTTCAAAAAATGAATGTATCAATGAAGCAAAAAATCTAAAACAGCTTTGAAAATAGATTCCTTAACACGCTGTGCCTCTGACATTTTTTACTGGCCCGAGAAGACGTTTAATGGCCCTTCCCACAGTCCAACCTCAGTACACAGACAGAACTGCTAGGGTGCATAAGTGGTGTTTTCAGCGTGCCACTCAAAGTTTTCTTGATTCCACTTCCAATACTCCCAACGTCTTTTAGGCATCTGGGTTGTGGACCCACGTACATTTTCACAGTTGGCCTTAAAGGGCTGATTCCTATTTCAGTTTGGATTTGTTGCCAGGCAGCCCTGCCCAAGTCCAATTTCCCATGGGCTGGCTGAACCACCAGCATGAAAAAGCATGATAAAATTCCAGAGCTGGAGCTTCTCCAGCCATGTTATGTCAGGAGAAACGAGTCCCTTTCAGCATCACAGGGTCACTGTGCTCTTACAGCCAGGGAGCCCTCCTGGACGCCCATAACGGATGGCTCTGGCATTTCATTTCAACACTACCCAGTCCCTGATTCCAGCTGTGGAGAACAAACCTGAGGGAGAAAAAAGAAAATCCGAGGCGGCACTAATTCAAGGCCAGATTCAAAAAGCAAGTAGTTAAATAGAAGTTCTGAACCAAAGCACACTTCTGGACACTGATAAACTACAAAATTAAAACCAGGATAAAAGCAGTTATGTCTAGACACTCCGGTCAGTAAATCTCCAGGTTTGTAGACTGAATTGTCCAGTTAATTACTTCGGCCTGTACCTCTTTTTAGCTATGGAGACATAACTTCTCTGTATTAAAACTTACAGACAGTTGCTTCCCCACCTGAATTCTGAAATGACAATGGAAAACCATGTCTGGCAAAAAGTTTGATCTTTGGCTCAAGGGATTAGATTGGTTTTTGTAGGGTAAATTTTATAGCCTAGAGAATTATTTTCAAATCGCTCCTGCTTTATAAAACTGCGGTTTCCACCAAGACTTTCTCAGTGTGCAAAAGAGGAGGGCCACCCAGGTCTTTACATGGGATTCACCTGGAGTTTTTGCTTATCCACATGATCCCCATTTTCAAGATAAAAATCCTGCTTAATAATAATATTTCTTGGGTTTTGTCATTCTTATCATTAAATTGGTCTAGATCCTTCACACTAGAAGTAGAAACACGATAAGGTGGAGACAGAGTGTCTGGGGAAAGGTCAGAGACAGGTTTAAACATGTCACACTAAGCAGGTCAGCCAGTGTCCCTGCTGTCAGGCTACTATGCCAGCTGTCACCCACTATGTCCTTTCCCAGGCCCCACCCCTCCCCTACCCAGGGAAAATGTCCAAAGGAATCTCCAACCCTATAGAACAGTGAGCAAGTATTACTTCCAGGATAGGCCCACCCCCGTAACACAAGATGTGGAACACCCCCTAGAAATACTGAGGCCAGGAACGGGCACTAAGTCCCATTGGGGGAACACAGGCTGGTGATTTTCCAAACTGGCTTAGAATATTGGATGCCCACACACACTGTGCTATTGGCACCGTATGCCTGTGTAGCTCACTGGTGAAGAGCATGGGATTTGATGTAAGACTAACCTTGGTTCAGTTCCCAAGTCCTCTGCTCTCTCACAAGGAGACCTTGGGCAAGTTATGCAACTTCCCAGTCCTCAGTTTCTTCCTCTAAAATGGAGACAGTCCACTTACTTTATAAGACTATTGTGAGGATTAAGACCACATGAATGCTGAAACACATGAGGCTTTCCAGAAATGACAGTTAGTTTTATTATCCTTTATAGTTACCTAGAACAATGCAACTCTATTTGAATCTGTCCCTCTAACAGAAATTTTCTGAGCCTTATTTTGTGGATTAGCTTAATTTTTTCACGGAGTGATTTTTGCCCTTCAAATCGTACAGCAAAGAAGTGTGTAGCACAAAGCAGAGGCATCAGGTAAATCTACCCTGGAAATTGCCTGGGAAACAAGTTGGAGATACAGCCTTGAGTGGCTCAAGCCTGATTTGTGCTAGCTAGGGCAAGGCGAATGTGGCTCTGTTAAACATTCCAACTAAGGATATTTTAAGACAAAAACAGTTTTATAACTTGTAGATACAAACTAAAAGTGACTTTGTGTTAAGGAAATATACAATCATCTTTTTGGAGGTGACTTTAGGAGTTACAATGGATTTGTGATTAGCACATCAATTCTTAGTACATGCAAGCTAGCCATATATTAGAATGGATTGAGAAAGGTTATATTCAAGTATTTTAAAGCTTTTAAAAAACATTCTGTGGATGATATGTTTGAGCCTCTGAAGTTCTTTCTATCTAGACAGAGCAAAGATGAATTCCAGTTTCTGACAAAATTAACATTTATCTTCATTGTAAAATAGAGAGAGCAATAGCACTTTCTTTAAAAGACTGAGTTGAGGATGAAAAGAAATGAGACTTGAAAAGCATTTAGCAGAGCACGCAACATGAAATAAATGCTCCTAATCAAGGTTAATGTTGTTGTAGTCGTTGTGGCTTTGTTGCTGCTGTTATTCAGTCATTCAACAGACTATACACCACACCTATACTAGACACAGTGACTTCAAAGAAAATACACCAGAGGTCCAGTTCCTCAAGACGCTCAAAGACTCCGGGGAGAGGTGGACATGTAAACGTATCTCATACAAAGTGCAACTTCTCTAAGGTCTGGACAAAGCGCTTCAGGCACCCAGAGTGGGGCAAAGGAAGGCTTCACAGAGGAGGCAATCTTTTATATGGGTTTTAAGGAATGAGTAGGAATTTGCCTGACAAAGGGAAAGGGTGTGCAAGGCAGAAAAAAACAGCATGTGCAGAAGCCTGAGTTAATGAAAAGGCGTTATGGACTGAATTGTGTCTCCCCCCACCCAAATTCATATACTGAAGTCTTATCTCCCAACATGATGGTATTTGGGCTTTGGGAGATAATTAGGTTTAGATGAGGTCATCAGGGTGGAGCCCTCATGATGGGATAAGTGCCCCTTTAAGAAGAGGAAGAAACACCAGTGCTCTCCCTCTGTCAGCAAGGTGAGGACACAGCTCAAGAAAATGGCTTTCTGCAAGCCAGGAAGAGGGGTCTCACCAGAAACCAAATCTGCTGGCACCTTGATCTTGGACTTCCCAGTCTCCAGAATTGTGAGAAATAAGTGTCTGTTGTTTAAGCCACATAGTCTATGGTATTTTGTTATAGCAGCCGTAGAAGACTAATCCAAAAGGCATGGTGGTCTTTGAGGCATGGTAGTGAGTTCTGGATTACTGAAGCAGAGGTCACCCAAGGAGTGTCAGGAGAAGGGGATGGAGAGATAGCTGGGGGCCTGTGAAAGACCTGAAAGAGCAAGTCAGGGATTTGGAACTGATCCTATGGACCTCCAGAACCTACAGATTTGAGTGGAGAAGTGATATCAATTATTTATTTTCTATGAAGGTAAGTTTGGTGCCCGTGGGGAAAGATAGAGACTGGAGTTCAAAAACACAGGAGGAGGTGTATCAGGAGTGGAGCAGGGAACAGCCATTCATTATTTGGTGGGAAGTAATAGCCCCATTAACTTCACTGCAAAATGGGCCTTTGATGCAATGGCTGTGCTCAGAGCTGTCAGCTGCCACCAGGGCCTCATGGCCCCCACAGTCCATCTGGAGAGGAGAAGACTTGAGGGATGAGGAACAGGATTTTAGTTTGCTCTTCAGTGCAGAGACTGAGCTGAAGAGAGCTGTAGTGTTTAAGAACAAAGCCAGAAATCAGAAGCCATTCTTTTCACCAATCAGAAGGAGCCTTCATCTATCCCCAGAATGTGAACATTTTGATGGACAGGAACAGAAGATGGTATGTGAGGGCTCCGAGGTTATGTTCCCAACTTCACACTCAAGTCCGTCACCTGATTCATACATTTTGTTTTCACCTTTGAAACGTGCTTGGGGAATTACATTTGGAAGCTGAGCTTCAGAAGAGGAGTTCTATTCAAGACGAAGAACAGGATGACCAACCGTCCTGGTTTGCCCAGCACTGTCCTAGCTTTAGCACTAAAAGTCCTGGAAAACCACTCAGTCCTGGGCAAACTAGGAGAGTTGGTCATCCTAAAGAGCTATTTTAAAATGCTACAAAAGACTGTGGTTCAGTATTTATGAATTTCAGAGCAGACAGGATTTTTTACTTGGTGAAAATGAGGTGATGATTTTTCCTCTATTTAATTTTAGGGTGCCAGATATGAGAACTCTAATAATGCACATTTCCTCTAACAAAGCCCAACACGTTGACCTATGAAAGAGAGGAGGCAGGAAACTAATGAAAATAATAATAGTAACAACTAACATATTGGGCACTTACCATATTCTAAGCACTGTTCTAAAAGCTTTACATAAATTAAATCATCCTCTCTACAGCCTTATAATCACTGGTGATTTATTACACAGATGAAAAAATGAAGGCACAGAGATCATGTACATAAGAAATGTATATGACGGAACTAGGATTTGAAGCCGATCTGCCTGCATCTGAAGTCCATGCTTTCAAATATTTCCCATATATAATATATAATAACTCATATTTACTGAGCTCCTACCATATGCCAATTATTGTGCTGAGTATGCTTTTCATGAAGTATCTTATTTAACCCTCACAATAGTCCGAATCTACATAGGTTATTCATTCATTCATTCTTTTAACTAATATTTGTTGAGTAATGCCTGTTCAAGAATTATAATTTTGTATTTTTACAGGTGAAGGAGGATGAGCGTTTGGACCAAAGTAGTAGCAGTGAAAAAGGAAAATGGAAATGAGAGGCAAGGTTCAAGAAAAATTTCTGAAGTAAAAACATGAGAATATGTAACTGATTGAACATGGAGAATGTGGGGAAAAAGTAGTCAAGGATGACTCTGAGATTTTCTATGTGAGGGACTGGATGGATGGTAATCCATCAATCAAAAGCAAGACTACCAGAATATCTTCTTTGAGGGGGCAGATAATGAATTCATTTTGGGATGTGTTAAGTTTCAGCTACTACGGAGCAGAGCAGGCAAGTAGATATGGCCGGAAAATCCTGGAAACACGTCTGGAGCTTGGTAGCAATGGTTGGGAGCCAGTAGCCTAGACTTGGTGATTATGATCACAGGTGTAAATAAGATTATCCAGAGAAGAGAAAATGACAACTGATAGAGTCCTAGGAAATGTCAACATTTCAGTGAAGAGCAGAGAAGGACAGTCTGCCAAGGAGGCTGTAAAGACTTGAGGAGAGATGGGATGAGAACCAGGAAACAAGTGGTTGCCTGGAAACCAAGGGAAGGATAGGGGATGGCCAGTAGGGCCAGCGCTGCAGAGAAGACAAACAGGAAGAGGACTAAAACAGATCATTAGGACCAGGGCCCAGTCTGGGACCGAGGGCACAGGTCAGAACGTGATCAGACAGCAGCAAGAAAAACTGGATTCCAACTCAGCCTTCTCCTGAACTTGGTCTCCTTACATCCCTCGGCCAGGAATAAAATCCACCTCAAAGCTTCGGGTAGGGCTAGGTCTGCCCCTGGGGAGTTAAGGATTCCAGCTGCTGAGTCTGAAAGTTAAAGGAGCAGGATCGGGGGGCCAGGCGGATAGGCCACTGCTGTTTACACATTCATTTCCAGGTGCTCCTGCAGGCCAGAAGACTAGCTCTAAAGAGCCACAAAAACAAAACACAAGCAAAAGCAAACGATTTTTTTTAATCCTTTCCTTCTGTAGTGAAAAAAAAAAAAAAAAGTTAATTCTAATGAAATTCCCTGTGCAGGTTTACGGCTGCCAGACTTCTGACCCCAGGCTGGAGAATGACTGAGTCTCATTAAACATCAGCAAACTACAAGTGAAGACAGGGAAAAGCTTTCCAAGGGTCTCATTTCGTTTCCAAACCCAAATAGCTCGCAGTTGACCTTGAAACTATGGAAGATATTTTTCCCTTCAAGATGATAGAGAAAAGACATAGTCGTGACAAGGTTCTGAATGGGAATCATCACATTCATCTGAAGCAGCTCTGTTTTTAACATACCCTTGGGAGAAAACGTGGAAAGTTACCAGCTGAGCTAAGAAGAGATATGTGAATGCAAATCTGACCCTCATTCAACTCTAGGCAATTCAGCTCAGGAAGAAAACATGTTATTTGAAGTCAGATGTTCGACCTTTTTATGGGAGTTGCCCATTATTTATCTCTACACCCTTTAACTGGTATTGCCTGGGTATTTCTTATGCTCTGAAACCAGGCTCTGTATATAAGTCCGTGTGATCACCCAAGCATTACAAGGTCTCCCAACTAGTCCACCGCACTTCATTTTTCATGTAGCAAAAGGATCAAGCAGAACATTCCTGTGGGGAGAGGAACCGCCCAGGCCTCCCCTGTACTGCCTCTTTCAGTCTGATAAGCCTCCATCATAAATTTTGCCACAACTTGAGGCTTCGACCTATTGCCATCAGTATGCTTTTCTCTTGGCGAGACACCAGCTCTGTCCCCTGAGATAAATCCATTATTTTCAGAGTCCTAGCGACTTCCAAGCGGCAGGTAAAGGGGGAAGCAAATCCCTTTCAGCCCAGGGTAAATCGCCCTGCGTTGCCATTTTCAATCCTCAAGCTAACATCTCATTCTGGCTGTGCTCCTTTCTGGATCTCATCAGCAGTTCTGCCACCAAGTGATGTGGTATTTTCCAGTCCTCCACTTCGCCATCCCCCACCCCTCTTCCCAACTGTTGTCAAAGCAACGGGCTAATTCACTGGGAAGTTCAATGAGAAGAGATGGTGAGGAGGGAGGGATGGGCTAGGAGAAAAATATACTGAGATAAGAAAAGCACTTGGTCCTCATAGAACACATTACCAGAATGTTGGGCTGTCTCTCCATGGCACATGCTTTCACTCTGACTGTTGAACCTAGGACTGAGCTTTTGAATTCATTCTCTTTGGCCTCCAAAGTTTCTCAGGCCTGGAACATGAGAAGGAGAAAGAGAGGCTAGAATCTCAGATTGGTCTCCAGGACACCAGTTTGCATATTGTAGACTACCTCTGTACGTTCATCCAAAGATACAAATTGATTCCATAGACCTTGACTCAGCCTAGTCTGGTGTGTCTTCTATTCAGCAACCCCACTGAGAATGGGAGAAGAGGCTGCCTGAACTCTTAGGCCGCTAAGGCATAGCACGGAACCTCTGAGCTCCTGAGCTTAATCCCAGCTCTTTCCAATTCCAACCAGTTTTTCCAAAACTAATCACTTTTTCTGGTCATGTCAGCAACTACTTTTGCATGATTGAGTGGATCAGCTGTACAGATGAGCCAGCTTGGCTGTTGAGGCTGCCAAAAGAAAAACCCCAATTGATCTGGTGTTTTTCATCTTATTGACAACAGTTTAATTCAGTCAAGCTGCGTTTCATCTTGGGAAAGCTTTAAACCTTAGCAGAAGGGAAATCACAATACTGCCTATCTCAACTGGAAACTGGGTCTTGAGGCTGTGTTGATGAGTGTGTCTGTAGCAACTTTGGGGAAAATAACCTGTTTAAACATTGCAACGGTGATCCCCAAACTTTGGAGGGGGGTTATAACACCAAATAGCCATTTGGTTCTGTCTGGACTCTTCCTCCAAATGCACAATTTTAGAAAATCTAGTGAAGCTAGAATTTCTTTTAAATAATTAAGTTAACTTTAGATGATTTTATTTTGAGATTTTTATGTGAATTTCACACCACCTTTGTTTTCCCTTACACACTTAGGGTTTCTCCCAAAAGACAAAGAGTTAAGTCTCTGCCTCATAGCTCACGGACTGGTCTTATCAATGCTCAGAAGAAGAGCTGTTTTCATAATTCAGGTCTGTTTCCAGGGCAACATATACAGTATGTGTAGATAGGGCTTTGACCATATCCTCTGTTCTACCATGCCCCAACAACTCCAGCCTGGAGCTGCTCCTCAGAGAAGGCTGCATTAGAGAGGCTCATGGGGTTCTGATGGAAAGAAGGCCAGAGAGAGTAATCCCTCCATTCTTCCATGACAACATGTCTTCTGATAATAATGGCTAACATTTATTGAGCTTCTCTGGTACTACTCAAAGAATATTCACAAATTTAATCCTTATAACAAATTTCTGAAGGTGGTACTATAATTATGTCTAGATAATTACAGATGGGGAAACTAAAGCACAGGAAGATCAAGCAGTTTGCCCAGAGTCACACAGCTAATAAGTGGTAATGCCAGGATTCTAGCAAAAGAGGTCTGACTCCAGAGTTCATGCTCTTAGCTTCTATATGCCGTCAGCTCTCAAACCTGTGCATGCAGCAGGAGAGCTTGTTAAAATACAGATGACTGGGCCACACACCCAGAGTTTCTGATTCAGTACCTCTGGATGGGACCTGAGGATTTACATTTCTAGCACATTTCCCAATGATGGTGATGCTGCAGGACCACACACTGAGAATCACTGGTCTATGCTATTCGGCTTCTAGAGAAAACTCTTGATAGAACCCTTTCTTCTTCCTCACACACTCCTCCAATCCAGAAAAAAAGCTCAACGAAAGCATTTGTTATAATGAGTAATCTCATGAGAGCAATCAACCAGCCAGTCTTTTGGGAGGCCCCAACAATTTCTCAGACAGCCCTGTGCTAAGTAAGACTTCTGGGGCCTCCAGGAGCAGAAACACAGCCTCCTCAGTGGAGCCTCTCTGGCCACTCATTAGAAATGGCCCGTGGAAATCACCAGACGGCCTGTACCTCTTCTTTTGTCTATCTACACTCACTCTTTTGTTGATAACACATTGTTTCTAAGCAAACGAGTATTAGTAAGCAAAAATAAATCTTGTCTGTTAAAACTTCCTTCATAGATGTTTGTAAAGTCATTATCCCTCCCCAAGTTAATTTATAAGCACGTTCATTCATCCATTCACTTCAGAGTCACTTCAGGAATATGTACAACAACAGCACACATATACCGTGTATAGGTGAGAAAAATCAAAGCAAAGATAAAAGAAAAATTGAGCAATTCTCTAAGATAAAGCTGGGGTAGAGTTAGTACGCAGAAATGCAAACCATGAGACAAACTCAAAGAAGGAATCACAATAGGTTCTGAGACTTACAGTTTCTGAGAAGTTCTTCAACACACTGAGATCTGAAAGACATTTCTATCATCATAAAGGAAAGGATACAGCATGGTGTGATCCACAATGTTCTCCACAACATCCCCATATTAAATACAAAAATACTTCACTGAGCATTTATAGGGGAGCCCTCAAAGGGGCCATAATATTCTAGAAAATATCTACCCTATGCGGTCTCACGTGTCAAGGCAAATGACTTGACCACAGTAGGTTTGCAACAAATACTTGAAGAGTAAAAACACTCTTAGCAGTTTGGCTCTTCACTGTCTATACTTTACGCATTTTAAGAACAACAACTTTACTTCTTTCCAAATGCTCCATAATTCTGATATTTTTGCCACCGCCCTTCTATCCAGCTTAACTCACTAAGTCGAATTTAGTCTTCTAATGCTTGAAGACTATTATTAGATCATTATGATGAAAGTCATTGTATATTTTCTTTAAAAAAAAAGTCCAGTTTTTCTTAAAAGATCATTCTTGAAAGATTTGTCGTTAAGCACTTTCATTGAATAATCCGCTAATTAATCTTGGTCTGTGACACTGTCTATTCTGACATTCTTCAGTACCATTTGTAGCATAATGAAAACCACTTAGACCAAGTCAGAAGGCAGAGATGCCAAGCCTGTCCCCATACCTCAGTGGCTGTGTGGCTTACCTTCTCTCAGCCTCAATTTTCTCATCTGTTAAATGGGAGAAAAGAAAACTCACCACATAAAAACTCCCATTTATTAAGAAGGGAATAAAAAATCTTAAGGAACAAACTTTAATAATTATGAATTAAAATTATGATAATGATCCTAACTAATTGTCATTGACTTGTTTTTCCCCAGGGGTGGTGATGTGTCTGTGTGGAATAAGGGGTGTGTGATCCCCACCTGTGGCTGCTGGCACTGTAAGAGAATGGGGATAGACTTACATCAAGGGGTAATGGGATGATAGGAGTGCTTCACCATAGCTCAGCCAGTGTTGCTCAGATCCAGAGAGTGAGTTCAACAAACACGTCTACACTAGTCATTGGAGAACTGGGACCTAGCAGATATCAGACCCAAGGTGAAAAGAAAACAGGGTTGGAAAACAAGGGAGATGAGAACAAAAACAATGAGTTGCAATGGGAAAACAGGAGATAGTCTGAAAAATGCTCTGCAGGTAGCAAGCCAATATCCACAGCTGGACTTTAAATACTTCTCACAGTCCATTTGCTGGGGGCAGCCAGGTCTGTTTAAATGGACAGGAGCTAATCATACAGATACTCTCACGCAGTTTACCTTATAATTAGTGGCAGATGCTTGCAAGCGTGCCATGAAACAAGGAAGAACTAATAGGCCAGCCCAGGTTTCCAACTTGGACTCACTAAGCTAGTATCCTTACTGAGGCCCTCAATCTCAAGGTGAAGACACTAGTGTCTTGCAAGGGATTTGTTACTAGTAACGGTTAAGGTGCTAAGGCTTGCAAATGCCTTACTTATTTATACACATGCTTTTCTTATTTATATAAATTAGAACAGAGTTGACTTTATCCCTATGATAACCCCTCTCTTACTCGTTGGTTTTCCAATGTGTTTCTTGAACTAAAAAGAAAGAATAGGGTAACAGCTAGTGGTCTGGGAAATGCACATAATCTGAGGACTGCACTTGAGAGTGTGGCATACGACATTAGGGAACATCATCAGTCATAGGGGAAAATGGTTGGAAATCATTTCTCAAACCAAATGAGCTGAGTAGCCTCATGGAGATAACATAAGAGCTGGCTTGGAATAGCTATTGAAGGCCTGTTATGTATTTCAGAGAATCTGGAGAGGGTACCAAGACCCAAGGGCTCTATGCTCACAATGGCAACAAGTAGAATCAAGCTGCTTATAGATGGCATTCCATAGTTCTGGGCTAATGATCCATCTTGACGTTGATCATAAATCTTTCTCCCTATAAGAGCTCAAATTCATAATTTGGCTTCACTGATTCGGAATTTAATAACAGTAGTAGTCAGATGTTGATTGCCAAAATAGAGAGGTATTTAATCCAAGTCTCTCTTTTTAAATAATTTGTCTGCAATTTATGTATTAATAATTTGTTGTAGCCAGCCTCCAAGATGGCTCCTAGTGATCCTCCTGGTAGTCACACCTTGTGTAGCCCTTTCCTACACTGTATCAGAGTTGAACAATGTGACCAATAAAATAAGGCATAATTGATAGTGTGTGACTTCCTATGCTAGATCATAAAAGACATTGCTGCTTCTGCCTTGCCATCTTGGACCACCTGTCCTGGGGGAAGCTAGCTGCCATGTTGTGAGGACCCTCAAGCAGCTCTTTGGAGAGTTCCACTTGGAGAGAAATAGAGGCACCAACTTTCCAGCCATGTGAGTGCACCATCTTGGAAGCAGATTCTCCAGCCCCACCCAGTCAAGCTTTCAGATGACTGCAGACTCAGCTGACATCTTGACTGCAATCTCATGGGTATCCCTGAGCCGGAACCACTTAGCTAATCCACTTCTAGAAACCATATAAGATAATAAATGTTTATGGTTATTTTAAACCATTAAGTTTTGGAGTAATTTGTTATGTAACAATAGATAACAAATATATAACTGATGTGCTAGTTACAAATAACTTTTTTCATTCGTTCAAACCAGATACTCAAGGATCTTTGTTTTCTAAAACTTTAAAAATATTTAATAAACACTTGTTGATAATTCCCCATAAGTAGCCCAAATGAGTTTCAGGTTTTATTGTATTTATGTGAGTCTGTTTCTTACTCTGACCAATTGGTAATATTATTTATTTGGGATTAAAGTCTGTTCTCCACTCGTGGCCCTTCAGAAACAAGTCATCTAAATCTGGTTTATTGTATGTTTGTGTATATTTTATTACACTGTCTAGGCTGTTATTTGGGGTATAAATTAATAAGTTATTTGGTCTGATTTAAAAAGCCACAGAGTCTTATCAAAAGAATTTATCTTACCAAAAGAATTTATTTGCCTCCCATTAATTTGGCAAAAAGTTTTTATGGTACCAAGAGAGAATGAGCAGCATAGGTGATCTCTGAGGATTTTTGCCACTTCTAAAATAGACCAAAAGTCTTCAGAATTATTCTTCCTGTTCAGCAAAAATCAGAAGACAGAAAACCTAAAACCCAAACAATTATCTCTCACCACAGGAAAGGTATGAACTCGAAGCATTGTCAAAAGAAAATTGTTCTGCTTAGGCCAATGTATCATTCTGGAAGACTACAGACTCCATTTCCTAGGGTTTCATGATTTAGTTGGATGTGTGCGTTCTGAGAACATCTGACATGGCAACATCTGGGAATCAACAGAAAAAAGCATATTCCAAAGTCAATATAAACTCTGTTTAGATTGTTGCCATCCTGAATTATATGTTCCCCTTTAATTAGTGCAAATCATCAAAAGCTAGCAATATTTACAAAAGTCTTAGCTATGATTTATTTTCTTCAAGAAAGAATTATACCCACCAATTGCAGATTGGGAAATACAAGAAATCAGACTCTAATCAAGATTGTCGCCTAAAGGCCTAAGAAAAATAGGTCATCCAGAGGATACTTCCCAAATATTCCAGCAGGTTTTCTTTTCCCCCCAACTACTTCTAGTGTCCCTTATTATCCAATGAGAATTTCTTGACTTTTCATCCCTCCACCTCCAGGAAGCCTTCCTGATAGCTAGACTGTGTGAAGGGCCCCTCCTTTATACACCCCCACCATACAATAAACATTTTAAAGGCTCTATTCCTGTTTTACTAGTTTTAAGCCCCCAGTGCCTAGCACAAAGCCTGGCACAAATAATATGTATTGACTGAAGTGTGCATTGGACCCATGATGTTCATATCATAACAGTTCGCTCTTTCTCATATTTCTCAATTTCTTTTGATTTACTTTCTCTGCCAACTGCCCCCACCCCCACCCCGCCCCATAGCTCTCATTCTGAAAGTCTATGTTTTGTTAAGTTTGGATCAGCTGCAGGAAAAAAAATAGGACAAAAATCTCTACATTTTTACCCAGACTGTGAGAACATTATAACCCAAAAACTACCATGTAACTTTACACCCACTAGGATGGCTATAAGCACAAAACAGAGAATAACAAGTGTTGACAAGGATGTGGAGAAACTGGAACCCTCATATATTGCTGGTGGGAATGTAAAATGGTACAGCCATTGTAGAAAACAATATGGCAGTTACTCAAAAAGTAAAACATAAGATACTACATGATCCAACAATTCTACTCCTGCTTACATACCCAAAAGCATTAAAAACATTGAAAGCATTAAGAAGGTGTTCAAACAAAAATTTGTACACAAGTGTTCATAGCAGCACTAGTTACAACAGCCAAAAGGTAGAAACAATCCAAATGTCCATTAACTAATGAATAAATGGATAAACAAAAGGTGGTATCTCCTTACAGTGGAATATTATTTGGCCATAAAAAGGAATGTAGTAGTGACACATGCTACAGCATAGATAAGCCTTGAAAACAGTCTGCTAAGGGAAAGAAGCCAGTCACAAAGGACCACTTATTATGATTCCATGTATATAAAATGTCCAGAATAGGCAAATTTATAGAGATAGAAAGTAGATTAGTGGTTGCTTAGGATTGGGAGAGGATGGAAGGATAGATGGATGACAGCTAAAGAGTAAGGAGTTTCTCTTGGTGGTGAAGAAAATGCTCTAAAAATGACTATGGTGATGGTTGTACGTATCTGTGAATACCTAAAAACCACTAAATTGTGTACTTTAAATGGGTGAATTGCATGGAATGTGACTATATCTCAATAAAGCTGTTTTTTTTTTTAAATCTATCATGTAGCCTGAGGCAATTCATGGAGGTGTTAGAATTGTTCTGTATGCTGTTTGTGGAGGTAGTTACAAGACTATGCATGTGTTAAATCCATAGAACTTTATACTCAAAAGGTGTATTTCACTGAATGTAAATTAAAAAACCTACCATATGCTGAGTTAGAATCATAAAGTGGGATCCATGGTCAACTTCAGTTGAGACCAGCGCAGCTAATTAAAAATTCCTGTGCGGGTGCAAAGAGCCAGGCCTCACCCTAGTTCCTTGGGCTGCATTCTGCAGCTGAAATCCAGACAAATACAAAATCACTTCAGAGAGATTATGATCCATGTAACCCTGTCTCCACTTCATGGCTTAAAGCAGAGTTGTGGGTTTGGTGGTCCAAGGCATCCTTCCAGGTCCCAGTAACCCTTGGTGATTGTTCTGAATTCTCCATTTCGCATGGACCAGATACTGAACTTGGGCCCAAAATGTAAGGGGACAGGTGGGGCATGAGAAACTAAACTAGGTCACTATTAACATCCTGTGACTCTCTCATGGGTGACAGAGATGCCTCAAATCCTAATCATAAAAACACCTACTGAGCCCTTCAGTCCCAGGCGTTAGCTCCAATCCTTGGCAGCTCTGACTGAAGAGTGATAAACTCTATGGCAGGGACCAGCTGCATGTCCCTCAATGTGCCAGGCTACACAGCACCCCAGAGGCACGGAGCTTCCTGAGAATCAGCTGGGATTAGATGCAGCAGCATATATGATGGAAAGCCCAAAATAACTGAGCTTAAACACAAAAAATTATGCTCCCACATAAAAGAGGTCTGTGTCTGAGGAAGTCTATGATTGATGTGTAATCAACAGGGACTAAGCTTCCTTCTAACTTTCTGTTCCACCATCCTCAGTGCCTGGATTCCACACTTATGGTCCAGGATGACTGCTGAAGCTCCAGACACCACAATCAAATTCCAGGCAGCAGGAAGAAGAAAGGGAAGAATAAAATGGGCACACTTCCATGCTGAATCGACAATCTTTAAAGAGCTTTCCTGGAGAGCCACACTAAGGTTACATTTGGATTTCAATGACCAGAACATGGTCACAAGGCTACACACAGGAGCAAGGGAAGGTAGGAAACGTGGCTTTTAACGGGGCACCTTGCTGCGCTCAGTGATACAGGAGTTCTGTTGGTTGGGAATAAGAGGAAATGAATGCTGGGTAGACAACTTGCGGTGTCAGCCACACCAGCCTTGTATCTTCTGGAGCATCTTGCACTGTCCCTGGGAGAATCTCATTAAATGCTGTTGATTTGATTGGATTGCCAGCAGCCAGGCGGTCTGATCTAGAAGTGGCTTTGCTTTCAGCTTGCATAAACAGGGTTCTTTCATCTGGTCCGCAGTACAGGGGCTATGCAAATAGGCGTGGTTTTTCCAGTCTTTGTGAATTAGGAATTGATCAAGAACATCAATATTTCCTCTTGGAAACCAGAGCTATATTTGAAAATGAAAGGAAGTTATTTCAATTTTCTAAACCACCAAGACTTCTCAGGTTAGAGATGAAAATTCACTGCGTCATTCTCTGTCCTCAGACTCACCCCATGACTCTCCATCTACAGATTCACACAGACCGATGGAAAGTAGTTTCGTCTGAAGGGGTAAGGGGTTGAGGGTAGGTACCTGAGGTGCCGCAACTGTGCTACTGATGTGCCCATTCTCTCCTAAGGGGCAGCCCTGCATACACACTCCCTCAGGGGCAGAAAGATAGATTCAAGGACTAGCTCTTCTTGTCCAATCCTTGTATTTGTAAAAAACTTCTTGACTCTAAGGCAAGAAAAATGAGATGCAAAATGAGTTAAGTGACTTACCTAACTATAGAGGCAGAGCTAGGACAAAAATTTGGGTCTCAGCTCCCAGTCCACTGCTCAATCAACACAACCCAAACTATGATTGAAAAAAAATCTACCATTATTTGAGATTCTGAAACATCTTGAGTCACGCGTACACTGATTTTGTTATCCAGATAAGAGCCTGATTCCTGATTTCATCTTGCCCAAGCTGGGCCTTGCCTAGGTCTCTCTGAAACACTCGTGAGTTTAATTCAATCATTATTACTCAGTGATCAGCAATGTGTTATGAGGGAATACAAAAGGGCCATAAAATATGGCCTTATAATGTTACCGTATCGTTAAGACATATGATTATGAATTAATGAGACTGATTTTTAAACAAACACACCGAAGACTATATATCCATGTGAGTGGTACCTCACCTTCGGAAGCCCAACAATGGTGTCATTGCTCAAAATATTTTTGGAATTCATATTTGGGAATTCTTTTCAACAGGTGAACCAAATTATATTAAATGTCCATAATGACCATTGAGTCTTTTTGCTTTGAGAGTGGAACTTATTTTTTGAGGAAAGCCAAAGTCACTCAGAGCCAAGTTTGGTAAAGCAGATAGATAACCAGTTCAGGTTCCAGGTGACATTCCACCAGCCTTCCTCCAGATCTCTTTTTCCGTGATAGAATAATCTTTGTGCCTTTAGGCCAGTGGTTCTTAAACTTCAGCATGCATCAGAATCACCTGGAGGGCTTGTTAAAACATAGATTGCTGGGCTCCAATTTCTGATTCTTCAGTTGTGAGTGAGGCCTAAGAATCTGTATTTCTAATGAGCTCCCAAGTGATGCTGATGTTGCTGGTCCAGGAACCACACTTTGAGAACCACTGCTTTAAGACAGTTATTTTGGGTTTTCCATTATATATAGCTGCTCTTAATCTTATGTGGTATAAATCATCCTTGCTCTCAGGGAAGTTGTTTCCTGCCTCTCATGCTGGGTCCTGGGTACTTTGTTGCCTTGCACATTCCAGATATGCCATTGGACATGTGTCCATAACCCCTTCTAAGAACTGATCATTTTCACCCAGAGCCAGGGAGGATGGAGCTAACGTCTGTGATGGAAAGGGCTCACAGGCATTTCTATGATTAGCACTTGAGCCTTGCCCGGCACCAAGGAAAGTCACAGAAGGTTAGAGCTGGAAGGGATGTTAATTATCATCTAATCTAATTCTCTCTACCTCCACTCCCCTCATTTTAGATCTGAGGAAACGGGGCCTAGAGACACTAAGTGAAGTGTTACAGGACAGTTTTATAGGATCCGTGAGAAAGTATCACAGTCACCTTCCATCTGTAGAGGACAAGATCATGATCTCACCCAATCAGGACCAAATGCAACATGAGGTAGGGCTAACATGATGTGTGTATCCCCCAAAGAATGGATAGTGCAAATCAGACTGTGTATTTCTACCCCTTCCATCTTATAGTAACTGCGAGTGGAAATATCACTATTTACCCCTCTGTGGTGAAATATTCCTTGTACTTAAGATATAACTGTTTGCTCCATCTCCAACGCTGAACTCTCATTTGTAGGAGATGATGGGGAGGTGAAG
The DNA here is from genome assembly GCF_020826845.1 of Diceros bicornis minor. Classification (NCBI taxonomy): domain Eukaryota; kingdom Metazoa; phylum Chordata; class Mammalia; order Perissodactyla; family Rhinocerotidae; genus Diceros; species Diceros bicornis. The sequence goes on from NC_080743.1 coordinate 71,802,482, forward strand.
TGAAGGTCAGCTGGAATGCACATCCTCCCACTTCTTTAGTGTAAACATTCACTATGTTTACATATCAGCAGAGCAGTGGTCAAGAAACCCACAAATAGTTGATTTGGCTGACCCCCAATAGTGTCTTAAGCATCAACGCAATGTCAACATCTGGTCTCAACCTCTTTTCAGTCTGATACCAATTGATGGAATGGCACTGATGTTTTAGAAGCTCCATGCAATGAAGAGGCTGCCATGGAAGGTGAGGTGGGGAGGAGTGGGGAGGAAGGCTGGAAAGTTCAGGGAGGGCAGAACCTGGGGAAGCCTGATTTCTGTTTTATTGTCTGCCCGCTCTGGAATTGGCTGAGTTTCTGATGGTGGATTAGGCCTGCAAACCTCAGCCATATGGCCCCTAATACCCTGTTCCCTTTGCTCTGCCTCCTAGTCCCCTCCCTGCCATCCATGCCCCTGAAACAATACATAGCCCCTGTGAAGGACCTGCTCACATCCCCTTTTTCGCCACCATGAATTTTGCGCTTTTCCATCCCCCGAATCCTGCTGGAAACTCTCCTGTTCCAGAAAACCATCTCTGAGTAACCTACCTACCTACCATCCCTCCAGCAAACTTTTAGGCATAATCCTTTATAATGAGTTGAGTGCATTCTGGAACGTGAGCCTTTTATCTTCTCCTGTTTTCAGTGATCAAAAGCAGGTTTTTTATTTCCTTGGCAAGCTTTTGCTCATGTTGTCCTCATCACTTTCCCAGTTTTCCAGCTCCTTCCCTTACCCCATGAGGTGCTAATTGTTTAGGTACCAGGAAAGGCAGTCAAGTCAGTACTCTTGAATTGCCCCTACATGTTAGGCTGAGTCGGTCTCAGAATGCTGCTCTCTGACAGTTAGGGAGAGCTTTAAAAGATAGGTCTGGGAAAGGTCTGGAGAGGCGCCTTCAAGAACCCACAAGGGCAGGCCTGCGTGGTTGCTATGGTTACCAGGCGCTTGGCGGTCTAGCCACCTCCTCCTAACAAGGCAATCCTTCTCTGTGAAGCACAAAGACGCCCGGGTGCTCAAACCCAGTTCACCCTGAGAGCTGGGAGAACAGAGACAGTCATATCAGACGGCTTGTCACAATGCCAACAGCAAAGTTAGGAGTCACCAGGGCTGTGAGGGGAACACACGTGGAAAGTCACTTTATGAATATTTGTTAAGATCAGAATGAAATTAAACAGTGAAGTCAAAGCCAATGTTCCCTGCGCTCTCTGAGTTGCGCTCTGTTTTGCTTTGTTTCTGTTTTCTCTTGAACCAGAGCTAACATCACATCTGTGTGGTTCTCGTGTGCCTGGCAGCCAAGCACTTGGATGCAAACAAGGCTGGGGCAGTGGGGAAATAACTGGGCTGGGACCCAGTCAGGACAGTCTCCTTTTTCTACCTGAGCCTCAAACTATGCTTTTCCAGGCTCCAGATGGTGATCATGGTTGTTAAAAAGCAAGCATTATCCCTGTTAATGAGGATAATAAAACTGAACAATTCATGAGCACCGACAACATATGGAGCACCCTACAAAAGACAGATTTACCCAGCATTATCAAGAAATGAAGTTTTCCACATCAGTGAATTTTCTGGAAAATTAGGGCTTACCTCTTTAGCGTCAATATTTTTTCTGAAGATATTAACCATTTGGGATGGAAATATGTGTCAAATACGTAATAGCTTTTCTATCTTGCTAAACAGTTTATCAAACACTGCATACACCATTTTTTCTAGATGTCTCATTATGAACATGCAATGAGGGACGTAGGGGGGTATCTCCCTATAACATATTTGGGTCTTTATTGGGACAGTTAGTCCACTTCGCCTTGGCTTAGAGCCAGCTGTGGGCAGGTCTCTGCATTTGACTGTAAGCTCCTTAAGCAGGAACCAGGGCTTTTTAGCCTTAACGTCGTATCCCCTACAGCATCGCCACTCTAAAGGCAGTCCTCAGAATAGCAAATTAGCATCACCTGGGAGGTTATCAGAAAGGCAGACTCTCTGGCCCCACCCCAGACCTGCTGAATGAATTCGATTCTGAATTTTAACAAGATCCTCAGATGATTCATAGGCACTTTAAAAGTTGAGAAATATTATCCTCCAGCTCCGCTTGCCTGCTTGCCCCTGACCAGTTACCTCATCAGCACCTCAGGATGCCTGTTAGCATCACAGGATGTGGGGCCCTGTTCAGACCCCAGAATCAGAAGCTCCCCAGAGTGAAACCCAGAAATCTAGTTTTATCACCCTAGCGGTAATTCTGATATGCCATGCACCAACGCTAATAGAGTAGCCAGCCCTATGCTTTTTTCAGAGGAGGTACGCAGCAAGTCTCTTTTTTTTTTTTTTTTTTGACTCAAATACTGTATTTCAACTTTTATTAAATAAACCAAATCCAGAAACTTTTGTGATGCCTTGTAGAGGGTTGCCCCACAACAGAACCGTCATTTCTGGAGGGGAAGAAACCATGGCTTCAGGCACTGGCCTGGAGTTTGGCCATGTCCCGCAATCAGTGCTCCACCATCATCAGAGACAGAAGGCTCAGCGTGAGGACTTTGCCCAAACCTCCTTACAAAAGGTACTTCTCCAGCTCCTCCTCCACCTCTGGAGGCTCAGGGAACTTGAGTCTGCGTGGCGGCCCCTTCTTAACCCCAGGCCAGAGCTCCGCACTGCTGCTGTCCCAGCGCAGCAGCGTCCCCTCGCAGGTGGCCCTCCTGAGCGTGACAGGGCTCCCCTGCACCAGGAGCTCCGGCGCCTCCCGGCGAAGCGCAGGGCACGGGGCCGCGGCGCGACACCCTTAGACGCGTCCGCTGGTGCAATGCTGCGGTCTACCATCGCCTGCTCCGCCCTCGCCAGCTTCTCCCCTTCTCGGCCGCCTGGCCTTCCGCTGCCTCCCGCGGGAAGCCGGGGCGTCTGGAGCCCGGCGGGGAACGCGGCGACCTGGGGCCGGAATACGGTGGAGACGCGACCACTGAGCGGGAGCCGGGCAGTCGGCACCCGCGCTGCGAACTCCAAACCGCATCCCGGAAACTCCGCTCCGCGAGCGAAACCTCTCCCCAAGGGGCAGAAAGTGCGCCCTAGGCGCACACGTGGTCTTCAATAGGTCTTTATTCATTTGAATGGAATTCTTGTCTTTGTTTTTCATGGTTATCCTGTCTCCTCCTGCACGAGCAAGCTGACAGGTGATAGTCGTTTTTGTCTACGCAGATACAATCCCATTTCTAATTTTCCAACGTAGTGGGGAAGATCTCCAAGCCTTACTAAGTGAGAGAAGCCAGACACAAAGGCCACATATTGTGTGATTGTATTTACATGAAATGTCCCCAATAGACAAATCCATAGGGACGGGAAGTAAATTAGTGGTTGCCAGGGCCTGGAGGGAGTGGGGAATGGGGAGAGACTGCTAACGGGTACCAAGTTTCTTTTTGGGGTGATGAAAATAAATTGTGGAATTAGTGGTGATGGTTGCACAATCTTGTGACTACAATAAAAACCACTGATTGTATGCTTTAAAAGATGGAAATGTGAGTTATATCTCAATTTAAAAAAGATCTCAGGCTTTAGAAGCAGACCATCTGAGTTCAAATCTGGCCCCTGCCACATCCTAGCTGTGTTTCCTTGAACAAGTTAATTAACCTCTTTGAGTTGCATAGTCTGTAAAGAGGATGATAAAAGTGCTTATGGTATAGGTTTGTTGTGAGGTTTAAGTAAGATAATCTTTATGAGTGTCTGGTACATCATAAGTGCTATTAAATGTTTGCTGCTAACTTTGAATCCAACAATTCTCAAATTTTAAAATGCATGAGAGGGCGGCCCCATGGCTTAGCGGTTAAGTGCGCGCGCTCCGCTACTGGCGGCCCGGGATCGGATCCCGGGCACGCACTGACGAACCGCTTCTCCGGCCATGCTGAGGCCACATCCTACATACAGCAACTAGAAAGATATGCAACTATGACATACAACTATCTACTGGGGCTTTGAGGGAAAACAAAGGAGGAGGATTGGCAATAGGTGTTAGCTCAGAGCCGGTCTTCCTCAGCAAAAAGAGGAGGATTGGCATGGATGTTAGCTCAGGGCTGATCTTCCTCACAAAAAAAAAATAATAATAAAATAAAATAAAATGCATGAGAATCACCTACAGGGCTTGATAAAATGCATATGCTTTAGATTTTCAGATTTGTAAGTCTGGAGTATGGCTTCAGAATGAGCATTTTTAATAAGCTTACCATTCTGATATGGATGGCCTGGACATGACACTATGAGAAATACTGTACTACACTATCATAAAATGGAAAAATTGATAAACAAAGTTTTAAGAATTATGTGTTAGCTTCCCAGTTAGGATGTAGAAAACTGAAAAGAACATCATTCCTACCCTTAGACCAAAAAAACATTGGACACTCTGCAAATTCACAAGTTTTCTGGAACACCGTGGAGAGCAGAGACTGAAGGGCAACCAAAATCTAAGGAAACTACAGGCATCTCCAAAGCAAGGCAAACATGAGCACTTGATTATCCAGGGCAGATGCCACTGGACCCAGATAAGAATCACTTAGCTCAAAATTTCAACAAATTGCTCAAGTCTGAGTTTAGGCTAGAAAGAGGTTAGAGAACCCCCAAGGACACAGTCAAGGGAGAATTTACACCCTCTGACAGGTTCTTCTCTACAGACTTCACTAGATACACACAAAAAAGATTGGAAGCAGGACAAGAGGCTTGAGATAGCATCCCATGTGCTGCAGCCTGGGAGAAAGGAACAGCAGCCACCGTGGGAAACGCATGAAGCTCCACTTGGATCCTTATCCCTTGTCTTTCCTACAGAATGAAACCCTTAAAATATTGGCAAAAGGGCAACAAACCCTGTCACTCTTAGGGCACTGGTGAAAAAACCATTGCATCATGTGTCGGGAGTGGGGGACACAAATTCTTTAGCCATGGGAAAAAGCAGGAATACATACTGGGCTCAGACCTACAGCTAAAAGTAGAGGAGGACCACTGAGAAAGCACCACCCCCAAGACCCAGAGATGCCTGCCTACAACTGAGACTTAATCGGAACAGAGAATGTGTCCCACTGTTCCCCACCACCAAGCTAATGAGCATCTAGTAACAAGTGATAGTCTACTGCAGAGAGAGGTGTGAAAGCATGGAGAAGCTCATTAAAGCACAATGCAGAGGGAAGATCTAAAGCTGAGGGTAGAGCTGACATTGGGGGAAAAAACCCTTCCAGCAAACCAGCCCCCACCCTAACCATAAGCACACTAGAGGAATTCGAAACCTGTGTTGTACTGAAAGTAACCATAGCAACAACAATCCCAAACTGGTTCCACTCCTGAGTAGGCTGATTCAGTTCCAGAAAGGCATGCCCATTTCCAGGTGTAACAACTACTTAACTCAGTCTCTACCATTCTGCACAAGACGTCTGGCTTTCATCAAAAAATTATAAGGTATACAAAGAAACAAGAACAACAAAACATTGTCAAGAGGCAAAGTTATCAAGAGAACCGGACTCAAATACTACACAGATGTCAGAACTATCAAACAGGGAGTTTAAAATAACTATGATTGTTACATTAAAAGGCTCTAGTGGAAAAGGTGGGAAACCTGCATGATGAAATGGGCAATTTCCGTACAGAGACGGAAACTATAGGGAAGAATCAAATGGAAATGCTAGAATGAAAACACAGCAGCAGAAATGAAGAATGCTTTCAATGGGCTCATCAACAGACTTTAAACAGCCAAGAAAAGAATAAATGAATTTGAAGATAGATCATAGAAATTACTGAAAGCCCCCCAACCCAAAAAAGAGTGCATTAAAAAAAAAAAACAAAAAAAAAAAAAACACAGAATAGAGCACCCAAGAGCTGTGGGACAATATTAGTCTAAAATGCACGCAATCGGAATCCCAGAAGAAGAGAAAACAAGGCAGAAAAATATTTGAAGAAATAATTCATTTAAATTTATTTTCATTTATTCCATTTTCAGCACTCTTTCCTTGTGTAGATCCAAGATTCTGTCTGGTATCATTTTTATTTGCCTGAAGAACTTCCTTGAACATTTCCTGTAGTTCCAGATTTGCTGGAAGTAAATTCTTTCAGTTTTTGTTTGTCTTATAAGATCTTTATTTCTTCCTCATTTTTGAAAGATGTTTTTGCTGGGTATGGAATTCTAGGCTGACAGTTTTTTCTTTAACCACTTTAAGAACGCCTCTCTATTGTCTTCTGGCTTGAGTAGTTTTTGACAAAAAGTCTGCTTTAACTGTTATCTTTGTTCCTCTAAATGCAATGTGTCTTTATCTTTAGCTGTCTTCAAGAATATCTCCTTCCTTTGGCTTCCAGCAGTTTAAATGATATGCCTAGATGTGTGTTTGTGTAGGTTTTGGTATATATCCTGCTTGATGTTCTCTGAGCTTCTTGGATCTGTGGTCTGGTGTCTTAATTTTGGACCTATCCTTGGCTATCATGAAGGTGTAATTTTTAAGCTGAGAACTGAAGAATGAGTAGGTCTTAGTCAGAAAAAGAAAGAATAAGAAGTGTTTCATAACAGAGAGTTCTGAACAGATGGAAGAAATAGCATGATTAATGGCCTAGAGGTGAGGAGAGATCCTCACATTTTGGGCAAATAAAAAAGACGATTATAGCTAAGTAAAAAAAGTGAATGGAAAGGTGCAGTAGATAAGGATGGACAGATGGGCAGGGGATACATTTTGGAAGACTATGTAACACACATTAAGCATTTATTCTTAGGGCAGACATTGAAAGTTTTTAAGCAGAGAAGAGACAATCAGATTTAAGTTCTTAAATTCATAATTCATAATGAGCATCCTGCCTACTGAGTGGAGAGTATATTGTGCCCAATGTGTTAGACCCAAGGGTCTAAGACATTTCCCTGGATAGAGTCTCAAATGATGGGCTCTTTATCTTCCTTGGCCCTATACGTTCCATCACCTAATATGTACCTCCTAGTCTCCTTGCAAAATTTACCTATGCTGTGATCCATTCCTTTGGGTCTTGCTAAGTGTTTATCTATATCCTCTTTTCTCCTCACAGCAACACTATATTTCCCAGCCTCCCTTGCTATTAGGTGTAGTCATGTGCCTGAGTTATGGTGAATATTAGCAAGAAATAAACTTTTATTGTTTTATATCACTAGGATTTAGGAGTACTTAGTTACAGCATTTAGCCTACCCTGACAAATATACTATGTAACTACCTAGTTACAAGTAAACTAATTTTTAGATGACTAGTGAATTCCTTGGATTGATATATTATTATGTGAAAATATTTTATTTTATATGACTGCTGGGAATTTCAGAAATAGGATAAGAATAGATAAATAAAAAATTTGTGTATTCTCCAAATCACACGACATTGAGGGTCACATGCTCTACTTTACCAGTCTACCTCTAGGGAGCCCCTGACAAGACTCCTGGGATTCATGCTCTTAATTAAGCATGGTATGGTACAATGGAAGGTGTCTTGCATTTGTAATAGGAAGACCAATATTCCTGCTTTTGAGATGCTACTCACCAGCCGTGTGGCCTCAGAAAAGTTTCTCACCTCTTTGGTGTCCATTTTTTTCATCCATAAAATTAGGGACAATTATACCAATCTTCAAGGGCAATGGATTACACTGTGAGGATTAAGTGAGGCAATATCTGTGTGGTAGATTATTGTAATTTCACCAACTCTTTTCCCTTCCCGTATCTACACCCTTTGCCAGGTGACTTGGCAATTCCTACAACAAAAGGAGTGAAGCACATTTCCCCACACCTTGACTCTGAGTTCAGCCATGTGACCTCCTTTGGCCAGTAAATGAGGCCTTGCATCTTTCTGCTTGGTCTCTTATGCCTTGCCTATCACCTCTTCCATCACCAGGAGAATATACCTGGGTTAGCTTGATGGGAGATAGGAGACATGGATCAGAGCTGTCACCCAAGTCATCTCAGCTGAGGCCAGCAAACCTCCAGCTACGTGAGCAAGCCTAGCCAAGATCAGCAAAGCCACCTAGCAAACCTCTAGACATGTGAGCAACAAACACTCATTGCTGTATGCCACTGAGATTTCATGGTGGTTTGTTACATGACATCATTGTGGCAACAGATAACCAATAGAGTCTGTGAGATTAGGCTCCCACAAACTGTAAACTACTATGTAAATGTAAACTATTAAAGCTCAGGGAAATTTTGGATATATGTATGTGTATATATATATATATGCCTGTGTATGGAGACTCTTATTTTGTCAGCCACATTGATTCTTTTTTGTGTGTACCCACAAACTTGTTCCCTCTGGCGCCTCTATGCTCTATAGTTATGAAAACTTCATCCTTAAATCCTGCCCTCTCTCTAGCAATCTCTGTGTGGACAAGCCAGGAGGTTGGGTCCAATTCTATCCTTCTCAATTGGCCACTTCTCTGTCTTGTCATCTGTCAGTTATGCTCTGATCATGCTGTGATTTACAATTTTTCCAGATGCCTTCAACATGCAGCCACTTTACAAACTAAAAGCTGCTAATGCTGTATCATTTATCACATTTTCCTGCACATTGCATTAATCTTAAAGGCCCAGCTTAAGGCACACAAGGCCACCCTCTCTGAGTATAGAAGGACTGGTCTACGAAAGCTCATAAAATAAGCATCCTCCTGGATTTCCGAAGGGATGGAAAGCCACAGGAATAAATTGGAAGAGAAACCAAGCAAGCTGTTTTCTATTTTCTAAAGGAAGGAAGAAATTATTTAGCCTAATTCAGGGCTCTTTCAGGCACCTCACACGTTATTATCGCTGAACAAATGCTTATTATTATTCTTAACAGTGAGGTAACCTGAGATGGACCTTTTCTTCCCTAAAAGGAATAAGGAGTATTTCCAGGTCCTATTTCTGCATCCTAAATGGTATCTTCACCTTAGCAGCTGAAGGATCTTTTTTTTCTCTAACCTAGAAGAAGGCAGGAGGCAGAGTGCCTGTCTAGAAAAATGACAAATCAGACATGACATACATACAGACCCATTACTTCTGTCATATTTCTCCTGTTAACTTTTCTCAGCAATTAAAGTTTCCATGAGCCTCCCACTCCTTTTCAAATCCTGCTCGTGAGGCAGTTGTAATTAAATCCCCTTGATTTCCTAATGCTTCTTCTTTATAAAATAACTTCAACTTAGAAAATTTCCCTTTCTAAATTTCCCCGAAAACCCTTTTCTGACTCGGGCTGTGATGGTCAACAACATCTTTTCCTCCCTCTCTTCTGTGTCTAAATTCAGGTCAAGCACTGCATCCTCCAGGAAGTCCTCCCTGACCTGGTGGAAACCCACCTCATGTTAATGCCCTTTCTCTGGGTTTCCATAGTCCCCTATTCATACTGCTTTCGTAATATTGACCATGCTGTCTTGCCGTCATCAGACCCTGCCCTCATTGTCTTCCACACTTAGCTTGCGCCAAGAGGATAAGGTCATGCCTCGGTTGACTTTGCATCCATGGAGACAGTTTTGCCACTACAATTCTGGAGGAGGAACACTGACTAGTTGCCTATCCACCCTCACGGCAACTGTTTTGTTCCCCCTGAGAGTGCTCTCAATGTGCTAAGCCTAAATCAAGCATCATGGCCTTTGTTCCTGCCTTCTTAGCATCACAAAAAGAATAAGATGCCATGATTTACCTGGAGATGAGCTTCATGGAATCTTCTGAAATCATCAAATTATCAAATAACATTTGGGTACCTGGTATGGTGCCAGATTTGTACTAAGCACTATGGTGGGGGGTGGGGGGTGGGAGGCAGGTAATAAGGAAATATACAATGGGTCTCAGACAATAAGAAATATATTATCTAGTTGGAGATTTAAATATATGTACGTAAAACACTAACTTTTCATCAAAGTACATAAGTGCAAAGAAGTCACATAGATAATAATAGCTAGAGGAGAAATTCTGATAGGGAGACATTACTGGAAAGGAAGGAAAGTTGGAAGAGTTTTCCAGACAGCTTTATGAAAGAAGCTAGAATTGGGTCTTGAAGGAGAGTAAGATCTCAGTAGAGGGGAGAGGAGTGCGTGTAGCACTTGCAAGCAACCAGCGTAAACAAAGGCACAGGGGCAGGGTCTGCAGGCTATTTAGATTTAGAGAATAATCAGTAGACATGCTTGGCTAGGATGGAGGCCCTCTGATGAAGAATAATGGGAAGTTAGGTTCCAAAGCCAGATCGAATTATCTTCATTTTTTTCTCCCAATAAAAAAGAACCATCCAAGTCACCTCCTTGTAAGAGGCCCCATCAAATCTATGTCCTGAACAGGAAATGTGCACTTAGCAGGGAATGTGCGGTATTCCCTAACTCAACCACCACCAATTACTCTTCAAGAGCACCATGTTAACTCTTGGTTAACCAAAAGCTGTTCCCCTAGTCTGTGCTTTACCTCATTCAACCAACCAGTATAAATTGTGCACCCACTGCCTCCGACTATCTGTACTGAACTCCCTAAATCACTCAAAAATGAAGGAGATAGAATTCCTAACTTCCAAGACGTATTTTCATCTCATTTTTCTTCTTCCATACTTCTCTCTCTTCTGCCATTTTTTAGGGACGGTACTCTTTTAAGGAGTTCCATCAAACCCCAGACCTTCTGTAGCCCTTCCGTGTTGAACACATTTTAATCACGCCGGTAGTTTTAAAAAGAGAGGAAAGAAGGAAACAAGTCAGTAAATAATTTGGCTTTGGAGGTGAAATGGTTAAATTTTGTGCGGCTTCTTTATAATGTTAGATCTTCAGCTGTTCCCTCCTTGGTGGTTAAGAGTTGGCTCTATCTGCCAGAAAATTTCTTTTGCGTCTCCCTCTGATGAGAAACAAGACATCTCTCTTCTTGTCTAAATGAAGAGTTGAAATCGTGGCTACACCAAGATAGCACAGTCCAGCTCACCTTTCTGAGCCTGACTTCGACCAGCCCCAGCCAGCTCCAAAACAGCACAGAGTGCCTGGAAAACTCTTTCTCTCCCTGTGCCAAACCATGTGTCTCCTATCATTTAAATAATTCCTGAAATCCACCCTCTCTGTGGTCCTTTAGGACTTCAGAGAAGAATAATGCAGTGCTTTCCCTCATCAGATACTGTCTACTCATGAAAGGCTTTGGCCACTTTCCCTGATGCATCACCACCCCCAACCCCAACACCAGCTCAGCATTCTCCTTCACTCCTCACCCCTAAACATATGCCCTTGAACTGTCCTTACTATAAACACCCCACATTGGAACTCATTTGTGGCGTCATAAAACCTTTCTGTGGGTCCAAGTAGTCTTGGGTTCATTGGGATCTAGGGAGCCAGCCCTGTTTGGGGTTGTCTTCATAAGTGGACTGAGACAAGACTATGCCAAACAAGCCTTCATTTACTTGATAACAACTGTAAAAACCAACAATTTATAAAATTCTTTCATATCCATGACCTCAGTTTTTTCTTCAAACTAACCCTGGAAAGTATGATTTACATTATCTTCTCTGAATAAGGAAATGGAAGTTAAAAGAGGTTAAGTAACTTGCCTTTGGTCAAGCAATAAATACTGCTAGGAAAACTGTTTGTGAATAACTCCATCTAGATCCTTCACCTTACACCATAAAAAATATGTCTCAGATGGATTAAAGATTTAAACATAAAAAATAAAACTTAACAAAAGGAGAAAATGCAGTTGAAGATTTGCCTGATCTCTGGATGAACAAAGATTTTCCAGGCATAAAAACCCTGAAAGAAATCACAAAAGAAAAAATTTAATAGATGAGTCTACATAAAAATGTAAAACTTTTGTGTCACAAAGCCAAATAAGAAGCAAACAACAGTCTGAGCAGAAATTGCCTGAAGAACAGCCAGGCTATTGTGGCACAACATTGCTCTGTCACTGGCTGGGGCCACCTCTGGAAGAGTGGGATGTTGGCCCCAATGCTGAGGCTAGTCCTAGAAGAGCTAACAGCTGGAAGCGAGGTCTCTCTTGAAAGGGGAATCTGAGCGGCACATATCTGCATCTACATAAGAAAAAGACTGGAAATACCCCAAAATGTTAATAGTGGTTATGGAATTAAATATTTTTTTATTTTCTTCTTTATCCTTTTCTATATTTCCCATGTTTTTGCAAAAAGTCTTATAATCAGAAAAAAAGGTTTTATATTCAGAAAAATAGGGTTTTTATTTTAAAAGGAGGATTATCGAGGGATTTCTGTCCTGCTTAATCTCTCTTACTCTCATCACCACATGTCTTCTGAGACTAACAGTTCTAATATATTCATAGTTTGCTTAGAGACATTTGTGTTAGGACATTCTTTTCGGAACAAGACAAAGCTTTAAATTACACGCATACGCACAGAGTACTGTCTTTGGTTGGCTTTCTGAGGTCTTCCTTCAAGGATTATGAGGAAGTTTCCAATTTCTCTCTCATAACAACTGCATTGGTGAGAAGAAAAAGAACTCGAGTGGGGGAGAGGGAGTTGCCACGTACTGTCTGCTCATGCAGGGCTGGGGCAGGGGTTTTACAGCATTGCATCCTCTGTAATAGGTGCGATTATCACCACTCTCCGAAAAACAAGGTTCCGAGTCAAGTATGTTGACTCACATCTAGTAAGAGCTGGAGACCGGATTCACTCCAGGTCTGTTTGGCCCCAAACCTTTGCTCACTCATCTACACCTCACTGCCTTCAATCAAGATATATCCACATCCTGCAGCTCAGCAAATTTGGGCGACTTGATCATTGGAAATGCCTTGGCATGCGACATGGAGTTCTGCCAAGAGTGGGCTGAGAGTCAAGAGGTTGTGTTCTAACACTGGCTGTGTCCAAGGTGCCAGATGACTTTGGACAAGTTTGTTTTCTCGCTGACAGAAGCAGTGGCTGGGACTAGTGGTTTCAAAAGGGCTTACCTGCTCCTAACCTCTGGCCCCCTCCATATTCATTCATATGTGTAAACAGGGCTCTCAGCAAGCGAATGCTACTCATTCTGCTTCAAGGGAAAACAGAGTCCTTTAAACAGTTCCCTGTGGTTGCCTCACGCAGAACTCCTGATAAACTCAACCACATTCACTGCGGCGTTGTTTACCAGCAAAAGCCTGCTGACAATCCAAATGCCTTGGATAGAGGACTAGTTAAATGAGCTTTGGCACAGCCATACAATAGAATACAGTGCAGACACGGAAAAGAGGTCAGGGGATTTATCCAGCACTTTCTACACTGGGCTTCCAGGATACCGCATTCTTATATTTCCTCCTCCCTCCCTGGCTGACCTGTCTCAGTCTCCTTTGCTGGCCCTTCCTCCTCTTCCCAACCTCTAAATGTTAGAGGGACCCTGGAATCAGTCCTGGTCTTCTTTCTCTGCATTCAATCTCTGATGCTCATGTGGGCCCAGGGTTTAAAACATCATCTGATGACACCCAAATTTCTATCTCCAGCCCTACCCTTAGCCACACCTTCAAGAGTTATACATTCTATTGCTTTCTGAATATTGCCATTGGGACGCAAAACAGGCATCCTGAGTTTAACACATGTGCCAGAAAATGGCAATCACCACACTAGCTCCTTCTTCCCCATTTCAGTAAATGGCTCCCCGTTTCGGTAAATGCAATACATTCACCCAGTCACACAGAAATCATGGAATCACTTTGATTCCTTTTTCTCACATCCCATTCTGTAGCTTCTACTCTCAAAACATAAATCTACTGTTAGACCAAGCCACTGTCACCTGCTTGCTGAGTATGGCAACAGCCACCTGGTCTCCCTCAATGTCATTCTTGCCCCTTGACACTCTGTTCATCACAGCAGCCGGAAGGATCTTCTTAAAACATTTATCAGCTGTTATCCCCCTGCCCAAACCATCCAATGGCTTCATATGTCATTTAGAATAAAAGCCAAACTCCTCACCACAGCCTCAGGGCCTCACGAGCTGTGTCCGCTGCCTGCCTCTGTGACCTCCTCTCCCACCACACCACCGCCTCATTCTGCCCTAGCCACACCGACCTCCTTCCTGTTCCTCTAACATGCCAGGCACACCCCACCCTGGGGCCTTTGTCCATGTCATTTCCTCCACCTGGAAAGGTCATGCCCCCACCCTTGGCATGGATCACTCCTCTCTTACGTCACCTCCCCAGGCTGGCCTTCCCTGCCCATCTTATCTGAAAGAGCCTCATCACTTCCATCCTCATACTATGTTTATGTTTTCTTCATGGCACTTAGCACTACCTGGCATTATATTACATAATTATCATTTGCTTGTTTGTCTTCTGGTATCATCACTACAATGTTAAGGAGGGCCAAGTTCTTGTCTGGCTTTTCTACTGCTGTATTCTCAGTGCCCGGCCCTTCGTAGACACTCAAATATTTGTCAAAATGATTAATGAATATATGTGCTGTTATAGAACAATCTCCAAGATATACAAAAAGTTGCATAAAAAAGCAAAGTGCAGGGGCCGGCCCCGTGGTGTAGCAGTTAAGTGTGCGCCCTCCGCTGCTGGTGGCCCAGGTTCAGATCCCGGGTGTACACCGACGCACTGCTTGTCAGGCCATGCTGAGGCAGCATCCCATATAAAGTGGAGAAAGATGGGCACGGATGTTAGCCCAGGGCCAGTCTTCCTGAGCAAAAAAAAAATAGGAGGATTGGCATGGATGTTAGCTCAGGGTTGATCTTCCTGACGCACACACAAAAAAAGGCAAAGTGCAATGACTCCTAATACTTCTGGAAGGGTACACAAATTGTAAAAGATGGTCATCTCTGAAAATGGGGACCAAAGGGTAAGAGTAGGAGGGGAACATATTTTTCAGTGATAATTTTTTGAATTGTTTGAATTATTCCCCACAGGCATGAACTACCTTTTCAATGAAACAAAGAAAATCCCCTTCTGTCTGTTCACTTGTGTTGTTCTAATTAGACATGTTTTGCCTTATTGATAAAACTCCTCAACCTCCTCTATTGCCCTACCAGGGTCCTCAAACTTCTCCAGCTCACCTAATTTCTCCAAATGGAGACCACCACATCTTCTAAGTTTTGTTTTTGTTTCGTTTTGTTTTGTGGGGTGAGGTTCCAAGACCAGAGACCAGAGTTTGTTTTTATATAAATAAACTATTCTGACAGGCTCCAGGGATGTTGACTCCTCTGTGGAAGGACACCTCTCCACTCCCCTCCCAAGGAAGCTCAGAGCTTCGCTGTCTCCAAATTAACATCTTGCCTGCTCTCCCAGTAACTCCCTGCTGGTGCAGACCTCCAGGCTGCCAATTCCAGGTTGCACAGTCTCAGAATCACGCATCGTTAGCTTGGACAACGCCATTTGTAAAGGATGGCTGGAATGTGCCTTTCAGTAAAAGGTGAAGGGGCTATTTCCTACCTCACTGCTTGTCCCTGGCCTGGCTCCACAGAACCTGAGACCCAAAGACATAACTCCCTTGTCTCACAGATGATGAAACAGAAGCCTAGAGAGTGAAGTACTTGTTCAAGGTTGGACAATGCCTTTAGGAAAGCACCAGGACTAAAATTCAGGTCCCCAAATGCTCAGTTCTAGGCTCTTCCCAGCTAGATCTCCATCTGAGTCCACCCCCGTTAGCCTGCCCCTCAGCAACATTCTGGGCTTTCAGGGGAGTTGGAGCAAGAGGAGGGAAGAGGAGAACAGGTTCACAACCAGAGCAGCTTCTGGAGGCTCTGAAGGGGCACTGGCTTCTCATGGATTTTACGAGGGCTTGGTGCCAGTCCATGAGCACACTTGGGACATATTGGGACACCCTAGTAATTTCCTCAGGCCTCAGCCTCCTTCCCAGACTTCATCACACACAATTTCCCTCCCATGCTCTAGAATCAGGTATACTTTAGGTTGACTGAAGAAACCTCTTACCTTTAAAAAAGAGAAAGAAAACAACATATAAAAGCAGAGTACATTAAAGCAACTCTACTCTGTGATAATGCATGATCATAGAGAGGAGTGTTTAAGAAAACACCAAGGAAATGGGATTCAATTTTTAATATATTTATTCATCAGAGATTACATACTCAAACACATTCTCGTAGTCAAAATGGATGATAAGCTTTGGGAGTTACAGGTCTGATAGGGAGAGAACCAAGAGGCAGCTTCAGATGTAGCCTTTATGTGACGCCCCAAGAAAGTTCGTTGTCAAGGGTTTCCTAAGCAGTGCAGGGGGCAATGGTCTCATACAGTCCGGCGTTGTGTGCAGAGAGATTGCCTGCATTGTGTGCGCTTTGTGTGGCTGTGCTGAAGGTCCGTATCCACGTAGCTGTGTCCCGGCCTCATCAAACACATACTTGGACTGTTCGGTTGGGGACCCTCATCTGCTGGTCTTGCTGTGATCAGAACCACAGGCATCTGAGCAGCTTCCTCTGATGGCCTTAGCTAAGCAGCATTTTTGGAATTCTTCTGGGACTGGTTCTAACCTCTGATAGTCCTCAAACTGCTACCAATAACAAACCATATTCTAACCCACCAGCAAATTAACTAATACTATTACTGCAATTGCTATTTCTTAATAGAAATTTCTATTTCTATTGCATTATTTTGTATTGCTACTTTACATTTTCTTAGTGACTCATAACCTTTACAAATCAAATAAAAATGATAGCTGTTACCTTTTGTTAAACACCTTCCTATATGCCAGGTACCCTGTTAATCATGTGGCCTGAATATTTTATTTATGCTCAAAACCACCTTAGGAATAAAATATGATTATCTCCATTTTACAGATAACAAAACAGAAGAGAAGTTCAGTAATTTCTAGTCACAAGCCTTATAAGTCATGTCCACCTAATTCCAAAATTCGTGTTTTAACCACCAAGTTATAAGACCTCCCATTACTGAGAACTTAGAGCATTTATAGGATGCTATTGGCATCATGAAGGAAGTGATTCTTCTGTGGCCTCTGACTTTGACCTTTCAACCAGTTAACTGAAGGGGTAGCAGTAAACCCTAGATTTAGCTTCATGCTACTGCTGCCAGGTATCCAAAGATGATCCTCCTTCAATAGGACATTGTGGAATTTAAATGCAGTACCACAGAGAAGATCAGGGTCAGATAATTCATTCCCTTAAAAAATCTTTGTAACATCATAACGCATACTATTAACTGGCAATATAATGCCATCAACTTAATCTCCTTCAACAAGAGTGATTCAGGACCTACTATGAGCTAGCATTATATGAATATACAAATACTCATATAATGAATAGGTCCCTGGGTCCCAAGGAGCTCACAGTCTAGTGGAAAAAAATGTATAATTATGGTACATTATGATGAGAATTGTCATAAAAAAAAATACAAAGTCAAGAAAGCCTAGGGTAATTCTGTCTGGAGGAACCCAAAGAGGCGTACCATTTAGACTGGATGTGGAATTTGGACTGGGTCTTGAAGGGTGAGCAGGAAGTTGCAAAGCCGACAGAGTACGAGAAAGAGAATCCAAAGGGTAAATAATGCAGAGCTTGGAGCACATAAGTGCCAGCAGGTGCCAGCAAGCACCTATGTGGCTAGGTGGCAACAAATGAGCATGGGAAGGAAGGTCGGGTCAGTTCCTAAAAGGCCTGGAATATCACATGTTAAGAAGATTGAACACCATCCGTACACAGGACAATGGTGGGCCATTAAAAGCTTCTGAGCAGAGGAGTGGAGCAATTGAAGCTTTCCCAACAAAGAAAGATCACTCTGGAGGCTGTGTGGCCAACAGATTAATAGGTATCTGGGTCTGGGTAGATCTAATGGCCCTGAATGTTTAATTAAATGAATTTCCTAAACACAAAAAGTATGATACATTTTAATGCGTTTCTGTCTGTCTCTCTCTATGGCAACTAATCTTAATTATCTCAGAACTCTGAGCTCAAGAAGATATCTCACCTGTTTATCTTCAAAGCGAACAAGTCAAGGGCTTACTCTGAGTATTAAATGTGCATTTTTATAGGTTTAGGGCTTAATTAAATAGCGTTGAAATCTATATGCAGGTTATTGAAAGTGTAAGTACCTGGAATGATAGGAGGAAAAAATATTTAAAAGTCTCATGTTGAAGCATTGTTATTGAAAGAATAGAAAATTCCTGTTAAAAACCAACTCACTGCACCCTGGTGTCTTAGTCTGTTCCGGCTGCTATAACAAAATACCACAGACTGGGTGTCTCATAAACAAGAGAAATTTATTTTTCTCACAGTTCTGAAGGCTGGAAGTCTGAGATCAGGGTGCCAGCGTGATTGGAGGAGGGCTCTCTTCTGGTCTTAAACTTCTTGTATCCTCACATGGCAGAAGGGCCCAGGGCTCTCTCTGGGGCCTCTTTTATAAGGCGTTAATCCCATTCATGAGGACTCCACCCTCATGACCTAATCACCTCCCAAAGGCCTCACCTCCAATACCATCACATTGGCCGTTAGGATTTCACCACAGCACCTGGGTTCTTAGAGCATCTTCCTCCATTACAAAGAAAGTCTGTGGAGGAAATATGATCCAATCTACCCCCTTGTCCTTTCACATCTGCCACCTCCCACCAGCTCCTCATCCCCCACCACATAAATGGGCATACACCCAACATCAAGATTATAACCCAATTCTACCATTGTGGTTTAGCTGACTCCAGAAGTTTAAAGAAATTCACCCCCAAAGCACAATAAATTGGGGTAACCACCCAAGACAGCAGGACAAATGGAAAAGGATGCAATCTCAGTAGAGTTAAATGAAAGGAGTGGACCCTCCATCATATACATCAGCATAAGCTATCAGTTGTTCATCTATTCATTCGGGAGTCAGAGAGCCCCTGGTGTATGCCCCGCTCTGGCCCAGGCTCTGGGAATGCTAAGAGAAATCAGAAACGGCCCCTCTCCTCAAGGATCATCTATCTCTGTTGATGCTCACTGCAATTCTATAATGGCTTACGTTGTTCAGAGGAGGAAACTGAAGGTCAGAGGTGATAATTCACTTGAAGACCAAGGATCCTGTGCAGGGGGGGGTTTGGAATGAGGTAATAAGACCAAGGTGAGAGGTGAGCACTGAGCCACTGACTCTGAGCACAAGCTCAGGAGAGCATGTGTCATAAAAGAAGTCCCCAAGTCTAGGGGCCAAATTTACACACAGGGACCCCAGACGAGGGAGCAGAGCACTGCCTAGACAGGAAGCCATGCAGACCATTATGTTCCCCCAGAGAGCATCTTGGCGCTAAAAACACACACATGCACACACACGCACATGCACAAAAGGACTGACCTCATAACTACAGTAAAGGTATTTAGGAGACACTGTGTATAGTGGTAAAGTGTGCAGCCCCTGGAGACACAAAGAACTGGGTTCAAATCCCAGCTCTGCTACTTAATAACTGTGGGCAAGTTACTTAACCTTGCCATGTGTTAATAATACTTATCTCAAGGGAGCATTGTGGGAATTATATAGGAGATAATGTATGTAATGTGCTTGGCATAGTCCCCGGCACTCAGTGAGAATCAATAAAAGTGAGCTAACTCAACAAGCCCCAAAATGAAAGCATTATTTCTTCCCACAAACTAGTTCCTTCTCCACCTAGATTCTCTATCTGCATGATTTCCATCCACTCACCAAATCAAGAGCCATTCTCAATTCCATTTCTCATACCACTACTCTTCCCCCTTTCTCTGCCATCTTCATCATCACAGCTAACATTTTTGGTATATTTCTACGTTCAAAAATGCTAGGCTATAGCGGTTAAGTGCGCGCACTCTGCTGCTGGCGGCCCGGGTTTGGATCCCAGGCACGCACGGACGCACCACTTCTCCGGCCATGCTGAGGCCGCGTCCCACGTACAGCAACTAGAAGGATGTGCAGCTATGACATACAACTATCTACTGGGGCTTTGGGGGAAAGTAAATAAATGAATAAAATTATTTAAAAAAATGCTAAGCTAAGGACTTTAGAAGATCTTTAATGGGGCAGAGGAACACTTATGAGGAAGGTACTGTCATTTTTTCCATTTTGCATTTGAGGAAATTGAGACTTAGAGAGGTTAGAAACTTGGGCAATGGGCTGGCCCCATGGCTTAGTGGTTAAGCACGCGCACTCCGCTACTGGCGGCCCGGGTTCATATCCGGGCACGCACCGACGCACGGCTTCTCCAGCCATGCTGAGGTCGCCTCCCACATACAACAACTAGAAGGATGTGCAACTATGACATACAACTATCTACTGGGGCTTTGGGGAGGAAAAAAAAAAAAAGGAGGAGGATTGGCAATAGATGTTAGCTCAGGGCTAGTCTTTCTCAGCAAAAAAGAAAAAGAAAAAAGAAACTTGCCCAAGGTCATACAGCTATTTAGTGAGAGAGCTAAAATGTTATAGGCAGTCTAATGCCAAAACCCATATGCTTAAACATTATATTGTATTGCCTCCCAACCAACCAGTCACTAGCTAAGCCCTATGGCTTCTCCTTTGTAGTTCCTCTTGGATCTATTCCCTGTCACTGCCCTATGGCCATGGCCTGCTCTGCTGAAGCACAGGGAGTTCTGTGGGTGTTAGGAATAGTGGTGGGCCATAACGGGGAGCTTTGAGTGTCAGGCTGATGGGCAATTTGGCCAACACGGAGTCTCTGAGCCTGAGAAAGGGCGTTGCTGAGCTGGGGGCAGCCCTGGAGGGGAGGGTGGGCAGGAGGCACAGAGGCCGGGGAGGAGACGGGTACATCAGTCTAGGTGTGAGGTACAGTGGGCCTGAAGCAAGGGGGTGGGGGTGGGAATGAAAAGAAAGGCTGGATGCGACAGACATTACCTCACCAGGCACAAATACTCCCAAGGATGGAACTTGGTTTAATAATTCTGTTACTACGGCAACAGCAAAAGAATCTATCTCAGAAAGAACCCAACGTGGCCCGTTTCTGCACAGAAGTGTGGCAGCTGTAAGCTGGGAAACAGGAGTGAAGGCGAGTGGCCAAATGACGCAGCAGGACGTGTGGATGAGGCTTTTCTCGTAGGCATCTATCTGAACTTTCACCCTCCTCAGTTTGGGGAGTGGAGCGACATTTGAAGCAAGCTCTCTAGGAAGGAAGACAGCAAGATCCATGAAGCAGAGGCTATTTAAGCCCTATGACAGACTAGTGATCCTGCCTCTGATACTTAGACTAGTCAAGGACACCCAGAAGGGAGGGGGTGCCTTGCCCACATCTGCCCTCATGAGGGCTCTCATGGGGAACAGCTCAGATTTGAGAGCATGCCTGGCGACAGAAGCAAAAGCATTTATCACAAATTTAACCAGTCACTCAGCTATCTGCTTTCCTCCAACTTAGTATCACTGGGACGATGGCCAGGTCTTAAAGGTAACTTTTTCAGTCTGTCCAGGAAGTGAAGCGCTAGGAAGACCCTGCCTCTGGGAATGGGTCCATGAGCTCCCATGGGAAGAACCGATGCTCACCGCAAGGCCCAGAGGAGAGTAAGCGTTCTTCCTACGAGCTCCCTAGCTCTCCCCCTATTTTCCCATTTGTCCTCTCAGGAAGATCATGATGAGATACTCATATCATTCCATTTGTCTCCGACAGCCAGACCTTCCAAAAAATTAACAGCCTTTTAAAGACACTAGGAAAACTTTGAGACTTAGAGACATTCTCCCCAGCCTCACCCAGGATTCATGCTATCCTTTTCAATTTGCAAATCAAATGCTCAGTTGACCCCTCTACATAGCATCAAGTAGAGAAACCTCTAACATCTGCCTGCAGCACTTGTGCTCAAAGTTTTTACCTCCCACAGTACACATTTTCTTGAAAATCTGTCCACAAGGAACGCTGAAGGAGATACAGGACTAAATTTCCTTCAGTCCTCCTCCTGAGCTCCCATGACCCTAAGTGAGGTACAGTTTCCCCCTAAGAGATCACCAAAGGCTTTCATTGTGTTAGAATTTCAAGATCAAATATTGCTCTGAAGACTAGGCCAGAGGGTCTGTGGCCTACTTGATTATAGATTTCCACTAGAGCAGTTAGGCACTGTGAGGGGCTTTGATAAGTACGCAATGCCCAATGGTTTGCCCAATGGATACAGCATGTTCCAGATTCTTTTGGAAGGAATTCCTCCTTACAGGAGTGGCTACATAGTGAATTTGAGTCACCTCAGGCATCAATGAGTCAATTGTCACTGGCTTTGCCACTCATTTTTTGAGTAAGCTTAGGCAAGTTGTTTTTCCTTTTAGCTTCTTTGCCTGCAAAAGGAAGAAAATTATACAAAATATTCTCAAAGGTTAATATAAGAATTTAAAGCTGAAAAATGTCATAAGCCTTCTGAAAGACAAAGAACTCCAAAGCATAAATAGATCACAGAACAATAGTGATTTGATCTGGTCTGAAATCAAGGTACCATTTAGGGCTAGGAGGGGACAGTTTATTTCATGGAGTCTGTAAAAACAATAATGAGCATTCTGAGGCATTTGCACATGATGTGGTGGCATAGCTTAGGAATTAAAGGCTTGCACTCAGGGGTAAAACTTTCTGGACAAAATCCTGCCTCCATCACTCACCAGCTCTGTGACCTTGAGCAAATGGCAACTCTTAGAGCTTCTTTTTCTTCATTTGTAAGATGAGGGCCATGCTACATGACTTACTGGTTTGCTGGGAGGATCACATGCCTGACACAGGGTGAAGAATAAACAGTAGATATTGTGTTATATTAAATCACATTCGATTTTTATAACAACCCTAGAAAAGCAATATTTGTCATCCCTATTTTATCAAAAAGGAAACTAATGCCCATGGAAGCTAAAGTGCTTGCCCAAAGTCATTCAATGAGGAGTCTTCTCACTTCAAATCTCATACCAGACCTCAGTTATCTCTCCCATATTGAAATCCACAAAGAGAGTCCGTGTTCTCCTCCCAAATCAATGGGCTCAGGAGAAGTCACAATGCGAGTTTCAGGCATAATGACTATTACACAGAAGCCTGGCCATGCAATAGTTTATAGATTTGTTATAAGCTGAACATGCGATCCAATCCCCCCAAAATGGTATGCAATTTCAAGGCTTCCCCTTGGATTCCTCTGGATAGTGAATGCTGCAGAAAAGTGTAATGTGATTGAAGCCTGAAAACAAAGGGAGTGATTTCCTCTGGCCTGCACTCTGGAAGGGCCCAATCTTCTGAGCAGGGACTCAGGCAGCCTGAAGGGAAAAGACAAAACAGTTCATACCCGCTGGTACTAAAAACAGACCAAGGCTCATAGATGCATGCATACATACATACATACATAGATTTAGCCCTTAGGCCCCAGCCTTCCCAGCATGTTTTGGGACTTTTTTTCTCTTCCAGGCTGACTTTCTTGTTCATTTTCATCTGCTTTCCATGGGACTTGCCCCAAGCCCTGTACCTGTTGAGAAGACTTTGCTGAAAAGAGCTCAGGCAGTGTCAAAAGTCTGGGGTGAATTGGACACCTTAAGCGGTTCCTACACCAAAGTCCTTGAAATTTTGACATTCTTTAGACCTGAACTCACTAAATTCCTTGCCTGAGAAGCAGAACAAAGTACTGACTTGTGTGCCCATATGTTGCTAACCCCATGTAAGTCCTGAATTGAACACATTAGCAGTTTTAATAAAATGGGACATGCATTTCTTTGTGATTTTTCTCCTGAGCAAATGAAAGTAGGCCCAAATTACATTTCCCTTTACACTTGAACCCGTGCTTCTTGGTGGAATACTTACTGGCTAACATTTATGGACCTCTTACACTGTGCCAAGCAGTGCGTTGTTGCTTGAATCTCTGTCTCTAGTGCTTGGGTCTTAAAGCCTCAAGCATCTGTTCTCTCCCTGCACAGATTGGATCTTGATGGAACTTTAAATTCAGGAGGGCCCTTAGAGAGCACCCTGTCTTGTTCTACAGAAAGGAAATCAAGGCCCTGGGACTCACAAAGTCACACTGCTTCATAGTGAGAGAAATCGAGCATCTTAGATGTGTCCACTTTGCTCTATGTCACCCTGCTCTTTCCGTTTATAATATCAAGGGCTGAGCCCACCTGTCTTTTGGACCGTGAGAGAGCTTTTTGGAGACACACTGGTACCTGAGAGGAATTATTAAGGTGGGAAGGTAAGCTCTATCAGATACGGCTAAAATTAGGAGCCTGCCCAAGACCAGACTCAGCTAGGGAGATGGTACCGATACCAGGAGCTTCTCAGCACACTCAGCTGATACCCACCTGTGCTACTGGAAGGATGGTCACACTGGCCACCTAAGGGGCAGAGGTGGGCTGATAAAACAGCCGTACACACTAAGGGCAACTCAGCCACAGCTGAAGCTGCATGAGCAGCTCTACGAAAAGAATAAATTCCATCTTTGCAGCCACCTGAGAAGTGGGGCTCTGTAGTGTGATTAGAAGGAATAGGAAGGCTCTTCTCTTGGCCCCAAAATACTTCCCCTACTGGTTCACTAGGTGATGCCTGTAACTTTTCCATTATGAAGGAATTTGGAAGTTCTAAGGAGAGTTAGAAATTATCTAGTCCACCTCCCTTAACATATAGATGAGAAAAATAAAGCCCAGAGATGTTTTGCAACTCCACCAAGGGCAAATAGCCTAGTCTAAAACTTCCCAAAGCAGGATCCAAAAAAAAATAGGTTCACAAGATGTTCCTTGAAAAAAATTTCAAAGGTTCTGAGATCAGGTAGTTTGCGAAAGGCAACATTCTCTATCCTCCTTTGTCTAGTCCACTCATTCTCTATTTAACAAATATTTACTCAGTCTCAAAATGAGGAACATATTTTAGGGATCTGTCTAACTTGACAAAGCTGAAACTAGCCCGTGGGTATTCAGGCTTCAGGACCAAAAAATACACAGAGACCTCAAGCGAAAGGACTATTCCTTGCAGTTAACCATTTGTGCTGCTTTGTTAAAATGGTACTACTCCAGAGGGAGAGACATAGCTGACTGATGTCGCTCAATAACCTTTAGTGTGCTTTACTTATCTAAGGCTTTTCTAAGTGACAGCACTTGTAATCATATGGCCAAACAGGTAAGCCTGAGCCTGAGGCTACTGTCTTGAGAAAGTTAGTCTACATGAGGAGGCTGGAAATTAAATGGGGCAACCTGGAGACACTGGCTCCCGGAGGAAAGAAAGAGTCAGAAAGAGGGAGAAAGGCGTAAAAGAAAAGGGGGAAAGTCAGTAAAATCACTCCACGAGCCTTGGCAGGCCAGTCAGGGTCAGCTCTCATCAAAAGGAAACAAACAACAAACACGGCCGCTCTAAATAAAGCATGCCGTCCGCATCGCACCATCAAACCGCACCCTCATCCCAGCAAACAGAGGAAACGACCACTTTGGAAATTAATTCTTCTCCATAGACTTTACATAACAAATTCCTCTCCTGGGCAATCATGTAAGATCTAGCAAGGAACATATTTTTTTTAATTATAGGGAAAGGGTGACTCCCCTATCAGTAAAATCCTGCTTCAATTAGTACAATTATCATTTGGGTTATTATTTTAAGTGTTCGAAATTCCTACTTAAATAAGGTCACTTTCAATTTGGTAAACACCCCTAAGTCATCATCTTAATTCATGGCCAGTCACCCTAGGAATGCTGAGTAAGTAAACAAAATCAAGCATTAGCTAACCAGCCACAAATCCACTTGAGTTTATTAATTTCACTCTTGGCAGAGAAGCAAGAAAAGGGAACAAACCATCAGAGACATTCACGCATCATTCATTCAATAAATATTTATTACATACCAGGTGCCAGGCACTGTGCTAAGCTAAATATAGGCTTCGTTACTTTCTTAATATTCATAGCTATGTTATATACGAATGTTTTAAAGAATGAAATTCTATTTTCCCTAAAATATAAATTTTAATTCCTGAGATGATTTTTCTTTGTTTCTGCCCAAAGTGCCTTCCCCCATGGAGTGGATGATACATCCTAACTCTTAAGCTTCCAGACTCACCAGCCCCCCCTCCAAAAGACTCCCTCCTACCATCCATCAGGTAGTTAATGAATATAAATGCACACTAGAAGCCCTAGAGAGGCACTCACTATTTTAGAAGTCCTAGGAGAATGCAAATGGTAAGAAATAGTTCATACCATTGCACTCGGATTTTTTTAATATACATTTGGGGTTCGTTTTAGGGGGAGTAGCTTACACTTGTTCAAAAGGTTTTTTAAAATACTAATACTAGTATATATTCCAAATGCAGACAGGGTTGTATGCAAACTGGAAATATAATCTTAAGAATATCACCTATAATCAGAAGAATTCCCCTTGTCTCCTTTCAAAGGAGCACCCCACTTTCCCACCTTCTCCCGACAACACCAAAAAGATGGCACCTATCCAAATTCAATAATCAAGGAAAAGACGCACTCTGGGAACTGACCTTAAAGAAGTCACTTTGCTCATCAGTAAAGAAGGGAGGTGGACGGGAGACTTGCATGTCCCTCCAGCGGGCTTGTGGATTAGGGGTCCAATCTAACCTAATCCTCTACTACAGCTCTGAGGAAAGCTGGTAGACACACACACACACACACACACACACACACACAGGGTGAACCCATGCGCCCTCTCCCCCATACTGCAGGCCCTGACACCCCCAGGGACAGCCAGCTTACCGAGATACACAAAACACCCCCACACCACCCAGAAGGAGAGGCAGGACTCTCCCTCCCTCAGCCAGGCAGTCTCCTGAGGCTGCTGACATCACAAAGGTGTCAACTGGCAACCTCATTGTCATGTGGCTCTCCCCTGGCTCCCCTTCACTTGCAAATGCAGGGAAAGGGTGAGACCTTTCAAAGCCGCCAAGTGGGCAAGCTTCCAGCAGCGGTCCGGGAGTGGGGAGTGAGCAATCGGCAGAGCCACCAAGCCGGGCGGCGGGGTGTTGGGCCTCGCGTTTCAACTTCTGTTCAGTTCTCCTGTAATGGAAAATTGCTTTGCACAAAGCTAGAGTGTTACAGTTCTTTCCAGCGCTCGTCCCCCGCCCCACCCCGTCCCTCGGCAGCCTTCTGAACAGAGGGACAGCGCCCGCAGGA